>NC_143263.1:38225374-39645374 GCF_984573655.1 Nuphar pumila
TTATTAATAAAAAAAATATAAATTACTTGAATACAACAACAAACAACAACTACGCCTTCATCCCAAAACTATTGGGGTCGGCGATATGAACCAAAAAAAAAATCATTCTGGGTCTTCCACATGAATCCTTCTCCTCCAATCATTTCTATCCAATGTCATGTCCTCGGTGAGGTTCAAAGCATTCCTTTCCTTTCGTATCATCTTCATCCAAGTCTTCTTAGGCCTACCCCGACCTCTTTTAACTAATATATTTTCCCATTTCTCCGTCCTTTTAACTGAAGCATCATTAGGCCTTCGCCGAATATGTCCAAACCACCGTAAACGATTCTCTCTCATCTTATTTTCAATGAATGCAACACCTACATTCTTATGTATCTCCTCGTTTCGAATCTTATCTTTTATTGTATTTCCACACATCCATCTAAGCATGCGCATCTCAGCTACACTCATTTTTTGAATATGATGTCTCTTGGAAGCCCAACATTCTGTACCATACAGTAAAGCGGGCCTAATTGTCGTCCTATAAAACTTTCCCTTCAACCGCAATGGCATTCTACGATCGCACAATACTCCAGTTGCACTTTTTCATTTCATCCACCCAACCTTTATCCTATGATTTACATCTCCATCAATTTCTCCATACTTTTGAATGATAGATCCCAAATATTTGAAACAATCATCCACCAGTATTTCTTGCTCACCAAGCTTCACTACGCTCCCATCACTACTTCGTTGCTTACTAAACCGACATTCCATATATTTTGTTTTACTCTTACTCAACTTAAAACCTCTTGCTTACAATGTCTGTCTCCATAATTCTAACTTAGCATTAACCTCAGCTTTAGACTCATCAATCAAAACAATATCATGAGCAAACAACATACACCACGGCATATTTTCTTGAATTGATCTCGTAAGCTCATCCATCACTATAACAAATAGGAAAGGGCTTAATGCAGATCCTTGATGTAACCCAACCGTTATAGGAAAATTGGTTGTCACCCCTCCACAAGTGCGGACATTGGTTACTACTCCTTTGTGCATATCTTTAATTATACTAATGTACTTGAGAGAAACAACTTTCTTCATCATTGTCCACCAGAGAACATCCCTAGGCACTCTATCGTATGCCTTCTCCAAATTAATAAAAACCATATACTAATCGTTGTTCCTCTCTCTATATCTCTCAATAAGTTGTCTAAAAAGGTGTATAGCTTCCATAGTTGATCTTCCAGACATAAAACCAAATTGATTCTCTGATATCATGACAACCTTCCTCAACCTATACTCAATCACCCTCTCTCAAAGTTTCATAGTATGACTCATGAGTTTTATACCACGATAGTTTGTGCAATATTGTATATCACCCTTATTCTTATATAGAGGCACCAAAGTACTCTTCCTCTACTCATTAGACATCTTATTTGTCCGCCAAATCTTGTTAAAAAGTTTTTTCAACCATTCTAAACCTTTCTCACCCAAGCATTTTCAAGCCTTGATAGGTATACCATCTTGGCCAACTGCCCTTCTTGATTTCATTTTTTTCAAAGCATCTGCAATTTCTTTCTTTTGAATCTTGCGCATGAAGTCACGATTCATCTCATGAAAAGGAATGAAGAAGTCTTCAAGATCCTGAGCATGATTTCCATTAAATAGCTTATCAAAATAATCTTTTCATCTCTCTTTAATCTCCTCATCTTTGACTAAAACCCTTTGTGTTTTATCTTTAATACATCTAACCATACCCAGATCCCTCGATTTCCTATCTCTCATCTTTGCAAGCCTATAAATATCATTCTCGCCCTCTTTGGTATCCAACTTGTCATAAACCTCCTTATATACCTTATCTCTCGCGTTTCGAACTACTTTTTTAACTTCCTTCTTTGCTATCATATACTTCTCCAAATTCTCATTATCACGACTCTTACTTAGATTTCTATAACACTCTCTTTTAACCTTAATAGCTAATTTGACATCCTCGTTCTACCATGATGTATCCTTACCTAGTGGTGCACCGCCTTTAGACTTACCCAATACCTCCTTAGTCACCTTTCTCATGCCACCCGCTATCTTATTCCACATTGATTCTGAATCCTCCTCGAGACACCAATCAACTTCCTTAACTATCTGCTCTACAAACATTCCTTGTTTAGCTCCTTTCAGTGCCCACCACTTAGTTCTAGGATCTATCCTATGTCTATCCCCTTTGCGGTATTTTTTAATTCTAGGATCTAAAATTAAGACTCTATGTTGTGTAGCTACACTTTCTCCCGGTATAACCTTACAATCGATGTAACAACCCCTATCTCTCTTCCTAAGTAGGAAAAAATCTATCTGACTCGCATTAACCCCACTTTTAAATGTTACTAGGTGAGACTCTCTCTTCCTAAACCAAGTGTTTGCTAAGATCATATCATAGGACAAACAAAAATCTAAAATCCTTTTTCCACTTTCGTTTCTTTATCCTATACCATAGTCTCCATGGATACTCTCAAATCCATCCCTACTAATGCCTACATGTCCATTAAGGTCACCGCCGATGAAAAGCTTTTCTTCATAAGGTATCCCTTGTACTACTCCATCTACAAGGGATATCTCATGGAGAAAAACTTTTCATCGGCGGTGACCTTAATGGACATGTAGGCATTAGTAGGGATGGATTATCAATAATTTAGAATAACTTGAATGATGATACTATTACCCATAGTGAGAAAATTTTAAAAGATATTGAAATGAAAGAAAGTGAGGAAATTATCAATAATTTAGAATAACTAAGAATAATACTTGAAAAAAATTATGAAAATATAGAAGAAGAGCATGAAAAAGTAAATGTGAAACTTCAAGAACATTTAGAAGAGGAGCCACAAATAATAGCTGATAATTCTATCAATATTTATGACCTAGGACATTGACCAACAATAGATATAAAATTATGAGATTTATTAGTTAAAAACTTGAAAGCGGCCCAATTAGAAAAAATAAAAGAAAATTTCTTCTTGATAAATACTAAACATTTTTTTTGTTCCATTATTACCAAGAATTACCAAATGGAGAAAACATAATAGGAAATGGTTAATTTATTTAAAAGATGTTGATAAAGTATTTTGGTTTTGTTGTAAGTTATTCACATTGAAACCTAATAAAATTCAATTAACTAATGAAGAAAGTAAAGATTAAAAGAACCTTAGTAGAATATTAAAAATGCATGAAACATCAAGTGATCATATTACTAACATGAATGCTTGGGTTGAGTTAGATAAAATGTTATTAGAAAAAAAACAATTGACAAAAGTATTCAAGAAGAAATTCATAGAGAAAAAGAACATTAGAAAAAAGTTTTGGTAAGGATTATTGCCGTTGTTAAGACTTACAAAAAATAACCTAGCATTTCGTGAACGTAGTGATAAGATATATAAAAAAAACAATGGAAACTTTTTAAGTTTAATTGAAATGATAGCAGAATTTGATCTAACAATGAAAGAATATATGAGACGTATTAAAAATAATGAAATACAAAATCATTATCTTGGACATAGCATACAAAATGAATTGATATTATTGTTAGCTAATAGTGTTAAAAATATTATTATTTCAAAAATTAAAAAAGCAAAATATTTTTCAATAATACTTGATTGTACACCAATGCGAGTTATCAAGAACAAATAACGCTTATTTTAAGGTGTGTTGATGTTTTCACTATTTCAATACAAATAGAAGAGTTCTTTTTAGATTTTTTAGATGTTCATAACAGATCTGGAAAAGGTCTTTTTAATGAATTAATAAATGCAATAAACGATCTTAAACTTAATATTAATAATATAAGATGATAAGGTTATGACAATGAATCTAATATGAAGGGAAACATCAAAGTGTGAAAAAAATAATATTAAATTTAAATTATAGGGCATTTTATGCACCATGTGGTTGTCATAATCTTAACTTAATCTTTAGTGATATGGCGAATTCTTGTCCTAAAGTTGTCTTTTTTTAGAATTATGCAACATATTTTTTGTTCATTTTCTTTTACAAAATGCTGAAAAATTTAAAAGACACTTTCATTTCTAAGTCTTAAACTATATTCTCTGTAACACAATGGGAAAGTCAGGTAGAAAGTGTTAAAGCATTAGTATACCAAATACCATACATAAGAGATGTATTATTTAAATTATCAGAAATTAGGCAAGATGCTAAAATAAGAATTGAAGTAGAAAGTTTAGTTACACGTAACATAGAAGATTTTGAATTTTTATTAGGGATGGTTATTTGGTATGATATGTTGTTTTCCGTTAATACAATTAGTAAAAATTTGCAATATAAAGATATGCATATTGATGTTGTCATAAGTCAATTAGAAGGCCTTCTTAATTTTTTTAAAAAAATTTAGAGAAAATAGATTTGAATATCATTAACTCGTGCCAAAGAAATTGCAAGTAACATGAAGATGGAGCTTATTTTTTGTGTAAAACATAAAATTAGGGAAAACCATTTTGATGAGAATGTTAGTGATGAATCTATGTAGTCAGTGGAAGAATCTTTTAGAATTAATTATTTTATATTTATTGTTGATCAAACCATCTCCTCCATTAACATTTGATTTAAACAATTTCAAAAATATGAAGATTATTTTGGTTTTTTATTTGACTTAGAAAAGCTAAGAACATTAGATGATGAAAGTTTAAAAGCTTGTTGTGTTAAACTTGAAAGTTTTTTAAAATTTGATATATATTTAGATATAGATGATAGTTAATAGTCTTAAAAAAAATTTAGAAAAAGGGATAATGAATTCAATCGATACACTAACTTTCATAAAAAGATCAAATTCTTTTTCAAATACATATATTGCTAATAGAATACTCTTGACCATCATGTTACCATTGCTTATGCTGAAAGAAGTTTTTCAAAATTAAATTTGATTAAGTCATATCCAAGAATAACTATGTCACAAGAAATATTAAGTGGATTAGCTATGCTATCTATTGAAAGAGATATAATGACAAAACTTGTCTATAAAGATTTAATCAATACATTTGCATCATTAAAAGCAAAAAATATTCATTTTAGATAATATTTTATATTTTTTGGTGTAGTATGATGAATATATATATATATATATATATATATATATATATAAACCTAATTAGTAAATATGAAAGATATTAAGAATTTAAATAAAAAAAAGGTGCAACCCCTTTAATAAATAAAAGAATTTTTATGTACAATAAAAAAATATTTAAGGCCTCACTTGGAGGCTTCGCCTGGGCCTCAACTTCTCTTGAGCCACCCCAGATTTGAATATGCCACATCCTAGGTGGAGGTTGATCCAGATCTTGCTGGGTCTATGTAACACCCAATTTGATCTAAGCGGATCCATGTATTGTTATCTCGTATCAACATGAATCCAACCAGGGTACTGCAATAAACGTCGCAGATTCTGTACTTGGGGTTGGGGATGAGACCATTGGGACCCGCAATGTGATTCGTTGTCCAGGCTAATCAAGTCAATATTGGACCAGGATCCAATCTTTAAATGGACTTAATCCAAGTTACCACGTTGAGAGAGAGAGAGATTTTCCAAAGTCACGAGCCTGTTGGCTTCCGCCACCTTCTGGTAAATCTTTCTCTAGAAGGGGGAGGGTGTAACCTGCTTCGCTCTAGAAGGGCTATAAGCATTCAAAAGTCACGAGCCTGTTGGCTTCCGCCACCTTCTGGGAAATCTCTCTCTCTCTCCACCAATATAAGAAGGGGAGGACAGCCATCTTCTCCTTAGGCACCACCCAAGATTTCATCATCTCTCTCTCCACCAATATAAGTGGAGGACAGCCCTCTTCTGCCACCCAAGATTTCATCATATCTAAGTTGATCTTTGGATCTGTGTGTCCCAAGTTTTTTCATTCTTCATATTGAGATTTAGTTTGTGGGTGTTGGATATTGGAGCTCCTAGTGGCCTGGAGAAATGGAGACAGGGAGTGATATTTACAGAGTTGGGAGTCTTAGAGCAATGGGGTCATCTACTGTGTGGAGGAACAGTGGTAGTGATGCCTTCTCCAAGTCTTCCAGAGATGAGGATGATGAGGAAGCGCTCAGGTGGGCAGCCCTCGAGAAGCTGCCCACCTATGACAGGATCAGGAAGGGGATACTCAGTGAACATCAAGGTGGTGGGCTCACAGAAGTGGATGTCCTCAAGTTTGGGCTTGAGGAGAGGCAGAATTTGCTGAACAGGCTCGTCAGAGTTGCAGACGAAGACAACGAGAAGTTCCTTGTCAAGCTCAAAGACCGAATCGATCGGTAATTCGTGAGATTACTTCAAGATGGATGTTTTCATATCACAAATTAGTCCTTCATGTCCTGGATTTTAATGGGTGTTTTTGCTTCTTAATGCTGTGGGGTTTTAGAGTTGGAATTGATATGCCAAAGATCGAAGTTCGGTTCGAGAATTTGAATGTTGATGCAGAAGTTTATGTTGGTAGCAGAGGACTGCCCACTTTGCTGAATTCTGTTGTCAATGTGCTAGAGGTAATTATAAATTTTCACCAATCTATATAGATGAGAAGGGACAAATTCGACTTAATGACTTACGAATTTTCTGAATTTTGCATGGAAAGAGTTCCTTGAACTTCCTCCATATTCTTCCAAAGAAGAAGAATCTGTTGTCCGTTCTTCATAATGTCAATGGAATCATAAGACCTGAAAGGTAAAGAATAAACCAATCTACTTTTCCCTAAAAGTTTTTGGTGTCAGAATTACACTTGCTAGCTTATAATTTGCAGGATGACGCTGGTTTTAGGCCCGCCAAGTTCTGGGAAGACCACTTTGTTGTTAGCTCTGGCAGGAAAGCTCGATTCAAGTTTGAAGGTACTGACACAACCATCCAGTTCTTCATTTCATAGCAAATTAGATGGTAAAACTTGTTTCAGAATTGATGGTTGTCCATTTTTTTTTTGAAACATTAGATGTCTGGAAGAATAACATATAACGGACATGGTTTGGAAGAGTTTGTTCCTCAGAGAACCTCTGCATATATTAGCCAGCATGATCTCCATATCGGAGAAATGACGGTCAGGGAATCCTTAGCTTTCTCTGCTAGATGCCAAGGAGTTGGTTCACGTTATGGTATGTAAAGTTTAAGTTAATATATTAACACATAAAGCTTTATGCATTTCTTTTGTGTTAATTTCATTTCCTTTGAGGCAGCTATGTTGGAAGAGTTGTCTAGAAGGGAAAAGGAGGCCAATATTAAACCAGATCCTGATCTTGATATCTTCATGAAGGTAGGATGCATAGACAATGTACTTCCCTCCATTTTTATTTACATTTATGTTTTTGACAAGCAGGGTTCATGTTACTTTTCCGATCTGTGTTTCTTTTTCATATTGGTCTCTCTGCATTTTGTATTCCCATCTAAATCATGTTTAAATTTCTCATTCCCGAAGTTTTTTTTGGCTGCTTTGCTCTTCTATATTTGTCAGGATTGATGCTTGCTTCACAGAAGCATCATGCATCATTCTATATCTCAGCTCAAATTTAATCACCAAAAAACTAAAAACATTCATGTGCAACTCATAAACGGAGATAATACAAAAAGCTGGAATCTGTAATGAGGCTTAGATTTTCACGGTTTCAACTTTCAACCTGTTGTAGGCTGCATCACTGGAAGGACAGAAGGCCAATGTAGTGACAGACTATATGCTAAAGGTAGGTGTCAATAATGATTTTCCGTATTATCCCAAGATTAACTATATTTCTCGATTTTCAGTAACATCGTTTATAACACCAGATACTAGGTCTAGATGTGTGTGCTGACACCATGGTTGGAAACGAAATATTCAGAGGAATTTCTGGGGGACAAAAGAAGCGTGTAACAACAGGTAGAAAGAATAGGCCTAATTTAAGATACACTGGAGGTGTATATGATTATCTAAGTAATTTCCTTTTCAAGCAAGCAATGTCAGTTACAATGGTAGCTCATTCATGATTTTTTTCCAGGAGAGATGGTGGTTGGACCATCGAGAGCCCTATTCATGGATGAGATTTCAACTGGTTTAGATAGCTCCACTACTTACAGAATTGTGAATTCCATCAGACAATATGTTCATATTCTTGGTGGCACAGCTGCTATTTCCTTGCTGCAGCCAGCACCAGAGACCTATGATTTGTTCGATGACATCATTCTTCTATCTGATGGGCACATCATATACCACGGTCCTCGTGAGCATATACTTGAGTTCTTTGAATCTATGGGCTTCAAGTGTCCTGAGAGAAAAGGTGTTGCAGATTTTCTACAAGAAGTAAGCTCTACCAAGATTCCATGATTGACAGTCTATTCCATTTCCTGTAACTGAAAAATATAAATATATCTCATTTTGTTGAATATTTGCATGTGTATATATGTAACATTCTGATGAGGTAATCTACTATAATTTACTAGGTAACATCCCGTAATGATCAGAGGCAGTACTGGATGCACAATGAGGAAACTTACAGATTTGTACCTGTGAAAGAATTTGCAGAGGCATTTCGTTCATTTTACATTGGACAGAGACTAGATGCTGAACTTCGTGTACCATTTGACAAGAGCAAGAGCCATCCTGCTGCATTAACAACTTCCAAGTATGGTGTTAGCAAGAAGGAGCTGTTAAAAGCATCCTTCTCAAGGGAAGTATTGCTAATGAAGAGGAATTCTTTTGTCTATATTTTCAAAATGACGCAGGTGAGCAGTGATAGATGCCTGCTCCCAATTCTGAAGAATATTTTAACGATCTTTCATGAGTTGCTCAATCGTTTTATATATTTTAATCTTGTTACAGCTTACAGTCGTCGGCTTTATCACAATGACACTCTTTCTACGTACTGAGATGCACCGGAACACTGTGAATGATGGAGCAATTTATCTGGGTGCTCTGTTTTTTGCACTAGTCTTACTTATGTTCAATGGCTTTGCTGAGCTTTCTATGACAATTGCAAGACTGCCTGTTTTTTATAAGCAAAGAGACTTGCGTTTCTATCCAGCATGGGCGTATTCACTCCCTGCATGGATTGCTAACGTTCCTGTATCAATTGTTGAGGCTGCTGTATGGGTGTTTTTGACTTACTATGTGGTGGGTTATGATCCAAATGCTGGCAGGTGAGGCATTAATTTCATTTTGAAGATTATTTATATCCCTGATTAAATCATGGCCTCTTTCACATTTTCTGCATAAACAAGAGAATATTGTATGAACAAGAAATAATAATCTATTGCTTCCCTTAGTTGGAATCTAATGCAATTCAAATACAAAATGTTCTAACATGAGCACCCTCCCATGCTGTAACTACAGGATGTTCAGGCAATATCTTCTGCTTCTATCAATTAACCAAATGGCATCTGGTCTTTTCCGTTTAATTGCTTCCTTGGGCCGTGACCTGATTATTTCAAATACGTTTGGATCCTTCGCAATGCTTGTGATTATCGTTCTTGGTGGTTTCATACTCTCCAAGGGTAAGGCTACCATATGGTTGTTTTCTTTCTTTCCTTTTCTTATAGATGCATCCTTCTTTATTAAGATGTAAGCATTTTCTTAAAAATTATAGTTATTTAGTGAATCTTATTCATTTGCAACAGATGATATTAAGAAATGGTGGATCTGGGGCTACTGGATTTCACCACTTATGTATGGGCAGAATGCCATTTCTGTGAATGAATTCCTTGGGAATAGTTGGCGACGAGTAAGTCTTTGATCCTATGCTGAAGCATATCATGGCTGCATTGAGAATTGCATTTCATCTTCAACCGATTTGATTTGTAGGTTCTACCGAATTCAAATGTGTCACTGGGCGTGTCAGTCTTGGAAGCACGTGGAATGTTTCATCAAGGATACTGGTATTGGATCGGAGTTGGTGCACTCTTTGGATACACTTTACTCTTCAATGGACTGTTTACCGTCGCTCTTGCTTATCTCAAACGTAAGTTCCAGTTTTAATTTCTGTCATGGGATACATGGCCTTAATGTTACTTATCAGGCTGGCCCCACGATGGCTGTGTGCATGCAGCTTTTGGAAAATCACAAGGAGTTATATCCGAAGAAGCATTAAAGGGGAAACAAGCTAATTTGACTGGAGAAAATGTAAATTTGGAACTATCCTCAAGAGCAAGGAACATCCCTGAAGGTAATCGGACTTTGATCAATCCCAAGCGTTTATTCTTAATTGGCAGCAAATCACTGTGCTTTCTATGAATAGTTGATAAAATATGAAACTGTCTACTCCAGCTCAACCAGAATATATTACTGAATCTGTTCATAGCCAAAAGAAAGGAATGGTCCTTCCATTTACACCTCTATCCATCACCTTTGATGACATCAGATACTCAGTAGACATGCCACAGGTAAAGCTAAATTTTCTGAAAACACTATGTGATCTGGGTGCATTCTTTTCTTTTTTCAAATTTTTAATATCAGAACTGTCTTTTAAGTGAAATCTGAAATCTGTAGGAAATGAAATCTCAAGGTGTTATGGAGGACAAGTTAGAGCTTTTAAAGTGTGTAAGTGGGTGTTTCAAACCTGGAGTATTAACAGCCTTGATGGGTGTAAGTGGAGCTGGCAAGACTACATTAATGGATGTGTTAGCAGGAAGAAAAACTGGTGGATATATCACAGGAAGCATCAAAATATCAGGTTATCTAAAGAAACAGGAAACATTTGCTCGTATTTCTGGCTACTGTGAGCAGAATGACATCCATTCTCCCCATGTTACCGTATATGAATCCCTTGTCTACTCAGCATGGCTTCGTTTACCTCCTGAAGTTGACTCTGCTACAAGAAAGGTTAGAACTGACAATTGTCAAGCGTATCATGAATGATCTTCATTTCTTGTAGTATCCATCTGGAAAATGTGCTTCCTATCTTACTGCAAAGATCAATGTGTGCAGCTATTCGTTGAGGAGGTTATGGAACTTGTGGAACTGACATCATTGAGGGGATCCATTGTGGGGTTACCTGGTGTAAATGGACTCTCAACCGAGCAACGCAAACGGTTGACAATTGCAGTGGAGCTTGTTGCTAATCCCTCCATAATATTCATGGATGAACCGACCTCTGGACTTGATGCCAGAGCTGCAGCAATTGTGATGAGAACAGTAAGAAACACAGTTGACACAGGAAGAACTGTGGTGTGTACAATTCATCAACCCAGTATCGACATATTTGAAGCATTTGATGAGGTAAGACACAGTCATACATCTCTGTAGATGCATAAAAGTGCATAACTTTTATCAATGGACAATGCATGCCTTGTTAACAATGATATGAAATCATTATGTTAAGAAATTAGCCAAACTGCGCACATGCAAGTAGTTGCATATTAGTTGTGAGTTCTTGGAGGCCGACCCTCTTCCCTACTTGAAGTAACTTCTCTTATGAATTTCAGCTATTCCTAATGAAGCGAGGTGGAGAGGAAATATATGTAGGTCCATTGGGCCAGCATTCATGTCACCTAATTGAATACTTTGAGGTGAGGCATACTAATTTAGTGCTCAAAATTTGTTCCTTCTTCTTTGTGCCAAAGATAAATCAAGTTGTGGTTTCTTCTAGGGAATTGATGGAGTTAGCAAGATAAAAGAAAGGTACAATCCAGCAACATGGATGCTGGAAGTGACAACAGAAGCACAAGAAAACATTCTTGGTGTAGACTTTGCTGAGATATACAGAAACTCTAATCTGTATCAGTGAGTATACTCTTACTTATATGCTTCGTATTATGTCTGTCTATGACATGGATTAGTTTGCTGTGAATCAGAATAGTCAAGTTGGAAGTAACATAAGGCATTATGTTCATGATTTAAGCATATGGCTTGTACAAAACATCCATAAAATTTCATATTGTGATTTCTGCAGGAGAAACAGAGCACTGATAAATGAACTGAGTTCACCTCCACCTGGGTCTAAAGATCTCTACTTCCCAACAAAGTACTCGCAGTCCTTCATCACTCAGTGTTTAGCATGCCTATGGAAACAGCACTGGTCTTACTGGCGTAACCCTCCATACACAGCTATACGGTTCTTCTTCACAACCATCATAGCCTTGATGTTTGGGGCTATATTTTGGGACCTTGGCATGAAAAGGTATTACGAAATTGATTCAATGTATTTCATGTAATAAAGTTCTTAAACTAGAGTATATACATCTGATTTTTGTATTCTTCACAGGAGTAAGCAGCAGGATCTGATCAACGCGATGGGCTCGATGTATACCGCCGTTCTATTCATTGGTATAAACAATGGATCATCTGTTCAACCAGTTGTAGCCATTGAAAGAACTGTCTTCTATAGGGAGAGGGCTGCTGGAATGTTTTCAGCACTGCCATATGCTTTTGCACAGGTAAACTGCTGTCTTTTAATTCATAAGACTCCCTATATTAGTCATATTTACTAACAATAAGTACATATTGTCTCTGTATTTCCACAGCTAATAAACATTGGAATGTATTTGCAGGCTGCTATTGAAATACCATATGTTTTCGCTCAAAGTCTGGTCTATGGGGTTATAGTATATGCAATGATAGGATTTGAATGGACTGCTGCCAAGTTTTTCTGGTACCTATTCTTCATGTTCTTCACACTCCTGTATTTCACCTACTATGGGATGATGGCAGTTGCAATGACTCCCAATCATCACATCGCATCCATTGTGTCTTCTGCATTTTATGCAATTTGGAACCTCTTTTCTGGCTTCCTCATCCCACGTCCGGTATGTGATCATCTGCACCTCTGTTTATTCTGTTAGATATTTTTCAGAATGGTGTTGTTAAATTACCTGTTCTATGCTTTTCAGTCAATGCCAGTGTGGTGGAGATGGTACTATTGGGCATGCCCTATTGCCTGGACCTTGTATGGGCTAGTCGCTTCACAGTTTGGTGATGTAAAGACTAATCTAGAAGTGCTCACCTCCACAACCACCACCATGACAGTGGAGGAATTCATAAGGTCTCATTTTGGGTTCCGTCATGACTTCTTGGGTGTGGTGTCAGTAGTGGTTGTAGGATTCTCCTTGCTGTTTGCATTTGTCTTTGCCTTCTCAGTTAAGGTTTTCAACTTTGAGAGAAGATAACAGCCCTTGGAATATTGAATCAATTTGAAATAATTGTAAGATGGATTGATTCAGTAATGGAAGAAGAGGTAGTGGGCTGAAGGAGATCATATCTAGTTATATCAGCAACTGTAGGAGTAAATTCTATCCCTTTTGTTGACATTGATTTGTATAGTGACTTCCTACTGCAAATATACTTTGTCGCAGTTTGGAGATTGCATGATGCTTTTTGTACAGCTCTTGAGCTACCAATTTTTATTTGGATTTGTAATACTGGCTGTTGGTTTGATAATGAGAATGCTATTTGAATGTTGTAATATACAGGCCATTCAGAACTTCAGATTGTCATCTGGACAATGCTGTTGGGTCACAAAGAGTGTTTTCCACTCATGAACCAATATACATCTATTCCAGAACAATATACATTAAGACTAGAATTAACTCTATAAGACCACTATGACCAACCATTTGGAGGGTAGCTTAACTGCACATGAATTTGAGCTTTTAAAACTAACTAATAATGTGCTTGCACAGAGAGAGAGAGAGAGAGTTCATGCACAAGGATTTCACATTGATTCTATAACTTGAAGAAACATGGACATAGTGTTATATAAGTATGTGATATTCAAACCTTCACGCGATACAATTGTAATAAAATCAAGTGAAAAGTAAACCACATTGTGCACAAGTACAAGTCCTACAAGAGACAATACAAATGTCAAAAGCACACAAGTGCATACAATGGCTACAAAGAGCATAAATGTGCACAAGCACAAGTCTACGTAAGGACAATGCATAAGCCAATCAATGGCAAATACACAAGATCACAAGAGGCACCAATGGGCATACCCATACTAGTATGAACCAAGATTTTTATAGGATTTTTTGCAAATCTAACCGAGATGCATTCGGCATGGTCCATTTGCTTGGAATTGATTATTGGATCATTGTAATTGGATCAAGAAATGTGATTTTGTATGCTTGAATATTTATGAAAATTTTGAGCCATTGATTTTCAAGCCTTAAAAGATCTTTCTTATACATTCTAATTGAATGATCTAAGAGTATACTTCTATAAAACTAAACATCTAGATTGCATCTGGACGGTGAAATTTTAGAAAAAAAAAAACCTATGAAAATTCTATTTTGTTGGTTTATATATATATACACTTCCTCAAACTTATGGTGTGATTACTGAAAGTTTGAAAATACAAAAAAAAAGGATCCAAGTTTTCATTGATAATCTTTACAAAATGTCCCATCAACTATCTTCATCATCTTTACCAAATGTCCCATCAACTATCTTCATCATCAAAAACATAATTTATTTTTCAACCCATATCATCTTTAAGAATCTGCAGAGAGAACAAAACAAAAGTTTCAACTACACAATGAAATATATTCTAATTAAATAGTTTAAAAAAATGTTTTAATACAATAGTTAAAAAATAGTTATAGGTTATATGTATATAGTTTCAAAACAAATATATTTTGAACAAGAATATATATATATATATATATATATATATATATATATATATATATATATGAAGAGAGGATGGTTAAGTTTCATAACAAAATATAAAGGTATTAGAAACTAAACAATTTTAAAAGTAAGATATGTACCTTAATCAATAATTTAAAATTTTTAGAAACATTTGCAACAATTCAAGCAAAGTATAATAGTCATTCAGATAAACATAAAGGATATACTTCAAAATCGATTTTTTAGAATTTCTCATTTAGACAATCATAATCATAAAAACCAACATATTTTTCAAGAAAACATAAATTCCGAACATAGCAGAATTTTCATCACTAAAGTCCAAAACACAAGCACATATTAGACATAAAATAAGAAGATATAAATAATTTTACAATAATGTCCCAAAGGCTTAGATAAGCATTTCAAATAGCGATACAATTCATCAAAACACAAAAACATGTATATTAAATGCAAAAGCTCAAAGGAGCTCACAAAAAGGGGAAGACTTAATTAAATTCATACAAAAAAATATAAGATAACCATCATGGAACAAATCTAAATATCATCAACATATATATCCAACATGTAATCAAAGCATATTTAATGCACATAATAATGCATAATTTTTTTTCAATGAATAACCATTTTTCATGCAAGAGACAATGGGCAATGATAAAGATTAAAAAATACATGGAGAGATTTTAAAATTTTCACATACAATAAATCATAACAAAAGAAATGATATTTGCAAATATCAACAATAGTTTGCTCACTACAGGCAATCACCTTTTTGACCTCTAATTCAACATCCTCAAAATTCAAGTGTATCAACGCATAAGACAAGAGAATAAATACAAATGTCAACAATAACCAAACAAGTAACCATACACCAGCAATACCGACCATCTAAATTGACAATAAATACTAGTTATAACCACAAGAAGTGCATATCCCTCACCTCACAAATGGTTGTGAAGCTTCAATCAATACCATCAACTACAATGGGTGCGCATAACTCACCATAACCATGGTTGTAAAACTAATAAAACAAAATATTTTATCTAAAAAAAATCACTCAAATGATAAGGAAGAATGAAAAAACAAGACATAAAAATACTGTAATGAAAATAAACTGATGTCAATAAGTAAAAAAATTTAAAAACAATATTTAAATCAAAGCAATAAATTTTGCAATAATATGAGATTTAATGTGTAAATACCAATATAGTCACAAGCAAATAGCAGTTGAGTCATCACTTATAATGATCAATATGATCATTCAATAAACAACAAGGGGCAAATAAGTAATTGAGTGATTCAACTTAGTCATAGAACTAGAAGTCAAACAACTATCAGTCAAAGCCAAAACAAGTGTTAATATGATACTCATCAAACAACAATCTAAATTGATAAAATACAGAGGTGCACATATAATTCACCCCAACAAACATCTTTGGCTCTACAACACCGAGGTTTACATAACTCACCTCAAAAAGGCCGAACACGATAATAGATGTATCAAATAAAAAAGTGAAACTAAGTCAAGTAAAGAGCCAAATAGGAAAACCTTGAAAAACACATTCCAAGGATAAAAAAAACAAGAACTGATTTGACAAAAGTTTTAAATCAAATGAAATAACAAGAGTTTGAATCCTCAAATAAGTTTAGTAAAAACATGCAATAAATATAATTATATGACAAGATAAAATGCCCACCGATGTGTCTTCAATTACAAACAAGAATGCCCACCAATAGATATAAAATACATGAGAACAAAAGTGAACTACAAATGACATACTCACAAAATCCACAAAGAGAACACATAAAGAAAACTCTCATAATTAACAAATTAATATTTTATTAATACTAAGTATGCAAAAAGCATATTACTTAAATCTCATGTGAGGCAACATGGTGTAAAACATGCAAGCTAATATTCACTAAAGGGTCATGAGTCCAAGGAATAACACAATCACAAGGTACAAATACCACTACGGTCTCCAAAGAAAGATTTCACAAAACCTTTAAAAATTTTATTACGATACACTAATCATGTAGGGCACAAATCACTTAAGTGAAATTAAAGGAACTCACAAAATAACCTAAGTCATAAACACCTTTCAAGGGAAAAAAATACTAGCCACAGATGGGCACAATCACAAGGGCCACTAAAGGGCTGATGAGAGAGCACAAAATAAATATTCTAATAAAAAACACATTAAAATGCCTTCATACACCTCATAGATTATTTTAACATAAAAACTACAAAGATAAGTGCATAATTCCCATAAGGAACAAGTCATGCATGAAGAAAACATGCTCACATCCTAATGAACAAATAAACAATCTTATTCATTAATGTGTATGCAAAAATAAGACAATCTCAAAGATCATATATCAATATACATTGGGTTGGATCTCAACCGGATGTGGACCAAACCGGTTGGGGATCCAAAGGGGCCATGTAAAATTCGAATTTTTGAAGGGATTAGAATGAGGCCCACTCCAACCCATCCCTCCTTCAGGTTTAGGGACCCAAGAGAAGGCCATTCGGATGGCATAGGGGTCCCTTTTCAGGAAGGCTCAAATAAGAAACATTCTAAAAGGTTTTCTCTTGTTCCTTTTTCCCTTTTTGCTATTTTGGCGAAAACATGGGAAATGTGTGGGAAAAGGAGAGGGGTGTCTGGAGGTTGACCAAGATCAACCTTCCATCAGCCACCAACCCCTCTCAACTCTCCATCTATTTTTTTCCTAACCCAAGCTCTATAAAAAACCAAAAATTTGGAGAGAAGCCACATTCCAACGAATTTGGCTAAGGTTTCCCCTCCTCCTTTGCCCTCTCTTGCTTCCTCTCTTCCCCTACTCATTTGTGTGGAAGTTTTTTTTTTAGTGTTACACCCCTAACCCATCAGGGTAGAGAGGGGTGCATGTGAACTCCTCTATACACCAAATCGAAAGGGGATCTCGTGGTGTTCATCTTTCACTCTACGAATGTAAGGTTCTTTATCATATTTCATAAAGAGTTGTTTTGTTAGAATACTTACCTAGGAATTGGCTCTCTTATACTTGTCATGTTTTTTTTTTTGGCATGTTACCATTTTATGAAACAACATCGTTTGCTTAAGCATGTGAACGTTATTTTCTTTTTTGTTGTTTTCTTTATTCTTATGTGGTAAGGTGTTGGGTACAGCTGGTTTTAACCCATCACGTTAATTGTTTTTTTAAAGTGATTGACTTCCTAGGCATGTTATTAATCTATTTTCAAACACATGAGACCAACCCAAGGTCTGATATTGAATTAGTTTTGAAAAAAAAAAACGTTGAGACCTAACACAAGGTCTGTCTTTATTCATTTATTTCAAAACGTTGAGACCTAGTACAAGGCCTGTCTTCATTTAGTTTTGTATTTCAAAACGTTGAGACCTAATACAAGGTCTGTCTTCATTTAGTTTTGTATTTCAAAATGTTGAGACCTAGGTGATACAAGGTCTGTCTTTATTCATTTATTTTAAAACGTTGAGACCTAATACAAGGTCTGCCTTCATTTAGTTTTGCATTTCAAAACGTTGAGAGCTAGGTGATACAAGGTTTGTCTTTATTCATTTATTTCAAAACGTTGAGACCTAGGTGATACAAGGTTTGTCTTCATTCATTTATTTCAAAACGTTGAACCATACAAGGTCTGTCATAGTATCATTTTTGTTTTTTCAAAAGAGCGTGAAGTGAAAAAAGTGGGAGAGAGAAAAATGTGAAGTACCTTAGGCCCTTGCGTGCGTGGTGCGGTCACCTTGTGGGGGTGTGTTCAGACCAAGGTCTGAACCAAACTCAGTAGGCTTGCCCTAGCTGAGTACTAAACATTTTAGCACAGTTGGTCTATTCAGACCGTGGTCTGAACCCGCGTGAGCTCAGACCATGGCCTGGACAGAATTCTTGACAATGCTTATGTCAGCCAGCACCATATGCAGGCTGCATTTTATACGCAGACTGCATAGGCGTGTCTGCCCTATCAAAAAAAAATAAAAACATGTATGTAATAATAGTTTGTCGGTTGCAGCGATTTTTTATTAGTCTGCCCTATCACACACACACACATATATATATATATATATATATATATATATATATATATATATATATATATATATATATATATATATATATATAAAATTTTTTGCAAGTCTGTCCTATCAAAAGTATATATAAATATATATATATATCTATAGTATGTGGGTGCAGAGATTTTTGGTAAGTCTGTCCTATCAAAAAATATATATAGTTTGGTTGTGCAAAGATATTTTGCAAGTCTGCTCTATAAAAAAAGGAATATATATATATATATAGTTTGTGCATACATTAATCGTCATCGCAGAACTGCCCCAGTCAAAGATAAAATATATATATCAGTGTGTGTGCAACGATAAGCATATGAAATATATATATTTATATGTACCGTTCAAAGATTTTTTTTTTACCTATAGATAAAAAATGTGTATACATATATGCAGAATGGATGGTTTGACAAAGTATTATACACATGTTGCAAAATGACTATGCTATCATGTTTTGAGTTATATTTTTGCCAGAAATGCATGATATGTTAATACAGAATGAAAACCTATGTATGAGATGTCTGCATGCTTTGTTACTGCTCATGTGTGGCCATTGTGGTTCACGGAACCTTTCGGGTGCTAATGCACACGCTCCGTGTGGATATGTTACTATTGTTCTTAACTTTTGATTCATGTTTATGCTTGTGAGCTCGTGTATGAGCTTTAGGTCTGTTAAGAACCCTTGAGGTGTGTGAGGAAGCACCGTACTATAATATCATATGTAATTTTTTATCGTCTTCACCGTCACATCACTCATGTGGACTAAAAGTGTCCAAGCATTTAGAATGGGTTGGGTACATATAATCACAACATAATATGATTGTTTCCCTGAGAGGGTACTTGGGCTTTTGTGTCCTGATTTGCCTCATGAATGAGGTACATATAATCACAACATAATATGATTGTTTCCGTGAGAGGGTACTTGGGCTTTTGTGTCCTGATTTGCCTCATGAATGAGGTACATGATAAAACAAATCACTTAATAAGAAAAAAACCCTTTAACCCATTCTCACATAGTCTACTAGGAGAAAGTAAATCAAGTGACAATGAAAGTACGTAGGTTCACCTACTTGTCATAGGTTATTGTTATGTGAGCAAAACATCCTTTTTTGTCTCATCACTCAAAGTTAGGAAGGTCAGGGTTATCTATGAGTTTTAGGTGATATACCTCATCTACCACAGTAGTCTTGGATGTCATTCTTGTTGTTTGATCACCGTCACTCGGGATTCTCTCGGTCATGAACCACCCATTTGGGACCCGCCAGTTGGGTAGACACTTTGGTCAATTAAAATACTTAGAATAATATATGTCAGAGTGATCTTCGCTAATTTGGCAATACCCCATATACCTAGGGATACTTTTAATTAAAAATAAACAAAAGATTCATTGTCACAATTTTGAAATTGTTCTTGAGCATTGATATTCATCATGTGTAAATCACATTTGAATGTGTTCTTTGATTAATCATGATTGTCTATGCATTTTCTGAATTATAATTTCATGTTCTTTGTTAAATTACAATATCATGAAGGAGATTATTGTTTTAGTTTGTGAATCTTTATACTTATGGTATTTTACCTTACCTACTCGACAAAGTCTAACCCCATTTTATAGGGATGTAAGTGATAATTGATGGTGCGATGGTGCGATGTGGTGGTGGGGCCAGTGAACCAAGACTTTACTTTTTACGATCCTATAAATTTTGAGATTTCAATTAGACTAAAATCTTTTGGCTCTATATACTTTGAAATTTGTTAAATTATACATTGGTCATGTCACTACTTAGTTTAATTGCCACTATTTATTGCTAGATGATGTAAGATTTTAAATCTTTGTACGAGAGTCCATTGCTCCAATGAAACCCCATGTGGTATGGATTGGGATCCAGGTCCAAAAAAAAATGGATCCATTCATTCTTTTTGTTTTCCTGTAACTCGTCTAGAATTATCTAACTTAGTTCAAACAATTTTCGTTGTTTAACAATTCCCTCAATGAGGTGTATCATATTTACAAAATAAAAAATCATAATTTTTTTTGTTAGAAATATTGGGATGGTACACCTAATAAAAACTTTAGATTTTCATATTTCTTGAACTTTTTTGGTTGATCAGACCCTATAGATATGATCTATAAGCATTATTTAGTAGAAAATAAGTTTTGGATCATGTGATCATAGCATACATATATGTTATTTAAGACCTTTAAAAATCAACAACTCATAATGTATCAAAATTTTATCTTAAAAAATCCAATTTTTATGTTAAAAAAACATTATACAAAACATGATTCCTATCAAATAAATTATGCTGAGTACATCCATCTCACAACCATGATTTCTAGTATGCAAGAGTAGGTACTCTCGGAGCACCATAGTTATTATATACATACATACATATATATATATATATAATGTATGAACATTATATATATATAGTTCTTTATGTAAATGTAATAGATAATACCCTCTATGGGTATTTTGGCCTTTTTATACATTGTAATAACTTTTTGTTTTTGTTTTTCTTTTCTTTTTTAATTTTCTATTTTTAACTTTTTGGTAATAGGTTTTGTGTCAAGGGCGTTATTGTCCTTGACATAATAGAGCTGTTGGAAAGTCCCAATGGCTAGAGGAGTCCCTTTCTTCCCTCTTGTATTTGTATTTGTATATATACATGGTTTTCACCCCTTTGTAATGTATGCATCTTGTATGTATTTTAGGAATAAGAATCCTTGTTTTCTATGTTGCTTGCCTTGACCCTTAGTGGTCTTTTGTGTGTTTGAACCCATATTGGGTTGTGCGTGTAATCTCCTTGTTCCTTAATTGAACCCTATTGGGTTGTGGATTGTAAGAGTGCTCTCATCTTATTGCAATCCCAACAACTATATTAGACTTTATCCAATATACCCTCATACAAGAGGAAAAAGACAAAAAATATAAAGTATACAAAGATAAAACTGCCCCTAATGTGCAATACCTATTACATAAGTGTAAAATGATTAAAATGCCCCTATAAGGGCAAAAACCTATTACTATAAATTGTTACCCTCATGGATAAAGGTAGCAAACATTACCCTTATGTAGGGATATGTTCTAAGGGTCAATTTCTACTATATATATACAAATTTATATTGTCTAGATAAGCTCTCCTAAGCTAAGCTGAAACAAGCACCATGTGTTCGGGCTCAACTTATTTAAGCTAAATGAACTGCTTATGGCTTGGCTTGCCAGCTCTATTGCAACACCCCAAATATTTAACTAGAAAATACATGATTTTTGTTTTTAATTCTGATAGGTAATTATCCAATGATTTTGCGAATGAATAAGTTTCAAATGTGATAAGCATTAGATGGTCCAACTGAGCACAAGTGTGAGTGTATCTTAGCCTCCTAATGCTAAATCCAATATGAAACACCATTATCAACCGATTACTATAAATTGTTACCCTCATGGATAAGGGTAGCAAACATTACCCTTATGTAGGGATATGTTCCAAGGGTCAATTTCTACTATATATATTGTCTATATAAGCTCTCCTATGCTAAGCTGAAACAAGCACCATGTGTTCGGGATCAACTTATTTAAGCTAAATGAATTGCTCATGGCTCTGCTTGCCAACTCCGTTGTAACACCCCAGAATTTTAACTAGAAAATACATGATTTTTTTTAATTTTAATATGTAATTATCCAACGGTTTTGCAAACGAATAAGTTCTAAATGTGCTAAGCAATACATAGTCCACCTAAGCATGTATCTTATCCTCCTAGTGCTAAATATAATATGGAATACCATTATCAACCAATTGAACACACTATATAAAAGAATCATTAAATTAAATATCTCATCAAGGACATCATCTTAATCAAATTGAGCTTTAAGAAGTCAGCTTGCACAAGCATCAACATTTACTAGCTCCCTAGAACAACATTCGAGATAAGATGACCAATTAATAAAACTTGTTTGGTTTGAAACCACAGTGGAAATAACTTTTGAAATCGATTAAACAATTTGAAAGAGTTACATGCATGTCAAAATGTCTCTGCCAAACCAATCCATTCATTCAATAAATTAAATATTTAAAAGTATCAATTAACTGAAATAAATAAATAAATAAGTCCCAAAACGTCTCCCAAGGATCAATAGTTGATTTACATAGCACCTTTGTAGCATCTCGCAATTGCTCCAGCACAACTAATTGTATCAGTTATTTTAAAATTTATGGGGTCAAACTTCCATAGTTTCAGTACGAATCACATCAACAAGACATATATACATAACACTGAGCATACATGCACAAGTCATCAATAGTCATAAGCATCCAATTAAACAAACAATTTTAAGAAACATAAAATTTAGTTATATCACAGTTAATCATCACATAATCAAGAGCATGTTTTAAACATAAATCAATTATGAATATGCATGCAATATTTGTAAAGTATTTATATTCAACTAATGCATTGTTTCACTTTTAACGACTCAATAGGTATGCAAAAAATTTACATAACACAGTCCAAATCACTTAGAGTATATTACTCATTGTGTTTTAATTAAAATCGAGTGACCGACTGAACTAAAACCACCTGAGAGTGGTTCAATGTTGAGAGAAACTCACCAGTGGCTACAAGCAAGTTCGATAATTACTTTGCAAAGACATGAACATACTACCTAGGACAAGTTTAGGTAGTCCATCCCACTAACTTTGTGAACTAGGGAACAGACAGACCTTTCACCCATAAAATAAAGTAGGTTAGGGAAGTTGTACCACTGCCCTCTCCAAGGCAGGTCAGAGAAGTTTGATCATGCAAGTTCACCGACTAATTGTGTCCATAAACGCAATATAATCCATCATCTTGTGATTTCAATGACTAATTCTGCTCAGAAATCACCCTCAGGGTTCTCTTTATTAAGAAAATTGATCATTAAGCTGGGTTGTCCACCTACACTGTGTCTCAAGTCCATACTTTTCAAACCAAATACATGTTTGTTATTATGCACACAAACATACACGTCAAATTCTATGTACAATCATGACATACTGCACTTAACCATTCACATATGCACATTGGATATCATATGCAATAATCGCATGGCTTCATATTATATTCAAAACACTTATGCAAATAGAACCTCATGTACACTATATGCGTACTTACTAGATGTTGTAGTCCTATATGCATTGAAATATATCACATGCATACCATAAACATGTTATTCTATACACGCACATGTAGTATATTAATTCATGCTAATAATCATAACATAAAAGCATGCATAATCTTCAAGTGTATATTATAAATATCAATAACAATACATATTAATATTTAATCATTCATGTATTCATTTGATTCAGTTCTGGAAGTAAACTATGTCCCAACTAGTTTACTTTCGAAACTCAAACAACATGAGCACAAGAGTTCCAACTCAAAACTACAGAAACTGAATTTTATCATTTGATGTAAATTTTGTTTCAATCAGATTAGAAAGGAAAAATCTGAAATTTTAACCATATATAAACATATGTGTTAGCTAAACTTAGCCGCAAACAATGCATCATTTGAAGTTCGAGCAGGGAGAAATAATTATTTTATTAAATTTGGTATTTCTTCTCTTGGGCGAACCTATTCAGATCTGCCCCTCTAAAGAAGCATTGATTTAGCATCCTTATAGAACCAGAAAAATTCTATAGAAAATATAATTAATAGAAGAATATATTTGAAACAATCTTTCACTAAGATAAGGTGCAAACTCTATCAAAGTTGTAAATTGAAATTCACGGACGACAACCTGTTCAGGTTCTTGGATAGACAGGACTATAAAAATTTTTAGGTTTCTAAGCCAACTTCTGTGATTTTTCACTCACAAACCATAATGATTTGGTGTACCAAAGTTTTATTAAAACTTTCTTAATATGTAATCTAACACACATAAATTTGTTGGACATAACCACAACATAGATTATGAGAAATAAAATTGTCAACAGAGTACCATCAAAATACCGGATGCCTGTCAAGATAGAAATACTATTTCGACTTCCTGATACTGGAACTTTTCATCTAGAACTCGAACAAAGCCAAAAAAAATTTTGAGATAGTGTATAACATCTCTCTAAAATTTAGAATTTTTTGGCCAAGTTGTTTGAGCATACAATAAAGTTCCTGAAAAGTGTTTGTGCTCAAGAAAAACAAGATAGTGTGCCTTTTCATGGAAAATCATATATATTTTATATTTTTCATAAAATAAACTATATAAACATGATTTTTATGATTCGATTCATCATGATATATTCAATCTTAGTATAAATATGCATCAACAAATTTTTATATTGCATATCAAATCATCCAACACATAAAATTGAATTTGCATATCAAATTTTTATCCAGTAGCTTTTACATGTCAAGCATTTGCCCTGATTTGCGAACATCATCAACTACTTGGTGACTGGAGAGTTCCCTGCGCATTGAAACAAGAATGAGAGAGATTGTTTTATGGCGTAGGTAAAACATTATTTCTGAGAGGATCTCGAGTTGTTTCGGTTATGTCCCGACCAAATGATTCGAAGGTGCATTCTCGAAGAAGAGTATGAGTCCATTCTAGGTTTTTGTCATTCCTTGGCCTGTGGAGGCCACTTTTCTAGTCGAAAAACCGTTGCGAAGGTCCTCCAATCTAATATTTGGTGGTTGACACTACATTGTGATGCTTATGAGTTATGTAGGAAATGCTTACGTTGTCAGCAGACAGGGAGTATTTCCAAGCGTGACATGATGCCCTTACTTCCCATTCTCGTCGTTGAGATCTTCGATGTTTGGGGGCATCGATTTTATGGGTCTCTTTCTGCCTTCATTCGGTTATATTTATATTTTGCTGGCGATCGAATATGTTTCCAAGTGGGTCGAGGTCGTGGCCACCCGAACCAATGATCACAAAGAGGTGCTTAGATTTATCAAGCACAATATTTTTAGTAGGTTCGGTATTTCGAGAGCCATGATTAGTGATGGTTGAATGCACTTCAAGAATATACATGTTGCTTCCTTACTCAGAAAATATTATGTACATCATCGGATTGCTATGACATATCATCCGTAGACGAGTGGCCAGGTCAAGGTCTCCAACAGGGAGATCAAATAGATTCTTAAAAAGACAGTCTAGCCAGACTGAAAAGACTGGTCCCATCACCTTGATGATGCATTATGGGCATATCGGACTGCTTTCAAGACCCTGATTGGCATGTTGTCTTATTGATTGATTTGCAAAAAGCCATGTCATCAACCTGCTGAATTGAAACATAGGACATATTGAAAATTAAGAAGTTTAATTTTGATATGACCCAAGCTGGAGCACGTCGAAAGCTACAAATGAGTGAGCTAGAGGAGTTACGAAATGAGGCTTATAAGAGTGCCAAGATCTACAAGGCTCAAACTAAGCATTTTCATGATAAGCATATTTTGAGAAAAAAGTTTGAGCCTGGTCAGAAGGTTTGACTTTATAATTCGCGACTCTAGCTATTTTTAGGAAAGCTGAAGCCTAGATGGGATGGCCTGTTTATAGTCCATTTTTTTTCCTCATGGTGCTATTGATATTTTGGACCAGCGAACAGAAAACACATTCAAGGTCAATGGGCAACGGTTGAAGCTTTACATTTCTAATATCATTATTAGTTAATTAGGACATTGAGGTTATTGACCTCGTAATGTGTAAGGCAATGCATAATGTTTGTATGTTGTATTTTTAGGATTAGATTTTTGGTTTGTTCGTAGTTTTTTTAGGATGTGTTTGTTTATTTCCTTGTTCATGAGCATGAATGTTATATTATGTATGCATTGTATTTTGTGCATTTTATGAGTTTTAAATATTGAGACAGGTGACATCTATACAGAGCCAGTACAGGGCAGCATCAGGTAAGATTTTACTATGTGGATCAGGTGACTTCTACTACTTTTCTCCTATTTCTTCTGTTTCTCATGTGTATTCATATAGTTTCATACAAGCATGGGAGAGTGTCACTAAGAACAGTGTCATTCAAGCATGGGGGAGGGTGTAGTTTGCACACCCAAAACTTTTTCCGCCTATGTATCTGCATATTAATGAAAACTCATACAAATTGGGCTTTTAAGGAATGAGTTCAACCTTATATAAATGCTTTACATAATCTAATATTTTTAGAGAATTTTTAAACCCCACAAAAAAATTATGACACTAATCTAGAAAAATATGGTTATTTATGTGAATTTCAAAGAAATCAAGATAGATGCATGTTAGAGTTTATTTTGAATCACAAGTATGAATATGCATAGTTTATTTTTAAAAACTAAGTAAATGAACAACATTGAAAATAAGAGCTCAAAAAGTAAAAAAAAGTATATGTTTAGTTGTTTGATCTCTTCGTATTTTCTAGTAGCTGGGCTCAGACACAAGTTGAAGTATTTAATTCTCATGTCGAAAATGATAACGAAAGAAATCACTTATATGTCTAAGTTGATATTTGTGGCCTATTTGGTTCGAGCAAGTAGAGCTTGAGGGGTGTTTACACCTGGTGCTCTAAATTCATTTGATTTGGGAGTCACTGGCCCGACGAAAGCCCATTATATAAACTTTATAGAGAGCCTAATAGATGTTGACATTGCACATGACAAGAAGCAAGCTATGCGTAAACTATGAAAAGTTAAAGGTCTAGTGACTCAAGCAATTAAGTTTGAGGGATACTTTGTATTTGGTATCTTAATTAAGCTCATCTGGTCTGAGAGTCACTGACCCAAAGCTCGATACACGGGTCACGAAAACAAAAAAATTGACATAGTGCTCAATAAAGAGAAGAGAAAAAAATATAAAATTTTAAAAAATAAAAAAAAGCAAAAGAAAGAAAAGTCAAGTGCATAAAGATTAAGTTCACTATTTAGGAATAAGCATTGAAAAAACCTGTGCAGAAAATATACGAGTGAGGATAAGTAAATAATGACATGTATATATTTGATTTTCTGAGAATAAAGCATAAATGATTATAGTTTTTCTTAGAAAAGTAAAAGAAAAAGTTTTATTCTGTGGTGGCATGTAAAAGACTCTAAATATGTTTTGAAAGTGTAATGGCATGAAATATTTATGAAAACAAACTTCTTAACTGCCTAATACTTCGCAAAGTTAAAATCTTTATATATACATGACAGAGATGTTTGTGGGTAGCATCACTGCAAATCCTCACGAGACCTTACTCGTCCACTGAGGTAACCTAGGGGTTTAAAGGGATTGTTGCATATGCTAAATGCAACCATGATTCCTATGAAATTGAGTTAAGTTTTGCATTGTTAGTTTGCTTTTTGTTCAAAGTCAGTTTGCTCAAGAACTAGCAAATGATAAGCATGGGAGAATTTGATCATGTATAATTTTTGCATTTCATTCATACTATTTTATGCATGATTCATCAAAAAATCACATTAAAAACTCATTCTTATCAATGTTCTTTAGAAACTATTTTGAAATTAAAAATAAAGGTAAAATCACATATTTCAAGCTCTTTCTTGTATTTTTTTGTGTTTTGCTTAGTTTAAAACTTTTTTAATCTATAGTTTAATCATATTAGGAGTTGTAATAATTATTTTTAGTTGGTTTAGAAATGTCTCCTCTTGAAAACATGTTTTTCTAGAGGTACGAATTTATAATTTTCAAAAATTTATAGGAATTTTATGAAAAAAATCATGTGACCTAAATTTTTTATTATAAAAAGTATTTTTCCAGCCATGGAAGGGGTCCCCCTCTTGAGAAAAAAATGTGTCTCTTCCTCCCTCCCTCTCTTCTCTTCATCCTCCTCATTCTCAACCACTTCTTCCTTTTTGTTCTTCCTTTTTCTCCCCCATTCTTGTCTTGCTTCTAATCTCTTCTGGCGTCGGTTCTTTTTGTCCCTATCATTGGAGGTACGTATAACTCAGAGGTAAGATCATTCTTCTTCTCGACCCCTCCATCAGAGACGGACCGTGAGGTTTGCCTCTTCTCCCCCTTCTCTTTACATTCATGTGCATAGATTAGATTTTGTTTTGTTTTGTTCATTGAGTGTATACTTTATAATATTTTTTTATTGCAAACATCATATTGTCTTTTCCATATTCACATAGTATATATAATAGGTTGCTTTTGATTTGCGTTTTGTGCATATTTGATTAGTCTACATGCATCATATTCATCTATCGCATATAGGATAGTTAAGTCATTTTCTAGAATAGTGTAATGTGATTTGCTTTGCTTAAAGAAAGAAAGGTGTTGTTCAATCCGGAACAACGTGACCCGATCTAACAGTCGGCCAGATTTAATTGAGATCGGATTATCTGATTAGCCGGATAGTGTGAGAACTGATCAGTCCTACCTGATCATGACCACGTCGAATAGGTGCGGCAGCGACATAGTGCTCTCTGATTAGAACCCGCACTTGGCGTATAGCATTATCGTGTGACTAGGTCCCATAAAAATCTCGCAGATCAGTGTGAATCTCAGATCACACTGACCTCATGGATTTTGATGATTAGCTGAACTGGTTCACTCTGATCTAATCAGCAAAATCGTGTGATTCAGGCCATGTGTGTTGGCTGGAATGTGCAGACTATTACATGTTAGTTTGGAGTCTTGATTAACAATTAACGATAATAACTTAAGTGGAGTAGGACTTCAGCAGATTGAGAATTTTAATGCATTCAATTTTATTTTTTTTACAAGAGCCGTGGGTCTTGCCATCGTCGTTGACCACCTCTACCAATGTGACCAACAATGGTGACATTTTAGATAGGCTTCATCTTATATTTGATTGAGTAGATAATTCGTTAATAATTTGTATATAGAGTTAGGTTAGTGTCGTTTTAGTTTTAGTTTTAAAGTTTTGTTTTGTAATTAGGTTGCTGCAACGTTTTCTTTTTAGTTAATGTAAAGTTCAATTAATGAATTAGTTAATTAGTTAGCCCAGATTTACATATACGGTTCATTTAGTTAGGCATAAATCCATGTTTTCTCTAACATTTGTCTTAGTTTGTTGAAAAGTAGTTAAAACCAAGTAGTAGTTAGTTATGAGTCAACTTTTACATAAAGTAGTTAGTTAGTTTGTTATATTTTGTTTTTTAGTGACCTAGTTTGTTACATGTTAATTCATGTCTGTTACAAGATTAATTATTTGTTATTAGTAGTTAGATTTTTGTTTTTATGATTTTTGAGTAAACTTACATTGAAGTTTTGTTTAGGTTTTCATTGTTTTGTTCTTGTTTAGTGTTTTTGTTTTGCTACGGTGAGCCCTATGAAGTTCCCAAAAAAGCCTCCATAAAAGTCCCTTTGAAACCCCTCAAAAAGCCCTCAGAAAAAAGAAAAGCAGCTAAAACATGGAAGAAACTAGAAGCTCAAGCACTGAAGATCCTTTTTCTTTTCTTTTTAGCTTAGATTTTATTCATTTATTCATTTTTGGTTTGTAATAAGACTATTTAATTATTCTTTCATTATTTGTTTAAGCCTTCCGCAGAGGGCCGTACTCTCATTTGATTAGTTAATTAATTATTTCTGATTTTAAGGCTATAAAGAGTAGATTTCTATGAAATACAAAATTTTCTTCCGTTCCTTGAGTTCGACCCAAATCTCGCTCTAGTGTAAGCCGGTTTTTATTCTTTGGTGTCTGGCTTTCACAAACATTTCTATCAAAATTATCGCTTAAAATTCTATTTCATAAAACGTACACCAAGACCTATTTAAGCTTATATAGAAGTCTCAAACCATGAGCTAACACTAGGTGCTGAATGACCCTTTTGATTTGTGCTCTTCCAATGAGCTTGTGTTAATTATTTTCAGGTAAGTAATTCTGGGATTAGGCGGATGTACTCCTACCTGTATTTACCCCAAAAAATTATATACAGCATGTACAAAATGCAATGATCAGTTGGAACTTGGCCCACTAGGGCTTTGCTCATCTGGTAGGAGTGTCAATGGGTCGGGTTTGACCCAAACCCAACCCGTATCAAACTCTATAGGGTCAGAGTTTTGTGATAAGTAAGAAGGCCCAATTAGATTCTGGGTCAGATCCAAAGGGTCTGATTAATATATGAAGCCAAGTTTGTGAAAGTTCATACCAGACCTGGGCCCGACCCAAGTTCTGATTAAGATCCACAAATTTTCAATGTAAAAATGATAAAAAAATATAATTTTACTGGGTATGGTTTGGTTGGGTATAGTCTGGGTCTGGTTCATGTAATCTCTATAGGATCCGGGTATGGTTTCTTTTATGGTGAATCCAATTAGACCTAGGCCCGGAGCCGGTACCATCATCTCAAATCAGGTTTGGGTCTGATTCTACATGGATCCGAATCAAACCCGACCGATTGACACCTCTACTTGTGAATATCACAAAGTTTGACGGAAGGTCACAAAAGTTTGAAACCAACGAATGGATTTTTCGTTTGTATTATCCAATAAAAACAATCAGTGAGAACTCTGGATAGGATGCCAATCAAGAGGCTTATCTTTCAAAATATGATGAGAATCATTAAAAGCTACATGAGCTATTAGAAGCCTTTTATTGTTATTTTTAGGACAAAAATGAAATTGGCAGCCTTGAAGGAGAGAAACAAGTGGATGAGGAAATAAGGAACCTGATCTCAGCACCCACGACCCTCGGTCTGCAATGTAAGAAGTCTAATTCAGTCTCGTCTAGAAGATTCTATGATGAGTAACATGATACTTTATGTTACAGTGGCACACAAATAAACAAAGATCTCTTTACCAGATCTTACTCAAACTATTTAAGGCAAGTGCATAGCAGGTTAGAGTGGGCTCTCACGAATTCATGACACTGATGCTGTTCATTTATGAGAATGTCATCAGAATTTTTCTTTTCTGAAAGGTTAGGCACACCCCTACCAGATTCCATTCAAAAATTATAAACAGGTACAATTGCTGTATGGAGCTCCTATCTGGACCAGTCTGAGAGTGGTCTTTCCATGATTTGTGGACACCTACCTGCCTTTGCAAGTTTAGCTAGGAATTTAGCTATGTAGTTCGAATTATAAAGAGCTCTTTTGATAGAGAATCGTTAGAATCTATACAATATGTTCTTTACCTGAATTGGGATGTTGTCGGGCATTATACGCCCTTCTAAAATTCTGTTGGTGTTGGAGACTATGTCCGGCCTGCTGGATTCCAAGCATACTTTTGTTGTCGGGTTCAGCCGATTGAAAATAGTTGGCCAACCGCACCATTCCTTTTCTACAAGAACCTATGTTTTCAGCCGATTGAATGTCACCAGAATTGCCCTGGATGTGCTGATAGGAATCATCGTATAAAGGTTGTTAGCCGTGTCCATCCTTATCCGGTTGTTATATCGACTCTGATGATGTCGATAAGAGTCGAATTTGTATCTCGGTTTATCCTTATCTCAAGGGAAACCACAATATATTTATGTTGGCTTGTATTCCAGCATCTGTAAGTGTGAATAGAAAAGACCTCCTCCTCCCATGGACGTAGGCTTGAAAAGCCAAACCATGTAAGTCTCGTCTCATGTGTGCTCATCCATGCCCAGTTCGTGAATCGTGACATGGTATCAAAGCGTAGAGGATTACCTTACTCATTTTATCCTCTCGATTCTCATGGACGAACAGCAAGGAAACAACAACGGATCGGGAAACCCAGCGGAAACAACTTCAACATCGCACCTGCACCAGTCGAACAAAATTCGTCTCTGAAGATCACCACCACATCGCTAAATGGATCGAACTATCTGAGCTGGTCTAAAGCTGCCAGCCTATTTTTAAGTGACAGATCTCGTATTGGTTATATTAACAGGAAGATAAAGGTTCTCAGCAATTCCTATCCTCACTGCGATGATTGGTTATCAAATAACCATCTGGTTATGTCGTGGCTTTTCAATTCCATAGAGCCAAGCATAGCAGAAGGCTTCTTATTCCTTGAAACAGCAAAAGAGCTATGGGACTCATTAAGCGAGGTATACAACAAGAGAAATAACCTTGCTCGCATTTATCAGCTTCAAAAGGACATTGCCAATCTCGCCAAAGGAGACAAGCCATTCAATGTTTACATGAGCAATTTAAAGGACATATGGGAGGAGCCCTCGCAATATCGTCCAGTAACTGGAGATACAAACGTCATAAAAAAACGTCTTAAAGAAGACCAAGTTCTCAAACTCCTAGCCGAATTTGACACCCTAAAGGGACAAATTAGCATGTCCTCCCCTCTTCCATCCTTCAACAGCGTGTGTGCTATGATCCAACAAGAAGAGACATGACACGAGGTCATGTCTTCTAAGGCTTCCCAAATGGACAACAACATGAGAAACTCGCCTTCAAGGCCGAAGTTGCAAAGGAGCATAAGGCAACCTTAACGTCAACTGAATAAGCTAACCTCGAACGACCAAAGGAAAAACCCAAACTCTAATGCATGTATTGCAAAAAGGCCGGTCACACTCGTGAAAGATGTGATCTTAACGGCAAGCCAAAGAGAGACAAAGGTCAGCCTAATGCTCGAAATAGCAACACCATGGAAGAGTTTGCAAAGCTTTTCCAACAATTCTCCAAATCACACCTTGCTATCTCTCGTGACTCTAATGATTCAGGTAAAACTCATGCCCATGCTCTTATTTTCAGCCGTCAAAACTTTAAGTGGATCTTGGACAGCGGTGTCATCGATCACATGACTGGTGACTCTAGCATACTACTAAATATTCAGAAGTGTGAGAGACCACCCATTTGCATTGCTGATGGCACTCATGTGCCAATTGAAGGTATCGGCAAGATGGCTATGTTGCGTCATGATGAATAGGTCGATGCCTTATACATGCCTAAATTTTCTACTAACCTACTATCGATCAACAAATTAACTGAGAATAATGACTGCAATATAACTTTTTCTTCCCATTAGGTTGTGATTCAGGACAACAAGACCAAGAAGATGATTGGTAAAGGCTCCTTGGTCTATGGCTTATACATGATGGAGAACCCCGCAATGACATGTACTGCAGCCAGTAATTCCAAAAATCATAGACTGTGGCACGAAAGACTCGGCCACCCATCAAACAAAGTCATAGATTCCTGCAAAGCGTGCGAGTTTGCCAAAATGACTAGACTATCTTTTAATTCCTCTGAAATTAGAAGCGAGTCATGCATTGAACTTAGTCATGCTGATGTGTGGGGACCAGCCCCTGTCGAATCTCTAACAAACTTCAAGTATTTCGTGTTGTTTATCAATGATAAGTCACGAGCTAGTTGGATCTATTTTCTTAAAAGGAAAAATAAAGTGTTAAACGCCTTCAAAAACTTCTATCAATGGTTTTGACTCAATAAAATTATAAGATCAAAAAATTTAGATCTGACAATAGAGGGGAATTCATCAACTCAATTTTTGAAGAATAATTAAGTGAAAAGGGATTTTGCCCCAGAACATGTGTGCTGGTACTCTGCAACAAAACAAAGTATATGAGAGAAAGAATCAACATATTCTAAATGTCGCAAGAGCCATCATGTTCGGAACAAATGTTCCAACAAATTTTGGGCTGAAGCCATATCATGCTCTTGCTATTTGATAAATAGAGTCCCAAGTATGAAGTTGAATTTCAAAAGTCCTCTCAAAATAGTACTGAAAAAAAAATAGTTTTAAACAATTTGAGAGTTTTCAGTTGCACATGATTTGTACACCTACAAGAGCACACAAGAAATAAGTTTCAAAAAAGAACCGCAAAGTGCATTTTTGGGGGATATTCTATAGTTAAAAAGGGGTATAAGTGCTATGAACCAACAAATCACAAATTCTATACATCAAGCGACGTAAATTGTTTTGAGGAAGAACCATATTTTTCAAAGCCCATGATGGAAAATCCCAACACCATCAGTAAGGGGGAACCAAAAGACACTCCTTAGCCAATCCTAGAAGTGAATGAGGAGGTCAACAACATTGGGGAAGAAGTTGAAAATCAAATCCTCACGCAGCAAGTTGATGGTGAAAGAGATCATGTTCCTAATGCTCTCGTGCTTAGGAGATCTACGTACTAGGGTTGTTAAACCTCCTTCAAAGTTTAAATATTTTTACACTATGTATTTGTCATCTCAAGTGCCGCACCCAATATATCAATACCTAGAGGTTGAAGGGCTATCCAAGAGCTACCGAGCCTATCTGACAAAAATTTATGAAACTTCGGAACCCAACTCTTTTAGCGAAGCGAACTCCAAACCGAAATGGTGAAAAGCCATGCAAGAGGAGTTGGAGGCTCTTAAAAAAAACAAGACTTGGGATATTTTCTCCCTCCCAACCGGAAAGAAGCCAGTGGGATGTCGATAAACCTATCGCATCAAGTATAGAAGTGACGGCACCATCGAACGATACAAGGCTAGACTGGTGCCCAAACACTACAAAAGAACAGTTGATTAGCGACGGCGTTATATCATCGCTACTTAGCGACGGATTAACGAGAGAAATGAATCCGTCGCTATAATTGGAGAATTTTACGAAACTAGCGACATATTATATTCCCTCGCAAAATCCGTCGCTAAGTAGCGACGGATTTTGCGAGAGAATATTTTGTCGCAATAAATACGGCAGTTCGCGACGGATAAAATTCTGTCGCGAAATAGCGACGGCCTAGGCGACGGAATATTTTCTGTCGCCTTTTCGTTTTTTGAATTACAATGGCTTAGCGACGGAATTAATCCGTCGCTAAGCCGTCGCAAAAAGTGCTCGACCCCGTCAGGGGGTCGACCCCGGCAAGGAAAAGCCCTTTCCCATTGCACCCTCTCCTTCGTTGCGCTCGAGTTCAACCCTCACACCTCTCCATCCACAGCCTCCTGAGCCTCTCCCATGTTCGTCAGAGCCTCATCGGAGTCACCTACATGTGCCTCCAATCTCCAGAGCCACCTCAACTCATCTTCCACAAGAGCTGAGCCCCGTTGAATGCTCAACGGGGCCCCTCCACACCTCATTTTTCAAACGGCGCTGCCCATTAGGTCTGATAATAAAAATATAATTAAAAAAAGTAAAGTTCTAATGTTAAGTGCATTTTCAGCATCAAGAAAGTTAGATTTCACATTTAGAAAAACAAATTTTTAATTTTTGAGAAGTGTCATTATAAGGTTTTATAAGCATAAAAAAAGTTGTTTGAAACAAGCTTCTTACCTTCCTCATGGCAATTTCTGCCATCCCTAGTATTCATCGGTTCTTTGTAAAGGTTTTTTTCTCCATTACAATGGGGAGGTCATCCGAATGACTTCTAACTGGTTCAAGTCATGAGTAGTGATGTGTTGTTAATGGATAGAACCTAGAAGTAACCAGCGTGGTGAAACTCGAGCAGTACTATAGTTAGGTGTGAGCACCAGAGGTGGATGAGATAGGAAATTTGGTTCCTATGCTAGGCTAAGTTGGCTTAGCTAGGCTAGAGGTATTAGGTCTAGTGCAGATAATTCAATAGTGTAGTTATGTCTAGATCTCATACTTCATATACTGGAATACTGGTGGGGTAGACCACAATTTATAACTTTTCTAGCAAATTTAGTCACAATTCCTACAAATATGATATTCGTGGATCCATATCCACCCAGAGATGAGTTGGCAGGATCCTATTGTCCTAAGTTTGAAAGGGTTTTTTTTCATGGTGACTTCATTTTAAAACATCATTTTTTTGTGCAGATTTCTCAACGGAACTCGCTTGTGCCCCGCCACCCGTGGTAAGTAAGTGACAAAAACAATGCAAATCGGGTAAATACCCGTGGTGAGTAAGTGATGCAAGCACATCACATGTTATTTAATTTATTGAATGTAACACTTTATTGTTCACACACTCACTTAGTTGTTGATATCTAGGACTACTTTGTTGGAGTTTGGAGATCATGCTGAGCATGATTTTAATGTATGAATATGGAAGTGTTCTTATTTTTGGAGTACGGAGTTCCTGCTAGGCATGGTAGTAGTTAGTGGGATATTGAAGTGTGTTTGCTGCAGATACATGTTTGACATGAATTATTTCGATGTATTGCAATGTTTGATGTGATTGTATCCATGCTTACATGTAGTTACTTTTAATTTGATTATGTCATATCTCCATTGGCAGATGAAACATTCATAGAGGAATGTGATCCAAATGATGTACCAAGTGGATGGGCAAACAATGAAGAAGAAGAAGAAAGTCAAACTAGTGACGAGGAAGAATTCTCAAGCTAGTGAGCAAAATCTTATACTACAAACCTCTATTTAAATGCATTGCAGTACTTGATGTGAGTTGTATTGCAATACTTGGTGTGAATGATTAAAAATTTTATTTGAATGTATTGTAATACTTGATACGAATGATTCGAATGCATTGTAATACTTGATGTAAATGATTTGAATTATTTGAATATATTGTAATACTTGATACGAATGATTCGAATGCATTGCAATACTTGATGTGAATGATTTCAATTATTTGAATGTATTATAATTTATGCAACGAATGATTTGAATTATTGTAATACTTGATGTGAATGATTTGAATTATTTGAATGCATTGTAATACTTGATGCGAATGATTTGAATGCATTGCAATGCTTGATGTGAATGACTTGAATGCATTGTAATACTTGATGTGAATTATTTGAATGTATTGTATGACATATGTTATTTGTTAGAATATGGTTCGTGGAGGTTATAGTGGTCGCTCATCCAATAGTAGCCAGGCTCAACCTTCATCTTCACGGGCTCCTGTGATAGGTATATCATATAACTAATTGGATGCTTGATTAGTTCAAATGCGCATTCTGAGAATTTCTAATGTATTTTTTTACAGATGATGTTGCGCCTGTACACGACCCACCTACACCAGTTGATCACACAAGTCAAGAGCCAACACAGGAAACAGGGTCTTCTCAGGCTGGCATAAGAAGACTCATTCAAATAGTGTATATTGATAATCGACCGTAAGTATTTTGTTTTCAATTATTGCATATCTTTTAAATATTTTATAATGATATTTACTGTGTAACAATTCATGTGCAACACGAGGTTTGAGCCACAAGAAGTAGTACGGGAGATTAGGAATTCACTTCTTCAACATCTACCAGGACCAGTTGCTCAATGGAAAGAGTACCCAAAGGAGGTGTTAGACAGATTGTGGTCCTCATTCATGGTATACAGTTGTTCCTCATAGTTAATGTGTTTCATATTTAATTTATTTAAGTAATGTCTACTAACTTTTTGAAAATATTTGTAGGCTTCGAATCGCTTCACAACTATGGTGGAAGAAAATGATGCAAGGAAGGTGTGGCAGAAGGTGACTGTCAATCGATTTGCAGACATGCTGCACACTATGAAGACTGCAACAAAAAAAACATCTGGCGTAGTAGATGATCCATTACTGTGGAAGGGCCATGGTTCTATTACTATCAGGAGAGATTACTGGGATGAAATGTGCGATAAGTGGGCGAAAGATGCATTTAGAAATCGCTCTGCGAAGGCTGCACAAAATCGATCGAAGATGCCCGAAGCCCATCTACACACAGGTGGATCTAGGACATTTGGGAGCCACCTGAAGAAAATGGTAACTCATTAATATATAATATTAATTTTATAAGTATTGTTGCAAACTTGTGTACTAAATCTTTTGTTATTTAACTTCGCAGAAAGCATAAAAAGGAGGCAGTGTATCATATAAGGATGTGTTTGTTGAAACACATAAACGGAAGACCACGGGAGTCTTCGTATCAAAGAAGGCGAGAACGACAACGGTATGTATTAATTCTATTAATAATCATTGCAATATATATGCAAGTTATCATAATGTTATCATTAATTATTAATGAATACTTTAAACATTATTTTGTAGGAGGCATATGAGCAACAAATGGTAGAGCGATATGGCGATGACGCTACTCAGCATCCATCATTTGATCCTACAGCATGGGTGACTGCAGCAGGTGAACCCAAAAAAGGTCGCGTGTTCGGGTTTGGGAGTAATATGAACACTTCACCAGTTATTGGTTCTTCCAGTTACGGCTCACCGACTTCTTGCGCCGACATAAGCTCCAAGCAGCTGACTATTCTTTTCGGTGATGATGTACGTCAGATCGTTAATGAATCACTGAATAACTACTTCCAATACACCGTCACCCCCTTTCTTCGAAATGAGATCAACAATCTTGTTCTGAATAGAGGATCTTCGATTTCAGGTCCCTCTCAGGTATAATCACATATTCAGTTTTTTGTCTACCTTAGAACACATATGAGCATAATCGAATCACATATATAACTTTTTGTCTGCCTTAGAGCACATATGAGCATGATAGAAACACATAGAGTTTTTTGCCTGCCTTAGAGCACATATGAGCATGCTATAATAACATATAGAGTTTTTTTATTGCCTTAGATCACATATGAGCATGCTATAATCACATATAGAGTTTTTTTGACTGCCTTAGAGCACATATGAGCATGCTATAATCACATATTCAGTTTTTTGACTGCCTTAGCACACATATGAGCATGATATAATCACATATAGAGTTTTTTTATTGCCTTAGAGCACATATGAGCATGCTATAATCACATATAAAGTTTTTTTGCCTGCCTTAGAGCACATATGAGCATGTTATAATCACATATTCAGTTTTTTTACTGCCTAAGAACACATATGAGCATGTTATAATCACATATTCAGTTTTTTGACTACCTTAAAACACATATGAGCATGCACAAATCACATATAGAGTTTTTTTACTGCCTTATAACATATATCATTTATGATAGAATCACATATAAATTTTTTTGCTTTGCCTGCCTTAGAGCACATATGAGCATGCTATAATCACATATTCAATTTTTTGACTGCCTTAGCACACATACGAGCATGATCGAATCACATATATAGTTTTTTGCCTGCCTTAAAGCACATCTGAGCATGGTAGAATCACATATGGAGTTTTTCTAGCTGCCTTAGAACACATATGAACATGCTATAATCACATATTCAATTTTTTGACTGCCTTAGCACACATATGAGCATGATAGAATCACATATATATATAACTTTTTGTCTGCCTTAGAGCACATATGAGCATGATAGAATCACATATAGAGTTTTTTTATTGCCTTAGATCACACATGAGCACATGATAGAATCACATATAGTGTGTAATTTATTTCATTATATTTTGTTTATCAATACTGACTGTTCTTTTCTTGTGTAAGCTGCTAGCGATAATCAGCGTAGTGGAGCTGAAGGGACAGATAAAGACAATGAACAAGAAGATGCACAAAATCTTGGCGATGATTTGAGAACTGTGTTGAAGAAGTTCTATTTTTTTATGTTTCCTAATTGTAATTGTTGAATTGTAAATAATTAAACTTGTTAATTTTAAGGTGGAACGATTAATTGTTGTAGATTCTTGTTATATGGAATTTTTTGTGTGGTTTGTTTTTTATTTACAGGAAATATAAATTATACAGGAAATATAAATTGTACTGTTCTCGGTATTTAATTTTCAAATAATTTTTTTTTAATTTTTTTTCGTGTTTGCGACGGATTAGCGACAAAACCATCCGTCGCTATTCATATAAATCTAGCGACGTCATAGCGACAGAAGTAAATCCGTCGCCAAGCCGTGGTCGCCGTTTAGTACCGGCGGATTGACGACGAAATATAGTGCTTATTAGTCTGTCGCAATTAGCGACGGACCTGGTGATGAAATAAATCTGTCGCCAGTTAGCGTCGAAATATTCACGACGTAAGCATACCGTCGCCTCGTTGTCGCTAATCCGTCGCTAACATGCGTAGCGACGGATTAGCGACGGATTAGCGATGGAATGTGGTCGTCACTAATCTACTGCTTTGTTGTAGTGAAAGGATACACACAAGTAGAAGAGATTGATTATAATGAGACTTTTGTCCTAGTGGCAAAAATGAATACCATCCGTATTCTTCTATCCGTCGTCGCCATCAAGAATTGGCCTCTATATCAGTTGGATGTGAAAAAAGTTTTTCTTCACGGAAATCTTTAAGAGGAAATATTTATGGATATTCCCCCAGGCTTGGAAGACAAACTTCAAAAAAATCAAGTATGCAAACTCAATAAGGCTCTCTATGGCCTTAAACAATCCTCGAGAGCCTGGTATGCCAAACTCAACGATGACCTTAGCAACATTGGCTTTAAAAGAAGTATCGTGGATAACTCTTTATTCATATCGTCCAAAGACACTAGGACTACTATAGTTTTAGTCTACGTAGATGACATAATAGTTACCAGTAATGACCATGGATTGATTAATAAAACTAAGGCCGCCTTGAACAAAAAGTTTGAAATTAAAAATCTAGGATAACTCAAATATTTTTTTGACATAGAAGTGGCGCAATCGAAGAAGGGAATTTTTATTTGTCAAAGAAAATACACTTTGGATTTGTTGAAGGAAACAGGTACCCTTGGAGCCAAGCCAGTCGACACTCCCATGAAAGTCAATCTCAAACTGATGAAAGATGAAGGAGAAATAATCAAGGACACAAGCAGCTTTCAAAGACTGATAGGTCGCTTAATCTATCTAACAGACACACATCCTGACATTGCTTACTCAGTCAATTTACTAAGCCAGTTCATGCACTCACCAAGAAAGCAACACCTAGAGGCAGCATATAGGATATTAAGGTACCTCAAGGGAACTCCAAGAAAGGCATTCTATTAAGAAGAAAAAACAATCTCTCCATTACTGGATTTGCTAACGTAGATTGAGTAGGCGACCCAAATGATAGGAGATCAACCTCCGGATATTGCTGCTTCCTTGGAAGCAACCTAATCACATGGAAGAGTAAAAAACAAGGAGTAGTTGCTAGATCAAGCACCGAGGCTGAATACAGATCCATGGCGGCTGCAACGTGTGAATTGATTTGGACAAAATCTATCTTAGAAGACATGGGCTTCACGACAAGCGAACCTATGGACCTTAACTGTGATAACCAAGCCGCACTTTATATAGGTTCCAATCCCAATTTTCATGAGCGCACTAAACACATAGAAGTGGATTGTCACTTTATCAGAGAGAAAAATCAGTCAAGGATTATCAGAACCAGCCATGTAAGAAGCAATCAACAACCAGCCGACGTGTTCACCAAGGCTCTAAGCAAGGACCGGTTCAGCGACATAAGTTTCAAGTTGGGATTGACCGAAATCGGATCCCAACTTGAGGGGAAATGTTAATTAGCATCATAGTATGAAGGATCATAGAGAGGTTGTTAGCCGTATCCATTCTCATCCAGTTGTTATGCTGACTCTGGTGATGTTGATAAGAGTCCAATTTGTATCTCGGTTTATCCTTATCTCAAGGGAAACCACAATCTATTTATGTTAGCTTGAAAAGACCTCCTTCCTCCAGTGGATGTTGGCTTGAAAAGCCGATGTGTGCTCATCCATGCCCAGTTCGTGAATCGTGATAGGATGAACCTATGTTTTCAACGGTCCATTTTGCAAACTCTAACTTTTGTTCATCTAAAGCATCAAAGGCTCTGGAAAAAAATGTGAGACCCATCTATGAGACGACATCAGGGTGATCTCTGTCTGACAAAGCCCACTGTGACCTGATACACACTCATGCTTGCTTGAACTTTTTTCTATGCAAATAAGTTATTTACACATTTAAAAACAAGGCCATGGTTTTAATTCACAGGATTGCTCATATTAAATGGTGTTATGGGTGTGTTGAATTTTGGACCTGCTCTAATTCATGATCCAATCCAAAAATATTTTGGTGACCACGAAATAAGAATTTTCAGTGATGTTCGTTGTGGTAGCAGAGGGATTGGGCCATTAGACCCAAGATTTGAGCCTACCACAAACCTCTTCGAGGGTGTTGGGGCATGGCTCCTATGGTATGGACCTGTCTAGTTTTGTAATTTTATTTTTTTTATTGACTAGGGTTTTATCGTATAGTCGTTTCTTTGAGAATTGGGTAAGAAAGCTGGGGTTAGACAGACCCCTACCAGTTATACAACTAATACCATTGGGATTCGAACTTGCAACATCCCCGCACAAGGTGATATGCAGTAACTGCTTTTGCCAAGCAAGCGTTGCCCCCATAGTATGGACCTGTATACTTTTGTAATTTTATTTTTTTTATTGGTTAGGGTTCTATCTTATAGTCATTTCTTTGAGAATTGGGTAAGAAAGCTGGGGTTAGACAGACCCCTACCAGTTATACAACTAATACCATTGGGATTCGAACTTGCAACATCCCAACACAAGGTGATATGCACTATATACTCTTGCAAAACAAACGGAGCCCCCATTGGTACAACTAGTGGTTTTTGCTCTTTCTTTGCCTATGCATGTAGGTCGGAGCATCGAGACACATAAATCTTGTGTCTTCTCTTGTTTGCTGGTTTGCTTCATGGTTTCAATAACAAATAGAATCACAATGGAAGTGGAAATGAATCACTTGATTGGTCAACAGACAAAAAAAGATATCTTAACAGGTTCGCAAACCGGTGTAAAATCAAATTATTTACATATTGCAAAATTTTCACATATTTGAAAAAAAAATGTGAAAATGACCAAATGTAAATTGAACTCTCACAACTATGAGAATCTACTTCACCTTTTGAGGCCAAGCTATAACATGAAGGGAGCTATGTTTTATAGGGCTTAGCAGCTGGTGACTCGTCCTGGTTCAGTTCCATCATGAACTCGTTCACGTTCAGTTCGTATAACTGGCTAGTCAAGCCACAAGCAACTCAATCAGCTTAAACTATTCAAGCCCAAACAGAGTGTTCGGTTGTACACATATATATATAGTAAGTTGTATTCCAACAGCAAAAAATCCGACACAAACTCGGATGATTTTGCACAACTGATTGTGTGCGTGATAAGCGATGCAATTTTTTTTTATACTTTTACTGTTTTTAGCGGTGGTTGTGACCGCCGCTAAAGACCTGGGCGAAAACCCAGTCTTTAGCAGCGGTCGAAAACCATCATTTTTTTTGACGTGCAGCATTCAGCTCAGAGGCTTGTTTGATGCATAACCCGTTCGATGATACGGTTTATGATATATATATATAAACAAAAATGCATAGAAAATATATATAAAATAGAACCATTACGTGTAATATATAAATACATATAATTTTAAGTTTAGTATATAAACATTATATATATTTTATTTTATAATTAACATAGATTATTTATTCAGATTGTCTCGTTCAGGCACGGGCTGAACTTTGGCTCTGCTCTGCTAAGCACGAGCCGAGTCATGAGTTTGGTCAATTGGTAAATGAGTCAAGCATAAACGTGACCTGTTCGGTTTGTTCAGCTTTGTTTTTTCAGCCTTAGTACTGGAGCTCCAGACACCTGTCTTATTAGTGATTTGGAGTCAAAGTTCGTCATAAAAAACCTATGTTATAGGGCCAACTTAGGGATACAAATTGGTTGGATCCAGGATAAAGGTTTTGCAGTTTTTTGCTGTTTCAAATCCAATTTTGAGATGAATCCCCCATGTGTTCAGCTGTTCCGGATCCGAATCGTTTGCATCCCTTGGCACACTATATTTTTTGGCCTCGTGTCAGAGACTACGACACATTGATCTAAACACAGATTCGTATTGTTCTTATTTTAAAATTTTTAATAAGTTTATTATTTTAGTACATTTTAATAGAAATATTTTTTTAGTATTAAAATATATAAAAAAATCATGTCCTCGTGTCTTATTTTGGAAAAAAAATTCAAACTTGTGGGACGAACCCGCTTCGGGCGAAGCAGGTTATATGTTTCCCCCCCGGAACACGCAGGTGCATGTTCTAGGGTATGAATGAGCGCCATGTATGTAAGCTCGTGTATGTCTGCATCACTTAGCATCAAAGTCCGGTGCATTTGCAAAGACTTAAGTATTCTTTCCCACCATCAGTGCCATGAAACGACATTTCTAGTAATGTACCAAAATCTCCTCCAGCCAGAAAATCGAGGATAACCATTTGTTTTCACCCTAAGCAGTAAACACCTCTTCTTGAAGAGTCTCAACCTCGAAATATGCCGCCCTCTCCATTTCGGATCACCCTTACACCTCCGGAGGAGCACCCTTTGCCGTCGTCTGTTGCCGGAGCACTTTTTACCGTCGTATGTTGTCGGACCAACCTTTGTCGTGCATTTGAGGATCTATCAGATATTAAATCTGCAAGAGCAGATGCAAAAGTATACTCTACAGCTGGTAGCTCCATGTTCTTCTGCAGAAGTTCTGACAACAACTCTCTATCAGGGGTTAGGTCCCACATATCCTTTGCAAGCAAACGAGTTCATTCATAATGATAGCCCACTGCACCATTCAAATCGATATAGTTTCTTAGATGTTTGTTACGTTCAATATTGTTTTAATTGGTGGTTGTATATAGTCATCGAAGAGAAATAATTTAAGATCTTTACAAAGAATGGGTTGACCCTGCCAAAGGAAAGGTGATTCAGTTATTTGTAATAATCTTTGAGTTATTATTTACCATGCCAATAAAAGTAATGATTTATAGTATTAGCATGTTTTGACATGATTCTTACAACAAATATCGTAATAATTAACACTAGCAAACACAATATCTATTTACAATGATTCATACTTCAAATAATGTGCAACGATTTTAATAGAAATCGCTAACTGAGAAACAATTTGAACACACAAATCGATGTACATATTACATAATATACAACAAATCGATACGACAATTCAACATGATCGCTTATTCATATTATAAATCGATACGATAAACGTAAGTATTGTTATGCTTCACAAACCCTAGACAACATCAATCGTGGTAACTTCATAAATCATAAATACAAATCATGGAGCCTGATCTATCAGATATTGAAGATGAAAAGCAAACAAAGAAGGATGAGGAAGAACTAAAGATGAAGAAGAAGAAGAAGGATGACGAAGACAAGGAAAAGCAATAGAAGAAGGAGGAGGAGAATGAAAACTCGATATACATATCACATAATATATTAAAAATCGATAGAGAAATTCAGCATAATAGCTAACAAATCGATATTAACAAACAAAACAATATCTCTTAAATGGATAATATATTACTACAACCGCGATTTGCGTTATACTATTCCAATATTTTCTATACAAAGGCAAATCGTTGTGGCCGACATAGACATCATTGCGTAAATCTCATAAATCGTCAACCAGAATACAAACCTCACAAAACATCGATTTTTGACAACGAGCGGGATGTGAAACAATGCTTCTCTTATAAATAAATGACACATATTTTGGTAACAAAGCCAAATCGACACGATTTATGATTTATGATTTATGATTTATAATTTATAATTTATGAGTTATGATTTATACATTTAAAGCAACAACGATTTATACATTTAACACATAGTAGCGATTTATTATATATAAAGTTACCAAGATTTGTACTCAAGTTTGCTAAATCGTACAACGAGGTTTACTGTTGAAGCCCAAACGTTACAATGATATATACTTATGAAGGATGTGATTTATACATCGATTTGTAAGTTTGAAGCAACGATTTATACGTTTAATTTAGGGACGATTTATACGTTTGATGCAATAGCGAATTATAATTGTTGATGATAGTGATTTACGTGACCCTAAACCCTAACCCTAACCCTAAACCCTAAACACAAACAATAAACGATAACCCCTAAACTTGAAACCCTGAACCCTAAATCATAAACCCTAAACCCTAAACCTTAAATCATAAACCCTAAACCCCAATCCCTACAACATAAACCCTAAACCCTTAATATATTACTAAACCCTAAACCTTAAACCCTAAACCCTAAATATATTACTAAACCCTAAATCCTAACCCTAAACCATAACCCTTAAACCTTAAACCCTGACCCTAAACCATAACCCCTAAACCCTGAACCTTAAACCCTAAACCCCAAACCCCAATCCCTACAACATAAAACCTAAACCCTAAACCCTAGACATCGTGTTGATTTGTTCTTTAGTAAGTCTAAACATTGTGTTGATTTGTTTACAGCTATTTCCTTTCCTCCTTTGATGAATAAGTCATTAGGTAAATCGTGATACGACATATCGTTCACGTAGAAAACCCTCGTAAAAGCAAATCGCGATAGAATATCGTTCACATAGACAAAGCTGGTAAACGCAAATTGCGATAATACAAATCATTTTCAATTTAGGTCTGTTGTTGTACGGATCTTGATAGAACACTTCTTCTATAAAACAGTGATAATGATTTTCAACTTTAACTTAATGTTTGTTGTTGTACCGATCATGATAGAACACTTCTATATAACATTGATAGTGATTTACAACTTTTTAATAGTTATCAAGTTGTAAATCGATTTGTACTTTACTAAGTCTAAACATCGTGTCAATTTGTGTACACGTGAGTAAAACCCTATTCTATGTAAAACCCTAATATAGATCTCTATAAAACCCTATTCTATGTAAAACCCTACTTGACCCGACCCGACCCGACCCGTTGTCCATGTCTAAAACCCTAATCTATTTAACCTCTCTTCCTCTTTTCTGCGGCAGTGTAGCTTCTTCTTGTTCTTTTTTCTCCTCCGCATTTTTCTTCTTCTTCTTCTTCTCCCTTGTATTTTTCTTTCTTCTTTTTTCTTCTGTGTTCCTTCTACCTGTGCTTGATAGATGGGTTTTGATGTTAATAATGTAGTTGTTTCACGTCGTGAGGAAAGATCTGTATAATCTTTGATGATGATTATGATTGTTATCTTCTGTGTATACATCGATATATTCATGACACATACGGTATGACGTATTTGTCGTGAAGTATATAGAAGCTTAATCGTTGCCGCCATACTGGAGCAAGCACAAATATTTTGCATGATAGACAGGGAGTGATGTTGATGTTCATCTATTTGATCTATTTCTACTGTTGGACCCTCCATTGTTCATAAACCATAATTCGTAGTTGGAAAAATATCTGCCTACCTTCGATATACTTTATGACAAATATGCACATAGAATCGATTCCTTCAAGGGGACAGTGTCTGAGCTGATGTTTGTGAAGCATATTCTCAAGAGTGCGCTCATTTTCTGTTGCAAAGTGATTCTATGTGTCGATCGCATATATACCTCTCTAGAGCTCTTGCTAGCCGGAATATGAACTCTATGCCAGGAGTGATAACATTGGAGGATCTCTAAAAGCAAAGAATGTGCAACACTTATATATTTTGTAAATGAATGTGACTGTAATGTATCGTTGAAGTTATCTCGATTTATAGTTTACTATGCCTAAACATCCTGTCAATTTGTTTATTGTATAAATTGCGGTAGGACATGTTCACTTATACAAAGCTCATAAAATTAATTCACGAAAGGATAATTGGTATCAAGCAAAATTTTATATATCATCTTAAAAATCGATACTAGAAAATACCTACTATCTTACACATCAATATACATATCGCATAATATATTAATCATCGATACGACAATGCACCATAATATCGATTTCTATCATGAATTTGTATATCAATTTAAGATATTATTTTGATTATTAATATCGATTTAAGATATTGTTTTGATTCTAAATATCGATTTTTAAGATATCAATATGATTTTTCAAATCGATTTATGATATTGTTTCAAATCTTAATATTGATTTCTATGTTGATTCTTAATATGGATTTAAGATATTGTTTCATTCTTAATATCACTTTAAGATACTGTTTTGATTATAAATATCGATTGTTAAGATATCAATAGGAATTTACATATCGATTTAAGATATTGTTTTGATTCCTAATGTCGATTTAAGATATTGTTTTGATTCTAAATATCGATTTCAAAGATATCAACATGAATTTTCAAATCGATTTAAGATATTATTCTGAATCTTAATATTGATTTCTATGTTGATTCTTAATATCGATTTAAGATATTGTTTTGATTCTTAATATTGTTTTAAGACATTGTTGTGATTCTAAATATCGATTTTTAAGATATCAATAGGAATTTTCATATCGATTTAAAATATTATTTTGATTCTTAATATCGATTTAAGATATTGACTTGATTTTAAATATCGATTTCTATCCTGATTCTGTACATCAATTTATAAGCTATCAACATTAATTTCTATATTGATTTGTATGATATTTGATCATTCGATTGTGCTATACTATGACAATATTTTCGCAACAAAGGTAGATCTTTGTGGCCGACAACGACATCATTTTAAAATCTTTTATTATAAGATGTGAACCGCTAAAAATGTGAACCGACAAAAAATCTTTGGCGGGTCCTATAAGCATTAAACTACTCGGTTATAAAAAGAGTTCTTCGCAATATTTATCCCTAATCGTTCCACAAAAGTTCTAACACTTCATCTTCTTTCGCCGGAGCACCCTTTGTTGACTCGGTAAGTTTTTGTGTTATGCAGATTACCAATGGCTTACATTCCTAAGATAAGAAACACTTCATCATCAACGGAGAAAACTCTTGACGAAATCGTTCAAGAGTATGCTTTGTATGAGCAAGTAGAAGCATACTACAGACTAATGAAGATTGAGAATGATAAATAAAGGGAGCAATTGCTGATAAAATATAAAGCGGAGCCTAATCCATCAGATATTGAAGATAGTAATCCAATGATGAAAAAGAAGAAGAAGGATGACGAAGAGAAGCAAAATGAAAGAAAGGAGGAGGATAATGAAAAAAAGCAAAGGAAACCAAGGCAAGCAAGGAGGAGGTGGAGGATAGGGGAAAGTAAAGGAATAATAAGGAGAAGGAGGAAGAGAAGCGAAGGCAAAAGGAGGAGGAGGAGGAGAGGGAAAAGCAAAGGAAGAATAAGGAGAAGGAGGAAGAGGAGATGGAAAAGCAAAGGAAGTGGAAGGAAGACGGGAAAGAGAAGGAATGAAAAAAGAAGAAGCAGAAGGAGAGGGAAAGGCAATTAAAGAAGCGGGAAGAGAAGGAAAGGCAAAAAATGAAGGAGGAGTTTTTAGCACAGCGAAAGCGGATAAGGCAAATGAAGGAGGCAGGGGAGAGGGAAAGGCAATGGAAGAAGATGGAGGAGGAAGAGAAGGAAAGGCAAAGGAAGGAGAAGGAGAAGGCAGATGATGAAGAGAAGGAAAGACAAAGGAAAGAGAAGGAGGACGAGGAAGAAAGGGAAAGGCAAAGAAAAGAGAAGAAAGACGAGGAAGAGAAGGAAAGACAAAGGAAGGCAAAGGCGGATGAGAAAGAGAAAGAAAGAGAAACGAAGGAGAAGGAGGACGAGGAAGAGAAAGGAAGAAGCAGGACGAGGAAGAGAAGGAAAAATCATATGATGGTCACAAAGGACAGAAGGAAAGAAGAAGTACAAAAGTAGAAGAAGGAAGGGGATGAAGAGGAGAAAAGTGTTACCAAGGTACGTTAATCGCTACTGTATGTCACGATGTACTGTTGTAGGTATTATTATCTATAATGATTACTCTGTATAGAGATTACTATGTATATCGATTATTATGTATAGTGATTACTACGATAGCGATTAATGTGATAGCGATTACTTTGTATAATGATTACTCTGTATAGCAATTACTAGGTATAGTGATTAACTCTAATTTGATATTTTGTGTTACAAGCAGGTCAGAAGAGAAGCAGAACAGCAGGTGAAAAACTAAAAGGGCGGTGTATGTGGCTTGTAGTTCTGTCGTGGTTCAAAAAGTTGAGTGAATATCAAAAGAACTGATTACGAAAGATGCACTTCGGCAACCTTTTGGACCAACATTATTTTGAAAATTGTTGGAATAGTATGACACACCTGGTCAATAAGTGGAACCATAAGACGAACATGTTCTAGTTTGGGGGTTTTAAGATGACCATGACCCTAGAAGATGTGGCACGAATTACGGGTCTTAAGTGCCATGGAAGTGTTGTCCTAACATGGGATTTAAATTATAACCCAATGGACAATTGCACGGCTCTTCTAGGAATGTCGATGGAAAAATGACGTGAGTGTATTTATGGTGGAGGCAATTCCTCATCAATGAAAGTTTATTTTTTCTATAATAAATGGGAAGGTCGGTCCGCTGCATGTGCATCTGAAGCAGCTGACCAAGAGTTGTGTGGCTTCCTTCTTTATTTTTTTGGACTAACTTTATTTACCGATTGTTCTGGTTCGAGAATAAGTTACTTGTGACTGCAGTTCCTGGAAGACTTAGATGAAGTCGACAACTAGGCATGGGGTGTTGCTATGCTCGCACACTTGTACAGTCAACTTTACCATGCGAGTATGGGTACGAAAATCGTGTGGGGGGGTGGCCATTTGTTCAGGTATTTGTTTATTACATATTTAGTGTTTTTAGACTAAGCTTGTTAAAGGTCGTACTCTTACTAATATATTGTTTTTTGTAGGTCTGGACTTGGGAGCATATTGTTGCCTTGCATCCTCAATGTGGCCCTATGATTTGTGGTTTTCCCATGATTGGCGCATGGGCTTCAATAAATGTTAAGTGCAAAAATGCTCAATTCATTTTAGATGGGCTGCAATTAAATAAGGCAAATGGTTTAAAATTGTCGTAATGTTTAGCATTCTTAAGTAATCATCGCTTTATGATTTTGTCTTCATTAGTGCAAATCGTTATCTCTTTTGTATCTATCTTTCATTAGCGTAAATCGTTATATGGTTTAGCATTCTTAAGTAATCACCGCTTTAGAAATTTATTTTCCTTAGTAAAAATCGTTATCGAATTTGCATCTAACTCTCATTAGCGTAAATCATTGTAATGTTTATCATTCTTAAGTAATCATCGCTTTAGGATTTTGTCTTTCTTAGTACAAATCGTCATCGCCTTTGCATCTAATTTTTATTACCGTAAATCGTTGTAATGTTTAGCATTCTCAAGTAATCATCGCATTCATTATATCATTTTTTTAGTACAAATCGTTATCGCATTTGCATCTTACTTTCATTACATTAAATTGTTGTAATATTTAGCATTCTTAAATAATAATCGCATTCAGCATTTTGTCTTCTTTAGTACAAATCGTTATCGTATTCAACATTTTGCATGAATAATTATGTCTATATCTAAACCACAATCTCGATTGTACATATTGTGTAGAGACCTTATGGGGATGGGGAGGACGAGGACGACGAGGTTGTTGCCAAGGCTGCGAGACTGTCTGTCTACGATATTTGGCTCTTTAGCAAATGTGAAGCCGAGATGCTGCATGGTAATCGAGTACTCCTACAAGCTGGCTTAGGGCAGTCGATACCAAAATTGCCTTTGGCATTGAAAAGGAAGATGCATAGTGGTGGGGCCACAAACGTGAATGGGCACAAATGTTTCACGAAATAATAGGATAACTGGAACAAAAGAGTTGTTTGTGCCATACCATATGATTATAAAGAACAACAATATGACCCTAATTGTTTCAAACAATATTGGCAACCCATGCATGAAAATCGACAGATTGAGGAGAAGCAACCTGAAAGTGAGGTCACTCTTGTCCTCAAGCATGTCGTCCTCTAGCATAGACGTAACGCCCATCGTGTCCATTTGGCGGATACTACGATTCTATTTGTTGCAGTACACGATAAGGAGCAAACACAAGTCCCAAAGGAGAAGGTATCGTTCGATCAAATGTTTGCGATGCTGGAGAGTGAGAATAAGGAGTTACGGAAGGACATGCAAAATTTGAGTAAACAAATTGGGTCACTGGTTGAGATGATTACCAGTAGGTTATATAAGATCAAAGGAACAAAGAGGCTACCGAATAAAGAGACTCCACCAAGTGCAAGCAAGAGACAAGTTTTATGTCTATCTGAGTCGTTAAGCGTAATTGAATAAACATATGTGATTTGTGTATCCCAATAATTCTATGTTGTAATTCTGACATTCTTTGTTGTAATTATATAATTTTTTCCTTAATAAGTGTAACACAAAAGTGTCACTAACTCTTTCATGATTTATACTTACGTATAGCGATTACTGGCTTAGGGTTTATTATGTATCACAATTCTTATGATAGCGATTACTTTGTATAGCGCTTAATATGTATAGTGTTTAGGAAGTTACAAGGATTTGTACTTACGTTTGCTAAATCGTATATCGATTACTAGCTTAAAGTTTATTACTTTTAGTGTTTCTTATGATAGCGATTACTTAATATGTCGATTACTCAATATAGCGATTATGAAGATACCATTATTTGTACTTACATTTGCTAAATCGTATAGCGATTACTGGTTTAGGGTTTATTATTTGTAGCGCTTCCTGTAATAGCGATTACTTAGTTTAGCGATTAATAGGTATAACGATTATGCAGTTACCACAATTTGTACTTCCTGTGATAGCAATTATAACAATTACTAGTTTTGAGTTTATTATGTATAGTGATTCCTTTAGTTGCAAGAAACGTCGCATAACATTAGTATAGGGTTTAGGATCTGACACGCTACTGATGTTATGCTACGTGTCATTCATTTACACGTACTAACATCGTGTCGATGATACTAGCAAATGAAATGATGTCTTTTAATTAATGCGTAATATAATTTATTTATTTGTTAATATTCTTTTTGCTTGATTTTTGAAAACTGACAGGATGTGAAATGACGTGAACAATAAATGAATGAATCGTCGTGTTCCGCAAGGCACACAAGACGTTTCCTTTAATAGCATGGAACGGGCGACATTTCATTTAAAGAAGAAAAGGAGTCTTTTCTATAACCTGCTTTGTGAGCAACAAACAGAAAAACCGACGTTTCTTCTAACCTCCTTCTAAGCACAAGTTGTATCAATGTCGAAGGACACTACAATTCAGTCGAACATCCGCAAAAAAGGGTACCTTCAATTTCTATAACCTGCTTCAACCTTTTTACGTCATTTATAGTTCATTTACTGAATATAATATGACAGCTATTTTACTGAATATTCAGCTAATTTCAGTGCAGTATCTATAAAACAAGGTGCAAAAAAACTCAGCAAAGTGCTCAAAGAGAACAACGACCGGATGTGAGATGAATTTACAAAAAGACACACTATCAGTAATTTTGTACGTATGAAACCACTCTCAGTTATACATTAACGTATGCCATGGGTATGTATATTAACAAATGCACATTTGTTCTAAACAAACTATACACGATTTCGTCATGTATATTCAAAGCAAGGGAAGAACCATGTCGGTCTGCATCGTCACCCCTTATTTTATGGTATATCGGTTATCTGATATGTTTTTTTGTCATTTTATTTACTAATATACCTTCGTATTTTAAACTTACTATTATTACTATTTCGTTCAACAAAGTATTGTCCGCCGAATGCCATACATAGCTGGATTTTTAGACGGAATACAATACTGGGGTGACGATGACCAAATGGCAGACTTTTTTTCAAGTGAAAAGGTTTGTGACCATATCGATTTGTAAGATGTTAAATCTATTTAAGATCCTGTTTTGAATCTTGATATCGATTTTAAGCTATCAATAAGAATTTGCATATCGATTTAAGATATTGTTTTGATTCTTAATATCGATTTCTATGCTGATTCTAAATATCGATTTTTAAGATATTGTTTAGATTCTTAATATTGATTTCTATGTTGATTCTTAATATTGATTTAGGATATTGTTTTGATTCTCAATATCGATTTAAGATATTGCTTTGAATCTTAATATCGATTTCTATGCTGATTTTTAATATCGATTTAAGATATTGTTTTGATTCTTAATATCGATTTCTTTGTTGATTCTTAATATCTATTTTTAAGCTATCAATAGGAATTTTCATAGTGATTTAAGATGTTTTGATTCAATGTTAATTCCTAATATCGATTTGAGATATTGGTTTGATTCTTAATATCGATTTATATGTTGATTCTTAACATCGATTTTTGTGTTGTCAGTACACATTTCTATATCTATTTTTTAAAATATTTTATAATCGATTTGCAGATATTGATTCCTACATTATGGCAATCGGAAAGGCATTGGGTCTTATACGTGTTGGATGTACGAGAACAAAAATTATGGCTATACAACTCCTTGGACTATGACATTGGTGTAGACCATGACATTGTGCATTTGGTAAGTTTCTATCTTTAAGATTACCGTATCTTATATCGTGGCCCAAAATTTATTTGCTTTTGCATAAACCACAGGTTAGATTTTTCAAAGACATGTTGGGTGTCGACTTTGGCTCATGGAGGCTTCACGTCGCAGAGAATGCTGCTTTACAAAATAATGGCGTCGATTGTGGCGTCTTTATAATGAAGTATATTAAAGCAATATACTATTAACGAGCACCATAATTCACCGTTGTATGTTATACACTTAAAGATGTTTTATTAACCTATATTATTGATGACTACATTTTTATATTATTCTCATTTCTGGTTTTTTTTTTAGGATGATATGCCTGGATTTCGCAAAGAACTATACAAAGAATTGAAGAATTTTCTAGTTAAGGAAGATACAAAAACCCAGACTGCAAGATTACCTATAAAGCTACGAAGGACGCAAGGCCCCCAACAGTAAGAGAAAGTTATTTTAAATGTCTACTTGTTCTGAAGGATAACGTGAAGAGGGTTACGTTCTACTGCTGCGAGAGAGATAGCAATTTTTGGTTCAACTTTCAATTTTCATTTTTTTTATACAGACATTTGTAACAAATTTTGTATGACTGTGTACAAAATTCACATTGATCCATAAACCAAAATTACGAACCTGGCACATGTGTGTTGAATACGCAAATCGCCACCTCAAGCGCCCAAATCGCAATAATGTAAATTTTGCAATAATTTAAGATATTATATTGATTTTTGTGAGATATTATTTTGGTTGTTAATATCGATTTGTAATATATTATGTTGAATTGCCGTATATTGATTTGTAAGGCATTATGCTGAAATGTTGTATACCAATTTATAAGACATTATGCTGAAATGCTGTATACCGATTTGTAATATATTATGCAGAATTGTTGTATATAGATTTGTAAGATTATATGTGTTTTCTAGGGTCGATTTGTAAGATATGATGTTTTTGTTAACATCGATTTGTAAGACATTATGCTGAAATGTCGTATACCAATTTGTAAGACATTATGCTAAATTGTCGTATACCGATTTATAATATATTATGCAGAATTGTCGTATATCGATTTGTAAGATTATAGGTGTTTTCTAGTGTCAATTTATGAGATATAATGTTTTTGTTAACATCGATTTAAGTGTATCACACTAATGCCACTAAACAAATCGTTGTACTGGTAGGCATTCAAAACTAAAAATCAAACAAGCGTTTAGCGTTATGTAGCATGAAAATGCCACTGATTTGCTTTTACGAGTTGTGTTCCTATCACGATTTACATAATGATTGATAAAAATCTAAAGCCTTTGTACAACTCATACAACGCTAATCCCTTTTGTGATTTTTATTCACGTAGAGTGAGCATAACAACGATTTTTTAACAGTACACATATCTAATCACTTATTGAATTTTTATTTACGAAGGGCGAATATTACAAGCCTTTGTTTACCTCATACATCGCTAATCTCTTTTGCGATTTGCATTCACGTAGGGTGAGCATCACAACGATTTATGAACAATACATGTCTCTAATCGCTTGTTGGATTTTCATTGACGAAGGGCAAACATTACAAGCCTTTGTACACCGCATACGTCGCTAATCCCTTTTGCGATTTGTAAGATATTATGTGTTTTCGAGTATCGGTTTGTGAGATATGATTTTGTTTGGTAATATTGATTTATAAGCTATTATGTTAGATTTCTGTATATTGATTTGTAATATATTATGCTCAATTTTTGTATATCGATGTGTAAGATATTATGTATTTTCTAGTGTCAATTTTTATGATATTTGTAGTATGATTTCTATTATAGAATTACAACAAAGAATTATAACATTACAACACAAAATTATCAATTTACAACAAATAATTATAGAATTACAACAAAAAATTATCGATTTACAACAAAGAATTATAGAACTACAACAAAGAATTATAGAATGATAAACATTACAACGATTTGTAAGATATGAAATCTAAATGCTATAATTATTTTGAAGCTGAAGAATCCACACATGATTCATTTGTTGCGTTGCTCACTTTTGAATTGAACAGAGCCTGTCATGAAACAGAATAATATCAGACACTAAATTATGTTCAACAAAAAATGCTAACATCCTTCCAAAATTGTTACATACCAAAAGACTTGTTATACTCATGCCATCGTTCCACTTAAACAGGTTGGGTGGATTGCAAGTTCAAACATTGTAGTGCACGTCTGTATGGTGCTGCTACATGTTGAAAATTACATAAGATATTGATAAGTTGCACGTAATACAATTTACATGAAAAATAATATATTGTATTACATACTTGTTCATAGGAAGGGCTTGGTTGCTTAGAGGTTGGTTGTTTCTTAGACATTTTCTTGTCAACCAATTCCAGTGCACCCTTTGTCCTCTGACGACTGCGATCAACGGCATGTTTCTTTTTGATACCCTTCGCTAGGTAAATATTTTCATCATAATCTACAATGTTTGCTCCTGTCTTGTCGAAGATGATGTTTACACTTCGACGCAACTTCTCACAAGGGTCAGGGGAAGTGTGATTTTTACCTACGTTGTTCGATCCCATTTTCTTAGATTGGTCTTCACGAGCTGCAACTGACTCATGGTGAATTAACTACACTTTTTTAAGTAATTCCCTTGACACATTTCTCATACATACATAGGCTCATTCGCTTTTCGATGCCAAATCTGCAACATGCATAAGTGACCTACATAGTTGTTGGTAACTAGTGGCTGTTTGGCACTTCTCATCAACACTAGATGAACTGACATTATTTGTATCTAGTAGTTCAATTTTTGTTTGTCTCGTCCATCTTCACATTATATATGACTCAGGTATTTCTTGTATCTTCTATTGATTAAGTGCCTTTAATGCATGACGGCATAAAATACCTTTGAATTCAAACATTTTTCATGTACATTCAACTGTTCTGTTTTCAACATTATATGTAACATATGCTTCTTGCCTTTTTGGATACTCTTTGCCATCTCATACAACATGGTATTTGTGCATATTCCCATATTGCATATGTCTTTCTATATTGCAATTTATGACCTGTATAACCTCCTTCTTAGTCTATTCAAATACAGTTAGTATATACAGATCTGCAGGTCGCGTCAATATTTTTATGTCTAAAGTTACAGGACGGGTGTTGAAGCATTTCACATTTTGTTCAATCTCATTCTATCTAAGACCATCTACAAATAATTCATATTGTTCCATGAAACGAAACATTGTTAAACATGAATATAATGTTTTTTTTCAGTGTGGCATGCATAGATTCAGCTCTTGGTGTGCTTATCATACCTGCACAAAAGTATTATCTTCCATATGCCAATGCCCACTTCTCTTTGTCTGCATATAAATGTTGTAACCACACACAGTCTTCAAGGTCGTACATCTGAATCATTTGCTTTCACTCAGACATAAAGGTGACTTCGTCTATGCTCTCAAGTACACACTGTCTAAACTTTTTATTAAACCCTATCTTCTGATTAAAAATGTGTCATATGTTTTTTGCTGCATTTTGAAAGATATGCCACAAACATAGGTGACAGTGTGCATATGGATATACATGTGACACTACAACTGCAATTACATGATCATCATCTGTAAGTACAACTCCAGGATGCTTCCCATTCATTGCCTGTGTAAATACTCTGAACAACCACTCAAAGGTTTTCTTGGTCTGGTCATACAAAAAAGCGTTTCCTAATATGCAACTCCGTGAGTGATGGTTCACTCCAACAAACTGCGTAAATTGCCACTATTTCATATTAATCATCACTGTCGTATAAAAAATAAGCACATCATTGAAGCATTCATAATCCACTCTTGACTTTGAATATGCCCAAAACATATTCACAGCATACCCATCTTCATCCAGTTGCATTGCACTAAAGAAACCAGGGTCAATGTTTGATTTTTTTGTAGGTAATCAACCAAAGAACATATTCCTTCATTCCCCATTCTTCATGTTTTCTGACATCTTCTTTCTCAAGTGGTTTCTTAGATCTATAGGTGTGAACGGTACGTTCTCGCGACCACCATCTTCGTGCGCACAGAAATTGTATGTCTTCCTTGGTGCAATGTCGACGGTATCCGTTATTTCAGCAATTACAACATGCACTTTAGTTACTTTACGATGTGACCTTAACATAGGAGTCATAAATGAAGCGGCTAATTCATGGTTATGATCATTGATTTAAGTATGAACTACATATTTCCCATTCGAAAGTCTTCTTAACACCATTCTCGTTGGACAACCACATCTTGAATCTGGCTTGCTCCTTGTTGGATTTTCACTTGACTTCTTTCAACCTTGCTTAGAACAAACATATGTCTTTCTCACCACGACACCCTCTGCATTTTTTGTCCAAGAATACCTTCTAACAAAAGCCAAGTTTTAAGGCATAGTCATTGTAAAATTTGTATGCAGATTCCTCATTATTAAACCGCATTGCCTCTATGAGAACAGAGTCAAGTGTACTACCATGTAGACATGAGGTGCCTGCACCTTTGTCAAGTGTACTGTCATGATCGTCTACCTCATTATCGATTTGCATTTCGTCTGCTGGAATATTCAAGTCAAGAGTGAATCCAATGTCAGCACCATTCTTATCATGTGTAACATTAGTGCATATATTCAATTCTTTGGGTGCGTTGATAGTACAAATGTTCATTGCGCCATGACTTCTCAATGATTGAGATACGTTATTTTCACTATAACTAGTTGATATGTTCAACACTGTCATGTGCAAAATATCAATTTGTGTTAGGCAGCGCATACATTTACTACGATTTATTCAAGATGTATATAACAACGACTATTGATTAGTTAAGCATAATAGCTTACAAATCGATATTAACAAACAACACCATATCTAACAAATTGATACTCAAAAACACATAATATCTTACAAATCGATAAACGACAATTAAGCATAATATATTACAAATAGATAGTAACAAACAAAACAATATCTCACAAATCGACAGTAGAAAACACATAATATCTTACAAATCGATATACGGCAATTCAGCATAATATATTACAAATCGATATTAACAAACAAAATAATATCTCACAAATCGACAATAAAAAACACATAATATCTTACAAATCGATATACGACAATTCAACATAATATATTACAAATCGATATTAACAACCAAAACAATATCTCACAAATCGTCACTATAAAACACATAATAGCTTACAAATTGATATACGACAATTCAACATAATATTACAAATCGACATCAACAAACAAAACAATATTTCATAAATTGACAATAGAAAATACATAATACCTTACAAATTGATATACAACAATTCAGCATAATATATTACAAACGAAACAATATCTCACAAATCGATATACATGTTACTAAAACCGCAATTTGTGTTACATTGCATATATTGAGTGAATGGACGATATCGGGTGAGGTAGAGACCCTTGCTCGCATATGTAACCAAGCATTCTTGTCAACAGGTCCTAACGTCTTACAAATGTCTGCAAGTTTCCAACCGTTGAAACGATATAATCTACTTGCAATAACAAAACAATGCCTTAATGACACTCACGATGACATACGTTCTTCAACAATAACATAATAACATGGAAAGGTACTCATGACGCTTTAATGCCAGTTGTTGGAATGTTTGTGCGTCATTATTTTTTTTCGTACTGCCTAACAAAAAAAAAGAAAAAGAGAAGACCGTAAAAAAAGATGGCCGACAAATCCTCCTTTGACGCCTACTAATGATCGAACTATTCGTTCGATTTATATTTATCTCCACGAGGTAGAAACGAATCAGGATAAGTTTTCTATCTAACACAAGGCAGGAACAAGGAGGAGGCCATGCCTTGTAGTACAAGTTAAAAACAAAGGCACAACATGAAAATCTATATATGAGGTTCGTCCAATGCATATCTATATTACAGAAAGAGAATTATCATGAGTCTCAAGATATTCCTCCGTACACAAGCAAACACCCAGATTTGTGTTAGGGGGAGAACACAAAACACCCTCTCCATTTTGGGTGTCCTAATGTCTTTGTGGCATCGCAGAAAAGAAGTGGTATCTGAAGTCGGAACTCACGCTTGCAACCTGCATTGGAGCCCACCATCCTGAGTTTCCTAAAAAAAGCTTTAATGCATGTTCGTAGTGGGGCTCACCATCTCAACAGGTAAACTGGCAAAGTGCAGGAACTAAAAATACGCCTTTTACCACCCACGAAATTATTTGGCATTTTTCAGAGGGGCAAAAGCAGAAAAAGGAAAAACAAAAAAAAAACTACGCAACCCTTCAGGGCTGGATCTGGGTACGGGAACAGCTGGGTTCAGCGCATCTGTGGGGGCGCGGTACAGCCTATGGTACCGCAGAACTGAGTAAAAAAAAAGTTGATTGGACCCATCAATCTGGTACGGCAGCCCGAGACCCGGCCCCAGCCTGATCTGTCAGGGCCTCTCTCTCTCTCTCTCCCTGCGCGTTTTATTTAATTAAGACGTCACCCACACAACACAGAGCCCCATGATCTGCGTGGCCTTTTGGCTGTGGTCTCTTTCCCTGTGGACTCGCACGTAGACCTCACGTGACTCACCCCCATCTGAACCCACCGCGTGCATGCATGCATGCAAAATCACGTGCTACCAAAGACGCTCGCGTGGGTCCCACCGCATCTGAGTGCGGATCAGGCACGAGGTGTCATCGTCACTCGCCAGCCGTCCTTTGTGACGAGCAGCAACCTGGACACCATCCACCTCCTATTTGGCAGAACCCTGACAGGCCGTACAACGGAAGATGAGAGGGGTGACCAGGTGCGGGGGCACATGACATTTGTGCAATGTGATTTCACCTTAGCTTGAGTCTCCATCGATTCAAAGACATTGATGCCCGCGGTGAACTATGGTCCAAAGAATGAAGGTTGAAACAAAAGAAAACACCGTGGTTGTTTGATACCGTTCATCACCATAGATAAACGGCATCCAAGGGACCCCAGTTCTTTCTGCAGCAGTCTGGCGTACAAGAACCAGGACCACCTTCCATGCATACACACACAATGACACAAACACCTCTCTACGGAGATAGGTGAATCTTAAATGTTAATGTATGGCTTCGGAGAAACGTGAATCTCAAAATGCTAATTCCCTCAGCTCCACCTCCACTTACAGCAATGCATTCAACTATAATGCACCTGACCCGCATCGATTGTTATTTTTGAGGCCTTTGATTGGAGATAGAATTATTTATATTATGAAAGAGGTTTTGCACTTTGTGTTTTTATATTGCAGAAATCATGAAAAAGAATTAGACATGACTTGCATTTATTGTTGATTTTTCCACTAAAGGCTTCTTTTATGGTAGTTGTGATCGAGACTGAGCCAGGGATATTGCTGGAAACAGAAAGAACCGCGTGGTTGGTATGAGCTGTCAGTGTGGGACGTTGCAAGTTCAAAACCCCAGTGGTACGATTGAATAATGACTGGTGAGGGTCTGCCCTAACCTCAGCTTGCCTTTGGAATAAGTTGGAATTTTACTGCACCAGTCCTCTGCGAGAAAGAGTACAGGCCTGTGCTTTTGCACGCGTTTTCTGGCAGCCCTTCTGGCGCCGACGCCACCGTGACGCCGCCACTCGTCACCTCCCTCTGCACTCGTCCGTCATCCCTGAAAGACCGAGCCTGCCCTCTCTCTCTCTCTCAGCTACCGTACCAGACGACGCTATGTAAAAAGGACGCAGGAGGGATGCAAAGTGAACCGTATTCTATGTAAATCACGGTGAAGAGATCCTCAGAATACCAACCCCGTGTGAGTTCGCCCTCTCTCTCTCTCTCTCCCTCCCTCTCTCTTATTTATTTACTTATTTTTTGTGTGGGTGTTAATGTTTACTGCTAATTTAGGGTCTGCCAAACCCAGAAAGTCTTTTTAAAAAAAAGTTACTGTTACCTTCATGAGTAAGAACTAAGAAACCCAGATGAAAAAATATAATATTTTACATCAGACCTTTCATGTGCAATCTTCATTTTATGAGGGTTAAAAAAAATCAACCTCGCCAATGCATTAAATTTTTAAACCTTAAAAAAGTATATTTTTTACATCAAAAACAATCATCCAAGTGTCGATTCTTACTATTTTGACCAAACTGAAGACATCCATATGGCCACATTTGGTCAAGATAACCTTCACCAACTTGATCTTAGGGGTTCCTTAGCCACGAGGGTAGCAAATGATATATATAGTGTTATTAATTGAGTAAAAATCACTCCCTTTTTCATATTTTTTTACATTTATTTTTATAAATAAAATTTCTGCGGAAACAAAAACTATTTAAAATCGATCCCTTCTAAAATAAGTTGAACGGGACACCCATTTAAAGCTCCGATTGCCTATCTACACGAGAAAGTAAAATCGAAACAGACCCGACCTTCATGCAGAAGATTTGGATCTGCAAATTCCAAAGTCCCATAAAGCGATATTTCATGTAAATCAGACAATAATGTATATAAGCAAACCATAAACAATAATAAAATTAAAATTAAAAATAAAAACTAAATTAAAGTTGGAATAGAGAGAGATTTGGATCATATCATTTTTTAAACTTAAAGTCTGTTCAGCTTTTTTTAGGCTCATTCTAGCAGAACCCCTGATAGCACCGGTGGCTGATCTAAGAGTTCTCTCCTCTAAAGTTAGACAACATGTTCGCATGAGTTGAATGGTTTGAGGGGTGGATTCGTCACAACCTCCACGTAATAGGTCTAAAATGAGACAGAAGAGAGGCAGAGTGAGGACAAAGTTTCAGCATTTTTTTACAGGGCTAGCAATTGGGTATAAGACTCTTATATGAGTTGGATCCTAAGGGCTATGTCATAGTGACACCTAAATGGGCCTGTGTCACGTATAACACTCGGACATGAAGACTGACACGTTTTACGTGACACGTGTCTGACTCTTGTGTATGAGTCTACTTTAGTAAAAAAAAGAATGACTAAAAAAAATGCCTTTTGCTGTTTTGTGAGGGGGCAATCACCTATCCACGTGGAGAGAGAGAGAGAAAGAGAGAGAGAGATTAGATGACGTCATGAATGACATGTCATCTTTTGTTTAATAAAATATATCACTATATAAAAAGGTTCATTGGAGAGAGACTCACTCGACGCTCTCATCTCACAATAGATTTATAACAATGGGCTTAATTACAAGTGGGAATATAAAATATTTTATAAAAAAAATGTATTATATTGATATAAATGTTTTTACAAAACACAGAAAGAATTTTTAAAATTTAAATAAACAAAAAATAATTTTATGTTAATATAAAATACTTTATTATATAATATATATAGTGTGTCGTCATGTTGCATTTTTTAAAGATTTTGCCAAATCAGTATCATATTTACAAGTCACGTGGGTGGCCCCTTATTGATTAGTTTTATTAATGGGATATTGGGTCTCAGACTTTTTTGTTTAGAATCCGCTCTAAATGGATTCTAGGTTATCTAGCTATTTGGATATGAATAGGGTATTATAGAGGCTTCTTAAGGAGAGATTTGCACATAAAATAAGCAAATGAGGTTGGATAAGGGATAAGGATATATAAAACCGAGTGCCTATCTCGACATTCAGGAACACCGACGGCAAACTGGGTTTGTCTTCAAGGAAAGGACGACAAACCGGGTTTGACATACCAAACTAAAAGGTGCAAAAAGACTAGATGAACAGCAAACTGGGGTTGTCATAAAAAAGCGGATGACAGACTGGGTTTGTCGTTTAGTCCAAGCAGTTCAACTTGAAAAATGTCATAATTACTAGCCTTGACTTTGGTTTTGCATATTTTTTGGCTCAAAGCAAAGAAATTGAACTTTAATTCGTTTTTTAGTCTTAAAGAACCAAAATTCTTTAAAGGTAAAAAACATGGTTGAGCTTTGGGTATGGTTTATAGGACTAGTTTTGATTTCTATCCATTCGGGGTTCTTCCTAAAATACACTTATTTGTGAATTAGTTCATGAGCATGTCAAAATTTGGGTGTCTAAAATTTTATAAATCAAAATCTACAGTCGTAATCTATAAGATTTGTTTAAGATGAGTTTTGGATCACGTGATTGTAACATGTAACCAAGGTTTTTTTAAGGGCTTTAAAAATGAACTGTCCACAATGCACAAAAATTTTGCAATTCAAAAGATTTTATATTTTTAAAGCCAAGTACCACAAAACAAGGTCTGATCCTTAGCAAACAAAGCATGTTGTCAGATTGAGACACTATATGAGAGTTCCCTAGAAAGACAACCCATCTTAATGTCCAAACGTGACTCACGAGGACGAATCCAAGGCCTGGTAATGAGATTAAACTTACACCAAATAATGGACTACCTTTCTTTCTTCCCCTGCCCAGTTCAGCTCACAAAAATTCTCCTTACAAGTATACCATATATCTTGGATCACTGCACATCAGGGAGTCTGGTCCATTTCAAACATTAGGCACTTCTGATCTCCTGGCAGAAAGGAAATAATTTCTCTACCAAACTTTTAATAACTTATTGCTGCATGAATAGTCTGTTGGAACAATTCGTGATTAACAACAGGATTTAAGAAAATGGAGATCCCAAGCTTAAAGGCATGTTTTTAAGATCGCTATCTTTAGAACTTCAATTGCTCCACTTCAAAAATTTTGAAGATGCGAAAAAGGTTTGTTGCGAGTGAGTTCTCAGGATACACCTAGGCTTGAACCTCAAGAGTGTTATTGTTTTGCAAGATCAGGTGACCTCTCGAACACTTGAACTTGGCAAGCCAAATCAAAAACCAAAGAAAAGAAAGAGAAAACTTGAAAATAAAAAATTTTGATAATCCAAAAAATATAAATATAAAAAAAATTATAGACTTTAAAAAGGCCAAAACGTTTTGTGATAAATGAGATTAAAGACCATAAATCCAATGATTTAAAAATATGACAAAAATAATCCTGAACGGTTACTATCATTTGGCTAATGATCAAGGACCTCGAGAACCGTCCAACAGTCGGTACATTATAAACGTTATATAAATGCATTTTAAAGTCTTTCAAATGGCCAGACCTTTTGAAAACAGAAAGTAAAAAAATATCTTGATTAAAGCGAACTTTCAGCACCTCGCATCGTTGCGAGCATGCAAAGTACAAAACGCGCTATCAAAATGCCATATTGAGCCGCTAGCGTCCTTACGCATCACTACAAGAATTTTGCAGATTAGCAATGGACGCTATTCGATGCTAATTCATCGCTGAACTGTTTAGCGACGGATTGGCGATGGCTTAGCAATGGATAGAGTTCATCATGATTTTTTGGTTGCTAATTAGCGACAGAACTGATCTGGCGCTACTTTCGGTACTAATTCATGATGGATTAGTGAATGTCACGATCCATCGCAAAATAAGGATTGATTTGGTTTTGCGACAGATACATATCCGTTGATAATCCATCGCTAAATTATGTCACCAATTTATCGACGGATTACATTATGCCGCAAAATATCGGCTGATTCAGTTTTTGAGACAGATAAATATCTCTTCCTAATTTGTCGCTAAATTCACGACGGATATTAGCGATGGTTATTTCATCATAAATTTAAAAAAAAAATTGTTTGAAATATAAATATCGAAAAAAAAATCTCATTATACAATTTATATAACCTGTGTATAAAAAATAAAGTACACATAACAAATACATATATAAAGCAGGTGAAACAAGTTTAACGAAAGTTACAAGGAAAATTTTTTTATCGATCCACTGTAATCCTCGCTAAGTTCTAATTATTTACAAGTGAACATATACAAAGAGTTTCGTTTGAAACAACAAGAAGGTACAACAAATTTAACACATGAATCTAATCATCACAAAGATTCAGAGCATCATCCTCTTCATTGTCTCGATCTGCCCCTTCATCCATGCCTCCATCAACTCCTCTATGTTGATTATCTTCATCATTCTACAAGAGAACCGAAATGTTAGTATTGATAAACAAAATATAATGAAATAAATTATGTGCAATGCACCTAATCTAAGGTAATCAGAGTAACATGGATGAATAACACATAGACTAGTAAAAAAGTGAAGGACATTAACAAAATTCAGATATGTGTACTAAGGCAGACAAAAAAAATTCATAGTGATTCAATCATGCAGATATGTGTTCTAAGTTTGTCAAAAAATGTCATAGTGATTCAAGCATGCATATATGGTTTATAAGGATGTCAAATAAATGTGTTATGTATCACAATCATGCATATATGTGTTATAAGGCAGTCAAAAAACTTCCATAGTGATGAAATCATGCTTATATGTGTCCTAAGGTTGTCAAAAAACTTTTATAGTGATTTAATCATGCATATATGTGTTATAAGGCAGTCAAGCAATTTCATAGTGATGAAATCATGCTTATATATGTGTTCTAAGGTTGTCAAAAAACTTTCATAGTGATTCAATCATGCATATATGTGTCTTAAGGTTGTCAAAAAACTTTCATAGTGATTCAATCATGCATGTATGTATTATAAGGCAGTCAAAAAACTTTTATAGTGATGAAATCATGCTTATATGTGTTCTAAGGTTTTCAAAAAACTTTTATAGTGATTTAATCATGCATATATGTGTTATAAGGCAGTCAAACAATTTAATAGTGATGAAATCATGCACATATATGTGTTCTAAGGTTGTCAAAAAACTTTCATAGTGATGAAATCATGCATATTTGTGTTATAAGGTAGTCAAAAAACTTTCATAGTGATGAAGTCATGATTATATGTGTTCTAAGGTTGTCAAAAAACTTTCATAGTGATTCAATCATGCATATATGTGTTATAAGGCAGTCAAAAAACTTTCATAGTGATGAAATCATGCTCATATGTGTTCTAAGGTTGTTAAAAAACTTTCATAGTGATTCAATCATGAATATATATTTTATAAAGCAGTCAAACAATTTTATAGTGATAAAATCATGCTTATATATGTGTTCTAAGGTTGTCAAAAAACATTCATAGTGATTCAATCATGCATATATGTGTTATAAGGCAATCAAAAAACTTTCATAGTGATGAAATCATGCTCATATGTGTTTTAAGGTTGTCAAAAAACTTTTATAGTGATTCAATCATGCATATATGTGTTCTAAGGTTGTCAAAAAAAATTCATAGTGATAAAATCATGCTTATATGTGTTCTAAGGTTGTCAGCAAACTTTCATAGTGATTTAATCATGCATATATATGTTATAAGGCAGTCAAAAAACTTTCATAGTGATGAAATCATGCTCATATGTGTTCTAAGGTGGTAAAAAAACTTTCATAGTGATTTAATCATGGATATATGTGTTATAAGGCTGTCAAAAAATTTCATAGTGATGAAATCATGCTTATATGTGTTCTATGGTTGTAAAAAACTTTTATAGTGATTCAATCATGCATATATGTGTTATAAGGCAGTTAAACAATTTCATAGTGATGAAATCATGCTTATATATGTCTTCTAAAGTTGTTAAAAAAAATCATAGTGATTCAATCATGCATATATGTGTTATAAAACAGAAAAAAAACTTTCATAGTGATGAAATCATGCTCATATATGATGAAATCATATATATACTAGCTTGAAATCTAACAACATGAAAAAAATGATATGAAACTTTCATACCTAACAGGCACATACAAACGAAGTTTTCCTGTCCTAAAAAAAGCTACACTACTCATTACGAACAACGTCAGAAATGACTTCATATAAAAAGTCACACATTGTGTCCTTAACAAGTTGGCGGACACCATCCCAAGAATTAGCAGGGTTAATCAGACGCTCGGAGTTGATGCTGACTGGAGAACTCTGAGAGCTCTAGTTAGAGGAGGCAACGACTGGTGTGGTGTTCATATTACTCCCAAACCTGAACACACGACCCTTTTTGGGTTCACTGGTTGCAGTCACCCATGCTGCAGGATCAAAAGGCGGATGCTGAGTGGAGTCATCGCCATATCGCTCTACTATATGTTGCTCGTATGACTCCTATAAAGTAATGATTACAGTATGAATTAATAATTAAGAATTATAATAGTTATGATAATATAATTCATAGTAACTTGTATATTACAATGTTTATTAATACAATAAATATATATGATTGTCGCTCTCGCCTTCTCTGATACGAACTCTCTCATGCTCTTACATTTATGTGTTTCAACAAACACATTCTTGTAAGGCATAATGTCTCCTTTTTCTGCTTATTGTGAGGTTAAATGATAAAAAAATCAATTTAAAAGTATGCAACAATACTTATAAATTTGACAATATATATATTAATAAGTTATTATTTTCTTCTAGTGGCTCCCAAAAGTTCTAGATCCATCTGTGTGTAGATGGGCATCGGGCATCTTCGCTCGGTTTTGTATAGCCTTTACTTAACAGTTTTAAAATTCATGGCTCGCCTACTCGTTGCACATTGTATCCCAATAATCTGACCTTATAGTATGAGGGTCATGGCCCTTCCATTGCAGTAGATTATCTATTCTACCAAATGCTTTTATTGTTGCAGTCTTCATATTGTGCAGCGTATCAACAAATCGACTGGCATCTACCTTCTGCCACACCCGCCTCGCGTCTTGCTCTTCCTTCGCAGTCGTGAAGCGATTCAAATCCTACAAATAATTTTAGAAAGTTAGTACACATGACTATAACAAAAAATTAAATATGAAACACATTAGTTATGCTAAACGATTGTATATCATGAATGAGGACCACAATCTATCCAACACCTCCTTCGGGTATTCTTTTTATTGAGAGACTCGTCCTGGAAGATGTTGAACTAGTAACTGTCTAATTTTTTGTATTACTTCTTGTGGCACGAACCTCTCGCTGTACATGAATTGGTACATATTAATAATCCACTATCAATATACACTATTAATAAGATAAGTATTGGATAAGTGAAAATGAAATACTTACGATTGACTATCGATATACACTATTTGAATGAGTCATCGTGTGTCAGACTGGGAAGACCCTGCATCCGGCGTTGTCTCATGATATGTATGAATAACTGGTGTAGGTGGGTCATGTGCAGATGAAACATCATTTATAAAAAATGAGTTAGAAATTCACATAATGCACATTTAAACTAATCAAGTATATAATTATTTAAATGATATACCTATTGAAGCTTTACGTGAAGACGAAGGTAGAGACTAACTAAAACGGCTTCCCTTGATCCTCAACCACTGAGTGCTCAACCACTATGACCTCTACGAACCATATTCTAACAAATAAAAATGTTATTTGAATCAGTTACATAACTCTTGATCTTATCATGGATATGACATATGCATAAAATGTAAAGATTTAAAGGTCCTAAATGAATCGGTTTTATAACTATGCATATACATGATAAGTATGCATAGAATATAACATAATATGCAATTCCATGGACATGAATACATAATCAAATAAAAAATAACTTCATGCAAACATGTATATAGTCACATCAAACATTACAATACATTCAAATCATTTATATCATAACCATGTTAAACATTTACCTGCAACAAACACACTCCAATATCCAGCTAACTACAACCATGACTAGCATGGTCTACAAAATACAAACATAAGAGCATATGAGAAATTGATGTGGTATGTATTATAAGATGTATTTCACTAGCTCGGGTATACTACATCATCAATTGTTTGACTTTCATATTCTTCTTCTTTCTCTTCTTCCTCTTCATCTTCTTCTTCATTGGGTGCCCATCCACTTGGTATATCATTTAGATCACATTCTTCTATATGTATGCTATCAAACAATGGAAATGTGACATACAGACCATGTGTGACATCGTGACCATAAGAGAAGTCATACATATCATTTGATTGATAGTAATCACCCTCTTCAGCAATTTTGTCTTTCTGTAACTGATCATCCTTGGGGTATAGTTTAGACTTCACCTTACAAACTATCCACCATTGATTTTTATCTGACTTCCTTGTATTTGGATATGAAGTATAATAAACTTGTTGAGCTTGCGAGGCTAATATGAATGATTCATATATTTCAAACCTTGATTTATGATTCACCTTCACAATGCCTGAGGCTTTGTCGACTCTTGTTGTTGTGAGATCAAACCATTGATACTTGAATAAAGTTACCCTGTTATTTATGCCTAAGTAAGTCAACTCCATTATTTCTTCTATAACATCGCAATAGTCATGTTCATTTTCACCATAGCTGATACTCTTGACACACACGCCACTATTTATCGTTGACTTGTTTACACCGTAGTCTTTTATATAGAATCAATAACCATTTATGATATATTCGTTGTAACATTGCACAACTTTGGTCAAACCATTTTGTAAATCACATATTCCTTGGTCATTAACATCACCATGACGGACCTACAAGCATAAACAATGATTGTGATCATGACCAATTAAGTAACATATTGTTGTTTACACGGAAAGAATGCATGTCATCGGCTTTACCAACTCTTTCAACCATGCCACAAACTTATTTTTACGTTGTTTTTGTACTTCTGAATCAGTGAGATGTGGAAGTTCTCTTCGCAACTCCAGATCAAATCATCTGCACTTAACAAATAATTATATTACCAAACCATGTATGGATGTAGAGAACTTAGTGTAACATATTAAGTATACTTACTCATTGTAAGGGTTGATCGCTGAGCAATTAAAAAAGATATAGATTTGTGTTGCATCTTGCTCTTGATCTTTCAAGAGTCTTGACTGACAACTGCCAAAGGCATGCCCAAGTGGTTTAAATATCGATAGTTCGTCAGCCACAATAACTTATTCTCCATCATCATTACGAGGTGGGCAAGTGTAACGCGTTGGAATGTGAGGTTCAAAGTACATAGATGAGAAATTTGAAATCTCTTCCTAAGTGTACGCCTCACAAATTTAACCCTCCACTCTTGCTTTATTCTGAACCTTTTTTTTAAGGTCAAACATGCATCTGTCAACAATATACATCTCGTAATACAATAAATTTTCAATAGCATTGGAGAAAAAAATATAAGAAAAAATATACCTTTCAAATGGGTACATCCATCGATATTGAATAGGACTACCAACCCTAAGTTCATATGGCAAATGTATGATCGCATGTTTCATAACATCAAAAAATGTTGGCAAAAATATCTTCTCTAGTTGACAAATAGTAGTGACGACAGAATTCTCGAGATTCTTTACCTTAGTTACTACAACTTTCGATGCGCACAATGTTCCAAAAAAGCTACTCAACTCAGATAATACCCCCTATATAGGTTTGTCTAACATATCATGGAATGCTAGAGGAATCAACCATTGTATAACGACATGACAATCATGGATCTTCAACCCATATAATTATCCCTCGTCTATCTTCACAGCTCGAGCAATGTTAGAGACGTATCCATCTAAAAATCTCAACTGTCTCAACCATTGACATACTTGTTTTACTTGATTTGGTTCAAGCATGTACCTTGCCTTTGATTTCAGTACTTTGCTATTATACTATTTGAGTTCCAATTCTGGTCTTTTATATATTACTTTTAAATCCATATCGGCCTTCGGATTATCCTTTATTTTTTCTTTGATATTCATTATCATATTGAATACATTATCAAACATGTTTTTCTCCACATATCATATCGAAATTATGTTGTATCAATAAGGTCGGCCAATATGGTAGTTCCCAAAATATGGATTTCTTTGTCCAATTGTGGTTCTTCCTAAATTTAAGGAAAGGCGTCAGACTACGGGTATCTGCCAGTCTATATAGAAAGTATCACAATCGTCGTAAAATCTCTATGCCAGACAACATTATAGGTGGACCCTCTATTTCAGTTGTGTCTACTCAGAACACATTTCTTTGCCGTCAAAATTGATGGTCGCTAGGTAGAAATCGATAGTAAGAATCAAACTAGCACAACTTCCTTCCATGCGTAATCTAAAATATTTTATATCCTCCATGCAATATGAACATGCCAACCTCCCATGTGTGCTCCAACCAGATAACATACCATATGCAAAAAAGCCATTGATTATCCATAGAACAATAGCCTTCATATTAAAGTTTTGTTTTTTGTGGGCATCATACGTGAAAACACCGTCATCCCACAGTATTTTCAGTTCATCAATCAATGGCCTTAAATATACATTAAGATTTTGGCCCGAAGATGTCAGACCAGGGATCAATAGAGTCAATAAAAGATTTTGATGCTTCATACACAAGCTTGGAGGAAGGTTGTATGGGGTGACAAATACTGGCCAACACGAGTATAGAGTTGATCTACCCCCAAATGGATTAAATTCATTTATACATAAACTGAGCCTAACATTTCTCAATTTCATTGTGAAGGTCTGATGAGTACGATCAAAGTACTTTTAAGCTTCTGCGTCAATAGGATGTGTGATCTTGTCTTCATCATGTCGAACTTTATTTACATATCATCTCATGCGTTTAGCTGCCCTTGAAGACATATACAATCGTTGCAATTTAGAGGTGAGAGGAAAGTAGCGAAGCGACTTGTATGATACTTCTTTTGACCTTGTGCTATCATTGCCTCTTGTCTTTGACTTGAACCGAGGATGCCCACATGACGAACATGATCTGCTATTTTCTTAATCTTTGAAATACAACATACAGTGATTTGGACAAGCATCTATCTTATGATACTCCATACCTAGAGCGTTAACCATAACCTTCGCACGATAGAAATTTTATGGCAATTTCTCATCTTTGGGCAACATACTCTTCACAATAGAGTATAGACGGTCAAAACATGATTGACTCAAATTATACTCGGATTTCAAATTCAATAGTTGAAGAACTGCAGACAAGATAATGTAACTCTTGCAATCATTCCAAAGTGGCTCATCAACATCTTTAAGTAAGTCATAAAATCTACTAGTTACATCGTTTGTTGCTTCTTCCTCTACTCCAGTTGGTACATCACTAGGACCCATAGCAGAACCCAGTTCTGGTCCTGTGACATCAAATATCAAATCCACATATGGATTATCGTGCACCACATTTACCCGTGCATCAAAATTGTTCCAAAATTCTTCACCATGAAGCATCCAATTCTGACAATCACTCACAAAATCCTTCTTGTATAGGTGATGTCTAACGCCATGAGGTTCTACAAATCAATTGTTCTTATACATCGTGCATAGGCACCTGATCTGACCTGTGAGATCCACTATACTGACACTTGTCATTATAAATTCAATAAAATTGTCAACATCATCCATATATTCAAGCAATACATCATTGTCAAATATCCTATGGTACATTCATTCACAGTTTGTAGCTATTTTGTCCTATGATGTTATGGATATTATCCTAACCAGTTAAAAGAGAATCATAAGAATACTATGTGGTTTATAAATCTTTTAGAAATTCTTGTTTGGTGATTGTTGGTGAGCACTTTTTTTGTTTCAGTTAATGCGCAATTTTTTTTCTTCTTTCTAGCACAAACATTTTTAACATGAAATGCAATTCCATGAACTATTATGCATGCATTGATAATTCAATATTTTTTTGTATAACACCATCATATCATATTTACACAAATCACAAGGATATTTAGAAAGATAAAATCACATTCACAAACATAATACATTCAATTTAAGCATATTTTCATGATACAATTTCACATAAAATGCATAATCAAATCTAAAATAACTTTATGCAAGCATGCATACACTCATATCAAATATTGCAATACATTCAATCATTCATATCACAACAATGTAAACATGTACCTGTAACAAACACACTTCAATATCCCGCTGACCACTACCATGCCTAGCATAGAATCCGAACTCGAGCAAAACAATCCTAGATATCCATAACTAAATGAGTGTGTGAGCAGGAAAGTATTGCATCCAAGAAAATAAATAACTTGTGATGTGTTTGCATCACTTACTTACCATGGGTATTTACCTGATTTGCATGCTTTTGCATTTGCATTTTTCTTCTTTCTTTTCGCATGACATTTTAAGCCGCATAAGATGCTTAGCATTAAGCATCGCGCATTTTGCTCTGCTATGCACCTGCAATGACAAAGACTGTCAGCCAAAGAAAAATGCACAAGCAGTGAGCTTCGCTACACCCTGTTGATGAAAGGGAAACACGATTGGGTGTAGAGCCCCCTCCCCCTATCGGCAGAAGAACCACTCAGGTAGGGGCTTCGTCCTCCTTACTGTGATCATTGCAAAAATTTTCCTCTTTTCTCTTTTCCTCTTTCTTCTCTTTCATTTTTGTTTCTTTTCCCTTTTTTAAGGGGATAAAAGAAAGAAAGAAAAGAGAAGAGAAATAAAGAAAGAAGAGAGGAACTCTTTTGCAAGGTCTCACTTGACCTTGATTTGAAAAAGATTTTGAAATTACTCACCTCCATTTTTGAAAATTTGTGGAAAAAATGAAGAGACGGGATTCGTTCATCGGTACAAGATTCAACCGTTCCTGGCGCCTTTACTAGGGGTAATTGAACCAAGGCTCAAACTTATGCCTTTTGCTTTGCCTAAATATTGTCTAAGTAATTATTCTAAATCTAAAAATACACAAAGAATCATGCTTGTGCAATGAAAATGCAAAGATGTATGCTTTTGAGAAGAACAATTCAAAATTTTTTAAATTCCAAGTGATTTTGAGATAGATTTTCAAATATACTCTTCATTTCTCAAATCATTTTTCAATTCTTATTTACAAATTCAAATTCATCTTTTCATTCTCAATTTTATCTGATACATAAGATGCAGAGGATCAATTTTACCAATGAAGAAAGCAATTGTTTTATCATTGCCCCAATTAGCATTTAAAACCCTCTGCTTCCAAATTGAGCAATGGTTGCTCAATGCTAACATTCTAAACAGGAGAGCAAAGGGAGAACTATGAATATCTCTCCGGGGATACAATGACGAAGTTAAGCACATCGAAGAGATGCATCAACATAAACAAGGCAATCAAGGCATATCATCTTTAACAACATAAACCCTTCTCTGAACTTTACAACAACAACATACATCGATGTGAGGCTAACCAGCACAATGCCATGAGCATAGCAAATTAAAAACATGATATCTAATGTGACAATAAATACAATAGATGCCATTACAGGTCCTAGCAGGAAAGCATCTATATTTAAATGTGATGAAATGAATATCCAACCATAACATTATAACATGGTGTAATGAATGCAATGAGGACAAGTGCTCTCATCAATAGCAGATCAATCTCTATGAAATGGCTTCATCAATAACCATCAGCTGACATTGACAACAAAGGTTCAATGCGTTGAGTGTTCAAATTTGCCGTCGCTACTGATCATAGTGCTTTCAACTACCTGACAGACCCCAGGTGACATACACGATGCCACGACTTTTCTTATGGTATATATAATTCATAGCAAGATGCAAAAAAAGGACTTTCCAGTGGAAACAAGGAATTTTGCAATACTCTTGTTTCAAATCCATAACATGAGGATCCATACAGTATGACCTTTTCAAACCTCTAAACTCCTTCATCATTTGCTTCCTTGATTCATGCCAACCATGGCCACTATAGTTGCTTCCTATTCCCACTTTCAAAAGCCTTCCTAGGCTTATCAGAGAATGACCATTCTCGAAGCATTTCCTTCTCAAGAATAGAGACATTAAAAAAAAATTCAAGTACGTTCCATGGTGACTTTGTGGTGGCAGCATTGCTTCCACAGTCACAAAAGGGGGATGATGTAATTGATTCAAACATGAATTCATGGGGAAATAACAACATGATGGCAAACAGAGGAAACGAAATACTGCAGCTGATCATGATAATACTGAACAAAGAAATCAATAAATAGAATTAAACGGTAGAATGAACAATTGATGATGCTTGGTGATGGATTTTGAAATTAGAATTGATTTTGAGAAATCAAGATGGAATTTAAAGATAGAATTGGATTTGGAAATGGATTTTGGTTTTTGAGATTGAATTCAGAATCTAGAATTTGGAAATGAATTTGAAATGAATTTTGAATTTGATATTGAATTTATGATCTAAAATTGAAATTGAAATTGAAATAGAAATAGAAAAAGGATTTAAAAATTGAAATTTTCATTGGAAATAGAACTTGGATTTGAATTTGGAATTTCAAAGTTGAATGGAACTTTGAAATTGGATTTGGAATATTGAATTGATTGAATCTTGAACTTGGGAATGAATTTGGAATTTCCAAAGTTGAATTAAACTTTGAAATTTGATTTTGTTTTGGAAATTGAATCTTGAATTTGGAAATGAATTTAAAATTCCAAAGTTTGAATCGAACTTTGAAATTGGATATTGAAGTTTGAAACTGAATTTTGAGCTTGGAGATGAACTTGAAATTCCAAAGTTGAATTGAACTTTAAAATTGGAATATTGAAGTTTGAATTTTGAAATAAGATAGAATTGAGAATGAAAAGATGAATTTGAATTTATAAATGAGAATTGAAAAATGATTTAAGAAATGAGGAGTATATTTGAAAATCTATCTCAAAATCACTTGGAATTTAAAAAATGATTTGAAGTGGAATTATATCCTAAATGATGAATGCTTTAAAAGAATTTAAAAATTAGATTTTAAAAGCATATTTCATTCTTTAGTAGAATTGAAATAAGATTAATATTATAATACATTCATGACTATGGTCACAAATGTATTATAATATAATCTGTATCTGAATTCAGATAAAGAATAAAATACATTTTTGGTGTCTTTATAGGATTTGAGATGAAATCAACCTTCAATATATCCTGACTGTGGCCATGAATATATGTTTTAGATTAATTTACATGTTAAATTTTGATAAAGGAAGAAAATTTTAGAGAAAATATGATGATTTTCAAAAAAAAACCCAAGTGTAGGTCCAATGTTATTCCATAAACGATAAAAATCTTAAGTATTGTTCATATTTTAACTATGGCCATAAATGTGAATCATTTACTTAGGATTAATTACCTTTTATTAGAATGGTGCACGTGTCATTCGTGTTTCACCATTTATAAATTTTTGAAATAAAAGCAAAAATGATATGAAACAAATAATTTATGAAATTTACATGCTCATACATTCTATTCTAAGTTGGAAAGTAAATATTCTCATTAATATCTAGCTATTACAACTTTTGAATAAAATTCAAATTCAAATTCCTAAACTAAGAAGGAAAAATAATCTTTAGTACCTAATTCCTGCAAAATTCAAGTTAGCACAAGATAAAAGATATATATAGAAAGCAATTTACAAAATATCACATTGAACCTAAAATGCGACTAATGAAATGCTCATGCATGTACTTTACACTAATGGAGATGCAATGTATCACATTTGATGAGAAAACCTATGTATTGGAATGCATCAGGTGAGGAAATGAATGTTAGAACTTATGTGGAATGCACTTATTCTAATGGGAAGATGCATATCACATTGTATATGTAAAGCATGATAGGAAAGGCGTTTGGAAGGGTATACAACAGTGGATAATATGGGAGTGTTATGAAGGTGAAGGTGGTGAAGTGAGGGGAGATGAAAATGACAGGTAAGTGGGTGATGTGCACTAAGTGAAGGGTGTACTAAAGGTATGCAACATGTTGTAAGTGCAGTGGTAGCAATGTGCACGGGTGATTAAGTGAGGTGCTGTATGAAGGAGTATAATGAAGTGGGTTTCACAGTCACTCTGCAAGATTGTGAAATTCCTTGTTTCCACTGGAAAGTCCTTTTTCTGTGTCTTGCTATGAATTAGATATACCATAAGAAAAGTCATGGCATCGTGTATGTCACCTGAGGTTTGTCAGGTAGTTGAAAGCACTACGACCAGTAGCGACGACAAATCTGAACACCCAATGCATTGAACCTTTGCTGCCAATGTCAGTTCATGGTTATTGATGAAGCCATTTCGCAGAGACTGATCTGTTATTGATGAGAGCATTTGTCCTCATTGCATTCATTACACCATATTATAATGTTACGGTTGGATATTCATTTCATCACATTTGAACATAGATGCTTTCCTGCTAGGACATGTAATGGCATCTATTGTATTTATTGTCACATTAGATATCATGTTTTTAATTTGCTATGCTCATGGCGTTGTGCGGGTTAGCCTCACATCGATGTATGTCACTATTGTAAAGTTCAGGGAAGGGTTTATGTTGTTAAAGATGATATGCCTCGCTTGCCTTGTTTATGTTGATGCATCTCTTCGATGTGCTTAACTTTGTCATTGTATCCCCAGAGAGACATTCGTAGCCCTCCCTTTGCTCTCCTGTTTAGGATGTTAGCATTGAGCAACCATTGCTCAGTTTGGAAGCAGAAAGTTTTAAATGCTAATTGGGGCAATGATGAAACAATTGCTTTCTTCATCAGTAAAATTGATCATCTACATCCCCTACATCTTATGCATTATGAATATTTGATTTTGGTCTACTATCAGAAATTTTTGTTTACTGTTGGAATGTCTCTGTTACTATGAACCTCTTGTTTGCTGTGAAGACCCCTTTGTGCTTCCTTCATCACTACACTACAACCACCCACCACATCACTATAGCCAATTTCAGCATCATTTCCCATGTACAATCACTTGCACTGGCTGCATATCACCTCTCACCAATGGTCGTGACTGCCTACCATGGCCACTATAATCTGACAATGACCGTTGCTTCCTATTCCCACTTTCAAAAAATCCCAGGCTTATCAGAGAATGACCATTCTCGAAGCATTTCCTTCTCAAGAACAACGACATTAAAAAAAATTCAGGTATGTTCCATGGTGACTTTGTGGTGGCAACATTGCTTCCACAGTCACAAAGGGGGATGATGTAATTGATTCAAACAGGAATTCATGGGAAAATAACAACATGATGGCAAACAGAGGAAACAAAATATTGTAGCTGATCATGATAATACTGAACAAAAAAATCAGTAAATAGAATTAATTGGTAGAATGAACAATTGATGATGCTAGGCAAGAATAAATGATTTTAATAACACGACGTAAGTGGTTAGATCTACCAACAAACTGAAGCAAATAAATGGGATGCAATAATGAACAGGGGTTTTATACAAATATCTTTTCCTTTCAGACAACAGAACACTACCCAATCTGTTACTTATATCAGAAACAACACTAAATCAGATGATGAAATAATGCAATGCAGTATAGTGAAAGAAAACAAAGGAGGAATATGATATAACGATGGATTATAAAAAAAAATGCAACTGATGCTACTACAATCGGAATTTGCTGAATGAAAAAGGTGATCAAGAGAGTCTCAGACACGAAATGTAATGAAAATGATCATTATATAGTGAACGAGATATACAAAATGATCAAAATTAAAGGATGAGATCATGTGTTTCTGTTATAACAGAGCATAAACACGTATTTATGATAAAATCACAAGGATATCATCCCAGGGCATATAGATCGTCCAAATGGACAATATATTTGAACCGCCATTTTGCAGAAGCATAATCCCAGAAGGCACAAATCACAAAAGAGATTGATAACCTCAACTCGCAATTGAGGTAAGTACATTTTCGAAAATTGTGAGTCACAAAAATAAATTGCAGAGATGTATCACGAAATACAAAGATAACAGAGAGATGCTGAATCAAATCAAAAGTGAATAAAACTGGATTGGATATAATGCTATGGATTGGACGCAAGTAAGCACCTATGAATGAAATGCATTACTGGATCTAATACATAATGACATAAACAGGTATTCGAAGCAAGAAAATTAGAAACAAACTGTAAAGAAGAGATGGAAATGGGAAATTGATAACATCAACAGAAAATCAAGATCAAAAGACAATGGAAATAGGAAAACGAAAATAAAAAAAAACTGTAAATAAAAAATCAAAAGAAAATCGAATATAGGAATACAAAGATTCCATTAATGTCGCAATGCGTAAGTCAATATTGCTAGAGGCAAATCGACGATACGGATGATGCTTCTTGATAAAAAAAAGAAAAACATAAAAGAAGCAGAGATATAACGGGCACCAAATCGTAACAGAGAGGTGTAGATGAAGAATTTTTACAGAAAAAAAAAGGAAAGGGTGATGAACTAGAATGACCAAAATAAAAACAGAAATAAAAGAGAGAAGGAGTACCTACCGTGGTTGATGCTTCGTGATTGAACCTCCTTCAATTGATGGGGAAAACCAACAAGAGAAATAAGGAGAAGAAGGGGACAATGGAAGAAGGAGGAAGAAGAAGTAGAGGAAGAAGGAGAAACTTGAACTTGATGGGGTGAAGACGGATGGGATTGCAATGCTAATAGATGGTTTTCGACACCCCCTCCCCCCCCCCCCCAAACGACCCTTCTTATAACAGAAGGCCATTGGGGGATTTTCAAAAGAGGTCCCTCCTTGTTTTAAACTTTTTCAAAAGAGTGGCTCTCTATATTTTCAAAATTTTCAAAAGGGGGCTCCTTTACAAGTTCTTTTCAAATCGTAACCATTATCGATATCTCTTTCACATTTATCAATCCTTGATAAAATGTATTGATAAAATGTACACGTGTATCGTAAAATCTTTTAGTGCTCATCAATGGTTCTCCCGGGCCATTCTTTTGTAGAAGCCGTGGTATTCAGCAAGGTGACCTATTATCACCTAGTCCGTTTTTTATTGTTTATGGAAGGCTTGACCCAAAAGATTCAGTTTGAGATTAATTCTGGCCTGATTCGTACCCCACATGTTGGTAATAGGGTTGATCCTATTTCTTCTCTCATGTGTGTAGTTGACGCTTTATTCTTTGTTGCAGCTGTGGTTGATTCCATTGGCAAGTTTAAGAGAACTCTACAGCAGTTTGAGAATATATAGCGCATGTATGAAAATTGATGTCTAATTAATCTACTCTTGTTCCATTAAACTGTGATGTGAACCTTGCGAATGCCTTGAGAGACAGATTAGGGTGGAGCCTAGGCTAGCTTCCTCTGAAGTATTTGGAGGTTCCATTATTCTATGGCGAGCTTTCTTCTGAACTTGAGAGAAGAAATAGGATCCCCAAATAGGAGCCCCTTTTAAGCTATAGAATGCAACTTAAGAGGAAGTATTTGGATGTTCCATTAAGCAAGTCGAATCGTCTCCACAGAGAATGCAACTTAAGCAAAAATAATTCACTGAACTTAACTTTATTAATAACTGAGAAAAGAAAATTACACTATCCCTTAATTATAAGCCAATACAATTAAAAATAGAACAAAAATAATAAAAAACCTATTTATGCTCGGGCCCTCTGGTGAAATTTAGGGAGCTTTCAGAGGATAATTGGACACTTTCACCTCAGCCCACCCTCCTCCTTATTCTGGCACAATAGCGGCCTGTAATATAAAAAAAAACAAAAAGAAACCTACCCTATTCTAAACAATAAGCAAAGAAATATCAAATAAAGAAAATATAAAAACTAACTAAATACTTGAAGGAACTAAAATAAAAGGGGACTAAACTAAAGGCACTATGAAATAAAAATGAGAACTATGTTAAGGGGACCATATAGAAGGTTTACAAAATTTTGAAAAACTATAATGGGCTCTTAAAAAAGGACATTACCATTAACTAAATTGACTAATAAAATGTGAATTCAATGAAAAAAATTGATTAATTACTTCAAAACTAATTAACTAATCAAGAATCTATTCTAACTAATTAAAATTTAAGAAGCACTAACTAGCCCAAAATCAAGAATTGACAAAAACTAACTATTAATAAATAATTAATTAACAAGAATAAGTAACAAATTAACTAATTAACTAATTTAATTAATAACTAACATGCTGGAACTAACTTCAAAATCTAACTAATAAAATTTAGAACACAATACCAATTAACTAAAACTAACTAGACAAGAAACAGGAAAACAAGAAAACTACCTAACCGATTATGCAAGAATTCAAGATTTTAAAAAAATAGTCAAACTAACTAACAAGAATATTATTTAACTAACCTATCTAACTCAGCTGTACAAAATTTAATGCTAGACTAAATAACAAATCGGTAGAAAAATGAAACTATCCTAAGCTATCTAAGCTAATTAACTTAGTCAATGAATTAAATAATAAACAATAAATCGGCTATGTTAATTTAATCTAAACTATGCAAGATTCAACAAAAACTGGACTAACAATTAACTAATGTGAATTAAAATAAGACTAAACATCACTATCTGAATTACACTAATATTAAACTACATCAAAACATAATTGAATGAAAATAACCTGGCTATGCTAAAATGATAATTGATAACAAGAAAGAAAACCAGCTTAACTATTTTAATTAATCTATCTAAATAAACTAATTTCTAAACAATTAATCTAATTTAATCTAATGACATGAACTAACTACCAGACTAATCTAATGAACAACATTAACGTGAACTGAATTTAATAAAAAACCAAAATAACTAACTATTCCTAAATCGGCTAAAATTAATTTTAATTAACTAGCAATGATAATCGAATGAAAACAACTATTTTTAATCTAATTGCTAAAAAGTAATTTCTAAAACTAAATAATAATTTTAACTAAATAATAAGAGCAATAAATAACTCTAATCTATTTATCTTAATTAAAAGAATTAAAATAACTAAGGATTTATACTACCAATTTCTAATTTAAACAAATAATTGAATAAAAATTAACTAAAGCAATTAAAACAAATCAAAAACACTCATTAAATAATAAATAACTAACCTAATACTAAAAACAAACAAGAAATGATCAGATCTATACATGAAAATTAAAAAGAATTAAGAAAACTACAAAAAAACCTAAATCAGCTATTAAAAAATTACTAAATAATTGATTAAAACTAAATAATGAATTTTAAAAACTATGCTAAAATAAACCTAACCTAGATCTGAACCTAAACTAATCAAAATCATGAAAATAATAAAAATAACCTATTCTACAACTAACAATTTCAAGAAAATATGAAGAAAAACACTAAAAATCAAAAAACCCTAATTTTTGCCTAATTTATTTTTAGAAAAACCTAAATCTAAAAACTAAGAATCTCAGATCTAATCTAAATCTACTCTAAAATTAATTAAATCAAAGCAAAAATATAAATAAACTATGCTACGAAATCATACATATAGAGTTTACAAATCAAAACTTTCTCGACGGGCCTTTTCGGTTAAGTTCTTGGACACAGACGAAACAAGACTCAAACGAAACACCACCAAAAAAATTATCAGACCATATAAACGTATTCTAGACACTAAATAACACCTAATACCAAAAACCCAAACGAAAACTCAAAATAAAATGTCCAAAATTTATTTTCTTTATATTTTTCTCTAAAAAAATAAAAAATAAAAACCAAAAATAGAAAGAGAGAGGAAAGAATGGACCCTTATGCTCAAAGACACTCCACATGTCCTTGCTATGGCTGCTACACTCCTTAGGTTGCAGCGTCTAAGTGAAAACCGAGGTACGAGAAGGAAGAATCATGGTGGAAGAAAAGAAGGAAGACCGATTGAAGAGAGAACACGGTCAGTCTTCAATAGTGGTAGACAATGAACCGAATCCGAAGCAAAGCCTCTACTTGAGTGGCTACAACCTGCAAAAAACAGCAACAACACCAAAGAAAAATATATCAAAAGCACCAAGAATAACAAAGAAAAGAAAGAAAAAGAAAAACATGGTGGTCGTTGGGGAAGAAGATGACACACAGTGGAGGATAGTTTGAGAAAATAAGGAAAAAGAAGGAGAAGAGAAAGAAAAGGAGGAAAGAAGAAGAAGAAACGTTTTTGCAGCATATAGGACGTGTGGTTTTTAGGGTTTTTCCTATTTAAATTGTTAATAATTCTAAAAACAAGCTTAAAATAAAGTTAACTGCAAAATTATCTTAGGTGCTACCGTTTGAGGGGGGCTTTCTAGAATGTTTTCTATTTTAAACCTAGGATCACGTGGACAATGAATAATCTTAGCCTGAGAACTGATCCATGATCCAAAATTGAGCTCTTGGGTTGGATCAGAATCTGAATTACCTCGAGAACTGCTCTAAATACCTTGAAAGTGCTATATTTTTCTCATTTTAACTTTGATTCGAGTCAAATTCGAACTGTAGCTCCTTTATACTTAAAACAACATAAACAAGAGTGTTTAAGCTATAAAAGTTCATATGAATGCATGATTTTATGATAATATGATATGCATTATCAGATAATATCAATAATCATAGAATATTGATAATCAAGTAAATAGTTACTCTTGATTATCGATAATCAAGCATCAAATGTGAAGGAGATATCAATAATCAAGGAAATGGTTAGCCTTGTTATCAATAATCAAGGATCAAATGTGAAAGAGATATCGACAATATCGATAATCAAGGAAATGGTTACTACAAGGATATCATCGAATATCAAAAGATCACGATAGGTAGTGCATTTGGTTGTAAACGTATTTTTTTACGTTGTGTGTAATATATATCGATTGTACCCTGCTAATACGAGTGATCAATAATTTAATAATATTCTTTTTGTATTCTCAATTATATTTTCTTTCATGGTATCAGAGCACTCAGGTGACACCTCGACATGATGTATAGCGGAATTGAAAGCGCATAGAGTGAGAATTTTGAAGAAATAGCGAGCCCATTTTTTATCTATCATTCAGACAACCTTGGCATGGCACTAGTATCGCAACAATTAACTGGCGACAACTACACCAGATGGTGTCGTGCATGACTATATCACTATCTACGAAAAACAAGTTTGGATTCGTAGATGGATCCATCAAAAAACCGACTTCTCTCGTAAAATCCGTTGCTGCCTCGGAACGATACAACAACATGGTATTGTCATGGCTACTCAACTCGCTGCATCATGATCTATCCTCAAGCATTATCTACGTTGAAACTACTGCTGAAGTATGGACCAAACTCGGCAAGCGATTCTCTCAATCGAATGCTCCACTCGTATACCAAATTCAGCAAGAAATCATAAATCTTAAGTAGATGCAAACTTTTGTGGCAACCTACTACACAAAGATGAAAGATCTATGGGATGAACTGTTCACATACATGACCTTGCTGTCGTGTACATGCAGAATAGTAAAGTCCATTCATGAACAACAAAACCAAGAAAGACTTATGCAGTTCTTGATGGGATTGAATGAGAGCTACAATGCTATAAGAAGCCAATTGCTCTTGATGACACCATTGTCAAATATATCTAAAGCTTTCGTACTGCTTATGCAAGAAGAGATACAACGTAATCTTAGGGTCACGGTTAATTAAGAACCAGTGGCGACAATCACAAATGAAACCAATGCTCAGATCAACATAGATCCAAATAAAATTTGGCAAAATCGTGTCTGTCTTAAGTGTGATCACTGCGAAAAACTCTCTATGGGTTTCTGAATTGATCTGGTACACCCTCCAATGCCCATCAATAGAGTCAGACCAACTCCAACTCTGTGACTTCCGAAGGCAACAAGTCAATGTTTGTCCAAAGCTCCCAACGACTTGCCCAAGAACAACTTGACCAAATACTAGCTGCGATAAATTTAGGTAATCTCAAACCAGCATCTACGGTCAACCTAATAAGTAATCTCGATACTTCTTTTGTTTGCTTCATATAGCCTCAAAATTGGATCATAAACATGGGTGCAACAAACCATATTACTAATTCCTTATCAAATTTAATGCTCTCAAAACCCACTATTTTCCCTCCTATTGGATTACCAAACGGATCTTCTGCATATGCGACTCACATGGGTAGTGTATAATTGGCACCAAAATTTCCTCTCTCGAATGTTCTTTTTGTCCCAGAATTCAAATTTAATCTTATTTCTATGAGCAAATTGATCCAAGATCTGAAATGTGACATTTTTTTTATCATGATCATTGTGTTTTTTAGGACCATCTCTCGAAGAGAAAGATTAGAGTGGGTAAGCGACATGGTGGACTTTATGTTTTTGAGATGGATGATAATTTTTTCTTGAGTAGTTCTTTCTTTGATTCCAACATCTGGCACTTCAAACTTGGGCATCTTTCAAATAATAGATTGCAAACTCTTATAAATGATAATAAATTATGTGGTTGTATTCCTCACAATCATTGTGATATTTGTCATATGGCCAAGCAAACTCACCTTCCTTTTTCTAGTAAGTCAATTTCCTCATCAAAACCTTTTCAACTAATCCATTATGACATATGCGGAGGATATCAAACTACCTCATTATTTGGAGCACAATATTTTTTTACCCTAGTAGACGATTATTCTAAAATCACATAGGTTCACCTTATAAGGCACAAATCAGAGGCCATAGTATAGATGAAACATTTCTTTTTAATCATTCAAAATCAATTCAACAGCAAGATTTTGAGTCTCATATCTGACAATGAAACTATTTTTTTTTTTAAATAACAAGCAAATTTTTGTAAAAAAAAAGGTGTTAAACACCAACATAGTTGCGTTGTGATCCCCCAACAAAATGGTGTGGTCAAGTGCAATCACAGAGATCTTCTCAATGTTGTGAGAGTCTTGAGATTTCAAGCCTCTTTACCCATTATGTTTTACGGATAATGCATTTTAACAGTTGCATATATCATTAATCGCATTCCTTCCAAACCGCTAATGGGTAAGACCCCTTATGAGTTACTTCATGGAAAGAACCTAGTTTATGATCACTTTCGTGTTTTCGGATGTCTGTGTTGTACCCACAACATACATCACTCTCATAAGTTTGATAATCGTGCTTGCAAAGGAGTTTTCATAGGGTATCTCTATGGTCAAGTAGGTTATAGTGTGCATGATCTTGAAACAAAAAAAGTGTTTGTTAGTTGGGATATAAAGTTTTATGAAAGCATGTTTTACTTTCAAGATCACAACACTTCGGATCAAGGGGAGGAGTGTATCCTACCCATTCCCATAGTCGAGCCTCAGCCTTATGAAATTCAAGAACTTAGTGATGTTTCAGTCAATGAGATCTCTAACCTGAGTCACTTTGATCCAAATTCTCAATCTCCCAATCATGGAGCCATTGAACCTACTAAAGTTCATCTCCGAAGATCTGAAATAACCCATCAACTACCATCGTATCTCAAAGACTATAGTTGTTATACGGTTTCTCACATACTTCAATTGACCGATACGAGAGAGGAGGTCTACAACACGAATCATCAGTTGTCCAAAGTCATAAGTTATAATCATTTTTCAAAAGGACACTGTGCTTTCTTAAGTGGCATTTCCCAACACTCAGATTCAAAAAAAAAATCCCATGCCATAAAGTTTTAGTATTGGCATGATGCTATGACTTCAAAGATTAAGGCATTGCAAGAGAACAACACCTGGTCGATTGTGGATTTACCTATAAACAAACACCCTGTTGGGTTGCAAGTGGGTATACAAAATTAAATATTACTTTGATGGCTCCGTTAAAAGGTGTAAAGCTTGACTCGTGGCTAAGGGCTATATCCAAATTGAAGGATTGGATTATAATGAGACTTTTGCGTCTGTTGCTGACAATGTGATGCTTGATAGTTATTTGTTATCATTGCAAAATTTTACTTTTGCAAGTCAAACTGACCTTTGAAAAAAAATTGAAAAGAACTCGCCTCCGCTTTAAAATGCAGGATAATTCCAAAGAACGGGACTCGCTTGTTGGAACAAGGTTCAACCGTTTCTGGCGCCATAACCAGGGGTAATTGAACCAAGGATTAATCTGGTGTTTTGCTTTGCTCAACTTGTCTAAATCGATGTTCTATTCCTAAATGCACAGAGAATCAGGCATGTGCTATAAGTTTTTGAAGATGCAGATTGAAAAACATGATGTTTGCTTGCAATAATTGAAAAATACTTGGAAAAAAGGAGATACTTTGAAAATCATGAATTGCATTGGAAAAATATTTTTGAAGAAAGAAAATTTGATTTATGAAGAAAATGAGATCTTCTTAAGAAAATCAAATTCTGAAAAAACTTTGGAGATTTTTTAGAAAATTAATTTTTCTGAGTTTTGAACTCTTGAATTGATCAAAAGGATGGGCATGTAACTCTGTAAAAAACTATTCATGATGCAATCTAACCTAGATGATGCATGAATGCAATTTAAGAAAATATTTTTTGAAGAATTTATGGAAAATCATTGATAAAAAATTTTTATGTGCCTTGTAGAATTTAGATGAAATATATTCGTCACATATCCCTGACTATGACCACGAATATGTATTGAACGTAGTTCATTTGATTCTTAAAGGAAGAAATATTTGGAAAAACTTTAAAAAATACAATATTTTTTTAAGATAGCCTAAGAGTGTAGGTCGTCCATAACTTAGAAAAAGATGATAAATCTGGGTTTCGTTCGTATTCTCACTATGGCCACAAATACGAAACCCACCGAGTTTATCAACTCCTTAGAAGCAGGTGCACGTGCCATTCATGTAGACCATTATGAGTTTGAATATGCATGAATCATCATTCATCACACGATTATAATTATTAAAAAATAAACTATATGCAATGCAGCCCTAATCTAAGCAGAAAATTGAATTCTTATTCTAATGTTTATAATTTATATCAATAATAAATTAAAATAAATAAAAAAATAAAAATATATAGTATTAAATATTCTTGCAAAACTAGCAAACCTGTTAGTGAAGATATGTCGGCTTTTCAGGATTTATCCAACAATATTTGGAAATTGCTGGATTTATCTGGATATAAGCCTTTTTCATATTTTCCATAGATAAACATAATAAAAGATGATGCAAAATTGAATAAATAATAAAAATAAATAACTTTAAAATTTGGAACTTTAGAAAAAATAACCAAAATGCCCTTGAAAACAAGACTATGGCCTTGAAATCAGGGTTTTCAGAAAAGATTTTTGTAAACCTTTTAATTCAGAAATCAAACAGATTCAAATCAACACCAAATCGAATGTGGAGTACCCTAGCATGATTATAAACATGATCAAACCCTAAAAATATAAAACATTTTATGAAAAAATAGAAATATCATAAAAATATCAATTTTTACTCGTGTTTTAGTCGAATCGGGACTCTGCGGGCATCTTGTTTTTATGATTTAACTAAATAACCTACCAAATAAATTTAAAAATTACCAAAAATAGACATGTATGCTTATGATAACCCTAAAATTAAACTGAAATTTAAAATAGATTTTTTAGGATTATTTTATTATAAAAATTAAATAAAACCTAAAAATATATAATTTTGCCTGCGGGCACATACCTATCACAATGTCAGACCCGAATTAGGTATCAAACTATAATAAAAAATAGTGAAATTTCATATAAATAAACTAAACAAATAAACAAAAATATTATTGTTTACAGATTAGAAAAATCATCTTCGGTGAGGGAGATATCATTTCGGCAAAATACGCTTGATTTTGGCAAACACGTAAAGCTCAAGAAAATATAGTTCTGATTTTGGCTCAATTAAAAATAGCAGATAGTATTAAAAAATTATAGAAATCATACTTATAAAACTAGACATGCTGCTGAATTCGTGACATTTTACATATTATTGATCAGATCTCCAGTTACAAAAATACAATCTATGCAAGTTAGACTAGGGCTTAAATGATACATAACGATTGTTGGGCTTAAACGATACATAACGATTGTTGTGAAACAGATTCTAATTCATGACAAAGAAAAAATAGAAAACAACTATAAAAAATCAAAAAAATTTACAAGAAATACTAGACATCATAACGAACACACTATAACTTACAAATCATCGATCAGATCTTCGATGAGGGAGATATCGCTTTGACAAGTTGTACCTGATTCTGTATAATGCTCTCACAGTACCAGAATCAGAGTTTATTTTTTTAGTAGGGTTATAGGAACTCAAAATAATCCAATTTTTTTTATGAAAAGTCACTGACACATGTGTGATTCAACCCTAAAAAAAATAGAATTTATTGACAGAAAAACACACATGAAATAACGTTGTTCCTGCATGCCTAGAATTGAGATTCACATATTATCGATAAAGCATGAACAACCCTAACATAAATATGAAAAATAACAAAGAAAAACTTGTAAATAATCTAACTAATTTGGATTTGATGCTTGAACAAATAAAATAATCATTAACATGATGAAATAAATAAAAATATTCAGAGAAATACGGTTCGAATTTGATTTAGCGTTCGAAAGAGGGATTCGATTCATAGAGGGATTGAATCTCATCTTTTATTTGGCATAAACATAAAAAATGATAATTCAAGCTATTTCAACGAATTCAAAACATGAAAATCATCCTCACACAGCATTAGATTGCTTTCTTGAATCAATTTCATGGTTCTTGAATGAAAAGCATGCTTGAAATCAACATGCAAGGGGCGACAATGGTTAAAATCCTAAATAAAATAAGAGAAACTAATAAAATAATAAAGTTAGAAGAGATCATACCTTAGAGGTTGCAACAATGGAGGAGAGCTTGAAGGAGGAGAGAGAAGCTGCTGGTGGAGAGAGAAGAAGCAAGAAAAGGAGAGAGAGAAAGCAATGAGGGAGTCGACCCCCTTAGAGCCCTTTTTATAGAAAAATCTTAGGTTTAATTAAAGAGCCTTATTTCTTTAAAATTCTTCTTAACTAAACCAATTAAGGGGGGTGGTTTTTCTTAAATGGGTTTGACTTTTCAACCTTCCTAATTAGGCCTAATTGAGTCTTAGTTAGCCTAAAACAGGTCCAAATGTGGTGCCACCTACTATGGGCCCACATTTGATTTTAAAAACTCTAATTTCAAGGTTTAAAAACAAGGTTTTAAAAAGTGAAAATAAAGGTTAGGTTTTAAAATCAATTTGGATCTTTTTGAAATTCTAATTCAATTAGGACACTAATCAAACTTGAACTAACCTAAAAAAACATTTTCAAATGTGGCGCCATTGGCTGTGGGCCCCACTTGTTTTTCAGAAAACGATTCTAAACTCTAAAAATAAAGGGGTTAAAAACAAGAATTTCAAAAAGGGTTTAAAATGAAAGATGAAAATAAAAAATCTAAATCAACTAGAGTTCTAGATGAATTAAAAAACTCTCTAATGTGGCACTGGGTATGTGGGCTTTACATCTGAGTTTTTGAACAGGTTAAAAAAAGAGTTTTTTAAAACAAATGAGAATAAAAGCAAAGAACAAATTCGAGAAAATTAGAGTCCTAAACCAACTGAAATTCCTAACTAGAGTCCTAAAATTTTGAAACTCTTAAATTTTGGTTTTTGAAAGATAAACAAAGAGATTTTGAAAGATCTTATCAGAGATTAGTAAAAATGAACAAAAGACGAAACCAGGGTTAGTGTCCTAATCGATTGGGACTCTGGAATAGAGTTCTAAAATTTTGAAACTCTTAGAATTGGGTCTATTTTCAAAAAATAAGTGAAATAAAAGTAAAGAAATGGAATCAGAGTAGAGTTATAAATTGATTGAAACTTTGAGGCAGAGTCCTAAATTTTTGAAACTCTACAATAAAGTCTTGAAATTTTGAAATTTGATTTTTTGAAAGACACATGGAGAAGTTTTTGAAAGATTTTCTCAAAAATGAAGTCAAGGTTAGAGTCCTAATCCAACTGAAAGTGTGGAATAGAGTCTTGATCCGACTAAAACTCTAAAATTTTGACTTTTTTTGAAGGATTTTGAAAGATTTTCTTAAAAATAGGTAAAAATAGAGATTAAAAATAAAGTCTTAATTCAACTGAAACTCTGTGGTAGAGTCTTAGTCTGACTGAAACTCTAAAATTTTTGTCTTTTTGAGAGTCGGATAAAAAAGTTTTTGAAAATGAGTGAAAAACATGAATAAATGATGAAATCAGGATAGAGTCCTAGTCCGACTAAAACTCTAAAATTTTGGCCAAAATGAAAGATTTTGAAAGGTTTTCTTGAAAATAGGTAAAAATAGAAATGAGATATAGAGTCCTAATCTGATTGAAACTTTGCGATAGAGTCCTAGTCTAACTGAAACTCAGAGACTTTGGCCAAAACAAAGAAAATAGATAAGGGATAAGGTTTTTTCTTATTTAAAACAAAAATAGAATTTTAAAAAGGTGAAAAGACAAAGTCCTAAATCAATTAAAACTCTGAAATTTGAGAAATTTAAGAAATGAAGGAATCCAGAAGCGACATCACCTAGATGGGTCTTATTTGAGAATTGGGATCAATTAAAAATTGAATTTAAAATGAATCCAGATCGTTTTCTAAAGAAAATATTTTGAAATATAAGATCTCGGGGGTTGACAAGTGGCAAATATCAATCTAGAACCCAGGTTTTTGAAATTGATTTTAAAATAAGGTTTTAAAACTCGAATCTGGATTGAAGATTTTGAAAAACTAGTGTTGGATCTTGAGAATGATATGTAATGACATGTAATACCATGAAATGACATGAAATGGCATGAGATGATGTGAAATGATATGAAATGAGATGCAAAAAGCAAACCCTAGATGAGGGATTTGAAGTCCTGCACCCCTGGCAAAGATAAAGAATTGAACATTTCTGTTCGAAGGCAAAAATTGATGATTGAAATTGAGCCAAAATGGAGATTGATTTTCAAAATATTTGAATTTGGGGCAAAATTCAGGCTCTGAATAACCCTGGCTCAAATGTCGACCAACTGGTATCCTGAACAATTTAGAGAGCAGGCTCCAGTGGTAAGAAGAAAGGGTATGTGAGCGAAGGTAGAAAATCTGGGGTGTTTACAAATGCCCCTCTTTGCTACTAAGTCGGTTGAAAGTCTAGCTTAGTGGTAAAGAAAAATACACCAAATTTGGGATATGAAAATGCCTCAGATAGAAGAATTTGACTAGGTATGAAAGAATTGATTCGGGTGATAGTGGTAGATATGACATGGAGAATGGGAAAGAAAATTCATCTCATCGGAATGAGACTCAGGCTTAGCCCTTAACCTGGATGGGACGAAAGATACCTCACGGAAGAGGCTCAGGTGTAACCCTTAACCTTAACGGGCATGGATAAAATACCTCATGAAGTGAGGCTCAGGTGTAACCCTTAACCTGAACGGGTATGGATAAAATACCTCAAGAAGTGAGGCTCAAGTGTAACCCTTAACCTGAATGGGTATGGATAACAAAATCCTCGAATGACGAAACCATTATGGAATCTTTAGATTTTGCACAATAAATCCAAGAGGGGTTTGCAAAAGAAAGAAAATGGGGTTGATCTTGGGCGTCTCATTGTTGACACTGAATGGCTTTTAAAACAATAACCTTTTGCAAAAATAATTCAGGTTTAACCCTTACCCTGAACGGGAACTTTCTATGGTGGGACAGTGGGGAACACAGGGAAGTATGCGAATCTGAGAGTCCATGCGCTCAGATTAAAAACAAAAAGGGAAGAATCTTGAAAACTCGTGTCATTAAGTCCTAAAGAGGGATAAAACAACGTCAGGATATATCAAAATGGACATCAAACTCTCTCTTCATGTCAGGATAGCTGAAAAATATTGCCAATAAGATAAAAACTATAGTTGATTCAAAATAATTGAAAGTAAGCACATTTGTGCAAAAAAATATTCTCTCTTCTACCTAGAGTATTACCACCAACTGGGCTAACTATGTAGAGTCCAGAATCAAAATCAAATTATTACTGTTGGTTTTCTTCAAGGAAGCTATCCATTTCCTTGATATGAAAAGAAAAGAAACTTGTTCTTAGTTTCATAAAAGCAATTTATGAAAGGATATTGATAAAGGAATTTCTCATGAATAAAGATAATTCTTGGCAGCTTTGATATCTGGGATTTACCAAAGATGATCTTTTTACACTCTTTTAAGACATAAAGGTTGAGCTTTCTTGGGGTTTGGCGAGAATTTCATCACATCAACCTTCAACTCTGTAATGTTCTGATTTTCTTTGGAATGACACATCACATACTCCTTCAACTTGGAGATGATTTGAGTCTCCTTTGGTCCCAGGAATTATATTGATGTTGTCTCTTTAATTGAAATCTCTTGATAATCTTTTGTGCTCTTTTGAGACATGAAAAGTAAGTTCTCTTGAGATTTGGCGAGAATTTCATCACATCAACCTTCATCTTGGCGATGTTCTGATTTTCCCTAGAAGGGCACGTCACACACTCCTTCAACTTGGAGATGATCCACATCTTCTTTAGTCCCAAGAATTATATTGATAAAATTGTCTCATTGGATTGAAAATCTCTTTATGATAACAGTGATCAAATATCTTTTAGGGATTGGCGAGAGGTTCATTGCATCTGCCTTCAACTTGATGATGATTTAAACTTTTCTTTGAAGGACACGTCACATACTCCTTCAACTTAGAAATGATCCGAGTCTCATTTGGCTCTGGGGGTCTAACTCATCCATCAGTCTTCATCTTGATGATGATTGAGAGATCCTTTTTACAGATAGTTGATTGTAGCTTGATTGTTTGGAGAGATATTGAAATTGAGTGGATTCTTTTTCGCTCAGGATATTTCCACTGCCTTATTACCAGAAGAATGATCTTTAAAAATGTTCCATAGTTATGATCAATATCAATTCACTTATGACTTTTCAACATCATTGAATTTTCCTTTGCCTGTCATATCGAGGATTTTTCTTCATCCTTTTAGTTGACCAACAGACAAAGCTTGAATTTTCTTCTTTCTTCACAAAAGTCGTCTTTTTGGAAAAAATACTGAAGGTAATTTGAGGTAATTTTTTGTGCAATAAAATTGTTTAGATCAACAACTATTTTTAATATCAAATTGGCAAAAGTTTCTGAAATCCTTGGTGAAAGAAATTACTTGACATCTGATTGACATATCCGTGGCTAAATTCCCCTCCTTTCCCTAAATGAGAGACTCAATCTTGACCCTTACATGAATGAGTAATAAAAAAATACTCCTCTCTTCTCTGAAAAGGAGGTGTTTGCAAAATGAACTTTCGAAGAGAAATTAAGTTTTCGTCAAAACTCCTTAACGTTAGGCTTCTTTTATGGAAAGGTGGTCGATTAGATAAGATCGATAAATTATCATAGAAGACCGAGTCTATCATGCTCTCCCTGGAAACAAAGTCCTCAATGACGGGGTGGCCTAACAAAAAATATTGGGGGACCACAAAGAGAATGTGCTTCTGTCATGATTCTCCCTGGAAAATGGGTTCAAATTGTCTTGCAAACTGTTCGCGAAACATGAGTCCCTTCAAACTCTCCCTAAAAAAGGGGTTTAGCAAATGAAAAATAATTGCATTCAAAAGAAACGAGCTCCCTCAAACTCTCCCTGGAAAAGAGGTCCCTCACAAGAAAAATGATTGATAATTGATTTTGGGCCAATTGGGAACGAGTTCGACACAAAGGTCGAATCTTGAAAGACCATGATTGGCAAAAGAGACTCCAAGGTTAGAAAATGATTAACTTTGATAGAATTGGTAACCTAAAGGTTTGCTTGATAAAATTGGTGACCTGAAGGTCTGACTGACAAAATTGGTGATCCGAAGGTCAATTTGATAAACTTGAGTGACCCGAAGGTCTGATAAAGATTGATTGGTTCGAGGGTCTGAAGATTGGCATTGAGTTTGAACCCTAATGCAAGACTAGTGCTTGGATTGAATTTTGGAAGAGCGACTAGTATGAAAATCGGATTTTGAAGAAGCACAAGCACGAACACTAGATTTTGAAAGAGTACCAGCATGAACATTGGATTTTGAAACAACACCAACACTGGATTAAAAAAATATACTAGCATGAACACTGGATTTTAAAAAAGTACCAGCGTGAACATTAGATTAAAAAAAAGTACCAGCACGAGCATTGGATTTTGAAAAAGTACCAGTACGAACATTGGATTTTGAAAAAGTATCAGCATGAACACTGGATTTTAAAATAAGTACCAGCACGAATACTAGATTTTGAAAAAGTACCAGCATGAACACTGGTTTTGGTGAAAGAACCAACGTAAAGCTGGATTTTGGTAGAAGGACCAGTGAAAATTGGATTTTGTAAAAAGATCAATGCAAAGCTGGGTTAGGACGAAAAGTTTGAGTTGAAACTCGAGTCTTCAAAAAGAACTAGACAAATTGGATTTGAAAGAATATTTGAGTCAGAACTCAGATCTTCTAGACCAATTCTTGAATTTGAAAGAAGGTTTGAGTAGAGACTCAAATTTAAAAAAAAAAACTAGATGAATTGGATTTGAAAGAAAATTCGAGTTGGAACCCAGATTCTCTAGACCAAATCTGGAATTTGAAAGAAGAAAATTTGAGTCAGAACTCGAAATTTTAAAGAAAAACTAGACGAATTAGATTTAAAAGAAAAATTGAGTCGAAACCCAGATTCTCTAGACCAATTCTTGAATTTGAAAGAAGGAAATTTGAGTCAGAACTCGAATCTTTAAAGGAAAAGTAGATAAATTGGATTTAAAAGAAAATTCGAGTCAGAATCTGAATTTTCTAGACCAATTCTTGAATTTGAAGGAAAGAAAATTTGAGTCAGAATTCGAATATGCAAAGGTAAACTAGACCAGTTTGGAGTTTAGGAAAAGAAAATTTGAGTCGGAACTCGAATCTCAAAGGAAAGTTAAATCAATTCGGGTTTTAAGGAAAGAAAATTTGAGTCAAAACTCGAATCCCAAAGAAAACTAAAAAATTCAAGCCAGAACTCAAATCTTTGAAGGAAAACTATATTAATTGAAGAAAAGAAAATTCGAGTCGAAACTCGAATCTTGAAGGAAAAATTAAGCCAATTAAGATTTAAAAGAAAGAAAATTTGAGTCAAAACTTAAATCTCGAAGGAAAAACTAGACCGAATTACGATTTAAAGGACAAAAAATTTGAGTCGAAACTCGAATCTTGAAGGAAAAATTAGACCAAATTAAGGTTTTAAGAAAAGAAAATTCGAGTCGGAACTCAAATCCCAAAGGAAACTAGAAAATTCGAGTCAGAATTCAAATCTTTTAAGGAAAACTAGACCAATGTGGACTGGGTTTGAAAACATTGACTAGTAAAAACTGGATTTTAGGTGAGTTCGACCAGTGAGAACTGAATTTAGGAAGCTTGACCAGTGAGAATTGGATTTAGGAAGTTCGACCGGTAAGAACTGAATTTAGGTGGTTCGACCAATAAGAATTGGATTTAGAGAGTTCGACCAGTAAAACTGGATTTAGAGAGTTCGACCAGTAAGAACTGAATTTACAAAGTTCAACCAGTAAGAACTTGATTTAGAGAGTTCGACCAGTCAACTGGATTTGAGTGGTTCGACCAGTAAGAACTGGATTTAGAGAGTTCGACCAGTAAAAATAGGATTTAGGAAGTTTGACCAGTAAAACTGGATTTAGAGACTTCGACTAGTAAGAACTGTATTTAGAGAATTCGACCAATGAAATTGGATTTTAGGTGAGTTCGACTAGTGAAAACTGGATTTAGAGAGTTCGACCAGTAAGAACTATATTTAGAGAGTTCGACCAGTGAAACTAGATTTTAGGTGAGTTCGACCAGTGAAAACGGGATTTAGGTGGTTCGACCAGTAAGAACTGTATTTAGGTGGTTCGACCAGTAAGAACTGGATTTAGGTGGTTCGACCAGTAAAAACTAGATTTAGAGAGTTCGACCAATAAAAACCGGATTTAGAAAGTTTGACCAGTAAAATTGGATTTAGAGAGTTCGACCAGTAAGAACTGGATTTAGAGAGTTCGACCTGCAAGAACTGGATTTAGAAAAAGGCTTAACCCGAAGGTTGATTTTGGCAAGATTGGCAAAAATGGTTTTGGTAAAAGACTCAACCTGAAAGTCGAATTTGGAAAAAGATCGGTGTTTTGAAAAGTACTTGTTGATTATGATGGGAGTTTTTAAATCTTCCCCCTCACGATGACTTGAACAACTGTCGGGGTCTCAGGATTTATTTCTTATCCTAAATAGGTGATAAATTTGATGCAAATGGATGCAAATGAATATAAACATATGCAAATGAATGCAAATAGATGCAAATGAATGGTGAGAGGCTTTGATCCTGCCTGCATACAGGATCTTTTGAGATAAAAATAGATTTTCAAAAAATGACCCAATATGACTAGGGAGTAAGATATTGGATAAAATGATAAATAATTGATATTTAAAGAACGCTCTCTAAAGATAACAAGGGAAAAATTGATGATGCGCTTCTTGATTTAGTCGGGAGGCACTCTGAAAGATGTCACTCCTCGCAAAAAGACCTTTTGCAAAGAAGGAGAAATAAATAAGATGGCGCCAAGCTATGAGGAAGATTGAAAATTTTATTGATGAAAGAAATGGGACCACGTCGTCCCTACAAAATGACAAAAGCAAAATGCAAGAATGAGAGTATTGACCCTATCGCTCTTAAGGTGCTGATGAGCTAGCCGCTTTGTCCTCTTCTTTGTCTTCCATAAGAAGATTTTTATCAATATAGTCTTTAATAATATTTCTAAGAACGAAACAGTACTCGGTATCGTGCATCATTGCCCAATGAAACTTGCAGAATTGATATTTAAACCTTCCCCTAATGACAGGAGGATAATCGACTTTTGGGAGCTTAATCATCTCCTTGGCCAACATATACTCAAGGATTTCTTCACGCGGCTGATCCAGGGGAGTAAAGTCACGGTTAAAACTCTAATTGACATGCTTCAGCTTTTCTTGAGCTTTTGATTTTTGATGAAAGCTTGGCTGGAGAGGCCCATCGTTCTGCTTAATGATATCGCTCTTTTTACTTTCCTTGTCACTTCTAGCGGTATTCACGGTGATAGATGCCTTTTTCTTGGTGTCTTGATAGTTCTTTGAAAGTGCGAGGCTCTCATATACACCATTCTCCATCCCCATTTTGAGTCATTCTGCTCGTTCTGTTAATTCAATGAAAGATCGTGATGTGGAGGTAAAAATGAGACCCCTCAGAGGTTAAGAAAAATTGTTCAGAATGATTGATGATGCATGCTCCTCTGATATTGGACTTCTCATTTTGTTGCAGGTGGATCTCCACCTGTGAATGAAGTCCATGGCCTTCTAATCTTCTTTCTGCTTGAGGTTGCAAAGATGGCTGAGGGTTGGTAATGCTTCGGCATTGAAAAGGAATCATTGGTAAACCAAAAGGGAAGGTGGGCAGATAATTTCCCACTGTCATGATTGTAGAATTCACTGAAAACTAAGGCGAAGAGATTTTAAAAACAGGATTGAAATTCATGAGAAAAACACATGATTTTTCTTGAGAAAAATAGCAGGCATGATCAAGATAATGTTGGAAGTTCGATATCCAGAGGAACAGAAGGATGGAAAATCGCATGGAATTTTGAAGAAAATAGAGGATTTGCAAAAATTGTCCAAGATTTTGTGAAATTCTTGTAAAGAGATTGTAAAATACATGAAAAACAAGGGGTTTTGAAAATCGTCTAGTATTTTCAGAAAAAAAATATGGAAAGGATACAAAGGGATAAAGAAAAAAACTAAAAATAAATTCAATTACATCCTTCACAACCAAGTATGTGCATACAACAATCCCTAAAAAACTGACTCTAAATGCACAAATTTTGAAATAGCTATAGGACCCTAATCCTAACTCTAAGGCTCAGATCATGTGTTCAATCATGTTATGCCGATATACTCGAGTCGAGGCTCGATGTACGTGGCATAAAAGTATTTCTTCGGTTCTAGGCTCATGCTTTCCAACATCCTTGAGTGCCTACCAATATACTTTGAACTGTGACCCTCGGTACGTGGTAGGGGGTTATTAGCCCAAATAGGTGGCCCAGTTGTGAGGCTTTATCCTGAACTATAGTTCTGGAAGAAAGCCCAGCAACGTGATGGCCAAGTAAGAGTAGGTGGATTGTTTTTGAAATATGATCAACATGCAAGAAAATAGAAGGCTCTAATGACCTAGAGAAATAGAATTTTGAAAAATTTAAGAGAAGCAAACATTGTTTTCAATCATATCCTAGATTGAGAAGGACTGTATTTGACCTAAGTCTATGTGAGCATGAATAATGCCTCCTCAATCGGTCCTACCAAACCATGACTAAGTATATAAGCAATCCATGTCAGCTAGGTTTGATTCTAGGCTCCTAGGTTCACATGAAATTGAGTTGACATTGTAGAACATGATTTTGACAAATTGAATAGAACATAGCACAAGATTGATCAGGAGAAGACAAGTCTCATCACGATTGCCAAACCTGTTATCATTGCAAAATTTTACTTTTGCAAATCAAACTCACCTTTGAAAAAGATTTTGAAAATAACTCGCCTCCATTTTAAAATGCAGAATAATTCTGAAGAATGGGACTCGTCTGTCGGTACAAGGTTCAACCGTTTCTGGCGCCATAACCAAGGGTAATTGAACTAAGGATCAATCTGATGTTTTGCTTTGCTCAACTTGTCTAAATCGATGTTCTATTCCTAAATGCACAAAGAATCAGGCATGTGCTATGAAATTTTGAAGATGCAGATTGAAAAACATGATGTTTGCTTGGAATAATTGAAAAATACATGGAAGAAGGAGATACTTTGAAAATCGTGAATTACATTGGAAAAGTATTTTTGAAGAAAGAAAAAATGATTTATGAAGAAAAGGAGATCTTTTTAAGAAAATTGAATTCTGAAGAAACTTTGGAGATTTTTAAGAAAATCGATTTTTCTAAGTTTTGAACTCTTGAATTGATCAAAAGGATGGGCGTGTAACTCTGTGAAAAACTATTCATGATGCAATCTAACCTAGATGATGCATGAATGCAATTTGAGAAAATATTTTCTGAAGAATTTATAGAAAATCATTGATAAAAAGAATTTATGTGCCTTATAAAATTGAGATGAAATATATTCGCTACATATCCCTGACTATGGTCACGAATATGTATTGAACGTAGTTCATTTGATTTTGAAAGGGAAAAATATTTGAAAAAACTTTGAAAAATACAATGATTTTTTAAGATAGCCTAAGAGTGTAGGTCGTTTGTAACTTAGAAAAAAATGATAAATCTGGGTTTCGTTTGTATTCTGACTATGTCAACAAATACGAAACCCACCGAGTTTATCAACTCCTTAGAAGCAAGTGCACGTGCTATTCGTATAAACCATTATGAGTTTGAATATGCATGAATCATCATTCATCACACAATTATAATTATTGAAAAATAAACTATATGCAATGCAACCCTAATCTAAGCAGAAAATTGAATTCTTATTCCAATCTTTACAATTTACATCAATAATAAATTAAAATAAAGGGAAGAAAAATAAAAAAAATATAGTCTTGAATGTCCCTGCAAAACAAGCAAACTTGTTAGTGAAGATATGTTAGCTTTTTGACATTTATCCAACAATATTTGGAAATTGTTGGATTTATCCGGATATAAGCCCTTTTCCATATTTTCCTGAGATAAACACAATAAAAAATGATGTAAAATTAAATAAATAATAAAATTAAACAACTTTGAAATTCAAAATTTTGGAAAAAATGATCAGAATGCCTCTGAAAACAAGACTATGGCCATAAAATCAGGGTTTTCAGAAAAGATTTTTGTAAAACTTTTAATTCATGGATCAAACGGATTCAAATCAACATCAAATTAGGTGTGGAGTACCCTAGCATGATTATGAACATGATCAAACTCTACAAATATAAAACGTTTCATAAAAAATCGAAATATAAAAAAAATATCAATTTTTGCCCATGTTTCAGTCGAATGAGGTCTCCACGGGCATCCTATTTTTATGATTTAACTAAATAACCTACCAAATAATTTCAAAAATTAACAAAAAGCAACATATATGCTTCTGATAACTCTAAAATTAAACTGAAATTAAAAAAATATAATTTTGGGATTATTTTAATATAAAAAATAAATAAAACTTAAAAATATGCAATTTTGCTTGCAGGCACGTATCTGTCACAATGTCAAACCCAAATCAAGTATCAAACAGTAATGAAAAATAGTAAAATTTCACATAAAGAAACTATACAAAGAAACAAAAAATATTTCATTTTACAGATCAGAAAAAGCACCTTTGGTCAAGAAGATATCGTTTCGGCAATATACCCTTGATTCTAACAAACATGTAGCGGCTCCAGAAAATACAGTTCTGATTTTGGCTCAACTAAAAATAGTAGACAGTGTTCAAAAATTATGAAAATCATATTGATAAAACTAGACTTGCTTCTGAGTCCGTGACTTTTTACGGATCATTGATCGGATCTCCATTTAGGAAAATACAATCTACGCAAGTTGGACTAAAGCTTAAACAATACATAACAGTTGTTGTGAAATAGATTCTGATTTCTAACAAAGTAAAAATAGCAAACAACCATAGAAAAATCTAAACATTTCACAGAATATACTAGACATTATAACAAACACATTATAACTTATGGATCATCGATCGAATCTTCGATGAGAGAGATATTGCTTTGACAAGTTGTACCTAATTCTATACAACGCTCTCACGGTACCAGAACCAGAGTTCGGTTTTTTATTTTTTTAGTAGGGTTACAAACTCAAAATAATGAAAATTTTTTATAGAAAGTCACTGACACATGCATAATTCAACCCTAAAAAAATAAAAAATTATTAACAAAAAAATGCATATGAAATAGCGTTGTTCCCGTGTGCCCAGAATCGAGATTCGCATATTATCGATAAAGCATGAACAATCCTAATCTAAATATGGAAAATAATAAAGAAAAACTTATAAATAACCTAACAAATTTAGATTTGATGCTTGAATAAATAAAATAATCATTAACATGATGAAATAAATATAAATATATTAAGGAAACACGGTTGGAATTCAATTTAGCCTTCGAAAGAGGGGGATCAAATCTCATCTTTTATTTGGCATAAACATAAAAAACGATAATACAAGCTATTTCAACGGATTGAAAACATGAAAATCATCCTCACGTCATATTAGATTGCTTTCTTGAATCGATTTCATGGTTCTTGAATGAAAAGCATGCTTGAAATCAACATGCAAAGGGCGGCAATGGTTAAAATCCTAAATAAAATAAGAGAAACTAATAAAATAATAAAGAAAGTTAGAAGAGATCTTACCTTAGAGGTTGCAGCAATGGAGGAGAGCTTGAAGGAGAAGAGAGAAGCTGCTGGAGAAGAGAGACGAAGCAAGAAAAGGAGAGAGAAAGCAATGAGGGGGTCGACCCCCTTAGAGCCCTTTTTATAGAAAAATCTTAGGTTTAATTAAAGAGCCTTATTTCTTTAAAATTCTTCTTAATTAAACCAATTAAGGGGGGCAATTTTTCTTAATTGGGTTTGAATTTTCAACCTTCCTAATTAGGCTTAATTGAGTCCTAGTTAGCCTAAAACAGGTTCAAATGTGGCACCACCTACTTAAAAGCTCTAATTTCAAGGTTTAAAAACATGGTTTTAAAAAGTGAAAATAAAGGTTATGTTTTAAAATCAATTTGGATCTTTTTGAAATTCTAATTCAATTAGGACACTAATCAAACTTGAACTAACCTAAAAAAACATTTTCAAATGTGGTGCCATTGGCTGTGGGCCCCACTTGTTTTTTAGAAAATGATTTTTAAAATCTGAAAATAAAGGGGTTAAAAACAAGATTTTCAAAAAGGGTTTAAAACGAAAGATGAAAATCAAAATTCTAAATCAACGAGAGTCCTAAATGAATTGAAAATCTCTCAAATGTAGCGCTAGGTATGTCTCAACTGGAATTCCTTACTAAAGTCCTAAAATTTTGAAACTCTTAAATTTTGGTTTTTGAAAAACAAACAAAAAGATTTTAAAAGATCTTCTCAGAGATTAGTAAAAATGAACAAAAGACGAAACCAAGGTTAGAGTCTTAATCGACCGGGACTCTGGAATAGAGTCTCAAAATTTTGAAAATCTTAGAATTGGGTTTGTTTTCATAAAACAAGTGAAATAAAAGTAAATAAATGAAATTAGAATAGAGTTCTGAACCGATTGAAGCTCTAGGGCAGAGTCCTAAAATTTTGAAACTCTACAATAAAGTCTTAAAATTTTGAATTTTGATTTTTTGAAAGATACATGAAGAAGTTTTTGAAAGAATTTTTCAAAAATGAAGTCAAAGTTAGAGTCCTAATCCAACTGGAACTGTGAAACAGAGTTTTGATTCGAGTAAAACTCTAAAATTTTGACTTCTTTTAAAGGATTTTAAAAGATTTTCTTAAAAATAGGTAAAAATAGAGATGAAAGACAGAGTCTTAATCTGACTGAAACTCTGTGGTAGAGTCCTAGTCCGACTGAAACTCTAAAATTTTTGTCTTTTTGAGAGTCACATGAGAAGGCTTTTGAAAACAAGTAAAAAACAGGAATAAATGATGAAATCGGGATAGAGTCCTAATCCGACTAAAACTCTAGGACAGAGTCCTAGTCTGACTAAAACTCTAAAATTTTGGCCAAAATGAAAGATTTTGAAAGGTTTTCTTGAAAATAGGTAAAAATAGAAATGAGATATAGAGTCCTAATCCGACTAAAACTATGCGATAGAGTTCCTGCCTGACTTAAACTCTGAGATTTTGGCCAAAATGAAGGAAATGGATAAGGGATAAGGTTTCTTCTTATTTAAAACCAAAATATAATTTTGAAAAGGTTTAAAAAGGTGAAAAGACAGAGTCCTAAATCAACTAAAACTCTAAAATTTAAGAAATGAAGGAATCCAGAAGCGACATCACCTAGATGGGTCTCATCTAAGAATTGAGATCAATTAAAAATTGAGTTTAAAATGAATCCAGATCGCTTTCTAAAGAAAATATTTTGAAATATAAGATTCTGAGGGTTGACAAGTGACAAATATCGATCTAGAACCCAGGGTTTTGAAATTGATTTCGAAATAGGGTTTTAAACCTCAAATCTGGATTAAAGATTTTGAAAAACTAGAGTGTTGGATCTCGAGAATGACATGTAATGACATGCAATACCATGAAATGACATGAAATGGCATGATAAGATATGAAATGAGATGCAAAAGGCAAACCCTAGATGAGGGATTTGAAGTCTCAGACCCTTGGCAGAGACAAAGAATTGAACATTTTTGTTCGAAGGCAAAAATTGATGATTGAAATTGAGCCAAAATGAAGATTGAATTTTAAAATATTTGAATTTGGGGCAAAATTCAGGCTCTGAATAGCCCTGGATCATATGTCGACCAATTGGTTTCCTGGAGGAATTAGAGAGCAGACCCCAGTGGCAAGAGAAAAGGGTTTGTGAGCGAAGGTGAAAAAATTGAAGTGTTTACACTATTGCAGCGATAAAGAATTAGTATCTCTATTAAATAGATGTTAACAATGTCTTTCTCCATGAGGACCTTGATGAAGAGGTGTATATGAACTTGCCATCATGTTTGTCTGTTTAGGAGGAGTGTAAGGTTTGCAAGTTTCATAAATCACTATACAGACTTAAAAAATCCTCTAGAAACTGGTTTCCCAATCTAAAGTTGATTATTCATTTTGTTTTAAAGGCTACTAATGAAGCACACATTTTTTTTCTAGTCTATGTTGTTGACATCATCATTGTAGGAGATGATATTACATACACCGAGCAGCTTAAATCTCACATCAATCAACAATTTTGATTGAAGGACCTTGAATGACTAAAATATTTCCTCGGGATTGAAGTTGCAAGATGTAAAAATAGTATTTTCTTATATCAGCGAAAATATGCTCTTGATATTCTGCAGGACATGGGTTTTCTTGGAGTCTAGCCAAGTCAATTTCCCATGGAACCACATATTAAACTCAGTAATGAAGATGGAGTTTTGTTGGAGGATCCAGGACCGTATAGGAGCCTAGTGGGTCGGTTGTTATATCTTACTATAACCCAAACCGATATCATTTTTGTGGTCAATATTCCAAGTCAGTTCAGTAGTCAGCTGCGACAACCTCATATTGACTCTGTCATGCAGGTCCTACGATAAATCAAGAGTTCCCCAGGACAAGAAATTCTAATGTTGTCCACCAACAATATTCAACTAGTTGGTTACTGTGATTCAAACTGGGCCTTTTGCGCAGTGACTCGTTGATCTACATTTGGTTATTTCATCATAATTTGGGACAACCCAATTTCTTAGAAGACTAAAAAGTAGTTCACCGTGTCGCAGTCATCGGCCAAAGCCGAATGCCTATCCATGGCCCTAGCATGTTGCAAATTTGCATGGATCAAGTACTTGCTAATGGATTTTGGCATTAATCATTCTCAACCCATGATGCTGCATTGTGATAACCAAGCAGCTCTTCATATTACCGCAAATCTAGTTTATTACGAGTGTACCAAACATATCGAGATTGATTGCCACCTCGTATGGGAGAAAATTCAAAGTGGTGTAATTCAAATGTGTTTTATTCCCATGCATTCTCAGTATGTGGATCTTGTGGATCTTTTCACCAAGGCACTTGGCACTGATTTCTCTCATCTTAAAACCAAGTTGGGCAACCTCAATTCACATGCTCCAACTTGAGGGAGAGTAAAAGATTTTACGATACACACGTGTATATTAAAATGTACACGTGTATATTTTATCAATGTGAAGGAGATATTGATAATATCGATAATCAAGGAAATGGTTAGCCTTGATTATCGATAATCAAGGATCAGTCAACGCTTTAAGATGCTGATTCGTACCCATAGAATTAACACAGTCCTCCGAGAGGAAGCACCAATCCAATTTACACAGTGTGTAAAAACTTTCCTTTTCGATGGTTAGACCATGTGTATTTGGTGGATGCATCAACCACTTCTACAAAAGCACATCTGGAAATAAAATCATTAAACTTCGAGCAACAGGTCTGGGGGAGGTGGGCCAGACTTATTCTCAACCCCTCTCATTGCAGTAAAGTCCCCAATGGCCACAACCAGTTTATGGAGACAAACAATATACTGGCATAGCTGCTGCATTTCATAGTGCCTCAAGTAGGGTTTTCTGAGGGAAGGTACCAAAAACAATAAACTCTTGCTGAGTGAATGTATGTACATTGCACTTCAAGACTGTGGTCGTCAACCATCCTTTGTTGTGCATGCAAAAAGCGATTGTCCCAAAGACGCACAAGCCTACGATATCCATAAGCGATAACGCCGCTTGAGAAGAAAGAGTAAGGAACATACCTTCGCAGAATCGGCATCAAACTATCATCAACAAGTTGGGTGTCAATCACAGAGGCCAACTCAGATTTATGAACTTGGAGCAGATGAAGAAGCCAACGTTGGGCAGCCCCATTATATTGCCCAGCCCGCGAATGTTCCAAAGATAGTATCTTCATATCCTCTGAGAATCCATGTCCTTCAGTACCGGGAGTAGACACAATAGAATTCTCAGCACCACTACCATCGTCAATAGAAGATAAGGATTGAGTGCACTGCATCTGAACAGTAGTGAACCCCATCCCTTCCTTGTTGTGCCTTCGCTTGCGTAGCTGATCCTCAACTTCAACATAAACCTTGTTAAGGGACAACTCACGCAAGGCAATTCAACCTCCTTTCACATGACATTCAGACTTCTTGCTCTTTATGTCTTTAACCCCCTTGGCTTCCTAAAGTTCGGCCCTTCAAACGGCTATCAGACAGCCACAATTGCCCCAGCAGCAGCATTGTTCAACCCAACTGAGAATGAAAAACCCAAGAGGGGATTCCAATTCATCAACTAGTTGGCCTAGACTCCAGAAGGGTCGAGCCAATGGAGAAACTCGAATTCTTAAGACTTGCTCCCAACAAAGAACTAGAGATCACAATTTCCTTTCCATCATACGGATTTTCCACTGGATGAATAAAATTCCCTTGGCTAGTCGACAGCCTAGTAGATTTCTTAGCAACACAATTTCCTTCCCCGGGCACCATCTGCACGTCAAAAGCGTTCTGCCAGACAGCTTCCAGATCATAAACAAACCCTTTGAGATTGCTGAAAATTCGATTGCCCTAATAGAAGGCCAAATTTTCTGAAGATTCGCAAAAACATAGGGACAATCCATGCTTTTGCTTTCCCTCAAAAAAATCTATGCTCTTGCTGCTGTAACCTCCCGAAAAAAACCCAACGACCGCCCATAGGAAAAGGGAAACCATAGCCTGGTAATGCTCATCAGGAACATGAATCGTAAATTGATGGTCTTTTTAGCTAATCTTGGCCGGAGGCAAATCACCATGAGACCCCTCCATCGTTTCCTCAACCACCTGCGCCCAAGATCTACCACCAACCTGAGGGCCATCGCAACCACCGACTGAGAAGGGTTGGCAGACTCGGAGCAAACGAACTCCGGAGGGGCCAGAGCAGCTCGACATCTTCAAAACAATATTTGGTATCACCGCAAAACTTTACAATGAAAAAGTTTCGAAGTGCATTTTTCTTATTTTGATGATAAAAAAAAAACATGCACTTGAATATAGGCATGTTATAAATAAAAATAAAACAAGTATGGACAACATTTTTATCTCTTTGTGGGTTAAAAAATCTCCTAAACAATTAAAGGCTGTAACGCCTATCAGAAAAATCCAAAGGCTTTAGTTGAATAAATAACAAAAATCTCAAATATCCGAACAAAATAAATACACTGCTTCAAAAGAATAAGAAAAAAAAAACAGTCGAAACCAACTTTGAAAAAAGGAACCGTCTCAAAACAAATATGATAATTTTAATCGCGGGCTAAAGAAAATGTTGTCAGCTTAGAAAAGTAATGCAGATAACACGAAATTATAATTTAAACTAAAATAAAACAATGGTAAAGTAGAGATTATATAAGAGGCCTCGGAGCTCTCTACTCACATGGTAGGGACAACTCAAAAGCATTACCAAGTACGTGGCTGCAAGGTTGAAGCTAGGTACTCTCCAGTGGCAAGGCGGACCTGCAGTTTTATGCCAATGAATTTTGCGAGTAATATATATCTAGAGAGAAAGGTTAATATTCGAGATACTGTTGAAGGCAAGGTTTTAGATTTCTTTTGCAGGTTAAATATGATGGATGTAACCCACAAGTTTTGTTTAGTGAAAATGAGTTTTGAATCTGATTGTGACATAAAAGCAGGTTTTTTAAGAGCTTCAAAAATTAATGGTCAATAATGCATTAAAATTTCAAATCACATTTTTGAATATAAATAACATGATACAAGGTTTTGATCCTTAGCAAAGACTATCCTGAACACATCTATGTGGTCAGATTAAATAGATAAAGCTTGATTTTCAAATAAATAGTTTCATATATTTTTGTGCCTTCACGGGACCAAATATTAACTCATACGTATAAAAATAAATATAATATACATATATATAAGAAAATATTTGCTACTAACGTTTGTAAGGAACTAATGAGCTAGAAATCATAAGTGCAAGTTGCATCGACTCAATCTAACCATATAGATGTGTTCAGCATGGTTTGCTTGCTAAGGATTAAGCCTTGGATGGTGTTTCTCTTATGTAAAAATGTGATAATTCATGTTATGAAATTTTGTCACATTGTGGGACGTTGATTTTTGGATCCTTTAAAAAACTAATTATTTGTCATAATCACATGATTCAAAACAAGTTTCCTACTAAACAAACCATGTAGATCACATCCATAACATTTTATCTAAAATAAATACATTTTTTTGGAAAAAAGAAGTGATTTTTACTCATTAGTTCCTTACCTACATTAGTAGTCAATATATATATATATATATATATATATATATATATATATATATATATAAAGAGAGAGAGAGAAACGAGAGTATCGTAGAACGGCCTATCATCAAACAGGGATGCCAGATGAATCGCCGCCACTAATCATGTGCACGATCAGCAGCCAAAAACATTTTTCTGCAAAACAGGTCTTTAGCGGCCGTCGCAACCACCATTAAAAGCCTTACACTTAGTTTGCATGATAAATGTAAGTCCTTTAGTGGTGGTAAAGACCACCGCTAAAGGCCTCCGTGATTCGACACTTAAATAGTGTCCTCTCTCTCTCTCTCTCTCTCTCTCTCTCTCTATATATATATATATATATATATATATATATATATATATATATATATATATACACATATATATATATATATTGGTTTATATCCACTGACTATAATATCACTATTCAACGGCAATCAGCCAAACAAATAAAATTAATGAGCTTTTATTTCAACCAACCATGAGCAACAATTAGGCACTCTGGATGCTACGATTATCTAGTTGAAGACAAATTCAAATTTAGCAAGCACCCTTGGCATGAAAAAGATTTGTCATTATAACCATGGGCAATATGGGACACTCAGCGGAAAGTTGGATATCAAACCCATATTTCACTCGCATAAATAGCTAAATCAGATATACAATCCGCATGACATTGTTAGGGTGACATCAGTGTTATTAAAAACGCGCCTCAAGGCGCAAAAAGCCTGCCTCGCCTCAAGGTGAGGGCCTTTGTGCCTTGAGGCGCTGCATAAAAGCGTAAATACCCTAAGGTGTATGCCTCATACGCCTTGAGGCATACGCCTCAGGGCGAGGTGCGCCTCAAAGTGAGGCGTAGATGCCTCAAATTTTTGGTCAAATGGGGGTCAAAGCACCCATTTGACTGAAAATTAGGGTTAATATATCGAGGGCCCTCATTCTCTGCTCGTTTCTCTGTGAGGCAAACAGTCTGCGTAAGCTCACCCAACAGGGGGGCATTGGCCAATCCCTTCTGCCTGGCTTGTGGCAGCAGCAATAGGGTTGCTGCAGTTGTCGCCAGCGGCAAAAAAAAGAAAAGTAGAAGAAGAAGAAGAAGGGGAGGAGGGCACTCACCTGCGCAGTGGGAGGCGACGACGACTTTCTTGGTGGTGGTAGTGGAGTAGGCAGAGCAGAGAGAGGGATCTGAGAGGGAGCGTGGGGGTAAACATAGAGAGGAGTGAACGAGAGAGAGACTGTCATGAAGAGGAAGAGTCGGGGTGGAGGTCGGAGTGTGGGGGTAAACCTCGATCTAAACTCTTTGTTTTAAGAGGGTCGGTTAGAGTGTTTGGATCTGGGTTGAATCTAAGTGGGTCGAACCTTGATCCAAACCATCTTAAGAGAGGGGAAATCGGTTAATGAGGTCGGATTGGGTTGGGCCCATTTGGACCCAACTCAATCTAATTACATATATATATATATATATATATATATATATATATATATATATATATATATATATCATTTAGGTGTTGTTATTTCAGATTGGATTTGTCATGTTGGATCCAAGATCCGAACAAAACCAAAAATGAGTCTCACATTGAATAGTTTGGGTTTGGGTCCAAACGGAGCCAGCCAAATTCTAAATACAACACAATTGCATTGAATTGGAATTGGATCCAATCCAATGCAATATAACGTAGAGATAGATTTTTAAAATGGATTTAGATTTGGATCCAAATCCAAAACCACACCTACACTATATATATATATATATATATATATATATATATATATATATATATATATATATCATCTACAGTTAGGTCTTTGCATGTCTTGACAATGAGTCCATATCCAATTCTAGACCCATAGTTCTTATCAATATGGACCTAGCTTGGATCCAACCTGTTTTAAAGATTGGATCTATCAAATGGATATGGTTTTATGACATTAAAGGTTTTTTGAGCGGTTCGGGTATCTTAAGAGATCTGGCTATATATATTCTTCTAAACCCGGATAGGGTTCATTGACAGGATCCAAGTCCTTGTTATGATGTTTCACAATTTTGGACCTATTACTGGATCCCAACACATTTAAATTTTTTTTATTCATAATTTTAGATATTTTTTAGTCTTTTTTAAGTTCAAATTTTTTTTTTTGAGGCTTACGCTTTACGCCTCGACTCAGATTTTGGTGGAGCGCCTCGCTACGCCTCAAGGCTTTTCACAACAGTGGGTGACACGTAAATTGATTGAAGGTTGCAGCTGGACAAATCAGACGAGTTCCCAACTGTTCAACGTTGTTTTCAAGTGCAAGTGGTTTGAAAAAAGAGAGCAATTTCAACGCATGTAGCCTTTTGGGAATTGGAACTATGTTTTTTATTTTTGTGATAAGATTTGAAAAGATAAACCTCCTGAGCAGTTTCCAAATCCAATCACCATGTAATAACCGAGTAGATATCTTTTTTGTAACTGGTCGAGGTCTGCCTAACCCCATCTTGTCAATCAAAAAAAAAAAGTTGTTTGCTACCCTCGTGGATGTTGAGGAAGCTGAGTCGATAATCTCACCTTCCTCTACAAGAAACCAAGGAGAAACTGCTTGTGTAGATCAATTTAGAAAGATCCAACATACCTACACCTCTCATATGCCAAGTGAGTGTCAAAGGCAGGTCTCCATGATGAAGAAATATGAAGAAGGAAAGAATTCTCCCAGCTCGTTTCAATGGAAATAACAGCTTGAGAAGGAATCTATTAAGCGAAACCCATGAGGTATGACTTATGGAGCAAAGTCTCTCTATTAGCAAGGTGTTGAGTTGTAACTTGCATATTATGTAGAGAGAGATCTTTTGTCAAGTGTAACATTTTTTTTTTTGTAAAGTTGGAGGCATATTAATAAAATCTCTCTCTCATTTGAAAAGTGTGAGAAAAGTGAGAGGAGCACATTACCGTGGATGTAGGTCACTTGGGATGAACCACGTAAAAACATTGTCTTCTAGCCATGTGAGTGTGTGCTTGAGTTTTCTTATTGTGTGAGGGTTATGAGTAGGTCTATATCATTTTTATATGGTATCAGAGCCAATACAATCTAACCTGAGATTGTGAGTCGTTTGCTACCTCTTGTTTGCTTACGGAGTCTTCAACTTCAAACTCTTCTAGCATAGTGTCCCTCGCTTATGCTTATCAATTCAGTGAAACGTGTTTTACAGTTTTGTCTCTATCAAATTAGATAAGAACATTTGTGTTGTGGCGATCATAGATAGAATCTGTGATGTACAGTCAAGACCCCATAAAATATGTTGATGGGTTTTCTTTGCCTCCACCTCCTTGAATCCTGAGTTTTTTTGTGTAAAAGAAAAGTTGATCAACTAGCTCTAAGCGGGATCAAACCCAACATTTCTGAGCATGTGCTTAGCCATATCATAAGGCATACCACTGCTAGAGATGCTTGGTTGGCCTTTAAGAAATCCTATGCATCTCAGTCAAATCTCAGGATCCTCTGACTCAAACATGACCTAAAGAATGTCAAGACGAAAGCTAAGTCCATAACCGAGTATCTTAATCACGTTAAATTCATTGTGTCTCTACTCTAGAAAAACTCTTCAAAGTTTGATTACCTCTATGATATGCTCGTAACTCAAGAGAAAAGACCTGATATGCTTTCCTCCGAGCAACCACAATGAGTTGAGTATGCATCCAATGTCTTCTTTTTTCAAAGAGGGTGTGGGCATGGAAACAACTTTAGGGGTTGAGGTAGAGGACATTTTGGTAAAAATTCTCAAAATAACTTTCAAGACCAAATAAACAATCAACAGTCTAATAATTTTGCTCAAGATGGACTAGTTGTTTGTCAATTTTATCGTTGAGAAAATCATACACCAGTGCTATGACATTCTCAAGGCTTTTCTTGTGATGGCCCTATGCTCTTCTCAAGATACCGCTTGGTACCCAAACACAGGGAAAACAAACCAAAAGACGGATGATGATAAGGATACGAGTGACAAGAAAGAACATCAATAAAGTGAGAATATTATAGTTGGAAATGGCATCACCCTGCCGATTGCTGGTGCTGGTAACATTGTTCTTAACTCAAAAAAATCAATTATTTGGGGAGATATTTTACATGTCGCTAATATTAGAAAAAATCTGTTATTTGTAACTAAGTTCACAAAGGATAATAAATGCATGTTTGAATTCCATCCTCATGGTTTTGTTGTTAAGGACTTGTAGAAATGATCTTATCGTACAAAGAGGGTTGAGTAGAGGTGGATCGTACCCATGGACAGCAGCTTGTTCAGTTTTGAAGGGTCAATAAGATTAAGCAAACTTGGTGACTAAAGGGACAAAAGAACCTATTGAGAGATGGCATTGCCGACTTGACCATCCATGGTACCATTTATATTCTTGAGAAAAATAAACTTGACTTTTGATAAGAGACAAGTGTTTGAATTTTGTTCTACTTGCCTAGTTAGTAAAATGCATTGTCTACTTTTTGAAATTTCTGAATTTTCTGCTAGTCGTCCTCTTGAATTGGTGCATGCCGATGTGTGGAAAAGATTTCAGTATTTTCTTATTGTTATGATTTATAAATCTTGGTTCTCATGGCTCTTTCCGTTGGTTAAAAAATCAGATGTTCAAAAATGTTTTGAAAATTTTAAAATCATACTTGAGAAGCAACTTGGTTATGACATGAAGGTGAGTTTATGAGCAAGAGTTTTAGATTTCTTATATAAGCTTGGTATTAAGCGATGGATTTCTTGTCTTCGTGCCCCTCAACAAAATGAGATTGTGGAAAGAAAGCATCAACATGTAGTTGAACTAGGATTAAGCTTGCTGGTTTATGTCTCCATGAAATCAAGTTTTCAGGTGGATGCTTTTTGCATAGCTATTCACATTATAAATTGGTTTTCTACTTCAAATAATGGAAATAAATCTTCATTTGAAAAAGTTTTTAAGAAAGCTCGTAGTTGTGAATATTTCAAAATTGTTGGGTGTACTTGTTACTCTCATCTTGTGCCCTACAACAAGTCTAAGCTTAATCTCAAGTTCAAACCATGTGTATTCCTTGGTTATGGGACATGTCACAAGGGTTTTATTTGTTATGAACTTGTTTTAAAGAAGATTTACATATCAGGAATGTGATTTTTGACAAAAAATATTTTCTATATGTTGGGTGTCAAACCTGCAAATTTTTTATAATTAGTTAAATAAATAATTGAGGATATATCCTAATTTTTTAGTATTGTCTTTATTTAATCTATTGAAAAGCTAATAAAATCTTCACTTTGAGCGAATTAAAGGTTCGAGGAATTTAGAACTTGAAATTTAAGTTCGCAATTTGAAATCCTCTTGGAATGGTAATTTTTGTATCTGAATCTCAAAAAGATCCAAACATCCATTTTCTAGGGTAAGCAGATCCAGTATCTAAATCTGAATCACAGAAAAATCTGAAATCCATTAGAGAAAATGATTGTTGGATTTGGATATGGTTTGGGATTGGTTTGATTCAAATAGAATTGGATCCAATATGGATCCAAGATCTAATAAGAGATATCAAATAAGGTTTTTATTAAGTAATTAAAAGTAGATAGTATACTTATTTAATATATTTTCTTAATGGATCTATAAATAAGTACATAAACCCAGGAGAGTGTGACAGGACACCTCCCTTAGAAATTCACATATCAGGAAAAAAAATTTATATATTTGTATCTAATTTAAAATATGAGTGAAATAGCTTTAAAAAGAAAAATAAATAAATTTTAAATTGAATTTAAGGCTTTTAAGAAGTAATTAAGAAGGGAATGTGAAGGGTCCCATTTTAATCAAGAAAATGAGGGCTACTAAAAGTCTGTTCTGTTTGGTCATGCACGACAACTACTGCAACCTTGCAGGCACATAAGGCCTGAGGCCAGCCAGACCCAGCATAGCCTTTCATTGACCAGGCGATGAGCAGGGTGTGCCACTCTGTTGGTGCGCCATGCCTATGGAAAATGGCGGGTTGTGAGCTTGCCAATGGTCTATCACAGCCCGGATGCAATTTTAAAATATATATAAATATATATAGACAAAGAAGAAAAAAGGTAATTGGTGATATACTTGTTGGTGTGGCCCTATTACAAGCGGGACAGGTGCGCAATATGACTGGGAGTGGTCGGTCGCAACCCATTCAATATATATATGTGAGAAACACACACACACACACACACACACACACACACACACACATATATATATATATATTATTATTTAAGTTGCAAAATGCATGTAGAAAAATATATATGAATATCGCAATGCCATGGTGGATTCCATACACTTGTGATTGTTCTATGCACACGGATAGTGAATGTGTGATATTTATTTTTTTGTAAGATGCATGCACATCTAATTGGTTTTTATCATTAGTATGGTTGAAATATTGGAATATTATGAGTGGGTTAGCATGACACTTATGCATGATTGAATAAGGCAATGCATTAAATGGTTGAATGTATGAGTTACTAAATGACTAGATTGTGGCATAAAATAAAATAAAAATGAAATATGCAATATGCTATTATGTGTGATCTATTGAAAGCTCGAGTCAGACTGGTGGCTCATGATTATATGTACAGTCAACTAAATTAAGTACCCCAAAGTGATGACCAATAACTTCATGATGAGTTAAGTTAAAATCATGTGTGTTTGTGCCCTGTGGGGGCCATTAAATTTGTAATTGATTAAGTAATGTTTAAGCATGTATGTCAAGAGAATTGACTAATTAAGAAATAATATAAATTTAGTTCTCTTGTTGCTTACAAGGATAGAGTAAGCGGTACAATAGGCTCTGTGGGATATTGTTATGCACAAAGGGTTGTTTTCCCAACCCCAGAGATTGAGGATAGCTACCATTGGTGTCACAGGGTTGTAGTGAATAAGTTTCAGCTAAAATAAAATTTTGATATATTAGGTTCAGGGTATTGGGATTTCTCTCTCAATAGATTATTGTCCCGCACCCAGGGTCAGAGAAGACGTGCAAGGCCAAGGTAATAAGATACAATTTGATTGAATATACCCTCTGATTGTGCCTCTAATCTGGATATTGTCTTTATTGTACCTATAAAGTATTGTGAAAGATAAACAAAAATGTATTGTGCATATAGCGAAGCATCTCATGCACCATTTAATTAAAAAAATGTAAATAAAAGAATTGTAAGTTACTCATACCTAAGGTGAATGTTTTGCTTAAACGGATAAGTCATGCATAAGATAATTGATCTTGCATATGATTTAGAATTGTGTGTTTCAATTATTTAGTAATTTGTTTATATATTGATAATTATTTATTTTATTGTTTATATATGAAAAGAATGTTGTTTCATGTATGCCTATTTCTATGCATGTATTCTTAATCATTGTATTCCTACAAGCGTTATAGTTATTAACCCCCTACAAAATTTTAGGTAACGAATGATATATTGGCGTGGTATCTGGAAGTTGAGGCAGAGTTAGAGAGCCAAATCATTTTCTTTTCCTGGAAGCTGGATTTTGAACACTTGTTATTTTGTTTTGAGAACTTATTGTTGTTTAATTATGTGTTCGACAATACTCTAGTTATGAGAAGTGAATGTTTATGTGTGAGAATGTTCTTCGCACAAAAATCTAGTATTATTGTATTTGACCAATCTGTAACCCATCCAAGGTTTTGACCAAAAAAGTTCAAATGGTTTTCGCTGATGATAAAAAAATCACATATTTTTTGGGTTAAAAATTTTGGGGTGTTATATTGGGTGCAAAGAACCTCTTACCAAAAAGAAAGTGAATGCATGGCTTAGAAATCAAGGCATGTCAAATCACGATCACATCTCATTTGTACCCATCTTACCCTTACCTATCGATCACCCTACCAATGCTCCTTATGTTGTCTAACCAGGTGATATGCTTGTTGCTGACATTGAGCCTAAACCTAACCCCCGTCAAGAACCAATTCAACATGAATCACTTCAAGAACCAGTTCAACTTGAATCTATCCAAAACCCAAAATTGTTAAAATCTATCCATGAAACTAAGTCTAGCCAAGCCGAGCGGATAAACCTTGTTGTTGATCTCTTATCCTTTGAAAACCCATACTATGATGACAAGGACCCAAAATGGAACCAAGAAGCCTAAAACCTATTTGATGTGTAGATATCCTTTACCCAAGGCACTTATAGCTCAACTTGTCCAAGAAGAAAAAAAGTTTGTTAACTTTACTAAAGCCTGGCAAGACTCTAGATGGATTCAAGTCATGCGGGTGGGGATAGATGTCTTACATCGAAACAAAACTTGGACCTTAGTTCCTCTTAAACCTAACTATAATCTGGTAGAGTGCAAGTGGATATACAAGATTAAAAGACATGTTGATGGTTCTATAGCCATGTAGAAGGGTAGACTTGTTGCAAAATGAAATAGTCAACAAGAAGATGTTGACTATTTTGAGACTTTTAGCTAACTAAGCAGTTAAACCCACTACCATTATGATTATTCTTACCATTGTTGTGAGTCAAGGGTGAAAGGTAAATCTGGTGGATGTTAACAATACATTTTTACATGATTCTTTTAAAGAAAACGTGTATATGAAACAACTTTCAAGTTTTGAAAGCAAGTGAGTTTATCAACATGTTTGCAAGCTCTCTAAGGCACTTTATGAGCTAAAGCAGGCTCCCCCAGCTTTTATTGTTTTGACACGAATGAAGCATATTCATAATCTTTTGGTTAAGACTCAAATGGTTGAGTCCAAATCTATGGTCACTCCTACCGCAACCCATGTAGCTTTGTCCAAACAAAGTGGATCCCCATTTGTTGATGCTACTTTTTATAGGAGTGTTGTGGGAGCACTCCAATATATCACTCTTACGAGACCTTATGTGTCTTTTTCCTTTATAAAGCTTGTAAGTTTATGCATGAACCAATATACGAACATCAAAATCATGTAAAGTGTATTCTTCATTATTTAAAGGGTATAATTAATTATCGAATCAAAACAGTCAAGTCCACTCCTTGAGACTGTATGCTTATTTTGATGGTGACTGGGCAGGTTGCCCAGAAGAGAGGAGGTCAACAAATTGATATTAACCTTTATGAGGTCAAATATTGTCTCATGGAGTTCCAACAAGTAGTACACTGTATTGAGGCTGAGTACAGGGCTCTTGCAGGAGCAACTTCATAGTTAATGTAGTTAAAAATGTTATTGTAAAAATTGAGTTTTAACGAAAACCAGCCTCCTGTGTTATGATGTGATAATTTATGAGCCATATATTTGGCTGCTAACCTTGTTTTTCATGTCAAGACAAATCATATTGAAATAGATTATCATTTTGTAAGAGAAAATGTGACAAAGTACGAAATTTGAATTAAATTTGTTTTTTTGAAGATCAGCTAGTGTAGACACCCTATTTTTTACCTAGTCATTTCATGACAAGATAAATTCTCTCTTGTCCATAAAACTACATCCTCAAGCATGTTGGGCAATAAATGAGGACTTTAGCTTTCAAAGAAATAAAAAATCAGGTCAATCTGATATTTTCATCAAGAGTTGTGATCGAAACACGATAACTTGTATAGTCAAAACCGTATTTTTATCCCTATTTAACTTTCAGAGCATTTTTTACCTTTAAAATGGTTTAATTTAGTTTTTGTTTTAAAATATGGATTAAATTTGAGAATGTTAGCTTTTTCAACACATTAAAAATCGTTTCAACAAGACATTCTAATAGAGAGTTATAGCCAAGACAAGTTAACATGACACTTGTCATCAACCTGGTTTCACGACCATTTGGTTCAGGTTCATGCCGCAATTAGAGATAAACCTTTGGAAAAATCCTATCTCTATTCCAAAAGCATGAAAACTAAATTCAATGAACCCAAACTTTATTCTAGAATCCTAAAAAAGCCAACAACCTATCTCCTTAGCCTAGAACCTTTGCTTGCAAGTTAGAAGACCTTTACCTAATAAGAAATAGACATTTTTGCCAACAACCAATCAAATCTTGTCACATCATTTATGAGATAGATTTGGATCTCCAGATCTTAGATTCACAAGATCAAAATTTGTATCCATTTAAAAATCTATAACTGTGGATTTGATCTCCTTAGCCCCGCATCAAACATTTGAGAATTGATACTTTGTTGCATTCACTACTCACCTTAGCTTCCCAAAGAGGTGTACCATAACTCTAGTTAGGTAAGTTCAACCAGTCTTTTGAAACTCATGAGGAATGTCTAAGCTCCATGTGAGATTTGATTCTTTTATTTTTATTTATTATTATAAGTGTGAATTTTTCTAACATTAATATACTTGTATTTTACTGTTCTTTGAAAGCCTTGGTGGCTTTCACCCATCGAACTCTTTTAAAATTTGTGTTTGAGGTACAATCACTTGCAAGCTAAAAGCCCAGTCATTAAAGATTTCACATTTCTAGTATGGCTAATCCGGCTCGACGAAAGAAAAAACACACGGGCAACTTAAAGAATCTATTTTGAAATCCTTCCTTTTCATAACCGTCTATTGTTTTTCAAAATTTGGGGATCTGGCCATTCTAATGTTGTTCTTCACTAAACATACCATGTAGATTGCATCTACACATAATGTGAACATAGGGGTGGTATGACAATAGGAGATGAGTTTGGGTACGATTGGAACCCCTTTGGTCTAGTTCTAGTGAGCACTATTGGAACCTTTGCCTTGGAATAAGTACATACTGTTGGAGTACATTAAAAGTGTCTTGAGAAAGATGTAGCTATAGGTAAAAATAATTTGAGCTAATGAATGGGCAAAACTATTAAATAGGATGTCATAGGTGTATGTTATATCAGCTCTCAATCCAACTACATGAATGTGTTCAACATGTTCCCTAGGAAGAGGATCTTGGTTCATATTTTTTAAAATATAAGAAAATAAATTGTTTAGCAGTGACGTTTTGGTACATTGTGGGCAGTTGAAAAACCTGCTTACACGTCCCAAACACTTATTCAAAACTCATTTTCAACTAAACAAGCCACAAAACTATGGGTAGGGTTTGATCTACAAAAGAATTGAAAATATATAAGGCTTTGTTTGGAAACTAGTAGCTGGGATGGGAGTTAAGGCTTTGTTTGGGAGCCATAAGCTGTGCTTGACGCTATGGAATTCACCCTTATCACAGCATTTGTTTGGGATGGCTTCAATCGGAATTAATACCGGAGTGGGTGTCGGTGATGCAATTGGAACCATGGTGGTTGTTGATTTAAGGATTTCCTAGGATAACATCCTTGAATGCCATTTCTGCGTGCTCCTTACACTCGGATGATGCTTCTCCGTGCTCAGAACCTTAATGCAACTTGTTAAAACTACTTTGGTGATACGTTTGGAAACTGATAATTGGGATGGGTGTTTTATGGATTTGGGATGGAAAGTGAGGTCATCTCTCATTTGTATTTACAATAAAGAAATGGAATTGAGAGGATTTGGCAGCTGCCAGCCACCTTTTAAACCGCATAATTTCCATCATAAATAGCTAGCCTAAAGGGAAAGGTAAATTAGACTCGACAGTTTCATCCCTTCATCACAGATGATTCTTTCAAAGTTGCAGAGGAAATAGAGACTGATAAGGACTTACTCTAAAAATATCTATTGGATAAGGTGAATATCATAATTATTTATAGGTTTGATTACTTTGGTCGATCAAACCCAGAAACTATGGCCAGAAGTTGTTTAGCCCGAATGAGTTTTTGATCATGTAATTAGGATCTGGGTAACTTCGACAGCTTTAAACATCAGTGGCCCCACAATCACACAATACACCAAGATGTTACGACTGCACGGCGCACAGCACAAAAGCAGAAACTTACGGCCGAAAATCGGAGGGTAAAGTTGTTTCTGGAGGGCAGGTTTAAAGGGAAAGCAGCTTTTCCCGTTTGAGTAGTGCGTTGGGACCCACAGAAAAAGCAATGATTTTAAGTGCTTTCTGGCAGAAAAAAGCACCACGCAAACGCACCCTTGGAATGGAACTTAAAAAATTTTCACAGCTGATCATTGTACGATCAAGGACCAGACTCTGTTCACCTTCCATGCATGGTGGTCATTCTGATTGTACATATCACAAGAAAAAGACAAAGAGGTCACTTTACCAACACTGGCATCCATCCATCTTGAATCCATGAATATCTGATGATCTTTCAACTTCACGTTTATGAATTGCACTTAATAGGGAAAATCTTGGCTACTCTAGACTGTAATCGTATGTTTTTAGTATATAACGAACTTGTTTTAATAAGTTTTATTTTTCAACTTTTGTTAAATAAAAAACATGTTGTCAGATGACGTTGTATAAACAGATTTTCCTAAAAGCTTCAAAATCAAGACATTATAGTAATAGATTTTTTAAGAGCTTCAAAATTCATCAGTTAACAATGTTTCAAATTTTCATGATTGAATAAAAAAATCATATCCTCAACCTTCCACAGTAAATAAACCATTCTGGAAGCACCTGTAAAGGCAAAACAAACAGGTAATACCAGAAATTGTGAGTTAAGTAGAGTACTGTACTCTAGAGAAGTTAATATGCCATTAACAACGCAAACCAACGAAACTCCACCTTAACATGATATGTATGGGGGTGGGGGTAGTTAACCAGTAAGGCAGTCGTTATTGAGTTGGGAAAGCAACAAAATGGCAGTAAGAATCCAAGGGAATTTTTGAGACCCCAGATCAAAATGAAGTCAAGATCCTGATTCTGCAGCGGGTGGGAATTAATGGTAATGAATGCCCATCTGTGAGTTTGACCATTGCAGAGCGTCTCGTTCCAAGAGCTCACCTGCCATCTCTTTTGATGCGTAAAAGAAAAGTAGCAGTCATCCAAAGATGGGGATTTTACTCTGCCACCGAACCCCATGTATTTTCAATATAATATTATATATAGCAGTACATATCTAATATTATACTAATTAAAACCTTTACAAAAAGAAATTTAAGGGACAATGAAGGAAAGAGAAAACTAAAAAAGTACATGAACAAAGAAAAGATCCCATGCAAAATTGACTTATCTACAGTGAGCATAAGATCTTAACATTGGTAGCTTGTCTTTGTGCCCCGAAGGAACTAGAAAAGGAAAACTTAAACAGTATCTCTTGTGCATGTGAGGCAACGAAGGAAGGGTTTTAGGTTTTGTAGGTTGAACTTTTGCAGACTATGAAGCGAGTGTTCTCAGTAGCAGGAGTCCTCCACTGATGGGCTATGTCTTGTGCTATTTTTGTGGCATCTGCACAAGCACCCAAGATCCCACGGCGTGTGAAACCCACGCTGTAGAGACCATGTTCACCCTTCCAACCATTGGGGAATGGCATTTTTGGCATCCCATCTTCTGAGAAATGATCTGTACCCTACAAAAAGCATGAAAATAATATATTTAGAGGATATTGTACAAATCTTGAGCTAGTAAGCTGAAATATTAATTTATTATTGAAGTACAGCAAAATAACAAATCAGAATACCCGCATTTCTTGGACAAAAATTAAAAATGGAAAAAGGAAATACGGCAAGAAACAAGACCCATCTCTTAACATCACATTATTAAGACAAACAAAAACCAACCTCACCTCAAAGACAATCTCAGTAAGAAAGAAAATTATCACATTTGTTTCATCAGACAAATGCATATGAAGTTGCCCATTGGTTGGCGCAACCTCAATGTTAACATAACTCTCTCTCTCCCTCTCTCTCTCTCTCTCATATATATATATATATATATATATATATATATATATATATATATATTACACACACACATACACACAACAAACAAAAATCACCTCTTGTATTTTCCTTCACAAGGGTTAAAAAGAAAAAGAAATGAGTACAAGGCTTATCATTATTATCCTTTCGACGCGAAATACATAAGAAAAGAACTAGCATGCTGGTTGTTGTGAGACAAAGGAGTAATAAGAAGCTTACAAAGACAAGCACGTTGCTCACCTTAAGCCAGGAAGGTACGTTGCTCTTGTACCCTGTAGCCAAGATGACTGAATCAAACTCTATCTCCTGCCCATCTACGAATTTAGCCCCACGACACGTGACCTCCTTCACTCCAGGCATCACCTGTGAACATCAAAAACGCACAAACAGACACCAAACGTCAGTATGTCACGTGATACAACATGCTACAATAAAAGACTCAGACAAAAAAGAAAAAAGACATATCCCCACACCTTCATTCACCCCTACTATCACAGATACAACTCACAAAAATATGCTCAAGGAAAGAACAAACAAAACTGACCTTAATCTTCCCTTCTCTGATCTTAGAAAGAGCACCAACATCCAACACAGGGGTTTTCCCGGCAACATTCTTCAGCTCAAGGGGACCAATCTTGGGCCTAGGGATCCCGTATTTCTTGGTGTCCCCAAATGTAACAAGGGCACAAAACAGCAAGAATCTATCAACAAGCCTTAGTGGGAGCCATTTGAGAAGTGCCATTGATACACCAAATGTTGAGGAACCCAATATCTCTCTTGGTAAAACATGCACCTACAAAATCATGCACACCAAAAATTTCAGCTACCAACATCAATGAAAACTCAAGTCAAGACTAATAATAATAATAATGACTTACAGAGTTCCTGACGACCATGTAAGGCTTAGCACCTTGATTGCAAAGGTCCAAACTGACCTCCATACCAGAATTGCCACACCCCACAACAAGGACCCTTTGCCCACGAAAGTCCTCACCAGATTTGTAAGCACAAGTGTGCTGCACGGGTCCCATGAACTTGTCCAAACCCTGGATGTTGACAGGAAGAACAGGCTCAGCATTCTCACCAGAGGCAACAACCAACCACCTAGAGATGTACTCCACGGACCTCTTGGAGTCGGCAGAGAGGTCGAGAGTTGGAACCCTCCATAGCCCACACTTGGGGTCGAACCGAGCCGAGTGAACACACTGGTTGAACCTGGGCTTGATGTTGAACTTGGCAGCGTAGGAGTGCATGTAGGAGAGGAACTGGTGCTTGGTGGGGTAGTCGGGGAAATGGGAGGGGAAGGGAAAGAAAGGGAGTTGGCAGAATTGCTTGGGGAGGTGGAGCTTGAGGCGGTCGTAGGTGCGGTAGTGCCAGAGAGAGGCGAGGCAGTCGGACCGGTCCAGAACCACGCAGGGCACGCCTAGCTGGTCGAGAGACGCGGCAATGGCGAGCCCGGACGGGCCTGCACCCACTATGATGGGCCCGTTTACCCACACACACCTCAGTTCAGGCTCTGATGAGTCCATGGCTAACCCCCACCAACCCTTTCTCTTCTTTAAGCTCTAGTGACTCAAAGATAGAGACTTGCTAGAGAGAGAAAATGAGAAAGGTCAGGATTAGGATGAAAGAGTTTCTAGAGAGAGAGAGGTAGTGACTGAGGAGAGGAGAGAGGGATGGGGGGTTTTAAATAGGAGAGAGAGAGAGAGAGAGGCGTGGCGTGATAGCGAAGGAAATGATAGGTTTCTCAATCGAGGCTTGATCTGCAGCAGTAGAGAAAGGATTTTGGGAGGGGCACAACTGCCCAAAGTAGCCCTTCGTTTTTGTCACAATTTCGATAACGACCCACTTGGGTTGGGACCCTAATCCCGATCTCATTCACTGTCAGGTAAGGATCCGGGATCTGAATGGGGCATTCACTGCTGGATCTGGATCTTGCTAACATGAGAACTTTAAACCATAGTCGCAAATAGCAACCATTCTTTGAAACACGATTTTTATACGAAGATTTTCAAGAAACCAATATAATCCAGAAAAGAACGTAATATTTTCAAAATATCACCTATTCTGAAAATATTGCCTTTATCGCAATAATATCACAATATTAACATCATATTTGTATTTTTATAATTTTTATATTTTTCAAACTTTAAGTTTATCGACACTTTTCAGAGACTTTTTTTGGAACAAGTTCTTCTAAAATAACAGTATAAAATGGGTGGTTACTGGATAACAAGTTCAGGGTCCGAATAGGCATCAGATCCAACGACAACTGGATCGGTCCATAAGCAAGTAGATCCTGCTAGGTAAATCTAGGACTTACATTACCAGGGTCAGCTCCACTTGGAACTGGTTCGGTGGCTGGCTCATGAAATCAGCAAGCTTGGGTCAAGGTCCAAGACAGATTTGCATTATCTTTTGATATCCAAAGCAGGATCCTGGTCAGGTCCTCCACATACGGTTCGATCTAGCATGCCCAATTCCAATATAACCAAATCAGCAAATCCTAAGAAATCTTATGAGTGTAGATTAACTAGGGACATACCTAACTTGGATAAGCCTGTGATGCAAGTAGCTATCCCTGAGTATCACTAAAAAAGTGGGCATCGGGTCCAGTATCCGATGGGTAACCAAACCAAAACGAGCCATGTTTGGGCTACATGGGACTAACCCAGACCGTGTAGTAAACCAGGCCGGGTTTGAGTGTTGGCCAAAAACTATCTCAATGGAGCACAACCCTGCCCAACCTTAAGAGCTATTGGGTTAAGATGACCTGACCACGTGTGAGCCCAATAAGATTCACGCCGAGTCCAAACCTTAGAAAAGCTGGGTCGGCCTTTCTGCATGTCAAGGTTGGAGTTGGCTAGGGCAACAATCGAGCTATGTTTCTGAATCCAATGTGGGTGCCAAACACTGAGGAGGCGTTTAAGAGCTTCGGATCTCATATTCAAGGATCTATGGTGGCGTGGGGTGCGCTGATGTAGCAGATGTTTCAATATCAAATTCTTCTCAAACATTAGTTTCAAATTTAACTGGTGGGCTCCGTAATTTGTTGGGTGTGGAACACCCAAGACGGGCAGGCTTATCAAGTGACCCACTTCCCGGGGAAGGTTTCTCATTAAAAAAAAAAGATTCGTCGTATAAGGGGAGTTGGGGTGGTGGAGTCTGTTCTCAAATCCTTATATCTCAAATCTGGAAGCATTTTCACTTACTCTAATATACTTAGGCCCCTAACAAAAAGCGTCCGTATAATAATTTCTTTCTGGCTCAAAAAGGAAGAGCGTTAGAAAAAAGATTTTTACTGGCGCACGTAAAAAGCACATCAGTAAACAAAATGAGAATTTAAAAAAACTGACTTCCAAAAGCACTGCTCTTTCTTTATCTTTGTGCATCGCCACCATGAGTGACCGCCATTGCCACCATTGGCAACAACCACTACCACCATCAGCGACCAATCCCTATGAGTTATGTTCTCTCTCTCCTTCTCTTTGTTCATCGACGGTTGTCGGCATCTCCCTCTCTTTGTCTCTATGTTCTTTTTCTCTCTTTATTTTCCTTTATGTCTCTCTTTCTCTTTCTTAATTTCTCTCTTTGTCTATGCTTCTCTCTCTCCCTTACTCTGTGTACACCAGCCCTCATCGTCAGTCGACAACTCCCTCTCTCTTTCTCTCTCTATTTTCTCCCTCTCTCATTCTCTATGTGTTCATTGGTCACCACCATCGGTGCTTGCTCCTACCACATGCCACCATCGGCAAAGTACTTTTTAAATTTTTTTATTTTAGACTTTTTGTATTTTAACTGTTAATTTAAAATTTTATTTAATTAAAACATACTTAATCTGATTTTTGCAAATATGGTTTATATTTTAAGGGTTTTACATTATAAATTTTAATTTTATAATTTATTTAGTGAATGTATATTAACTTTTTTTTTCAAGTATGATTTGGATTTTAAGAGTTTTGTATTTTAATTAATAATTTAAGATTTTATTTAGTGAATGCATGCTTAATCTATTTTTCAAGTATAATTTAGATTTTAGGGGTTTTATATTTTAATTTCTGATTTTGTAATCTAATTAGTGAATGCATGGTATTTTTATTTTGTCTCATGTATAATTTAGATTTTAGGGGTATTGTATTTTAATTCTTAATTATGTAATTTATTTTGTGAATGCATGCTAATTTTTTTTTCTCATGTATAATTTAGATTTTAGGGGTTTGAGTGAATGCATGCTCTTTTTTTTTCATGTGTTGTTTGGATTTTAGGGATTTGCATTTTAATTCTTAATTATATAATTTATTTTGTTAATGCATGCTAATTTTGTTTTTTTTTCTCATGTATGATTTAGATTTTAAGGCTTTTTTATTTTAATTGCTAATTTTTTTCTTTATTGAGTGTATACATGTCAAATCTGATTTTTTTTCTCATATATGATTTAGATTTTAAGGGTTTTGCATTTTAATTATGAATTTTGTTATTTATTCAGTGAATGCATGCTAAATTTGATATTTTTCTCATCTATAATTTAGATTTTTGGGGTTTTACATTTTAATTGCTAATTTTATTATTTATTGAGTGAAAGCATTCTAAATTCAAGTTTTTTTTAATATATGATTTAGATTTTAAGGGATTATATTTTAATTCTTAATTGTATAACTTATTTTATGAATTAATGTTAAATCTGTTTTTTTCTCATATATGAATTAGATTTTTGGTTTTTTATTTTAATTCTTAATTATGTAAATTATTCTATGAATGCATTATATTTCTTTATATATATATATGTGTGTGATTTAGAATTGAGGGGTTTTGCATTTAATTGTTATTGCATTCTAAATATGATTTTTTTCTCATATATGATTTAGATTTTAGGGATTTTGTATTTTGATTTTTAATTATATAATTTATTATGTGAATACATGCTGAATCTTTTTTATTCTTATATATGATTTAGATTTTAGAGACTTTTCATTTTTATTCTTAATTATGTAATTTATTATTTGAATATATGCTAATCTTTTTTTTCTTATATATTATTTAGAATTTAAGGGTTTCACATTTTAATTCCTAATTTTTGTAATCTATTTAATGAATGCTTGCTAAATCTAATTTATTTTCTTATATATAATTTAGATTTTAACATTGTTCAATTTTCAACAGATGAAAAATCTTAGACTAATCTGAAACACAAGTTGAGTCATTAAGCATTTGCCATGTCATATTGACAATGCAATGTTGTTGATGGTAACTAACAAATTATTGATGCATTTCTTTTCAATGCAGTAGCTCGGAATACAAGAGGTTATTCACGTGCTTTGGATATTATTGGCTTTCACTCAGAACAAAAGCATAAGGTTGTTATTCAGTATAGACAATCCATAGGGAAAGATGTATAATATCTTAACAGTTTCATAAGAACCATCGCATAAGATTCTTGCCAGACACCTTTATATTTTTTGACTTAGCATGTATTACCAAATTCTTAAAAGGAAGATGCTTGAGCTTTAGTTCTAGTATGTATATTTCAAATATAAATATTTTATAATTAATTTGATCTTTAACATTTATTCCTTCAACAACAGGTAAGATACATATATTGTTAATACAAAAAAAGTATAAAATTCTAAAGATATGAAAGGACAGGTGTTTAAAGAATATGCTAGAGGCTAGAAAAACTTCAAGTTCAAGCTTAAGATGATCTATAAGCTGCATAATATTCTTGAAGAGCACCTCGTTACACGTTCACCATACATCTCTAACCATCAATGAGAATTGATGCGCCATTTTGATTCTCGTCGATCAAAGGTTTGCATTTATTATTATATATTAATATAGTATGCACTCATTATATCCAAATATAATGGTGTATATATATCCCACTTACATGTCTTTGTAGACACTAAGTACAAAAAATACAACCAACTGCGCCCAAAAAAAAAAATTTACACACTACGAGTATGAAAAGTTTTGCACGATATCGAAAAGAGAATGTACATATCATTTTTTGCATGGTTTTCATTCATGCATAGAACTTTATACTTTTTAATCATATTTTATTTATTCGTAGGTATGTGATGATAAGGTAGAGCTTTCTCAATGACCTAAGGTTGCTAGTGTGGAAAACATATCAAGCAAAGGTAAAGTTTATTTATTTTATTAGGGTTCATTGTTATTCATAAAAGAATTGTATATAGAAACGAAATATGAAATTCTTATTGGATTAAAATTTATCTTGCAGACAGATCAGAGACAAGATAGCTTAGTTGTGTCATGTATCGGATGCATATGTGAATGGCCCATCGCAAGAAGATGTCCTCTCTCAGGTTTTAAGACCAAACAAATATGGACGTGTGCAGATGGTTGGCATGAGGTTGTCAAGCAATAATATATTTGGTACAGGTCTAAGTTGATCAAAACTCTTGCATCAAAACATTATGTATTATGAGAAGATAGATGTAATGCAAGAACAACTCAAGGTTTTCAAACTGCTCTCTTAAGAATGAATGAGTTACTATTGAGAATGGTAAACAACAATCAAATAAGTTTATCACAAGCTCCTTAAGTAAGTTGATATAATTAAAAATTTTAATCTTATTCATAAATTTGTATTTGGTTATATATATATATATGTGTGTGTAACTCTTTTATCTATGTTTACTGAGAGACCTTGTATATACAAGTGTTTAATTTATGAACTTTCAAATTGTGTGTATATATATATATATATATATATATATATATATATATATATTTTGAAACAAAACCTTTTTTTATTTGACATTGTTTATATGCATGAATTTTTTATATTAGTTTGAATATATGCGTGAACTTTCATACTATTTTCTTTCTATGCATAAATTTTTTTATAGTATGTTGCATATGCACGTGATGGAGTTACGAAGGGTTGGAGTATATGTGTATACGCTAAAACTTTTTATTAACCTGATATCATTATGTTATTAACATGATATTTATAATTTTTTATATTTGTTAAATGTTTGTTTTTATATTTATATACTTTAGATACTGAAATGTTCTCTTTATTTTTTAGAAAAGCAAAAATAATAGTTTTTTTTACAAAATTTTCACTTGGTGAGAAAATCCTGATAACCAGATCTGTGACTATTTTTCCAATTTTTCCTAGGGTTGCAGTCTTTACTATCAAAAAACCAAAGGCATCTCTCCATTTAATGGGAATAGCAAGCATTTAAATCCAGTGGCCCGTCATCATCAAACACGATTGCTGAAAGCAACATGTCGGTGTTGGACATACCTGTGTGGCATACTTGGGGGAATGTTGGGCTGCTTCGTTATTTCTTGAAAACCACTAACCAACCATAGCTTAATAGTACTCCAATGATGTAGTTTTGCTGGGAACGAGCTTTTAACAATTTGATTGTGTCCTAATATTTGGGAAATACAATGCATGCAGCTGAAGCACACATGCTAAGTTGTGTGAAGCAATCTAACGTGGAAAACATAATCGTTCAGTGAATTAATAAAGCAACCATGCTTGGCATTCTGGGGAATCGGTATCGGATCATCTGCATAAAAAGCATTGTGGCAACACACCTTTGTACCAACTTATGAGTATACCAATGAGGGCTCCGCTTGTCTGGTAGGAGCAGCTAGTGCACGTCACCTTGTGTTGAGACGTTGCAGGTTCAAAACCCAATGGTATATAGAGTGTAACTGGTAGGGGTTCTGCTTAACCCCAGCTTCCCTTTCTAAAGAAAAAACAAATGAATTGGTATACGGTAACGAAACTAGGTGAAAGATAATAGAAAATGCTGAAAATTTTTAAGACATAAAATAAAATATTAAGACATGGTCACATTGGGGATGAACAATCACGTAATAGTTGTGATTGTTGGTCACATGATTCAAGGCAAAAGCAATTATAACTGGCAGTCACGATTGCAACTTGTACTTTTCTCATGCTCACTGACCTTAAGAAAGTGTTGTGATTGTGATTTTCACAGGTCTTGAGGAAGTCCAAGAATCACAAGGCATGCAAACATGCCCAAGGTGACAAGTCTTGGATTGACATCATAGTTACCAGAGTAAAATGAACAGGTGCAAGAAACGAAGCATGATGTAAAAAAACTTTGTGAAGTGTGAAGCATGTAAAAAGCATAAGGAAAAGAGAGTAAGGACTAAAAAAAATCAGATTTCTAATTTTATTTAAATTTATCTTTTAACCTTTTAGGAAAACATATCCATCATACAAAGAGGGTGGTGTATGTTCGCCCCCGATGATTCACTTAATCCCACGTTTGTGTTCGGGGCTTTGATTGAGCACCACGTATACAAGCACATGGGGCTCGTATTTCCGTGTATGTTGACATAACTTTGCATCGGACTCTGGTGTTGTTGCAAAGACTTAAGTACCCTTTCTTGCTATTCTTCTCATAAAGTGATGGTTTGAGAAAATGACAAAAATGCCCTTCATTCAAAAAAGAAAAAACAAACAGTTCAAAAAAAGGACAAACATGTCCTCCATCTAGAAAGTCGAGGATGATGTTGACTCTTCAAAGTTTCCTTCTTCTTTCTCTGTTCAAAAAAAGGACAAACATGTCCTCCATCCAGAAAGTCGAGGATGATGTTGACTCTTCAAAGTCTTCTTCTTCTTTCTCTGTTCAAAAAAAGGACAAACATGTCCTTCATCCAGAAAGTTGAGGATGATGTTGACTCTTCAAAGTCTTCTTCTTCTTTCTCCGTAAAACACTGTAAAACCCTATCTCTCTCTAGAGAATAAATCAAGGGAGGCAAAGAGTTCTTCCTGGAGAAGGCCATGAACATCAACCCTCTCACTCTCTCTCTCTCTTCTCTCTCTACTTCTGTGCATATCCAACAGACGATCCTACATTGCTCCATTGTCATCTTCTTCTTCTTCCTTCTTCGTAAAACACTGTAAAACCCTCTCTCTCTCTCTAGAGAAGAAATCAAGGGAGGTAAAGAGTTCCCCCTAGAGAAGGCCATGAACACCAATCCTCTCACTCTCTCTCTCTTCTCTTTCTACTTATGTGCCTGATTTAGAGTTTTTGCCCTTACAAGAGGGGGTCCGGGGGCTCCCCCTCGGCGCGAATCCCGCTGCGCAGCCAGCGGGCGGGGGGTCCAGGGGGGGCCGCCTCTGGCGGGGGCTCGGGGGGCAGCGCCCTCCGGACCAAATTTTTTTTGGGCCTTCCAACAACGATTTGTAGTATTATCGGGCTTTCCTACAACAATTTGTAGTATTTTCGGGTCTCCAACGAAACGCTATAGCGATTTGTAGTGTCTTTCGCAAATCGCTATAGCGATTTGTAGTGTTATTCAGTAAGCAAATCGTTGTAAATCGCTACCTGAATTAGGAGCAACTTGTCAGGGCCATATCTCCCTAACCGGAAATCATATTCCAAATCCGTAAAAACTGGTGTCTTCGTTATTGAGTCTAGTTTATTTTTATAAATTTTCAACGATTTCTATTGTCATTTCATTCCTTATTTTAAGTAAAAACCAGACCCCTATTATTTTGTGTTATTTGAGTTGCACAACACCATTCTCGCTTGACATCCACATCTTGATTCTGGCATGCTCCTTGTTGGATTTTCCATTGATTTCTTCCAACCTTGCTTGGAACAAAAATATGTCTTTCTCACCACGATACCCTGTGCATTTTTTGACCATGACACCCGGGACCCGTGTCGGGGGGAGCCTCTGGACCCCTCTCCTGTAAGGGCAAAAACTCTAAATCAGGCTCCACAACGAATCAAGTTGAACGATGCTACCCACGCTCGAAGGAGCCCCCAAACCCTCCTCCTATAAGGGCAAAAACTCTAAATCAAGCTCCACAATGAATCAAGTTGAACGATGCTATCCACGCTGGGAGGAGCCCCCAAACCCTCCTCCTATAAGGGCAAAAACTCTAAATCAGACTCCACAACTCATCAAGTTGAATGATGCTACCCACGCTGGGAGGAGCCCTCAGACCCCCCTTTTTGTAAGGGTAAAAACTCCAAATCAGACTCCACAACTCTTCAAGTTGAATGATGCTACCCACGTTAGGAGGAGCCCCCAGACCCCTCTTCTGTAAGGGCAAAAACTCTGAATCAGGCTCCACAACGAATCAAGTTGAATGATGCTACCCATGCTGGGAGGAGCCCCCAAACCCTCCTCCTGTAAGGGTAAAAACTCTGAATCAGGATCTACAACTCATTTAGTTGAATGATGCTACCCACGCTAGGAGGAGCCCCCAAACCCTCCTTCTGTAAGGGTAAAATCTTTGAATCAGGCTCCACAACAGTAATGTGCAGGTTAGCCGGTGCTTGATGGAGCAATGTAAGTTCTTCTGTTGGATGTGCATAGAAGCAGAAAGAGAAGGGAGAGAGAGAGAGTGAGAGGGTTGATGTTCATGGCCTCCTCTAGGGGAGATTTCTTTCTCAGATTATCCTGTAGTGCAGAGACTGGGTCTTAAATAATTATCTTTGGGGCACTTAAGCCTTTACAACCACTCATTTTCAAGAATCGTCATTTTTTTTGGCACCAATGGAGGAGAGTGTACTTAAGTTTTTGCAATCGCATCAAACTCTAATGCTAATTAATGCTGACAAACATGGGGATACGAGACGCACATGCTTACACACGTGGTGCTCTTTGGGACCCCCGAACATGAGATGTAGCTAATTGCCCTGTTCGGGGGGGGGGGGGGGACATATAACCTGCTTTGCATCATACATGTAGGTTTTATAAAAAAAATATAATAAAAAAGCACAAAAAACTTCTAAAATTAAAGTGTGTTTTCAATGTGAACAAAGTTTAACTTCATATTTAAAAGGACACGTTTTTTATTTTTCAAACAAACCTTTATCTTGGCGGCAGTGGAGGCTCATAATTATTTAGAACTATGATAGGACCAGATGGTTTCACGTTGTGGAAGTGAGCTTCTAAGGTTTTTAAAGGCTTTGATACAAACCATGAGCCAAGACAAGCCAACTGCATAACAGGGTAGCCTAGTTGGGATATTGCTGCCCACAATGGCAAGCGCCTATGAGTCGGCGAGGCAGGTGCGAAGGCTCGGACGACGAGGCCACCTCCGAGCTCTAACCGAGCGCAGCCTGGACGGGCTGTGTGATGGCTGGAGGAAAAAAACCCTAGCCCGGAAATTTCTCTGTTGAGAAACCTCTCTCCGGTTTATCAAAACAACCACAACCGCGGAACTCGGTTTCCCAACGGCTCTAACGACAGATTGGAGCTTTCCGGCAAGGCCGTGATGTTCTACCTCCCGAACTCTAGCTTCCTCTACTAGCCCTATGACACAAGGGTCTACAACATTAACTTCCTCGTCGCCCGGCATCTCTAGCATGTTGGATCTAGAAATTGGATTCAACATGAAAACTGGATCCAATATATGATTCATATCTATTGTGGCCATAGAGTCTCATGCATGGATTCAATGGGCTTAATTAGTGTGTTATGGGTGGTTATAACTGCACATTCATTGGTTAGTTACTGAACGTGGTGGGTTCATAACTCGGTAATTGTTTGTTGAAAAGGTAACGACTACTCCAAGAGAGGCTATAAAAACCCAACACGTGCGTACAAGATAAGGAATAATCGAAGTGCGATATCCCCCTTGACACAAGCTGTTTACAGAAAATCTTTTATCATCTACGGTCCTCCTCCCTCTCTGCTCACACCACAATTCAAAATCCTTTAGTGGTATCAGAGCCAGGTTACGGGTGTGGTAGTCAAAGACTTTGCACATATGAAAACTTAGTCATCACAAAAAAAAGCTAAGTATTATCCTATTTTTTATTTAGAATCTATCACCGAAATCTGGTTTATTTAAGAAAGGTAGATTGAACCTTCGAATGTATTACTACAAGTGGTTGTCGTTATTGGCTTGTACGCAATACCTTGAATAGGTGGGGCATGCACAGGCTAGCAATTAGCCACCTACGCACAGTTTACGTGTTGCACATAGATGAGTATGTAGGGTCACTGCTTTGAGATTAAAACCCTCAAACAGGTTTAACGATGAAAAAAATAGGTAACCGTTTGTTGAGCTCGATGGTGCAACCTAAGAAAATGGGTGCTCCGCTTGTTTGGCAGGAGTAGTTAGTGCACAACACCTTGTGTTGGGACATTGCAAGTTCAAACCCCAAGTGGTGTGGTTGTATAACTAGTAGGAGTTTGCATAATAGGGGCCTTTGTCGGAAGGCCATTCATGTCAATGACAGGTAATAGCGATAAAAAAAATTGAAGAAAAAAAAGGGAAATATAAAAACTGACGCACTCAACAAACCTGCTTATCACGTCGCGCGCCAACTCTATGATGTAGAACCCGACGACGGTCCACAATCCTATGATCTGACAGCAAGTCTGACAATGTTGCTGAAGTGAGGCAGTCCAAGACTGACATTGTCATTGAGGTGAGGCAGGCCAGACCATTTTTTTTTAATCATTTTTTCATTCTGGTTTGCTATTCACTGTCGAACGGAGTGAGCTGTAGCCAGACGGATGGTTATGCCATGAGAGGCAGTGGCTAATGAGAATGATCCTCCACCGAACCCTTGTTGACGGACTGCATGGCTATAGTAAATAAAATAAAACAAAAAAGTGGATCCCAGCCAGGGTCGGTAGTGGTGGTCCTCCCCCATTTTTTTTACGGGAAGAGGGAAAGCCATGGTCAGTACTGCTGGTCCTCCACCATCAACCTCCATTTTTTCCTGCTGAAATCATGTTAGAAATCACAAAGGGAAAGCAGCGGTACATAGAGGTGCCGGAGGTGCGAATGCTGCGGGAATAAAGGCAGTGACTGTGTCAAGAGGCTAGCAACTCTGGAAAAAAAAGGAAAAAAGAAAAAAAAAGGGATAGGAAGTGGATCGATGGAAGGCGAAGGAAGATCCGCCGCCAGTCGGCTCACCGGACCTCTATCAGTATTACAGCAACAAGAGGAAAGAAAAACAAAAAAAATGAAAACCGAGAGAAAAAAAATGGAAGAAGAGGGAAGAAAGAAAACAAAAAAAACAGAGAGATGAAGAGTAAAAAAAAAAGGGAAAAGAAGAAGGGTCGAGAAGTTTTTTTTTTACTTTTAAAGTAAAAATATTCAAATGTCCTTATCGTTTTTCTAAAATTTTGCTCTAATGGTTTAATTATTACCTATCTTATTTGGTAATTTTGTTATTTTATTTAATTACCATATTGCCCTTACTGTTTTGCAAAAATTCTTCTCTATCAAACTTGAATTCAAAATTTACCTGTCTTTTTTGGTAATTTCCTTCTATTGAGTAAGATTACATAATTGTCCTTGTTACTTTTGATTAATTACTCTTGTGCCCCTATATTTTTTGAACAAGGGCCCTATTATTTTGGAAAATTCTAGGAAAGGACTTATTCTTTGGTAAATAACCAAGATAATGCTGCAAGTTTTGTTTGTATAAACATGTTTCCATTTATTGTTTTATTCCATAACAGTCTTTTACCATTTCAAACTTTGCAGAAAAGTTATTTAAATTTGCTGAAAACCTTATAGTGTTTATTTTTTGGCAAGACTTGTTTTGGATCTAATTATGATCTGAATTGAGGGTAAGTTTAGATCCAGATTAGCTTGATGGGATTTGAAATTATTCATTGCTATAATTGATCTATATATGTGGGTGTGCCTTCAATAGTACCTTTTTTACATTTTTTGATTGTATAAATCTAGTTTTTTATCCAGCTTTATGATAGATTCAGATAGTAGCATGCTAGGTACTTTTTGGATCTAAGAGAAGATAATCATTTGCTTTTATGGTGTTGATGTTGTTATGATCCTAATGGATCCTGTATGACTTAATATTTATCCAATTTTTATGATGGGTCAAGTTGTATTAGAATAGAACCCATTGGATTTGTTGTTTGGGACAATATTGGATTTGATTAGTATTAAATCATATGTTTGGAGCTAGTAAGGTGACATTGACCTAGTTTGATCAAATAAAGCGATATTGGGTTTGGTTGAATGTGCATGAATCTAGATAGTTCAAATTGATTGAGTATAGATCTAGTTGATTTAGTTTTGAATCTCGACAATGCTATTGGATCTTGTTGGACTTGAATGAATCTAAAATATATTCAGTTAATAGGGTATGGATCTAGATTTGATCTAAAGTTTATGTTGAATTCAGATAGTCCAATAGAGTAATATGTGATATGGATCCTAATTTGATATAAAGTTTGATTGAATAATATTAAGCTAGATATTTAGACTAAATAATATATTATGTATGGGTCTAGGTTTGACCCAAATAGATTCAGATAAGAACTACGTTGGATATAAGATGTGGGTCCATTTGAATTTGGAATATATAGATATGGATTTGTATTATGGTCAAATCCCTTAAGATCCATGATTTTATTTTGCATGAGATCTATTTGAATTTTAATATGGATCATGTTGATGAAAACATCTCAAGTCGTATTTGGATTTGGATATAGATTTTTTTTAGTGGATCTGGTAATGGATCTGAACTTAAATGTTCAAGCTTGTAGTTTGATTAAAAACTTGGAATTGGCTTAGCATGTTTGGCATATCCAAATGGTAATGAGATAACTCTCAGTGGATATAGATCTAGTGCATATCTAAATTAGATTTGGATATAGGGATTTAAGCTTTACTTTATAATAAAAAATTAACGTAGTATGTGAATATCCTCATGACAATGATATATCATGAAGAAAAAGTTCAGCTTGTGTATGTAAAACCTCATAATGTCAAGGTTTAATGCAAATATTGCTTAATTGCAATGCATTGAAATAGTGATAACTGAATTATAATTTTACACATGTATGTGATGATATTTATTTGTATATAATGATAAATAATGCTCCATATGGTATGCATGAAGGGACATTTTTTATGTTTTAAAAGCTTATTGTGTTAGTCAGTCACATTTGTGACTATTTAGATCTGGATATACTATTCTAAAATGATCCGGTGGTGATCAACATGTGATAATGCACATGGATAGTGGGAGTATAAATTATGATGAAAGTTTAAAAAATGAGAATATTTGCTATGTTTGGCAAATCATAGATTCATCAATTAATAAATTTTATAATACTTCACTAGTGTGCATATGGACATGATGATGTCCTATGGTATGGTCATGTAAGAGCGACAAGAACCCCATAACTATGTGAGAACCACATTATAATGTATTCACTTTTTCTTTAGAATTATAAACTGCAATGAATGGTGGATACTTGAAATAAATTATTGCACCTTAAGAGTTATGATAAACATTTATGACATAATGAAAAAACAACATAGTTTGTGAATAACCTCATGATAGAGATATATCATGAAGAAGAAATCCAACTAGTGTGTGTAAAACCTCATAATGTCATGAAAAAACCCATATAGTTATATGAAATGAGTGTGATACATAATACACTGGTTATGATACAATGTGGGTGTTCGCCTCGTATGGCCAAGTGAAAAATGTTGGATCTAGAAATTGGATTCAATATGAGAACTAGATACAGTGTTGGATCCAGATCTAATGTGGTCATAGGGTCTCACACATGGATTCAATGGGTGACATTTGTGGGCTTAATTAGTCCGTTATGGGTGGTTATAACTATACATTCATTGGGTTATAGAATGTGGTGGGCCCATAACTCAGTGATTGTTTGCTATGAAGGTAACGGCTACTCCAAGGAAGGCTATAAGATCTCAGCACTTGCACACAAGATAAGGAATAGTCGAGTTGGCAATCAATGAATTAGTTGGTTTTGTTAGGGTTTGAATGAAGAACAATCATAAGCATGTGTAATAAGAGTTGGCATACGAACATGATAGCGTGATGCTATGAACAAATGATCATGGACTTGTGCAAAGTGTATGTTTGGATTGGACCCATATACTATGTGGAGCAGACTGTGTGTGTTGGGAGTCCCACCTAAAAAAAAGAAAAGAATCTTACTATAGACAATGGAATGTCCTTGATTTTTCACATTCCAATGTTTTTATTATGTATTTAAATGATTGGATTTTCTTTTTGTGATGAGGAACCTTCAAGTCATTTAATGGGTCTACCTCCTTGCAATGTAAACCCATGATGGGGTCACCCACACCCAAGCCTTTATGGATCCCACCAAAAGAAGGCACCCACACACCAATTAGACGATTGGATTCACTTGGTGTTTGTCTCAAAATTGGATCCTTACCTACTGAGCATGATGAATTGAGATTACCAAGATATGATCTTGTGTTTTAAGTTGGGGTGTCGAGGGGTCGGAATTACCCAGACCAAACCCTATAGGGTCTGGGTACAGTGACCGTAAGACCCACAAAATTTTTGGAATTGTAATTGAAAATTTTTTATCAAAAAAAAAAATTGACTTCTGGTTTGATTGACTTACGTGAGTGATTAGGGATTTAATTTCTATTTTTCTAGTTTATTTTAAGAACAATTAACAATTATGGATCATCTAACAAATAAATTATGAATAATTGATTTAACAATTATGGGCACACCTTCCCTCACCCATGGCTTATAAAAGCCATGAGTCCTCTCTCTCTCTCAACCTCACTTGCAGTGAAAAAGAGAGAGAGATTGTGTGAAAGAGAGAGGGAGAGAGGAAGGAGGACGGTGGAAGAAGGCAACGTGAAAGTTCACATTCGACAATTGGTAGGTCATCTTCCCAAGATTCTTGTTTCTTTTTTTCTTTATATTATGTTCATGGCACCGATAACCATGGAGGTAGCCGGTGTCGACGATTATTTTGTTAAGACTGACAACCATAATGGTTGTTGACACCAGTTTTATTTGTCAAAGTCGACTCAATCTGGGCGTGCCCAGACTGAGTTCGATCATATGCGGCAAAATAGAGAGCAGGTAGGCTCTTGTCAAAGCTGATCTTTTGTGGTAGAACAGGGAGCAAAAATTCTCTATCATAAACAGTCCAACGATCGACTCGGTCTGGGTTTTCCAGACCAAGCTCGGTCACCGTCAGGCGAGCTGGGTTTGGTAAAGGGCATGATATTCCCATGTGAAGAAAGTTTGGGACTGACTAGTCTGATTTTAAAAGAAGAAAATATGCTTCAAGAATAACTCAGTCTGAGCTTGACCAGACTGAGTCAGTAGGAGACCGGCCTGGATGGAGCCCAGGCTGGGTCAGTAAGGTCCACACCCGAACAAACTCGGTCTGGATGATTTTTTCAAACCCATTGCATGTTTAAGAAAAAAAAAAGGAAACAAGGTTTTTTATTTATATATGTATATGTGTATGTATTTACACACACACACACATATATGTGTGTGTGTGTGTGTGTGTGTGTGTTAACTCACACAATTATAGAGAAACTAGAGATAAGGGGTATCTCGATTTTCTACCATAACACAAATCCTATCAGACCCAAGTCGAATCAGATCGGATCAGGATTGGATCTAGTTAGCAGATTTGGATCTAGTAGGACCAAATAAAAATAAAGCAAGTTGAATTCAGTTTGGATCCAATTCGGACCCAAACCTAGACTGTATTAGTTTGGTTTCAATTTTTGCACCATAGTGGAGAACCAAGGTCGAGATCTGTTATATTGGATTTGGACCTAGCAAAGACTGAATCTCTATTTTAGTTCGGGATCCATAGTACACTACAAGAAAAACCCTGATTAGATGGGTATTTGCGACAAATTTTTTTTATCGCAAATTAGCGACGGACTTAGCGAGAGAACATTATCCATCGCCAATCTTTGAAATATTTTTGAAATTAGCAACGGTACAAATTTTGTCTCAAATCCGTCGCTAATTATCGTCAGATCGACGACAAAAATTTTTTGTCGCAAAAACTGTAGGAAATTAGCGAGAGAATTTTTTTGTCGCTAATCCATCGCTAATTAGCGACAAAAAAATTTTTGCGCTAATTTCGTCGCTAATTTTTTATTTAAATCGTCTCACCTAAGGCGCAAAATTTTTCCTCTCTCCCCCGTCGAAATTTAAACTGATGTTCAATTTAAACCATTCCCAAATGAACGTTCTTGTGAGCAATTTCCTTGCCTCCGTCTTGATCTTCCCCTTCGGCCCCATCGGATCCCTGGCGTCGAGGAGGTCAAGCGACCACTGGCAAGGCTCGCCGGACGATCCCACTGGCCGATGAAGCAGAGCATCGTGCTCGCCGCCATAAGGCTCACCGAACGATCCCGCTGGCCGATGTCAACCACCACTGCGACCGTCGAGCCGTCGCCCAACTCCGACGCAGCAAAGGAGGGTGGGAGAATCTCGATGAAGGGCATGCGAATCACAAGGCGACCATTGTACCTGGACATGCAGACGACATCGTCGGTGGACCCGCGGGTGATAGACGCGATGCTGCCCTTCTTCACTGACCGCTTCGGCAACCCCCATTCTCGCACTCACCTCTACGACTGGGAGTCGGACGAGGCGATCGAGCATGCCAGGGAGCAGGTCGCTTCCATGCCACCTACCTCCCCATCGGCTCCAACGGCCTCAACCGCCTCTGCGACGCCATCCGCCCCGACACCGGCCTTGTCTCCGTCATGGCCGTCAACAACAAGATCGGTCCATTCCGACCTCTGCGAGACCCAATCGGAGATCTTGGGGCCGAGGGAGTACGACTTGCTGGGATCCAGTGGTGGGTCGTCTCCCTCCTCCACCGCCGCCGACGAATCAGTCCAAGTCCGGCCTATTGCTGCCGGAATACCGCTCGACAAAGAGCAAATTTTTTTTTTTTTTTTAAATTTAGCGACGGATTAGTGACGAATATTATCCATCGCTAATTTAAAATAGAGAAGGACTCGCGACGGATATTATCCATTGCTAATTTAAAATAGTGACAGACTCGCGACAGATCATTTTTATCGCTAATCCATTGCAAATTAGCGATGGATAAGTTTTGTCGCTACTTAGCGTCGAAAAATTTGTGATGGAAGCTATATGTCTCTAATCCGACGCTAATCTGTCGCTAAACTGTTTAGCAATGGATTAACAACGGATTTAGGTCATCGCTAATCCATAGGTTTCTTGTAGTGGTAAATTGATTTGGATCTAAATCCAAGTCGAGGAATCCAAAACTAAATCAGGAAGGTTTAAGTTCAAATTAAACATAGACCAGTCAAATGATGAGTTAAGTCAGTGAGAAGTGTAGAGTTGAAGGATCCAGACCCATCCGAGAAGTAAAAATGACCATTTTGCGCTTATCAATAAATTGGGCATAGCCCTTCACTCAACTCAAAACTAGAAGAATTGCGGTATATTGGATTTGAAATGCAAAGAAGAATCTGATTGTCTTATTTTCATAGTTAAACACACGACACAGAAAAACGAGTATCAATAGACCTTTCTAAGGAAGGGTAGTTTGGTAATTTTATAAAGTATGAGAAATGTTGGTTTGGCAATTAGGTAAGTAAGTTTTATGTATTGAACATATCCTAATACTTCAACGAGTGATTTAACTGTAGGTTAGAAGTTCAGTATCTGCATATCGAGGTAAGGGATATTATAAACATGTTTAGTTAATAATACACAATCTATTTGTTTCTTATATGAGTTAACTTACATGAAATCTTATATGTTTGAAAACATAATTGTATCTTGTATTTGATATAGTTGCATTCTATAATGTGTTTCATGTCATATAAGAGAGAAAATGAATGCATATGAGTTTATTGTAATGTTAAGAATGATTTCATGTATTTGTAAGTTCTCAATACAAATTGCATGTTAATGAGCTATGATATTTTAAATAAAAATACATACAGAGAGTACAAAATTACATGTCTGAGAACAAAATTGAGTACTTGAAGAAAGTTCTAAGAGTCTCTGCTTTAAGTCAACTTAGCATGCTAGACTTAACCCCATAAATTCTCGAAAGATGGGATAGATGGAAAGGGTGACCTGATGGCTGTCAGAGTAAGAGCCGCCATAACTGTGGACCACTAATAATTTATTGATGTAGTGTTACTATATTGTCTGCGTGCTTAGATCTTGGTAATATCATAACCCTAGGAAGAGATTGAGAAACTTAGCTAAGTTACAAAAAAATAGTAAACTCGAGGTTGTTCATGTGAAAAGACAATCAGTTGTTTAATACATCTTAGGGATTATGTTTCACACAACATTTGGGATTCTAGGCAAACTAGAATGTAACATGAACCACGAACCTTGGAGAGTAGGTATAGCTCTCGAGTTTGACTCTCTGGCTAGCTATTGGTATGTCATCTTTCACTGCAGTGCCTTGTGACTCTCGTGGAAGCAAAAAGAGTGATTCATAGTTTGAACAACATCATAAAATTGAAGTATTCTACATGGGTAGCTATGCCCAAAATAAACTATTGTCAATATAACTAATTTAGTACAATAGTTAGCATTAAGAGGGTGCTAGCTTATGAGTTTTGAGATGATTAAATGGGAAGATTTAAAAGAAATAAGCATGTGCGTTATGTGATTTAAAAAAAAAAACTAAACTAAGACTAGGGGCTTAGAGCTCACTACTACTGTAAGTTAAAGTATTCAGCTGTTTATAAATATTGTTTACTGAGTTGTAGACTCATTCCTTTTTTTATAATTACAATTGTAGGTTCTAAGTGATTTACCAAAGACAAACCATAGTCGTCATAGTTCCAACAGGTGTCATCAGGCGGCTAAAGAGATAAGAATTTATTGTATGTTCTTATTTTATTGAACTTATAATAAGAATGAATGATGTAGCCTGAGAAGGTATTGAGTTATGAGACTATGATGTGAATTTAGAAAAAAAATTATGCCATATTTTTACTATGCTCGATTTGTACTCTTTCCTCTGAGAAGTAATATCCACGAACCTGACCTCGAGAGATCTCAAATCGGGGTGTTACAAGTGTGCATTGGGATGTGCATGAGAGGATCTTCATTCCATGCATATTTCAAGTCCTAGGTATGGATCCCAAGGCTCCTCCCAAAGTAGATAAAGTTTTTTTTTTAAACATATATATATTTTTTATGAAACTTATAAGAGTAGTTTTTGAATTGGAAAAGATATTTTGAGATGAAGGCTTGACTTCATCTTGACCCTCCATCTCATACTTTTAATCTTAGCCACACATATATCCCAAACCCTAGGCTAACTCTATAAATATGGGTCAAAAAGGTGAAGAGGGGTCATTCTCTCCTCATCTTCTCAAATCTCTCTCTCTCCCCTTTCATGATTCTGCCTTGGAGTATTTTTTTTTAAAATTAGCTTACTTTCAATCTCTTCTCTAGTGTGCAGAGTGATGTAGCATCAATGGACTTCACCCTAGATGTTTTTGAGAATGAGGCTCTCTCTTGTTCTTGTGCTCTTAAAAGATTAGATCTTCAAGAAAAATAAGTGATTTTTTAATAACTCTTATTCATGTTTTAACTTTCATGTACATACATGTATTTATATAGTAATACATGTAGGTATAAATATGAATATACATGAAAAAGACCTATGTTTTCATTTTTAATACATGTTCATAATTGAATCTCATGCATTTTAATTTTTAATGATAGATTTTCATTTTTAATACATGTTCATGGTTGAATCTCATGTATTTCGACTTTTAATGATAGAGTTTCATTTTTAATACATGTTCATGAATGAATCCCATGTATTTTGATTTTTAATGACATATTTTTATTTTTAATATATGTTCATAGTTGAATATCATGTATTTTGATTTTTAAAGGTAGAGTTACATGTTCACGGTTCAATCTCGTGTATTTCGACTTTTAATGATAGAGTTTTATTTTTAACTCATGTTCATAGTTAGATCTTATGTATTTTAATTTTTAATAGTTGTTTTTCATTTTTAACTCATGTTCATGGTCAAATCTTATGTATTTTGAGTATTAATGATTTTTTTTTATTTTTAACTCATGTTCATGATTAGGCCTTTAAGTATCTTGAGTTTTAATGGTTGTTTTTTATTTTTAGCTCATATTTTTTGTTAGATCGCATGTATCTTTAGTTTTAATGGTTGTTTTTTATTTTTTAACTCGTATTCATGATTAGATATTATGTATCTTAAGTTTTAATGATTGGTTCATAGTTAAAAAAAATGAAATGACCATAAGAAGCAATGCATGAAACAAAAGTGGAGAAGCCACAGCTAAAATGTAATATGAAACGAGTAGGATACAAAGCTAAAATGAAAAGGAAACCCATAAAATGCAATATGTGATAAGGCAACTAAATCTTTACCAAACCGTTCTGAGCTCATACATACGACACCAGTTTGGAAACCATGTCAGTTTTCTTATCTCACTCACCATACCAGCAAGGAAACTAAGGAACGTGCGAAAGAAATCTAAAAATAAAAAGGAAACAAAACAGTGTATGAGTTGTCCTACCCTAAGGTGTCCATAAGACTCCCAAAACTGAACTTATTGCCAAACAGAAGATCAAAGAGCAAGATGTTTCCAAGCGACATGTAAGGAAAGGTGTCTTAAATATGTACACATTTCTCTCCTTTAGCTTGAAAAGTAAATGGTGAAATCTTTCTCTCGTGAGATTTTTTAGAGATATATAGTGGATGCAGGTTTAGCTGTGTGTTACTTGTTTCTTGCCTGTATCGGAGTTGATTCGTATGTTCACTGTGTTTTCTAGTTGTACTGACAATTTTTTAATATGAAGTGCAAGGGGAAGCAAATAAAAAATGATGTGAAGATAAATATAAAAAAATAATAAAAAATCAACATGCAAGTTTATTATAAAAAAGGTATAATTTTTTTAATATAAAAATATAAGAACTGACCAACCAGGGTTATGTGTAGTTGGTAGGAGCTGTTAAGTGCATGTCTCTTTGTGGTGGGAAGTTGCAGGTTCAAACCCAATCTTACCTTGAATAATAACTGGTGGGGATCTGCCTAACCCCAGGTTGCCTTTTGAAAAAACATAAGTGAGGTAGAACCAAGTAGGAAGCAGGAGAAAAACTCAAAATAAGCAAAAGAGAATAGATTTGAGAAACAACTAGAAAGCTGGCTTTTCACTAAAGAAAATTGAGTTTTTCAAAGCTGGTTTTCCAAAGCTTCCATTCCTTTCAGGAAAGCATTGAGTTTCTTGCTATGAGAAAAGCAAGTTTCCAAAAGTAGCAAAAAAGTTCTGATAACTATGTTTTGATAACCACAAATCTCAGAGGAAAAAAAGGTTTTGCAGATTTAGCGAGGTTTCGAGGTCCTCGTTTTAGGGCCCCCCCCCCCCCTCCTCGAATTAGAGATCTCGATACCTCGAATCTTATATCAAAGGTAGTCAATAGCACCCAAAAGGTTTTACCAACGGCCGATTCATAATAGGTTATTAGGGTTACAAGAAACAAGGAAAACATATTTTAGCCTTTTTAATTAAAAAGATAAATGCCAACCGAATTATCCGGTGGACAGGAGACAGGCCAATAGGAAAAACTATATATGGCTCATTAGAAAAGAAAAAAAAAATCATTTATGGGGCCAACCTTTTACTTTTTATTCTAAATATGGGTTTAAGGTTTCTGAAATTTTAAACATTAGACAAACTTTTTTTTGAAAACTGTCAAACAAGAGGGATTGCATTTATTATTCGTGTTGAATCATAAGTCAAATCACGACAGTAACCATCATCGTTAAAAAGTTCACTCTGTTTACTTTCAAAATTTTATGAAGGTATGTATTTTTTTTAGTTTTCAAGAGGCAATACAAGAAACTTAAAATGACTCACCTTTTCTAATATATACCATGGGTGCTGACCCTATGTTAGGAATGCTAGTGGATTGTGAAAAAATGAAACTCGCCCTGTTTGGATTGAGAGATGGAGGTTAAAATAAAAATCTGAGAGGATGGATGTGGAGATAAACTTACTCTTGTCTCGACCTGATAATTCTCTGATCATTGTTAAGAAAATTATTATTATACTTTTATATATATATTATAAAATTATATATATAGATATATTTAACTTAACATAAAATTTTTTCTTTGAATCTCTTCACTCTTACTTCTCACTCTCATTTCTCTCATGTCTTTGCTTTTTTTCTCTAAAAGATGAAAGGCGACAGTGATGAAAAAACCGGTAAAACGGATTCTCACTCTGTTTGGATCAACAATAGAGGACATGAAATGAAATATCGATCGAGGATGAAGGTTAAAATCAAAACCCCTACAGAGATAAAAACAAACAAAGATGGAGAGCAAAATTTTGAGACGGAGCGGGGGTGGAGACCTTGTCCCCCACCCCCATTGCTATCCCTACCTCGCTTCATTTGGACTGGTTAAAATCAAAACCCGTGAGAAGATTCAAGTAGGGATAAACTTGCTATCATTTCGTCCCGTTTTTTATTTTATTTTTGTTAAAAAAAATTACTATTATACTTTTATTATAAAATCTTATATGTATATTTCTAATTCTAACCTAAAACTCTTTATCTCTTCTCCTTCCTTTAACAAAATGCGCGAATTCTCTTTTCTCTAACGACAAAAGACAGCAGCGATAATAAAATGAGTCCGGGCTCCACCACACCCTGTTTGGATGGAAGATAGGGGACATAAAATGAGAAATAAACCGACGATGGAGGATAAAATCAAAACCCGTGCAAGAATGGAGGCGAATTTTGAAATGGAGCGGGTTTGGAGACGTTGTACCTCACCCTGTTTAAAATGTTATTTTTCACGATATGTTTGGCCCGCATTTGAAATTTCAAAAATATGTGTCCCTTAAATAGATTTTTTTATTTAAAGAAAAAGTAATGCCATGTTTTTTAAGTTAAGGGCAAAATTGAATTTTCTTATAAAAAAAAAGGGTATTTAGTAATAACATTTTATTCATTCAAAGTTTAATTAAATAAATAAAATAGCAAGGGAATGATTACGTACGAGAGATCCTCTTGGAGAAGGAAAAAGAGATTTCATAGGAAAGCGAGCTCAAAGAGGGCGAACCAACAAGCTACCCGATCACGAGATTTAACAAAAAGATAGAAGATTATTAACCAATAAATGAAAACAAAACGAGATATTTAAAAAAGAAGGAAAAAAAAGCAGGAGTGGACGTTTTGACAGAGATTGGTATTTGCGGATGTGCTGTGGGTAACGTGAGAGGGCCGTTAGTGGATCAGATCATGTTGGTATCCAAATTCCAATCCAAATGTGGGGGCTTGGATCTCCTTGGTTAGATCCAAAGCTCCACCATGATAGGAGTTTTGCACGTGTATCCATGAATGAGGGAAGAATGTACACTAATACATGGGTACTGATCCATTCAGGCGTGATCCATCAGGGTCCAGAACAAGTACAGGTTCAATGTTTTGATAGACGGGTCTGGAACCCAACAGGAGGCCCCATATACTATTTAATAGGTGGCCGTTGAAGGCTGGTAATTGTAAAAAATTTGATTCATGATGATGTGACCACATGATCATCATTACCACCACAACCGTCTCTCTCTCCTGTACTGTCTGATAGATGTTGACGTCATACTTTTAAGGGGTGTATCATGACGTTGGGTAGCGTCACCATACACACACGTGTCAGTGACCGCTTGCCTGCATGAGATATTTCTGAATCGTTATTGGATTGGTCAAAGGCTGAGAATGGAAAGAAATTATTGCGGTCGATTCATTTGAACTGCGATGAAAATGGAAACCGGATGGACTTTGGTGCAGGTCTTCGGGTATGGACCTTGAACAATCTGGATAGCTCACTTTATACATGTGTACATAGGAAGCTTGGATCATCCGATCCTCTTTTCAGGCAGATCCTTTTAAGGCTGGCTTTGGCAAGCCAATTTTGCTAAAAACATGGGTTTTAAAAAAAAAACAAGCTTGCCAAAAACCAGGTTTGCACCCTTGTTATACAAATAACTACGAAGTACGAGTTCAACTTAACTTCGAATTGATGTATTTGTTTTTGTAATCGAGTAAGCTCAAGCTCATGAAGCTTAGTTTGACTTACCATGAACCGAGCTTGAACACCTCATGTTTAATTTGTTTGGCTCGTTTATCAATAGGATTGATTAGCTGGTGGGCTCCGTAAGGGCTTGAGTGTGTTAAGGAGTCATTGGGTCCAGATCCAGCTTCTACTTTCTCAGCAACTCAAGATGAAAAATTAACAAGCAATGAAGGGAGCCAACTCAAAGAAGGAAAACCAATGAGACTTGGCCATCCCAAACCACCTCTCAACGTCTTACTACTTCCTCTCCCAAGAGGATTCCATTGTAAACAAAAGATTAGAGATGAAAGATAAATCCAAGTTTGAGACAGTTTCTAATTGTAGTGGGACTTATAAAAACAACCCTACGAGAGATGTATCTAATCATCCCACTTAATATAAATATCTGTGGCTGACTCTCTTCAGTTGATTGCAAAGAGAAAGTGTGTGTGTTGGCCCTTAGTGGACGTAGATCTTAAAGGATCAAACAATGTAAATATGTATGTGTCTCCTTGTATGAATTTTTGTGTGTAGTGACTCTTAGTGACTCTCTTCGTGAACCTAACTCTCGTATGATATCAGAGAATGTGTAACAACCCAAAATTTAACCAAAAACTCCTTGAGATTTTTTTTGAATTTGACTTATCTAATTGAAAACATAATGAAATAGTTGAATTGAAACCAATTCAAACTTTGGCCAAGTTATAATAAACTTAGATACACACATAACTGGATATAAAAAACTTAATTAATGAGATTAATTCAAACTAGTACATAATTAAATTGAGAATTTACAAGTCTCAAACAAAAATCCAATTTAATATAAAAATATCTAAAAATAAAGTTGGATTGTCTGAGAAAGAGAACGATTTGACATTGACGAGCAACCCATCATCACACCACCTCATGCATTATCTGTAAAATTTCAAGTAGTAAACATTAAACCACAACCCACTTAAGATACACCAAATGACATAACCATGAATAGAATCCAAACACAAGAGATAAATATAGGTCTATGTCCAAATAAATAATTGAATCATTCAACACAGTATATCAATATGAGCATAATTCACAATTTCATAACTAAGTCGTGCTCATAGATAGTATTCATGATATGCATCATACAATGCCAATATTCATAAAGAAGCATATATTTTACATTCACCCATGTATGCATGTATAGATTGTATTAATGCCAGTGAATTTATATTCTAGTGTTTTATTTATCTTCCCTCGTTCTGAAGGGTACATACTTAAGGATTCTAATTTCGATTCAACCAATCTAATGGAGTGTCTATTATGTCATGTAATTTATTGTCCTTATTCATTAGAAGAACCTGCAAACTCTCTTTGGAGTTTTCTACTAGAATGCTTCGTGACCAAAAGAACTCTCAGTGATCTGTACGTAATCAATTCTTACTCTGCAGACATTTGGGACATACTACCTAGGCCACATGGTAGCCAATCTTCTTATGACAGACGATTGAAGACCAGTGAAAAAGCCTTGCTCTCCAAAACAATAAACAATCGACTGATCAAGTGTAGCTCCATCCTCTCTAAGGTGGTCCTTGGGTTTGAATAAGTCATTAGGTGTTATTTAAATTCAAGTGCTCTTAGCACATGAGCTCCCTAGCCTAAGCTCCACTCTAGGATGCTTTTATAATACAATGTCGTTTACTAACCCATTCAAACAACTCGCAAAACACACCCCACCTCTGGGTAATCTTAGCTCTGCCTCCTTGAGGCTAATGTGATTATGTGCATGTTTTACTATATTTTTTTTTGCTTACTGCTCAACAAGCACTCCTGAGTTCTATTAAACTTGAGACCACTCACAAGCCATGTACATACCTCATAACGCATATCTGATGCATGATGACAGAACTATAACATGAACTATAAAGCATATCATCATATATGCAACACATCTTTTCAACAAACGCATCTACAAGTTATAATTTACACCACTGCATTTTCATATGCATTCATTTACTCATAGGCGCACATGTTAATTAACATGTCACAAACATCCTATAACCTACCTTAACCATCAACTGTCATAATAGAAAACATGCCAAAATATTAGGCCTTGAAACAAAAACTTAGGAAAGTTCAGTTTCGATCTACCCAATTTTGGAAAAATCACATATAACAAATTTGGCTTGCAAATTTTTACTGAAGTTGCCTGAACATGTCAAGAACAAAACCTCAGAAGCACAAACCCAAAATAGTTTACCATATATCTATAGAAATCCTACAATAGAACCTTGTTCAGAAAAATTATAGGACAAATTTTGTAAACTACAATTTTTTTTTTAACTTGGCAATTTTTTTGAGATTTACATTAAACGTTTTTGACAAAATCCTTTTTACAAAGTCTTTTACTATATATTCAACTCCACCCAGATTTTTCATCATTTAATTTGAGTCGTATTGAATAGGTTTTTATATTTTACAAAAAGATAGGTTGAAATAGTCCTGCAAATAGGATAGAAAAACTATACTTTATTGCAATGGATGTTTCACCCTCAAAACCCACTCAAACGAATGAATTAAGATTCCAAAATCATTCCATAGATGTGTAAAACATTCATGTGTTTTTAGTTTTATTTATTGGATTGAAATTCTAGGAGAAACATTTTTTTTCCAAAACTATTTAGGCTAAAAATGTGAACAACATGACAATAAGTTCCAAGATTCATGTACAATCAAGAAATACAATTATAAAAGCTATTAACTCATAACCAAACATGATTACAGATGCGTAAGCACATTTAATAGCATACCATAAGCATATATTTGGCCTTTAATGTACTAGGAAGAATAGACATAGCCATACACATATTAAAAAATGTTTTCTTGTTTTTTTTTTCCAAAAACCAAAATTTGTTCAAACACATCAAAAAAACCATCAAGACATTAGACACATCAATTTTACAGATATATTTTATTTCATGTTAATTGATACAACTAACATGCTAATACCAATCTGATCTAACATGATACATAAATCCCTATAACGATTTTCAATAAATCCCTCTACAAAATATTTTTTTACATGGTTTAAACATGAATTTAAACATAACAAAATTCTTAGAACTTATAACTCATGCTTACATCATATAAATCCAACATTCACACGTTAAATATAATAAAAATAATTGAGATCTAATACTTAATCACAGATCCTAATCCTCCCCAAAACCAATTTTTTGCTTTAGGGCTTCAAAAGTTTTTTATTTTTCTTGTTAAACTGGTTTTTCTCAAAATCCAATATGGTGACATGGATTCACCAAAAAACTATTTTTTCAAAAATAAAAACAATCCTTATTGTTGTTTCAAGGTCTGAACCGCCCTTGACTCAGATTTTGAAATAATCCCTACACATAACCCATGTGTCTAGACCAACCCAAACCTATGCATTTAATGCACCTAGCACGTACGATGCTCGAGTTCATAGTCCTTTGTCTCCCAGCTGCGTACACAACCAAAGCAACTTTACATAATAGCTGGTTACCTCCAAGGTACAACTCCAATGGTTGTTGGACCAACTTGTGCTAGATGTGGAGGAGGAGGGAGAGAAAAGGAGAAGAAGAAGAAGATTTGAAAGAGAGAAAGCAATAAGGGTGAGACGCTCCCTCTTAGGGTCCTTCTCTTATGGGTAAGTGGATCTAGCTAAGGTTTTGCCTTAGCTAGTCATATCTATATGGAAAGTGGGTAGGTCCCTTTCTTGGGCCTTTCCTTCTTTCCAAAATCCCAACCCAATCTCAAACTTGCCAATTTGTTTCTTTACTTTCTTTCTTTAATGTATCCAAGTAGGTGCAACATCCCATATGTACTCCATCAAAATATAACTAAAAAAAATCAAAATATAACTTAAAGTTTTCCTTACCTAAGCCTTATTTTATATTTGGTAAGTTTTAACTTTTCCTCTTTTTTTTCTACTTGAGGTTATAGGTAATTCTATAGATTAGGAAATACAATTTTCAGCCAAGAAGGATGGGCCCACCTAGGAGGTGTCCCACCCTCTTGGGATGCCTTTTTATATTAAATAAATTAAATAAAATATTTTAATTTAGCTGATCTTCTTTTGTTTCTAATTTGGATTTTAGTTCTATTTAAAATTTTGGATTTCATACCTAATCCAAATCCAATTAGTTTTCAGACCTAATTTGTATTCAAATCCACATGCTTAATCTAAATTTACCTATAATAAAATCTAAATCCAAATTCATGCTTAATTAAAATTTGAATTCTAATTTGCATGAAATTAACTCTGAATTAAATTCAAGCTTCATCTTAACTTTAATTAAAATTTCAATTCACTTGAGATTCAATTTCAAGTTAATATTCACAAATAAATTCTAACTCATATACATATTTAAATAAATTAAAACCCATAATTAAGAAATAAAATCATCTTTATTTATTTAAATAATTGCTGAAAATTTTATGAGTATTACAGAATACATCCATATAGCAGGACTAACTTGTCGTTTAGCTCTCATGGCATCATCAAGCAGTCTTCGCAGCAAAAACAATTCAACTTCTTTTCTAGTATTACCTGCATCAAATTCTTTTCAATATTTTATCAACACCAAACTTGTTACAGATAACTATGCACGGTGGACGTCTCAATTTAAGCCACTAGTGATCTCATATGATTTAGACTAGTACATTGATGGGTCTAAACCCAAGTCTGATCAATTTATTGTGAAAGATGGCAAGAGTATTGTTAATCTTAAATATGTTTCATGGCGTAGACATTTTCAACTCTTGTTAAGCTGGATCATATCCTCCTTGATAGAACCCATCCACATACAAGTCATTGTATTTGAGACATCCTTTGAGGTGTGAAAAAATCTCAGAGATGCCTATGTTGCACACTCTCGTGCAAGAGTGATGCAACTTAAAAAAAAATGCATAACATTAAGCAAGGATCTAAGAGTGATGATGAGTTCATTCAAAGCATAGTTTCCAAAGATGGGTATGGGTACAAGTACATTTGGCACTGAAAAGTTTTGGGTACATTTTAATTGAAACGTATCTCTATAGACACCCTAATTTTGACCAAAATAGTTTTTCAGTAAAAATTCTTTTTGAAAGCTAGGTGTTTCAGGTCTTTTGTAGGACAAGTTTTGAATCAAATAAAATTTTGGCCTCCAAAACAACATCCTCAAGATTGTTTTTTCAAATGAGAGTTAAAACTAAAAAGTCTTAGTCTCCAAAAGTGATGAAAATCAAGTTCATATGGCACTTGAGTATAAAGTTATAGTCAAAACAAGTTGACTTGTTTGCTTAAGAATCAGTCTTTTCAAATTGAATCCACTTTAAGTATAATTTTGAACACTAAAATAATTGAACTTAGTTTTATGCTTAAAAGATGAATCAAATTAGAGGATATTGGATTTCTAATGCATAAAAAATACCTCAAAAGGACATCCAATTAGGAAGTTATGACCTAAACAAGTTAGCCTATCAGTGCAGTTAGGGTCATTTTTGTCTAATGACAAGTCAAAAAATTTGACTTGTCGCTAGACATTGTGTCAAAAACATTAACTTGTTAGACCCAAACTTTTGACTTTTCGTCAAACACCTTTGAATTGTCGTTAGACATGATAAATTGTCCTTAGAAAATGGTCCAAAACCATGACTTGTTTTTAGACAACCCACTTATCATCCGATAGTTTTGACTTGTCATTAGACAAAAAGTTGCCCATTTTGGCTTGAAAAACACTTGAAAATAAGAATAAGGCCAATCTTACCTTTCAAAAAATCCAAATCTGGTGATTAAGCCTTCCATAAACATAAACAAGCCCAAAATCTTTCTTAAACCACTTTTCTTCATTTATAAGAAATCTCTTTAGGATAAGCCATGCATTCTTGTCCAATCAGATCTTGATACCTCAAACACCCAACCAATAAAATTTCAACTACCATGTAGTAGTAGGATATGGATAATTAGGTCAGTTTTTTCATAAATTAGATTTCGAATACAAGATCCACGATCTAGGTTCACCTATAAAACTATAAATTGGGTCTCTCCCTCTCATTCTAGCCATCTAGAACCAAAGTAGAGAAAACTTGTTGCACTAACACCCTTCCTTAGCCTAGGTGCCTACAATCTACCTAAGCCTACTTAGCCTAATTGACTAGGTTCCAGATTCATATTCTTGGCCTACTGGGCTCACTCTGTAGAACCCAAGCCCATAGAGCCTTAGCCTTATAAAAGCTCTGCCAGATTCACCTTGTGCTCGCCAAATCATCTAGGATGGCTACCTAGGCATGTGGTGAGTCATTTCTTCACTTAATTTCCTCTTATTTCTCATATATTCTCATTTTATCTGAATTTATTGTATTTAAATCAATTTGTCCAACTCTTTGCATTTTGCCTCTTTTTTTGTGTTTTCTAGAGCTTCAATGATGCCTAACACCATCAAGGTCTTATTTTCTTATTTTTAGGAGGTTAAACAAAGGTACCCATACCCAAATACATGAAGATCCGATTTGAGAAGCTACAATCATGTTGAAGTTGATCCCTCACCATTTGGGGAGGAAATGCGATCAACTTGCAGGCAGAACACCCACATTTTTGTAAAATTTGATTTAAACCTTGTTTATCTTTTTCCAAGACCATTTTTGTGGTATATCCTGCATATCCACAGTCTCTAAAAATTTTGGTACAAGTTTGTATTAGACAAAGGCATGAGGCTTTGAGATGCGATTTTCTTAACAATAGTATGAGTTTCTAGCATAATTAGTATGAGTTTCAGAATATTATAATTTTTATTTAACTTTGTGAGAAATAAAAATGATGGCATCACATATATTAAGAAAAAGCAAATAGCAAACTTTGGAAATGAGAATATCCATGGGCCAATGTTTCAAGCTATATGCAAAAAAGTTAAAACCAAAATGAGATGAGATAGCTATATCTAAGCTCTAAGCAGCCAAATAGCGATTAAAAGGAAAAAATCAAACAAATTTATATTTTAAAGTCTTTGTGTTTTTAACTCTTTAGAGATACATTTGATGCTTTTGGTGACTCTGCTCAACTCTCAACCACTCCAAATCAAGATGCAGTCTTAGCCCTTATACAAAATAGTAAGCATTAGATTTAATAATCTTATTACCAGATTCAATATATTAACTGCACAAAACTCTTTAACAATCTAAAACTATTTTTACAATAAAGAAAATGGTGGGGGAAAACTAGTATGTAGTTATGCACTACTTTGGTAGCCTGGCCCTCCAACACCCTTAAGCTTTCTTCTTTCTCTATTGTTTTTACTAGTTTTAGAGTTTAGAATCTTAGAAGAAGAAGTAATATTGATAATTTCAAAATTTCTATATTTTTGATAAATTAAGAGGGGCAGTCATTATTAAACATATTATAATGATTGCCACACCACATAAGGAAATTGGGTTTGTTACAAGTTTCACCCATATAAGAGACTCATTTCATGCATACTTAAAAACGAGTTTCTTATACAATTGAAATATGTTTCTTCAACATGGGACCAAAAATGGGCAGTTTTGAAATTGATTTCATACTAGTACTTGGTATCGGTACAACTTAAATGGGAGATGCAACGCTAGGGGCAATTTCATTACAACTATGATTCAAAGAGCTAAACACATAGTTCACCAACTTACTATGTTGGGTAGATGATCATGCATAACATTCACATTTTATTAAACATTATTTATGCATGATCTATGTTAAAATTGTTGTAAAAAACTATTTTTATCGTTAGTTTTGAGAAATAGCATTGAATTAAATTTTATAAAAAAAATCAGGTTTTCAAAGCTTTCTTTGCATTTTTAGTGTTTTTATTCGATTTAGAATTTCTTAATTGTGGTTTACTTAGCTTAGGTTTTTATTAGCTAATTCTTAATTAGTTTAGTAAGTTTTGATTTTTAGAAAAACATGTTTTCATAAGAGACCTTGTTTTGGAAATTATCAAAAATATTCAGACTCTTTTGAAAACTTTGTTTTAACTTAATTAGGCTTATAAATAGTAGTTTAGAGGGCTGAGAAAAACATTTTTTCCAGCAGCCCTCTTGATTCTCCTCCTTCTTTCCTCCCTCTTCTCTCTCTCCCTTGCTTCTTCTCTCTCTTTTCCCGATTTCTTTCTCTCCTTATTCTCATCTTCTTCTTTTACTTCCTCTTTTTCGTCAAGTTTTGAACCCTTTTGTCATTGGCAACTTCTTTTTCTTCGTCGGGGAGGCGTGTATGCAGCTGGGATCAACCACTTTCTCCTCTCAACCAGTCCGTCAGAGGTGATCCGCAAGGGAAGCGTTGGAACATGCGGTAGAGGCCTTTTCGTGCCCTCAAAGAACCCTCTGAGGTTCCCTCAAGCCTCAGAAGTGCCCTCAGAGAGCCCTTTAGCAAACCATATAAAAGTGTTCAACCTAAGTACCTAAAGGGTACACAGAGGGAAGCAAATCAATCAAGAAGGGACAAGACTCGAAGCACTGAAGCCTTTTCTTTTTTTCTTTTAGATTAGGATTTTATTTCTGTTATTTATTCAATTATTTGGGTTGTAATAAGGCCGTTAATTATTGTTTAAAGTCCTCCACAGAGGGTTGCACTCTATTCCTTATTAACTCGATTAATTGAATTTTTCTTTTTGGCAATAAAGAGTAGTTAGATTATGTGTCGAATACAAAGTATTCCCTGTTCCCTGAGATCGACCCAGACTTCACCACTCGTGCGAGCCGATTTTTATTTTTGGTGTCTGGCTTTCACATTGTTTTTAATTAAAAATATTTTTAAAAATCGATTTATAAAACTGACATCAAATATTTGGTGTTGTTGTCAGAGAGCGGCGAAATACGAGTATTCGCTTTATTGCCTTGTGTTTGTTCTCGTATTTTAAGTTGTTAGTTTACTTTCAGTTCATTAATTAGGATTGTTTAGTTTATTTTCCTGTTGATTAATTATGATTGCTTAGTTTTCTTTTCGTAATTAAGGTTAGAACCACGTGTTTGCACAACGTAGAAACCAATTTACTTTTCCTGCATAACCCACCTATTAGGATACCTTTAGAGGTGACTGCGCATGATTGATACCATGCTCTTAGTTTATTTTTTTGCAAATTCTCTGCTGAGTGCAAGTGCATGGTGTTTCTTTATTTTTTGCTTTCTAATTTTGTTTTCTGTTCACTCGCTTTGTGGTTTGCGTGGTTTGGCCGCTTAGTGCGTTAGTTAGGAAGAAAATCTAAATTTAGAATGATTGCCACACCGATCTACTCCTCGGTGCATGCAAGGGCGATGATCGCTCGACCCCAAGCTTGTTGAGCCTATTGAGGATCCTGTGTCTCTTGTTAGGAGAGCCCCTCGTCCCATCATCATGGCCGAAAATCAGTCATTGATCCATCCTCTTAGGGAGTATTTCATGCCGAATACGTACACTTCCGCCTCCTGCATCATGAGATCTGATGTAAGAGCGAATCATTTTGAGATAAAGGCCAGTGTCATTCAAATGTTACCATCGTTCTATGGCCTTAGCAACAAAGACCCCTACCGTCATCTCGATGAGTTTATTGAGATCTGCTCCACAGTGCAGATCAATAACTTTGAAGATGACGCATTGAGGTTGACGTTGTTTTCGTTCTCCCTCAAGGACAAAGCCAAGCACTAGCTAAAGGCTCTCGATACGATTCAGATTACACTTGAGAATGAATGCAATGTGAGTTCCTCAAAAAGTACTTCTCAATTGGTAAGATGAACCAATTTCGTAAGGCCATAACCAGTTTTTCTCAGATTGAGGGAGAACAATTTCACGAGACTTGAGAGAGGATGAAAGATCTTTTCCGCAAGTTCCCCCACCACCAGGTGCCTCGTTGGCAACTGGTGCAGTATTTTTATGATGGCCTGACCGAGAAGGATAGGCAAATGGTTGATTCATCGTATGGAGGAACATTCATGCTCAAGAGTGAAGACGAGGTATGAAGTTTATTTGATACTTTGAGTAAAAATGTCATCATCATGTCTTGTCTTCACAGATCGATAGGACCACATCTGTGCCTAGTGGTCCTAGAAAAGTTAGGATTTCTGAAGTAGGGTCTGAGCACGAAATGCAAACCAAAGTTGACTTGTTGACTTGTTGACTAGAAAGTTGGATCAATTCCTGGCCAATTCATCTTTGAGAAGTCAAGTAGGAAGAGTGTGCAAGCTATGCGCTAGCCCTACACACTTTATTTCTGAGTGTCTGACAACACCACTATATCCTGAATTCGTTCAGGAGCAGGTGAAGGCTGCCCAAGGTTTTGCTAGACCCGTGCATGATCCTTTTGCTCCTACATATAACCCAGGATGGCGAAACTACCTCAATTTTGACCCACCCCATCATCCCTCCCCGACACAACATAGACAAAGTAACTTTTCACAAGGTTACTCCGTCCCATATTTCTACAGGTCCACTCCGAGTTTAGTCTGCCTTCTCCTCAGGAGCTCACATCGAGCACATCGTTTCAGGAGAAGATGTTAGAGGCCTTTTCTGAAATTAAGGTCACTCTTTGTTCCCACATGTAGTCAATAGTTAAGCTAGAGACTTAAATAAGACAGATGGCTGAGGCCTTGAGAAGGCGTAGTGAGGAGAGCCTACCTAGTCACACTGTTGTCAACCCAAAGGGAAAAGATCCCATATCATTTGGTCTGCATTCCCTAGATTCTCATCCTGAGCAGGTCAAGTATGTTATATCCCTTTGGAGTGGGAAGGCATACCACCCCATTCAGGAATCGACTGATGAGCCCATTGTTATACCTACTGACCAGTCGATCTCCTCCACCAGGCCCTAGGAGAATGGGCAGGGTCCGCAACTTGTGTTTTCATCATATATTTCTCGATCTCCAGTTCCCCAGGCCTTAGGGCAACCGATCGCTTTTAGCAAGCAAGAGGCCTACATTCATGAGATGCTTGACCTAGTCAAGCAGGATCATATACATCCCTTGCTTGATGTTGCATACAGTGATAGTTGATCGGTTCTTAACTCTCCTTTTGATCGTAGTGTCTACGAGGAGACTAACCTCCTACCACACAATGTCGAGAGTCATGATATCACTTTTTGGGGTAGAATGGGTGGAAACATCATGCGCAGTGTCACAGATAACACTCTTTTTCTCAAAAAGCCCGATTGAGCATGACTTCACGTCCATTGATCTTATGGACAGTGAAGGGTTTTCCAGAGATCCGTCTGGCTCGGGACATGAAACTTAGCGTTTTATGGGAGGCAGCCCATATGTTTGTATATTATTAGATTTGACCTTTAGGGTTTGTAGATTTTCTTAGGTTGTATTTCTTTTCTTTTCATTCATGAGTTCTCATGTCATGTCATGTATACATTGCAGTCGTAGGATGTGCATTCATATTTCATGTTAGGTTGTTTCTACTTTTTCCCTCATTTATTGTGTCTCATGTGCATTCACTTAGTTTCATATAAGCATGGGGGAGTGCCACTAGGACAATGACATTCAAGCATGGGGGAGGGCGTAGTTTGCATACCTTGATATTTCTATTTGCGTACATGCATATTATTACACATCATCCACTAAAAGTAGGTTTTTAAAGAACGAGTTTGAACTTATATGAATGTTGTGCAAAAATCTAATATTTTTAGAGGATTTTTAAGCCCCCAAAAAAATTTGACATGAATCTAGAAATCATGGTTGTTTATGTGGATTTCAAAGAAATGATGATAGATGCATGTTAGAGTTTATTTTGATTCACAAATATGAATATGCACAATGTTATTTTTGAAAAATTAAGCAAATGAACAAAAGTGCAAAAATGAGCTCAAAAGTGTAAAAGAGCATGTGTTAGATTGTTTGGATATATTTTACAATCCTTAGTAGTTGGGATCAAACGCAAGTTGAAGCGTTTGAGTTTTATTTCAAAAAAGAGAGTGAAAATCTTCATAAACCCTAGTAGCTGGGAGCAGACATAAGTTGAAGTATTTGAGTCTCATGTCGAAAAGGTGAATGAAGGAAGTCACTTTTGTGTCCTAGTCAATATCTTTGGCCTATATTGTTCTTATAAAAAGTATAAAAGATATTGGCATTACACAGGGCATAAAAGCATACCATACACAAGTCATAAAATAAAAATAATGCGCAAAAAGAAAAAGTGTTAAAAGTTGAAAAGTAAAGAAAAAAAGAAAAAGTTCATTGCTTAGAAGTATGATTGAGAAAACCTATGCAGAAAACAAATGAGTGAGGATAAGTAAATAATAACATGTATTTATTTAATTTTTTTAGAATAAAACATAAATAATTGTGATATCTAGAAAAGTAAAAGAAATCTCTTTATTCTGTGGTGGCATATAAAAGACTCTAATTATGTAATAACAGAAAATATTTGTGAAAACAAAGTCTTTAACTACCTACTGCTTGTGAGGATGAGTACTCTTATGTATACATGACAGAGATGTTTGTGGGTAGCATCACTACAAACCCTCACAAGACCTTACTCATCTACTGAGGTAACCCAAGGGTTGAAAGTGCTTGATGCATATGCTAAATGCAATTGTGATTCCTACGAAAGTGAGTTAGGTTTTGCTTTGATTAGTTAATTTAATAGTTTTGCTTTTTGCTTTAGTTTGCTTGAGGACTAACAAACAATAAGCATTGGGGTATTTGATCATGCATAACATTCACATTTTATTAATCATTATTTATGCATGATCTATGTTAAAATTGTTGTAAAAACTCATTTTTATCGTTAGTTTCAAGAAACCACATTGAATTGAATTTTATCAGAAAATTAGGTTTTTCAAAGCTTTCCCTGTATTTTTAGTGTTTTTATTAGATTTAGAATTTCTTAATTGTAGTTTAGTTAGCTTAGGTTTGTATTAGCTAATTCTTAATTAGTTTAGTAAGTTTTGATTTTTAGAAAAACATGTTTTCATAAGAGACCTTATTTTGGAAATTATAAAAAATATTCAGACTCTTTTGAAAACTTTGTTTTCACCGAATTAGGCTTATAAATAGTAGTTTAGAGGGCTGGGAAAAATGTTTTTTTCCAGCAGCCCTATTGCTTCCCCTCCTTCTTGCCTCCCTCTTCTCTCTCTCCCTTGCTTCTCCTCTCTCTTTTCCCGATTTCTTTCTCTCCTTATTCTCATCTTCTTCTTTTTCTTCCTCTTTTTCGTCAAGTTTCGAACCCTTTTGTCATTGGCAACTTCTTTTTCTTCGTCGGGGAGGCGTGTATGCAGCTGGGATCAACCATTTTCTCCTCTCAATCAGTCTGTCAGAGGTGATTCGCAAGGGAAGTGTTGGAACGTGCGGTAGAGGCCTTTTCGTGCCCTCAAAGTACCCTCTGAGGCTCTCTCAAGCCTCAAAAGTGCCCTCGGGGAACCCTTTAGCAAACCATACAAAAATGTTCAACCTAAGTACCTAAAGAGTACACAGAGAGAAGCAAATCAATCAAGAAGGGACAAGACTCGAAGCACTGAAGCCTTTTCTTTTCTTTTCTTTTCTTTTTAGATTAAGATTTTATTTCTATTATTTATTCAATTATTTGGGTTGTAATAGGACCGTTAATTATTGTTTAAAGTCCTCCGCAGAGGGCTGCACTCTATTCCTTATTAACTCGATTAATTAATTTTTTCTTTTTGGCAATAAAGAGTAGTTAGATTATGTGTCGAATACAAAGTATTTCCCGTTTCCTGAGATCGACCCAGACTCCACCACTCGTGCGAGCTGGTTTTTATTTTTGGTGTCTAGCTTTCATGTTGTTTTTAATTAAAAATCTTTTCAAAAGTCGCTTTATAAAACTGATATCAGTAGACCTGTCAAAGAATATGATATAATTAGTTACATCTTGAGAGGACTTCCACCAAATATGATTCTCTCTATGTGATTGTAATATCTGGCATTTTCTTGATTTTTTTTGTAATTTTTAGAAAAATGATAATATGGATGGATTTTTCATGCCATTGGCATATTTAGTTGCATTCTTATAGGGTTTTTGAGAAGAATGATCTTTATTTCATCAAAATCAAAGTTGCAACGAGTTCAGAGTGTGCCTGACAAGTTTCATAGGCATTTTGGTCAATTCTGGGTTGTTCTAGGGGCATTTTCACCTCGGAGAACATAGTCATCCAACCAAGGGTTGACCAACTCAATCAACTGCATGAAGAACATATCTAAAATTGTTGAATTTATTGAAAGTGGCATTTGTATAATTTTGAGTTTTGGAGAAGGCTAGTGTTATCATTGCAAAATTTTATTTTTGCAAGTCAAACTGACCTTTGAAAATGATTTTGAAAATAACTCGTCTCTGTTTTAAAATGCAGGATAATTTTGAAGAATGAGACTCGTCTATCAGTACGAGGTTCAACAGTTTCTGGCACCATAACCAGGGGTAATTAAACCAAGGATCAATCATGTGCTTTGCTTTACTCGACTTGTCTAAATCCATGTTCTATTTCCTAGATGCACAAAGAATTAGGCATATGCTATGAAATTCTGAAAAAATGCATATTGAAAACATGATGTTTGCTTTGGAAATTTGAAATGCTTGGAAAATTCTTGGAAAAGATGGCACTTTGAAAATTGTGAGTCTTTGTTGAGAGGATATTTCTGAAGAAAAGAAAAATTGATTTCTGAAGAAATCTTTGATGCTTTGTGAAAATCGATTTCTGAGAAAAACTTGGATAATTCTGAGAAAAAAAAAGTTTGTTTTCTATGAATTTGAACTTTAAAATTGGAAATGTAACTTGGAAAAATAATTTTTGAGCTTTGAAGGGCATTTGAAAATCCTTTGAAAAACCAAGGGTTTTTGAGAAAATCAATTTTGAGGAAAATCAGGGGAAATTTAAGGAAAATCAATTTTCTGAGATGAAATTGAGAAATAAATCAAAGAAGAGGCGTGTGGCCCTGTGAAACACTTTCATGACGCAATCTAAACCTAGATGAATGAATGCATTTTTGAAGAAAATATTTTCTGAAGAACTTTTGAGAAAATTGTTTGAAAGAGAAAGTTTATGTGCCTTATAGAACTTTAATGAAGTAAATTCGCCTCATATCCCTGACTATGGCCACAGATATGGATTGAATATATCTCATTTGATTCTAAAAGGAGAAAAACATTTATAAAAGATTGAAATATACAATGGTTTTTGAAGATAACCTAAGAGTACGGGCTGATTGTGACTTAAAAGAAGATGATAAATCTAGATTTTGTTCGTATTATGACTATGGCCATAAATATGAACTCAATCGAGTTTATCAACTCCCTAAAAGCTAGTGCATGTGCCATTCGTGTAGACCATTATGAGTTTGAATATGCATGAATCATCATTCATTACACATTGACATTATTATAAAATTAAACTATATGTACATGCAATCCTATTCTAAGCAGGAAAAGTAAATTCTTATTCCAAATTTACAATTAATTTACTTCACTAATTGAATTTAAATAAAAAAAAAAAAATACAACCTTGAATATCCCTGCAAAACTAGAAAACTTGTTAGTGAAAATATATGGGCTTTTCTTGATTTATCCAGTAATATCTGAAAATTACTGGATTTATGCAGATATAAGCCTTTTTCCATGATTCTCTGAGATAAACATAAAAAAATATGATGTAAAATAAAAAGAAATAATAAATATAAATAACTTTAAAATTTGGAATCCAGGGAAAATTGACAAAAATACCCCTAAAAACAAGATTAGCCTTGAAATCAGGGTTTTCAGAAAATATTTTGGTAAAATTTTGGATTTAGGGCTTAAAAAAATTCAAATCGAAACCAACTTGAATATGAAGTGTCCTAGCATGATCATAAACATAAAAAAATCCTAAAAACATAAACATTTATGAAAAAAATCAGAAATATCACAAAAATCATGATTTTGCCAGTGTTTTGCTCGAATCGGGGCTCTGCGGGCACCCTATTTTGTAATTTGATCAAACCAAGCCTCAAAAGAATTCCAAAATTAATAAAAATTGACAAATACACTTTTGATAACCCTAAAATTAAATTGAAATACAAAAATCTAATTTTGACATTATTTTAATACAAAAATTGCATAAAACCCTAAAATATGTGATTTTGCCCATGAGCGCGTATTTTTCACAGTATCAGACCCGAATCAGGGATTAAATTACCATAGAAATTCATAAAAATTTATAGAGAGATATTAGACAGAAAAACATAGATTTCCTTTTTTACAGATTGGAAAAATCATCTTTGATTAGGGAGATATTGTTTTGGCAATATACGATCAATTATAATGAATATAAAACATATTAAAATAGGTACTTCTAGTTTCGGGTATAGGAAAATATAGCAAATCACATTAAAAAATTATGAAATTTTATCAGTGAACAACAGACATACAAAGGAAATTTTTTTTTTTTACATATTGTTGATTGAATCTCTGGTTAGGCAGATACAATCGACACAAGTTGATCTACGGTTTAAACAAAGCATAACGAGCTCTGAGAAATTGACTCTATCTTCTGACATAGGAAAAATAGCATACAGATGCAGAAAAATATGAAAAAAATACAGTAAATACTAGACATCAATACAAATCGACTGCGATTTACAGATCATAAATCGAATCTTGTATGATAGAAATATTGCGTCTGTAAGTTGCTCATGAATCTCAATAGCGATTTTACGGTTTGAAAAATAAGATTCGGTTTTCTATTTTTTTGACAGAGTTCCCAAACCCAAAACTATCTAATTTTTTTAAAGAGACTCATTGACAAATCTGTAATCCAACCATAAAAAAATCAGTTTTTTTCAATGAAGATTTACCCATAAAATAATATAATTTTTACAGCTCCGAGATCGAAACACATGGATATTCAATAAAATACTAAAAACCATAATTTTAACATGAAAAATAATGAAAAAATATGCAAATAACACAATGAAATTTGATTTGATGCTTTAACATGTAAAATAAACACTAATATGATAAGAAAATAAAAAAAATCTAGGGAATACATGGTTAGTTTTGATTTAGCCTTTGAAAAGGGAGATTCGACCCATTTAATGGGCAAATCTCATCTTTTATTGGGCAAAAACATAAAAAGCCCTATTCTAAACCATTCTAACGGATCAAAAATGAAAAATACACTATGAAACATCATTAGATCATGTTATTGATTTTGTTTTAGGGTTCTTGGAGGGAGACTATGCTCAAATCCAACGAAGAAGGGGCGACAATGGTGGAATCCATGATAAAAGCATAAAAGAATTAATAAAAAAATATGAAATAAAGTATAGAATCTTACCTTGGATGGCTGCAACTGCAAGGGAGGAAAGAGATGATGCTAGGAGGAGAGAGAAGCTCCAAAAAATAGCAAGAGAAAGCCTAGGGGTCGACCCCCCCTTTTGGCTCCTATTTATAGCTTTTTAGGAAAACAAATTTGGAAAGTTTTTTAAGTTTCCTAATTTAAGTTAGATAGACACCATAGAGGTGATTTTTTGGGTATTACCTATCCTAGCCCTAGCCCTAACTAACCTATCTAACTCCTAATTACACCCTAAAACCTATCCAAATGTGGCGCCAACCCCTGTGGTCCCACATTTGGTTTTTTTAAAACTTGAATTTAAAAACTTTAAAAACCAAAGTAAAAATGGATTTTTAAAACCAAATTTGACTCTTCTAAACTCCTAACCTATCTAGGACACTGACTAACCCTAATCTAACCCCAACTTCTTTAAATGTGGCACCACTCAGAGTGGGGCCCATTTGATTTTTCAAAAACGATTTTAAAACTTGAGAATGAGAGATTTTCAAAAGAGGTTTAAAAGTAGAATTGAAATTGGAAGTTTTGAAATGACACAAAGTCCTGACTGGATCAGAACTCCTCCAGATATGGCGCCAACTGAGTGGCCCCCACATCAGGGTTTTGAAAAAGTTGAAATAAAGACTGAAAACAGTTTTAAAATGGAGTTAAAATCAACAGATGAAATTCAAAGGTTTTGAAAATAGAGTCCTAGGCGGACTGAAACTCTGGACCAGAGTCCTGAACCAACTAAAACACTAAGATTTAGGTTTTTGAAAGCCAAACAAAAAAGTTTTTAAAGAATTTTCTCAAAACTGGTGAAAATAAGTTGGAAAATACAGTCAGGGTTAGAGTCCTAACTCAACCAAAATTCTGAAATAGAGTCCTGAATCATCTTAAACTCTACAAAAGGAACTAATTTTTTAAAACAAGTGGAGAAAATGAGAATGAAGATAGAAACAATAATCAGGATTGAGTCCTGATCAGATTAAGTCTCTAGGACAGAGTCCTGATCGGACTGAAACTCTAGATTTTTGGTATTTTCAAAAAGACATATGAAAGAATTTTCGAAAACCAGTGAAAATAGCAACAAACAGTGAAATTAGAACAGAGTTCTGATCCAACTGGGACTCTGGGGACAAAGTCCTAATTTGACTAAAACTTCTAAAGTTTTGGATTTTCTGAGAAAAACAAACTAGAGGATTTTGAAAAACAGGTAAAAATAAGGTAGAAATTGAAGTCCGATTCCGAATTTTGATCTGATTAGGACTTTGAAGAAGAGTCCTAATTCAACTAGAACTCTGAGAATTTTTTATTTTCTAGAAAGCAAACGATGAGATTTTAAAAAGAACTTTTGAACACAAATGAAAATGAAATAAGCAAATGAAATCAGGATAGAGTCCTGATTCAATTAGGACTCTGGGATAGAGTCCGAGAATTTTGAAACTCTGTGATAAAAGTGTAACAATTTTGGTTTCTGAAGAGATAAATGAAGAGATTTTTGAAAGATTCTCTCAAAATTGAAGTTAGGGTCAGAGTCCTGATCCAACTAAGACTCTTTGAATAGAGTTCTGGTTCAACTAAAGCTCTGAGTTTCTGACTTCTTTCGAAAGATTTTGAAAGATTTGATTGAAAATAAGTAAAAATGACAATAAAAGATAGAGTCCTAATCCTACTGAAACCCCGAAGGAGAATCCTAATCCGACTGAAACTCTGAATTTTTGAGCCAAAATAAAAGAGTTCAAAAAAAAATTTCTCAAAACAAATAGAAATGACAGTAATACATAGAGTCCTAATCCGACTGGGACTTTGAAAAAGAGTTCTAATCTAACTGGGGCTCTGAGATTTTAGCTCTTTTGGAAGTCAGATGAGAAGGTTTTTGAAAACAAACATAGAACAAGAGTAAAGGATGAAATTGGGATAGAATTCTTATCCAATTTGGACTCTAGGAAAGAGTCCTAATTTGACTGAGACTCTAAGATTTTGGCCAAAATGAAAAGAATGGGTAAGGGATATGACTATATCTAGTTTAAAATCAAAATGGAGTTTCAAAAAAGATTTAAAAAAACGAAAAGACAGAGTCCTGATCCAACTAGGACTCTGGAATTTTTGAAGACTTTGATAAATGAAGGAATCTAGAAGCGACACCACCTAGATGAGATTCATCTGAGGATTAAAATCAGTTAAAAATTAATTTTAAAATAAATCCAGATTGTTTTTCTGAAGAAAATAAGATCCTAGGGGTTAACAAATGAAAAATATCGATGCAAAACCCAGGTTTATGAAATTGATATTGAAATAAAAGTTTTAAAATTGAATCTGGATTGAAGATTTTGAAAACAGGAATGCTGGATCTCATCAATGAGATGCAATGCAATGAAATGTCATGCAATAATATACAATGATGCAAGATGATATGAAATGAAATGCAAAAGACAAACCTTGGCTAAGGGATTTGAAGTCCCAAACCCTTGGCAGAAGCAAGGATTGATGATTGAAATTGAGCCAAAAATGAGGATTGAATCTTGATTGTAGGATGAAGTATTGAATTTTTTTGTAAAATTTGGGCTATGAATAGCCTTGGCTCAAATATTGATCAGTTGGTTCTCTGAAGACTGCAGAGAGTGGGTCCCAGTGGCAGGAGGTAGGTATTTGTGAATGAGGGTGAAAATTTGGAGTGTTTATAGCTAGAAATGGGCTTAATAGACTCATTTGACTAAAGACTTCATTTTGGGGGTATTTTAGTCTTTGCGACTAGGACAACAACTGCAACTGTCACTTACCTCAACCAACCTCAGCAGGTCAAACCTGTCAGGGTCAGCTAGACCTAGCCAAGTGGCAAGGTTCTCTTTTTTTTTGTTAGACTAACTAGGTTGGGACCTACTTAACCCAACTAGTGGGTGAACTAGGAACCCAACTAGATCTTGATCCAGTATGCTAGAACCATACCCATTTATGTGGAGAGTTCTATTTGAAACCCTCTCAGGCCACACATCTGTCTTTTCTCTCTCTTGGCTAACTCTCTCGCACCCCTCACTCTCACACTCACTCACTCCTCGCTACACTCTCACCTTCATCTTCCCCTTGGTGGACAACCCACCTGCTTCTCCACCCTCTTGTGGTCGAGATGCACCAACATAGAAGTGTTGCTGCAACCGAAATGGCATGTGAAGGTATCCTAGTCGGCGTGAGGGCTCAGTTTGGAGTGGACGATTTTCCTAGCTCATGGGTTGCAGTTGGAGGAAACATGTATCATATGGGGGAGCTGCATATACAATGTTGGTGGTTTGTGTTATGTGCTTTTGTGGTCCTATTCTTGTTCAATATAATGTTGCAAGGTAGGTGTTCAATTCCTTATCTTGTAAGTAGTGAGCATGCTAGGTCTACATGTAGTTGGGTTGTGCCTTTCTGAAATAGCATGCTTAGGATCATGCTTAAATTGCTCTTATATATTGGAAAATTTGATTTTTGATGAGATAGCATGCTTAAGATCGTGTGGTTGTTGATGTGTGTAATCGATTTGAGACACCTATAGATGTGTTGGAGTTGAATTTCATTTAAGTTGGATGCTTCAAACCTCGAGATTTCAGAATTGTGGAAGTGAGGAACCGAACTGGAATGTCTTAGGGGTCGACTCTTATAGTTCTAGGGTCGACTCTTGTACATTTTCAGATTCTGGTTGACCTGAGGGTCGACTCCTGTAGTTCAAGAGTCAACTCCTTATAAGTGTAACTCTATTTAGTGTTGTGTGAAGCTGAAGAGTAAACTCCTAGAATTCAAGTGTTGACTCCTACAATTTTTGTATAGTTGACTCTTGAATGCAGGAGTCGACCCTTGTAGTGCAAGAGTCGACTCCTGCAACTCAAGAGTTCACTTCTACAACACAAAAGTCAACAACTAAAATAAGAGAGTCGACTCATGTGTGTAGTTTATGCAGGTATAGCTCAACTATTGTGCTCAGGAGAGTCAACTCATAAGTGGGTAAAGTGACGAATAATGATAGATTATATGTGATCAACTCATAAGTGGGTAAAGTGATGAATAATGATAGATTATATGTGATTGTGGACTGTTTAGCTTGGGATTTGGTAGAACTAGCCCACAATAGTTGTGTAAGTTGGACATGTGTTTGTTGTATCTTTTTATCTTTAATCAAGTTTTTCATGATTTTTTAACTGAATCATATGTTTTTTCTAGTGTCTTTTCTCATGATAAGTTTTAAGATAAAAAATTGTGTTTTGCTGTTATAAATTGTGGGTATGTTGTATTTGTTGCTATTGCGAAGAGTGCTCACAATCTGATTTTTAGTACTTGTACAATAAACTGAAACTTCCAAAGTTCTTTATCTTACAAAGGTATTTAAAATCAGATCTTTTGTACTTGTTAAATGAACTGAAAGTTTTGTAGTACTTTCCTACTACAAAAGTGTGTAAAAATCTGATTTATGTACATGTTACATGAATTAAAATCCTATAGTTCTTTCACATTACAAAGTATGTTGGGATTTTGATACTTGTTATACAAACTGAAATTCTATTTTATTATGTGGGTATTTTTAAGAGTGTTTCTTTTGAATCTAGACTATTGGTTTTGAGAAAAAATCATGTTTTAAAAGATGGTACTTCAGGAATTGTATTTACAATAGATTTTATGAGAAGAATGCATGATTTAGTATGTTTCTAAGATTTACATGCTTTCAACTGTGTGGATGTTTAGTTCTTTGGTAGAGATATGTTGGAATTGTTAAGTGAAGAATGGAATATGTGTTTGAGAGCTTAAAAAAGATGAATCTCGGGTGTTGAGAAACTAGGTTTTGATGACACAGAATATGATATACTGTCATATAGGCTTTAATATGATATGATAATATGCCATCATGAATAATGTTATATTATGACTAGATATGATTTGTCATGTATTTAACGAGTATTTGATGCAAGGTTTTTTTCACCCAAAAAGGATGGAGACCTCCTGCTCAAGTACAACCTTTGGTACAATCATACTCTCTAAAGAAAAAGCTTGATGTGCCCTTCATTCTTAAAGATCATCCAAGGAAATCGGCTACCTCAAGATGAAGATTTTTTTTCTTCTTTAGAGTCATATGTAACAGAACCTTCAGAAGAATGCATAGTGCATATTTCATATTGCATGCTTTATCATACAAAGCCATCTATTTACAAAAACTATGTTTCATAAAAGAATACGATATTTCAAAAAGCACCTTTTTGAAAACTAATCATTGTACTTTCTTACAAACTCTTATGAAAAAGGTATTTTGACAAGATATAATAGCTCATGATTTCAAAAGCATTAATTGTACCTTCTAACATGCATTTATGAATAAGACAACTTGAAATGAAATAAAAACTAATGATTTCAAGTATGAAAGAAAAAGACAAAATGAATTTAAGTCATAATACAAAATCATCTACCTTGAATTGACAATGTAAGAAAACTAATATTATTATATTGTGTTTCGAAAAGACTTTAGTTACTTTATACAACTCAAGAATGTCGACTTACTTAAAGTCATCATTCTTTCTGTAAACATTAAATACCACCTCAAAAGCATTTAAGAAATAACTATTTATTTAATCCCCACTCAAGAATGTCGACTTACTTAAAGTCATCATTCTTTCTGTAGACATTAAATAACACCTCATAAAGCATTTTGAGAAATGACCATTTACAAATAATGTACTCAACAAAGCATTTATTGTACTTACATACATTTAAGTAAAGAAGTGACGATTTCTAATAAATACTAATATACTATAAATCATTAAATTGAATAAAGACAAAATTGCATGATGATTTACAATCCAACGTTCAATGTACTACAAATCATTTATTATAAGAATAGACCTTTTACAAAATATATCACACCTAAAAATACTACAACTAATAGTGTACCCCAAATACTACACTTATAAAAAGAAGACTTTTTCGAAAATACAATACAGTACACATATCTCTTTACACAAAGTTGTTTTTGAAATGACTTGACATCTCACATCCCAAAAGGACAATCATTTCAAAAAGGCAACGACTATTTTCTGGAGGCTATATAAACACAAACAAAATAGTCTTTCAGATAAGACATGTGAGCTTACAATGAGAAAAATTCCTATTCGATATTTGAAAAAGAGAGCCTAGAAAAAGAAAGAGAAAAAGTCAAGAATAGCTCTTTGACAAAGAGTATTATTTGAGTAAAAAGAACAGAACATTCTGAGAATCCTTCATTCGTGCATTCACATCATTCTGAAGGTTCTATAGGAAGTGTTTTAACTTTCTGTTATTCACTGTATCCCTTCTCTGTTGAGAGAAGTAGACCTCTGTGAAAGAGGGTGTTTTTCTTCTCTGTTGAGAGAAGTAGACCTTTGTGAAAGAGGGTGTTTTCCTTCTCTGTTGAGAGAAGAAGACCTCTGTGAAAGAGGGTGTGCTTCTTCTCTATTGAGAGAAAAAGACCTCTGTGAAAGAGGGTGTTGTACTATTTATCCGGTAACTCGGATGTTATAGTGAAAGGCTCAAGTGTTTTGTTTGAGGACTGGATGTAGGTCAGTGACGAGACCGAACCAGTATAAATCTTGTGTTTTGTGTGTTGTGCCTTATTGCATTAATATCCTTTTTTATTTATCGATATATTTCATATTTTACTATTCACCCCCCCTCTAGTGGAATTTCATTTGGTATCAGAGCAGGTTTGCTGGTTTTGACATAACAAGTCTTCCAACACTTATGACATCAACCTCTTATGCTCGTGATATTGAAGGTCAACACGCATCTCGTCCTCCTTTCTTCAACGACTCTAACTATGGATACTGGAAATGCAGAATGACTATATTTCTAAAGTTCATAGATTTTGCAGTATGAAAAATTGTTGAACATCCATACACATCTCCATCCTCAGACTATAGCTTATGGTCTGATGAAGAAAAGAAGATGGCCAATCTAAATGCAAAGGCTATGAATGCTTTGTATTGTGTCATTGATCAAAATGAATTCAACAGAATATCTATTTGTGAATCTGCTCATGATATTTGGCATTCTCTGGAGGTTATTCATGAAGGAACCAACAAAGTGAAAGAAGCCAAAATCTCATCTTTAGTTTGAAAATATGAGTTGTTCAAAATGAACAAAGATGAACTCATCACAGAGATGTTTACAAGATTCACCAACATCACCAACGACCTGAAATCTCTGGGAGGAACCTATTCCTAGATAGATAAGGTGAAGAAAATCGTGAGATCTCTCATAACTGATTGGGAGAAAAAGACAACAGCAATTGAAGAAGCTCAAGATTTATCCAAGCTTACCCTGGATAACTTAATAGGCAATCTTATGGCCTATGAAGTCCATATGAAGGAAAGAAGGGAAGAGGAACAACCTACAAAGAAAACTCTAGCCTTCCCAGCCCTTTTTTAGAATGAGGACTCATAAAAAAATCTGAAATTGCGCTACTCACTAGAAAATTTCAGCGCTTCATGAGAAAGAACCAACTTCCAAACAAGTACAAGGAAAGAAAAGACTCTAAGGAAGACACCATGTGCTATCAATGTAATAAGCCAGGTCACATGAGACGTGACTGTCCTCTCCTAAAAATAAAATCCAAAATTGAGAAACCAAAGAAAAGGTTCTTTAAGAAAAATGATCTGCATGCTCAATGGGATGATTCAGAACCATCCACAAGTGAAGAGTCAAGTGATGATGAAACTGAAACCGCCAACATGTGCTTCATGGCAGAAAACTTTGTAAGTGAATCTCTCGATTTTTCTTTCGAAGAACTTCAAAATGCTTTTCAAGAACTTTTTGAAGAATCAAGAAAAACGATTCTCAAAAATAAAAATTTGAAATCTGAAAATCTAGAACTTGTACAGAAAAATGAAAAACTCAATATTGAAATTTCTGAGTTGAAAAAGAAAAAGTTTATGATTACTTCTGAAATCTCTTCTACTAGCTCCAAGACTAAAAATCTTCAAGTAGAAATTTTAGAATTAAAAAGTAAAACTGAAAACCTTATGAAAACAATTTTCAAGTTTACCAAAGAAAAAGAGAATCTGGATAAACTCCTATCCTCTCAAAAATTCTCTTTTTACAAAAATGGTATTGGTTACTCTCACATGAATAAACCTTCTTGTTTAAATAAAAAGACTGTTTTTGTCGAAGGTTCTGCTGAACCTAAGCAGGAGTATTACAACTTTCATACTATGTACTCCTCTAAAGTTATAGACAAACCCAAATCAAAATGGATATGGGTTCCAAAGTCTAACAAAAAGGGACCCGATCGGGTACCACAAAGAATTTTTACTTAATGTTTTGTAGGCTCCAAAGAAGAAGAACAGATGGATACTAGACAGTGGATGGTCAAAACATATGACAGGACATCCAGATCTTTTTGCTGTTCTTCATCATAAAGAAAGAGGAACCGTCACCTTTGGTGATAACAACAAAGGTCTGATAATTGGTATTGGCAACATTGGTAATATCGATAAACCTCTTATCAAAGATGTTCTCCTTGTTAAAGGCTTAAAACATAACCTCTTAAGTATAAGTCAAATGTGTGACACAGGTTATAATGTTAGCTTTAAACATGATGTATGCCTTATAACAGACACCAACGAAAATATCATCTTAAAAGGAATAAGAAGAAATAATATTTATGAATTATACCTAGAGAATATTACTGAACACTGCCTTATAGCTAATAATGACACTCAAAATTTATGGCACATGAGAATGGGTCATGCCAACTCAAAATACATGTCTAAATTAGCTAAAAACAATTTAGTACATGGGTTACCTAAAATATCATTTAAAAAGGACTATTTTTGTGATGCATGTCAACTAGGAAAATTGTCAAAATCATCCTTCAAATCAAAAAATATTGTTTCAAGCAAAAGACCTTTAGAGCTTCTCCACCTGGATCTTTTTGGTCCTTCTAGAGTAGCTAGTCTTAATCATAATAAATATGCTTTTGAAATTATAGATGATTACTCAAGATTTACTTGGGTAATATTTTTGAAAAATAAAAGTGATACGTTTTATGAATTTGAAATTTTATGTAAAAAGTTACAAAATGAAAAATCTTCTTCTATTATCAAAATTCGTAGTGACCATGGAGGAGAATTTGATAATAATCTTTTTATAAATTTTTGTAACTTGCATGGTATATCTCATAATTTTGCCTTTCCTAGAGCTGCACCTCAAAATGGTGTAGTAGAAAGAAAGAATAGAACCCCTCAGGAATCTGCTAGAACTATGCTCCAACATAATAACCTTGCTAAATATTTTTGGGCAAAAGCTGTTAATACTGTATGCTATATATCAAATAGAGTTCTTATCAGGCCCTTATTAAATAAAACTCCTCATGAATTATTCTATGACAAAACTCCAAGGATAGACTACTTTAAAGTCTTTGGATGTAAATGCTTTATCCTTAACACAAAAGATAGCCTTGATAAATTTGATGCTAAATCTGTTGAAGGCATATTCTTAGGATATTCAAGTCATAGTAAAGCATACAGAGTTTTAAATAAGAGTTCAAATACTATTGAAAAATCTATGCATGTCAGTTTTTGTGAATCTATTGATCAATCTGTTCATAAGCAGACTAACGATGATGATGTTGAAAGTACAAATTTATTCTTAGATAACACAGCTAAACCCAATGAAGATGATCTTCAAAGAACATTTGCTGAAATCAGAGATCATTCTCAAAAGCAGATTTTGGGAGACCTGACCAAGGGGGTTCAAACTAGAGCTCAGCTAGAACGGATTGCAAACATGACATTCATTTCTCAACTTGAACCAAAGAAGATTGATGAAGCCATCATCAATGAGTTATGGATGCTAGCCATGACTGGAGAACTGAATCAATTCTAAAGAAATGATGTTTGGGATCTTGTACCAAGACCAAAAGATCATCAGATCATTGGGACAAGATGGATCTTCAGAAACAAGCTAGATGAAACAGGTAATGTCATAAGAAACAAGGCAAGGCTAGTAGCTCAAGGATACAACCACGAGAAAGGTATTGATTTTGATGAAACATTTGCTCCTGTTGCTAGACTTGAATCTATTAGAATGTTTTTAGCATATGCAAGCTATATGGATTTCAAACTATATCAAATGGATGTTAAAAGTGCTTTTCTAAATGGTTATATAAATGAAGAAGTTTATGTAAAACAACCTCTATGTTTTGAAAATGAACAATTTCTTCATCATGTTTTTAAACCAAAACGTGCTTTATATGGATTAAAACAAGCACCTCGTGCTTGGTATGACAAACTTAAAACCTTTTTATTAAAAATTGGATTTTCTGTAGGCAAAGCAGATTCTACTCTATTTGTAAAAATAGTGAACGATCATACCCTAATCGTTCAAATTTATGTGGACGATATCATCTTTGGATCTACTGACAGCAGTCTTTGTGAAGATTTCTCTAAGTCCATGCAGAAAGAATTCGAAATGAGTATGATGGGAAAACTCACCTACTTTCTTGGACTGCATATTAAGCATACCAATGATGGAGTCTTCATCAATCAGTCTAAGTATGCCTATGAACTTCTGAAAAGATTCAACATGAACTCAACTGCTTCAAAGAACACTCCTATGAGCACAACTACTGTATTGGACAGAGATGAAGATGGTAAGACTGTGGATACAAAGTTATACCGAGGTATGATAGGATCACTACTTTATTTAACTGCTAGCCGTCCAGATACAATGTTCAGTGTTTGCTTGTGTGCTAGATTTTAGTCAAATCTAAAAGAATCATATCTTAAAGCTGTAAAAAGAATAATGAGATATCTAAAAGACACTGTTGATTTTGGGTTATTTTATTCAAAATCATCTACATTTGATTTAATCTCATACAGAGATGCTGACTTCGCTGGAACTAAATCTGACAGAAAAAGCACAAGTGGAACATGTCATATGCTAGGGCACTCACTAGTTTCATGGTTCAGTAAGAAACAAAGTTGTGTATCATTATCAACTACTGAAGCTGAATACATATCTGCAAGCCTAGCATGTACACAGGTCATCTGGATAAAACAAACTATAAAAGATTTTGGTTTAAAATTTGAAAATACAACCATTTTCTGTGACAATACTAGTGCTATAAACTTATCTAAAAATCCTATTTTACATTCTCGAACTAAGCACATTCAAATTAGACACCACTTTTTAAGAGAACAAGTCCTAAACAACATAATCAAACTAGAGTTTATTCCCACTGATAAACAATTAGCAGACATTTTCACTAAACCATTGAAAAATGAAGACTTTATAAGAATTAGAAGAGAGTTAGGAATTTGTAAATTAAGTGATTTATAAGTTTAATCCTTATAACTAATTAAGATATAACAAGATTAGTCTACTCGAGTTCATCTCTACTAAATATTAATACAAACTGTACTTGACAAAATTCATCTTAACCAAAGATTAACAAGTAAGAATGATAAAAACACTTTATGTCAAATCTTGTTTTCATTTACAAATTATTTTTTTTGAGTGTTTGTATTTCTTACTATTTTTTGTCATCATTCCATTCACCACCTTTTTCAAAGTTGAAAAAGAGTCTTTCATACATCATAAAGTTTTTCTTTTAATTTAATGCTTTATGTCATCTTTTATAGTACAATCTACTTTTTGTCCTATCATCTTTCACACTTCTCTATAAAAAAATACATAAAAAGACTCCTCCTCGACAAACTTGTCTTTCATCTTATCTTTTAATCATTAAAGGTTCCTTTCATTAGTACCATCTTTCTCTCTCTCTCTCTCATAAGAAATGTGCCTCCATTCTTTTCAATCCGTGACTTTGACTCCTTTACAAGTTTAGAAAAAACTTAATTTTATTCTCCAAAAACTATGAACTCCCTCCAATCGAATTTCTTTAAAAATATGTCTATCAAATAAACATTAATTCATGTCAATCATAACTTTACTTTATGTCATTCATCTCATATCAATCATGTATTATTTTTTTTGTTTTTGTGTCCATTCTTATCCTACTCGAAAATCCATATATGTCATCACCTTTTCTTTATGTCTACTCTTACTCCTTCCACGCATATCCATAAAAACTACTTCTTATACAAGCAATCATTACCCTTCACAAATGTATTTCTTTTGTCTTCTTTTAAATTCATCTCTCACGAATATAAAATTTATTCTCATAAGGTAAAAATATTGTTTAAAGTTGTTTGTTTTATTAGGCCATTATTCATCTCACATGATACCACCCTTACACACCTTCCTTTCACGATTTTTTATCTCATCACATCTTCACATAAAAATCTTTAAAATCCATGGATCATAATTCACATCGTAAAGCACACCTCTTTGACTCTATTCTTCTATCATATTTTTTATCACACTTCACAATTCGATGAACTCTCGTCTATCAAAAATCTCCTTATATAGATTTTTTTTTTAAACTATGTTCTTGTCACCCTTCCTAATATAATATACTCTTATCAACACTATCCTCCAAAGAATGATTTGATCTATCATTCACAAGAGCCTTAAGTTACAACTCACAAATTCTCCTTTCAACTAAAATCTAAATTTCATTCACTTCAAGTGTCACTAACTTCTTATCATAATAATTTTCCTCTCTCTATTTAATGAAATGATTCTGTCCTCACCAATTCATTCAAATACTTCTATCATCCTTCAAGCTATTACACTCTCAAAGTTCTTACTTCCCTCAGAACTTCCTATTCTCTCAAGATTATTTGAAATGGCATCCTCTTCAACATCCTCCGATGTCAACATAATTGAAGCAGCTGAATTGAGATATCCAGATCTCATTCACCACTTTCACTCCATCAACTCTCTGCCAATTCAAACCGGTAAACTAGTTCACCTTGAAGCATTCCCCTCATTCGACCTACAAACCTCCCTTTCAAATTTTGTTCATATTTTAGCATCTTCCCACTCCATGACCATTTATCCCCATCTTATCAAAATTTTCTACACCAATCTTTCAGTCGACCATGATCATTCAACCATCAATTCCATGGTTCATGGAAAAATCATTTCTTTCGACATTCCTCAATTAGGCCGCATTCTCAATATTTCTTCTTATGGCATTGAACTCCCCAACATAGTTCCTATAGATCAGACTGTGTTTAAGAAGATCCTCTTCTCCACTCGTTCAACCCACTTCCCGTGGCATACAAGCAATTTAAAGCCTCATGCTCTGCTATTGTCACAAATCCTCTCATCCAATGTCATCCCTAAACTGTCATCCAAGAGATTCATTGCTAATGAAATCTCTCTTCTTCTCTATGCAATTTTCTGTGCTTTTCCCATAAACTGGTCCAATATCATCTTCAACAACATGCTTAACTTTCGTTCCTTCCGCTCTCTTCCATTCGGGTATTTCATCACCCTTATTCTTCAATACTTCCAAGTGCCCCTTCAAACCGATGTTGTCTACTACTCCATTCATGCTTTTGATGACTCCTACCTCCCTGAGGAAGAGTCACCTCAACCCAGATCTGACGACGAAGGCCATGAAGAAGCAGATCCAGCAGCAACTTCTAAACTAGACATCTTCTCAACAATTGTCAATGTCCACAACACCCAGGATCTACTTTTAAGGAATCAAGCCTCTCTGCATCAAGCCTTCGAATCTTTGAAGATCGGCCAAGATGCTTTGCTTCGGAAGTTCAATCCCACATCAGACTCTGAATGAACATTTTCTATTCATTGGTCTGTAATTACTTTTTATATACTCTGATCCCCTCCTTTTTGTCCATGACAAAGGGGGAGAAAAACCTGTCTCCTTATACTGGAGAAAAATACTCAAAAAAACTTTTATGTTTTATGCTTATGTTTTATGCATTTTTATAATATCATTATTATTAGGCATATGGCTTTTTTGACAAATGAAGCATATTTTGTCATCATAAAAAAAGGGAAGAATGTTGAGAAACTAGGTTTTGATGACACAGAATATGATATACTGTCATATAGGCTTTAATATGATATGATAATATGCCTTCATGAATAATGTTATATTATGACTGAATATGATTTGTCATGTATTTAACGAGTATTTGATGCAAGGTTATTTCACCCAAAAAGGATGGAGACCTCTTGCTCAAGTACAACCTTTGGTACAATCATACTCTCTGAAGAAAAAGCTTGATGGGCCCTTCATTCTTAAAGATCATCCAAGAAAATCGGCTACCTCAAGATGAAGATTTTTTCTTCTTCTTTAGAGTCATATATAACAGAACCTTCAGAAGGATTCATAGTGCATATTTCATATTGCATGCTTTATCATACAAAGCCATCTATTTACAAAAGCTATGTTTCATAAAAGCATACGATATTTCAAAAAGCACTTTTTTGAAAACTAATCATTGTACTTTCTTACAAACTTTTATGAAAAAGGTATTTTGGCAAGATATAATAGCTCATAATTTCAAAAGCATTAATTGTACCTTCTAACATGCATTTATGAATAAGACAACTTGAAATGAAATAAAAACTAATGATTTCAAGTATGAAAGAAAAAGACAAAATGAATTTAAGTCATAATACAAAATCGTCTACCTTAAATTGACAATGTAAGAAAACTAATATTATTATATTGTGTTTCGAAAAGACTTTAGTTACTTTATACAACTCAAGAATGTCGACTTACTTAAAGTCATTATTCTTTCTGTAAACATTAAATACCACCTCAAAAGCATTTAAGAAATAACTATTTATTTAATCCCCATTCAAGAATGTCGACTTACTTAAAGTCATCATTCTTTCTGTAGACATTAAATAACACCTCATAAAGCATTTTGAGAAATGACCATTTACAAATAATGTACTCAACAAAGCATTTATTGTTCTTACATACATTTAAGTGAAGAAGTGATGATTTCTAATAAATACTAATATACTATAAATCATTAAATTGAATAAAGACAAAACTGCATGATGATTTATAATCCAACGTTCAATGTACTATAAATCATTTATTATAAGAATAAACCTTTTACAAAATATATCACACCTAAAAATACTACAACGAATAGTGTACCCCAAATACTACACTTATAGAAAGAAGACTTTTTCAAAAATACAATACAATACACATATCTTTTTACACAAAGTTGTTTTTGAAATGACTTGACATCTCACATCCCAAAAGGACAATCATTTTAAAAAGGCAACGACTATTTTCTGGAGGCTATATAAACACAAACAAAATAGTCTTTCAGATAAGACATGTGAGCTTATAATGAGAAAAATTCTTATTCGATATTTGAAAAAGAGAGCCTAGAAAAAGAAAGAGAAGAAAGAGAAAAAGTCAAGAATAACTCTTTGACAAAGAGTATTATTTGAGTGAAAAGAATAGAACATTCTGAGAATCCTTCATTCGTGCATTCATATCATTCTAAAGGTTCTATAGGAAGTATTGTAACTTTCTGTTATTCACTGTATCCCTTCTCTGTTGAGAGAAGTAGACCTCTGTGAAAGAGGGTGTTTTCCTTCTCTGTTGAGAGAAGTAGACCTCTGTGAAAGAAGACATTTTCTTTCTCTATTGAGAGAAGAAGACCTCTGTGAAAGAGGGTGTGTTCCTTCTCTGTTGAGAGAAGAATACCTCTGTGAAAGAGGGTGTGTTCCTTCTCTATTGAGAGAAGAATACCTCTGAGGAAGAGGGTGTTGTACTATTTATCTGGTAACTCGGATGTTATAGTGAAAGGCTCAAGTGTTTTGCTTGGGGACTGGATGTAGGTCAGTAATGAGACCGAACCAGTATAAATCTTGTGTTTTGTGTGTTGTGCCTTATTGTATTAATATCCCTTTTTATTTATCGATATATTTCATATTTCACTATTCACCCCCCCTCTAGTAGAATTTCATCAGGTTTTAAAAATCTATGTGCTCTATCTTGTGTAGCCCAAGTTTGTATTCATGATATGATTGCTTAAAAGTGTTCTAAGCTTGAGATTTTTTATGAACCATGTTTGGAATGGAGTTTGATGGATTGTGTTTTGGAGGAGCTATTCGAGTCTGCAAAGCACAAGAGTCGACCCCTGATAAACAGGAGTTGACCCCCACTGCTTTGTACAGGTTGAGAAGACCAAAGGGTTGACCCCTACTTCCTGGGGGTCAACTCCTTTCTCTGGACAAGGTTGACTCTTGTTTTTAAAAGAGTCGACTTTTAATTATGAAGAGTTAACTCATTTTAAAAGAGTCAACCCTTATTTTTATAATAGTTGACTTTGCACAAAAGAGCTTATTCATGCTCCTTGCAGACTGAGAGTCGACCTCTGTAGTTGGAGAGTCGACTCCTTTTAAGAAGAGTTGACCCCTGCACCCTATGAATCAACTCATGAACCAGAAGAGTCAACTTCTATGAGTTGTTTGAGAGCTAATTGACCCAAGCATCAACTCTTGGATTAGGAGAGTCGACTCTTGTGTATGATTTAAGTGTTTGGCATAAGAGTCAACTCATGTGCCCAGAATAGTCAATTTTTATGTAGCATTGTGATATATTGATGTTTTGAGCTCAGGTAAGGGTTGTTGAGCCGCATGCGGTTTGAATAAATCACCTCAAGAACATGTTAGGAGAACTGTGTGTTGTATTTGTGGATTTGATGCATGAGTATGCATTTGGTGGTCCAAGGGAGGACCCGGTTTGTGTTTAGATACTCTAATATGCAAGCATGCATGTATGTGATTATGCATATGAATGTGTTTATTCTATTTCTTTTCAGTATTATTGATGAAAAGTTGTTGTTATGTCAGTAATGCAAGTGTAACATTATGAGGTTTGAGCATACATAGTTTTGCTTGGTTGTGGTTCGTATTTGCAAGCGTAGTAGTATAAAATTATAGTGTCGATGTAGGCACAAATTTCTGGTTTGTATTACAAGGATGGACATTACAAAGATGTATATATAATGTGATGCATATTGGGGTACAAGAGTGACCTCATGTGTGCAATAAAGGTTTTACACAAATTGAACATATTGCTTAAAGAATAAAATTGTCTAGCTTGTTGGGCAAGGGCCCAAGTACTAGTGTGGGTACCTAGATAATTTGCATTAATGTACATAAACTAAAGATAAAGTAAAAAAGTTACATAGAATTTTGTGGTTACGCCCTGAAAGATGGGGTAACCTGTCACCTTAAGTGACTTTGTACTCGTCTAGTGTGCAAGTTTGCACCAACCCTGTGGGATATGTTGAATTGAGGATGAACTCCTTCTCAATTGATGGTGGTGTATTGTTATTGTGGGCTTGGTCTTGGTCACTAGGGTGGACAAGTCCCCAACCATGGTGGTTGAGGGGACAAGGACTCCTTGTACTGAAGATCTTGCTACAAATGCTAGTGGTAGTGAATTACGATTTTTTTTTTGAGAAAGAAATGCCTTGATGAAGGAATCTGAACTTTAGTGTTAGTGTAATAATGTGCTCTTGGGGTTAATAAAAGACATAAAATTTCAGTATTTGAAAATGCACACCTATGTAGTCTGGTGAGCCTATAGCGGCTCAAGGCAGTGGTGCCCTTGTGAAAAAAAAAATTAATATCAAAACAAGTAATTTGCATTTGTATCATGCAGAGAGCAAAAGAGAAGAACTTAAATGAAGAAAATAATTCAAATATGTGTATGCATCTAGGATTATGCATGTTTTGGTTGGTGTTCCTCTTGAGTTGAGGATATGTTGAGTCAAATCCCACAGAGAGACATGTGTATGACTCATGGTTGTATTGTGGATCTTTCATATTTCATGTTTGCATGCAGACCTAGTTGTATTCACTATCGTAAGATAGGAGATCAAGTTACTTGCTGAGATAGTGGTTTGTCTCACCCCTGCTTACTTTCTTTTTCTCAAGTACCTATGGGTAGGCGTGTTGTAGTGGCAATGGATGCGGTGAACCCGACTATCTCTGGAGCTAGATCATAGACCCATTCTAGTCTTGAGACTGTCGTGTGTTTTGAGACTTCCACTTATAATGAATTTTGATATTTTGTAATTAGACTATGTATGAATAAACTTTCTTTTGAATGAAATGAAAAAGCTAGTTGGATTTTAGCTCTTGAGTTCAGTTCAGTGTTGAGAATGCTTTTTTTAAATCGATTATCATAAACCATGCTTCTCCGATTGTTTTCAATATCCTTTAAAAATATCTTTCAAAAAAAAAAAACTTGCTAAAATTTTGGGTGTCCCAATGACCCTCTCCACTAGTGTTGATCCTTATTCCTTAGCAAAAGTTCATAACTTATTGTTGTCCCATGAACCTCAGCTAGCCGAGACTGATGAGAATAGTGGTGACTCCATTCATTAATCCAATATGACTCAAAGAAATAACCAAGGTGCCTATAACCAAAAATTTTATCGAGGCAACTTCAAGGGTGGTGGTGGTGGTCGGCATAGAGGCCATGGCCATGGTCATTCACGATGACCCCCCTTCTTTAAACAAACCGACATGTCATCATCTCCCAATAGCTTGGCTTGCTCGAGTTTAATCATATGGCAACTATGTGATAAAGCTGGTCACACTGCCAAGTCATACATGATTCAAACTGGTAATAATCAATCGACACCTCCTCATGCCTATCATGCATCTTCCAACATAGTCAGTGTTCCTGATTCCTAGTATCTTGACTGTAGTGCTTCCGATCATATATCTCCCGATGTAAATCTCTTTCTTATTATTCAAATTACCAGGGCATCGACACCATCAAGATTGGTAATGGCTCAGGTTTGAAAAATTTTCATGTTGGCAGTTTTCTTTTTTCATTCAAGAAATTCTAAGTTTGTGTTAAACAGTATCTTACATGTTTCTGCTATGACTAAAACATTGTTTTTTTGTGAAAATATTCACCTAAGACAACAAAGTAGCTATCAAGTTCCATTCTACTCATTGTAGTGTGAAGGACATCAGGAAAAGAAGTTTTGTGAGGGACATCAAAGAATGTTCTGTATTTTATTAGTTTTGTTAATGGTCATAGTGACAGGACTGCTTTTATTTGTGAAAGAGTAAATTTTGATACAAGAAGTGCAAAACATTATTCAATGTTTTCAATTACCTTATTATGATGATTATTTGTATGTGTCCTACTTGTCAAGTTGGAAAACAACATATATATCCATTTTTTCATGCCTCTTATAGCATGCTTGAACATTTTGAGATTATCTTTTCTGATGTTTGGGGATCAGCCCCAGTGATGAGAGTTGATGGCTCAAAATATTACATGGCTTTTTGTTGACGCTTTTTCAAAATACTCGTTTTTTATGGATAATAAGTTAGACGCTTCAAGTATTTTTTGTAAGTTAAAGTGTTGATTGAAAATATTATTGGAAAAAAATGTATCTTCATATGGATGAAGGAGGAGAGTTTAAGGCTCCTGATCCCTACTTGAAAAAGTGTGATATTGGTCATCGTTACTCTTGTCCTCGCATAAGAGCAAAACGGTTTACCTGAGCACAAGCATTGGCACATAGTCGATACCGGCTGACACTCATGGCTCACTCGGGGGTACATCAAAGATTTTGGACACAAGTTTTTTCTATTGCAGTCTACCTTATAAACCATCTTCCCTCACCAAATTTAAAATACAAATGTCCTCTTGAATTGCTCTTCAAGATACAATCTGACTATAATTTCTTACTAACCTTTGGTTGTGCTTGTTTTTCAAACCTTAGGCCCTATCGGACCTATAAACTCGACTTCAGGTTAAAATTGCATGTGTTTCTGTGATGCAATGATAGTCATCATGTTACGTATGCTTTGATCCTGAAAACAATAAGTTTGTTGTGTCAAGAGAAGTTACTTTTGAAGAATAAGTTTCCATTAAAGAGACTACTAGAGGTAGTAGTAAACCAGTCTCTTCACTGGATGTTATACCCTTACCTGTACCAATGACCACCAATTCTACTTAGTTGCCTCAGTCTGTTCAAGAAGTAACCGATCCTAATCATACCGAACCAATATCACTTGGTAGTAAAACCAATTCTAGATTTGTCTCCTCAAGCTCATCTGAGACCTCAGGTATAAGCTTGGTTGTCGACCTTGGTCCTGTCCCTCATGTCCAAATGGTTCCTCATAGAACTTATCACATGATCACCCAAGCTGAGGATTGTACTTTAAAGTCATGAGTGTTCTCTGCCACCAAATATGCTTTCCGAGTGGCCTTTCTTGCTGAGCTTACTAAGGGGTAGTTTGTTTCACCCAATTTACACATGAAAATGTGGGTTTACCTATGAAACCCTCCAGATGTCTATATGGTTCAGCCACCTAGCTTTGAAAGCACAAAATTCCGTGCAAGTTCGATAAAACTTTGCATGGCCTGAAAAAAGCACCGCCTGCCTAGTACCAAGAATTGAGTAATGCCTTGATTAAGCATGGTTTTATTAGTTTCAAAACTGATCCATCTCTTTTTATGCTATGTAAAAATGGTTTGCAGGCCCTTATACTTGTTTATGTGGATAATATATTGGTTACTGGAGAGTTTGTTCAAGGTCTTATAAAATCCGTTGGCAAACAATTTGCTTTAAAAGACCTTGGACAACTTCACTACATCTTGGGCATTGAGGCATGTAATTCCTCTCATGGTCTCTTTTTATTTCAGAGAAACTATATTACAGATCTACTTATAAGAGCTAACATGTTGGATGTCAAGCCTATTTCTTCACCCATGGCCACTTTACTTAAACTATCCAGGACCAATGGTAATGGATTTGAAATCCCTACTCTTTATAGGAGTATAGAGGGTGTTCTTAAATATGTCACCATGACCTGGCTTGATATTTCTAGTTAATCGAGTTTGTCAGTTGCATCATCCTACTACAGAGCATTGAGTTGTTGCGAAGCTTATTTTGTGCTATTTAAGGCATACAATTCAATATGAGATGTTGAGATCATCAAAATCCAGGGCTATGTTTGTTTACTTTAATGACTACTCGGCAGGGTGCCCAAATGACCGCGTGTCAGCTTATGGACATGCTATCTTTATTTGATCAAATTTAGTCTTGTGGAGCTCAAAGAAACATGTGGTGTCTTGTGTTTCACGTTGTTGTTGAAATTATGTGGGTTCGATATATTATAAAAGAATTTGGGTTCAATTGTGTTTCACCACCAAATTATAGTGTGATTGTATTAGTGCTAGCTTCTTTATAGTCAAATCTTCAAGCATATCAAAATTGATGTGCATTTTGTTCAAGAAAAGATTGGTCAGAAACTTCTTCAAGTTCAACATCTCTTATGGAAGGATCAGATTGCAGATATTCTTATGAAGTCATCTCATCAATCACTATGCTTAATTACTTCATGTCCAAGCTTAATATTGGGTACCCACCGTTCAACTTGTGGGAGGCTGTTAAGGAGTCATTGGGTCCATATTCAGCTCCTAGTTTCTCATCAAGTCAAGATGGAAAGTTAACAAACAATGGAGAGAGTCAACTCAAAGAAGGAAAGCCAAGGACAACTGCAAACTACCTCTTAATTTCTTACTAATTCCTCTCCAAAGAGGAGTCTAGAAGTGAGTCCTTCCATTGTAAACAAAAAATTAGAGAGGAAAGACACATCTAAGCTTAGAAGGTTTCTAATTGTAGCGGGGCTTATCAAAAAGTCCCTTAGAGAGATGTATCTAATCATTCCACTTAATATAAATATATGGCTCTCTTTAGTTGATTATAGAGAGAGAGAGTGTTGGCCCTTTTTTGTGGACGTAGATCCTAAATGATCAAACCATGTAAATCTGTGTGTTTCTGCTTGTCTGAATTAGTGTGTGTATGTGCTTGCCGTATCGTGATCCTGAATTTGATAGGGTGTCAATGACCCCACCCTCACGGGGGGGGGGGGGGGGGGGTAGTCCATTAAGTGACCCCATTCTCAGCGAGGGTTCCTCGTCATCAAATATATATATATATATATATATATATATATATATAAAGAGAGAGAAATGTGATTCTTCAATTCAGATAAATCATTCTTAAGGAGTTCATGGACTTGTCATGTATTAGCATGATAACCAAAGATATTCTTCAAGTTGAACAAGTACTTTTAACACAAAACATGTCAAAAGTATCACTTTTATCAATAAAAAGAATGCCTTCATAAGATACAAGTATTAGAAACAAGCCAAGTAAAAACTGCCGACCAGTATGGCAATATAATTGTGGTTGTTTACTTCCAAAAGAGTAATCCTCTCTCAGATAGCCAATCAACCCCGTACATATGAATTCCTAGATAGCAATTGATGACATAGGGTCCATTGGTCAGGGGGCTATGTCCATGGTGACATCAAATCATACTATTAACATCTAGAACTCACCCACGCAGACCAAAAGTTTATGTGGCTCTGCCTTTTTGTGTCCTTAGTTGGGACAATTGGGCCCATCCCACAGAAAGCGATAACCAGGTTAGATCATGTGCGATCCCAACGAATCTTGTCCTCAACAAGAATCTTCTGCCAATGCTGATTTGAATATTTTTCTTCTGCCAGAAGGTAGAAGCTAGGTTAAAAAAAAAAACAGAAGGCAAGATGAGTATGATTAGTTTAGCATGGTAAACATGCAACTTAAGACTTAAAATCTGGCAGTTGAAAAGTTTGGTGGACCAACTATTCTTGCCAAGCATGCTCTAGGTACCTTTGCAAGTAGGAAAGTATACCACTGCCCGGAGAAAGTGGTTGAGAATTGCTTTCTCTGACCAAGAGTTGACAGAACTTACATTTGCAGCGCCATGTGTAAGTGGAATTTTCTTGAGTTCTTGCGATTACAAATTATAATCACAAAACTTTCACAGGTCAACACAAACATGTGAAGTTGAGATTGTGACTGTGATTGTCACTTATGGTTCTATATTAATATATCTTTTTTTTTTAGGAAAGCTGGGTTAGGCAGACCCGCACCAGTTATACAACCGTGCCACTGGATTTCGAACTTGCAACATCCCATCCCAAGGTGACGTGCACTTAACTGCTCCTACCAGACAAGCGGAGCTCCCTTTGGTGGTTCTATACATATGTTAACCTTTGAAAGTTGGTCACAAGTTTGAACCTGCGGTCAGCTTCAGGACGAGGAATCACAACTCTGACCAAAACAAACGTGTAATTTCATAGGTATATTTTCTCACCTATGAGAACATGTTTACAATGTTCCATGATTCTTGAATTTTTCTTAACTTCCTGTGATTGCAAAGTACAATGGCAGCACTTTCTCAAGTTTAATGAATCATGAGAAAGGGCAAGTTGTGATTGTGATTCACACTTGCGAGAGTGCTTCTCCCTTGAATCCTGTGAAGGTTGGGACAAGACCGGCATTGTAACCAACAATCCCAGCTTTTGGATTCTGAGCCGTGATTGTTAATCTCACCTACGAGTCCTATGACAAAAGAAAACGTGCATGGTCATTTTGTTTTGACAAAACGAATCAGACGTTTGCAAAGCTCTAAAGAACTTTCTCACATGAGAAAAACAAGATTTGCTTTCTCAAGTTAGAAAGCCCTCGTCGTAAAAGGAGATTGGTAAAGAAAAAACCCCAAAGCTCATATGCCCAATATCATTCTCTCAAAAAAAAGCATGCCCAATATCATAGTCTCATCCAAGGATCAAGAGGCAATATATGTGTGTGATTTTGCAAGGTTTGTATTTCAATCGGAGAGATCAACCACCAAGACAAATAAAATGATAACATCATCTTTGTCAAAATTGGTGCAACTGAGATTTGTAGTACTTGGCTGGCAAGACTCTGTGCTTAGTGGCTATTTTTTGCAATGGAGAGAAGGGAAAAGCCATAAAAAAAGTTGGTTCACAATCACCAACAGCAGAGATACGGCCACCAAGAGCCTGCAATGGTTTGTACAAATGGTACGAATGACATATCTAATCGATGGCAATCTTGTTGCTTTTTTAATTATTGTATTTTGTTTTTATTTGGTTTGGTAGGAATATGACTAGGGTAGATGGGCTAAAGCAGTTAGCTTTTTTCCATCATTCCCGGGTGCAATATTTTCATGCTGTTCACGCATTTCTCTCTCCCAAACAAAAAGAAAAAACAAAAGATCTTTGAGGAGCTACTGCCAACTAAACTATACGTGATTGGAAAAATAATTGAGCCTCAACACCATCATGAGCTTGAGTTCAAAAAGTATTTCCGCAGACTGCTGCTTTCAGTTACATATATAATAAAAATGGTTCATTTTATAAATAATAAGAATTGACTGATTTACTAGAAGTATATGGATGTTTCAAGAGGAAAAATGCTTGGAGAACCATCAGATTTAGCGTAAATAGATTAGCTCTTCTGTTGGTAGTCCGGCAGCTGTTTGGCCTTCACGAGGCCCTTGGTCAAAATGGTGAAGCTCGACTTTGTCGTTTGCACCCACTTAAATTCTACTTACAATCGAAATCTTCTGATTTTAAAGTAAATAATAGTAATAGAAATTTAGCTATGAGACCTAGGCGCTAACCAACTCATAAAAAAAAATTTGTAAGAGAAATTTAATTTGGTTTATAACCGTTTTGGATACTTAATATTTTTTTAGAGAAATGATAATTGATATATTCAGATAAAAGAAGCTAAACAGGGTGACGAGGAGTCACCACAATTCCGTACATAAACAACATTACATATCAAAATTGTATGAAAATAGGAACAAAACAGCATTACAATTTCGATCGGCAGGAAGATCGCAGTAAAAGAAATAAGGATCATCTGGCGACATTAGAACCTGCCATGCCGATATGATGTTTCTTGCCCAAAGTAACTCCAAACCAGGCCATTTGAGCTGAAAACACTCCAACAACAGCTTGCTAATAGCATGCATTAATGAAAAATTGTTTGGGCCTAGATACAATGAATCAGACATTATAGACTATCTCGGGTTCAAGCCCACTTTACGTGATCTAGTTCGGTTGAGCCATCTTATTAAGTGAAGAAACATGTATACAATTCTATGATGGGGTGAACTGTAGAGAGACCTTTAATTGAAGTCAAATTAAGTTATGGTCTCCAAACCTTATATAATGACCTTCTCTTCATACTCCACGTTATCAACAAGAAAAAATAATCTCTCATAAGGTTTAGAGAAAGAAAAAAGGCTACATATACAGGTTCTAAAAGACCGTACCCATCAATGATCTACCAAATTAAGCATCAATGGATTCAAGTACGCTTTCACATTAAGATTATGTTTGTATTATGGTTTTGAATGATTTAGCACACGTCAATCCTTTAGTTTTCGATAGATTTTTAAATCCAACAATTGGTATCAGAGCACCTATTCTCGTTGAATTATTGAAAATACAATTTTATTACATTTTTTGTGGTGTCGATCTGGTGCGATCGGTGGTTGAGCGTTTTAGTGGCATCCGGTTGAGTGAAAAGGCCGTTTGACTCTTTCTCTTTAAGAACACCGAACTGCACAGATGAGAGGGTCGATCGGCCCTCTTCTTTGGTTTTGATTGAACCCCAGATGGTGTGTTACTATCACTCAGTTCCTCGATCGTCGGACGGTAAGGGTCATAGGGCCCTTCTTTTATTATGATTGTCAGACCAAGAAGGGTTGTTAGGCCCTTATCTTTTACAATTGGCCGAAAGAGAAGGGTTGTCGGGTCATTCTCGATTGTTGATGATCAGATGAAAGAGTCGTTCGACCCTTTCTTGATTCATCTTGGCCTGGTCGAATGGCGTACGACGGAAGCAGTTTCTTGGCCGAATGAAAGGGGGTTTCCCTTTCTTTTGGATCATCGGCCATTAGGAGTTGTGTTGCCACTCGTATCGACGGTCGATGCTACTGCCCCTACTATGTTCGCTAGATCGAGTGGGTTTTGGCTGATCAGTCGGCAACCGACGATGACCTGGGGCATATGGCTCACCCCAAGCCACCGTCGATGTTTTTTTATGGTCGACCATGACCAGCGATGGTGTGCGTAGCATCCGGCTCACACTAGCCACCATCGTCGGATGCCATAAGCCTGGCGACAACCCTTGAGAGCCTTGGTTCTGACCTTGTTTAGTTGGGACCGGTTTGGTTTCCAAATCGATCCGACGATCCGAGTCTTGGTGATCTTCACTAGTTCAGTTTTGCACGGGGTGAATCGGGTCCAAGTCAATATTGCTTTTCAGACCGAGCTGACGCCCATTAGCAGACTCAGTCGGTCCGGGCGGTTCGATCATTGGCCAGGTCGGTTGATCCGTGCTCGAGCGGTTTGACCAACGATCCATGGTTGATTCAGCACACCTTTAGTCAATTCTACCGGGTCAGGGCGATTCAGTTGTTGGATATGGGTCGATCTATTGCGCCCCCCCCTCCCTTGTTTGCTCAACTCTGAAAGGCCTGAGTCAGTTCGGCCTTCAGTTGACCGAACCAGGTCTGATTCCGTATATATATTTTTTCTACAGACTCTGATGGGTCTGACCATTTTAACCCCTATGCATAGGACCGGTTTGGTCCTGGGTTCTGGTCTCATTTATGACCTGAGCCGGTTAGGGGCCAGACCGATTAAGGTGGCTTTGGGGGTGGGAGGTTGCTGACCCAATTCAGCCCCATTCAGTTATGGGGGTTGAACTGAGTCAGGTGGGGTTAGGGACCGGTTCAGTCCTCATTTGGATTTGGGGGGTTGAGCCGGGTCAGACCATGCTTTTCATTGGTTGGGCATGGTTAGACCCGACCCATTGCATGGACCCACACTTGGTTGTAGTGTGTTGAGTCTTACTCGATTCCGGGTCAGACCAAGCCTTGACCTGCAGGTGGGTCCGGCCAGATTCGTATGGTCGGACCCATACATAAGCCTTGAAGTAATAAAAAAAATTATAAGAATTTTATTATTTTTTCAAAGGTTGTTTGGTGTGCTTCAGGGCTCATTTTGGTGGGCAATTTTTTGTTTTTTTTGGCCCCATACATATTATAATTACATTTTCTTTATGTTCATATGCATAGATTAACGTATTTGAACCTTGGTATTCTTTTCAGAATTTAGGGTCCAATATTCTAAATTAAATTAGTTAAAATAATATATTGTCAAAGTAACCTCTATTGTATAGACTAGCTCATTTTAAAATATTGTGATGTTTATATGTTTGTAGTTCATGCAAATAGTGATCAGCCCAAAGAAAGATTACTATTTGGCCGAAACCAAATATATTTTTTCAGTAATAAATATAGGACAATTATACGATTTTTTATGTGAATAACGAGTTAGTCCAAAAAAAAGCATGTTGTTTAACAAGACTAATTACCCATATTTGATTACTGTTTTGAGAGTACTACTTACAAGTTGACATTTCTGTCTAAAGACTAAATGCCAATATTGTGCTGGATATCTTGTGATGGAGCTCACCATAGTTTAAATATGTTATTTTATGTTAATGCATGTGAAATTGTGTATGTTAATTATGAGCTTATTTATTCTTTATTTAGTTAATACTTATGCTTCTACGATATCTGCAAACATTAATTTCATCCATGTTTTGAAAGGTTCTAATTTTAAAAATTAGAAAGCGAACGTTATGATTGTCCTCAGATGTATGGATTTAGATCTTGCACTTTGATAGAATCAACCACATGCTCTTATGGATTCAATTTTCGCTGAGGATAAAACAAACTCTGAGTGGTGGGATAGGTATAATCTCATGAATGATCATGAAATATGCAATTTCTGAATCCTTCGGGTGCACTATGTTTGAAGAGGTAAATGCCAAGAAGTTTCTTGAAGAAATAGAAAAATATTTTGCTAAAAACGAAAAGGCTGAAACAAACACTCTTCTTTTGAGTCTTGTTTGTATGAGGTATAAAGGAAAAGGGAATATTAGGGAGTACATTATGGAAATGTCCCATTTTTTCTCGAAACTAAAGGCACTAAAGTTAGAGTTATTTGAGAACTTATTCGTGCACTGAGTTTTGATATTCCTTCTTACACAATATAATCAGTTTAAGGTCAGTTATAACTGTCAAAAGGAGAAATTGACTCTTAATGAATTCATTTTACACTGTGTGCAAGAAGATGATAGGATGAAGCAAGAAAAGATAGAAAGTACTCATTTGACAGTAACTTCTAAGGACAAGTTTAAGAAAAATAAAATAACTGAGGAAGCTGCAGTAGAACCTCAATCGCAAAAGAAACATTAAAGATATCATGATCCAAAGTCTAGTTGTTTCATTTGCAAAGGGAGGGGTCACATGAAAAAGAATTATACCAAGTATCATACTTGGTGTGAGAAGAAGGTACGCTCCTTACTTTGGTTTATTCTAAGGTTAATTTGACTTATGTTCCCAAATACACTTGGTGGATGAATTCTGGTACTAATACTCACATAAGTGTGTCTATGCAGGGTTGTTTAAGTTGTTGACGAACAATTGATGCTAAAAGATTCATCTATATGAGCGATGACAAATCAGTTCAATTTGAGGCAATAGGAACATTTATGTTACTTTTAAAGACTGAGAATTATTTAGATTTAAAACAAATATTTAATGTACAATCTTTTAGCCAGAATTTAGTTTCTATTTCCACTTTAGATAAATATGGTTATTCTTGTTTATTTAAAAATAATAAATTTAAATTATTTCTTGATTCAAATCTTATTGAGACTAGTTTTTTATCTACAGTTGATAACCTTTATATGCTTAATATTGTTTCCTCATATAATGAAATTTTGCATTTAAGTTTGTGTGGTACAAAACGAAAATTGATAAATGAGAATTCTGCTTTATTATGGCACAAGTGCTTAGGTCATATTTTTAAACAAAGAATTGAAAGGCTTGTGTCGAATGAGATTCTTGATTCTCTTGATTTTATCGACTTTCAGGTTTATGTTGAGTGCATAAAAGAGAAATGAACACAAGAAAATTAGGTGTCGAAAGGAGAACAAACATCTTATAACTAATTCATACATATATTTATAGGACATTCTCTACGACTTCTTAAAATGGTTAACAAAATTTTATTACATTCATAGACGACTATTCTCATTATGGGTACCTATATTTAATTCATAAAAAGTCTCAATCCCTAGATATGTTCAAGTCTTTTAAGGCTAAAGTTGAAAACCAACTTGGCAAAAGAATTAAGGTTGTCAGATCTGACGGTGGTGGTGAGTACTATGGTAGATATGATGAATCAGGTGAACAACGTCGATGGCCTTTTGCTAAATTCCTAGAGAAATGTAGGATCGTCCCTTAGTATCCCATGTTAGGCACTTCTAACATGAATGGTGTTGCTGAGAGGAAAAACAAGACCCTTAAGGATATGGTAAGGAGTATGACTTCTCATTCTACTTTACCATAATCCCTCTAGAGAAAAACATTGAGGACTACAACTTATGTTCTGAATAAGGTACCCTTTAGAGCAATAACCAAGACCTCATATGAATTATGGAAAGGCCGAAAGCCTAGTGTGAAGCATTTTTATATTTATGGATGTCCAACTGAGGCTAGGCTCTACAGGCCACATAAAAAAAAAATTGGATTTCAGAATGATTAGTTGCTACTTTATTGAGTATTCTAAAAGGTCTAGGGGCTATAAGTATTATGACCCTTTGAATAAGTCATTTTTTGAAATGAGAAATACTTGTTTCTTTGAGGGTGTTGAGTTTGAGAGAAGTGATAAGGTAAAAGACATTGCTTTTGAAGAATAATCTTTTTCTCTTTCTACAGTTGTGGTTGAAAATAATTAGATATTTATTCTTGACATGGTTCCTACAAATCTATATTCAAGAAATTATTTAAATCTTCCTATCTAAAATCAAACTTTTACTCCTAAAGTACAAATTCGACAACCTCAAAAAACACCTCAAGAACAAGTGTTATTAAGAAAATCCATTAGAGAGAAGAGAATGCAAATTTTAGATGATTATATTGTCTTTCTACAAGAATATGAGGGTGATACTAACTAAAGGAAAGATGATCCAATCAACTTCTATCAAGCCATACACAGTTTTAATTCTCAAAAGTAGATTTAAGCAATACATGAGGAGATTAAATCCATGAGGGACAATGACGTGTGGGATCTTGTCTCATTAACTGAATGTGTGAAACTCATTGGTTGCAAATTGATATTTAAAACAAAAAAGGATTCAAAGGGTAATGTAGAAAGATATAAGTCTCGTCTTGTTGCAAAAGGATTTACTCAAAGGGAAGTCATTGACTATACAAAAACTTTCTCCTTAGTTTCTACAAAAGACTCTTTTAAGATTATGATGACACATGTGGCTCATTTATTGCTGCATTTAATAGATATAAAGACTGCATTCCTTAATGATGACAGTGATGAGACAATATATATTGTCTAACCAAAATATTTTGTCTCAAGCGATGCCATGAAAATGGTTTACAAATTAAAGAAATCCATCTATGGACTTAAGCAGGTTTCTCGTCAGTGGTATCATAAATTTCATCAAGTTGTCCTCTCATTTGGTTTTGAGATGAATGTGGCTGATGAATGCATATACCATAAGTTCAGTGAGAGTAAATATATTTTTTCGATTTTATATGTCGATGACATATTGCTTGCCAGTAATGATATAAGCATAGTGCACGAAACCAAGAGATTTCTGACAAAAAAGTTTGAAATGAAAGATCTTGGTGACACCTCTTTTGTATTAGGGATTCAAATACATCGAGATTATTCTCGAAGTATTCTTAGATTATCGCAAAAGAGCTAAATCGAAAGAATTCTGGATAGATTTGGCATGAAAGATTACAAACCAGGTAATACTCCTGTTGCTAAGGAAGATAAGTTTAATCTCGCTCAATGCCTCAAATACTAGTCTGAAATTAAGGATATGAAATTGATTCCCTATGCATCTGTTGTAGGGAGTCTTATGTATGCTCATGTATGTACACATCCAGATTTAGCATATATTGTTAAAATGTTAGGCAGATATCTTAGTAACCTAGGTATGGATCATTGAAAAACAGTCAAATGGGTTATGCAGTATTTGTAGAGAATAAAATGTTGCATGCTCACATACAAGAAGTCAGATCAGTTAGAGATCATTGAGTATTCTGATTTTGACTTTGTTGGATGCCAAGACAGTTGCAGATCCAGGTCAGGTTATGTTTTTTTGTTGGTCGGGGGAGCTATTTCTTGAAGGAGTGCTAAGCAGGCACTCATTGCTTCTTCCACTATGGCAGCAGAATTCGTGACCTATTATAAGGCATCCAATCATGGAATATGGTTATGTAATTTTGTCACAGGGCTGCGAATTTTGGATAATATTGAGAGACTGCTAAAGTTATTTTGTGACAATAATTCATCAATCCTATATTTTAATAACAACAAGAGCTCTTTGAAGTCAAAACATATTGACATTAAGTTCCTTATTGATAAAAAAAAAAGTATAGAATGGTTAGATATTAATAAAACATATTAGCACAAACTCTATAATGGTGAATCTGCTTACTAAAGGTTTGCCACCCAAGGTCTTTCACAAGCATATTGCTCGAATAAGTGCCTTATCATTTTATGATATGCTAGTTTAGTGGGAGTTTATATTTGAACATTCTATAATATAATAAAGTTCTTCAGAATAAAGTTAAAGTTTTGGTTTCATTCTGTAATAATTTATTATGATCTCACTAAAGTTTAAAGAATGATTAGTTAAAAATAAGCATATTTGATTACATTGAATGTAATTTTCATGCTTCACATTCATACTTGATCCATGTCATTTGGTTATGTAAATATATGTGATCATTGATGAGTCCAATTATGTTATTTGTAATAAAGACCGCTTTGGTTCTATGTTGACATGATCAATGAACCAGATTGGTAGAGATATCAATTGATAAGACAATATTTTGAGCTCATAAGGTTATAATGTGTGATTATAAGGTTACGTATATGGTCCAAGTGGGAGATTGTTAGGAAAAATCATATGGGCTTACATACGATGAATCACACATTATAGATTGTCTCAGGTTCAAGCCCACTTTATATGATCTATTTCGGTTAAGCCATATGATATCTCATATGGGATGGTCTTATTATGTGAAGAGACTTGTTCTGTCTATAACTCTATGATGAAGTGAATTGTAGACACACCTCAATTGGAGTCAAATTAGGTTATGGTTCATAAACTCTACATAGTGGCATTCTCTTCAGACTCACCATTATCAACAAGAGAAAATAGTTCCTTTCATAAGGTTTAAAGAAAGAAAAATGGTTACATATACAGCATCTGAAAAATCATACCCATCAACGATCTACCGAAACACCAATAGATTCAGGTATGCTTCTGCATTAAGATTCAGTTTGTGTTTTAGTTTTCATTGATTTAGCAAGGACATGCACATCGATCCTTTAATTTTTAGTTAATTTTCAAATCTAACATTGCCATTTGTCTCAAAAAAATCTTGTTGTTCCTCTCCAGCCAAACACACATCCATATAGTCAAAAATCAATCTCAACAAGAATAACCACTTAGAACCCCAACTTTCAATTTCGTGCACTATAAGTAGGGATCTTAGAGACATGAAAGACCCCAAGGTATGCTCTTGTCCCCCAAGCATGATTAACAAGGAGTCGAACCAAAGGGCAACTCCAGAAAAGATGGTCAGTGTCCTCTTCATTCACAAAGCAAAGTGAACATTGACTAGAAAAGCAAAAACCCTTTTTCTTCAAGTTCACATCCATGAAAATCTTGTCTAAAAGCACCAATCAGCCAGTAAAATAGGCACTGGTCAGAAGACAGCTTCCCAACAAAGTATGGTTCTAAAGCCATTGCACCATAGGTTTAGATACAAACTCATAGGCAAGCTCTAATGGAAGCTCGGTGCCCTTAAACGCCTTCCACCAAAGTTGGTTCAAGTCACCATTAAGCACTATTGGGTAGAGAAGACCCATGAGTTGCATCTATTTATGGGTGACTTGTGGAGAAGGGTTTGACCGTAACATCACATCCCACCCACCACTAGCAAACCACCTTTTTGCAACCAAACTGTCTTTATTCCTAGAAGGAAAGGAAAAACCTCCAATAATGGTAAATGAAGGAGTCATAGATCCTTCCAAAAAAAGTGTACTCAACTCGTTGCCCACCTTCACCATGGACCTGCCCATAATGTATTCTAACACCTTGAACCATGCTTTCCAAATACTAGAGCCCAACCGCCACTTGTAGTTATTGGTAACAATCCATATTTATCCCTTATGACTAAGGCTCATTCCTTGACTTCAAAACACAAAGACCATAACCACTTCATTAGAAAATCCACATTCAAAGTACTCAAGTCATAAATACCCAAACCCCCATGATTTACATGTTTGGATAGATGATCTCATGTGACAAGATGGGGTGCCTTCCGTGCATCGGGTATGCCCCTAATAAACTTCTTAAATGCCCTAAGGATTCTCTTCTCTATTGGTGTTTCCTGAATCAACATACACAGAAAGTGTACCTAAAGACACCACATAGTGAGTGTGTGGGTGTTCGGCGTTCTCCTCATCTGGTCGATGCCCACGATGAGCCTAGGCCTTAGGTCGACGGTGAGCAGGACCCTATACCACGTCATCTGCATGTGGAATTTGGGTAGGTTATTGCCATGAATCTCTCATCATCTTCATAGCAGCCTACCCCCTTATATAATAGGAAAAGAGGCAGTTACATATGTAACTCCTACCCACTATCTCCCCATTATGTGGCCCACTAATGGTGTCAAACCGAGTCAGTTGAATGGGTTGGACCCAGATTTGTTATGTCCAATATTCTCCCACTTGACCCATTGACACCAAAAGTGCACTAAATCAAGGTTTATATTGTTATCTCGATTTAATTCTTTATGTGGGTTCACATGCTACCCATTATCACAAGTTTGAATTGAATGAGTCATGAAGATGAATACTCTTTTATAAAATATCATATTCTCATGTACTACACTACAATTCACCTTCATTGCTTAAGGATGTTTAAAATTACCTTTATGAATAGGTTGGTCTCTTACCTATTCTATTGGTCCTTTAATATGAGAGATCCTTTATGCAAAATCAACAATTTACAAAGTCATAGAGAATCAAATACTTATAAACAAATGTAATCACAAAATGTATTGTCATACATCAGAAGGAATAAAAAAGACCCGTCACCTTTACATGTTAAGAATACAATCCCGGTGCTAGCCCTTTAGTAAGGGGATCCGCAATCATTTCCTTCATCCCAATTGTATCAATACATACCAGATGATTCTCAGTCCTTTCTTTAACAACAAAGTATTTTAACTTCATGTGTCAGTACAAGGTTGAGCTCTTGTTGTTATTTGAAAAAAATACGACTGCTTCATTATCACAAAAGATCTTTAGTGGTCTCTTAACAGAGTCCACAATACCAAGATCCATAATGAAGCTTCTTATCCAAATGGCCTGAGATAAGATCTCACATAAAATCAATAATTTCTATCCTAATGGATTTTAGAAATATCTTCATTGTCTTGCAATGGGAGATGACACTTCAATATTTTAAGCCACTCTCGATTGCAAAAAGCAACATGCTAAGAATATTTGAATACTCCCACTTCTCATGGACATCATTTTAAGCGCTCCCATTTCTCATAGACAACTTTCAAAATGGTTGTTCTTATTTCCGTATAAGTGGAAAATAAATCGCTCTATACAAGATTCATATTGAAAAGGTAAATATGAGACTCCTTATTATTTACTTTTTATGAGACAAGCATAGTTGAGTCATTATCAATCCACTTTGATGAACATGACAATATTTATAGTTGCTTCGTCTCTTCAATTCTCAAGAAATTGACTTTAGTTGGTGAAACTAGCAGATTATGTAACCAGAGGCAATCCAGTACTGTACATTTGGGTACGAACATGCTTCTTGGGTTGGAATACACATCTACTATCACACCCTGTGTAAATTTGGAACATAACAACCTACATTTGGGTAAATTCATTGTTTTATAAACTCACACACAATCATAATAATGAATCTTAATACGGTCTAAAGAATCCTTAATCAACATGACTCAGATCACTTTGGTGATTATATGAATTAGTCAATCAAGATCTTTTACTGAAAATATATTCGTATTATGGAGTATGTTCATGCACACATTTTAATGTTTGTATATTCATAACAAGATATACTTTATATCGTAAAAAAAATATAAGTTCATGCTTCCACTTATATGCATAAACTAATTTTGATGATAAAATGTCATGAATTTAGTCATAATTCATGCTTAATGATTAAAACCATCATGCATGACTTAACCAACATGGAACATATAATTTAATATGCATAAGTCATACTTTCTATACAATAAACACTTTATAAAGCATGAAAAATAACAAAAGCAAGTTGATATGGGTAAAACCTGGAGTCTTCAAGCAAGAACCGATCTGAAAATACCCTGAATCAGTGTGAAACGACCCAAAATCAATCATCAAAGGGTCTGAACCAGTTCTGAACTTTATGAACCGGTACCAAATATAAACAAAATTTCATAAAAACGCTATGACCGAATGCCAAAATCTCTATATTTTCATATATTTATGAAAATGAGGTCTTAGCTTCTCGGAACTGGTGAAAAACTGAAAGAAACCGATCAAAAACGGTTCTGAACCAATTTCAAAAAGGGTTGAATCAGTCATAGATCCCGTTTAGTTTCAAATAGTGTCAGGATCCTGATTCAGTTCATATTAGATTCAGGTCTGACTCAATATAAGCTAGCTCCAGGTCTGACCCAGTATAATCTGGATCCGGGTCTAACCCGGTCTTTACTAGCTCCGGGTCTGACCCAGTATAAACCAAATATGAAACTAACTCGGTACATACTGGATCCAGGTTTGACCCGGTATAAATCGGATCCGGGTCGGACCCAGTTTGACACCATTAGTGGGCCACATAATGGGGAGATAGTGGATGGGAGTTACGTACGTAACTGCCTCTTTTTCCATTATATAAGGAGATAGGCTGCTATGAATATGATGAAAGATTCATGACAATAGCCTACCCAAATTTCACATGCAGATGACGTGGTATAGGGTCATGCTCACCGTCGACCTAAGGCCTGAGCTCATCGTGGGCCCATAACCCAATGTTGGCATTTTCTGAATCAACATACACAGAAAGTGTACCTAAAGATGCCACAGAGTGCGCATGCGCATGTTCGGCGTTCTCCTCATCTGGTCGACGCCCACGATGAGCTCAGGCCTTAGGTCGACGGTGAGCAGGACCCTATACTACGTCATCTGCATGTAGAATTTGGGTAGGCTATTACCATAAATCTCTCATCATCTTTGTAGCAGCCTACCTCCTTATATAATGAGAAAAGAGGCAGTTACATATGTAACTCTCACCCACTATCTCCCCATTATGTGACCCACTAATGGTGCCAAACCGGATCACCTGAATGGGTTGGACCCAGATCCGTTATGTCCAACTTTCTCCACACACAACACATGAGGCACCAACACCACCTTATCAAGAGCCGCAAGAAGGTGCCCCAACCAACTTTCCATCCTCCCCATTCACCCTATCCTCCACCTTAGCCCAATGTGAATCTCTGGTTACCCCATGTGCAATGAGATCTCCAAGTAGTGTAACAGCAAGGATGCCCGAGCACATCCAGTACTACACATTACCTCATCAACATTAAGAAGAATAACTTGACTCTTGGACTCATTAACCGGTAGTTCAGAAATCAAAGAAAAGCATTAACCATAAATACCACAAATTCTGTAAAAAGGTCTCCCCGAAGATGAGGAGATCATCAGCATAAAAAAGTGACTAAAATGAGGGCTCTCAAGCAATAGAACCCCTATGAAAATACCCTCGAAGGATGTATTGTCTAGCATGAAAGTGAACCCCTGCATAGCAATATCAAAAGGCAAAGGAGATATCGGGTCACCATGCTAGAGATACAGATATAGGGTAAATTTATCCCATCTGCTTCCATTTTACATTGATGGTAGTAGAAGAAGAGGAAATGAGAAATATGATCCAAGAAATCCACCAATCACCAAACCCCATCTTCCTTAAACATGACACAAGGTAATCCCAATTGAGTTGACAGAGTCAAAAGCCTTAACTAGATCCACCTTCAAAACAAGTGCAGGCCACTTGGTCTGATGAATGTGGTGTAAGGTTTCATGGGCCAGCACCACACTCTCATGGATCCTTCTTACAGGTATAAAAGCACACTGCACTGGATTTACAATTTTATGAATAACTCTTTAACCTCTCGGCCAAGGCTTTTGAAATAACCTGATAAATACAACCAAGGAGAGAAATGGGTCTCAACTGCCCAATGTGATCAACACTCCTTTAGGAATGAGAACCAACATGGTCTGAAAGAGCTATCTAGAAAGCTTTAAAGAATGAAGTTACCTCTTGGATAACCGCATCACCTTCAACACTAGAGTAGAAATGGATATTTTTCAGAAAACACTGCGCTTGTGGGAGAAAAGAGGAGAAGAGCAAGATCAACCATCAATTCTTATACTTCTCAAGTTTAAATGAGCAACCGTCAATTCTTATACTAAATATCTTAGATTTTGTCTATATGAATAATCCAGGACAAGTATAGAGCATGACCATATAGAGCCATGAGTAAGGCTGGTAAACAAGATGAGTAGGTCGCTATTCAGCTCAGCTTGGCCCGTGCTATATATTATATAGATTATTACATTTTAAAACACTTAAAAATACTAACTTTTATATAAAAAAAGGCCAACTGATCTAGCTCGTGATTGGATCGTAAAGCTTGACTCAGCGTGTGATGAGCTCATGAACTGAGCCCAAGAAAAGGTTTAGCCTTAGCAACCCAAGCTCGAATAGGCCAAGCTCGGCTCGTTTACCACGAGTGCCCAAACATAGAATTATTGAGGGACATATTTTAGAAGGACAATTAGCTATGGTCATTGGAGATCTTAAATATTTCATTAATAATGGTTTTGGCTGCTGAGTTTATGATCAACAGTGTCCATAAATGTCCAAATTACAAAATTACAAGGCTATTCTTATGGGACACTTATTTTGAAGAGGCCTTTAAAATTTGTAAAATGACGATAGAGTGAACTGATGTATATTTTTTCCCTTCATTTTGAAATTTCAGTTGAAATAATTACTCTAAAGTTTCTCATTTTCTATTATTGTTGCTTTAAAAGAAAGCAAATCAAGATTCTTATATTGTTAGAAATGAACTTGGTTGTGCAAGCCAGAGTTCTATGCAATAGTGCATGCAGTAGGGCACATTGAAGAGAAACTCTGAAGGTTATACCTGCACTAGGGGCCAAGGGTAAAATCTATCCTAAATATGCTGATAATGTAATATCCGAGATTTTTTTTTCAAATATTTTAATATATATTTGAGGGATTTACCTGTCCGGTATGGATCTTCACTAATGTACTTCAAATATTTATGCAATTTATGGCTATTGTTATTATTTTACACAATTTAGATTTTTCAAAGTGGCATTTGAGTTTGGATCTCGATGAGGGATCCAAAGAAAACAACTCACAGGAAAACCAAGTTCAGAATATTAGATTGAAGCATACTGGATCTTAAAATATATTTTGGATCTAGGCAAAGATATAGATTAACTAAACTCATATGATGGAGTTTGGATCTAGGGAGAGATCCGAATCAAACTAATACTTATAATTGAGATTTGGATCTAATTGGTGGACCCAAATCAAAGTAGAATTAATTTTATTTGGATATTGAGGGAGATCCAAATTGATCAACCCACTTGTTTTGGATTGTGAAGTGAACCCAATTGAAAACCAAAAAATAAATAGGTAAATAGGATTTCAGATCCATTTGAGACCTAAATGGATCTCATTAAACGAAATAAGATTTGGGTCCACTTGAAACCCAAATAAGATATATATATATATATATATATATATATATATATATATATATATATATATATATATATATATATATATATATATTAGATTTGGATGAGACCCAAATAGATCTCACCAAATCTATAGCACATGACACCCCACTCACCATCAACCCACGTAGGTTGGATCTAATTAGAATCCAACCCAAGACCTAATTCAATCACACTAGACCCACTTTTGACCAGTCCCAAAAGGAGGCCAACCCAAATGAACTTGGGTTGGAGCCCGGACCCACAAAAAACTAAACCCTCAAATAAGTTAGGGGTCGGATTCAAGTAGTTCCAACCCATAAAATCGCCCATTTTAAACTAAGTGGGTTGGATCCAACCCAAAGGACCTCTAAAAACCACTTTTGGGGGGTTGGATCCAACCCACCCCACAATCCCACCATGCTGCTGGCACGGTGGCACCCTAGCCAACCCGATGCCCACCACCGGGCCACCGCCCATGGTGGCCGGAGCTCGGCTCCAACCCGACCCCACCACCGTGCCATCCGGCACGATGGCCTGAGCACGGCACTACAAGCACCGCCTCCTCTATGGAACCGTCAGAAGGTGGGAGAAGGGTCGGCCACCCACGGTGGCCCAATACCACCCATGGTGGCCCAATGCCACCTTGCTTCCGCCAGTCTAGGGCAACGCCACCCCCTCTCCCTCTCATGACTCCCCCCTGAGTTCTTGCATGGGGGCTGGCTGCAGCCTCCCCTGTCGCATCACTCTCCCTCATTTCATGGGATGGTAGGGGGTCACCTCCCTCGCCACCCGCGAGCCTCACTTCACGGGATGGCAGGGTGTCACCTCCCTCGCCACTCGCGTATCTCTCCTCTATAAAGGGGGTTCCCCCCTCCTCACTCCCTCAACTCTCTCTCATAGTCGCTCTCTCTCAGCTCTCGCAGTTTCTCTCTCTGTGACTGCTTTTTCGGTAGAGACTTGCTGCCTCCTTCCGGCTTCTTCTGACCCAGTCGGCGACCACTAAGGGTCCCGCAACTCTCACCCCACTCCTTTTCGGTTTGAGCAGGCTTGGCCAAGCCGAACCGAGCCCAGCTCGGCCCCATTCGAACCGAGTCTAGCTCAGCCCAGCTGGACCGAGCCCAGCCAAGCTCGGCTCAGACAAGGCTGAACCACCTCGATTCGGTGTTTTTGCCCCTGACTTCGCCGCTTCACCAGGAACTGCGCCACCATCGTCGCCACGACCTTTTCATGCTCCCCGGGAACCTACATGAATCCCGAGTTAGGATCCTTATGTCGTTCTTTGGATAATTATATAAATGTGAATATATTCATTTTTACATGAGTAGGTAAAAAATGTATATGTAAGTAAATAGTTATATATTTTTATTTATTTATGGGAATATATATGTATTATGCAGAAAATACATATTAACTTATTAAAGTTCATAAAATTTATGAAGGTAAATAATTTTGAGCTTTTCGAATAATTATGAGTTTTTTTGAATAATTATGAGCTTTTCAAAAATTATGAACTTTTTGAGTAATTATGAGCTTTTTTGAGTAATTATGAGTTTTTTTGAATAATTATGAGCTTTTTGAATAATTATAAACTTTTTAAATAATTATAAACTTTCGCATGAACTTTCACATGTTTATGAGCTTTCGTAGGTTTTATGAGCTTTAAGGATGCATGCATAAAATTTTGTATGATTAAAATCGCATGTCACTTTATGAGGAAAATATAATTCACGTACTACATTGTTAACGCATGTGATGTTATGTTTTAGAAATGCCAAGTGATGATGCATGCATGCAATGAATGTTTAAACTCAAATATTGGAGTTATGGATCGCATAGCCCTGCTATGCATGACTCATGTTGCAGTTGAGGGTTCAAAGAACCTATATAGTGTTCATTGGGAACGTTGGCGTGTATAGCATGTGATATAATATAAGATTGCATGTAGGTGCAAAAAGGGCATTGTGCCATAAGGATGTATGCATGTATATACACACTTCTAATGATATATCTGCCTTCACAGGCGAAGTACTCATATGAACTTAAGGCGTCCGAACAACACTGAATGTCTTGAGTATATATGAATTAATCATGATTACCTTGGAGGGGTACTAGGGTTCTTAAACCCTGAATTGCCTAATGATATGAGACATATGTAATGACAAAACCCTATAAAAAGATAATTCTGAACCCATTCAGATTTATGGCCTACCTGAAGAGGTAGGTAATACAAGCCCCGAGTGACATTATTATGTTTTATGAGAGCAAGGCATCCCAATGGTTTTCAGTTACTCTGAAGTTAAGATATTGGGGCTATCAACATGTCCTAGATGATAGATCCCTAACTACTACAACTAGTCCTGGATGCGTCTTATATTGAACGTTTACCACTACAAGAACTTCTCCCGGTCTCGAATCTCCTATTTTGGACCCTAGACAGTTAGACCTTTGGAAAACTTAAAATGCATAGCATAATGAATGTCTGAAGTGTTCTTTTTTGTTGCATTGTATACCTCTGTGTACATGAGAGGACTGTAATCAAAAGAAACAACCACCTTATTTACATAGTCTTGAAATGAAAATATGCCCTAATAATGCACAATCACATTCTTAATAAAAAAGCATGTTACTTCACAGTTGTTAATTTTGAAACATGTATTATTTCCTATTAAACTATTTTATGCCTTGATGAACTTTATTAAAATTATACCATACCTTGATGAACTGTGATATCTTGTATTGAAATGTACCATGTCTTGATGAATTGTGACATCTTATGTTAAAATATATGTTTTAATATTATGTAATTACTTAAAATTGGTATATACCTATCAGGCTTTCACAAATATGATCTTTTAAAGGGATTTCAGGTGATTGATGTGCTGCAAGCACAGTGGATGGCGAGATGCAGGGAAGGCGTCGAGAGCCAGAACATTTGAGGATCTAGGGCCAAACTTGGGATTTTATTTTATTTAATCCTAAGTACTTGTTTAATTGCAACTTTGTCATTTCTGTCTATTTTACTGTATTTTGTGAGTGTCTACTCTTAAAAATATAAATCATTTTGGTTTTTCATAAATGATTCGTGAATAGTTCTATGATCTTACATTGTTGATTTATACTTGTAGCTCACTCCAAAGTCTTTCAACCCCTGCATGAAAAGTATTATTTTCTGCTATTTAAAGTTTTAAAAAAAATGCTAAAATTTTGGGTTAAGAATTTTGAGGCATTACAGATAATATGATGTTTCATGATCAAAGTTTATGTTTAATGCATATACTTATTTTTAACAGTTCATTAAGCTTGTACCACTTGTTAAGATCTTGGCACTTGTTTAAGATTATTTTTTAAAGGAATCCTTTCGAACATATTAGAAATTACAATAAAGCGGGCACCTACAGGAGAAATATAATAACAAGAACAAGCGACTTGGAACTATATCCCTTAGGAAGACACTAAACAAAGATTTCATGGTTTATATTTTGATATGTTAGGTGAGAAATTACATGAAAACATCTACTCTACAATACATTCTAAGCCTACTAAAGTATACCAACTTCCTAAAAACGCATAATGGCAAAACTTTTTTGAGTGATAGGAGTGATTCTCATGTTAGAGATATAGATTCAGCTGGTGTTGCAGGTCCAGATGAAACAAACTAGAAAGAATATGGCCAACCCACATGTCCCACGTGTTTGTACTCTTTAACACAACAAGACTCTCTTAATCACATTAACAAGAGTCCTACAAGAGCAAGAAAGAATACTCAGGAAAGTTCCATAAAGAAGATAAAGACTATTGAATGTAACCTACATGAAGTGAGACTCCTACCTAGAGTAGAAAACTGTATGAGACGTCCCCCTTGAGTTTTCCATTATAAATATAGTCCTTTCTCTCTGGTAAATTCAAGAAAGAAAATAAAAGAAAGAAAGAAAAAGAGAGAGAGAGAGGCTCTGTTAACGCAGATGTAGATCACATTGATTGAACCACATAAAAATCATGTGTCTCTTTTATGTGTGTGTGTGTGATTTGATTCATCGTGTGCTTTGTCAAGTCTAATAATTTCTTATGGTAACGGAGCCATAACCACCACCATCATGTTGTGTGTCATGCTGACTTTGTTGTTGCTATCATTGTTTTGTGTGTCCAGCCCTTACATCTCTTACATCCAAGAGACCTCTCAAAATAATTAGAATAAGAGTGAGTCCACTCCTTTTTCATCGCTCTCTGCTCCAAATACCTTTTAATATTTTGTAAGTCCTAAGCTCATTGTTGATAACTATACATTATGGGCCTCTCAGTTTAAGTCTTTATTGATTTCATATGATTTGCGTAGCTATTGATGGATCAAAAACCAAACATACTGAGTTTATTACTCAAGATGAAAGCAAGTTATAAATCCAAAATTTGTGACCTAGAGGAAACACGATCAACTCTTATTAAGTTGGATATTTTTTGCTCTTTTGAGGTTGTCCACACTCAAATTGTGGACTTAGATACCTCTTGTGAGGTTTGGAAGGCTCTCAAGGAATACTATGTTGCATACTCATGGGCAAAAGTTATGCAGCTAAAAGAACAACTCTAGTCCTTTAAGAAAGAAAATAAATCAATTGGTGAATATATTCAGAAAATAAAATTGATCTCACATTGACTAGTTGTTGCGGAAAAGCCTATTCGGGAAGATCTTGTTCTTCACGTGCTTTGAGGTCTACCTCATGAATATGACTCTTTTGAGTATCTATTAGCACTCATTCCAGTACATCGTCTGTCAGGTTTGCGATAAACCAGGTCACTCTGCCAAGATTTGTAGGATGATTTCAAGAGAAAGCCAGAATGTGCCTCCTCATGTTTACTGCACTACACAAGCTGGCATCTCAGCAAAGGATATGTCGTATCTTGATTCAGGAAACTCACATCATATGTCTCCAAATTTGAATGCCTTATCTACTCCTTCAGAATATCTAGTCAAGATTTAGTAAAGATTGGTAATGGTAAAGGTTTACAGATTTCTCATATTGGTAGTTCAAATCTTAAATTTGGCAATTCTAAATTTCTTATTAATATATCTTGCATGTTCTCAAAATAACAAAAAATTTATTTTCAGTGCAAAGATTCACACAAGACAATGGAGTAGTGTTCGAGTTTCATCCTTTGTATTGTAGTGCTAAGGATGCCAGAACTGGAGAGGAGCTTGTTCAGAGAAAAGCAAAGAATACACTTTATTTTATAGATTTGTTTAGTAATATTGAAAATAAAAGTGCTTGTGTAGGAGAAAAAGTTGATTTGAATGTTTGGCATAATAGACTTAGACATCCTAGTTTGAAAATTGTTCAAAAAGTTATTTAAAGATTTGGTTTGCCTTATTTTAATATTGATGTTTATATTTGCACTGTTTGCCAAATGGGTAAACAACATAAGTTACCCTTTTCCCACGTATCTTATGAAAATCTTAAAACTTTGCAGATTATTTTTTCAGATGTTTGGGGTCCAGCCCCTGTTCAAGGTACAAATGGTTATAGGTATTATGTTATTATCATTGATGCCTTCTTCAGATATTCCTGGTTATATTTAATGAATTACAAGTCAAATGTTGCCAATATATTCATGAGGTTTAAAGTCCTAGCTGAAAATTTGGTTGGGAAAATGATTAAATTTTTGCATACTCATGGTGGTGGTGAGTATAGAGCTCTTGACTCTTATTTGAAAGATTGTGGTATTGGCCATCATGTTTTTTGTCTTCACACAAAGGGATAAAATGGGATCTCTGAAAGAAAGCATAGACATGTTGTAGATACAAGCCTTATACTTATGGCTCATGCCAGTGTACCTCAAAAAAATTTGACCTATGCCTTCTGAATAGCTGTTTACCTTGTCAATAAACTGCCTACACCTAATCTTAATTACAAATGTCATCTTGAGGTCTTATTTAAAAAGTGACCTAATTACATATTCCTCAAGACCTTTGGTTGTAAGTGCTTTCCTAATCTCAGGCCTTACAAAGATAATAAATTGGATTTTAGGTCTAAACCACATGTTTTCTTGGGATATAGTAATAAATCATCATGATTATATATATATCTTGAGCCACAATCCAATAAATTTATTATATCTAGAGATGTTATCTTTGATGAAAATAAGTTTTCTCTTGATAATTTCATTAAAAAGTCAAAATTGTCCAGTCAGCCCAAACCTCAATGGACCCTTAATCCATATCTCCTATTACCTCTTCTCAATCTATTCATAAATCTCTTGTCAACACAAAAGAAACCAACCCTAGTACTTCTATTGTTGAAAAAGTTTTTGCCTCTCCAGAAATTCCTGACCCAAACCTTGAAGTCATTCCTGCTCCTATTCCATAATGTACTCATCATATGGTTACATGCACTCAAGATGGAACCCTTAAACCTAAATCCTATCACATGTCCAAATACTTGTTCATTATAGCCTTGTTGACTTAACTTACCTGTGACCAAGAGCCCGCTAGCTTTAAACAAATAGTTGAGAATCCCAAGTGGCAACATGCAATTCAAGAAGAATATGTTGCCCTTATGAGAAATAAAACCTAGAAACTTGTACATCCATATGGCTCTCGCAATCTTGTTGGTTGCAAATGGGTCTATAAAGTTAAAAGAAGAGTCGATGGAACTCTTGAACGACATAAAGCTCGCCGAATAGCTAAGGGTTTTTACATCATGAAGAAGGTGTTGACTTTTTTGAAACCTTTAGTCATATGGTCAAACCAACCACTATTCAAATGTGTTAAGTACAATATGGGGGGTTAGGCAACTTGATGTTAATAATGCTTTTCTTAAATGAAACCTTAGAAGAGGAAGCGTATATGGTTCAACCACCTGGTTTTGAAAGACCTCAATTTTTTAGGCACATTTGCAAACTTAAGAAAGCATACTATGGTCTAAAACAGGTTTCTCGGTCTTGGTTTCAAGAACTAAGTAATGATCTTATCAAAAGAGGCTTTGTTGGCTCCAAAACTGACCCTTTGTTATTTGTTTTTCATAAAGATAAGATAATTTTTTTGTCTTGATTTATGTTAATGATATTCTAATCACAAGGGATTGTTCATCTATTATTTATGAGTTGATCGCCTTCATTGGGCAATAGTTTTCTCTTAAAGATCTCATCTGACTTCACAATTTTCTTGGTGTAGAGGTAGCTTACATTCAACCAGGCTTGTTTCTTTTTCAAAAAAAATATATTTTGGATATTCTTATGAGGTCTAATATGTTGGAAGATAAATTAATGTCCACGCCCATGTTTGCCTCTCTCAAACTCTCAGCCAGCAGTGGTGCAGAGTTCGATAATCCTACTTTATACAAGAGCATTGTTGGTACCCTATAATATGTTACTCTGACTTCGACAGATATCTCCTTCAGTATGAATAAAGTTTGCCAGTATATGCATCGTCCCACCTTAGAACATTGGTTTGTTGTTAAACGTATCATGCGATATCTGAAGTTCACTATTCATTATGAACTCCTCAAGCCATCCAAAGCTTTTGAGATTTCTATGTACTCTGATGTTGACTAGGCAGGGTGTCCAGATGATCATAGAACATTGATTTGTTGTTTATATAGGGCCTAAATTAGTGTCTTGGATTTCCTGTAAACAACATATAGTGTCTCATTTCAACACAGAAGCCAAATATAAAGTTGTTGCCAATGTTGCTGCTAAGATAACTTGGGTTCAGTTCCTTCTTCAAGAACATTGTGTCCCTACTAGCTCTCCACTTATTGTTTGGTGTGATAGTGTTAGTGCCACAAATTTAGCAACACATCTAACCTTTCATAATTGAAGCAAGCATATTGAAATTGATGTGAATTTTGTGCATGAAAATGTGGCAAAGAATCAAATGTGTGTGAAGAATCTCTCTTCCAAGGATCAAAATTGTTGATGTTTTGACAAAACCCATGTATGTCTCGCAGTTTCAGTACTTCTGGTCTACGCTCAATGTCATGTATTGGACATTGAGCTTGAGTGGGGATGTTAGAGATGTAGATTAAGTTGGTGTCGCAAGTCTAAATGATCCAATCCAAAAAGAAGATGGTCAGCCCACACGCCCCCCCATGTTTGAACTCTTTAACACAAGAAAACTTTGTTAATCACAGTAACAATAGTCCTACATGAGCAAGGAAGAATAGTCAAGAAAGTTCCAAAAAAAAGATAAAGACTATTGAATGTAACCTACATGAAGTGAAACTCCTACCAAGAGTAGAAAATTGTATGGGACATCCTCCTTGAGTTTTCTATGATAAATAATCTGGTCCTCTCCCTTTGGAAAATTCAAGAATGAAAAAAAGAAAGGTTCCATTATCGTGGGCATAGATCACAATGATCGAACCATGTAAAAATCATGTGTGTGTATGATCTGAGTATGGTTTGGCAAGTCTGATAATTTTTCATCCCGATACCAATTTGTTTTAACTTTGATTGTTGATGCGGTCCATATCAATCTAGCAAACCTACTTACACTTTAATTGGATAATTTTTGACATCCTCATATGTTATCATCCTTACCTTATTCTGTGGTTTTCTTGGATTCAGAGTCAGTATTCCTTTCTCTTTTCTACCTTTGGCATTATACTTGTGCGCTTTTTTTCGTGTGCCTCTTAGAGTGTGTTTGATTACCTTGGATCTAGGATAGGTTTTTTAACTAGAGATCTAGCGATCTCTAGTCCCCCCTCCCAACCCCCAACCCCTTGGTTCTCATCATAGATCTGAGGTAATCAAACACATTCGTAACTAATTTAAATCACCCTTATTCAGGGCCGATACTGATACTAACAACATTGCACTAAACTCATCAAGAAACAGGTTCGGGAACATCAACTCTTTGACATGGGGCAAAAGCGACACCTGGCTGGGTTCAAGATCCGATTTCTTCATTTATACTTTATTCCATTGCTTATTTTGGATTTCAGGCTATTGGATGTAACTTTGAGATTCAGAATCATCATAGATCCGCAGTTAGGTTTTTTCTTTATAAATATTCACTGTGGAGGGGTTTTGAGAAAGATGGATGAATGAATTATTGATTTTTTTTTAATTTCCTTGATTTTTCTATATATCATGGATTAGGTGAAATAGATCACTATTCGGTAGATCGTAGTGTAGATCTTTTATTTAATTTGGGCTTGGATTCGAGTCACCACTGGATTTAACTATTAACAGTATCACCACACCAAGGCCTCTACTTGGCAACTCAGCTCAGACCAATGTAGCAAAGATCAGCTAAGGAAAGCAGTATTCCCTTCTGCCACAACTAGTTTATCTGAACAAGCAACCAATCAAACCAAAGAGATTCATGTATTAAAGCAAGTATGAATAGCAAATTTGTTGATAAGGATTCATGGTCTGAATAATGTTGTTGGCCTACAAAATTGTATGACATTGTATCAAACTTATATAAATAAATAAATGGTAATTGTTCTTAGATAATCTCAATATATTTTTATTTTGTTCTTTTTAATTAGCAATCTAGCAGTGAATAATGCTAAAGTCCTTTAAAAATGCAGTGAATATTGCTGAAAAAAATAGCATATAATCAATATAATCAGTTTGAAGTGAAAAAATAGTGGCGACAAGGGTTGCTTATAATATATTCTGAGCAATCAAATTGATTTCCGAATATTTGGCATACCAGGTGCTAATTACTGCATGTACCTTTGATCTGGATATGAGAATCATACAATCCAATTGAAAAACTTGTACATAGAAGTGACCTAGTTCTCTATATTCCAAATTATCTATCAATTCATGATCCAACATTTTAAATTCCTTAGACTAAACTTCTTCTAGACTAACCTAGGTTCTGACCATGGTCACCGACATATCACAATATTATTGGTATTTAAAAAATCCTTTTTATATATTTTAAGCATTTGTTTTCTATTTTTGTTTCTTTTACAAACTTTTCTATTTGTTTCTTTACATTTTTGCAAGAAAAACCTATTATTTATTATCTTTTTTATTATTTCTATTATTTTATTTTATTTTGAAATTTTAAACTTCAAATATTCCTCAAGATTTTCTCAAAAACAATTAAAAAAAAACACTCAAGAAAAACCTTGCAAAGAAATCATCGACAAAGATATTCGCCTTGACATTGGGTTCATACCTTGAACCTTGAGCTCTCCATGGCCAAAACTAATGGCATGTTTGGAAGTGAGAAAGATGTAGGAAAAGTGAAGATGGAAAGGAAAAAAGTATGATTTTTCTCACCATTCCAAACTAGAGAATTTTTCTCGAAAAGAGTTTTTCTAAAAAGTATGCTTTTTAATAAGAGACATTTCTCTGGGTGGTGGAGGAATGTTTTCAGAAAAAATTTGTTGGCTTTCTCTCTCTTCATCTCATCACTATCACCACCCACCACCACCACCATTCATCTTCACCATCACCGTCATTGTCGGGGGTTGGAGGCAAAGAGAAAGAGGTAGAGCTTGGAGGGCTTCATGTCTTCAAGGCATGACAAAGAGAGGGGCATAGAAGATAAGGCTGGACCAAACATTGGAGTCATGCAAGTACATGAGCATGATGGTGGTGGTGTGCATAGACTCACCGAAGAGGAGGTGTGGGAGGCCGAGGTAGGCGGGAGAGTCGCAAACTCACTGGAAGAAGAGGAGGGAGGAGGATGCGATCTTGGGGAGGTCGTTGAGGTAGCAGCGGAGGCCGTTACAACGGCCGTGGACCAGGAGATCGGCGCCAAAGATGGCATAGCCCCAGTGGAAGTACGAGATGGTAATCTTTTGGAAGAGTTAGTCGGTGTGGCTGCTATAGCCATGGTCATGCAGACGATGTCGTGGATGGGGGCGACGCCCAGAAGAGAGAAGATGACTAAGAATAACCACCACCACCACTAATTACTCTTCTTCTTCCCTTCATTTTTCTAACATTTTTCCTTTTATTTTTCTCATGCTACCCAAACAAGTAAAAAAAGTTCATTTAAAGAAAAATATTATATAAAAACTTCTCATAGGAAAAATTTTCTTTTCCTATAAGAGTTTTTCTTGATTATAAATGTGCCCTAATTGTCGCTATTGTATCCATGTTTAGCAAAATGACCTTTGTCCCAAAGGAAAGATTCACTTGTCATCTTTTTTTTTAAATACTTAATTATCATCACAATATTGTCATGTAGATTTCTTGTTTTTGAGTGCATTAATAAGAATTAATGTACGAGTTTCATATCATTTGCCATTAAAAACCAGCTTGAAGGCTTGCATATATAGCTATCTGGTTGCATGTTGCATGATTTTGATATAAGGGAAATCAAAGCCTCTACAACTAATATAAAAGTCCGAAATTTTTGGTTAACCAGTCCTGACCGACCACAACCCTCTATGATTATCTATCAATCATACTAGATCTCCCATTGAGGACTCAATGGTAATGCTATGAAAGTTGTGGTTAACCATAGTTAACCCTTGTAGAATGCTTTGCCACCAATACTGTTCTGTTTCAGCCCACTCCATATCACCCACCACAGTCATCCAAGGTGAGTGCACCAACTTGCTTGATTCAACCTGCTGAAGATGACACAAACATTAACCTTTATCCACTCTACATGAGGCACCCAAATGTAGGGATGTCAATTGAGTAGATTTCATCCAATATCCAACCTAATCCGACTCTTTTTAATTGGGTTCATGATATCTGATTATAATGATTTTGATTTTTTATTACTGAATCGGACAAATATCGGGGTATAGAATAAGCTTTTCACCATCCAAATCTGAATCCAACCAAGAATATGTTTAACCAAATCTGGTATCAATCACATCTGACCCAAATTTAAATCATTTACATCCCTAACCAACGACCAGCCTGGATCCTGTGTGCAAGAGCAAGATAAGAATAGCTTATGTGTGTCGACCATTATTATATGATCGAATAATTTTATCTTTAAATCAGTTTTACCCCCATTCACAATTGTTTCACACACCTGACTAGGTAGGTCAGCTTCAGGCATTCAAGTTGAAGGATGTCAAGAGTTCAATACCAGAGGTATGCATCCTTCGATGCAAACCAAAGTCACCACAAAACAATCTCTGGAAAATAAGAGAGATGTTATCATTGCAAAATTTTACTTTTGCAAGTTAAACTGACCTTTGAAAGAGATTTTAAAAATAACTCGCTTCCATTTTAAAATGCAAGAAAATTTCGTAGAATGGGACTCGCATGTCGATACGAGGTTCAACTGTTTCTGGCACCATAACCAAGGGTAATCAAACCAAGTATCAATCATGTGATTTGCTTTGCTCAATTTATCTAAATTGACGTTCTATTTCTTAAATGCACAAAGAATCAGTCATGTGCTGTGAATACAAATTGAAAACATGGTGTATGCTTTAAATATTTAAAATGCTTGGAAAAGAGAACACTTTGAAAATTGTGAGCCATATCTGAGAAGTATTTTTGAAGGAAAATCGATTTCTGAAGAAGAGGAGATTTTTTTGAGAAAATTGAATTTTGAAGAAACTTTAAAGATTTTTTAGAAAATCAATTTTTCTGAGTTTTAAACTCTTGAATTGATCAAAAGGATGGGCGTGTAACCCTATGAAAAACTATTCATGATATGATCTAACATAGATGATGCATGAATGCAATTTGAGAAAATATTTTCTGAAGAATTTTGAAGAAAATCATTTGGAAAAAGAATTTTGTGCCTTATAGAATTTAGATGAAATAAACTCAGCATATATTTCTGACTATGGCCACGAATATGCATTGAATGTATCTCATTTAGTTCTAAAATGGGGAAATACTTAGAAAACTTTTGAGAAAATACAATTATTTTTGAAGATAGCCTAAGAGTGTAGGTCATTTATGGCTTAAAAGAAGATGATAAATCTAGATATTGTTCGTATTCTGACTATGGCCACAAATATGAACTCAATCAAGTTTATTAACTCCTTAGAAGCGAGTGCACATGCCATTCGTGTAGACCATTGTGAATTTGAATATGCATGAATCATCATCCATCATGCATTAACATTATTGAAAAATATATTATATACAATGCAGCTCTATTCTAAGCAAGAAATTAAATTTTTATTCTAAATTTTTATAATTTACATCAATAATAAATTGAAATAGAGAAAAGAAAAATAAAGAAAATATAGTATTGAGTGTCCCTATAAAACTAAAAAACTCGTTAGTGGACAAATGTTGGCTTTTCAGGATTTATCTAATAATATCTGAAATTTATCTGAATATAACCCTTTTTCCATGTTTCTTTGAAATAAACATAATAAAGGATAATGCAGAATTGAAGAAATAATGAAAATAATCAACTTTGAAATTCGGAATCTTGAGAAAAATGGCTAAAACACTCTTGAAAATTGACCTTTATTGCAAAACAGGGTTGAAATTAGGGTTTTTCAGAAAATATTTTGGTAATTTGTTTAATCTGGGGATTAAACAAATTCAAAACAATGCAAAATCGGGTGAAGTACACCTTAATATGATTATGAACATGATCAAACCCTAAAAATATGAAACTTTTTATGAAAAAACAAAATATTATAAAAAAATCAAATTTTGCCCCTATTTCACTTGAATCAGGACTTTGCGAGCATCATGTTTTTATGAATTAACTAAATAATGTATCAAATGAATTTCAAAATTTATAAAAATTGACATGGACACTTTTAATAACACTAAAATTAAGATGAAATAAAAAAGTATAATTTTTAAGATTCTTTTGATAAAAAAATTAAATAAAAAGATAAAAATATACAATTTTACCCGTGGGTATATACCTATCACAATGTCAAACACAAATTAGGCATCAAAAAGTAATGAAAAACTATGAAATTTCATATGGAGAAACTATACATCTGAACAAAAATAATATTTTTTACAGATTAGAAAAATCATCTCTGGTTAGGGAGATATCGTTTCGACAGTATATGCTTGATTTCAGTGAATGCATAATGGTTCTAGAAAAGGCAATTATGATTTTGGTTTAATTAAAAACAGCAAACAGAGTTCAAAAATTATCAAAATCACACTGATATAACTATACATGTTGTGAATTGTGTGGATTTTTACGGATTGTAAAAACGATCTTTGGTTAGGGAGATACAATCTGCGTAAATTGAACCAAAGCTTAAACCATGCATAACGGTTACTGATAAACAGATTCTGATTTCTGATAAAATAAAAATAGCAGACAACCATAAAAAATTTTAAAAATTTCACAAAATATACTAGACATTCTTAAAAACACACTGCTTTTTACGAATTATCAATTAAATCTATGATGAGGGAGATATCACTTCAACAAACCACACATGATTCCACGTAGTGTTTTCATGATGCAGGAATTAGAGTTTGGTTTTTTATTTTTTTAGCAAGGTTAAGAAACTCAAAATAGTCCAAATTTTTTATTAAAAGTCACTAGCACACGCATGATTCAACTTTAAAAAAAATAGATTTTATTGACATAAAAACGCACATGAAATAACATTATTGCTGTGTGGCTAGAATCAAGGTATGTGCATTACCGATAAATACATGAAATACCCTAATCTAAATATGCAAAATCATAAAAAAAAATATGGGAATCATGTATCGAATCATGATTTGATGTTTGAAAGAGTGAAATAAATATGAATATGATGAAATAAAAAAAATCAGGGATACACATTGAAAATTTGATTTAGCCTTTGAAAGAAGGATTCAATCCATAGAGGTATCAAATCTCATCTTTTCTTTGGCATAGACGTAGAAAACAATAATCTAAGCTATTTCAACGGATTAAAGATGTAAAAAACCTTCTAATACAGTATTAGATCCTATTCTGGAATTGATTTCATACTTCTTGAATGAAAATCATGCTTGAAATCAACATGCAAGGGGCGACAATGGTTAAATTAATGAAATAAAGCATATAAAACTAATAAAATCAATAAAAATAACAAAATAAAAACCTTACCTTGGGCTGCTGCAATGGAGGACCTGCTGGAGGAGAAGGAAGTCATGAATTTTAGAGAGAGAGAGAGAGGGTGAGAAAGCATGTTCGACCCCCCCCCCCCCTCCCCTTTATGCCTCTATTTATAGCTTTTTGAAACTCTTAATTAAAGAGTTTCAATTTTTTGAAATTCTTCTTAATTGACTAAAGATAACTCAAATAAGGAGGCAATTTTTCTTGAGATATTTTAACCTAACAAGGCACTAATTAACTAACCTAATTGAGTTTTAATTAGCATAAAACAAATCCAAATATGGTGCCACCTATTGTGGGCCCACATTTGATTTTAAAAGCTATTATTTCAAGGTTTAAAAACAAGGTTTTAAAAAGTGGAAATAAAGGTTATATTTTAAAATCAATTTTGATCTTTTTGAAATTCTAATTCAATTAGGACACTAACCAAACTTGAACTAACCTTTTTCAAATGTGGCGCCACTTACTGTGGGCCCCATTTGAGTTTTTAGAAAATGATTTTTAAAGTTTGAAAATAAAGGGGTTAAAAATAAGATTTTCAAAAGGGGTTTAAAACAAAAGATAAAAATCAAAATTCTAAATCAACTAGAGTCCTAGATGAGTTGAAAATCTCTCGGATGTGGCCCCAATTGTGTGGGCCTCACATTTGAGTTTTTGAACAGGTTAAAATAAAGGTTAAAAAAAGAGTTTTTAACACAGATGAGAATAAAAGTAAAGAACAAATTCAAAAAAAATAGAGTTGTAAACTGACTAAAACTCTGACTAGAGTTCTAAAATTTTGAAACTCTGACATTTAGGTTTTTGAAAGACAAACGAAGAGGTTTTGAAAGATCTTTTTCAGATATTAGTGAAAATAAACAAAAGATTAAATCAGTGTTAGAGTCCTAATCAATTGGGACTCTAGAATAGAGTCCCAAAATTTCAAAACTCTGAGAATTGGATCTGTTTTTGAAAAATAAGTGAAATAAAAGTAAAAAGATGAGATCAGAGTAGAGTTCTGGACCAACTAAAATGATGGGAGAGAGCCCTAAGATTTTGAAACTCTACAATAAAGTCCTGAAATCTTGAAATTTGATTTTTTGAAGGATAAATGAAAAAGGTTTTGAAAGATTTTCTCGAAAATAAAGTTAGGGCTAGAGTCCCAATCCAACTGAAACTCTGGAATATAGTTCTGATCTTACTAAAACTCTAAAATTCTAATTTCTTTTGAAAGGTTTTGAAATATTTTCTTGAAAACGGGTAAAAACAGTAATGAAAGATAGAGTCCTAATCTGACTGAAACTCAGTGATAGAGTCCTAGTCAAACTTAAACTCTAAGGTTTTGGTTTATTTTGAAAGATTTTAAAAGATTTTCTTGAAAACAGGTAAAAATAGAAACAAAAGATAGAGTCCTAATCTAACTGAAACTCTGAGATAGAGTCCTAGCCCAACTGAAACTCTCAAATTTAGGCAAAATAAAATAAATGGATAAGGGATAAGGCTTCTTCTGGTTTAAAAACAAAATAAAACTTTTGAAAAGGTTCAAAAAGCTAAAAAGACAGAGTCTTGAATCAACTAAAACTCTGAAATAACTAAAATTTGAGAAATAAAAGAAGTGACACCACCTAGATGGGTCACATCCGAGAATTGTAATTAGTTAAAAATTGAGTTTAAAACGAATCCAGATCGCTTTCTAAGAAAAATGTTTTGAAATAGAGAAATATAAGATCTTGGGGGTTGATAAATGGCAAATATCGATCTAAAACTCAGGTTTTTGAAGTTGATTTTGAAAGAAAAGTTTTAAAAATCAAATCTGGATTGAAGATTTTGAAAAACAAGAGTGTTGGATCTTAAAATGATATGTAATGCCATGCAATGCAATGAAATGACATGAAATGTCATGCAATGACGTGCAATGACATGCAATGACAAGCAATGATATGCAAAATGCAAAATGCTAGATAAGGGATTTGAAGCTCCAGGTCCCTAGGCGAAACAAAGAATTGGATATTCTTGTTCAGGGATAAAAATTGATAACTAAAATGGAGATTGAATTTTAAAATATTTGAATTTGGGGGAAAATTTAGGCTCTGAATAACTCTGGCTCAGATATCGACTAACTGGTTCCCTGAAGGATTTAGAGAGCGGGTCCCAGTGGCAAGAGAAAAGGGTTCATGAGCGAAGGTGGAAAATTTAGGGTGTTTACAGATATCCCTCTTTGCTACTAAGTCGGTTGAAAGCCGAGCTCAGTGGCAAAGAAAAACACACCAAATTTGGGCTATAAAAATGCCTCAGTTAGGAAAATCTGACTGGGTATGAAAGAATTTAGTCGGATGATAGTGGTAGATGTGAAATATAGAATGAAGAAGAAAATTCACCTCATCGGAATAAAGCTCAAGCTTAACCCTTACCTGAATAGGAAGGCTTGAGTGGAATCCTAGAGAGAATAGATTGAAAAAACCACAAAAAATACCTCATAGAAAAATGAGGGGCTGCAAAGAAGGAAATGAAAATGGGGTTCCCTAAAAGCTTTAGAAAAGAGAGTGATCTTGGGTGTCTCATGGCTGAGACTAAATAGCTTTCAAAAGATGACCTTTTTGTAAAAGATGGTTCAGGTTTAACCCTTATTCTAAAAGAGAAAAAAATATTGTGGAAGAACGAGGTTCAGGCTTGACCCTTAACCTGAAAAGAAAAATACCTCGTAGAAGAATGAGGTTCAGGCTTAACCCTTAACCTAAACAGAAACAGAATCCTCGAAAAAAGAAACCATGATGGAACCTTTGGGTTTTGCATAATAAATCCTAGAGGGGTTTGCAAAAGGAAAAAAATAGAGTTCCCTAAAGCTTTGAAAAGAGATTGATCTTGGATGCCTCATTGATGAGGCTAAATAGCTTTTGAAATGACCTTTTGCTGAAAAAATAAATGTTGTCTCGACCTCGAACCGAAAACAAAAAAAATGAACTATCTATGGTGGGACAGTGGGGAACACAGTGAAGTGTGTGAATCTAAGAGCCCAAACGCTCAGATTAAAACAAAAGGGAAGGATCTTGAAAAGTCGTGTTATCAAGTCCTAAAGAGGGATAAAACAATGTCAGGATATACCAAAATGGACATTGAGCTCTTCGCTTCATGTCAGGATAGCTTGAAAAGATTGTCAATATGTTATAAATTATAGTTGATTCAAAAATAATTAAAAGTAAGCACATTTGTGAAAAAAATATTCCTTCTTCTACCTAGATATTACCTCTAACTAGGTTAACTTTATAGAATCCATAATCAAAATCAAATTATTGTTGTTGAGTTTCTTCAAGAAAACTATCCATTTCCTTGATATAAAAAGAAAGGAATTTTGTTCTTAGTTTCATAAAAGCGATTGATGAAAAGGATATTGATAAAAAAATCACATAAATAAAGATGATTCTTGGTAGTTTTGGCAGTTTGATATCTGGGGTTTACCCATGATGATCTTTTTGCACTTCTTGAGACATGAAAATAGGGCTTTCTCAAGAATTTTATCGCATCAGCCTTCAACTTGGTGATGTTTTGATTTTTTTTATAAGGGCACGTCACATACTCCTTCAACTTGGAGATGTTTCGAGTCTTCTTTGGTCTCAGGAATAATATTGTCTCATTGATTGAAATCTCTTGATCTTTTGCACTCTTTTGAACATGAAAAGTAAGCTCTCTTGGGATTTGGCGAGAATTTCATCACATCAACCTTCAATTTAGTGACGTTATGATTTTCCCCGAAAGAACACGTCACATGCTCCTTCAACTTAGAGATGATCTGAGTCTTATTTAGTCCCAAGAATTTAGTTGATTATATGGTCTCTTGGATTGAAAATCTCTTGATAATAATAGTGATTAAATATCTTTTAGATATTGTTGGGAGGTTCATCACATCAGCTTTCAACTTGGCGATGATTTAAACTTTCCCTTGAAAGATACATCACATGCTCCTTCAACTTGAAGATGATTTGAGTCTCCTTTGACCCCGGAGGTCTAACTCATCCATCAGTCTTCAACTTGACGATGATTGAGAGATCCCTTTTGCAGATAGTTAATTGCAGCTTAAATAATTGTAGAGATATTAAGATTGAGTGAATTCTTTTTATCACCCAGGATATTTTCACTGCCTTATTACCATAAGAATGATCTTTAAAAATGTGCCATAGATATGATCAATATCAATTCACTTATGGCCTTTCAACATCATTGAATTTTTCCTTTGCTAGTCACATTGAGGATTTTCTTCATTCTTTTGGTCGACCAACAAAAAAAAATTGAATTTTGATTCTTTCTTTGCAAGAGCTCTACCCTTTTAGAAAGAATACTAAAGGTAATTAGAGGCAATTCTTTGTGCAGCAAAAGTTTTGATATCAACAACTGTTTTTTATGACAAATTGATAAAATATTCTTGAAATCCTTGGTGAAAGAAATTGCTCGACATTCGATTGACATATCTGTGACTAAATTCTTCTCTCCTTTCCCCAAAAGAGAGACTTAGGCTTGACCCTTACCTGAACGTGTAATAAAAAAATATTCCTCTCTTCCCTAAAGAGGAGGTATTTGCAAAATGAACTTTCGAAAAGAAATTAAGATTTTGTCAAAACTCCCTAACTCTAGGCTTCTCTTATGGAAAGGTAGCCAATTGGGTAAGGTCGATGAATTGTCATAGAGGAGCGAGTCCATCATACTCTCCTTGAAAAAGGGTCATCGATGATAGAATTGCCTAACAAAGAATATTGGGGGTCACAAGGAGAACGAGCTTTCGTCGAAGCTGTTCTTGGGAGAAGGGTTTGTGTGATAATAAAAAATTGTTTTGCAAATTGTTCATGAAGACATGAGTCCCTTAAAACTCTCCCTAAAAAGGGGTTCAGCAAAAAAAAATAATTGCATGCGAAAGAAACGAGCTCCCTCGAACTCTCCCAAGAAAAAGGGTCCCTCATAAGAAAAATGATTGATAATTGATATTGAGCCAATTGGCAGACGAGTTCGACACGAAAGTTGAATCTTGAACAACCATGATTGACAAAAGTGACTTATGGGTCAGAAAATAATTGATTTTGATAGAATTGATGACCTGAAGGTTGGCTTGATAAAAATTGGTTGACCAAGAGGTCTGGCTGACAAAATTGATTGACCCGGAGGTCTGACAGGTAAAATTGATGACCCAAAGGTCGATTTGATAAACTGGGTTGACCCAAAGGTTTGATAAATAAAGATTGATTGACCCAGCGGTCTAAAAATTAGCATTGACTCTGAATCCTGATGTGAGACCAGTATTGAGGATTGAATTTGAAAGAGCGACTAGTACGAATACCAGATTTTGAAAAAGTACCAGCATAAACACTGGATTTTAAAAAAGTACCAGCACAAACACTAGATTTTAAAAAACTACCAGCACGAACATTGGATTTTGAAAAAGTACCAGCATGGATACTGGATTTTGAAAAGGTACCAGCACGAACACTAGATTTTGAAAAAGTATCAGCACGAACACTGGATTTGGTGAAAGGACCAACGCAAAGCTAGATTTTATAAAAGGACCAACGCAAAGCCGGATTTTGGTGGAAGGACCAATACAAAGCTGGGTTTGAAAGGAAAGTTCGAGTCAAAACTTGAGTCTTTAAAAGAAAACTAGAATGATTCATGGATTTTAAAGGAAGGAAATTCGAGTTAGAACTCAAATCATCAAAGAAAATTGGAAAATTTAAGTTAAAATTCAAAACTTTGAAGAAAAACTAGACCAGTTTAGAGTTTAAGGAAAGAAAATTCAAGTCGAAACTCGAATTCCAAAGGAAAATTAAACCAATTCAGACTAAAGGAAAGAAAATTTGAGCCGGAACTTGAATCTCGAAGAAAAAACTAAACCAATTAGGTTTTAAAGGAAAGAAAATTTGAGTCGAAACTCGAATCTCGAAGGAAAAATAAACCAACTAGGTTTTAAAGGAAAGAAATTTTGAGTTGGAACTCGAATCCCGAAGGAAAAACTAAACCAATCAAGTTTTAAAGGAAAGAAAATCCGAGTCAAAACTTGAATCCCGAAGGAAAAACTAAACCAATAAATTTTAAAGGAAAAAAAATTGAGTCAGAACTCGAATCCTGAAGGAAAACCAATTCAGATTTAAAGAAAAGAAAATTCGAGTCAAAACTTAAATCTCAAAGGAAAGCCAATTCAGATTTAAAGAAAAGAAATTTTGAGTAAGAACTCGAATCCCAAATGAAAGTCAATTCAGATTTAAAGGAAAGAAAATTTGAGTCGAAACTCGAATCCCAAAGAAAAACCAATTCAAATTTAAAGGAAAAAAAAATGGAGTCAGAACTCAAATCCCAAAGGCAACTAGAAAATTTGAGTCGGAACTCAAATCTTTGAAGAAAAACTATACCAATTGAAGAAAAGAAAAGTCTATTTGGAACTCGAATCCCAAAGGCAACTGAAAAAATTGAGTCGGAACTCGAATCTTCGAAGAAAAACTAGACCAGTGTGGACTGGGTTAAGAAACATTGACCAGTAAATCCGGATTTAAAGAGTTCGACTAGTAAGAACTGGATTTAAAAAAAGGCTTAACCCGAAGGTTGATTTTGGCATGACCAACAAAAATGGTTTTGATAAAAGACTTGACCCGAAGGTCGAATTTGAAAAAGACCTGTGTTTTGAAAAGTGCTTGTTGATTGTGATGAGAGATTTTTAATCTTCACCCTCACGATGATTTGGACAACTGTCTAGAGTCTCAAGATTATCCCTTATCCTGAATCGGTATATGAATTTGATGCAAATGAATGCAAATAAATACAAAATGCAGATGAATGCAAATAAATGTAAATGAACGATGAAAGATTTTGTTTGATTCTGCCTGCATACAAGACATTTTGAAGTAGAAAAAAATTTCAAAAAAAATGCCCCTGTTTAACTAAGAAGTAAGATGTTGGACAAAAGAATAGATAATTGATGAACGCTCTTTGAAGATAACAAGAAAAAGATTGACGATGCGCTTCTTGATTGTTTTGGAAGGCATTCTGAAAAAGGTCACTCCTCGCAAGCAGACATTTTGCAAAGAAGAAGAAGTACAAAAGATGGTGCTCAGCTATGAGAAAAATTTATTGATGCATTGAAGAAGAGAAATAACAAATCGATAAGAGAACTGGAACTGCATTGCCCCTTCAAAATTACAAAAGCAGAATGAAAGAAGTGATATAGCATTAGCATCATCCTTCCTCTTCGCGTCCACAAAGGATATTGGCAGGATAGCTAATTGATTCCCTAATTTGCCTCAAGCAAGAAGTCCTTTGTCGATGCAATCCTGCACGATGTTCTTGAAGTCAAAGCAATATTCTATGTGATGCCTCAATGCTCGGTGATACTTGCAGAATCGATCTTTCCATTTTCCCATAGTGATAAAAGGATCAGCGGCCTTCGGAAGTCTGACCACGTCTTTTGCGAACATGTATGCGAGAATACTTTGGAGTGTTTGATCTAATGGGGTAAACTTGTGCTCGTGGCTCCAACCGTCGCACTGTATCTTTTGCTAAGTGCTTGATTTCTGTTGAGGTTTGGTCAAGACAGTCGACTGGTCTTCTTCGTCCTCAATGAAGAGATTCTTGTTGATGCAGTCTTGGATGATGTTCTTGAAGATAAAGCATTGGTCGGTGCCGTGCCCTACTGCCCAATGGAATTTGCAGAACTAATTCATGAATCTTCCCATGATCGTTGGAGGATCGAAGATTCTCGAGAGCTTGACGAGTCCTTTGGTCAGCATGTATCTGAGGACTTCTTCAAGTGGTTGTTCTAAGGGAGTAAACTTGCGGTCATAACCCCAGCCGTCATGCTTTCTGGTGAAAACTCGACTAGAATGGCAGATGTCTTCTTCTTGATAGGAGCCTTTCTGAGATTGTCTTTAGCTTGCTCGGACATAATTTTAATCATCATTTTCTTAAACAGCTGATATGCGATAGGATTGATGTCATCCCTATCAGTCTAACTCTGTCCTCTGGCAGTTCTTAGAAAACCCATTTCTTGCTCGTTGTTGATGCACTGATATGGTGCAATCTTCTTGCCTGATCTGGTCTGAACCACTCAGAAATACCAATGCTCTCTGCAGAATAAGATGGATGGTTATAATTTGAAGAATGATTTGGGATAAAACGAATAGAGGAAAAATATTTAATGAGGGTCAGTTGATAATTTGAAGGATACCCCATTACCAGAGATTGGGTCGTCGCTGGAATCACGATAATTGTGTTGCTATTCTTGTAAAGGAAATAAACAACTAAAATATGCCTTGTTACCTAAGCAACGTCGTCAAACTATGATAAAATGAGAATTGAAAAATGATTTTATTAATAATAAACTTGACAAAGAAGGGGCAGACAAATGATCTGCCACCACTCATGGTAATTAGAAGATACTCTAGGACCAGGAAAAACAGTGAGGGTGACAAAAGAATCCCAGTTATGCTTGGCAGAATAGTATGTTCTGGGCCACTGAGCAGACTTCAGATCGAACTCTGGAACAATGCTAGACAATAATCAAGCCTCAATGTGCTTCTGCCTCTATGAGAATTGCCTGACGCATCGCTCTAGCTGGTAATAGATGGAGAAGAATGGCCAAGCAACTTAAATTTCTTGCCATATGCGTAAGTGTATCGAGGGGGTGACTCTTGACGATCGAAGTAGTTCCACACGATTTCTTCTTCATGGAGGTTCTCGATCAAGAATTTATACCGAGAAGTAGGTAGTGGCTTCTTGTTGTTATATCTGAATGAGTTGACTTAAGTTGGCACATGCCAGAAGAACCAAGACTATAATGCATAGATGCACCCTTCCACTAAGATTGAATCTTTGAGCGTGAAGTCGGTCAATCCACGGTATAAGAAGGCAAGTGCGGCCATGACAATCGAGAGACTGTTGGTTTGCCGACTTTCCCATCTTCGCAAAAGTTGTACTATTCTGATATTTACGTAGTTCTATCCATCCTAAAAAAAGGCTAGTCCTACGGTATAACTCAAATAAGTCATCACACTGAGTCTCATAGACTTCTATCAGTGGCCAGGATCTGCGTCCAGTCATTCAGGGTAAAGCATCTCGGGGGTCAAGTCTCTTGACATTGATCAGAAACTGCTGCTCTAATGGATCATCTGGCCGACCAGCTGGTTTAGGTAGACCCATAATCTCTCAAAATTCATCCAATAGTAGAGTCATCTCTTCCCATGGGAACCAGAAGATACAAGTGCATGGATTCCACCGCTCTATTAGTGCTTCAATCAAATTGCCATTAATGATTTGCTTCCCCACTGATAATGTCAGTTCGAATCTGCAGTCACTCAAATGGTCTGGGAACATATGTGAGAGGTTCTTGAGCCAAGAATAATACCACTGGGGAAGGATAGGTCCGGTGTTCAGAGTTCGATGATCAGGGAGACCTTGCGCACCTCGTAAGAGATATGGCCTTCAGGAAAGGCAGAATCAAGTTGACTGGATGCCATCAGGACAGACTGAGAAATAAAGAAGAAGTAAGGACAAGACTTGAGGAAAATGCAGAATTTTTGAAGAAATTGCAAGCAGGTGTAAACACCCCAAATTTTCACCCTCATTCACAAACACCTGCCTCCTGCCACTGGGATCCACTCTCTGCAGTCTTCGGGGAACCAGCTGGTCGATATTTGAGCCAGGGTTGTTCACAACCCAAATCTTACAAGAATTTTTAATACTCCATCCTATAATCAAGATTCAATCTTTATTTTGGCCCAATTTCAATTGTCAGTTCTCATCCTCATATGAGAATCCCCAAATTCTATCTCTACCAGGAGTCCAGGATTTCAAGTCCCTCATCCAGGGTCTACATTTCATGTGTCATTGCATATCACTGCATGCATTTGGCATATCATCTCATATAATTTTATGCCATTGCATGTCATTACATCTCATTATAGAGATCCAGCACTCTTATTTTCAAAATATTGAATCCAGATTCGAGTTTTTAAAACTTTTCTTTCAAAATCAATTTTAAATACTTGGGTTTTAAATCGGCATTCTACCATTTGCCAAACCCCCAGGATCTTATATTTTAAATGTTTTTCTCAAAAAACAAACTGGATTTGTTTTTAAACCCAATTTCAATTGATTTCAATCTTCAGATGAGACCCATCCAGGTGGTGTCGATTCTGGATCCCTTTATTTATCCAATTTCTCAAAAATTTCAGAGTCCTAGTTGGATCAGGACTCTGTTTTTTCATCTTTAGAATATTTTTAAAACTCTATTTTGATTTTTAACCAGTTGTAGTCATATCCCTTACTCATTCTTTTCATTTTGGCCAAAATTCCAGAGTGCTAGTTGGATTAAGACTCTTTTTCTAGAGTTCCAATTGGATCAGACCCTCATTTTAATTTTGAGAGAATCTTTTAAAAATATCCTCATTTATCTCTTCAAAAATCGGAACTGCTACACTTCTATCACAAGGTTTCAAAATTCTAAGATTCTATCCCAGAGTCCTGATCGAATCAGGACTCTATTCTGAGTTCATTTTCTCACTTTATTTTGACTGGTTTTCAAAAATCCTTTTTTAAATCTCATTATTTGCTTTGCAGAAAACTAAAATTCTCGAAGTTCTAATCGAATTAGAACTCTTCATCAAAGTCATGATTGAACCAGGACTCTAATCTGACTTCAATATTTACCTCATTTTCACCTTGGACTAGAACTCTGTTCTGATTTCGCTGTTTATCGCCATCCTCATTGGTTTTCGCAAATTCTTTCATCTGTTTTTCAAAAAAGACTCAAAATTTAGAGTTTCAGTCCGATCAGAACTCTGTCTCAGAGTCCTAATCTAATCAGGACTCTATTCTGAATCTTGTTTTTACCCTCATTTCCATTCTCTCCATTTGTTTTTTTGAAAATTAGTTCATTTTGCAGAGTTCTTGTTGATTCAGGACTCTATTTTAGAGTTTCAGTTGAGTTAGGACTCTAACCCTGACTGTGTTTTGGAACTTATTTTTACCAATTCTGATAAAATCTTTCAAAAACTTTTTCATTTGGCTTTCAAAAATCTAAAACCTAAGAATTCTAATTGGTTTGGGACTCTGGTCCAGAGTTTCAGTTTGCGTAGAACTCTACTTTCAAAACTTTTGAATTCCATCTGTTGATTTTAACTCCTTCTTAAAGCCTTTTTCAATCTTCATTTCAAATTTTTCAAGACCCTGGTGTGGGGCCCACTCAGTTGGCGCCATATTTAGAGGAGTTTTAACCCAGTCAAGACTCTGTGTCATTTCAAAACTTTCAATTACAAGTCTACTTTTGAATATCTTTTGAAAAAACTCTCATTTTCAAGTTTTAAAATCATTTTTGAAAAAACAAATGGGGCCCACTTTGGGTGGCGCTACATTTGCAGAAGTCAGGATTAGTCAATATCTTAGTAAGATTAGAGGTTTAAAAGAGTCAAAATTAAATTTTGAAAATCCATTTTTACTTTGGTTTTTAACTATTGTTTTTCTAAGTTTTAAATTATAGTTTTAAAAAACCAATGTGGGCTCAGACTAGATGGCGCCACATTTGGGGTCTTTTAGGATAATTAGGAGTCTAATTAGGTTTTAATTAGGTTAGATAGAGTCTATATAGGTTAGGGAATCTTAGAAAAATCACCCCCCTTATGAAACCTTTTTAGGAAAGTTTTAACCCACTAAAATATTTCCTAAATTGAACTTTGAAAATCTATTTAAAGGAGCAAGGGTCGACCCCTACTCTCTCTCTCTCTCTCTCTCTCTCTCTCTCTCTCTCTCTCTCTCTCTCTCTCTCTTTGATTTCTTGGAGCTTCTCTGTCCTCCCAGCACCCTCTTCCTCCTCCATTGTTGCAGCAACCTCCAAGGTAGGTCTTTTATACTTTATTCTATTGTTTTCATTAATATTTTATGCTCTTTTTCTTAGTTTCCACCATTGTCGTCCCTCCCTTGTTGGATTTATGCATGGATCATCATCAAGAACCTTAAAATTGATTTAAAAAGATTATCTAACTCTGTTTTACTGTGTTTTCCAGGATTCTATTTCGCTAGAATCAATTATAATTACGTTTTTTATGTTTTTAACAAACGAAATATGAGATTCGCTCATTAAATGGGCTAAATCCATATTTTCAAAGGCTAAATCAATTTCAACCATGGATTCCCGGAATTTTTTTATTCTTATCATATTAGTGTTATTTTTACATGTTTTAGCATCAAATCAAGTTTTGTTACGTTGATCATGTATTTTTTTATTAGTTTCCATTCTTAAATTAGTTTTTCTAAGTGTTTTATTAGATATTCATATGTTTTGATTCTAGGTTTGTAGGAATCATGTTATTTCGTGCTTAAATATCTGTTAGAAAATTCTGATTTTTCTATGGTTGGTCCACGGATTTGTCAGTAATTTTCTATAAAAAAGTTCAGATGTTTTTGGGTTCAATAACCCTGTCAAAAAAATACAAAGTCGAATTGTGATTCCTGTTTCTTAAAATCGCTATTGAAATTCAGGTACAACTTGCAGATGCAATATTTATGTCATCCGAGGTCTGATTTGTAATTCGTAAATTGCAATAACTTTTTATTAGTGTCTATTTTTTTTTTGTCTCTGTCTGCTATTTTTCCTCTATCATAAGGTAGGATCAACTTCTTAGAACTCGTTATGCTTTATTAAAACCCTAAGTCAACTTTTGTCAATCGTATCTCCCTAACCGAAGATCTGATTGACGATCTATGAAATAGGAACTCTTTATTTGTATTTCTGATATTCACTGCTAAAATTTCAGAAATTTTGAATGAATTTTGCTATTTTTCTCTTAACTCGAAACCGGAAGCACTTGTTTTAGTATATTTTATATTCGTTAAATTCAAGTACAGATTGTCGGAATGATATCTTCCTAACCAGAGATGATTTTTCTGATCTGTAAAAAAGAAAATCTTTATTTTTTTGTCTATTATTCCTATGTAAAATTTTATGAATTTCCATAGTGATTTAACCCCTGATTCAGGTATGACACTATGACAGATAAATGCCCATGGGTAAAAATAGCATATTTTAGGGTTTTGTGCAATTTTTATATTGAAATAATGTCCAAAATATATTTTTATGAGTCTAATTTAACTTTAGGGTTTTCAGAAGTGCATGTGTCAATTTTTATTAATTTTGAAACTCATTTGATGCTTGAATCAATTATATTGCAAAACAGGGTGCCCGTAGGATCCTGAAACACTGGCAAAATAGTGTTTTTTGTGTTATTTTTAATTTTCTTCATAAAAGTTTATGTTTCTAGGGTTTTTTCATGTTTAGAATCATACTAGGACATTGCATATTCGATTTGGCTTTGATTTAAGTATTTTTAAACCTTAAATCTAAAATTTTACCAAAATATTTTCTGAAAATCCTGATTTCAAGACCATAGTCTTGTTTTTAGGAATATTTTTGTCAATTTCCCCCAAATTCTAAATTTCAAATATTTTTATTATTTCTTCAATTTTATTCCATATTTCATTATGTTTATCTCATGAAAAGATGGAAAATGCTTATATCTAGATAGATCCAGTAATTTTCATATATTGCGGGATAAATCTAGAAAAGCCAACATATCTTCACTAACAAGTTTTTAGTTTTTCAGGGATATTCAAGTCTGTATTTATTTTTGTTTTCTTTTATTTAAATTCAATTAGTGATGTAAATTATAAATAAATTTGGAATAAGAGTTACATTTCTGCTTAGAATAGGATGCATTGCATATAGTTTTCTTTCGTATGATTTCAATATCTGATGTATGATTCATGCATATTTTTTTTAAAATCCACTATGGTTGACACGAATGGCACGTGCACAAGCTCTTAGGGAGTTGACAAACTTGGTGGAATTCGTATTTATCGTCATAGTTAGAATATGGATGAAACCCAGATTTGTGATCTTCGTATTAGCCATATTCAACCTACACTCTTAGGCTAACTTCAAAATGCACTGTATTTCTCAAAAATTTAAAAGGATGTTCTCAATTCCCTCAAAAAGTATCTTTCAAATCCATATCCATTCATTTCAAACAATCATATGCTTTCAATTCAATTCAGAGAAATCGATTTTCTCAAATTTTTTTATGTCTTTCTCAGAAATTGATTTTCTCAAAAACTCTGAGTTTTCAAATGATGTTTCAAGTATTTCCCAAGTTCAAATCATGATTTTCCAATGTTTTAACATTCTCAATTTCATTTTCAAAGTTCACAAATGGATTTTTTCAAAATCTTTACATTACTTCTGAAATTGGTTTTCTCAGAATTCTCAAATCCTCTTTAGAAATTAATTTTCTCAAAAAAAGCAGTTCAAATCTCAAAAATTGATTTTCAATCTTCCTAAGAATCAATTTTTCCTACAAAAGTTATTTTTCAATCAATTTCTGATGTCCAATGAATCTCTTTTCCAAGAATTTCAAAATCTTAGAAGCAAACATCATATTATTCAAAATGTGCATCCTGTGAGAAATTCATAGCACATGCCTGATTCTTTGTGCATTTTAGGAAAATAGAGCATGATTCAGATAATTGAACTTAGTTAAAACACACTATTGATCCTTGGTTCAATTACCCCTGGTAAAGGCACTAGGAACGGTTGAACCTCGTACTGACAGGTGGATCCCATTCCACGGTGTTTTCTCACAAATTTCAAAAATAGAGGCAAGTAATTTTCAAAACCATTTTCAAAACTTTGGTTGAGTTTGACTCGCAGAATCGTTTCTCTCTCTCGCAAAGGGAGGGAAAAATTTTGCGATGATAACAAGTTTGGTGATCGAGATGGGACATGTCTTCGTCTGATCAACTGTGTACTTGACTTAGCTCAATTAGCAAAATCATGTTCTACAAAATGTCAGTTTTTACTTTCTGATATCATGTGAACCTAGAAGCCTAGACTTGAACCCAACTAACATGAATTGCATGTAGACCAGGCATGGTTTGGTAGAACCATATTGAGGAGGAAATTTTCATGCTAACATAGACTTAGGTCTAATACAACCCTCCTCAATCTAGGATTTTTATGTAAACAATGTTTGCTCCTTCAAAATTTTCAAAAATCTTTATCTCTAGGTTTTAGAGCCCTTTGTTTGTTTGCATGTGTTCATATTTCAAAAACCACCCTACCTATGTCTACTCGGTCTTCACGTTGTTGGGCTTTCTTCCAGAACCATAGTTTGGAACAAAGCCTCACAATTGAGCCACTTATTTGGGCTAACGCCCCCTGCCACGTACCAAGGGTCATAGTCCAACATATATCAGCAGACACTCCAGGATATTGGGAAAACACAATCCTAGAATCGGAGATGAATTTTTATGCCACGTACTTCGGGTTTCGACTCGAGTATAATGGCATAGCATGATTGGACATAGCTGATATGAACCTTAGAGTTAGGATTAGGGTCCTACAGCTCTTTCAAAATTGATGCATTTAGAGTCAACTTTTTAGGGAATATTGTATGTGCATAATTGTTTATGCAGGATGTGATGTATTATAATAATTTTCCCTTTGTTTTCCCATATTTTCCCAATTTTTCCAAAATACTGGACGATTTTCCAAAATACCTCATTTTCTAATTTACGAAGCATTTCCTGCTATTTTCTCAAAACTCTAGATGATTTTTCCCAAATTATCTATTTTTTCTCAAAACTCCAGGTGATTTTTTCATTCTTTCGTTTTTTTGGATCTCGAATTTCCAGCTTCATTTTTATCTTGCCTGTAATTTCTCAAAAAATTCTGTATTTTCCCAAGCCTCATCCCCATTTCCCCTATTTTTCAATCTGATGGCATCCAGTCAACTCGACTTTGTCTTTCTTGAGGGTCACATCTCCTATGAGGTGCGACAAAGTCTTTCTGAGCATCGAACCCTTAGCACTGGATCTTTCCTTCCCCGGTGGTATTATTCATGACTCAAGAATTTCTCTCATATGTTTTCAGACAATTTGAGCGATTGTGGGTTAGAACTGGCATCCGCAGTGGAGAAGCAGACAATCAACGACAATTTGATCCATGCATTAGCAAAGTGGTGGAACTCGCGCACTTGTACCTTCTGGTTACCATAGGGAGAGATGACCCTATTGATAGATGAATTTTCAGAGATCATGGGATTGCCTAAGACAGTCGGTCAGCCTAGAGATCTATTGAAGCAGCATTTTTTATCAACGTCAAGGGTCTGGATCCCCGAGATGCTTTAGATTGGATGACAGAACGCGAGCTTTGGTCGCTGATCTAGAAAAATGGAAACGAATATGTGGATTTGCTCAAGATCTATCGACAATATGGGACATTTGTAGAAGTCAGTTCACTATCCAAAACAGCTCAAGAGAGAACTCAGCACGCAATGGTCTTATGCACTGTGGGACTAGCTTTCTTTCCAAACGAACAAAATTTTATGGACATCAGGATAGTTCAGCTTTTGCGAATGTGGGGAAGTCGACAGACCAGCCGCCTCTCTATAGCCATGATCGCACTTGCTTTCTTGTACCGAGGGTTGACTCATTTCACACTCGGAGAATCATTTCTATTCGAAGGGTGCACCTATGCCTTGCAGTCCTGGTTCCTCCAGCATGTGCCCACCAAAGCCAGTTCATTCAAATACATTGGCGAAAAGCTTCTTCCAGTTGCACGATATCGATTCTTGATCGATAACCTTCAAGAGAAAGAGGTCGTGTGGGACTACTTTGATCGTTAGGAGTCACCTCACAGACATACTTACACATATGGCAAGTGATTCAAGCTACTTGGCCCATTCTTCTACACTTACTATCATCCAGAGCGATGCGTCAGACAATTTTCTCAGAGGTAGAAGTGCGTAGAAGCTCAGTTACTATCAAGAATCATGCCAGAGTTTGATCTCACATCAGTACAGTGGTCCGGAGCATACCATTTTGCCAGATATGGCTAGGATTCTTTTGTTACCCTCACTCTTTTTCTGGGTCCTCGAGTGTCTGCTGATTATAAGGAGTGGTGGAAAATTGTATGTCCCCCTCCTCTTTGTCAAGCTTATTATTAATAAAATCATGTTTTTCTTCAATAAAATTCCTTCAAATTTCATTCTATCATGTTTTGACGACCTTGTCTAGGTAACAAGGCACATTTCTAGTTGTTTATTTTGTAAAGAATAGCAATGCAATTGTTGTGACTCCAGCGATGACTCAGTCCCTAGTAATGGGATATTCTTCTAATTGTCTATTGAATTCCCAACAAATATTTTCTTCTCATTTAAAATCAGAACCTAACCCTCAGTTTTGCCCTACAGAGAGCAATTACAACTCTTCATGGTTCAGACAAGGTCCAGCAGGAAAACCGCACCAGTCCAACACATTAGTTATTCGTCAGCATCTGAACAAGAAATTGCCTCTCCATGATCCACCGGAAACAGAAGCCAGCAGGATAATGATGATGTTGAACCGTATATGTATGCCCTTTTTCAGAAAATGATGAGTGAAAAGGCAAGAGCTAGCTCAGAGAATATCTCCACCAAGAAGAAGGTCAAGGGCCGAAAACTAAAAAAGCAAGTGAAGATGTCTAAAAAGTGTATCCAACATGAGAATACATCTGATGAATCAGAATCAGTGAGTGATACTGATGAAGAGTTTGAGACTCAACAGGCATTTTGCAAGTCGACTCAGGGACAGGGGTTGACCTACAAATTCAAGGAACAATCTGTCAATGATTTTGACCAACCACAACTCAGGGATGTGGTTAAGATGGTTAAAGATCTGCAGGTCCGCAATAAGGGCAAGAAAATCTTCACGAGCGAGGACTTCTATGATGGTTTGGACGGGGATGATAATCTTGACAATTTCCTTAGAAAAATTATCAAATTTGATGGTTCTGGTGACCCAAACGCACATTTGGCCATGTTCTTCGCTGAATGTACAAAATTCAAGCGAGACAATCGGGCTCTCCTCCTTTGTTTCCCTCGCAGTCTAGAGGGAACAGTTGTGAAATGGTAATCAAAACACATAAATCCGATCAAATTGAAAGAGTTTGATAAAGTGGTGAATCTGTTCATCGAACAATTCCTGATCAATGTTGAGGCACTTTCAACCCTCAGCCATCTCTGTGGCCTCAAGCAGAAAGAAAATGAGAAGGCCAGAGACTTTATCCACTGGTGGAGGTCATCCTGCAATAAGATGAGGGATCCCATATCAGAGGGACACGCATTGTCATTAATCCTGAGCAATTTTTCACAACCTCTGAGAGGTCTCATTTCTACTGCACCATCAAGAACATTCATTGAGTTGACAGAGCGAGCCGAATTGCTCGAACTCAGCATGGAGAACAAAGTATATTAGGGCTTCTCTTTCACCAAAAACAACAATCAAAATGAGCAGAAAAAGAAGGATCATTTCACCCATTCTGTTAACAATTATGGGAGCCATCGCAAAGAACATAAGAGGGACTATTGTTATGGTGCAGGGGGTTCGAATCCTCACAAGAGTGACCAGAAAGACAAATCGAACCTCAATACAACAAACCACTTCAGCTAGTGCAGGGACCAAAGCTCTGTGAAAAGGTGAAACATGGAGGATGGAGTTATGACAGAAAGTTCACTCCCCTGGATCAATCCCTCGAGGTCATGCTCGAATACATGTTATCTAAAGAAATGGTCAAATTGCCCAAGATGGTTGATCCTTCTGTCCCTATGGGAAAGTTCAAAGATCAATTTTGCAAGTTTCACAGGGCAGTGGGGCACAATACTGAGAATTGCTTTGTTCTCAAAAACATTGTTCAAGATTACATAGATAAGAATCTCTTGATAGAAGGAGCTGAAGATAAAAATATGGAAATTCTAAAGCAACCATTTCCTCATTATTTTGCGGCAGTTATCTCTGAGAAACCATTTCAGTCGCAAGATCACATCAGGCCATGCTCTAACAGAGATATACAAGTTCAAAATTGGGTCCTTGTATTACAACAGGCTCAGTCCAATGCTCATAAAATGGACCTCATTTCAACCTTCGGCAAGATAAATGTATCTGCCAAACCCGCCAAAGCATCCTCCGAGGTTACCAGAGGAATTCCCAGATTTCTCAAGCATTTCATTAAGTCCATCACAGAGAAAGGTGAGACATCCACATCAAAGCCGATAACTGCCCTATCTAATGTCTCAATTCTGGACTTAGCACAGGCTTCATCCAAGCATCGACAAGTGTTGAATGATTTATTATGGAAGATCAAAGTGAAGCACAGCACAACTCCTGAAGATATAGCCCAGATCATCAATTAGGCCATGACTAATGCTCCGATTACCTTTTCAGATAAGGAACTATCGAAGCCTCATGCATTTCACAATAATGCTTTGTATGTTGTGATTCGAACCAGAGGAATGATCGTTCATCATGTGTTAATCGATGGAGGCAGTAGTCTCAATATATGCTCTGAAATGACAGTTAAAGCTTTGGGCATCAAAGAAGAGGAATACATCACGGACCCAATCACCATTTACGGGTTCGACAATCATGGCCAAACAACGAAAGGGAAAATCTTCCTAGAGATCTTCATCGATTACTCTGTTCATTCAGTCATTTTCCATGTGGTTAATATGCCACCAACATATAATTTGTTGTTGGGGTGAACATGGATCCACAATATAAATGTAGTACCATCAACTCTTCACCAATGTATAAAGTGTTCGAAAGGTGGTATGATCACTACTATCCTGGGGGAAGATCCAGAGCAGAGGCTTTCACAACCCATTATTCCCATTCCCACTTTCACTGTCGACATCCCTAGCATTAGGAAAATTGATGAAGTCAACCTCGGAGAAAGTTTGGGCATACTACAGATGGCAGAACCATTGAAGCATATTGTGGCCATGACTCGATGGAAAGGACCGTAATTCTTCAAGATTGGAGGTCGCCTGGATTACAACACTGTCAAGGATCATCCCCTGTTTCCATACTTTATGAAAGCCAAAAAGGGATTTGATCTGTTACTAAAGCATGACAACCAGCCCTTCAGAGGCTTGGGCAAGAATGAAGATGGTCGACTAGAGCCAGTAATCCCTGATCATCATCCGCGTAGGGCAAGATTGGGGTTCATGGGCAAAAGATCTCATAAAGATATTGTCTTCATCAAGGGAATCCAATAGAAGCGTCTGCAATCATTCTTTTTCTTTTTAATCTCTTTGATTTCAGCTGTTTGTAGGGACGATGTCCCATTTCAGTTCCTTTAATGTCATCATTTCATTCAAATCTTTAATAAAGTTATCAATTTTCTTATCTATTTGGATGCCATCTATCTTCTCATTTCTTGTTATATGTCTTTACAAATTTATCATCATTTCATTCTCTTATTTTTCCAATTATTTTCTTAGCAAAAGCAATTTATTTTATAATGGGCGATTTCTCTAAAATAAAATTTATTCTACAATTTTTAGAATGACTTCCCAATCAATCACGAAACCCGTCCTCAATCCAAATGCCTTTCCAAAATTGGCAGTGATCCACCGAGTTAAGGCAAGAGAAAATGTAGTCAGGCTACAAAGCAGTTAGAAGAGCCCATAGAGTTCGATTCAAATCTCCAAGAATTGCCCGAGTTTGCATCAATTCAAAAGCAAGATAAGCCATCATCCTTGGTTCAAGATCAGACTAAGAACATCAATATTGGATCAGAAGATAATCCTAAAATTCTCAAGATCGGCATCAGTCTGAGCCCGGAACAAAAAGAAAGGCTCACCAATTTTCTCAAGCGACATGAAAAAGTATTTGCATGGACTTATAAGGATATGCCGGGTTTAGATACCAAATTAGTTAAACATTGCCTCATCCTGAAACCGGATGTCAAGCCAGTTAAGCAGAAGTTGAGAAAGATGGATCCTCGAGTGGAGCAACAAGTTAAGGAAGGACTTGAAGACTTGCTCAAAGCATGGTTCATTCGAACCATTGACTATCCAGACTGGCTAGCAAATATTGTCGTTGTTCCTAAAAAGAATGGCAAAGTCTGGATTTGCATTGACTTCGGAGATCTCAACAAAGCAACCCCAAAAGATGATTATCCACTTCCTAATATTGATCTTTTGATCGACGGCACGACAGGGCATGCCATGTTCTCTTTTATGGACGGATATTTTGGATACAATCAGATCAAGTTGGCCACTCGTGACCAATCAAAGACATCTTTCACTACTCCTTGGGGCACTTTCTATTATATCATCATGCCATTTAGGCTTAAGAACGCCGGAGCGACATATCAGCATGAAATGGTCATCATTTTCCATGATCAAATGCATAAAATCATGGATGCATATGTTGATGATATCCTCGTAAAGTCCAAAGAAGAATAAGATCACATTGAAGCTCACAGTCAAGTATTGAAGCGGCTCATTCTTTACAAGCTAAGACTCAATCCTCAAAAATGTGTCTTCAGAGTCGAATCAGGCAAGTTGTTAGGTTTTTTTGTCAGCAAAAAGAGGATAGAAGTGGATCCCACTAAGGCAAAGGCCATCATTGATATACCGCCTCCAACAAATCTCAAAGAATTACGTAGTCTTCAGAGATGCATGCAGTCGATCCAGTGATTCATATCCAATTTAGCCATGAAATGTGAGTCTTTCAATCATTTGCTCAGAAAAGGAGTGAATTTCGAATGGGTACCGGAGTGTCAGAAATCGTTCGAACGCATCAAAAAGTATCTTCTCAATCCTTCTTTTCTAAAGCCGTCAGAAATGGGGAAACTCCTTTTGCTATATGTTTCAGTTAATCAGGTCACTTGTTGTTGATTCCTGGCATAATATGAAGAAGGCAGCCTGATAGAGCATGTCATCTACTATGTGAGAAAAAACTTCATTGACTATAAAAAGAAATACTCTCAAATAGAGAAGACAAGCTTAGCTTTGGTCTGGATGTGTCAGAAGTTGCGACACTACCTATTGGCATCCGAAGTCAAGATTTTATCAAAGTTAAATCCTCTCAAGTATATTTTAGAGCAACCTTTTCTAAGCGGACGAATCGTCAAGTGGCAAGTCCTACTAATGCAGTACGATTTGGAATATATCTCTCAAAAATCCATCAAAGGCCAAGCAATTGCAGATCAATTAGCTGTTTTTCCTTTGGCAGAAGAAGAAAAAGCCGAGGATGATTTCCCCAATGAACGGATATGCAACATTCAGCAATCTCCAGTTTGGAATTTATTCTTTGACGATTCCAAGAACATGGCAGGCATCGGAATTGGGATCCTGTTAATCACACCTGAGAAGGAGATGATCCATTTTTCTCTCAAATTGGATTTTTGATGTACTCACATAATGGCCGAGTATGAAGCTTTAATACAAGGCCTGAAAAGTTTACTAGACTTCAATGTCAAGAGAGTACATGCCTATGGCGACTCTTTGCTCATCGCCAATCAAGTCCTAGCTGAATGGCAAGTGAAAGATCAGAAGCTACTTCCTTATCAGAAGATTTTTCAGCTCTTATAAGAAACTTTGAAGAATTTCAGCTTTTTCATATAAGAGAGACTTTAATCAAGTTATAGACAGTTTAGCCAAAATAGGCTCCATTATGTCTTTCAGAAGAGGAGAATCATGTCACTCCTTTGAAATTGGCAGACTTGATCAACCTGCCTTCATACCAGCAGAACAAATGAACCGGGTAGAGCAAAAGAAGAATCCCTGGTATCATGATATCAAAAATTTCATAGAAACTGGTGAATTTCCTCCAGAACTTTCAAAGAAGAAGCAATGAGCAATTCAGTGCATGTATGTCCGATATTTCATTCTTGCCAATGTTCTCTAACGTCGTGGATTCAATTCTAAATATTCTAGATGCTTAGACGAAGATGAAGCCAAAGAAGTCGTGTGGAAAGCGCACGAAGGCATTTGCGATGATCACGTTGGCTATCAAACTCTTGTCAAATAGATCATTCGAGCAAGATATTATTAGAAGACTATACAGCAAGACTGCTACCGTTTCGTGAAGAAATGCGTTCAATGCCAGATACATACACCTGTCATTCATGCGCCAGCAACATATCTGCAATCTGTCGTCTCTCCATGGCCATTTTCTATGTGGGCCTTTGATGTTGTGGGCCCCATCACTCCTGCTTCAAATGGCCACAAATATTTTCTTGCCGCAATAGAATATTTCACCAAATGGGTGAAAGTTGTCACTCTATGCACAGTAGAAGGTCGACACGTGGTATCATTCATCCATAAGAATATCCTTTGTCATTTCGGCATACCGCACAATATCATGTCGGACAATGGCAGTCATTTCAAGAATGAAAGAATGAAGATATTCTGTTCGAAATTCAAAATTCATCATCATTTCTCAACTCCATATTATCCTCAAGGGAATGGTCAGGCAGAGGCCACTAATAAAATTCTGATTTGAATCTTAGAGCGAACTATGAAAACTGGTTGTGACTTGCATGAGATGATCCACGATGCATTGTGGGCATATCGAACCACCATTCGCACTCCAACCAGTGCTACTCCATCAGAGCTTGTCTATAGAACCGAGGTAGTACTGCCTCTACATGTTCAAAAGCCCGCTCTAAAGTTCACATCACTTTTGAAGTTGCCTCTTGATCAGTATCAACAACACCGATTAGTACAACTTGATTTACTTGATGAGAGAAGGCTCAAAGCAGCAGAGCATGCTCAATCATATCGTCACAGGATAGCCAGACAATATGCAAAATCTGTCATTTAAAGAAAATTCTGAGTCAACGATCTAGTGCTCCGATCTATGACTTATCTCAAGCACCGCCTAGGTGGTAAATGGTCACCAAATTGGGAAGGACCTTATGTTGTCAAGGAGGCCTTACCCCGCAATTCATATCATTTCATCAATGTCGATGGTGTGGAATTATCAGATCCCATCAATGCTTGACATTTGAAGAAATTTTATATTTAAATCCTTTATTCTATTCTTTGTAATTCCTCTAGATATTTTCTTCAAATAATGGTCAAATTCTTCTTTCCCAGTTACACTAAGGCAGTTTTTGAAATTTTGTCTTTATCTAAAAACATCTTGTATGTAGGCAGGATAAACAAATATCTTATTTTGCATGCATGTGCATCCATTTGCATCATTTTGCATTCATTTGCATCAGTGTGCACTCATTCATTTGCATCGATCTATATCAATTTACATTAATTCACTACCCATTCAGGATAAGGGATAACCCTGAGACCCCGATAGTTATTCTCGCCACAATTCTCAAACATTTTTTAAACATCGGTATTCATTCAAGATTCAAATTTCAATTGGAAAACAATGTTAGCACTAATTGAATTTCCAAAATCCAGTACTTGTAATGGTAAATTTTCAAAATCCAGTACTTGTAATGGTACATTTTCAAAATCCAGTACTTGTAATGGTATATTTTTCAAAATCCAGTACTCGTACTGGTATATTTTCAAAAATCCAGTGCTCGTACCGGTTCATTTTCAAAAACTAGTGTCCACACCGATACACTTTAAAATTCAGTGCCCATACTGGTCTAATTTTTTCTTCGCGATTCGAGTTCCAACTTGAATCTTCTATCCTTTAAATTTCCATTGGTATAATTTTTCTTTAAAGATTCAAGTTCAACTCGAACCTTCTTTCCAAACCGAGCCTTTATGTTGGTGAATTTTCAAAATTCAGTACTCGTACTGGTATATTTTTAAAAGGCCAATGTTTATATTGATACATCTTCAAAATCCAATGTTTATATTGATACATTTTCAAAATCCGATGTTCGTACTGGAATTCTTTCAAAATCTAGCATTTGCATCAGTGTCCATCGGTCACGTTAATTGACCCCTTAGGTTCAGTCTTCGTAGTAACCTTTCATCAAAACTCAAGTTGTATACTAATTTCGACTTTCGGGTCATCCAATTTCCAATTTCAACCTTCGAGTCACCCAATTTCCAATTTTGACCTACAGGTCACCCAATTTTCAATTTCCAATTTTGACCTACAGGTCACCCAATTTCCAATTTCGACCTTCGGGTCACCCAATTTCCAATTTCCAATTTCCAATTTCTAATTTTTAATTTCTAATTTCCAATTTCCAATTTCCAATTTCCAATTTCCAATTTCCAATTTCCAATTTCCAATTTCCAATTTCCAATTTCCAATTTCGACCTTCGGGTCACCCGATTTTCAATTTTCAATTTTGACCTTCTGGTCACCCAATATCAATCTCAATCGTTTTCTCTTGCGAATGACCCTTTTTACAGGGAGAGTTCGAGGGAGCTCATTCTTTTCGCATGCTATCCTCTTTGTTCACCTAACCCCATTTTAGGGAGAGTTGAAGGGACTGGTGTCTTTGTGAACCGTTTGCAAAACAAGTTCCAATTTCACACAAGGAACCCTTATTTCAGGGATAGCTTCGATGCAGACTCATTTTCCTTATGGCCCTCCCAATTTTCATACTAGGCCATTTCGTCATGAAGGACCCTCTTTTCAGAAAGAGTGTGATGGACTCTCTCCTTCATGATCAATTCATCGACCTCACCATTATCGGCCCCCTTTTCATAAGAGAAGTCTAACGTTAGGGAGTTTTGACGAAAGCTTAATTTTTCTTCGAAAGTTCGTTTTGCAAACACCTCCTCTTTAGGGAAGAGAGGAGTATTTCTATTTTCCATTATGAGTCTTCTCCTTTGGCTAAAGGAGATGAGAATTTTTGTCATAGATGCGTTCAGTAGGACTCCAAATGCTTGCTTTTACTAAGGATTTCAAGAACATTTTTGTCAATTTATTATTAAATATTTGTTGATTTCAAAACCTTTATTGCATAAAAGAACTACCTCAGAATACCTTCAGCATTCCTTCCAAAAGAGCAAAGCTTTTTGCGAAAAAGGATTCGGAATTCAAAATCTTTCTATTGGCCAACCAAAAGGATGAACAATAAATCCTTGATATGGCAAGCAAAAGAAAATTCAATGTTGTCGCAAAGCTATAAGTGATTGATATTGATCGCAGTCAATGACACATTTTAAAGACCATTCTTGTAGTAATAAGGCACTGAAAATATCCTGGGCAATAAAGAAAAATTCACTCAACTCCCATATCTCCTCAATCATTTAAGCTACAATCAAATATCTGCAAAAGGGATCTTTCAATCATCGTAAAGTTGAAAATTGGTGGATGAGTTAGACCCCCGAGGCCAAAGAAGATTTGGATCATCTTCAAGATAAAGGAGTTTATGACAGATCCTTCCAGGAAAAGTTCATATCACCGCCAAGTTGAAGGCAAATGCGATGAACCCCCTGACAAACCCTAAAAGATATCTAATTTCTACTATCATCAAAAGATTTCCAATCAAAGAGACAATATCATCAGTATCATTCCTAAAAGAAGAAGAAGGATCAGAACATCTCCAAGTTGAAGGAGTTTGTGACGTACCCTTCCAAAAAAGAAGAAAAGTCAGGACATCTCCAAAATGAAGGATGATGCAATAAACTTCTCCCCAAAAACCCAAGAGAGCTCTAATTCTGTCTAAAAAAGAGTGCAAAAAGATCATCATAAGAAAAGAATCCCAGGATATCAAACTGCTAAATCTGTCAAGAATCTTTTTTAATTTTGTGAAATCCTTTAATCAAATCCTTTCACCAATTGCTTTCATGATGTCAATCTTTTCTTTTCTGTTCGTATTAGGGAAATTGATAGCTTCCTCGAAGAAAGTCAATGACAGGCAATTTGAATCTTGATTCTACGAAGTTAAGCCCAATTGGAGGAAATACTTCGGGTAGAAAAGAAGGAATATTTTTACACCAATGTACATCATTTTCAATTATTTTAAATCAAACAACAAATTTCAACATTTTGACAATATTTTCTAGTTATCCTGGTGTGAAGTGAGAACTTGAGGTTCATCTTTGATACATCTTGGTACCATTTGTCATCCTTTTTAGGACTTGATAATGAGAGTTTTCAAGATTCATTCCCTTCTTTTGTATAATTTGAGTGCCTAGGCTTTCAGATTCGCACACTTCTCTGTTTCCTCACTGTCCCACCATAGACAATCGAATTTCGGTTCGAGGTTGAGCCATCAATCATTTTCTCGCAAAAAATCATCAATTTCAAAAGTTATTTAGTCTCAGCAATGAGGCACCCAAAATCAAACCCTTTTTAAGTTTTGGGGACCCCCATTTTCATTCTTTTATAAAACCCCTATCGAATTCATTATGCAGAAGTTCAAAGGTTCCATCATGGTCTCTTCTTTCAAGGATTCCATTGTTTCCCGATCAGGTTAAGGGTCAAACCTGAGCCTCATTTTGATGAGGTATTTTATTTCCCGATCAGGTTAAGGGTTAAACCTGAGCTTCATTTTGATAAGGTATTTTATCTTCCCTTCAGAATAAGGGCTAAACCTGAATCATTCTTCGTAAAAGGCCATTTTTCAAAAACTATTCAGTTTCAGTCATGGGATGCCCAAATCACTCCTTTTTCCAAAGCTTTTAAGAAAAACCATCTTCATTGCCTTCTTTGCAACCCGTAGTTCCTACACGAGACATTTTGTGTCCCATCCAAGTTAAGGGCTAAGCCTGAGCCTCATTTTGATGAGGTGAATTTTCTTCTTTATTCTCCATCCCATATCTACCATTATCATCAGAGCTAATTCTTTCATACCCAGTTAGATTCCTCTAACTAGGGCATTTTTATACTCCAAATTTGGTGTGTTTTTCTTTGCCACTAAGCTCGGCCTTCAACCGGCTTAGCAGCAAAGAGGGGCATCTGTAAACACCCCAAATTTTCACCCTCATTCACAAACACCTACCACCTGCCATTGGGATCCACTCTCTACAGTCTTTGGGAAACCAGCTGGTCGATATTTGAGCCAGGGTTATTCACAGCCCAAATATTATAAGAATTTTTAATACTCCATCCTATAATCAAGATTCAATCTTTATTTTCGCCCAATTTCAATTGTCAGTTCTCATCCTCAGATGGGAATCCCCAAATTCTTTGTCTCTACCAGGAGTCCAGGATTCCAAGTCCCTCATTCAGGGTCTACATGTCATGTGTCATTGCATATCACTGCATGCATTTGGCATATCATCTCATATCATTTCGTGGCATTGCATGTCATTACATCTCATTATCGAGATCCAGCACTCCTATTTTCAAAATATTGAATCCAAATTTGAGTTTTTAAAACTTTTCTTTCAAAATCAATTTTAAATACCTGGGTTTTAAATCGGCATTCTACCATTTGCCAAACCCCCAAGATCTTATATTTTAAATGTTTTTCTCAGAAAATAAACTGGATTTGTTTTTAAACCCAATTTCAACTGATTTCAATCCTCATATGAGACCATCCAGGTGGTGTCGATTTTCGATCCCTTCATTTATCCAATTTCTCAAAAATTTCAGAGTCCTAGTTGGATCAGGACTCTGTCTTTTCATCTTTAGAATCTTTTCAAAACTCCATTTTGATTTTTAACCAGTTGTAGTCATATCCCTTACTCATTCTTTTCATTTTAGCCAAAATTCCAGAGTGCTAGTTGGATTAGGACTCTTTTTCTAGAGTTCCAGTTGGATCAGGACTCTGACCCTGATTTTAATTTTGAGAGAATCTTTTAAAAATATCCTCATTTATCTCTTCAGAAATCGGAACTGCTACACTTCTATCACAGGGTTTCAAAATTCTGGGATTCTATCCCAGAGTCCTGATCGAATCAAGACTCTATCCTGAGTTCATTTTCTCACTTCATTTTGACTGGTTTTCAAAAATCCTTTTTTAAATCTCATTGTTTGCTTTGCAGAAAACCAAAATTCTCAGAGTTCTAATCGAATTAGAACTCTTCCTTAAAGTCATGATCGAACCAGAACTCTAATCTGACTTCAATATTTACCTCATTTTCACCTGTTTTCCAAAATCCTCTCGTTTGTTTTCTCAGAAAATCCAAAATTTTAAGAGTCCGAGTCAAATTAGGACTTTGTCCCTAGAGTCCCAGTTGGACTAGAACTCTGTTCTGATTTCGCTGTTTATCGCCATATTCTTTGGTTTTCACAAATTCTTTCATCTGTTTTTCAGAAAAGACTCAAAATCTAGAGTTTCAGTCCAATCAAGACTTTGTCTCAGAGTCCTAATCTAATCAGGACTCTATTCTGAATCTTGTTTTTAACCCCATTTCCATTCTCTTTATTTGTTTTTTCGAAAATTAGTTCATTTTGCAGAGTTCTGGTTGATTCAGGACTCTATTTCAGAATTTTAGTTGAGTTAGGACTCTAACCCTGACTGTATTTTTAAACGTATTTTTACCAATTCTGATAAAATCTTTCAAAAACTTCTTAATTTGGCTTTCAAAAATCTAAAATCTCAGAGTTCTAATTGGTTCGGGACTCTGGTCCAGAGTTTCAGTTTGCTTAGAACTCTACTTTCAAAACTTTTGAATTCTATATGTTGATTTTAATTCCTTTTTAAAGCCTTTTTCAATCTTAATTTCAAAATTTTCAAACCCTGATGTGGGGCCCACTCAGTTGGCACCAAATCTAGAGGAGTTCTGACCCAGTCAAGACTCTATGTCATTTCAAAACTTTCAATTTTAAGTCTACTTTTGAATATCTTTTAAAAAAACTCTTGTTTTCAAGTTTTAAAATCATTTTTGAAAAACCAAATGGGGCCCACTCTAGGTGGCGCCACATTTGCAGAAGTCAGGGTTAGACTAGGGTTAGTCAGTGTCCTAGTTAGATTAGAGGTTTACAAGAGTCAAAATTAATTTTTGAAAATACATTTTAACTTTGGTTTTTAACTATTGTTTTTCTAAGTTTTAAATTATAGTTTTAAAAACCCAATGTGGGCCCAAACTAGGTGGCGCCATATTTGGGATCTTTTACGATAGTTAGGAGTCTAGTTAGGTTTTAATTAGGTTAGATAGAGTTCATATAGGTTAGAAAATCTCAGAAAAAATGCCTCCCTTTTGAAACCTTTTTAGGAAAGTTTTAACCTACTAAAATATTTCCTAAATTGAACTTTGAAAATCTATTTAAAGGAGCAAGAGGGGGGGTTGACCCCTACTCTCTCTCTCTCTCTCTCTCTTTTGAACTTTGAAAATTCATTTCAATCATTTCAGAGGAATCAATTTTCTCAAATTTTTTTATGTTTTTCTCAGAAATTGATTTTCTCAAAAACTTTGAGTTTTCAAATGATGTTTCAAGTATTTCCCAAGTTCAAATCATGATTTTCCAATGTTTTAACATTCTCAATTTCATTTTCAAACTTCACAAATCGATTTTGTCAAAATCTTTGCATTACTTCTAAAATTGGCTTTCTCAGAATTCTCAAATCCTCTTTAGAAATCGATTTTCTCAAAAAAAATAGTTCAAATCTCAAAAATTGATTTTCTCAAAGTTTCAATCTTCCAAAGAATCAATTTTCCCTTCAACAGTTATTTTTCAATGCAATTCCTGATTTTCAATGAATCCCTTTTCCAAGAATTTCAAAATATCAGAAGCAAACATCATATTATTCAAAATGTGCATCTTTTCAGAACTTCATAGCACGTGCCTGATTCTCTGTGCATTTTAAGAAAATAGAGCATGATTCAGATAATTGAACTTAGTTAAAGAACACTATTGATCCTTGGTTCAATTACCCTTGGTAAAGGCGCCAAGAACGGTTGAACCTCGTACCGACAAGTGGATCCCATTCCATGGAATTTTTCAGCAAATTTCAAAAACGGAGGCGAGTAATTTTTAAAACCATTTTCAAAACTTTGGTCGAGTTTGACTCGCAAAATCGTTTCTCTCTCTCGCAGAGGGAGGAAAAAATTTTTGCGATGATAACAGCAGGATAAAAACAAGGCTGGAACTCGAGATCCAGAGGAATGAAAGGATGGAAAATCGTCTCGAGTTTTGAGGAAAAGTAGAGGATTTGGGAAAATCGTCCAGGGTTTGAGAAAATAAAATGGAATGTTAGGTAATACATGAAAATAAATGAAAATTAGGGTATTTTGAAAATTATCTAGTATTTTCAGAAAATTTATAAAAAATATAAGAAAATAAAAAGAATAAAGGAAAATAACTAAAAATGCATTCAATCACATCCTACACAATCAAGTATGCGCATACAGCATTCCCTAAGAAGCTGACTCTAAATACACAAATTTTGAAACAACTGTAGGATCGTAATCTTAACTCTAAGGCTCAGATCATCTGTGTTCAATCATGCTATGCCGATATACTCGAACTGAAGCCTGATGTATGTGGCATAAAAGAATTTCTCTGGTTCTAGGCTCATGTTTTCCAACATCCTTGAGCACCTGTCGATATACTTTGGACTATGGCCCTTGGTATGTGGCAGGGGAGATCAACCCAAATAGGTGGCCCAATTGTGAGGCTTTGTCCCAAACTATGGTTCTGGAAGAAAGCCCAGCAACGTGGTGGCTAGGTAAAAGTAAGTGGGTTGTTTTTGAAATATGATCGACATACAAGAAAACAGAAAGCTCTGGTGACCTAAAGAAGTAGAGTTTTAAAAGAATTTATGAGAAGTAAACATTGTTTTCAATCAAATCCTAGATTGAGGAGGATTGTACGACACCTAAGTCTATGTGAGCATGAATAATGCCTCCTCAATCGGTCCTACCAAACCATGCCTAAGTCTACATGCAATCTATGTCAGTTGGGTTTGATTCTAGGCTCCTAGGTTCATAATATATAAAGCTGACATTATAGAATACGATTTTGACAAATTGAATAGAGAAAAGCACAATATTGATCAAGCGAAGACAGGTCCTATCACGGTCGCCAAACCTGTTATCATTGCAAAATTTTACTTTTGCAAGTTGTAAACACCCCAAATTTTTTAAAGTTTTAAACATTTTCCCTTTTTTACCCCTCGGACCCACCTTCTGAGTCATTCAGAAGGACAATTGGATCAATTTTGATAATTTCTGAACTCGACCTCGGATCCATTTCATCATCTGATATCCAAGATCCAATTCCATTCTTGTTTTTCAATTCAATTTCATTCTCTAAGCCTAATCCAAATCCAAATCCCAATTTTCATCATGAATTTGGGTTTTTCATTTCGATTTTTAGAAACCCATATTTAGGGTTCGATTGCCATTTCAGACCAATTTCCCTCAATCGATATCCAGATCTAATTTTTATTCAAAAGCTTGAATCCAGATCCTTTTCAAAATTCAATTTTTATCCTAGCTTCAAAAACAATTCTTGAATTTCAAAAATCAATTCCATCATTTTGTTTTGAAAAATACCCTGGATCCAATTTATAATTCAATTTAGATTTTGAAATATCAAAATGGATCCAGATCCAAATTCAAAATCCAATTTTTATCTTAAATAAATTCTTAAATTTTAAATTCAAAATCCAATCTTTATTTCAAAAGAATCTTTGAATTTCAAAACCAAATTCAATGTTTTTGGCAAAATCTTTCAAAATTCAATCTAGATCCAATTTTAATTCAATTTAAATTTCAAAAAAAAATCAAAATGGATCTCATATCCAAATAACATCCATTATTTTTAAATTCCCCTTTGCTTTCATCTTTTATTTTCAATTTTATTTTTAAAACCTTTCACTTTAGTCTTTGAAATAAAAAAAAAAGATATGTTTTTAAGAGGGGCGCCACTCGGTATTTTTCAAATTTTACCCCTTTTTTAAAATCCTTTTTTTTAACTAAAAAATCAGTGATTTTAAGGTTTGTTTTCAAAACCCCTTTGCTTTTGAAAACCTACATGGGCACCCAGTTGCAAAGTGGTGCCACATGTCCAATTTTTTTTAAAATACCCATTTTAGCCAACACCCAATTTTCAAAATGACCCACGTGGGGTTGGCACCCTTCTTCCTCTTGTGTGCCATCTCAACCTTGTTTTAACTAACTTTGAACTTTGAGGCATGCCCAAATTACCCTCAAGTTCAACTATAAATAGACCCCTTAGGGGGGTCTATTAAAAAACAATGGGAAATAAATTAAGAATACCCTTGAAAGTAGGAGTTCTCTTTCTTTCTCTCCACCCCTCTCTCTCCTCTCATTCTCATTTTTATTGCAATTTCCTAGAGGTGGCTGAAGTGAGGAAGGAGGAAGCTCAGCCAAGGTGAGCTCTCTTCCCTTCTTTCAAATTGTTTTTTCATATTTTTTAATTTCTCTAAGTATCGCTCCCCTCCTCTCTTCTTCTTCTTTCAATTTCTTTCTAATTTCATAAGTAGCAATGTAGATTTGCTTCATTTATGTATTAATTTTGATTATATGCTTTTTGATCCATTCAATTTTCTATTTAATTCATGCAATTACGTTTTAAGTCATTAGAATTATGAGATTTGATCTTTTATAGATCAAATCTCATATTTGATTGGCCAAATGAATCTCCACTACAAGAAAAATGTTAATTAGCGACGAAAATTTGCAATGGATTATTTCCATCGCAAATTTACGATGGATTAGCTAGAGAAAACTAGCAGTTGCCAAAATTGGAATTCGCAAAGGAATTTTTCCGTCACAAAATCCATCATAAATTAGCAACGGATTCACAACAAAAAAAAATTGTCTCAAACTCTATCGCAACTTAGCGATGGATTTTGTGATAGAAAAATTTCGTCTCTGCTTCGCAAAATTCTCCTCCCCCCCCCCCCCTCTCTCTCTCTCTCTCTCTCTCTCTCTCTGATTTCCCCAAATCGGCTACCTGATGGGGAAGAGGGCAGCCTGCACCATCATTGTCAATCATCGTCGGTGGAAGATCATTGCCAGCTGTGATTATCGCAAAATTTTTTCTCTCGTAATACTCTCTTTCTTTCTCTTCCTTTCCTACCTCTATGTCCTCCTTTTGAAGGGAGAAAAATAGAAGTCGGAAAATGAAGAGAGAAGAGAAAAGAAGGGAAGAGAAGAGGAACTCTTTTGCGGGTCTCACTTGACCTTAATTTTTAAAAATATTTGAAATAACTCGCCTCCGTTTTTGAAATATCTGCGGGAAAACTGGGAGACAGGATCCGCTCGTCGGTACGAGGTTCGACCGTTCCTGGCGCCTTTACCAGGGGTAATCGAACCAAGGGTCGAATTTTATGCCTTTTACTTTGTAAAGAATTTATCTAAGTTTTATCCTAAGTCTAAATGCACAATGAATCATGCTTGTGCAATATGCAAAGATGTATGCTCTTTTTGAAAATATTTTGAAGAATTTCCAAGTGAAATTGATAAAGTGAAGAAATGATTCCTAACTTAGAACTTAAGATTAAAGTTCTAAGTTTTTAGAATAATCAAGAGCTTGGGAAGATAAATCTAGATCTGGAAAGAGATGGTTTTTTTTTTTTGAAGTTTTTGAGAGAGAAGAAGAAAGAATTTCTCTAAGTCATAAATGGACTTTGAGTCAGAAATAGAAATGAAAATTGAACCAGTAGGAAATATAGATTTGGGAAATTTGAACGAAATTTGAGAAATGGAATTGATTTAAAAGTTGGATTTTCAAGATGAAATCCGAATCCAATATCTGGATCCTGAATAGAGTTCAAAAGTTGGATTTTGAATTCAGGATCTGAAATGGGAACTTGATTTGAAATCAGGAATGAAATGGAATTGGTTCAAATGAATTGGAACCAAGAAGGAATTTGGATTTTGAAATTTTGAATGGAATTGAATTTAAGATTTGGAATCCAAGATGGTATTTGGATCTGAAATCTAAGATCCAAGATAGGGTTGGACTTTGGATCCTAAGATGGAATTGGATCTGAAGTCTAAGATCAAAATAGAATTGGATTCTGGATCCTAAGATGGATTCGGATCTGAAGTCTGAGATCCAATGTAGGATTGGGTTCTGGATCCTAGAATGGATTTGGATCCGAAGTCTAAGATCCAAAGGAGAATTGGGTTCTGGATCCTAGAATGAATTTTTGGATCTGTGATCTGAGATCCAAGGTGAATTGGGTTCTGGATCCTAAGAATTGGAATTTGGATCTGAATCTGAGACCCAAAGTAGGGTTGGATTCTGGATCCTAAGATGGATTCGGATCTGAAGTCTGAGATCCAATGTAGGATTGGGTTCTGGATCCTAGAATGGATTTGGATCCGAAGTCTAAGATCCAAAGGAGAATTGGGTTCTGGATCCTAGAATGAATTTTTGGATCTGTGATCTGAGATCCAAGGTGAATTGGGTTCTGGATCCTAAGAATTGGAATTTGGATCTGAATCTGAGACCCAAAGTAGGGTTGGATTCTGGATCCTAAGAATTGGAATTTGGATCTGAATCTGAGACCCAAAGTGGGGTTGGATTCTGGATCCTAAGAATTGGAATTCGGATCCGAATCTGAAATCCAATGGTAGAATGAGGATCTGGATCCTAAGAGAAATTTGGATCTATGATTGGAGATCCAAAGTGGAATAAGGATTTGGATCCTAAAAGGAAATTTGGAGTTAAATCCAAAAGATGAATCAAGAATTTCTAAGTTTAATTTGAACTTAAAAAAAATGAAATTTAGAACTTGAATATACAGATGAATTTCAAAGTCAAATTAAACCTTGAATTTCTGAATTTGGAATTTAGAAGATGAATCGAGAGTCTCAAAGTTAAAATTGAACTTTGAGTTTTGATTAGAGTTTTGAATATAAAGTGAATTTGGAATTTCAAAGTCAAATTGAACTTTGAAATCCGATTTGAATTTGAATAAAAATGACTTTGGAATCTCAAAGTTAAATTAAACTTTGAGATTGAAAATAAAATTGAATTTTGAAAATGAAAGGATGAATTGGATTTTATAAGAATTGAAGATAGATTGAGGAAGATGTTTACATCACTTGGAATTTTTGAAAAAGGAATTTTGAAAATATGATGCAGTTCTATCCTAAATGATGAATGATTTTGAAGAATTTTGAATTTAGACTTTGAAAAGCTATTTCATTCTTTAAATGAATTGAAATAAGATTGAAAATATAATACATCCTTGACTATGGTCATTGAATGTATTATATAATAATCTATATTTAAATTCTAGTGAAGAATAAAACACATTTTGTGCTTTTATAGAGTTTAGAATAGAATTAACCCTCAATATACCCTGACTATGGCCATTGGTATATATATTGAATTAATTTTAGATTAAATTCTGATAAAAGAAGAAAATATTTAAGAAAATATGATGAATTTTGAAAATGGATCCAGTGTTATTTTGTAAGAGATAAAAATGCTAAGTTTTTGTCCACACCCTGACTATGGCCATTGATGTGGATCATCAACTTAGTATTTATTATCTCTTACGAAATGGTGCATGTGCCATTCGTGTTTTACCATTGTGAGAATTTGAGAAATAAAGAAAAAAATGCATGAAAAAAACAGCAATTCATGACATTTACCATGCTCATTCATTCTACCTAAAGCAGGAAATGTAAATTCTCATTGATGATCTAATTATTACATTATGGATATGACTTCTGAAGGGATGGAAAATATCTAACTTGAAAAAGAGAAATCTATAATCCTGAAAAACAGGGTTAACAATTTATGACATTTGCAAGGCATAGAAGAAAATCATTCTGAAAGTGATATACACATGATCACGATTAATGAAAGGATGCCTATGCTATGTATAATATGTGATGTAGGTGATGGATATTAAAATATGCATGTGATATGCTAAACTGGTGTATATTATGGTACGCATGGTAATGCTAAAGCATATTAGGCAAATACAAAGGACTAAATGCATGCTAAGGCTGGTGTTAACATATGTTACAACATGTTGAAACTGCTAATGTGTATGCTTGATGGGAAAACATTAAGAAAATGTTAAAGACTGATAAAATATCTACTATGATGGTCAGCAATCAAAAGGGGATTGAAAATTACTTTTCCACAGTAAGCACAACAAGATTCAGAGGTACCAAGCAGCCCACTCAGCTTGCAAGACCTTACTGGAGGATGATGACACTGGTTATCAGAGTTACTCAAGCTGTTGGGCAATACACAGATGAGAGGACGCCGGATATGATAGTGAGGTTATTCCTTGGCTAAACTTCGAGTGAGAGAAGGGAAGTGCGGCTACGCGATCTTGTTGCAGGGGTCAGCTCCCAAGGGAAGAAGGGATGCGTGAAAATAGATGGATTCCAATGGCCCCCCTGTTTTGATTTCAACAGCTTCTCACTAATTTCAAGAATGTTTGAATGAAGCGTATTCTTGCTGCAGATCCGGAAGGAAGAGGTTTTTAGTAGCCTGGTGTGTGGAGGGCTTGAATCTCCTTCGAACAGCTCCAGATGAGATACTTCGAGGGGTCACCTTTTGGCTCTTGCAGGAGAGATCCTTAGGTAGAGAAATGGGAAATGAAAGAGAGGATGCTAGTAAAGAGTTGTTGGAAAAAGAAATCTGATGCCCCTCAAGGAGATGGGGTGTCTCTTCTTAAAGAGAGGCCGGATGGTTCGAGAATGGAGGCTGTTAAGGATCGAAGGTTGAGGAGGGGGGAGGCTGTTGGAAGATCAACGGTGGAGAGAGAAGGAAAGAGGTGCGGGAGAAATCCGTTAAAGCTTTTTCCTTTTTTCAAAAAGATGGTCCTCTTTTTAGGAAATTTTTATAAAATGGTTTTGAAAATGAGGTTTCTGGTAAAAATGGCTTCAAAAGCTTGAAAATCATCCGTTTTCTTTGTAGCTCTTCTCGATTTTTTTGGTTTTATGTTATTTTTCTATTTTTTTGTATTTTTAGAATAAAATCCTAGAGCTTTACGAGAAATAAAAGATTCAAAACTAATTTTTTTGTGTTTTTGTAGAATATTTACAAAAGGGAATTTTTCTGAGCTATTTTGAGAAAATTTCTTAAAAAAAATGGGTTTATGTCTGAATTTTTGAGACATATTCGAGGTTTACAACCTCGAACTGAGAAATATAGGGCCGAGGATCCAACAGAGTGCCGAATGAGCCGCCCGAGCCTTTCAAAATCATTTTTTGGTATTTTTGCGATTTTATTTTGGAAATCGGACAACGAGGCTCAGATTTGGATTTAAAATACTGAGTTCAGACCCGGAGTTGAATTTGAATATGTCAATGTGGAATCTAATCCAGAAATCTAAAGAAATAACTTGATTTTCTCAGAAAATGGGTTTAGGGGCAAAAGGGTCATTTTTACAAGACTTTGAAAATTTTGGGGTGTTCACAGATGCCCCTCTTTGCTACTAAGCCGGTTGAGAGCCGAGCTTAGTGGCAAAGACAACACTCCAAATTTTGAAAATGCCCCAGTCAGCAGATCTAAACTGGGTGTGGAAGAATTATTTTTGAAAATATGATTTTTCAGGCTTTGAAACTTTATCCTGAATGGTTTTGGGGAGACGAAATCCTCGAAAATGATATGATTGAGTGGAAAATGAGGAAATCGTGATGGGACTTTAGATGGAAATTCTGAAATGGTGGGAAATGAAAATTTTGATCAGGTCTCATGGGTGAGACCAGATACTATTATTTGGAATGATTCAGGTTTAGCCCTTAACCTGGATGGGACGAAAATATATCAAGATGAATTAGATGAGGAAAGGAATACATGAGAACCTTGATGGGACATTTTTTGGAAAACGCCTTGTGAGATGCGGCTCAAGTAAAATCCTTTCCTGCATGGATATACAAAGCATGGATTCCTTAATGGGAAGAGCCATGATGGGACTGGAAGAAAACATCTCATCAAAAACGAGGAATCTCATTGGAATGTGACTCAGGTTTAACCCAAACCTGCAAGGAAGATACCTCGCGAAGCGAGGTTCCGGTTTAATTTTAAACCTGGATAGGAAATCTACCATACGGGTTTCTCAAAAATGGAGAAAGCACGATGGGACCTTCGGAATTTGGACGAACAAATCCGAGAGGGATTTTGGCGAAAGAAGGAAATATAGAGCCCCTAAAGCTTTGAAAAATGAATGATTCTGGGTGTCTCATTTGCTGAGACTGAAATAGCTTTTTGAAATCAAATGGCCTCTCGCAGAAAATTCAGGTTTTGACCCTTAACCTGAGTGGGAACACCATACGGAATTCTTGACTGAAGAAACTGTGATGGGACAGGAAGAGATACTTCAACTGGATGAGGCAACTCTTCTGGAAGATATAGACAACGCTAGGTTGCATCAAAATGGATATTGAATGTTTATTTTATTTTTGGAATAGCTAGAAAATTTTGCCAATAAGATAAAATCGTAGTCGGTTCAAACATTTGGAAATGTGCATGTATGTGCAAAAGATATTCTCTCTTTTACCTAGAGTATTTCCCCCAAATGAGGTTAACTCCTCAGTTCTAAGAGTCAAATTCAAAATTTTAGCACAGATGATTTCTTCAAGGAAGCTGTCCATTTCCCTGATATGAGAATAAAAGAAATATTCTTAATTTCATAAAAGCAGAAAATGAAGAAATATTGATAAAAGAATTTTGCATGAGAAAAGATGACTTTTGGCAACTTCGGCAGTTTGATATCTGGGTGTCCTCCCATGATGATCTTTTTGCACTCTTTTTGAGTCATTGGGCTTTCTCGGTCTTTCACATCATCCTTCATTTGGATGTCCTGACTTTTCTCTCTTTTTTTCAGGGAAGGGTACGTCACAAACTCCTTCATCTTGGAGATGCTCCGATCCTTCTTTTATCTCAGGGGTTCTATTGATCTCACTGGCTCAAAAGGTCTTTAGACGATAGCAGAAATCAAATATCTTTTAGGGTTTGTTGGTAGGTCCATCATACTCGCCTTCATCTCGACGGTGATCTGAACTTTCCCTGGAAGGATCCGTCACAAACTCTGTCATCTTGGAGATGTTTCAAATCTTCTTTGGCCCCGGGGGTCTACTCGCTTAATTCGCCTTCATCTTGACGACAATTGAGAGATCCCTTTTGCGGATATTTGATTGCAACTTTTAAACGAAAATGAGAAGGGATGGGTTGAGTGGATTCTTTTTATAGCTCAAGATATTTCCACTGCCTGATTGTCAGAAAGTCGTCTTAAAACATGCGTCATAGCCATGATCAATAGCAAATCACTCTTGGCTTTTCAACATCATTGAATATTTCTTTTATTGATCATATCGAGGACATTTCTTACATCCTTTTGGTTTGATCAACAGGAAAAGATTTGAATTTTACCTCTTTTCGCGAAAAGTTTCACCTTTTTTGGAAGGAAATAGAAGAGGTAATCTGAGAAAATTCTTTTCGTGCAGTCAGACTTTTAGAATCAACTAATGCTTTTAGCAAATTGGCAAAGTTTTCACGAATTTCTTATGAAATAATCACTCAATATAGATTTTGATTAGACATTTAGCTGTAATTTAAAGAAATGGTGCAAGAAATCAGTCTTTAGAAAACTGGACAGATGAAATATATTAGGTTTTGGAAATCCCGACCAGTTTATGAGAAACTGGATTTTTAAATCCCGACCAGCTGAAAAATACTGGATTTCAAATCCCGACCAGTTTATGAAACTGGATTTCAAATCCCGACCAGTTATGAAACTGGATTTCGAATCCCGACCAGTTATGAAAACTGGATTTTAAATCCCGACCAGTTATGAAAACTGGATTTCAAATCCCGACCAGTGAAAAATACTGGATTTTAAATCCCGACCAGTTATGAAAACTGGATTTCAAATCCCGACCAGTGAAAAATACTGGATTTTAAATCCCGACCAGTTATGAAAACTGGATTTCAAATCCCGACCAGTGAAAAATACTGGATTTTAAATCCCGACCAGTTATGAAAACTGGATTCCAAATCCCGACCAGTGAAAAATACTGGATTTTAAATCCCGACCAGTTATGAAAACTGGATTTCAAATCCCGACCAGTTGAAAAATACTGGATTTCAAATCCCGACCAGTTATGACAACTGGATTTCAAATCCCGACCAGTTGAAAAATACTGGATTTAAAATCCCGACCAGTTATGAAAACTGGATTTCAAATCCCGACCAGTTATAAAACTGGATTTCAAATCCCGACCAGTTATGAAAACTGGATTTCAAATCCCGACCAGTTATGACAACTGGATTTCAAATCCCGACCAGTTGAAAAATACTGGATTTCAAATCCCGACCAGTTATGAAAACTGGATTTCAAATCCCGACCAGTGAAAAATACTGGATTTTGAGAATGAAGGATTTAATCTGATGGTTTGAAAGTGATTGAATTTGGGAGATTATAACCCAAGGGTTGAGAAAATGATAAGACTTTGAGGATATTATAACCAGAGGTTGGGAAACTGATAGAATTGAAGACCTTGAAATGATAGAATTGAGGAGTCGCACCCTAAGGGTTTGATCTTTTGGAATACATGACCAGCGGGAGCTGGATCTTTTGGAATACAGGACCAACGAGATGCTGGATCCTCTGGAAATACATGACCAGCGAGATGCTGGATCTTTTGGAAATATATGACCAGCGAGATGCTGGATCCTTTGGAAATACATGACCGGCAAAAGCTGGATCTTTTGAAAAATACATGAAGTTTTGGGAATACTTAAGTCAGAACTTGAATTTAGAAGGAGAAAGGTCTTTGGTCAGAAGACTGATTTTAGAAGGTTACCGGTGTGAGAACCGGGTTTTTCTATATATGATTGAAAAGTTTGAAAACAACCAGTGCGAGAACTGGGTTTTGAAGATGAGCTTAGATTTTTCAAAATGAGTTTTTAGAAGATAATTCAGGATTTATCCCCTTATCCTGAACGGGGAAATAAAAGGAAGAATACCTCATTGAAAGGAGGCATCAGGTTTATCCCTTATCCTGAAAGGGGTGATTTGAAGATAAAAGTAGAGAAAATAAGATTGGAAAATTTGTTAAAACTTGGCATAAACGAGCATTAGCTTGATGTAAATTTGATCAAAGCAAAATGAATCAAATGAAAAGACAATAAAAATCACAGGACCAATTAAGAATTATCAAAATTTGAGGATAAGAGCTTTCGTCTAATCCTGCCTGCATATGATGGAAGAAGATGATTATGGAAAAAAATAAAATGCCCCAGTATCATGGAGAAGAATGTAAGAATTGATAGAAGATCATTATTTTTATCGAAATGGCTCTTTGAATAGTACAAAAGATTTTTGAATGAAAATTCTAAGTATAAAATTTCTTCAAATGCAGAGCATTGATGGGACCTGGCATCTCCACCCCATCTGCATTGATTAGACGATACGAATTGCGGGGCAAAGCTTCCTTAACCACATAAGGGCCTTCCCAATTGGGTGACCACTTGCCTTGTGGTCGATGCTTGAGATGAGCTGTCGATCTGAGCACCAAATCGTTAACTCGAAATTTTCTCTCAATGACAGACTTGGCATAATGTCGAGCTATCCTCTGTCGATAAGCTTGAGCGTGCTCTGCTGCTTTGAGCCTCTTTTCATCCAGTAAATCCAGTTGCACCAATCTCTGCTGCTGATACTGATCAAGTGGCAATTCTATGAGAGAAGCGAATTTGAAAGCGGGCTTTTGGATATGGAGAGGTAACACCACTTCAGTCCCGTAAACGAGTTCTGAAGGAGTGGCATTAGTCGGAGTCCGAATGGTGGTCCGATATGCCCAAAGCGCGTCATGAATTTTCTCGTGCCAATCTCGACCTGTCTTCACAGTCCTTTCCAAAATACGAATCAAGATCTTATTGGTGGCCTCTGCTTGGCCATTCCCTTGAGGATAATAAGGAGCTGAGAAGTGATGGGAAATTCTGAATTTAGAACAGAATGTTTTCATCCTCTCATTTTTGAAATGGGTTCCATTATCTGAGACAATATCATGTGGTACGCCGAAGCGGCAAAGGATGTTCTTATGAATGAAAGAAACCACATGGCGGCCTTCTACTGTGCGTAGAGTAACAGCTTCAACCCATTTCGTGAAATACTCTGTCGCAGCCAGGAAGTATTTGTGGCCGTTGGAAGCAGAAGGAGTAATCGGGCCGACGACGTCAAAAGCCCACATAGAAAATGGCCAAGGAGAAACAACTGATTGTAGATATGTGGCCGGAGCATGAATATAAGGCGCGTGTAATTGGCACTTGACGCATTTTTTCACAAATCCATGACAGTCTTGCTGCATGGTATTCCAATAGTATCCTGCTCGAACGATCTGCTTGACGAGAGTTTGATAGCCAGCATGGCCACCACAAATCCCTTCATGTGCCTCTTGGATAACTTCCATAGCTTCTTCTTTGTCTAAGCATCTTGAATACTCAGAACTGAATCCACGGCGGTAGAGGACATTGGCGAGAATGAAATATCGGGTGGACATACGCTGGATTGCACGTTGCTCCCTCTTTGGCATCTCTGGTGGAAATTCACCAAACTCAATGAAATTCTTGATATTTTGATACCAAGGCTTCTCTTTCTGATTGACCTGATTTACTTGCATAATTGAATCGAAAGCAGGTTGTTCGAGTCTGCCAACTTCGAAAGAGCGACATGACTCACCACCTTTGAATGATAAAATGGAGCCCAAACTGGCTAAGCCATCGGCTATCTGATTATGCTCTCTTCTGATGTGATTGAGCTGAAATTCTTCGAAGCTGTCAATAAGAGCTAAGACGATCTTCTGATATGGGATCAATTTGGGATCTTTCACTTGCCATTCAGTGTTAACTTGACTGACAACAAGTAGTGAGTCGCCAAAGGCGTGCACTCTCTTGACATTGAAACATTGCAGAATTTTGAGGCCTTGTATTAAAGCTTCATACTCGGCCATATTATGAGTGCATTGGAAACCAAGCTTAAGAGAATAAGGGATCATTTCCTTTTCTGGAGTGATCAACAGGACTCCAATCCCGATGCCAGACATATTTTTAGAGCCATCGAAGAACAAGTTCCAAACTGGGGGCTGTTGGACATTACAGATGTGCTCGTCAGGAAAATCATCCTCTGTTTTAATTTCTTCTGTTAGAGGGAAATCTGCCAACTGATCTGCGATCGCTTGGCCCTTAATCGACTTTTGAGAAACATACTCTAAGTCATATTGCATCAACAGGACTTGCCACTTTGCGATTCGTCCAGTGAGAAAAGGTTGTTCAAGAATGTATCTGAGCGGATTAAGTTTCGATAGAAACTTGATTTCAGAAGCCAATAAGTAATGTCTCAATTTCTGGCACATCCAGACCAGAGCTAGACAAGTCTTCTCCATCTGAGAATACTTCTTTTCATAATCAATGAATGTTTTGCTCACGTAGTAGATGGCGTGCTCTGTCAAACTGCCTTCTTCATACTGAGCGAGGAATCCACCACAGGCATTTTGATTGACTGAAATATATAGCAAGAGAGGCTTTCCCAGCTTAGGCGGCTTTAAAACTGGTGGATTAAGGAGATACCGCTTGATGCGCTCGAACGAGAGCTGACATTCTGATCCCCATTCAAATTTAACTCCTTTTCTCAGCAAGTGGTTAAAAGGCTCACATCTCATAGCCAAATTGGAGATGAACCTGCGAATAGACTGAATACGCCCTTGAAGGCTTCGCAGCTCTCTCAGATTAGTTGGAGGCGGCATGTCAATAATGGCTTTTGCTTTAGCCGGATCCACCTCGATTCCTTTCTTGTTGATAATAAAGCCGAGCAGTTTGCCGGACTCTACTCCAAAAACACATTTCTGAGGGTTAAGCCTCAATTTGTAAAGAATAAGTCTTTCAAAAACTTGACTAAGAGCATCGAGGTGATCCTCTTCTTCTTTAGACTTAACCAAAATGTCATCCACATACGCATCCATATTCTTGTGCATTTGATCGTGGAAAATAACGGCCATTGCCCTTTGATAAGTCGCCCCGGCATTTTTGAGCCCAAATGGCATAACTGTATAGCAGAAGGTTCCCCATGGAGTAGTAAATGAGGTCTTCGACTGATCACGAACAGCCAACTTGATCTGATTATAACCTGAATATCCGTCCATGAAAGAAAACATGGCGTGACCTGCTGTGCTATCGATCAAGAGGTCAATATTAGGAAGTGGATAATCATCTTTCGGGGTGGCCTTATTGAGATCCCTGAAATCAATGCAGATCCGAACTTTTCCATTCTTTTTAGGGACTGCTACGATATTTGCCAACCAATCTGGGTAATCAATGGCCCGGATGAAGCCTGCTTTCAATAAATCTTCCAGTCCTTCTTTGACTTGTTGCTCAATTCGAGGGTCTAATTTCCTCAGTTTCTGCTTGATTGGTCTGGCTTCTGGTTTCAACTTGAGTCGATGCTCAACCAGTTTGATATCCAACCCTGGCATATCTTCGTAAGTCCAGGCAAATACTTCCTGATGCCTTTGGAGGAATTGGATGAGTCTAGCTTTTTCAATTTCGCTTAGGCTCGACCCAATTTTGAGAATCTTCGGATCATCTTCCGACCCAATGTTGATATCCTCAGTTGGATCTTGAACCAAGGCTGATGGTTCATCCTGCTTCTGAATGTGAGCAAATTCTGGTAAATTCTGAATAGTGGAATCAAATTCAGCTGGCTCTTCAGTCTGCTCTGTTGCCTGACTGACCTCTGCTCTGTCTTTCATCTCAGGAAACCTTGCCAATTTTAGATACTTGGGATTGATAACAAATCTTGTCATTGATTCAGGAGTTTAATGGTCCTGAAAATGCCAAAAAGAGGTTGTTTTCAAGAGAAAGTATGAGCCAAATCAAAATTTTTGTATAAAGCAAGAGCAATGACATAGACAAAGTATAAGAAGAAAAATGATAGACGCTTGAAGAGAAGATTTGATTTTTTCATTGATTGAGGTAAAGTATTTACAAGACTTTAACAAAAGATGGGACTGTATTGTCCCTACAAAAAGAGAAGAAAAGAAAGCAGGAAAACTAAGGCATCATCTTCACTTATTTCCCCTGACGAAAACTGTCTTTTTGCTGGAATCCTGGCCGGTGAACCCCAACCCTGAGCTGTCTGAATGCTGAGTAGGAACGATTGGCTCCACTATACCATCTTCATTCTTTCCTATGCCCCGGAATGGCTGATATCCATGTTTTATCAGCAGATCAAATCCCTTTCTGGCTTTGGAGAACTGAGGGAATAAAGGGTGATCTTTGAAGGAGGCGTAATCAATGCGTCCTCCTAACTTGAAGAAGCAAGGTCCCTGCCATTGGACCGTAGCTGCAATATTCTCCTCTTCCATGACATCTTTCAGTTTCAGCATCTCTAGACTATCGCTGAGGTTGATCTCATCTGCTTCTCGAATGCTTGGGATATCTGCTGTAAATGTCGGTCAAGGAATCATAGGCTGTGGCAGCCTCTCTTCAGGATCTTCACCCAAAATGGTGGTGATCATTCCACCCTTAGACCACTTGATGCACTGGTGGAGAGTTGATGGAACGGCATTGGCATTGTGGATCCATGTTCGTCCCAACAGAAGATTGTAAGTCGGTGGTACATTGACGACATGGAACAATATAGTATGCACTGAGTAGTTGATGAAGATTTCCAAAAAGACTTTGCCTTTGGCAGTTTGCCCATGATTATCGAAGCCATAGATGGTGATGGGATCAGGCACATATTCTTCCTCCTTTAATCCCAATGCTTTCGCTGTCATTTCTGGGCAAATATTCAGACTGCTGCCCCCATCAATGAGTACGTGCGGGACAGTCATGCCCCTGGTCCTGACCACTATATACAATGCATTGTTGTGGAATGAATGAGGCTTAGGCAAGTCCTCATCTGAAAAGGTAATAGGCGCGTTAGTCATTGCTTGGTTTACTATCTGCGCCATGTCTTCGGGCGTGGTGCCCGGCTTTACTTTGATCTTTCTTAATAGATCATCTAGTTTTTCTTTATGCTGGGGAGAGTCGTGAGTCAACTCAAAGATGGAGATATTGGAGAGCGCTGTAATGGGCTTCTGAAGGCTTTTGGCCCGTTCTTCTGCTGCTTCTGAGGTTTCTGCTTCCTCTATGCAGGCTTCCCTTTTCACAAATCTTCTTGGAAAAACTTGGATCTTTCCACTCTCAACTGACATGTTTCTAATATTTAAAAATGAGAGGATATCCCCTCTCTGAAATGCAGGTTGACTCTGATGTAGAACCATCACCTGATGCTGCAAACTTATTTCTTTGCTGGAGCAAGGATGTATGTGACTCTGCGGGAGAAAAGAACCTTCTGAAACGGTTGACACTGAATGTTTCGGGAATGGGGCGGACAGAATGTCCATTTTGCCCTCTTCTTCATCCTCGATGAGGATGCTTTTATCAATACAATCCTGAATCAGATGCTTCAGGACGAAACAGTACTCAGTGTCGTGGCCCATCGCTCTGTGGAATTTGCAGTATTGTTCCTTAAATCTTCCCATGAGCACTGGTGGATCTGCCACCTTGGGAAGTTTTACCATCCCGTGAGACAGCAAATATTCCAAAATCTTCTCCAGTGGCTGGTCGAGGGGAGTAAACTTCTGATCCCTGCTCCAGTTTATATGTTTAGGTTTTTCTTGAAGGTCCCCCTTTTGTTGAGGACCGGTCGGGAGAGGCTTATCATTGTTTTTGAAGAATTTCCCTTTCCTTCCTCTGTTCTGCTCGGGTTTCGTGCCACTGCCACTGCCCTGTTTGCTGCTACTGCCCTGATCATCCCCTGGAACCTCGGCGGAGTAGGTGAAGTGTGCCTTCTTCTTAGGGTCTTGCACATTTTTGGCTAAGACAACACCTTCGTACATCCCGTTTTCTACTCCCATCTCGAGCCATTCTGCTCGCTCCGTCAGTTCAATAAACGATTTGGAGGGATATGGGAAGAGGAGGCTTTTTAGGGGCTGGGAGAAGTTGTTGAGAATGACTTGGAGGGCATGCTCCTCAGAGATAGGGTTTCTCATTTTGTTGCACAGGCTTCTCCACTTGTGGATAAAATCCCTAGCCTTTTCATTGGGCTCTTGTTTCAGGTTACACAGGTGGTTCAGGGTGGGCAGAGCTTCCGTGTTGAATAGGAAGCGTTCCACAAACATATTGACGACTTTGTCAAAATCCCTTAACTCGATGGGATTGACATGCTCGGCATACCATTTGGCGGCTATTCCCTCCAAACTGCGGGGAAAACAGAGGAAGAGGGCACGGTTGTCTTCGCTGAACCGGGCGCATTCTGCGAAGAACATGGCAAGGTGGGCCTTGGGGTCTCCGGATCCATCGAATTTAATGAATTTTCGGGGGAGATTCTCCAAATTGATGTCTCCTTCCAAACCAAGGTAGAAATCCTGCCTAGTGTATGCCCTTTTTCCTTTGTCCCGGACTTGCAGGTCTTTGACGATTTTTGTCAATGCCTGGATCGAGTCTTCTGCGGGGGGCCCATATTTGGGCTTGTTCACGGACACTGGCTCTTCTACCGGCCTCTTAGACTGCTGCAGATGTTTCGGGATGTAAATCAACTGCTCTTCTTCAGAGTTTTCTTCTGCTGACTCAGAATCTTCAGAGGTACTGTCACGCTGTATCTTTTGCTTGCTGATCTTGACGGGCTTTTTCATGGGCTTCTTCTTAGCTTTGGTCTTAGAAGCCGCTTTCTTTGGAGCCGCCTTAGCCTGCTCGGCCATCATTTTAGTCATCATTTTCTGAAAAACCCGGTACATGGCCGGATCAACATCGCTTTCATTTCCGGAGTCATGCTTTTTGGACAATCTAGGAGAATTCATTTCCTCTGACTCGTTGTCACTGTGTTGTTGAGCAGCCCTTTTGTCAGCCCTTGTCTGAACCATTTTCCAGATGCCTAAGCTTTCCTGCAGAATATGGGAATGGTTAGAGTATGGAGAAGCTTTTTGAAAATCATAATTTCTTCGAGAGAAAGCAAGAAATGAGGGATTTGGTAGACAATTTCAAGAGATTATCCCATTACCCGGGATCGGGTCATCGCACGATTTGTGATTATTGTGTTACCATTTGATGGTAACAGAAAAATGTGCCTTGTTACCTAGGCGAGGTTGTCAACCATGATAAGATTTGAAGAAATGCGGAAGGAATATCCCTTTTACCTGGGATTAGGTCGTCACTCGAGTTTTTGTGACTTTATTTGTGCTACAAACAAAATACAGAAAATAACATTTTTGGCCAAAAAACAAAAATTTTATTGATATTTGTAACTTTCAAGGACAAAGAGAGGGTGGGCAGACAGTTTGCCACCACTCTTGATATTCAGATGATACATTTGACCCAGGAAAAATAGACAGAGAAATAAAGGAGTTCCAGGTATATTTTGCGACATGATATGCCCCAGACCACTGATCCGACTGCAGGTTGAATTCTGACACATTGCCTGTCGGGAAACGGGTGTTGGCACGGACCTGCCGCTGTGAAAACTGCCTCAGACATCGTTCGGGCTGATAATCGACACAAAAGAAAGGGCCCATCAACTTGTAGCGCTTGTCACGAGCATAAGTGTATCGAGGAACAGTCTCTTTTCTGTCAAAGAAATCCCAGGTGATCTCCTCCTGATGCAGCTTCTCGATCAGAGCTCGGCATTGGATGACTGTCTTTGGTTGCTTACTGTTGAACCTGAAAGAACTGGCTTTTGAGGGAACGTGGCGTAGGAACCACGACTGCAAGGCATAAGTGCATCCTTCTACCAGAATGGTCTCTCCAAGAGCGAATCGAGCCAAACCTCTATAAAGGAAGGCTAATACGGCCATGGAGACTGAGAGCTGACGGGTCTGCTTGCTTCCCCATCTCCGAAAGAGCTGGGCAACTCTGATGTCTATAAAATTCTGACCATCTTGGAAGAAGGCTAACCCCACTGTGCACAGGATCATGGCGTGCTGAATTCTGTCCTTCGCTGCTCGGGACAAAGTGTCAACCTCTTTGTAGGCTCCGTACTTTTGATATAATTCGAACAGGTCGATGAACTGATTCTCACCAATCTCGGTGAGGGGCCAGGATCTGCTCCCTGTTGCTCTTGCTAATGCTTCTCGAACATCTACCCCTTTGATGTTGATAAAAAATTGCTGCTCGACAGGATCATCTGGCTGACCATCTGGTTCGGGCAATCCCATAATGTCGTTGAACTCGTCCATCAGTAGAGTCATCTCTCCCCATGGAAACCAAAATGTGCAGGTGCGTGGATTCCATCGTTCTGCCATGGCCTGAATCAACGCTCCATTGATGACTCGCTTGCCTACTGCTGATGCCATCTCCAACCCACAGTCATCCAAGTGATCTGGGAACATACGTGAGAAGGTGGCGAACCAAGAATAATACCACCGTGGGAAGAAAGTACGAGACTGGATGACCCGTAGATCTGGGGTTCCATCCCTTATTTGATAGAGGACATGATCCCAAGGAAAGATAGTATCGGGAGATTTAGATGCCATCGGAGAGATACTGAGGCAAAGAAAATAAGGAGAATTAGATAGAATGCAGGACTTATGGATAGACTCTTTAAAGAATCAACCTGGAAATTTCTGAAAAGGTTGATAAAATTTTAAAAAAAAATTCCAGGGTTTTGAAGAAAATTTGATCTAGAAGAGAAAAAGAAAATGTAGGTAGAGAGAAATATACACCTGGGGTTTTTAGAAATAAGGGCAAGTTTTGAATAATACACCCAGGGTTTTTTTTTTTTAAAAAAAAAAAAGGGCCTGATACACATATATGAGAGAATAAAATATCACACAACCAAAGCTGCATAAACAAGGATGCGCATACAGCACTCCCTAATGGCTGACTCTAAATGCAATATTGAAAATGGCTTGTAGGACCTTAATCCTAACTCTAAGGTTCAAATTATCTGATTCCGATCAAGATACGCCGATATACCCAAGCCGAAGCTCGAAGTACGTGGCATAGAAATATTTCTCCGGTTCTAAGGTAATGGCTTCCCAACATCCTTGAGCACCTACCGATATACCTCGGACTATGGCCCTTAGGTACGTGGTAGGGGGGGCGCGAACCCAAATAAGTGGTCCAGTTGTGAGGCTCTTTCCCGAACTATGGTTCAGTGAGACAGCCCAGCAACGTGAAGACCGGGACAATATAGGTAAGGAGGTTCTCAAAATATGTTCAACATGCAAGAAATCAGATGGCTCTAATGCAAGTCCTAAAGAGATAGATTAAAATGAAGAGAAGCATACACTTGCATTCATTGTTTTTACATTCAATCCCTAGAATTGAGGAGGGTTGTATTTCAGACCTAAGTCTAATGTGAGCATGGAATAATCTCCTCAATATGGTCCTACCAAACCATTCTTAAATCCTATATGCGATGATGTCAGCTTTAGGACAGAGTCTAGGCTCCTAAGGTTTGCATGGAAATGAAGCTGACATATATAGAATAAAGACTTGGATAATATCAAAGCAAAAGGAAAAGGCATAATTCGACCGGACGGAGACTAGTCCCATCTCGGTCGCCACTTCTGTGATCATCGCAAAATTTTTTCTCTCGTAATACTCTCTTTCTTTCTCTTCCTTTCCTACCTCTATGTCCTCCTTTTGAAGGGAGAAAAATAGAAGTCGGAAAATGAAGAGAGAAGAGAAAAGAAGGGAAGAGAAGAGGAACTCTTTTGCGGGTCTCACTTGACCTTAATTTTTAAAAATATTTGAAATAACTCGCCTCCGTTTTTGAAATATCTGCGGGAAAACTGGGAGACAGGATCCGCTCGTCGGTACGAGGTTCGACCGTTCCTGGCGCCTTTACCAGGGGTAATCGAACCAAGGGTCGAATTTTATGCCTTTTACTTTGTAAAGAATTTATCTAAGTTTTATCCTAAGTCTAAATGCACAATGAATCATGCTTGTGCAATATGCAAAGATGTATGCTCTTTTTGAAAATATTTTGAAGAATTTCCAAGTGAAATTGATAAAGTGAAGAAATGATTCCTAACTTAGAACTTAAGATTAAAGTTCTAAGTTTTTAGAATAATCAAGAGCTTGGGAAGATAAATCTAGATCTGGAAAGAGATGGTTTTTTTTTTTGAAGTTTTTGAGAGAGAAGAAGAAAGAATTTCTCTAAGTCATAAATGGACTTTGAGTCAGAAATAGAAATGAAAATTGAACCAGTAGGAAATATAGATTTGGGAAATTTGAACGAAATTTGAGAAATGGAATTGATTTAAAAGTTGGATTTTCAAGATGAAATCCGAATCCAATATCTGGATCCTGAATAGAGTTCAAAAGTTGGATTTTGAATTCAGGATCTGAAATGGGAACTTGATTTGAAATCAGGAATGAAATGGAATTGGTTCAAATGAATTGGAACCAAGAAGGAATTTGGATTTTGAAATTTTGAATGGAATTGAATTTAAGATTTGGAATCCAAGATGGTATTTGGATCTGAAATCTAAGATCCAAGATAGGGTTGGACTTTGGATCCTAAGATGGAATTGGATCTGAAGTTTGAGATCAAAATAGAATTGGATTCTGGATCCTAAGATGGATTCGGATCTGAAGTCTGAGATCCAATGTAGGATTGGGTTCTGGATCCTAGAATGGATTTGGATCCGAAGTCTAAGATCCAAAGGAGAATTGGGTTCTGGATCCTAGAATGAATTTTTGGATCTGTGATCTGAGATCCAAGGTGAATTGGGTTCTGGATCCTAAGAATTGGAATTTGGATCTGAATCTGAGACCCAAAGTAGGGTTGGATTCTGGATCCTAAGATGGATTCGGATCTGAAGTCTGAGATCCAATGTAGGATTGGGTTCTGGATCCTAGAATGGATTTGGATCCGAAGTCTAAGATCCAAAGGAGAATTGGGTTCTGGATCCTAGAATGAATTTTTGGATCTGTGATCTGAGATCCAAGGTGAATTGGGTTCTGGATCCTAAGAATTGGAATTTGGATCTGAATCTGAGACCCAAAGTAGGGTTGGATTCTGGATCCTAAGAATTGGAATTTGGATCTGAATCTGAGACCCAAAGTGGGGTTGGATTCTGGATCCTAAGAATTGGAATTCGGATCCGAATCTGAAATCCAATGGTAGAATGAGGATCTGGATCCTAAGAGAAATTTGGATCTATGATTGGAGATCCAAAGTGGAATAAGGATTTGGATCCTAAAAGGAAATTTGGAGTTAAATCCAAAAGATGAATCAAGAATTTCTAAGTTTAATTTGAACTTAAAAAAAATGAAATTTAGAACTTGAATATACAGATGAATTTCAAAGTCAAATTAAACCTTGAATTTCTGAATTTGGAATTTAGAAGATGAATCGAGAGTCTCAAAGTTAAAATTGAACTTTGAGTTTTGATTAGAGTTTTGAATATAAAGTGAATTTGGAATTTCAAAGTCAAATTGAACTTTGAAATCCGATTTGAATTTGAATAAAAATGACTTTGGAATCTCAAAGTTAAATTAAACTTTGAGATTGAAAATAAAATTGAATTTTGAAAATGAAAGGATGAATTGGATTTTATAAGAATTGAAGATAGATTGAGGAAGATGTTTACATCACTTGGAATTTTTGAAAAAGGAATTTTGAAAATATGATGCAGTTCTATCCTAAATGATGAATGATTTTGAAGAATTTTGAATTTAGACTTTGAAAAGCTATTTCATTCTTTAAATGAATTGAAATAAGATTGAAAATATAATACATCCTTGACTATGGTCATTGAATGTATTATATAATAATCTATATTTAAATTCTAGTGAAGAATAAAACACATTTTGTGCTTTTATAGAGTTTAGAATAGAATTAACCCTCAATATACCCTGACTATGGCCATTGGTATATATATTGAATTAATTTTAGATTAAATTCTGATAAAAGAAGAAAATATTTAAGAAAATATGATGAATTTTGAAAATGGATCCAGTGTTATTTTGTAAGAGATAAAAATGCTAAGTTTTTGTCCACACCCTGACTATGGCCATTGATGTGGATCATCAACTTAGTATTTATTATCTCTTACGAAATGGTGCATGTGCCATTCGTGTTTTACCATTGTGAGAATTTGAGAAATAAAGAAAAAAATGCATGAAAAAAACAGCAATTCATGACATTTACCATGCTCATTCATTCTACCTAAAGCAGGAAATGTAAATTCTCATTGATGATCTAATTATTACATTATGGATATGACTTCTGAAGGGATGGAAAATATCTAACTTGAAAAAGAGAAATCTATAATCCTGAAAAACAGGGTTAACAATTTATGACATTTGCAAGGCATAGAAGAAAATCATTCTGAAAGTGATATACACATGATCACGATTAATGAAAGGATGCCTATGCTATGTATAATATGTGATGTAGGTGATGGATATTAAAATATGCATGTGATATGCTAAACTGGTGTATATTATGGTACGCATGGTAATGCTAAAGCATATTAGGCAAATACAAAGGACTAAATGCATGCTAAGGCTGGTGTTAACATATGTTACAACATGTTGAAACTGCTAATGTGTATGCTTGATGGGAAAACATTAAGAAAATGTTAAAGACTGATAAAATATCTACTATGATGGTCAGCAATCAAAAGGGGATTGAAAATTACTTTTCCACAGTAAGCACAACAAGATTCAGAGGTACCAAGCAGCCCACTCAGCTTGCAAGACCTTACTGGAGGATGATGACACTGGTTATCAGAGTTACTCAAGCTGTTGGGCAATACACAGATGAGAGGACGCCGGATATGATAGTGAGGTTATTCCTTGGCTAAACTTCGAGTGAGAGAAGGGAAGTGCGGCTACGCGATCTTGTTGCAGGGGTCAGCTCCCAAGGGAAGAAGGGATGCGTGAAAATAGATGGATTCCAATGGCCCCCCTGTTTTGATTTCAACAGCTTCTCACTAATTTCAAGAATGTTTGAATGAAGCGTATTCTTGCTGCAGATCCGGAAGGAAGAGGTTTTTAGTAGCCTGGTGTGTGGAGGGCTTGAATCTCCTTCGAACAGCTCCAGATGAGATACTTCGAGGGGTCACCTTTTGGCTCTTGCAGGAGAGATCCTTAGGTAGAGAAATGGGAAATGAAAGAGAGGATGCTAGTAAAGAGTTGTTGGAAAAAGAAATCTGATGCCCCTCAAGGAGATGGGGTGTCTCTTCTTAAAGAGAGGCCGGATGGTTCGAGAATGGAGGCTGTTAAGGATCGAAGGTTGAGGAGGGGGGAGGCTGTTGGAAGATCAACGGTGGAGAGAGAAGGAAAGAGGTGCGGGAGAAATCCGTTAAAGCTTTTTCCTTTTTTCAAAAAGATGGTCCTCTTTTTAGGAAATTTTTATAAAATGGTTTTGAAAATGAGGTTTCTGGTAAAAATGGCTTCAAAAGCTTGAAAATCATCCGTTTTCTTTGTAGCTCTTCTCGATTTTTTTGGTTTTATGTTATTTTTCTATTTTTTTGTATTTTTAGAATAAAATCCTAGAGCTTTACGAGAAATAAAAGATTCAAAACTAATTTTTTTGTGTTTTTGTAGAATATTTACAAAAGGGAATTTTTCTGAGCTATTTTGAGAAAATTTCTTAAAAAAAATGGGTTTATGTCTGAATTTTTGAGACATATTCGAGGTTTACAACCTCGAACTGAGAAATATAGGGCCGAGGATCCAACAGAGTGCCGAATGAGCCGCCCGAGCCTTTCAAAATCATTTTTTGGTATTTTTGCGATTTTATTTTGGAAATCGGACAACGAGGCTCAGATTTGGATTTAAAATACTGAGTTCAGACCCGGAGTTGAATTTGAATATGTCAATGTGGAATCTAATCCAGAAATCTAAAGAAATAACTTGATTTTCTCAGAAAACGGGTTTAGGGGCAAAAGGGTCATTTTTACAAGACTTTGAAAATTTTGGGGTGTTCACACCAGCAGCATGAGCGAAGAGTGAGATGAGGAGGGGTGCAATCTGCCGGAGCCAGATGCTATCGTTGTAACCGCCACCGCCTCTGCCTCTAGACAAATGGAGAAGGATAATGCGGCCACAGGTTCATTGCCGACTAGAATTTCTTATTCTCCATCATTCACTCCCATCATTAAACCCTAGCATAGTGGATAGGGTTTTAATGCGTTCCTCAGACTCATAGCATTTGATTTTTCTTATTGTTTTCATGTTTTGTTTGAAACAGAGGGTTTTAGGTTGAAGTTTTTTGGTGACTTGGGGCTTTTCGTTGTTTTTGGAATGCAATTGGTGGGTTTCTTGGAGATTCTTGAACCGTAGGGATTTCTTTTGGCTACGTGGGTTGTGGGTTGTGTTTGTGTGGGTGTGATTTCCACGGCATAAGAGTTCATTCATTTCCAAAGATGGGTGCTACTTTTTGACACTAAGCCAAGAAAACCGAATTTTGCTTGCTTGGCATAGATGTGCAGCTGCTTAAATGCAAGTAATATCCAAGTGAATTATTGGTTATCTTAAAATTACATGAGAAGGTTTAGAGTTGTGTCATCTCACCCTTCATTTGGGATAGAAATTTCTGCAATGAACTTTTCGTCATGTTGGTTATGATCCTTTTTCGGGTGCCACCTGTGGTATCCCATTTCTTTATTTGTGTTCTTGTTATTCAATTAAGAATTGGTTTTTCATTTCTTTTCATCAAGGTTGTGTATGTTGCTATTGAGACTGAATACATGATAACGTTCACTTGTTGTGGTCATAGAAATGGTTAGGTTTAGCATCTTGTGAATTCATGAAACTAGGTTGTGTTTAATGGTGAAAATGGATTTTAATTAATTAATTTACAGACATTAGCCTGAAGAATTCCACCATTCTCTTGGTTCCAACCGGTCTGCCAAAATTGTTGCCTCATGGCAAAGCTGGTGCTTTTCCATGTAAGCATGCCCGAGTCTCTGTACTGTCAAGATTCAATGTCAGAAGCTATGCCAATGCCTTCCACATCATCTTGAAGCCTTCAAAAGCAATACCAGAAAGGTTTCATGGCAAAATCGGTATATGTTTTCATAGGTAAGCAAAGTTATTTGCCTTAATTAGATACAAACCATTTTGGCAATTCCCCACTTTGGCTATAAAAAGAAAAAAAATACATTTAGTTCTAATGTAGGATTTGACTGTTTATTTAAAAGATACTGTAGCGATTATCCTAGATCACATTAAGCATAATCTTCTGATTTGGGAGAAAAAAAGTTGTTTTCCCAATTTTATTATGTTGTTTTTTTTAATGCATGATAGGTGGGGATTTTCATTATTTATGCATCATTTATCTATTTCTTTTTTTTATTTTGTGGATTTGGGATCTGGTTTTTGTGTTCCTTTTCTGTTTATGTTTTGATAGGTTGTTCTTATCAAAATGCCTTGCATTATGAGTTGTTTTCCAAAATTGTTTTATGAAATTTCTATGCAAAGTTTTTCTAACAATGGAAAACTAAATCTAGTTGCATAAATATGCACAGGAATGCTTCTATTGGTCCTTGTCAATGCCCAGAAAATGAATGGGGGACTATCCAAAATGGTTTCTGGAGCATTTTTACATCACTTTATGGAGAAAGTTATATAGATGTCAAATTCATGGATGGACTAACAGGCTTTGTTACCATTTCTCTTGAAGAAGGTGGGCAGGAATTCATTTTACTAAAAAGAATTTACTGCAGGATCTATTTTCTTGTTTTGTTAACGGGTTTGATGTATGTCATTGCAGTTTTTCAACAATGGCGCTTGATTTTTCTAGGTCTTGGGTTTGTCATAATACTTTTAGCACCAGTTGTCAGCAATTGTGTGCCTTTTTACTATAGCACTTCAATGTTTCTTGGAGTGTTGCTCGTCATTCTAATACTTCTCTTTCAGGTACATATCATTTCCTGATATCACTCAACACTTCCAGTTTAGTGATTGAGTGCTTTGACTAAATATTTGATTTGTTAAATTGTGATCTATTGATATCAAGGTTATATTGTTTCTAACTAAAGGATTGTTATTAGTCTATTTATTGGAAACATGGACATTTTTCTTTGTAAACATACTCATTAGGGAATATTCATCTTATCCTTGTAAGAAGATGGCAAAAACCTATAGTATGTTGCATATATTTTTTTAAATCAAGAATATGGAAAGACATCCCAAGAGATTTATCAACAGTGGAGGCAAGAATTTAAAATCCTCCATCACCATCAATACCTAAAGCGCATCAAGTAAGACGGTCTTGTTCACAATTTCATATTTGTACATTTTTACATGGTTAGTATCTTATGATTACTTAGCATAATGCATATCTAGCACTATACTCACAAGGATACTCCATTTTAGCACATGTATCTTATGTATGAAGATACTTAAGGCTAGAGCTCTTTGAAGGCGTTATGGCTTATCACATGGATAATTTTGAAGAATCTCGTAAAGCTTTGGTCTCTGCCCAAGAAAGATATCTTCAGGTATCATTACCTTGATCAGATCACTCTACTAATAATTCTACAACATTGGCACGCCAAGTAGGCCTAGGTTCAGATAATGCAACCAATTTTGACATTTGGAGTTGCTAAGCATATTTATTTCGTCAAACAGAGGAGAGATATACAAGCATTTTTTTCCATAAATAACAAAAACCAGAATTTCAGCATCATAGACAGTTTGATTTTTATGATAGACAATTCATTTCTACCAAAGAGGCTAAACAGTGTACATGTTTGTTGGGTTGTCAATGGCTGAAATATGATCTTCTTATCCGATTTCTGGGGGTCTTTACTATTGGAGTGCTAGGCTTTATGAAAACGAATGGGCACCATTTGCTTTATGGATGACTTTTGAATAACTTGCACAGGGTCTTGAAGGGAAATGTATCACTTTGGTATCCTTTTTTGCTTTTTCTCTTTGAAGCTTGCAGTGCTTCTTGGTTTATTCAGAGGTTGATGTTTTCAGTTCATCACATGACCTTCTTCTTGGTGTCTTTCTTCTCTAGTGTTGATCCTCAGTCTAGATTTTTCCAGTGAAAAATGAAAGAAACTAAGAGAAAATGGCCACTATATGAGAGGTGATTGTTTAAAGACAAGGTTGTCTTAAAAAATCTTCTTGTTGAATTCTCAAAGGAAAAACTAGCTCTTCTTGATGGAATTCATGAGTTTCCTCATTGCAAATTTTAGCGGAAATGACTTTTGTAAATAGTGGATTAGAAGTCCTTGCCTCTTTGCAGAGTTAAACAATGACCAGTGATTAGGATTGGCCCATTTACAAGAGCTTAACAAAAAAATTTATCCATGGTTTTATCTTCCTTGATTTGATGCTCTACCTATCATTTTGTTCATTTGAACTTATTTTACAGGATGAAAAAATCATATGCTAAAGAGACCTCACATAGATATTAGCTATCTATAGGCTAGTAGTAGATTCATGACATGCTTGAACTCTGCAACTTGTTCTGAATATGATACAGTAAGTCTCGTCAGCAAAAATGAGATTGTGTCATCCTTTTATTTTTTTGAGAAAAAACGATCATAGTATTATAAGATTAAAGTTCAGTGAATCATTGATCTTCTTTGAAATGTATGGTAACTTCTGGTGGTCCTAAAACTTCTGCATATAAAGGTATATCGTCTTCCACTTGCTTCAGTTTTTGAAGTTCACGTAACTTCAGCAGTTTCAATTATGAAAAAGACCCTTTGTGTCATAGTCCCATCCCATTACCGCTTGACACAGCAAAGTCAACCAAATATGTCATAAAACATATAGAGTTAAAACTTCCTATTTTATAGTTCTTAAATGACCGTCATCCATTCTTTTCTACGCAGCTATAGTTTTTGTAATACGTTAATGATAAGAAAGTGTAAAGGAAATATTCTTCAAAAAAAACAGAAAGCAAAAGGGAACCTATTATATGAATTTTGGTGATGTCTACTAACTTTTAGTATCCTTGCATTCTCATTTCAGCACATCCCCTTGTATAGCTTCAGATTATAGAAGGAGATAAAGGCAAATCAATTCAATGTCACATTTTGACCTATATAGTTCTCTAGCACATAGTGGACCTTATTAATCTGAACTAATATATCATACTCTCAATTTCATTGGTTGGCTAGAATTTCCTGGTTGTATTTTATGTTTTATTTGTAGGTTCAACATTGTTGGACAGGTAATTCCTACTTTCCCCGATGCTCTCTCTCATTAATTGGTTCTCATGAGTAATGGCATTTCTAATTCATGTTTTTGGTTGTAGTGGCCAGTCAGTGCCAGTGTTGATTTTTCACTTGCACAATTGGTTCAAGTGATCATCTTACTTAGTATAGGTGGCGCTAATGGTGGTGGATACAAGTGATGAGTTGTGGACCTAATTCAGTATTTTTTGTCCTTACTAGAGGGGGGGGGGAATCTGGTGGTTACCCCCGACGTGGGTCCTATTTAAGGTTTGATTGTTCTTGTGATGGATTAGCGATGAATAATATTTGTCGCTAATATTTGGTTTTGTGACGAAATATAATCTGTCGCTAATCCATCACTAATTAGCAATGGATTACATTCTGTCGCAAAACCAAATCCGTGCTTGTTTAGCGACGGAGTAGGGACGGATTACATTCGTCACTAATCCATTGCTAATTAGCAATAGATTAGTGGCAGATCAGTTATGTCGCTATTTAGCGACCAGGATTATGCGATAGACGTGATGTGTCGCTAAGTTGTCGCCAATCCGTCGCTAAACCCATTTAGCGACGAATAGCGTCCATCGCTAATTCGTATTTTTCTTGTAGTGCTCAATTTATGCTAAGTACTTTAAGTATGTTTATGAATACATTTTATTTTAAATGTTTATCATCCATATATTTTAAATTTTTATCATCCATGCCAATTTTTAGCTATGATAAATTTCTATTTTATTTTGATTAAATACCGGAACCGTATATTTTGATTCTGTATAAACAATTTTGTATGTATTTTGATTATTAACCCATATTATAACTATTAGTCGCCTTCAGCAAATCGTCATTCGATTTGAAATATTCTTCATCAAATTGTTGTTCAATTTATAGTGTCCTTCAGTAAATCGTCATTTGATTTGCGACTTTCTTCAGCAAATCGTCATTCGATTTGCGGTGTCCTTTGGCAAATCACCATTGCGATTTATAGTCTCCTTCAGCAAGTCGCTATTACGATTTACAATATCTTTCAGTAAATTACTAGGCGATTTACGGTGTTTTTTAGTAAATCGCTATTGTGATTTACAATGTCTTTTAGTAAATCGTTGTGTGATTTACAGTGTTCTTCAGTAAATTGCTATTGTGATTTACAGTGTCTTTCAGTAAATCGTTGTGTAATTTATAGTTTTCTTCAATAAATCGCTATTGTGATTTACAATGTCTTTAGTAAATCGTTATTATGATTTACAGTGTCTTCAGCAAATCGCTATTACGATTTATGGTGTTATTCAGCAAATCGTTGTGCGATTTGCGTAAATCGCTACTTGAATCAGGACTAACTTGCCGGAGGCATATCTTCTTAACCGAAGATCGTATTTCTGATTCGTGAAAAGCGGTATCTTAGTGATTGAATCTAATTTATTTCTGCCAATTTTTAGCAAATTATATGGTTATTTCATGTCTGATTTTGGTCAAAACCCAAACCCTATCATTCTTTATCATTTGAGTTACTCAGGTTTTAGCCCATTTTGTCAAAGTCATATCTTTCTAATGGGAGAACAATTTTTATATATGTAAAAAGAATTTTTTTTCTTTATGTGTCTAGTTTATTCTTGACAATTTTTATAAATTTTATGCTCATTTGCTATTTCAATTTTGTTAAAAACCAAAACTGGTTACAAAACTTCAGGTTCTATAACAGGTTCATTTTCTAAAATAGAACAATGGCTTCCTGAAGTCACCATTTCTAAACCAAAACTGATTTTCCTATTATGTAACATGGAAAAGTTTCCTAATCATGTTAGAAAACTTCTCCTACAAATTTGGAATAATTTGAATTTGTATGGTTTCTAAAACATCTAAATTACAGAAGCCTACTGACTTTTCTCAAATTCCTATTTTCTAAAACTTAAGCTTCAATGCTTGATTAATATCTAGAGATTCAAAGAGAATTTGCACAATCTGTAAAAAAGAGAAATTTTATATGATGTGTCATGAATCCATGGGATCAATTTAAGCTCAATTTGTGCTCTTTTTTACTTCATTTCAGTTGAAACATTTTGACTGGTTTTCTGCAAAATTTTACTTCTGCAAAGTTCCCTTCTTTTTACTTAATAAAGGCTTCAATTTTGATTTTTTCTTCCATGATTTCTCAAAAATCTTCAATCTTAAATGGGTTTTTTTTTAGATAGATCCAGAGTCTTCATAATAATTATGAGCATTTTAATACGTCATTTATTTTATTTTTCTTAATTTTCCTCATTTTAGAGCTTGAAAGGCTTATTTTGGTTGATTTCCTTCAATTTTCCAATATTGAAGGAAAATCTGATTAAGCCTACATTTATTACTAATATGTTTCTCAATTTTTCAGGTATTTTATATTCTTTATTATTTTCTTTTCCAATTATTGTGTTAATTCAAAGGTTGTAATAATTAGAATTTTTTATTTTATGCTTAGTTTAGAATGAATGAGCATATAGATTAGTTTTCATATTAATTTGCTGCATTTTATTTTTCTTTTCTTTCCAATTCACTATGAGAAGCACGAATGGCACGGGCACCATTTAATAAAGCGTAAATAAAATTAAGTACAGTTCATATTTACGGCCATAGTCAGAATATGAATAATACTTAGAATTATAATTCTTTGTTAAAATACAAAAATCGACTTACACACTTAAGTCAATTTCAAAATCATCATATTTTCAAAAATACATTTTCTTCCTTTATTAGAATTCAAAATAAAGATTAAATCAAAATATATTTGGGGTCATAGTCATGAATATATGGAAAATTAATCTTGTTTTAATTCTATAAAGGCACAAAAGTTTATTTTATTCTTTATTGGAATTTAAATAAAGATTAAATTGAAATATGTATGTGACCATAGTCATGAATATATTTAAATTTAATCTTGTTTTTAATCCTATTAAAGAATAAAATTTGATTTTAATTCTAATTTCAAATAAATTCTTTTAAATGAATTCATTATTTAAGATAGAATTACATCATTATTTTACATTTTTCTTTTAAATTATTCAAATTATTTTTAAATTTCTAAGTATCAAAATTTAATTCAATTCATTTTCAAAACTAATTTTTCAAAATTCTAAATTTCAATTTCTAATTCAAATTCTATTTTAATTTCAAATTCCTTTTTAATTTCAAATTCCTTTTACATTTCAAATTTTTAAAGTCAACCTTGAATTTGAATTTCGAAATCTAAATTTCATTTCAATTCTGATTATCAATTTTTAATTTCATTTTCAAATTAAATTCCATTTTCAATTCTAAATTTTTCATTTTAGATATCAAAATTAACTTCAAATTCCATTTCAAATTTCCAATTTTGATTCCAAATTCAATTTTGATTCCAAATTCAATTTTGAATTTCCAATTTCGATTCCAAATTTAATTTTGAATTTCCAATTTTTAAAACAAACCAAAGTTTAAGATTAATTTCAGATTCAATTTCGATTTTCAATTCAGCATTAAGTTTTAATTCTAATTTCAATTTTATACTCAAATTTCAATTTTGATTTTAATTTTCAATTCAAACTTCAATTTCAATTCTGATTTCAAAGTTCAATTTTAAAATTCTAATTCAAAGTTCAAAGTTTAATTCTGATTTCAAGTTTAAAATTCAATTTTCAATTCAAACTTCAATTTCAACTCTGATTTCGAAGTTCAACTTCAAATTCCAATTCTAATTCAAAGTTTAAGCTTTAATTTTGATTTCAAATTTAAAATTCAAGTTAAATTCCAAACTTTGATTTCAATTCTGATTTCAAATTCAAAGTCCAAGTTCAAATTCAAGTTCCATTCTAAATTTCAATTTCAAACTCTCAAATCCAAGTTTCAAAATAAATTTTAATTTCCACCTTTAATTTTAATTGTTAAACAATAAAGCAAAATTGATTTTTCAATCTCTACTTTAATTTTTTTATTTTAAGTTTAATCTTTCAAATACGAAATTCCAAAGCAAACTTTAACTTCAATCTCTGAATTCAAATTTCCAATTCATATTCAAAATTCAATTCAAAACCTTGTTTCAAACCAATTCAAGTTATTTTCAAAGTTTACTCTGGATAATTATTCAGTTCTCAAATTCATCCAATCATTCTATCCAAGTTCTTTTCGGTTGATTTTCAGGTTCACTTTAAAGAGATTTCAGAATTTCTAAAACATATTCACAACGATTTCTGAATATTTTCCTAAATCAATTTCGAAATTCACTTGGAAATTCAAACTCTGAAATAATTCCAACACTTTCAAACCAAGTGTAAGACCCGCAATTTTTCAGAAAATATCTGAATAAAATTCATGAGGCATTTACCGGTAAAAATGGCATTTTTCTCAGAATGCGAAACGAATCAATTCCTGCGAGCCAGTTACACTTAGGATATTCGTCGAATCGCGAATATATGCTCAAACACTCTGGAAGCCATAACTTCCTATCTGAACAAAATCAAAGGATTCCTGCGAGCCAACTTTCTTAGTGGCATCAATACGAAGATAATGGCGTACTCAGAATTTTTCGAAAAAAAATCGCCGAAAACCTGAAATTCTTGCGGGACCCACAGAAATATGGGTGGGACCCACAGAAATATTTCTCAGAAAATATTCTAGAAGATTCTAGAATATTCCAGCACCTTCCAGAGCCTTCCAGCTCCTTCCAGCACCTTCCATGGAAGGGATTCTCAGAAAAGCCCAAGGGTAAAGAGGGGATTCTGAAACTTGGGGCCCAAGTTTCAGAACCTATAAATAGAGGACCCCCACTCCTTTAGAAAATCGCCAACCCCTCTCTCTCTCCTCCTTTTCCAAACCTCCCCTACCTAGCCTAGCCCACCTGAGCCCACCTGACCTGGTCTGAGCCTGCCTGACTTAGCCTGAGCCTGCCTGACTTAGCCTGAGCCTGCTTGACCTGGTCTGAGCCTGCCTGACCTGGTCCTAACCCACCTGACCTAGGTCTGAACCTACTTGACCTAAGTCTGAACCCAGTTGACTTGACTTGAACCTGGTTTGGTTCAAAGTCAAAGTCCAAGTCCTTTTTCGTCCAAAGTTCGAAGTTGATCCTTTTTCGAAGTCGAGCCTCGTTCGAAGCGTTTGAAGCAATCGGAGTCATTTCTTCCTCAAATTGAAGTAAGTTCGCTTCATTAAACCATCTCTCTCAAGTATTTGATTGTTTGTATATAGCATATACTTTCTGAAGTAGTATCTTGCTTTAGTTCTTGGTTGAGCCCTCTAGGACACTTCGGTGTTCATGCGCTCGCCTCGTAACTATCGTCGGATATATAAGTTCGAATACGCAGTATATGCGTTCTTCAAAATAGTATCTCACCCTAGTTCTTGGTTGAGCCCTCTAGGACACTTCGGTGTTCACTCGCTCGCCTCGTAACTATCGTTGGATACAGATTTAGGTGTATATCTGCTGATACTGCCGACGCGTCTTATATCGCACAGGCCATGTAATTTACCTTTGTCGTCGCGTCGTATGATGCCAAGGCTCCCTGCTTTCTGTACTTCCGATTACTGCACTTCCGATTATGCATTTACTTACGCCGTCGCGTCGAACGATGCCAAGGCTCCTGCTTTCTGCAATGTATTTACTTACGCCGTCGCGTCGAACGATGCCAAGGCTCCTGTTTTGTTATATATGTAGAATATTTCGTTCAGTTACACACCCTGAACAATAGTATATGCATTTCCTTTACGCCGCCGCTGTATAAAGCACAGGCTTCTGCTTATATTACATATATGGCGCGTAAGTGAGCATTCAAACGGAGATCAACTCCAAAATCGCCCATGCGATTCCCTTACCGCTCCTCGTATAAGATTCTGCTTGACGAATGAAGCCCCTATTGGAAAGGCTTCGCCTTTTGGCAAAATGCTCTTTACGTAAAGACTAAATCAATTACGTATGGCCCGGCTATGGCCCAAGGTTCCTGCAACCTTGATGGATGCAAAGTACGCACAACGGTGCGCATCCATTTCCCGAGTTAAGCGTAGCGATTTCCCACCAAAGAGGGGAGATGCCGCTGAAATGGATAAAAGAAACGCACGCTTTCTCCGTAAAAGAGAGGAAGTGCTGCTGAAATTCCTGAAGGAGCTAAGAATGGCTCAGAAAGAACGTAGCAGAAGTGCTACCCAGTTATAGAACGCCTTCTACGATGTAGAAAGGTTCGTCGCACCACTGCCGGTAGAGCAGAGAAGGTGTTGACAGAATGGTTGGCAGAAGAGCTGCCAAAACCAGTTAAGTGGCACAATGATGTCCTTTGTTGGAACGATGTCAGAATGACTCGTCTCTCTGACACCTGCAAGGGCATCATACTTGTAAGAGCCGTTGCGCCAAAGTAGTGGTAGCGCCTTGACGAGGTCCTGAGCTCGTTGCGTAAAAATACGCCGAGTAGCCGATCCGTAGAGATCGAGTCATGTGCATGCTCATTGAGAATTATCAGACAACCAGACTCGTAAGGGCCGCTGAGCCGGAGTGTGTTGTTTCCACCGAAAGAGGTGAAGTGCTCGTCAAGGCCGAAGTGCCGAGAGCAGAGTTAAGCATGCATATGAATAAAACCTTTGTTCCACGGTGAAAACCGTGTGGTTTATTGGGGTCGGGTACATACTTCTCAAAGGCTGCCCTATAGGCATGCAATGTTCGTCAAGTAATTGTAAGACCGGCTGGCCCCTTTCAGAATTTCTCACCGAGGAAGACGGTGATGGCGCAGCCTTGAGTGACATATATTTCACCCGAACCTGATAGAGTTCATTGATGGCCTTCGTCACTCAGAGGTATGGAGGTCGTGGTTATCCTTAAATATCTAAGGATTGAACCCAACTACTGCAGTAGCAGAATGCATTCGGATACCTAGTAAGGATCTCTTCCGGTATGTTGTACCGTCCTACTAGGGGGATGGGGTCAACAGGCCTCTGGGGTATCTAAAATACATAGAATAATCAACCCCCAGATCGTCGCGTTGTCGCCCAGATATGAGTCCCCTAAGCCCAGGGGGAGGTGCAATTATTGAAACAAAGCATTAGCTTAGGTACAGCGCTACTTTGAATGTATGAGTGGATGACGTTGTTGAGTCAGTCCTGCATAACCTTTGTGAAGGTGTCATGGTCGGTATACTACTGGACCGATTGGGAAAGAACACCATTGATATCCGTACGACTAAGTGAAGCTCGGAGAGCTGTCCTTAGATTCGTAGGATACGGATGTGCCAAGCATAAAGGCTTGAGCTAGACATCCATTCGTGACTCTGAGGAAGTCAAGGCTAAGTCGTAGAGACTTGAGAGGTTATTCTAACTCACAGCCCTGAAGAGGCTTATGCGAAGTCATGACGACTTGCGTGGATGTTCAACCCATAGCCCTGATGAGGCTTTTGCGATATACGCTAAGTCATGGAGGCTTGAGCGTTGTATTACGAACTGCGACCCTGAGTGGTCTATGCATTTACTTGAGTTGAATAGATAGGTGTTTGCCTACTTACCAGACCATCAGTGGTTCTGACCCCGTTTAATGGGGATTTCAGGTGTTGAACCTGCGTGGCGATATGCGGAGCAAGGCGGCATCAAGTTCCAGGGTTTCTCTAGACAGAGTTGTACTACTTCCTTTTTATTGAACCTTCATTGCTTTTCTAAGCAGTAGTGTTGTAATAAACATGTGCTTTCGATAAAATGGAACACTTTGGTGGTCAATGAGTTGCTTGGCCACATACCTGCAACGTGCTCGGAGTTTTCTAAAACCGACGACTCATTATCGTCTTATTCCGCTGCTAAAAGCTTTTCTAAGTTCCGCTGCAAAGAAAAAAAAAAGAAATCCAAGAAAATTTTAACTTAGCTTTGTTTTGGAAATCCGGGGCGTTACAGAAATGGTATCAAAGCAAGAGTCTGAGAAACCTGGTTCGAGATCCGACTTGTCCACTATATCGCACTGTAAGTATATTTTATACTTCTTGTTCTGATCTGGGTGCATCTTTGTATAGATGGCAACTCACGACTCTCGAGGATACTGCTATCATTGCGGGATCATGCACGATGAGTGGGTATGCCCATATGAAGTCCAAGACTGTCAATATTGTGGCGAAGAAGGGCATTCCGTCAACGAATGCCAAATGAAGCATACCGCCGATATGGGTCGGCGGGGATCGCTTGGTCTTAGGGATGAGACCTCGCATGTTAGTGGGCCACATTACTCCAGTAGAAGGAGTAGCCGTACTCCAGCAACTTCTGATGAACTACCGTCTCTGGTAGGATTTGACTTGAACTTCCTTGAGGGATTTGGTCAATCGCAAGGCTATCAACAGGCATCATGTACGCCTAGCTTGCACAGTTGGGAGGAGGGATGCAACAACTCCTTCTATAATCCCATTATGATTTCAGATTCCTCGAATCAAAGTACTATTATATGGGGGAACAGAGCGGCTACACCAACGCCGAGTCTGAATGGCCAGGAAGAGGGATACAACATATATCATCCCGTTATGGTCTCAGATTCTCCGAGCCATGATGCCACTGAATGGGCAAGTGGACCGGCATCACTGATCTATCCACAAGAGTCGCTTGAGAGTGCGGAAGTGCCGCCCAAGCCAAAGCTAGTTGTGCCTGCACCAAGGCAATGTGGAAGTAAACGATACTTCGGGTTCTTTGGGTCAAGAAAGAAATCCAGTTCCTAGAAGAGACTGGTAGTGTTTTGGAGTCAATAGACTCATGTACCTAGTTTCTCAACGCCTAAAAGTCTGCTAGTGCGGCATGACGTTTTGTTTAAGGCGATGCTTGTGTAAATGTGATGTATATTAAGTAAATAAAACTTTGCTTCGATATATACATTGTGAAACTAAAACACGTTGTTTGTATGTGGTAGATAAATGGCTCCTACGACGAGGAGAACCATACCAAGCGAGGAGTCCCATACTCAAGGATTTCTGCTGAAAACACTCAACAATTTGGTTACTGCCATTCGAGAAACAAGGCCAGAACCAGTCGCACCTCGAAGCGAAAACCTTGGTGGAATAACCTATGAAAAATTCCTCAAGCTTGATCCACCAGTCTTCGCTGGTAGAGCCGATCCTGAACTGGCAGAAAGTTGGGTCGAAGAGACCGAACGTGCCTTCCTGGTGCTGGGAGTACCAGAAGAAAAGAAGACCAACTTTGGCACGTACAGGCTGAAAGACAACGCACGAAAGTGGTGGGATACCACTAAGATTATCCAGTTCTCGGAAGTTGAAGTCATTCCTTGGACTGACTTCCGGAGAGCTTTCATGGATAATTACTTTCCATTACACTCCAGAAACAAGAAGAAGATGGAGTTTCTGGAATTGGAGCAGGGTGACATGAATCTGATTGACTATACCACCAAATTTCAAAATCTTGAACGGTACTGCTCCCGGTTATTTGAGACCGACCAAGAAAGGGCCGACAAGTACATCAATGGACTGCGAGAAGGGCTAAGGTCACGGGTTATCACCAGCATGCCCCAAACGTTTCAAACGGTTGTGGCAGCAGCTTCAAAAATACAAGTGGATTGGGAGCGATCAAAAGTGATCATAGCAAAAAGGCCCATAGTTGATGGTGGGAACAAGAAGAGAATGTTTCCAAGTGGCCAGGGTTCACGACAACCCTTTCAGAAGAAAAGGTTCCAAGGTGGGAACAACACTCAACAAGTTGTAAGGCCAAGGCAGAACATGGCTCCAAACAACCTGCAGTCCAACCCAAACTGCCCAAAATGCCATGTTAATCACGCAAGAGGACCATGTCCACGTGACACAGGTGGATGCTTCTACTGTGGCAAAGTGGGCCACATTGCAAGACAATGCAGGAAGATGCTTATTGATGAGCAGAGGAGGAATGCCGGATCTGCCGGACCCTCTCAACAAGTACCACAACGAACACAAGTCCAACGACCCCCACCTAGAGTAGAACAAAGGCCTGCTGCAGGTCGTGTATACGCTGTAACGATTGAACAAGTCGAAATCGGTGACCTCATTGAAGGCACCGTACATGTTAATGGACATGCAGCTTACGTCTTGTTTGATTGTGGTGTTACTCATACGTTTATCTCCGACGATTTCACCGAACAACTCCACGCCTCGGTGCAACCGATTGATAAAATGATCGAAGTATATAACCCGTTGGGTTCACGCACCAAATGTATCCGGTGTGTGAAAAATTTGGATATTGAGATAGCAGGGCAACACTTGCCTACTGACGCCATCCTGATCGATATGATACAGTACGATGTCATTCTGGGAATGAATTGGTTGGCTCAGAATAATGCCAAGATTCTGTGCCGCGAGGGCAAAGTGATTCTATCTCGACCCGGCTTACCTAAGATGGAATACCGGTTATCCAAACCAGTTCCACAAAAAAGGCTCATATCAGCACTTAAGGTACAAAAATACCTTAGGAAGGGTTGTGTGGCCTTCCTGTTGAGTCTCTCGGCGGAAAAATCCAACGACCAACCCCTTGAGAGTTTGGAAGTAGTGCGGGAGTTTCCTGATCTGTTTCCTGAGGAATTGACAGGACTTCCGCCACTTCGTGAGGTTGAATTTGGAATTCAATCCTTACTTGGAACAGCGCCAATATCCAAAGCCCCTTATCGTATGGCACCAGCTGAACTCAGTGAGTTGAAGTGTCAGTTAGAAGAACTGATGGAACAAGGGTTCATCCGACCAAGTATGTCACCATGGGGAGCCCCGGTACTATTTGTAAAGAAGAAGGATGGATCCCTTCGGTTATGCATCGATTATCGGATGCTTAACCAGGCAACCATTAAAAATAAGTACCCGTTGCCTCGGATTGAGGACTTATTCGATCAGCTCAGAACAGCGAGAGTGTTCTCCAAGATCGACCTCAGGTCTGGATACCATCAGCTCAGAGTTAAGGAGGAGGATATACCTAAGACTGCCTTCAGAACGAGATATGGCCATTATGAGTTCGTAGTAATGCCCTTCGGACTTACAAATGCGCCTGCTGTCTTTATGGACCTGATGAACCGAGTGTTCAAACCATACTTAGACACTTTTGTCATCGTCTTCATTGATGACATTCTCGTGTATTCAGAGAATGAGGAACAACACAAGGAGCACTTGAGAATCATCTTGAAAACCCTTCAAGATAATCAGTTATATGCCAAGTTTTCAAAATGTGAATTCTGGCTAGACAAAGTAATGTTCCTTGGCCATGTGATCTCAAAAGATGGAATCGCAGTAGATCCTGCGAAGGTCGAAGCTGTGATAGACTGGAAGCAGCCAGAAAATATCACTGAGGTCCGCAGCTTCCTTGGACTTGCCGGATATTATCGGAAGTTCATACAGGACTTCTCCCGAATCGCCGTACCAATGACGAAATTACTGAAAAAGGGAGTCAAGTTTGAATGGACTGACCAGTGTAAGGAATGCTTTGAGGTTCTCAAACAGAGGCTTACCACTGCCCCTGTCCTTACCTTACCTTCTGGTCAGGGAGGCTTCATTGCTTATACCGATGCCTCGGGAACAGGTCTGGGTTGTGTATTGATGCAGCATGGCAAAGTAATCGCCTATGCATCCCGTCAGTTAAGAATTCATGAGAAAAACTATCCAACCCACGATCTGGAGCTTGCCGCGGTAGTGTTCGCGCTTAAAATCTGGCGACACTACCTGTATGGAGAGAAATTTGAGGTCATATCGGACCATAAAAGCCTAAAATACCTCTTTTCTTAAAAAGAACTCAATATGCGGCAACGGCGATGGCTGGAATTCCTCAAAGACTATGAATTCACGCTTTCTTATCACCCTGGAAAGGCGAATGTTGTAGCAGATGCCCTTAGTCGCAAGACTGTTGGCACTCTGGCCAGCCTCACCGGACAATGGAAGCTGATGGAGGATTTTGTCAGTTGGAAGTCATTCCTGGCTGACCCAGGAAAGATTCGATTGTCATGCCTGACAATCCATATCGAGATCCTCGATCGCATTGTAGCCGAACAGTTCAAGGACCCCCAGTACTTGGAATTAAAAGCTCGTGCCGAAAGAGATGACACTTTCTTCCATTTAAAAGAAGATGGAGGAATATGGATGGAAGAAAGGATTTGGGTCCCAAATAACCCTGAGCTAAGACAGGAAGTACTCCAGGAGGCTCATAACAGCAAATACACCATTCACCCTGGAGGTACGAAAATGTTTCGGGACTTACAGAGAAAGTACTGGTGGAGGGGTATGAAACGGGATGTGGCTACATTTGTCTCAAGGTGTTTAATCTGCCAGCAAGTAAAAATTGAGCATCAACGACCTGGTGGAAAAATGCAACGGATCGAGATTCCAGAATGGAAATGGGAGGGCATTACGATGGATTTCATCGTTGGATTGCCTCAGTCCAAGAGACAACATGACTCAATATGGGTGATCGTAGATAGACTCACCAAGTCTGCTCACTTCCTGTCAATCAACACTCGATACTCAACTGAACGATTGGCGGAGATCTACATTTGGGAAATCGTTAGACTCCATGGAGTGCCGATTTCGATCATATCCGATCGTGACCCGAAATTTACCTCTCACTTTTGGGAGCAGCTTCAAAGAGCCCTGGGGACGAAACTCAAGTTCAGTACAGCATTCCATCCCCAAACAGATGGGCAATCAGAACGAACCATACAGACTCTTGAAGATATGCTAAGAGCCTGTATGCTAGAATGGAAAGGTGATTGGGATTCCCACCTAGCGTTGGCTGAATTTGCTTATAATAATAGCCACCACGCTAGCATTGGAATGGCACCGTATGAAGCCTTGTACGGGCGACCCTGTCGATCACCAATCCATTGGGGTGAAGTGGGTGAGCGAACCTTGGACTCGCCCATAGTGTTGCAGCATTATACTGAGCAGGTCCACATGATCAGGAAAAAGCTACTGACTGCTCAGAGTCGACAGAAGAGCTACGCTGATCAGCGGCGTAGGGAACTCACTTTTGCGGTTGGAGATAAGGTTTTTATCAAGGTCTCCCCAACCAAGAGTGTGTTTCGTTTCGGAAAGAAGGGGAAGCTCAGCCCCAGATTCGTTGGTCCCTTCGAGGTTTTGAGCCGGATAGGAGAGACCGCCTACAGAGTAGCATTGCCACCGCAGTATACACAGATACACAATGTATTTCATGTGTTAATGCTTAGAAAATACGTTCACGACCCTTCCCACGTCATCCAACATGAAGATATTGACATCCAGGAGGATATGACGGTGGAAGAAAGGCCAGTAGAGATCATGGATCGACGGGAGCAAGTGCTAAGGACAAAGGTCATTCCACTTGTCAAAGTAAGATGGCAACATCACGGAGTCGCTGATTGCACTTAGGAGCCCGAATCGGATATGCGGGATAAATATCCTGAACTCTTCACCTTGTACTCTTAGCTGAATTTCGCGGACGAAATTCCTTTAAGGGGGTAATGATGTAAGACCCGCAATTTTTCAGAAAATATCTAAATAAAATTCATGAGGCATTTACCGGTAAAAATGACATTTTTCTCAGAATGCGAAACGAATCAATTCCTGCGAGCCAGTTACACTTAGGATATTCGTCGAATCGCGAATATATGCTCAAACACTCTGGAAGCCATAACTTCCTATCTAAACAAAATCAAAGGATTCCTGCGAGCCAACTTTCTTAGTGGCATCAATACGAAGATAATGGCGTACTCAGAATTTTTCGGAAAAAAATCGCAGAAAACCCGAAATTCTTGCGGGACCCACAGAAATATGGGTGGGACCCACAGAAATATTTCTCAGAAAATATTCTAGAAGATTCTAGAATATTCCAGCACCTTCCAGAGCCTTCCAGCTCCTTTCAGCACCTTCCATGGAAGGGATTCTCAGAAAAGCCCAAGGGTAAAGAGGGGATTCTGAAACTTGGGGCCCAAGTTTCAGAACCTATAAATAGAGGACCCCCACTCCTTTAGAAAATCGCCAACCCCTCTCTCTCTCCTCCTTTTCCAAACCTCCCCTACCTAGCCTAGCCCACCTGAGCCCACCTGACCTGGTCTGAGCCTGCCTGACTTAGCCTGAGCCTACCTGACTTAGCCTGAGCCTGCTTGACCTAGTCTGAGCCTGCCTGACCTGGTCCTAACCCACCTGACCTAGGTCTGAACCTACTTGACCTAAGTCTGAACCCAGTTGACTTGACTTGAACCTGGTTTGGTTCAAAGTCAAAGTCCAAGTCCTTTTTCATCCAAAGCTCGAAGTTGATCCTTTTTCGAAGTCGAGCCTCGTTCGAAGCGTTTGAAGCAATCGGAGTCGTTTCTTCCTCAAATTGAAGTAAGTTCTCTTCATTAAACCATCTCTCTCAAGTATTTGATTGTTTGTATATAGCATATACTTTCTGAAGTAGTATCTTGCTTTAGTTCTTGGTTGAGCCCTCTAGGACACTTCGGTGTTCACGCGCTCGCCTCGTAACTATCGTCGGATATATATGTTCGAATATGCAGTATATGCGTTCTTCAAAATAGTATCTCACCCTAGTTCTTGGTTGAGCCCTCTAGGACACTTCGGTGTTCACTCGCTCGCCTCGTAACTATCGTTGGATACAGATTTAGGTGTATATCTGCTGATACTGCCGACGCGTCTTATATCGCACAGGCCATGTAATTTACCTTTGTCGTCGCGTCGTATGATGCCAAGGCTCCCTGCTTTCTGTACTTCCGATTACTGCACTTCCGATTATGCATTTACTTACGCCGTCGCGTCGAACGATGCCAAGGCTCCTGCTTTCTGCAATGTATTTACTTACGCCGTCGCGTCGAACGATGCCAAGGCTCCTGTTTTGTTATATATGTAGAATATTTCGTTCAGTTACACACCCTGAACAATAGTATATGCATTTCCTTTACGCCGCCGCTGTATAAAGCACAGGCTTCTGCTTATATTACATATATGGCGCGTAAGTGAGCATTCAAACGGAGATCAACTCCAAAATCGCCCATGCGATTCCCTTACCGCTCCTCGTATAAGATTCTGCTTGACGAATGAAGCCCCTATTGGAAAGGCTTCGCCTTTTGGCAAAATGCTCTTTACGTAAAGACTAAATCAATTACGTATGGCCCGGCTATGGCCCAAGGTTCCTGCAACCTTGATGGATGCAAAGTACGCACAACGGTGCGCATCCATTTCCCGAGTTAAGCGTAGCGATTTCCCACCAAAGAGGGGAGATGCCGCTGAAATGGATAAAAGAAACGCACGCTTTCTCCGTAAAAGAGAGGAAGTGCTGCTGAAATTCCTGAAGGAGCTAAGAATGGCTCAGAAAGAACGTAGCAGAAGTGCTACCCAGTTATAGAACGCCTTCTACAATGTAGAAAGGTTCGTCGCACCACTGCCGGTAGAGCAGAGAAGGTATTGACAGAATGGTTGGCAGAAGAGCTGTCAAAACCAGTTAAGTAGCACAATGATGTCCTTTGTTGGAACGATGTCAGAATGACTCGTCTCCCTGACACCTGCAAGGGCATCATACTTGTAAGAGCCGTTGCGCCAAAGTAGTGGTAGCGCCTTGACGAGGTCCTGAGCTCGTTGCGTAAAAATACGCCGAGTAGCCGATCCGTAGAGATCGAGTCATGTGCATGCTCATTGAGAATTATCAGACAACCAGACTCGTAAGGGTCGCTGAGCCGGAGTGTGTTGTTTCCACCGAAAGAGGTGAAGTGCTCGTCAAGGCCGAAGTGCCGAGAGCAGAGTAAAGCATGCATATGAATAAAACCTTTGTTCCACGGTGAAAACCGTGTGGTTTATTGGGGTCGGGTACATACTTCTCAAAGGCTGCCCTATAGGCATGCAATGTTCGTCAAGTAATTGTAAGACCGGCAGGCCCCTTTCAGAATTTCTCACCGAGGAAGACGGTGATGGCGCAGCCTTGAGTGACATATATTTCACCCGAACCTGATAGAGTTCATTGATGGCCTTCGTCACTCAGAGGTATGGAGGTCGTGGTTATCCTTAAATATCTAAGGATTGAACCCAACTACTGCAGTAGCAGAATGCATTCGGATACCTAGTAAGGATCTCTTCCGGTATGTTGTACCGTCCTACTAGGGGGATGGGGTCAACAGGCCTCTGGGGTATCTAAAATACATAGAATAATCAACCCCCAGATCGTCGCGTTGTCGCCCAGATATGAGTCCCCTAAGCCCAGGGGGAGGTGCAATTATCGACACAAAGCATTAGCTTAGGTACAACGCTACTTTGAATGTATGAGTGGATGACGTTGTTGAGTCAGTCCTGCATAACCTTTGTGAAGGTGTCATGGTCGGTATACTACTGGACCGATTGGGAAAGAACACCATTGGTATCCGTACGACTAAGTGAAGCTCGGAGAGTTGTCCTTAGATTCGTAGGATACGGATGTGCCAAGCATAAAGGCTTGAGCTAGACATCCATTCGTGACTCTGAGGAAGTCAAGGCTAAGTCGTAGAGACTTGAGAGGTTATTCTAACTCACAGCCCTGAAGAGGCTTATGCGAAGTCATGACGACTTGCGTGGATGTTCAACTCATAGCCCTGATGAGGCTTTTGCGATATACGCTAACTCATGGAGGCTTGAGCGTCGTATTACGAACTGCGACCCTGAGTGGTCTATGCATTTACTTGAGTTGAATAGATAGGTGTTTGCCTACTTACCAGACCATCAGTGGTTCTGACCCCGTTTAATGGGGATTTCAGGTGTTGAACCTGCGTGGCGATATGCGGAGCAAGGCGGCATCAAGTTCCAGGGTTTCTCTAGACAGAGTTGTACTGCTTCCTTTTTATTGAACCTTCACTGCTTTTCTAAGCAGTAGTGTTGTAATAAACATGTGCTTTCGATAAAATGGAACACTTTGGTGGTCAATGAGTTGCTTGGCCACATACTTGCAACGTGCTCGGAGTTTTCTAAAACCGACGACTCATTATCGTCTTATTCCGCTGCTAAAAGCTTTTCTAAGTTCCGCTGCAAAGAAAAAAAAAAGAAATCCATGAAAATTTTAACTTAGCTTTGTTTTGGAAATCCGGGGCGTTACACCAAGTGTGAACACCCCAAATTTTTCAAAATGTGGTAAATATTTTCCTTTTGGCCTTTGACCCCATTTTCTGAGTGATTGAGTCAGTAAATCTAAATACCAATTTGTTTCTCAAAGTTTTATTGAAATTAAATTTATTTTATATATCTGACTCAATTTCGGATCCGGATCCATTATCAAAATCCAAATCTGAGCTTCGTTGTCTAATGTTTAAAATCAAATTCTCGAAATTTCCAAAATAACTTTTTGAAAAGCTCAGACTGTCCATCTGGTATCCTGTTGGATCCACAACCTTGTGTTTCTCGATTCGAGGTTTTAAACCTCGAATATTTTCTAAAGATCTAGACATAAACTCATTTTCTGAAGAAATTTTCCCAAAATAGCATTGAAAACCTTCTTCTGTATATATTTCCCAAAAATAAAAAAAAATAGTTTAAATCCTCGTTTTCTCGTAAATTTTAAGGTTTTATTCTAAAAATACCAAAAAAAATTGGAAAAATGTAAAGGAAAAGAAAAAATATATATATCTAACAAAAATCGGTTTTTGAAAAAAAAAACCTTTTTTTTTTTTAAAATATCCCTTTTTAAGAAAAAACCCTTTTTTTAGAAAAATCCAAGAAAGGAGCCTTCCTTTTGAAATTTGCATGAAAAATATGAAGGGCCCCGTAAAAAAATTTATGGTTTTCTCGCAAAAGGTCGGATGCCGAACATTCTTTTTCCCTTCTCTCTCTCGGCCCTTCAGGAAGCTTCCAGCCTCCATGGCCTCCATCAACCCTCTGATCTCCTCCACCCTCCTCCTCCTTCGTTCATCACCAACAACCTCGCATGCACCCATCTCCGGAGCTCCTCCTCCTTCACGAAGCCTCCACCGAACACCCCCATGTGCAATCTTCCTCCAAAACCCTCGCATGCCTCATCCTCAATGGCCTCACCCTTCTCGAGCCTTCGCTTGCTTTCCTATAAGAAAACGCACAGGAGGGGAAAAAAAGGAGAGGAGATTTTTCTCGAGCAACATCCAACATCCATCATCCGCCTTCATCTTTTTTCTGAGGATTTTCTCTCCTACAAGGCATTGCAGAACGATTCTTTCCAAGGCACCTCCTCTGCGAGAAATCAGTAAGTGCCTCCTCCCCTAAATATCTCTTTATAGCGTTATTTTGTTTTTTTTCTTTTTTTTTCTTCTTTTCATCACCTTGTTTCTTTTTTTCTTGCCTCTCATTTTCCCCTATTAACGCACCGCAGAGGTCTTGGTTTGTCTGTAGCAACACCGACCTCTCTCGTGCAAAATCAATGGGGTCACAACGTTCCGACATATAAAATCCTTGTTTACATTACGATTTTTGGTTTGATTTTGATTTTTGTTTGCCAAGGCCTTCATATTTTCACCTATTTGATTTTTGTTTGGTTTGAAGTCTCTACCCCTGTTTCCTTTGGCATTGGAGCATAGTGACTCCTAGTGGTCGGTAGGGTAATCATTTGACTACCAACCCAACGATTCTCAAGGGATCAAATGCATGGAAACGTTCCCTTTCCAAAAAATGGTTTTCAAACTTTTGTATATCTTATTTCGGATTTCTGATTTCTCATTGGCAATTTCTTTGATATTCATTACTTCTTTTTTTCCTTTCCTGCAATCTGTCCATATCATGTTTCATTTTTTTTCTTTTTCTGTTAACCCTGATTTTCTGTCTAACATCTGATTCCATGGTCTCGAGCATTCACGTGCTTCGATTCACTGCAGTCTTATATTCATCATTAAAACTCTGTTTCTCTTCCTGTTGCATCGTAAACTCAGTGTTAGAATCAACTTGGAAATGCCTAAATGTTAGTGTTTCATTGTTCTCCATGTTTATCATCAGCTACTGTGCTCTGGTGGTCTGAAAATCAAGGTTATATCTGATTTATCGAAGAATCTCATTCAGGTTACGGTGTCTAACAACCCTAGTGCGATGCCATTTTTAAAATTTTAACTGTGTTGATCTGTTATGGAGATCTACCATAGGTCTCATCATAGGTCACTTCACCCCAATTTGAAGTTCCATTAGCATTAAAGAAGCTAGGAACCCCCTTTAGAACTTGTATGATTTATAACTAATACTCATTTGATAGCATTCCCCTGTGCCCGGGTTGATTATTTTAGTATTAAATACATATCCAAGAAGGGTTTATCGCCATCTACACTAGGTGGGGCGTCAGCATTCAGCATCTGCTCACCCAATGTCTACTGTATGATCTGTTGTTCTAATCCAAAACCTTTTAGATCTTTAATTCATGTTGTGTCACATATGTGAAGGTCTGAGAAACTATCACTCACCATCATTTCATGGATGCAAGAGATAGTGTAAGATTTCTTTCAGCTAAAGGCAAGTGCGATGAGCATGGCCATTGGTCGTTTGGGGGAACTCTTCTCAATACTTCTGCTTATCGAAAATCTTATATATCTCAGCATGCTTTCAATTATTCCCTGTATTATCTGAGTTCGGTTGTATATCATTCATTTTGTATTATCATTGTGGCTTGACATTTTCTTTTGAATTTTCGTGGCAGCTTATGGCTGCTGCAACTATTATGTATTAGTAACAGGTTGGTATACACTAACTACATTAATGTTCATATGTTAACTATGTTATCCACGCTAGCCTGTGTATATCAATTATACTTCTGTTCTAGTTCATGTACATTGCTGCATCATTAGATAGGTGTCACTCAACACCTACATCAGGTATATGGTGAATCTAATATTGTCACCCTCTGCACATGTACATTCCATCACACAAATACCCCACAGCATGTTAATCTGGGTTTGTATCACCTCACTCACTCACAGATGCCCTGCATCTCCTTTTATTTACCGGCTTCATACCACTTGCCATTGTAAATATTGCACAGTGTGTCCTCTTTAGCGGTCATCGTATCCTCAGTAGATATATCTATATTGGCATTAGGTGTACAAATTTTTTTTATTAGCATTATATGTTCCCTTCGGTGCATATTAGTCATGGTCTTTCATCAGGCCTTTACTCTCCAACGCCAGATTGGATGGTGGTGACAAGTTTGACAGATTTTCAGATAAATTGGTATTTCATCTAACCTGTTGGACCCATCTTAGGGAGCCTTTGATTATGAATATAGTATGGACTAATGGCTAAGACGGGATATGTAAGATGGTTATTTTCCTCATCCCTCTTTCGATATTAGTTTTTCTTTCTTTCGATGGGTAAATAATAGAATCTGTATTTTTTTTTCTTTCTGCTCTGGATCATAATCGTTTCTTTTTCTTTTTCTTTTATTGATGAAGGTACAGTTGGTGCTTGTTTTACTTAAATATTGCAGAAAAACTTGGCAGAGATATTGAAACGTAGAACTTGAGGATTTCCTACCCTTCGAAGGTATGTCCCTATTTGATACAATATGTTTTGTGTTTCATAATTTTTGGTGAAAATTCTTCTTCTTCTTTTTTTTGCATAAATATTATGTTCATTATGAATTTGATGCCTTCAATTATCTTTATTCTCTCTAAGTCCCCTGTAGTTTGAGATTAGGTTCAGCAGTCTTTTGCAAACTGTCTTCATCTCTTCACCGGTCAACTCCAAACATGGAGTAGCTGTCACTCATGTCAAACATTTCTGTTTCGCCACTGTCTACATGCTCATAGCTTCAGCAATCCCTTCTTTAGTCTGACCGTCTCATTCAGAGTAAGTTGGGCATCACCAGCCGAACCTATGCCAGTCTTATACTTTTGTTAGCATCAAGTTGTTTGCTGAAATTTATATGCTACCAGTTAGGGTATTGGTCCATTAGCATCCCCTGTGTATGCTTCTGTCAAACATCTTGACAATTCTAATATAGGTTACTGTTGTTATCATATGGTAGCAAAACTCTCACTTGTTGTAGACATTGTATACGTCTCCAGCCACCTTCACAACTTCATTTTTTTTAGCATAAACACTCATTTGCTAGCTTATATCATCACCATTCACCCACTTTCTCACCTGCCACACAGCATCATCTTCATCACTGATAATTGATCCTCTGCAAATAGCCAATCTCCCATTGAATGTTATTGCTCAAATGAAAAAAAAAATTCTGGTTATAGTCACAAATTGTAAAGTTAACACAGTCTTACAATGGATTTTGATGGCAATTCACTCTTCATCTCTGAAAGTTGTGTGAAAGACTGACAGATGTATGTCTAGAATTAGCAGGAATCGAGTCATAGCACTGAAATTTTCTTGGCAGTAAGGTATATTGAGAAACAAGACAGTAGGTCAATAATGTGAATCAATCTGTATACACCACATGGGTTAGTAGTCTGGTGTCAACAGTCAGACAAATCAAATGTGTTAGGTAATAAATGTATAATAGCAGGGATCGGGTGAGGCATATGGTACAGTGGGTGATGATAACATTAGATGTGCTGGCAACCTATATGATTAGTATATATTATATTTATTTATTTTTTTTAGAATATCACATGGTTAATGCATATAGTCAGTAGCATATAGTTGTAGTGTGAAATAGTGCCATATAGTTATTACTTTTAAGTTCTATATCCAAACCTCATAACTAAGCTTAATTGTTGATCACATTGAGTTTTTATGGTGTTCTTGCTGATTGTCGAAATAATGATTCTCAATGCCCTATTTCTCTCATTAATTGCTGATTTTCACAATAGATGTTGTATTATTTCTTAATATTTTCCTCAATGCATCCCGTCAAGCATCTATGGTAGCAATTTCAGTCTTTTCATGGCAAATATTAACCCGGGTTCCAGCATATGTTCAATTTCTGGTGTTTGCATAAATAGGCTTAAGCATTGACATATGTATCATAATATGCAACATTCCCGTTGGTTTAGCATGCCATATTGTATCCGATTTTCCATACAGTTGGAATGTCACTCATGCGTATCCTCAGTTAGCTCTTAGACAGGAGTGTACATGTTAGTCCTTTGGCATGATGTGTCTTTTTCTACGTTTGCTTATTGCCACCTTGAATTTTGCAGGACACATATGAGATGTGTTATTCTTGAAATTTTGTAATTTCAATCTCGATAAATATTGTAATATGTTAGATATTAATGAAAAACTCTGCATTTCCAGCTCTTAGGTAGAATGAATGAGCATAGTAATATCATAAGTTGATTGTTTTCATGCTTTTTGCCTTTATCTTTCAAAAAATTCATGAATGGGAACACGAATGGCACGTGCACCCTTTCGTAAGAGGTAAATTAATCCTAAGTTGATGATTTACATCAATGGTCATAGTCAGGATGTAAACAAGACTTAGTATTTTTATCTTTTACGAAATAACATTGGATCCACACTGGATCCGTTTGCAAAATTCATCATATTTTCCTTAAATATTTTCTCCTTTTATCAGAATTTAACTTAAAATTAACTCAAAATATATACCAATGGCCATAGTCAGGGTATATTGAGAGTTCATTTCATTTTAAATTCTATAAAAGCACCTAATGTATTTCATTCTTCTATTGAATCTAAATACAGATTACTATATAATACATTCAATGACCATAGTCAAGGATGTATTATATCTTCAATCTTATTTTAATTCATCTAAAGAATGGAATAGCTTTTCAAAATCCAATTTCAAATTCTTTAAATTCATTCATCATTTAGGATAGAACTACATCATATTTTCAAAAAATCCTTTTCAAAACTTCAAGTGATGTGAATATCTTCTTCAATCAAACCTTCAATTCTGGTAAAAATCCAATTCACCTTTTCATTTTCAATTCTATTTCATCTTCAATCTCAAAGTTCAATTTAACTTTGAGACTTCAAATTCATTTTATAATCAAAAACTCCAATTCAAATCAGATTTTAAAGTTCAATTTGATTTTGAAATTCCAAATTCATTTTTTATTCAATTCAAATCAGATTTTAAAGTTCAATTTGATTTTGAAATTCCAAATTCATTTTTTATTCAATTTAAATCAGATTTCAAAGTTCAATTTAACTTTGAAATTCTTGCTTCATTTTCTAAATTCCAAATTCAAACTCCAAATTCAAATCCACTCCATTCTAGGATCCAGAGTCCAACTTTACATTGGATCTCAGACTCCAAATTCAATTCCATTTTAGAACCCAAAACCCAAATTCTACTTTAGATCTCAGACTTCAGAATCGAATCCATCTTAGGATCTAGAGTCCAACTCTTTCTTAGATCTCAGATTTCAGATCCGAAATCCATGTTAGGATTCAAAATCTAATCCCATCTTGGATTCCAGACCTTGGATCCAATTCTATTTATGATCTGGAATCTAATTTCATTCCCAACTCTAGATTTCAAATCCAATTCCATTTTTAGATTTCATCTGAACTTTCTAAATCCGTTTCCATTTTTAAATACCCTTTGGATTTCTCAAGTCCATCCTGATTTCAAATTTGAAATTCAATCCCACTTTAAATATTCATTTCCTTCTCTTAAATCTATGTTTAAATTCAAAGTCCATTTCTGACTTTGAAGCTTCATTTCCTTTTCACTCATCTTCCAATCATTTCTTCCCAAATTCAAAGATTTATTTTCCCAAACTCTAATCATTTCAAAGACTTAGAACTTCTCCGATCTATCTCAAGTTCTAAGTTAGATTCTACCGTTCAAAACCATTTCTTCACTCCATTATCAAGCACTTGAGGATTTTTTTAAATCATCTTTCAAAAGAGCATACATCCTTGCATTGCACAAGCATGATTCTTTGTGCATTTCGATCTTTTAGAATAAACTCTTAGATAATATTTAGGCAAAGCAAAAAGCATAAATTCGATCCTTGGTTTGATTACCTCTGGTAAAGGTACCAGGAACGGTCGAACCTCGTACCGACGAGCGAATCCCGTCTCTCCATTTTTCCCGCAAATATTTTCAAAAATAGAGGCGAGTTAAATTTGCTAAATATTTTCAAATCAAGGTCAAGTGAGACCCCGCAAAAGAGTTCTTCTCTCTCTTCTTTTCTCTTCTTTTCTCTTCTCTCTTTCTTTTCTGTCTTTTTATTCTTCTCCCTTCAAAAAGAAGGAAAATAGAGGCTAGAAAAGGAAAAGAGAAGGAAGAGAGAGAAACCACATGAGAGGAAAAATTTTGCGATGATCACAGATTTGGCAACCGTGATGGGACCGATCGTCTCCGTCTAGTCGAATTATGCCTTTTGCTTTGCTTTGATATTATCTAAGTCTTTATTCTATAAATGTCAGCTTCATTTCCATGCAAACCTTAGGAGTTTAGACTCTGTCCTAAAGCTGACATCATTGCATATAGGATCTAAGTGTGGTTTGGTAGGACCATATTGAGGAGATTATTCCAAGTTCACATTAGACTTAGGTCTTAGATACAACTCTCCTCAATTTTAGGGATTGAATGTAAACAATGTATGCAAGTGTATGCTTCTTCTCATTTAAAATCTATCTCTTTAGGACTTGCATTTAGAGCCTTCTGAATTTATTGCATGTTGAACATGTTTTGGAAAACATCCCTACCTATATTGTCCCGGTCTTCACGTTGCTGGGCTGTCTCACTGAACCATAGTTCGGGAAAGAGCCTCACAACTAGACCACTTATTTGGGTTCGCGCCCCCCTACCACGTACCTAAGAGCCATAGTCTGAGGTATATCGGTAGGTGCTCAAAGATGTTGGGAAGCCCTTACCCTAGAACCGGAGAATTACTTCTATGCCACGTACTTCGAGCTTCGGCTTGAGTATATCGGCATACCTTGATTGGAATGAGATGATCTGAATCATAGGTCCTACAAGCCATTTCAAATATTGCTTTTAGAGTCAGCCTTTAGGTAATGTTGTGTGCACATCTTTATCGGTATGACTTTGGTTATGCAATGTCTCTCATGTTTTCTTATATATGTATATACATATCAAACCTTTCCAAAACCCTGAATATATTATTCAAAATGTTCCTTATCTTCAGAAACCTCAGGTGTATTTTTCTTTTCTTTTCCTGATTTCTTTAAATTCTTTTCTGATCCTGCCTGCAATTTTTCAAAATTTACCATCTATTATTCTAAAATTTTCTTTTGCGTATCTTCTAAATCTATTTCTCACCTTTTTTTTATAAATAAAAATCTCTTTTATCAAAAGATGTCATTTTTATCATATTCTAAATTATTCTCTTCTCACGGGAAAATGATACGGTTGTCATGCCTCTCGTGCGGACTCAATCCCTAGTAGTGGGATATCTATTTGTCAACTTGATTTCTTCCTTTATCAAAGTTTCCTCTGAAATCTTTTTTAAAAAAGGCCCCATTCTGTCCATGCAGAGAGCATTTGGTATTATTGGGTGGTTTCGACAAAAATCAAAGACCGCATCACTCTAGCACCAGTTAGAAGCAAGAATTGAGAAATGGACTCTCAGAGGTTTGCCAAAGAAGAAGGTCAGGACATCAAGAATGAGATCGATTTCACCATATATCAATTGTTCAAAAAGATGATGGTTGAGATATTATCTGAGCAAGCTGAAGCCAGTTTCGGAAAAGCTCCCACCGCTAAAAAAGCACCTGTCACTTTCCCAATGAGCAAACAAAGTAATAACAGTGCAAGAGGTTCTAAGGCCAGCAGGGGCAACAGCGAAGACACCCAGAGCAATCAAAGCAGCAATTCAGAGGAATTTGCAGATCGAAAGGGAAAGTTCGACATGACCCAGGACAAACTACTTCCATCTGCTCTACACAAGGGCAAGGGCAAGGAAAAGCCAAAGCGTAAAGATTGGAGCATAGATCGAGACTTCACTCCTTTAGATGAGTCGCTCGACAAAGTTCTTGAATATATGCTGACCAAGGGATTAGTCAGGCTCCCAAAAGTCGTAAGCCCTCCCACAATCATGGGAAGATTCAAGGACCAGTTCTGCAAGTTCCATCGGGCGGTGGGGCATGACACTGATCATTGCTTCGTCCTCAAAAATATTGTTCAAGATTGCCTCGACAAAAATCTCTTGGCAAGAAATGGAAAAGAAAAGCATCCGACGGTCTCAGCTGAGCAGGGTCAGTCCAGCTCCGAGAAAGGGGTCAACACCCAACAGAAGCCAAGCAAGCCAAAGAAAATAAAGCATGATGGTTGGAGTTATGACCACAAGTTCACCTCTCTGGGTCAGCCAATTGAGGAAGTTCTCGGATACCTGCTTGCAAAAGATATGATCGAACTACCAAGAATCATCGACTCTTCTGTCACCATGGGTAAATGGAAAGAGTGTTTCTGCAAATTCCATCGAGCAAGAGGACATGAGACAGAGCGCTGCTTCGTCCTCAAAAACATAATACAGGATTACATCAACAAAGAAATTTTGGTACCAGAAGAAGGAGAGGAGCAACCTGCGGCTCTGACCAAAACTCTGCCGAATCACTCGAAGAATTGAGGAGGCTCAAGTTTTTCTGCACCGTCATTTTCCTTTTGTTAGTCATCTTGTAGGGGCAAGTCAGCTCAGCCATCTATGGATCTTTTCCCTTTTAAAGTTCTTGTAAATATTCAGTTTTTGTCATCAAACCTTTGCTTATCAATGAAATGTCAAGTTTTCTTTATATCTTTGATATTCGAATACTTCCTTCTTTTGCCATACTGGGGCATTTAAATTTCTGTTCTTTTCAAAATACGGAACAATCCCGACATCATTCATGAGAGAAATGGTATTACCTATGAGGGGTTTTTTCGAAAAACATGAAATTTTGAAAGTCTTCATAGCCAAAGAGTTCAGATATTCTTTGGTCCAACCTTCTTCAAAAATCAACCCTTGTGTTGATTAGATTTTCCAAAAATGGGTTTCTAACCAAAATCAACCCTCGTGTTGATTAAATTTTCCAAAAAAAATAGGTTTTAAACCATTATCAACCCTCGTGTTGATCATGTTTTCCAAAAATGGGTTTCTAACCAAAATCAACCCTTGTGTTGATTAAATTTTCCAAAAAATAGGTTTTAAACCATTATCAACCCTCGTGTTGATCATGTTTTCCAAAAATAGGTTTTAAACCATTATCAACCCTCGTGTTGATCATGTTTTCCAAAAATGGGTTTCGAACCATTATCAACCCTCGGGTTGATCAGATTTTCCAAAAATAGGGTTCCTTTTTGAACCATCATCAACCCTCGTGTTGATCTTATTTTCCAAAGATTGGTTTTTAAACATTATATTCAAAGATCAAACCTTGTGTTGGTCCTATCTTCTAAAAATTGATTTCAAAACATTATATTTAAAGATCAACCGTTATGTTGGTCTTACCTTCCAAAAATTGCTCTTCAAATCATTATATTCAAAGATCAAATCTTGTGCTGGTCTTCCAAGGTTGGTTTCAAATCATTATATTCGAAAAAAAAATCAACCCTTATGTTGATCTTATTATCAGTTTCAAACTGTTATTTTTAGAAATCAAATCTGTTGTTGATCTTCTTTTTTAAAAATTAGATTTTCAAACCATTGCCTTCAAAAATTGACCGTCATGTTGATTTGAAGGATCAGTCCTCGCACTGATCATTCTTCTTGCGGTGGATTTTCTTCCCAAAAATAATTTTTCACTTAAATAAACATTTTCCTTTAAAGATCCCACGTGCAGGCAGGATCAGACAAACTCTTTCAAAAAAAAAATCTTCTCAATTTTTCAGTTTAATCTTGTTATCTTTATTAGTTGCATTCATTTCATTTTCCAATTTAATCAAAATTTCATCAATTTATTATTTTCATCAATTTTTGTCAAGTTTTATCAATTTTTCATCAATTTTATTTTATCAAATTTTATTCTTTTCAACCCTTTCAGGTTAAGGGATAAACCTGATGCCTCTTTTCAAAGAAGTATTCTTTTATTCTTTTCAACCCCTTCAGGTTAAGGGATAAACCTGATGCCTCCTTTCCATGAGGTATTCCATTACCCTTTCAGGTTAAGGGATAAACCTGACCCTCGTTGTCTGAGGTGTTCCCATTCAGGATAAGGGAAAATCCTGAGACCCCTCGTAGGAGCAATAACGCTACCTATGAGGATTCTTTTGTAAATACAAGTTTTATCAATCTTTATTGATTTTCTAGATTTATATCAATTTCTCTTCATTAAATTTTCTTAAATTCTATTCTTTTTCCCATTCAAGATAAGGGATAATTCTGAAACCCCTCATAGGAGCAACAAGGCTACCTGTGAGAATTCTTTTCAAAAACAAAGTTTTTATAAATTTATTCTATTTTTCTTCACTGTTATAAATTTGATTCTGTACCCTTTCAGGTTAAGGAAAAAAACTGACCCTCATTGTCCGAGGTGTTCCCTCTCAGGTTAAGGGATAAACCTGACCCTCGTTGTCTGAGGTGTTCCCATTCAGGATAAGGGATAATCCCGAGACCCCTCGTAGGATCAATAACGCTACCTATGAGGATTCTTTTATAAATACAAGTTTCATCAACCTTTATTTTTTAAATTTATATTAATTTCTCTTAATTTTTCCTTAAATTCTATTCTTTTTCCCATTCAGGATAAGGGAAAATCCTGAAACCCCTTGTAGGAGCAATAATGCTACCTATGAGGATTCTTTTGTAAAGACAATTTTTCAATTTTGCTCAATTTTGTAAATGTCTATCAAATTTCTCTTTTAATTTTCCCCAAAAATTCTATTTTTTCCCCTTTTCAGGTTAAGGGATAAACCTGATGCCTCTTTTCAAAGAGGTATTCTTTTATTTTTTTCAACCCCTTCAGGTTAAGGGATAAACCTGATGCCTCCTTTCTATGAGGTATTCCATTACCCTTTCAGGTTAAGGGATAAACCTGACCCTCATTGTCCGAGGTGTACCCTTTCAGGTTAAGGGATAAACCTGACCCTCGTTGTCCGAGGTGTTCCCATTCAGGATAAGGGATAATCCTGAGACCCCTTATAGGAGCAATAATGCTACCTATGAGAATTCTTTTGCAAATACCAATTTTATCAATCTTTATTTTCTAAATGTATATCAATTTCTATTTTTTATTCTATTCAGGATAAGGGATAATCCTGAAACCCCTCGTAGGAGCAATAATGCTACCTATGAGAATTCTTTTGCAAATACCAATTTTATCAATCTTTATTTTCTAAATGTATATCAATTTCTATTTTTTATTCTATTCAGGATAAGGGATAATCCTGAAACCCCTCGTAGGAGCAACAACGCTACCTGCGAGAATTCTTTTGCAAATGCAAGTATCATCAATCTTTATTGATTTTCTGAATTTATATCAATTTCTCTTCATTTAAATTCTATTCTTTTCGGAGTCACGAGTTCCGATTCGGACTTCCTTTTGGTCTCGATGTTCGCATTGGACCAATTGTTACGTCGAGAATTCAAGTTCTCAAAAACGCAATTCTCATTCGTTCTTTTATTTTGAAAAACTGGGTTCCGACTCGCCTTTTCTCCTTTTATATATATATTCATATTTTCGGAGTCACGAGTTACGATTCGGACTTCCTTTTGGTCCCGATGTTCGCATTAGACCAATTGTTACGTTAAAAATTCGAGTTCTCAAAAACTCGATTCTCATTCATTCTTTCATTTTAAAAAACCGGGTTCCGACTCGCGTTTTCTCCTTTTATATATATATATATTCATATTTCCGTAGTCACGAGTTCCGATTCGGACTTCCTTTTGGTCCCGATGTTCGCATTGGACCAATTGTTACGTCGAGAATTCGAGTTCTCAAAAACTCGATTCTCATTCGTTCTTTTATTTTGAAAAACTGGGTTCCGACTCGCATTTTCTCCTTTTATATATATATTCATATTTCCGGAGTCACGAGTTCCGATTTGAACTTCCTTTTGGTCCCGATGTTCGCATTGGACCAATTGTTACGTCGAGAATTCGAGTTTTCAAAAACTTGATTCTCATTCGTTCTTTTATTTCGAAAAACCGGGTTCCGACTCGCGTTTTCTCCTTTTATATATATATATTCATATTTCCGGAGTCACGAGTTCCGATTTGGACTTCCTTTTGGTTCCGATATTCGTGTTGGACCAATTGCTACGTCGAGAATTCGAGTTCTCAAAAGCTCGATTCTCATTCATTTTTATTTTAAAAAACCGGGTTCCGACTCGCGTTTTCTCCTTTCATATATATATATATTCATATTTCCGGAGTCACAAGTTATGATTCGGACTACCTCTTGGTCCCGATGTTCGCATTGGACCAATTGTTACATCGAGAATTCGAGTTCTCAAAAACTCGATTCTCATTCGTTCTTTTATTTTGAAAAACCGGGTTCCGACTCGGATTTCCCCTTTTTGTATATTCTTATTTTCTCGAGTTCTGACTCAAATTTCTTTGTTGATCCCATGTTTGTATTAAACCAAAATTCTCATTGTTCCTTTTCAGGTTAAGGGACAAACCTGAACTTCCCCTTCAGGATAAGGGATAATCCTGAAACACCGGCAATCATTCTCGCTTAATTCTCAGGTATCTTCGAATGTCAGTCTCATTTTCAACTCTCCTTTTGAAAAACCCAGTGCTTGTGTTGGTGTGCATTTCGAAAACCCAGTGCTCGTACTGGTGTGCATTTTCGAAAACCCAGCGCTCGTACTGGGGCACTTTTCGAAATCCAGTGGTTGTGTTGGTACATCTAGCGCTCGCGCTAGTTGTTTGGCTGACTGATCAGTTAGCCTTCCAGGTTCAGTCTTCGTACTAACCAATCATCATCATTCAAGCTCTAAATTCTCAATTTCGACCTTCGGGTCATCATTTTATCAAAAAATCAATCATTTTTCTCTTGCGAAGGACCCTCTTCAGGGAGAGTTCGAGGGAGCTCGTTCCTTTCGCATGCAACTGTCTTTCGTTCGCAAGAACCCTTTTCCAGGGAGAGTTTGAAGGGACTCATTTTCTTCGCGAACAGTTTGCAAAACAACAACCAACTTTACACAAAAGAACCCTTTTTTTTAGGGAGAGCTTCGACGGAAGCTCATTTCTTTTTGTGGCCCCCATTTTTTCTTGTTTTTGGCCAACCCCTTTCACAGAGGACCCTCTTCTAGGGAGAGTGTGATGGACTCGTTCTTCTGTGATACTTTCTCAACTTTGTTTTTCGGTCGCCTTTCCATAAGAGAAGCCTAGAGATAGGGAGTTTTGACGAAAACTTAATTTCTCTTTGAAAGTTCTATTTTGCAAACACCTCCTCTTTCAGGGAAGAGAGGAGTATTTCCAACTTCCCATTCAGGTAAGGGCTTAAGCCTGAGTCTCTCTTTTGGGGGAAAAAGAGAGGAGAATTTTGTCACGGACGTGTCGATTCGATATCGAGCGATCTCTTTCATCAAGGATCTCTAGAATATTTTGCCAATTTGCTATCAGAAGTCATTGTTGATCTCAAAGTTTTCATCATAAAAGAATTATCTCAAACTACCTTTAGTATTATTTCCAAAAGAGCAAGACTTTTGCAAAATAAGAACTGAATTCAAGCTTTTCTGTTGGTCAACCAAGAGGATGAAGAAAAATCTTCGATATGACCAGGCAAAGGAAAATTTCAATGACGTTGAAAAGCCATAAGTGAATCGATATTGATCATAGCTATGACACATTTTTAAACATCGTTCTTTTGGCAGTAAGACAGTGGAAGTATCCTGGGCAGTAAAAAAGAACTTACCCAATCCATATCTCCTGAGTCATTTGAGTTGCAATCAAATATCCGCAAAAGGGATCTCTCAATTGTCGTCAAGGTGAAGACGAATTATGCGAGCAGACCCCCAAGGCCAAAGAAGATTTGGATCATCTCCGAGATGAAGGAGTTTGTGAAGGATCCTTTCAGGGAAAGTTCAGACCACCGTCGAGATGAAAGCGAGTGTGATGAACCTACCGACAAACCCTAAAAGATATTTGATTTCCGCTATTATCTAGAGAATTTTGACCAATGAACCTATATCATCAACCTAATCCCTGAGAAAGAAAAGAAGGATCAGAGCATCTCCAAGATAAAGGAGTTTGTGACGTACCCTTCCCCGAAAAGAGAGAAAAGTCAGGACATCTCCAAAAAGAAGGATGATGTAAAAGCCCAAGAAAGCTCCATGACTCAAAAGAGTGCAAAAAGATCATCATGGGAAATGCCCAGGATATCAAACTACCCAAAAACTGCCAGGAATCGTCTTTATCTATGTGAAATTCTTTATCAATATCTTTTCACTTAATTACTTTTATGAAGCTAAGAATATTTCCTTTCTTCTCATATCAGGGAAATTGATATCTTCCTTAAAGAAACTCAATAGCAACAAAAATTGAATTTGACTCTTGATTCTACAGAGTTAGCCCAATTGAAGCTAATACTCTAGGTAGAAAGAGGTGATATTTTCATACAAAATTCAATCATTTTGGATCAACTACAATTTTTTGGCATCTTATTGGCAATATTTTCTCATTATTCCAAAATGAAGTGTGAACTTGATGTTCATTTTGACGTATCCTGACGTCATCCCTCCTTAGGACTGAAAAGTCCTTTCCTTCCGTCTGATCTGAGCGCTCTCAGATTTGCACACTTCCTTGTGTTCCCCACTGTCCCACCATAGACAGTTCCCGCTCAGGATAAGGGTTAAACCTGAACTTTTTGCAAAAAGGTTTGTTATTGTCAAAAGCTATTTTCAGTCTCAGTAATGAGGCGCTCAAGAACAACCCCTTTTCAAGCTTTAGGGACCCCCATTTTCATCCTTTTGTGAACCCCTCTTGGACTTGTTGTGCAAAGTCTAGAGGTCCCATCACCAGTTTTTTCGCTCTTCGAGGATTTTGTATCCATTCGGGCTAAGGATTGAAATTGTTACCTCGCTCCTCGAGGTATCACTGAAACCTTCTGCGAGAGGTCGTTGGTTTTTAGAAAGCTGATTTAGTCTTAGCAATGAGACGCCCCACATCATCCCCTTTCCAAGCTTTAGGGAATCCCTTGTTTTTCTCTTCTCGCAAACCCCATTCGGATTTGTTCGTTCAAATTCTGAAGGTCCCATCGTGGTTTCTTCATCCGAGGATTCCGTGTGGTCGTCCCTTTCAGGTTAAGGGTTAAGCCTGAACCTCGCTCTGCGAGGTGTCCTTTCCGTTCAGGTTATGGTGAAACCTGAGTCTCATTTCAACTAGATATCCTTTTTAGTCCTACCACGGTTTCTTCATCCGAGGAATTCGTGCGATTCCCCCCACTCAGGTCAAGGGTTAAACCTGAACCTCGCTTTTTGCGATGTGTTTGTTGTCCCATCACGGTTTCCTCACTCAAGGATTCTGTGTGGTCGTCCCTTTCAGGTTAAGGGATAAGCCTGAACCTCGTTCCACGAGGTACCTTCCACTCAGGTTTGGGTTAAACCTGAACTTCGTTTCGACGTGGTCTTCCCATCATGGTTGTTCCCCCACAAAGGAATTCATGCTCTACATATCCATCCAGGAAAGGATCATGCTTGAATTTCATCTCACGAGGCATTTCTCTCAAAATGTCCCATCGAGGTCAGCTTATATTTCTTTCCCCATTTGAATCATCTTGATATATCTTCGTCCCATCCAGGTTAAGGGTTAAACCTGAGTCATTCCAAGAGTTGATCTTGTCTCACCTATGAGACTTGATCAAAATTCTTATTTTTCATCATCCTGGGAACCGCATCCAAAGTCCCATCACGATTTCCTCATTCCTATCATTCAGTCGTATCATTGTTGAGGATTTTGTCCCCCCAGGACCATTCAGAATAAAGGTTTTAAGCCTGAAAAGCCACACTTTCAAAATAATTCTTCCACACCCAGCTCAGGTCTGCTGACTGGGGCATTTTTCAAAATTTGGAGTATTTCTTTGCCACTAAGCTCGGCTTTCAACCGGCTTAGTAGCAAAGAGGGGCATCTGTGAACACCCCAAATTTTTCAAAATGTGGTAAATATTTTTTTATTGGCCTTTGACCCCATTTTCTGAGTGATTGAGTCAGTAAATCTAAATACCAGTTTGTTTCTCGAAGTATTATTGAAACTAAATTCATTTTATATATCTGACTCAATTTCGAATCCGGATCCATTATCAAAATCCAAATCTGAGCTTCGTTGTCCAATGTTTAAAATCAAATTCTCGAAATTTCCAAAATAACTTTTTGAAAAGCTCAGACTGTCTATCTGGTATCCTGTTGGATCCACAGCCTTGTGTTTCTCGATTCAAGGTTTTAAACCTCGAATATTTTCTAAAGATCCGGACGTAAACTCATTTTCTGAAGAAATTTTCCCAAAATAGCATTGAAAACCTTCTTCTGTAAATATTTCCCAAAAATACAAAAAAAAATAGTTTAAATCCTTGTTTTCTCGTAAATTTTAAGGTTTTATTCCAAAAATACCAAAAAAAATGAAAAAATGTAAAGGAAAAGAAAAAAAAATATATCTAACAAAAATCGGTTTTTGAAAAAAAAAAACTTTTTTTTTTAAAATATCCCTTTTTAAGAAAAAAACATTTTTTAGAAAAATCCAAGAAAGGAGCCGTTCTTTTGAAATTTGCGTGAAAAATATGAAGGGCCCCGTAAAAAAAAATTTGGGTTTTCTCGCAAAAGGTCGGATGTCGAACATTCTTTTTCCCTTCTCTTTCTCGGGCCTTCAGGAAGCTTCCAGCCTCCATGGCCTCCATCAACCCTCCGATCTCCTCCACCCTCCTCCTCCTTTGTTCATCACCAACAACCTCGCATGCACCCATCTCCGGAGCTCCTCCTCTTTCACGAAGCCTCCACCGAACACCCCCATGTGCAATCTTCCTCCAAAACCCTCGCACGCCTCATCCTCAAAGGCCTCACCCTTCTCGAGCCTTCGCTTGCTTTCCTATAAGAGCACGCACAGGAGGGGGAAAAAAGGAGAGGAGATTTTTCTCGAGCAACATCCATCATCCGCCTTCATCTTTTTTCTAAGGATTTTCTCTCCTACAAGGCATTGCAGAACGATTCTTTCCAAGGCACCTCCTCTGCGAGAAATCAGTAAGTGCCTCCTCCCCTAAATATCTCTTTATAGCTTTATTTTGTTTTTTTCTTTTTTTTTCTTCTTTTCATCACCTTGTTTCTTTTTTTCTTGCCTCTCATTTTCCCCTATTAACGCACCGCAGAGGTCTCGGTTTGTCTGTAGCAACACCGACCTCTCTCGTGCAAAATCAATGGGGTAACAGCGTTCCGACATATAAAATCCTTGTTTTATTTTATGATTTTTGGTTTGATTTTTATTTTTGTTTGCCAAGGCTATCATATTTTCACCTATTTGATTTCTGTTCGGTTTGAAGTCTCTATCCCTGTTTCTTTTAGCATTGGAGCATAGTGACTCCTAGTGGTCAGTAGGGTAATCATTTGACTACCAACCCAACGATTCTCAAGGGATCAAATGCATGGAAACGTCCCCTTTCCAAAAAATGGTTTTCAAACTTTTGTATATCTTATTTCGGATTTCTGATTTCTCATTGGCAATTTCTTTGATATTCATTACTTCTTCTTTTCCTTTCCTGCAATCTGTCCATATCTTGTTTCATTTTTTTTTCTCTGTTAATCCCGATTTTCTGTCTAACTTCTGATTCCATGGTCTCGAGCATTCATGTGCTTCGATTCACTGCAGTCTTATATTCATCATTAAAACTCTGTTTCTCTTCCTGTTGCATCATAAACTCAGTGTTAGAATCAACTTGGAAATGACTAAATGTTAGTGTTTCATTGTTTTCCATGTTTATCATCAGCTATTGTGCTCTGGTGGTCTGAAAATCAAGGTTATATCTGATTTATCGGAGAATCTCATTCATGTTACGGTGTCTAACAACCCTAGTGCGATGCCATTTTTAAAATTTTAACTATGTTGATCTGTTATGGAGATCTACCATAGGTCTCATCATAGGTCACTTCACCCCAATTTGAAGTTCCATTAGCATTAAAGAAGCTAGGAACCCCCTTTCGAACTTGTATGATTTATAACTAATACTCATTTGATAGCATTCCCTTGTGCCCGGGTTGATTATTTTAGTATTAAATACAAATCCAAGAAGGGTTTATTGCCATCTACACTTGGTGGGGCATCAGCATTCAGCATCTGCTCACCCAATGTCTACTGTATGATCTGTTGTTCTAATCCAAAACCTCTTAGATCTTTAATTCATGTTGTGTCACATATGTGAAGGTCTGAGAAACTATCACTCACCATCATTTCATGGATGCAAGAGATAGTGTAAGATTTCTTTCAGCTAAAGGCAAGTGCGATGAGCATGGCCATTGATCATTTGGGGGAACTCTTCTCAATACTTCTGCTTATCAAAAATCTTATATATCTCAGCATGCTTTTAGTTATTCCCTGTATTATCTGAGTTCGGTTGTATATCATTCGTTTGTATTATCATTGTGGCGTGACATTTTCTTTTGAATTTTCGTGGCAGCTTATGGCTGCTGCAACTATTATGTATTAGTAACAGGTTGGTATACACTAAGTACATTAATGTGCATATGTTAACTATGTTATCCACGCTAGCCTGTGTATATCAATTATACTTCTGTTCTAGTTCATGTACATTGTTGCATCATTAGATAGGTGTCACTCAACACCTACATCAGGTATATGGTGAATCTAATATTGGCACCCTCTGCACATGTACATTCCATGACACAAATACCCCACAGCATGTTAATCTGGGTTTGTATCACCTCACTCACTCACAGATGCCCTGCATCTCCTTTTATTTACCGACTTCATACCACTTGCCACTGTAAATATTGCACAGTGTGTCCTCTTTAGCGGTCATCGTATCCTCCTTAGATATATCTATATTGGCATTAGGTGTACACATTTTTTTTTATTAGCATTATATGTTCCCTTCGGTGCATATTAGTCATGGTCTTTCATCAGGCCTTTACTCTCCAACGCCAGATTGGATGGTGGTGACAAGTTTGACAGATTTCCAGATAAATTGGTATTTCATCTAACCTGTTGGACCCATCTTAGGGAGCCTTTGATTATGAATATAGTATGGACTAATGGCTAAGAGGGGATACGTAAGATGGTTATTTTCCTCATCCCTCTTTCAATATTAGTTTTTCTTTCTTTCGATGGGTAAATAATAGAATCTGTATTTTTTTCTTTTCTTTCTGCTCTGGATCATAATCGTTTCTTCTTCTTCTTCTTCATCTTCTTCTTTTATTGATGAAGGTACAGTTCGTGCTAGTTTTACTTAAATATTGCAGAAAAACTCAGCAGAGATATTGAAAGGTAGAACTTGAGGATTTCCTACCCTTCGAAGGTATGTCCCTATTTGATACAGTATGTTTTGTGTTTCATAATTTTTGGTGAAAATTCTTTTTTTTTTGCATAAATATTATGTTCATTATGAATTTGATGCCTTCAATTATCTTTATTCTCTCTAAGTCCCCTGTAGTTTGAGATTAGGTTCAGCAGTCTTTTGCAAACTGTCTTCATCTCTTCACCGGTCAGCTCCAAACATGGCGTAGCTGTCAATCATGTCAAACATTTATGTTTCGCCACTGTCTACATGCTCATAGCTTCAGCAATCCCTTCTTTAGTCTGACCGTCTCATTCAGAGTAAGCTGGGCATCACCAGCCGAACCTATGCCAGTCTTATACTTTTGTTAGCATCAAGTTGTTTGCTGAAATTTATATGCTACCAATTAGGGTATTGGTCCATTAGCATCCCCTGTGTATGCTTCTGTCAAACATCTTGACAATTCTAATATAGGTTACTGTTGTTATCATATGGCAGCAAAACTCTCACTTGTTGTAGACATTGTATACGTCTCCAGCCACCTTCACAACTTCATTTTTTTTAGCATAAACACTCAATTGCTAGCTTATATCATCACCATTCACCCACTTTCTCACCTGCCACACAGCATCATCTTCATCACTGATAATTGATCCTCTGCAGATAGCCAATCTCCCATTGAATGTTATTGCTCAAATGAAAAAAAATTATTTTCTGGTTATAGTTATAAATTGTAAAGTTAACACAGTCTTACAATGGATTTTAATGGCAATTCACTCTTCATCTCCGAAAGTTGTGTGAAAGACTGACAGATGTATGTCTAGAATTAGCAGGAATCAAGTCATAGCACTGAAATTTTGTTGGCAGTAAGGTATATTGAGAAACAAGACAGTAGGTCAATAATGTGAATCAATCTGTATACACCACATGGGTTAGTAGTCTGGTGTCAACAGTCAGACAAATCAAATGTGTTAGGTAATAAATGTATAACAGCAGGGATCGGGTGAGGCATATGGTACAGTGGGTGATGATAACATTAGATGTGCTGGCAACCTATATGATTAGTATATATTATATTTATTTATTTTTTTTAGAATATCACATGGTTAATGCATATAGTCAGTAGCATATAGTCGTAATGTGAAATAGTGCCATATAGTTATTACTTTTAAGTTCTATATCCAAACCTCATAACTAAGCTTAATTGTTGATCATATTGAGTTTTTATGGTGTTCTTGCTGATTGTCGAAATAATGATTCTCAATGCCCTGTTTCTCTCATTAATTGTTGATTTTCACAATAGATGTTGTATTATTTCTTAATATTTTCCTCAATGCATCCCGTCAAGCATCTATGGTAGCAATTTCAGTCTTTTCATGGCAAATATTAACCTTGGTTCCAGCATATGTTCAATTTCTGGTGTTTGCATAAATAGGCTTAAGCATTGACATATGTATCATAATATGCAACATTCCCGTTGGTTTAGCATGCCATATTGTATCCGATTTTCCATACAGTTGGAATGTCACTCATGCGTATCCTCAGTTAGCTCTTAGACAGGAGTGTACATGTTAGTCCTTTGGCATGATGTGTCTTTTTCTACGTTTGCTTATTGCCACCTTGAATTTTGCAGGACACATATGAGATGTGTTATTCTTGAAATTTTGTAATTTCAATCTCGATAAATATTGTAATATGTTAGATATTAATGAAAAACTCTGCATTTCCAGCTCTTAGGTAGAATGAATGAGCATAGTAATATCATAAGTTGATTGTTTTCATGCTTTTTGCCTTTATCTTTCAAAAAATTCATGAATGGGAACACGAATGGCACGTGCACCCTTTCGTAAGAGGTAAATTAATCCTAAGTTGATGATTTACATCAATGGTCATAGTCAGGATGTAAACAAGACTTAGTATTTTTATTTTTTACGAAATAACACTAGATCCGCACTGGATCCGTTTGCAAAATTCATCATATTTTCCTTAAATATTTTCTCCTTTTATCAGAATTTAACTTAAAATTAACTCAAAATATATACCAATGGCCATAGTCAGGGTATATTGAGAGTTCATTTCATTTTAAATTTTATAAAAGCACCAAATGTATTTCATTCTTCTCTTGAATCTAAATACAGATTACTATATAATACATTCAATGACCATAGTCAAGGATGTATTATATCTTCAATCTTATTTTAATTCATCTAAAGAATGGAATAGCTTTTCAAAATCCAATTTCAAATTCTTTAAATTCATTCATCATTTAGGATAGAACTACATCATATTTTCAAAAAATCCTTTTCAAAACTTCAAGTGATGTGAATATCTTCTTCAATCAAACCTTCAATTCTGGTAAAATCCAATTCACCTTTTCATTTTCAATTCTATTTCATCTTCAATCTCAAAGTTCAATTTAACTTTGAGACTTCAAATTCATTTTATAATCAAAAACTCCAATTCAAATCAGATTTTAAAGTTCAATTTGATTTTGAAATTCCAAATTCATTTTTTATTCAATTCAAATCAGATTTTAAAGTTCAATTTGATTTTGAAATTCCAAATTCATTTTTTATTTAATTCAAATCAGATTTCAAAGTTCAATTTAACTTTGAAATTCTTGCTTCATTTTTTAAATTCCAAATTCAAACTCCAAACTCAAATCCACTCCATTCTAGGATCCAGAGTCCAACTCTACATTAGATCTCAGACTCCATATCCAATTCCATTTTAGGACCCAGAACCCAAATTCTACTTTGGATCTCAGACTTCAGAACCGAATCCATCTTAGGATCTAGAGTCCAACTCTATCTTAGATCTCAGATTTCAGATCCGAAATCCATGTTAGGATTCAAAATCTAATCCCATCTTGGATTCCAGACCTTGGATCCAATTCTATTTATGATCTGAAATCTAATTCCATTCCCAACTCTAGATTTCAAATCCAATTCCATTTTTAGATTTCATATGAACTTTCTAAATCTGTTTCCATTTTTAAATACCCTTTGGATTTCTCAAGTCCATCCTGATTTCAAATTTGAAATTCAATCCCACTTTAAATATTCATTTCCTTCTCTTAAATCCATGTTTAAATTCAAAGTCCATTTCTGACTTTGAAGCTTCATTTCCTTTTCACTCATCTTCCAATCATTTCTTCCCAAATTCAAAGATTTATTTTCCCAAACTCTGATCATTTCAAAGACTTAGAACTTCTCTGATCTATCTCAAGTTCTAAGTTAGATTCTACCGTTCAAAACCATTTCTTAACTCCATTATCAAGCACTTGGGGATTTTTTTTAAATCATCTTTCAAAAGAGCATGCATCCTTGCATTGCACAAGCATGATTCTTTGTGCATTTAGATCTTTTAGAATAAACTCTTAGATAATATTTAGGCAAAGCAAAAAGCATAAATTCGATCCTTGGTTCGATTACCTCTGGTAAAGGTGCCAGGAACGGTCGAACCTCGTACCGACGAGCGAATCCCGTCTCTCCATTTTTCTCGCAAATATTTTCAAAAACGGAGGTGAGTTAAATTTGCTAAATATTTTCAAATCAAGGTCAAGTGAGACCCCGCAAAAGAGTTCTCCTCTCTCTTCTTTTCACTTCTTTTCGCTTCTCTCTTTCTTTTCTGTCTTTTTATTCTTCTCCCTTCAAAAAGGTGGAAAATAGAGGCTAGAAAAGGAAAAGAGAATAAAGAGAAAAAAACCACATGAGAGGAAAAAGTTTGCGATGATCACACCAAGCAATTCCTCAAAGCATACATTTCTTCATTCTCATAGCATAAGTATGATTCCATGTGCATTTAGGACTTAGAATAATCACTTAGACAAATTTAGGCAAAGCAAAGGCATACATTCAATCCTTAGTTCAATTACTCTTGGTAAAGGCGTTAGGAACGGTTGAACCTCGTACCGATGAGCAAGCTCCGTCTCTCCATTTTCCCACAAATTTCTAAAAATAGAGGCGAGTAAAATTTTAAAATCTTTTTCAAAAGGTCAAGTGAGACCTTGCAAGGGTTTTTCTTCTTTTTCTTAAAAAAAAGAGAAAACAAAGGAAAATTTTTGCAACGATCACACAAGTCAAACTGACCTTTGAAAGAGATTTTGAAAATAACTCACCTCCATTTTAAAATGCGAGAAAATTCTATAGAATGGGACTCACCTGTCGGTACGAGGTTCAACCATTCTTGGTGCTATAACCAGAGGAAATTGAACCAAGGATCAATCATGTGCTTTGCTTTGCTCAACTTGTCTAAATCAATGTTTTATTCCCTAAATGCATAAAGAATCAGGCATCTGCTATAAATGCAGATTGAAAACATGGTGTATGCTTTGACTATTTGAAATGCTTAGAAAAGAGAACACTTTGAAAATTGTAAGTCATATCTCAGAAGTATTTTTGAAGAAAGGAAAATTGATTTCTGAAGAAGAGAAGATCTTTTTGAGAAAATTGAATTCTGAAGAACCTTTGGAGATTTTTGAGAAAATCAGTTTTCTCAATTTTAAACTCTTGAATTGATCAAAAGAATGGGTGTGCAACCCTGTGAAAAACTATTCATGATGCAATCTAACCTAGATAATGCATGAATGCAATTTGAGAAAATATTTTCTAAAGAATTTTGAATAAAATCATTTGGAAAAGGATTTTTATGCCTTATAGAATTTAGATGAAATAAACTCAGCATATATTCCTGACTATGGCCACAAATATGAATTGAATGTATCTCATTTAGTTCTAATAGGGGGAAATACTTAGAAAACTTTTGAGAAAATGCAATGATTTCTGAAGATAGCCTAAGAGTGTAGGTCATTTGTGGCTTAAATGAAGATGATAAATCTAAATATTGTTCATATTCTGACTATGGCCACAAATATGAACTCAATCAAGTTTATTAACTTCTTAGAAGCGAGTACACATGCCATTCGTGTAGACCATTGTGAATTTGAATATGCATGAATCATCATCCATCACGTATTAATATTATTGAAAAATACACTATATGCAATGCAACCCTATTCTAAGAAAAAAATTAAATTCTTATTCCAAATTTTTTTAATTTACATCAATAATAAATTGAAATAGAGAAAAAAAAATAAAGAAAATATAGTCTTAAGTGTCCCTGCAAAATTAGCAAACTTGTTAGGGGACAAATGTCAGCTTTTCAGAATTTATCTAATAATATCTGAAATTGATGGATTTATCTGAATATAACCTTTTTTCATGTTTTCCTAAAATAAACATAATAAAGGATAATGCTGAATTAAAGAAATAATGAAAATAATCAACTTTTAAATTTAAAATTTTTAGAAAAATGGCCAAAATATCCTTGAAAATTGACCTTTATTGCAAAATAGGGTTTTTTAGAAAATATTTTGGTAATTTATTTAATCTGAGGATCAAACGAATTCAAAACGATGCAAAATCGAGTGGAGTACACCCTAATATGATGATGATCATGATAAAACCCTAAAAATATGAAACTTTTCATGAAAAATTGAAATATTATAAAAAAATCAAATTTTGCCTATATTTCAGTTGAATCAGGACTCCGCGGGCATCCTGTTTTTATGAATTAACTAAATAATGCATCAAATGAATTTTAAAATTTATAAAAATTAAAATGGACACTTCTAATAACCCTAAAATTAAGATGAAATCTAAAAATATAATTTTTGGGATTATTTTGATATAAAATTGAATAAAAATAAAAATATACGATTTTGCCCGTGGGCATGTACCTATCACAGTGTCAGATTCGAATTAGGTATCAAACAGTAATGACAAACTGTGAAAAATCACATGAAAAAACTAGACATCTGAACAAAAATAATCCTATTTACAGATCAGAAAAAACATCTCCGGTTAAGGAGATATTATTCCAACAATATACGCTTGATTCTCGTGAATGCATAACGTTTCCAAAAAGGCTGTTCTGATTTTGGTTTAATTAAAAATAGCAAACAGAGTTCAAAAATTATCAAAATCACACTGATAAAACTCGACATGCTGCTGAATCCTTGTTTTTACGGATTAGACGAACAATCTTCGATTAGAGAGATACAATCTACGTAAGTTGAACCAAAGCTTAAACCATGCATAACGGTCTTTGATAAATAGATTTTAATTTCTGATAAAATAAAAATAGTAGACGACTATATAAAAAAATGAAAATTTTATAGAATATACTAGACATCCTTAAAAACACACTATTTTTTATGGATCATCGATTGGATCTATGATGAGAGAGATATCACCTTGACAAATCGTACCTGATTCCACGTAGCATTTTCATGGTGCAGGAATCAGTGTTTGATTTATGATTTTTTAGCAGAGTTATAGAACTCAAAATAGTCCAATTTTTTTATTAAAAGTCACTGACACACGCATAATTCAACACTAAAAAAATCAGATTTTATTGACAGAAAAGCACACATAAAATAATATTTTTTTCACGTGGCTAGAATCATGGTATGTACATTACCGATAAATGCATAAAATAGCCTAATCTAAATATGCAAAATCATAAAAAAAATGTGGGAATCATCTATTGAATCATGATTTGATGCTTGAATGAGTGAAATAAATATGAATACGATAAAATAATAATAAAAAATTCAGGGATACATGATCAAAAATTTGATTTAGCTTTTGAAAGAAGGATTCGATCCATAGAGGTATCGAATCTTATCTTTTCTTTGGCATAGACGTAGAAAACAATAATCAAAGCTATTTCAATAGATTAAAGATGTGAAAAATTTTTTAATACAGCATTATATCCTATTCTTGAATCAATTTCTTGGTTCTTGAATGAAAAGCATGCTTAAAATCAACATGCAAAGGGCGACAATGGTTAAATCAATGAAATAAAGCATATAAAACTAATAAAATCAATAAAAATAAAAACCTTACCTTGGGCTGCTGCAATGGAGGACCTGCTGGAGGAGAAGGAAGCCATGAATTTTAGAGAGAGATAGAGGGTGAGAAAGCATGTTCGACCTCCCCCCCCCCCCCCCCCTCCCCTTTATGCCCCTATTTATATCTTTTTGAAACTCTTAATTAAAGAGTTTCAATTTTTTGAAATTCTTCTTAATTGAATAAAGATAACTCAAATAGGGGGGCGATTTTTCTTGGGATATTTTAACCTAACATGGAACTAATTAACTAACCTAATTGAGTTCTAATTAGCATAAAATAAATCCAAATGTGGTGCCACCTATTGTGGGCCCATATTTGATTTTAAAAGCTATTATTTCAAGGTTTAAAAACAAGGTTTTAAAAAGTGGAAATAAATGTTATGTTTTAAAATCAATTTTGATCTTTTTGAAATTCTAATTCAATTAAGACACTAACCAAACTTGAACTAACCTTTTTCAAATGTGGCGCCACCTACTGTGGGCCCCATTTGAGTTTTCAGAAAATGATTTTTTAAAGTTTGAAAATAAAAAGGTTAAAAACAAGATTTTTAAAAAGGGTTTAAAACAAAAGATAAAAATCAAAATTCTAAATCAACTAGAGTCCTAGATGAGTTCAATATCTCTCAAATGCAGCACCAATTATGTGGGCCCCGCATTTGAATTTTTGAACAGGTTAAAATAAAGGTTAAAAAAAGAGTTTTTAACACAGATGAGAATAAAAGCAAAGAACAAATTCAAGAAAATTAGAGTCCTAAACCGACTAAAACTCTAACTAGAGTCCTAAAATTTTGAAACTCTGACATTTGAGTTTTTGAAAGACAAACGGAGAGGTTTTAAAAGATCTTTTTTAGAGATTAGTGAAAATAAATAAAAGATTAAATCAGGGTTAGAGTCCTAATCAATTGGGACTCTAGAATAGAGTCCCAAAATTTTGAAACTCTGAGAATTGGATCTATTTTTGAAAAACAAGTGAAATAAAAGTAAAAAAAATGAGATCAGAGTAGAGTTCTGGACCAACTGAAACTCTGGGATAGAGTCCTAAAATTTTGAAACTCTACAATAAAGTCCTGAAATTTTAAATTTTGATTTTTTTTGAAGGATAAATGAAGAAGTTTTTGAAAGATTTTCTCAAAAATAAAGTCAGGGTTAGAGTCTTAATCCAACTGAAACTCTGGAACAGAGTCTTGATTTGACTAGAACTCTAAAATTCTGATTTCTTTCGAAAGGTTTTGAAATATTTTCTTGAAATGGGTAAAAATAGAAATGAAAGATAAAGTCCTAATCCGATTGAAACTCTGTGATAGTATCCTAGTCCGACTGAAATTCTAAGGTTTTGGTTTCTTTTGAATGATTTTGAAAGATTTTCTTAAAAATAGGTAAAAATAGAAACGAAAGATAGAGTCCTAATCCGATTGAAACTCTGAGATAGAGTCCTAGTCCAACTAAAACTCTAAAATTTAGGCCAAAATGAAAGAAATGGATAAGGGATAAGGCTTCTTCTGGTTTAAAACCAAAATAGAATTTTAAAAGGTGAAAAGACAGAGTCTTGGATCAACTAAAACTCTAAAATAACTAAAATTTGAGAAATGAAAGAAGTGATCCAAAAGTGACATCACCTAGATGGGTCCCATCCGAGAATTAAGATCAGTTAAAAATTGAGTTTAAAATGAATCCAGATCGCTTTCTAAGAAAAATATTTTGAAATAGAGAAATATAAGATCCTAGGGGTTGACAAATGGCAAATATTGATCTAAAACTCAGGTTTTTGAAGTTGATTTCGAAAGAAAAGTTTTAAAACTTGAATCTAGATTGAAGATTTTGAAAAACAAGAGTGTTGGATCTCAAAATGATATGCAATGCAATGAAATGACATGAAATGGCATGCAACGACGTGCGATGATATGCAAAATGCTGGATAAGGGATTTGAAGCCTCGGGCCTCTGGGAGAAACAAAGAATTAGACATTTCTGTTCAGGGATGAAAATTGATAATTTAAATGGAGATTGAATTTTGAAATATTTGAATTTGGGGCAAATATCGGGCTCTGGATAGCTTTGGCTCAGATGTCGACCAACTGGTTCCCTGAAGGATTTAGAGAGCAGGTCCCAGTGGCAAGAGGAAAGGGTTTGTGAGCGAAGGTGGAAAATTTATGGTGTTTACATAAGAGTACTCATGGAACTTTTATACCATGAACACCAAAACAAAACTATGGTCAACATGACACCTCTGAGCCCAGGACAAGACATCCAAACCAAAGATATGGTTTATCCCTGTTATATAAAAAAAGCAGGAACTTGTCTGGCAGGAGCAGTTAGTGCACATCACTTTGTGTTGGGACATTGCAAGTTCTAATCCCAATGGTATGGTTGTATAAATGGTAGGTCTATCAAAAAAAAAAAGAATTTTACCCCATCCATTATAATTTGACTGCAGCAATTTCATTTGGTATTCTCTACCTACCTAAAATTTGTAATTCTTTTCATAATGTCATAGCTTACCAAACAGTTAAAAAAATAAGTGATCCAATGTTTCTTTGAACCAAGTAATCTATTGAAATGGCTCTAGTAATGTGAAACCAAATCCTGAGTTGATTTTAACTAGGGTGTCAATGGGTCGAGTTTACCTAGTCCTAACCTGGATCAAACCCTATAGGGTTTGGGTATGATGATAAATAAGAAGACACGATTTAGACCTGGGTCCAAACCTTAAGGTCCAATTAATACATGTATCCAGGCATAGTTTGTGAAATTTTATACCAGATCTGGGCCTGAGCTGAGTTTCAATTAAGACCCACAAATTTTCAATGTAAAAATGATAAAAAAAAATATTCTTTTATTGGGTCTGGTTCATCTAGTTTTTATCATGTTCGGGTATGGTTTCTCTTATAGTGGACCCAATTAGACCTGAGTCTGGACCGGATATCATACCCAAAAATCAGGTCCAAGTCTGGTTCCACCTAGGTCTAAATCAAACCCAACCCATTGACACCCTTAATTTTAACGAGTATGAAATGGAATGGGTCTTAGAAGGATCCCATGATAACTTAAGAAGCTCCACCACTCTTAGATATTCCAAGCACATCAGCCACTAGAGTGTGCCTCAGACTCGTATACAAAGATTAAGACATGAGAGTACCACAAACAAGCTAAATAAAGAGAAATAATCAGTCCATGCATCAAACCAAAATTCAATAAACCCACCATTACCCACCTTTCATTAAGCCCCTTATTCAATGGTACTCATGCTGGACTTGAGGCTTTTCCAATCCCAATACCTCAAATTAGTCCTTCACACAAATCAGAGAACTTAATTAAAGGTGTTGGGATAAGCCACACATCGTGGTAGTTACCCACAATTTGGTAACTTTTTTCTTTTGTGTTCCTTTTGATAGACATACGAAAGATTAGGGAGAGAACGGTTATGCTAACCGACCCCCCTGCTACAGGCTATATAAATGGGTGTCAATGAGAAACCCATATGCAGAGAAAAACATAGAGAAGGGTTAAGGAAACATACCTTTTTTGAGCTTTTTCGACTAAGAAGGGAAAGAGGGATCTTGCTCACCGACTGCTGAAGGAACCTGCGCCCATTAGAAGGCTACAGTTCGGATGAGGAGCAAAGCTCATCCCGATCCAGCCACCAGTGATCACCAGCCATCATTTAGTCCTTCGATGGTCGCCTCAGATATGCCTTCGCTTCACTTTGTTATGCGCAGGTCTCGGATTCCCAACATTGGGTTATGGGCCCACCACACTTGCCTGTTGCGTGCTGCATTTTCTGCCCATTTGATGTTGCATTTTTTTTGGCAGAACGGTCTTAGTCTGACTGAATGACAACGTATCTCTCTTCACGACCCCAATAGGGTTGGCTTCTTAAAGGAGGGAGACACAGACGCCGTGCCGGACGATCCCCTATCAGTTTTGGAAAAGCTCTCCATTATGTCGGTTGTTTTTTTAAATGCCCAAATTAAAAGATTACTTACCAGTCGCCGATGGGACCCTTTTTTTTCTCCCTCTTCTTTTCTTGAGTCGGTCGGATCCTCTTTCTTTCTGCAAATAGATCCTTCTGGTACCATCGTCGACTGACGGCCATGGTGGATCTAACCGGTCAATCTTCACTGGCAGTGAAGATCCATCGGTCGGTCGGGTCGTCGGCACTTGGTCGCTGCCTAGTTTTGGCTTTTCTGACATGACTAGATCACGGTGGATTTTTGTCATTCTTTCAGTTGTCGACCAGAACAGGGTGGTGGTTACCACCCCTTTTTTTCGTCCAAAATCAAAGTCATCGGCCTCTGGTCGTCGGCGACTTCTTCCGGTTGAATGGATTCAAGGGAGGGCGGCGGTGATTTTTGAGGAGGAAAGAGAGGAGATCAGAGAGGGTTAAGGGTTCTCTGAAACCCTAAATCATGAAAAAGGGGAGGGGGGTTAAGTCACGGGTCGGGTCCATGTTTGGATCTAGAACCGCCCCACTCGTACCAATCCATAAGGATCAACTAGATCGGGTCTTTGTTATGGGTGAGGGATCCAGTATTTTCAGAACCCAAACCCATGCTGTTTTGGATCGATATCGGGTCTATAATTGGATCTGAATCCAACTTACTCGTACCGATCCATAAAACTTCTTTGGATCGGATGAGGTTCTTAGGTAAGAGACCCAAGACCCTTGCGACCCAGAACCATTTTGGTTTTGGATTCGGGTCGGGTTTTGTGGAACCTGATATGGACTCCGGATTTGTATCTGATCCATTTTGTTTCACTGGATCGGGTCATTTATTTAGATTTAGATCTACGAACTCGTACCAACCCATAAAGTTGTCGGGTTGGATCTAGATACAAAGTTTCGGATCACGGTACCTGAGTCCAAATGTCCCTAGATCATATTCGGGTAACTGGATCAGGTTCTATCTTTGTCAAATCCAGAATCCGATTGAACCGGGTTATATGGTTTTGGATCTGGCAAACCTGAAAGAACCAAATCCACTGCATTGTAACGGTAACAGTGAACCGGTTCAACCGTTTTATTGGGTTTCTTCCGGGACTGGTTCTCAGTCAACTGAATTTGGTTTAGGGTTTCTGAGATCGGTTCAGACTATTATAGACCCGGTTCGAGGATTTTATAACTGGTTCATAAGGTTTTAGGATTGGTTCAAGAGTCTTATGACCAGTTCTTCCAGTTTTAGGACTAGTTCATGGGTCTTTCAACTGGTTCATGAGGTTTTAGAACCGGTTCGAGGGTTTTATAACCGGTTTATTCAGTTTTAGGACTTGTTCATGGGTCTTTCAACCGGTTCATTCAGTCTTAGGACCGGTTAGTGGGTTATTTGACCGGTTCATGCAGTTTTAGGACCAGTTCAAGGTTTTTCACCAATTCATTATGATTTGGGTACTTGTTTCATAGGCGTAAACATCAAGTTTCAGTATGTTAAAGTTCATATTTTGTTAACATGTTCACTTATTTGTGATTGTGCATGTATGAATGAATGTATAATATTGGCATCAAGGATAACTAGATCTCTTAGTGAATTTATGTCACCAACGTGACTGAATATACGTATGTTGTCAAATTTTTGTACTATCATATGAATTTAGCCAATATTATTGTTGTACTTAGATTCATGAAATGATAAACGACCCAAAGATAGTTTTATCATGTTTGAAATTTAAGTAGGGTAAAATTAGGCAAATGTGTTGAGATACATCGTACATGTGTATCCAAGGTACCATCTGTTGATGGTCTAACTTCACATGAGCCTCAATTTTACCAACTATGATCAGTAGGTATAGTGATTACGCGTGTCAGAGCTCTTACCAAAGTAGGACTCTGATGACCCCCTACACTCACCCAGAAATAAGCATATTCAGGGCCTTTTATTTATTGTTTTTTCCATTAGTTTTGTCTCGTATATGCTTTTCATTTGATACGTGTCTTTTGTCATGCAGTTTCTAGTTCTGTTATTTTAGATGGCTCAAGTTCTATACCTTTTCTTGATGGATCTAACTTTAGTAATTGGAAAGAAACTGTTCTATTTACATTAGGGTATATGGATTTAGATCTGGCTCTAAGGATAGATGAACCCGCTGCCCTAACTGATCAAAGTACTATTGATCAAAAGATTGCTTTTGAGAAGTGAGAGTGCTTGAATAGGCTTAGCATGTTGCTTTTGCAATCTAAAGTGACTAAGAATATTCGCAGTGCTATCCCATAATGCAGGACAGTGAGGGAATTTATGAGGGCTATTGAAGCACAATTTATGAGTTCAAATAAGGCCAAAGCCAGTACCCTAATATTAAAGCTTATAACTATAAAATATTCTGGAGGGAGTAATATTCGCCAGCACATTTTGGAAATGGAAAACATAGTGTCTCATCTGAATGACATGAAGCTGACCACTTCTTACTCATTCCTAGTGCATTTGATTCTGGCGTTCTTACCTTTGGAGTATGGACCTTTCAAAATTTCTTACAACACATGTAATGATAAATGGACATTCAATAAACTTGTCTAAGTGTGTTGAAGAAGAAGAGAGATTGAAAGAAGAGCAGGTGCAAAGTGCACATATGGCTTCTCATGGCTCCAAGGTAGGACCAAAGAAGAATGCATTCAAGAAAAATGCTAGGAAGAAGTCAGCAGGAGATAAGACATCTCAGAGCAAGCAATCTGACTCTACTCCGATAAAGTACTTATTTTGCAAGAAGAAAGGACACATGATGGTAGATTGTATAAAATACAAAAAATGGTTAGAAAAGAAAGGTAATTTGTCATTTGTTTCTCATGAATATAATTTATTACAAATTCCTGAAAATAGCTGGTGGATTGACTATAATGCTACTGTTCATATTTTCAACTGTCTACAGTTGTTCCTGAATAGAAAGGAACTAACAATGCATGAGAAGAGCATTTATTCGGGGAACAAGATATGTTCACATGTGAAGGGTGTTGGGACCTGCAGGATCACTTTAGATACAGGCATAGATTTGGTTCTTCATGATGTCTTTTATGTTCCATCATATAGTAGAAACTTAATTTTAATTTTAAGATTGGATAAATTTGGATATTGTTTTAAATTTGAAAATTCCAAGTTATTCATATACAGATTTTCTATTGAAATTGATTTTGCATCAGTTTATGATGGTTTGTATAAATTAAACGTGAAGATCCAAACTCAAGAGTCTTTGACTTTTGAATACTCATTGGTTGGTAATAAACGTAGCATGATTAATGATAAAGCCTACATGCTTTGGCATCGAAGGTTGGGTCATATCTCTGAAAAGAGAATAAAGTGACTAATAAATGAAGGGTTCTTGAAATCTCTAGATTTTACTGACAATAACCCGTGTGTTGATTGCATAAAGGCTAAGCATACAAACGCATATAAAGAGGGTACCAAACATAGTAGTGAGATATTGGAGATAGTCCATACAGATGTACGTGGACTGTTTACCTCCTGTTACACAAGCGAAAAATATTTTGTCACCTTCATTGATGACTATTCTTGGTATATGTATTTCTACCTGATCTTTGAAAATTTTGATATTTTTCAAATGTTTAAGGAATTTAAGAAAGAAGTAGAAAAATAAACTGATAAAGTTATTAAGATAGTCATGTCTGATAGAGGTGGCAAATATTATGGTAGATTTACTGAGATGGGGCAAAGGGAAGGACCATTAGTACGATTTCTCAAAGAAGGCATTGTGCCTCAATATACCATGCCTGGTAGTGCCTACCAGAATGGTGTAGCTAAAAGGAGAAATTGTACGCTTAAAGAAATGGTCAGGGCCATATTGAATTATTCAACACTTTTCATGAAGTTGTAGGGTGAAGCCTTAAGAACTGTTGTACATATTTTGAATAAGGTTCTTATGAAATCTATGCCTAAAACTTCCTACGAGTTATGGACAGGTAGAAAACCATCACTATCTTATATGCACATATGAGGATGTCCTGTAGAGGTTAAGTTGTATAATTAACCCCCACATTAAAGTCTTTGATCGAAGAACAATCAGTGGATATTTCATTGGTTATCCAGAGAGATCAAAATGACACAGGTTTTACTGCTCATCTCATTCACCATAGATTGTTGAAACGGATAAGGCAAAATTTCTTGAAGATGGTTCAGTTGGATTAAGTTCACTTCAAAACCTTGGTTTTGAGGAAATACAGGATTTAGTTTCATTACCTGTTAAGGAAAACACCGATAGATACCATATTTTTATTCCTAATAATGATATGGTTGATCACCCGGTTGTTGATGCACAAATTCAAAGTGAACCCATTGGAGACAATGCAGAAAAACATGAACAGGATTAACAAGTTCAAACTTAGCCTGAAGAACAACCTTTTTGGAGATCCACAAGAGTTAGGAAATCTGCTATATATCCTGATTATGTGGTATACCTTCAGAAGCCTGATGATTTCATAGATATAGATGATGACCCGTTGACTTTTATGGAAGCTATTGAAAGCAAACAATCTTCGCACTGGATAAAAGTCATGAAAGAAGAGTTAGACTCTATGGATAAGAATCAAGTATGAAATCTTATCGAATTATCTAAGGGAGTAAAACCCGTAGGGTGTAAATCGGTCTTTAAGACCAAAAAAGACTCCAAAGGTAACATAAAGAGACATAAGGCAAGATTGTTTGCTAAAGCATTCACCTAGATGGAGGGCATTGACTATAATGAGACATTTTCTCATGTCTCAACTAAGGAGTCAATGAGGACAATTTTGGCCCTCATAGCTCATTATGACTTAGAGTTACATCAAATGGATGTAAAAACAGTGTTTCTCAATGGGGATCTGAATAAAGAGGTATACATGGAATAACCTCTTGGTTTCTCTAAAGATGATCGTTTGGTTTGCAAGCTTAATAAATCAATATATAGACTTAAACAGGCCTCTCGATAATGGTATATTAAATTTTCTCAAGTCATTGTGACTTTTAGGTTTACAAAAAATATTATTTATCAATATATATACCTTAAGAAAAGTGGGAGTAAGTTCATTATATTGATGTTGTATGTGGATGACATTTTGCTGGCAACCAACGATATAATGTTACTTACGAAGACAAAACAGTTTTTTGCATCATATTTTGATATGAAAGATATGGGTGAGGCTGCTTATGTACTTGTCATTGAGATACGTCGAGATAGAGCAAAAGGTTTCATAGGCCTCTCCCAAAGATTATACATAAATAAGGTATTAAAACGATATGGGATGGTGAATTTTTCTCTTGGTATAACACTCATATCAAAAGGTGACAAATTGAGCCTAAATGATTGTCCATAGAACGAAATTGGCAAAGCACAGATGAGTGCTTATCTATATGCATCAGTTGTTGGTAGCTTGCAATACGTGCAGACTTGTTCATGTCCAGATATTTCTTTTGCAGTAGGAATGCTTGGTAGATTTCAGCCTAACCCAGGCATATCCCATTGGAAGACTGCTAAGAAAGTCTTGCAGTATTTGCAAAGGGCAAAAGACTATATGTTGACATATCATAAGGTTAATCACTTTAAGGTCGTTGGCTAATCAGATGCGGACTTAGGAGGATGCCTTGATAGTAGAAAGTCTACTACTGGGTATGTCTTCTTACTTGCTGGGGGAGCAATCTCTTGGAAGAGTGGGAAGCAGACGACCACTATTGCTCACACCATGGAGGCAAAATTTATAGCATTGTACGAGACTACTTCGCAGGTCATATGGTTGAAGAACTTCATATCATAGTTAAAGGTGGTCAATTTTATCAAAAAGTCAGTGAATGTCTACTATGATAATGAAGTTGTGGTGTCCTTTTCGAATAACAATAAAAGTACTACAGCATGTAAGCATATAAAATTAAAGTACTTTGTTGTTAAAAAAAGGACAGAGAATCATCTAGTGCATATTGTTAATATTGGTACAAAAGAGATGATTGTTGATCCTCTTACTAAAGGGCTAGCAACAAGATTATATTCTGAACATGTATTGAGGATGGGCTTGTTAAACTCTTTCTAACATATGCATATGAATAAAGTGATCACATATAGTTTATTGATTCTCATTATGGTTGATGTTAATCTCATAAGGATTAGAGATTTAACTAAGGATCTGTAGAATAGATTTATAAAGGCCAATCTATTCATCAAGCAATTCTCATAAAGTTTACTGGTTTATCGTTAGAACAAGTGGGAGAATGTTGAGATAAGCCACACATCGTGGAAGTTACCCACAATTTGGTAACTTTTTCCTTTTGTGTTCCTTATGATAGACATAAGGAAGATTAGGGAGGGAACAGTTATGCTAACCGACCCCCTGCTACAGGCTATATAAATGGGTGTCAATGAGAAACTTGTATGCAAAGAAAAACACAGAGAAGGGTTAAGGAAACATACATTCTCTAAGCTTTTTTTACTAAGAAGGGAAAGAGGGATCCTACTCACCGACTGCTGAAGGAGCCTGCGCTCATTGGAGGGTTGTAGTCCGACTGAAGAGCGTAGCTCATCCCGATCCAGCAACCAGCGTTGATCACCAGCCATCATTCAGTCCTTCGATGGCCGCCTCAGGTACGCCTTCACTCCACTTTGTTATGCACAGGTCTCGGATTCCTAACAAAAGGTACTTGGCTTTCATTAGATGAACTCAAATATTGTGACGAGATGCCACCGCCAAACCTAGCATGGATAAAGAGGTTAGATTAACACTTTTAAGGCTTTTCATTCCTAGCCCTCCATATGTTAGCAGGATGGCACAATTTCGTGTTTTAGCCAAGACCACAAAAATCCGAGTCGCGTGACAAATCTAGCTAATTGATTTTTTTTCTTGGTGGTTTTATCCATTTTCACCTTCGGCAAACCACTTGTCTAAGTTGTTGCATGAAAAAATCAGGTGCCATGATTTTGACCAAACAAACGAACAAAATTGTCAAGAAAACAGTAAATTGGCGAGACCAATATGTTGAGATATATCTTTTCTTTCTCCCTTAGGTTAACAAAGAGTGTTTTCTTGTTGTTGTGCTTACCTTTTTTTTTTAAAGGGTAAGGTTACATTTTTTAGTTGTAGTTGGTTATAGTATTGTGCTAGAAATTAGTGTCATCTACCTTCATTGTCTATTCTTATTTTAATTCAAGAAGTGACTAAGTTCATGTTGGAATAGCGAGATTTTCATCTTCTAGATGTTGTTGGTAGTCTGAACAGCCTTTTGGGCTCATTGATTTACTTGTGGATATTTGAAAATGCGTACTTGTTCAAGCTGGTGAGTTTTTTCTTTAATTTCTCATGCCTATAAATAACCTTAGACATTGGCCATTCTTGTCCTTGAGTATGCCAAATATCCTTCCCAAGTTTCCTACAATCAATCTTTTTTCCACATTCTGAAGAATTTAAAGGATGTTAGAGGTCTATTACCAAAATTATAAAGGCATGACGAATTTTGCTTGGCAAAAAATTAGGACCAGTTTGGTTATTATGCCAAGTAAATAAGAGAATGAATCTGGTATCCAACATCGCATTAAACTGGTAGGAACCGAACTTCCTATCAAATTACTTCACAATTCTTCATTGTTGATTCAAGTAACATTCCAATCACCAAAAATGAACATAGAAACCACCACACTACACATTGTTATACAAGGTCTTTCAAATTGTTTTTTAACATAAGAATTGTGACTGTCGATATCAATAAGTATCTGATATGAGGGCAGATCAGGTGCAATGTGATTGTACACTTTTGGTGTGTTGCTGCACCTGATCACCCACCATCTATGGCCCAGCAGCACACTAAAAGTGTGCAATCACATTGCACCTGATCCTCTCTCTCCCATGGACAACAGAATCTACTGAGAGGGGAAGCTTCAAAGTTCCCAACATTCTAGCACTGGGTGAAAGCTTTACATGTCATGGGTAGTGCCCCAACCAAAATGTTAGTTTACATTAGAAATGGAAATGTTCCCAACATTCTAGTACATGGACAATTTCACATCTACGTTCCATCCTAAGCATTTGGAATGAAATTTCCCAGAATTAGAGAAAGCTTTATAACTTATATTCTCTATCATATTGTCAAAAAGTTGAACTTCTACTGGATAAATATCATCTTCATTCACATCCAGGCCTGGTAAACATGAATGAACTGATTATGAGGTGTTCAAGCTCGACTCAATTTTGTGTCAAGTCAAGCCGAACTTGAGCTCATGACGAGTAAAAGCTGAAAAGGCCAAGTACGAACTGGCTCATTTACCAAAAAAACTACATTATTTAAAAAATGAAAGCAATGGAATTTGAACTCCAGACCCATTGAGCCAAGCTCAAGCTAACTCTTTTATAGAAGAAATGCATTGAAGCAATAGGATTTGGACTGCAAATCTATTGCTTGCAGCCAAACACTTGGATTATTCTACACTGCATATCTAAGATATATTTATTATGACTTAACGAGCTTGTATAAGCTGAACTAAGCCGAACTGTTATTCATATTTGGCTTCCCAAGCCTATTTTACAAGTTCAAATGACATTTTACAAGCCAAACACAAAAACTAGCTCGTCTCATTTTCCAGCTTCGTTCACATCACTACATTTTGATCCTTTGTGTGCTAAGAATCTCTACTAGGTTGGCTGATCCAGGTATCCTGTCTATTATGTCCTCTTTAGTTGAAGCCTAATTCATCGTTGTCCCTCTACTTTAGATTCATTACCTTTTTAAAATTGGTATTAGCAATCAAATTTGCTATTTTGGATCGCCGTCCAAGTTTTATGATTTGGATCTCTAATTATGCACTCCACTTGGTATTGAAGGATGATGTAAAATCGTGAGGCTTGAGGATCTCACATGCACACACACAAAATAAAAAAAGAGACGATTGTTTAGTGGTTCAGAGCAACTGTGACCTACATCCACAATGCTCTCTCTCTCTCTCTCTCTCTCTCTCTCTCTCTCTCTCTCTCTCTCTCTCTCTCTCTCTCTCTCTTGATTTTTCACACCCCAGAGAGAGTGTCTCTCCTCTTTTTATAGATTCGTCCAAGGGTTACACATTTTTGGACTTCTCCATACATAAAAGCTAGACTCCTTGTGATTACATGTTTTAGGCTTTACAGGTCTTCTTATAAGAGGAGTCTTTTTTTGCTTAAGTTACCTTGTTCATGAGGAGTCCTTGTTTGGAACCATATTTTCAACCTGAGGATCCACCTTCATGTGTAGGCCAGTATCTACCTCAACATGTGGGCTTGTTTGGCAGAGATTTGATTCCGCACAACCTGGATCTAGATATGGATCTTCTTTCACACGCCCCTCAAGCTAATCTCTCTAAAATTAAGTGTGTTGATGAAATATTGAAACTTTGGATCAGGTAGAGCCTTCGTAAGGATGTCTGCTATTTGATTTTCAGACAGGACAAACTGGACTTCCACATCACCTTGAGCAACCTTTTCTCTGACAAAGTGGTAGTCAATGTGTATATGTTTTACTCTGGCATGGAACACAAGATTGGGTGTTAAATATGTCGCTCCCAGATTGTCATACAAGAGTACCGAGACTTGAGAACATTTGAATACTAAATCCTTTAGGGGTTGTTTAAGCCACATTAATTCTGAGACAGCCCGTGTAATGGCCTCGTACTCGACTTTTATACTTGAGCGAGGAACAATGTATTATTTGGAAGAATTTTATGATAACAAATTAGGTCCCAAATAAGCACGATACCCACCAATGGATTTTTTATCATTTGGACAACCAACCCAGTCAGCATTAGAGAATTTGGTAAGCCTGAGGTTGTTGGATTGTTCCACATGTAAGTCATAGTTGAGTGTTCCTTTGAGATATCACAAAACTCACTTAATGTGAGTCCAATGGTTCTATACGGGATCATGCATAAATTGACAAACCTTGTTTATGACAAAGGCTATGTTTGGATAAGTAAATGTGCCATTTCGAAGAGCTCCTACAATACTTCTATACTAAGATTTTTTAATAATTTTTTAAATTGTTTTGAAAGGGAAACATTAGCAGCTACAGGGGTGACAAGACTTTTGTAGTCTATTATACCTAATTTAATCAGGAGGCTTGTAATATATTTTCTCTGAATCAAAACAATCTTTAACGTGTCATGAACAACTTCAATGCACAAGAAGTAGTACAAAAGGCCTTGGTCCTTAATTGAAAATTCTTGACCAAAGGCTTGAATGATGTTTCTGACCTTCGAGGCAGAGCTTTTCATTACAATTATGTCATCTACATATATTAGAATGTGCATTTTTACACCATGTTCTTGGCGAATAAACATGGATGAATCCGCATGTGACTCAATAAAATTGAGTTTCTCTTAGTACACCTTCAATCTTTCAAACCATGCATGTGAAGCCTGTTTTGATTCATGCAAGGCTCAACTAAGCTTGCATAGATAGTTAGGGTGGTGTTTGTCTTCAAAACCTAAAGGTTGACTCATATGCACTTCTTCCTTTAGAAACTCATGCAAGAAGTCGTTGTTAACTTACCTGCTGGTGAATATGTCAACCACAACTTATTGTAATAGCGAGCATTGTTCTGACATATGTGGGTTTAATGACAAGGATAAAAGTATTAAAATAATCCACACTTTCCTGTTAAGGTGAGCTTTATATCTAGCAATTGCTCCATTCACATGATGTTTTATCCATTTACAACCAAGTAGGTTGTGGGTATTAGAGGGAGGAACAAGAGTTTAGGTTTGATTTTTATTTGAAGCATGAATTTCATCTTTCATGGCCGATAGTCATTTTGAATCCTGTACGGCTTGACTAAGGTCATAAGGTTCATTCTCTTCTTACAATACTTTAGTGAGACTTATAAGAACGAGATACTTCATGCCAAGGAAAGATCTGGGCTTTAACCTGCCTACCTAGGACCTGGTTATCATATGGTGACTCTTAATTGGAGTCAAATTTGTATGACTACCTTTAAGAGTTGGATCAGACGATTCATGAATAGGTGCTAGGTTCAACTTGTTGGAGGCTGCACCATGGGACTCACCTGACAAATTTGAATCATAGCCATATCTCCAAGATTTTTTGGATTCTAGTTCTTAAAAGAGACCATGACTAGAAAAAGTTAAGATAGGACTATGCAGGGTGACAAATGAGGTCATTTTAAGAGTTTGGTTTTGTGGGGTGGTTATAGATCCAAGAGACAGTTTTCTTGTATCACACAAGGCTCTTATTATTTCTATCAACATACAGAAAATTAGATTCATCAAATACATGCCTGAAAATAAAAACTTTTCTTGAAACAAGGTCACAGCAGATATAACCATTGTAATTTGTACCATATCTAATAAAGACACATGCTTTAGAGTCAACATATGGTTTCAAATATGGGTAACATGTGCATCCAAACATTTTGAGATGCTCATACCTAGACACACGATTTAGTAATAACTCATATGGAGACTTGTCACCTAGATTTGGGCTTTGAAGTTGATTTATCAAATAGACCAATGTGCAAAAGACATGAACCAAAACTTTACATCTAAAAAATGCATGAACAAAAAGACTCATCATTGTCTCACATCATGCCTATATTTACGTTCAACAATGTTGTTTTGTTGAGGCGTATGTGGACAAGTGGGCCATGTTTGTTCAAAAAATCAGAGAAGACACCACTTACGAACTCTCCACCTTCGTCACTATGAAATTTTTCAATTTTCTTGTTAAGTTGATTTTCAACTATGGATTTAAAAAAAAAAATAAATGTGACATGACATTTGATTTTCTAATAAAAAAAATCATGCGAATCAAGAATAGTTATCAACCAGAAGGAGGTAGTAAACATACCCTTCTCTTAAAGGAGAATGAGTGGGCCCCCACATGTTGGCGTGCACAACTTTAAGAGGTGAGTTGGCAGCAAATTTTGCCATATTTTATTCACAATGCAACTAGAGCATAAACAATCATCATCAGCACATGATTTTTGTTTTTCACATGTTATCAATGTGTTTTGTTCAAGCAAATTTAAGCTTCTAAAATTAATGTTTCAAATGACAATGCCAGACGTTCTTTAAAAACTTATGAAAAATATATGCAAAATTAGTTTCTCCAATGGCAACTCCATGATTTTTCTTCCTACTTTGGGTTTGACTCGGCCAGGGGTATAGTCCTCCTTTACTCGGCCCCTTTAAGAGAATAGTCTTGTTCATTTGATCCTTCACACAAAATCTATTAGCATTGAATTAAAAAATATAATTATTATCTCGAGTAAACTTGGCAACTAACAAGGGATTCTTCTTTATGGTAGAAACGTGAAGAACATCTAAAAGGGCAAACTAATTTAGGAAAACATTATCTATGTTTGCAATAAGTAGATTCACAACATTGCCCATCGTAACTCTGCCCTGCCGATAATATTCTGACTTGTTCACCATCTATGACCATGTGATGTATGGATCTCGTATCTCTCCCCCTTCTTCTTCTTTATTTTTTGTTTCTTTTCTTTTTTTTAGTCTTCTTCTTTTTCTTCTCTTTTTTTTCTGCTTCTTCTCCTTGTCTCTCTCCCTCCCCTTTTTCTTTTTTTTTTCATCTTCTTGTGTTTCTTTTCTTTTTTTCCTTTTTTTTCTTTTTTTTTCTTTTTTTTTTCTTCTTCACCTCTACCTCTCTTCTTTTTCTTCTTTCTTTTTTTTTCTCTTCTTCTCCTCCATCTCTCCCTCTATTTTTATTTTTATTTTTATTTTTATTTTTATTTTTATTTTTATTTTTATTTTTATTTTTTTCTTCTCATTTTCTCCCTCTATCTCTTATTCTTCTTCTATATTTGATTAATATAAAAAAATAAAATTTGAATGAATTGTCTGGGAATTATAATATTGAACCAGATTTTTATCAAAGACAGATTCTTCAATAGTATAAAGGAAATCCTTAATAAACTTAACATGCTTCAGATATTCAATCATGCTTTTATCTTTCTTCTTTACGTTTTGGAGGTCACGTTTTAACTAGAGGATCCTAAGACTGGAGTGAGATACATAAGATTGTTCTAAAGTAATCCATGTGTCCTGGCCAACTCTAATGATTTGCCTTAACACAGCTTTAATAATGATAGTTGTAATTTAACTCAATGTGAATTGGTTTTCCCATTTTCAAATGACATATTCAAGATTATTTTTGACTGGCATGGTGTTAGATATGATTCATCCACAAACTTGATAATGTATTAGTTGAACATAAAAAACTCAATTAGGGAGTGCCACAATAGGTAATTGTTCGATCATTGGCACTAGCAGGAGAGAGACAACACTATCACACCGAACTCAATGAAGCATGTGGCTCGGATACCATATAAAATTGTGAGGCTGGGGATCTCACAAGCTATACACACAAAGGAAAGCACGATTTTAGAGTGGTTCGGTCCAACTATGACCTACATCCATTATGGGATCTCTCACACTCTCTCTCTTGATTCCAGAGAGAGGAAGGGCTACACATTTTTTGAGACTTCTCCGTACATAAAGAGACTCAATTACAACTAGACTCCTTGTCATTACATGTTTCCTCTTTAGAGGTCTTCTTCTTGGAAGATAAGTCTTTCTTTGCTTTAGTTACCTTGTTTAGAAGGAGTCCTTGTTTGGAACCACTATCATGATGAGATACCTGGTTGGGATCCATATTTTCAACCTGAGGGTCCACCTCCACTTGTAGGCCAGGATCCACTTTAATGTGGACCTGTCTGGTAGAGATCCGATGCAGCATGACCTGGACCTGGATCTGGATCTTCCTTTACAGATGTATCATGGACTTCATATTAAGTTTTCAAGGGGCTTCAAGTCATCTTCAAAAGCAAGCATGAAATGCCTTAGATAAACACCAGGCCCGATGTAACCACAACCAAGTGTTGGTTATTGTTCTTGAAAATGCATGTCTTTTCTTACCATATTTGGTAAAAAATATTTTCCAGCCACACGGGCTGCATTGTCTTTCATTTTCTTCTTTTGGGAATGACACATTTAAGAGGATTAAGATTTAATAGCAACTTACCCTTTTCATCAGACAAAACAGAGTGATAACTCGATATATACCTTGGCGAATGGCCTTACTATACCAATTTCTGCAACTACCAACCCAAATGAATTGACGACCATTTCAACACATCGTATCACCTGTAATTTGGAGAAGAGAGAATTGACTACCCATCTTTAAACATATAATTTGAATAGGAGACCACAAGCTACCTGCCTCAAACCTCTTAAAGCATCTACAACAATTCCAACACCTTCCTCAAGTACTAAAGTGATCAAGTTGAAGTAAGGAGAAAAGAAATTGAAGGGTTTAAAGAAAAATTAAAGGTGTGTTTGGATAATTTCTCAAGAAATTGAGAATTCTTGATCCAAATAACTCATAAGAAATGGTATTCCATAACTAGACAATTTTAGTGTTTGGGGTCTCTTGGATTTTTACCAAGATTTTTTTTTCCAGTCATTTGATGATCATTCTTAAAATCGAACAAACATTCGCTACAAGAGCAAGATCCAATATTACCAACAGGGGCTCCGCTAGTCTGGTAGGAGCAGCTAGTGCACGTCACCTTGTGTTGGGAACGGACGTTGCAAGTTAGAATCCCAATGGTATCGTTGTATAACTGGTTGGGGTCTGCCTAACCCCAAAAAAGAAAAGAGCGACATCCAATATTGCTGCTACCACCCAATAAATATCCAATTTGAATGTCGGTAGCAACCAAATTTAACATTGAATCTTACTATCAAGAAAACCATGAAGCACACTGCAATAATAGATTCGATCAATTGATTGGTGTGTCGAAAAACACAAGTAAAAGAAATTGATGAGAGCCAATTAATAATACACAGCAGTGCATCCAAGGTAAAAGAAGAAAAAGAGCAACGAAGGGTTTAACGGCCACAGTTCCTATATTATGTTTGTCACCGATGCTGCTCTGGTGGGGTTTGGGGAGAAGTAATGGGGAAGAGACAGATAAGTTAAGGACGGAAGTCGACAGAAAAGAAAAACAGTTGGAACTTGGGTATTGATAAGTTCTTGAAACAAGAATTGTCACCTGCAATTGTGGGAATTCGAAATCAGGAATTTGTATAGAACAAGAATTCTAAAACAATTTCTCAAGTAAAACCCAATCAAGAGAATCTAACGTAGCAAGGATTGGTGAGGATTGAAAATTCTTATTTCTCCCTTTTCCAGGGTATCCAAACACACTAAAAAAGGGTAAAACTCTTTCTTTTTTTTTACATTGAGAAACCTGCTGGCTCTGCCTGCCGTACTTATGATCACTGTCTTGGCAGAGTCACCATGCTTAGGTTTGTGTGAAAAGATGATGCCCATGAGAATTGAACCTACACCGCCTGCCTAGGACTCCATCCCATTAAGCTAGATCCCTTTGGGGTCTCTTATTTTTGCACAATCGAATAAAAATAATTGAGGGGATTGCGTTGGTAAAGGCCGGTAATTTTTGTGACCAAAGTCCGAAAGCAGTCGTCTCTATCGTGTAGGGCATGTACGGCATTTTTCTCATCTTGTGGTATATCTAAAAGATCAGTATTGAACCAAAAAGATAAAAATGAAAAGGCGATAACAACAAAAATCATAATAACTTTCAATATGAGTAACGATAAGAATGCCAACAACGTCAATTGCAGTAGAGCCAACAACAACCTCACTTTTCATTTAACGAATCGAATATTTCCCCTCCATTTTTTTTTATATTTTTATTCCTACGGACCTGCTTGTAAATAAAATAGAAAACAGGGAGAGCATGGAAACCTATAGAATCATCGGTGAAGTACCAACTTTTAACTTAACACATATGCCCCTCAAGCTAGAGTCTTCATCTAGGGGTGGCAATCGGGTCGGGTTGGCGGGTCGGGTTGGCGGGTCAGCATACCTCAACCCGAACCCGACCCGTTTATTAAACGGGTCAGCTGTGGCAAACATGAACCTGGCCCGTTTAATAAACGGGTAACCCGACACGACCCGCCAACCCATTTAATAAATGGGTTGGGTCGGGTAAACGGGTTTTCATGTTCGCGGGTCGGGTTGGCGGGTTGACAGATCGGGTTGGCAGGTAGTCAGGTTGGCGGGTCGGGTTGGCGGGTTGACCCACCCGCCTAACCCGTTTATTAAACGGGTCAGCCGGGTTGGCGGGTTGGCATACCCCCAACCCGAACCCGACCTGTTTAATAAACGGGTTACGCGGGTCGACCCGTTTATTAAACGGGTTGGCTTAAGCCCAACCCGAACCCGCCTAAGAGGCGGGTTGGCGGGTCGTGTCAGAAATTGCGACCCCTATCTTCATCAAACCACATAGAAGGGGTATCTTGGTGATTTTATAATTTCTAAAAAGGATTTCCAAGCACCCGCTGATAAAACAAATGCCCATGTGAAAAACAATATGTGCAATCTAGTCAAACTCCCCACTTTCCCATTTTAGAACTGTTAAGTGTTAAGATCTGAAGGGGTTATTGATGGCTGGCCTCCGTCACGTTTCACATGAAAAGCAAGACAATGGTGTTTTGCTAAAACAGGACACAAAGACCGCTTGCAGTCCATTGTGGCCGGACACTTTTGGGGTGTAATGAAAGTGTTCAAGACAATGCTGTCGTAAATGGATTTTTCATCGAATTGATTTTGTAAAAGGAACAGAAACGACCTGAATCGAATTGATCTGAATCGCGTTATTCAAAAAACAATTTGAAATTTAAATAATTAAAAAAATGAAATAAAAACAGCCTTGGCTACTCGATTTTGCCAGTATCGAATGTATAGAGGGACCAGTGGTGGTGAGATGCAGCTCAAACTTTGACATAGATGTAGGGATGTCAACGGGTCAGGTTTGGTTCGGACTCAGGTGGAATCAGACTTGGACCCGATTTTCGGGTATGGTATCAGGTTGAGAACTAGATCTAATTGAATTCACTATAAATGAAACCATACCCAAACCCGATAAGAACTACATGAACCAGACCTCGACCATACTCGGTAAAATAATACTTTTTTTATAATTTTTATATTGAAAATTTGTGGGCCTTAATCGAAACTCGGGTCAGGCCTGAGTGTGGTATAAAATTTCACACGATACCTGCATCTATGAATTAGTCGAACCTTCGGGTTCATACCCAAGTCTTAATCGGGTCTTCTTATTTATCACCATACCCAGACCCTATAGGGTTTGGTCCGGATAAACCCGACCCGTTGACATCCCTACATAGATGTAGGCGAGTAGGAGAGAAGACAAGGCATGGACGCAAAAAGAAAAGGAGGCATAGATTTTTATGTCGCAGGGATACGTCATTTTGGTAGCGTGTCCTCGGTGACACAAGTAGACACGGCTCATGGATAACATTTTAATATTATTCTAATCATTTTTAATGTGTCAACATTTTATTTTAATAAAAGTAGATTTTTAGCATTCAAATATCAAAAATTAGCTTTTTATTGAACAAAAAATTTTAAAAAAAATCGTGTCAAGTTGAACCCGTGTCAGGAATCATCGCATCCACGTATCTTTGTGATGCAGATTGGGTGGAATCGATCTTGAATTGGCCGATTTTCTAAGGAGCCGAATCAACCTCTCTTTGTGCAATAAAAAAAAGATGATCCGATTTGAATGGACAAATCCATGCCAGTTGATCCGATTTTGACAACAGTATTTTAGGACAAGAAGAGTGTGCCGGGACACGCAAACGCCCCATGGAGTTACACTTGTGTAATCGCCAGCTAAGCACGAGAGGACCAAAGGGAGGGCGCGTTCATAAGCTGGAAGAGTCAAAGGATAATAAGGTAATTTAAAAGAAAGAAATACCATGTTTCTCTTCGTATCCATGGTTGACCAATGGCTAACCAGAGTTTTGAGTTTTTTTTAATTTTAAATTCGCTGTAATAAGGCATGACCAAAGGTCCAAAGTATTGTTTAGGGATATGCACGTCAACCGCAAGGAAAATGCCATCCTTGGTCCTTGACTCAATGAAATGACAGAAATGCCATCAACATAAAAAATTAATCACCATCTAGTGTGAACTTCTGATGCAATTGGCTTATCGTTATTGCCTATGGGACAAAGTTTATGTCAAGGACCGACCTAGCAAGCTTACCCAACATAAAGAGAATTTGAATGTAACGCAAGATGTTGCCATATTCATATTCTCTTGATTTTTTTTCTAAATATGATTACCCAAAAAATTCTTTTACTAAATATGAGGCATATTTTATTGAACCAAGAAAAAGACCACGCTTTGAATTTAAGTGATACATATCACTTGCCCCATGTGTGTAGTTGTACCGTGCATGGAACAACAGATCTTTGAGGTGGGGGGGATCATAAACTCATTGTCTTGCCATGACAAATGTAATCCCTTTGATATGAGAGATGGTCTTAAGTGCTACTTAAGCCATCTTATATCATGTTCATATTTTAAATTATACAGTCATCTGCGAACCATGCATCCTCCACAAAATGATTCTACTAGTATGATGGTTTGAACTACAACTGCAGGTATACAAAGTGCAAAGTATGATATGTTTGGAAAGTGATTGTAGCAGTGTAAGAAAAAAAAAGTACAGGAAGCTAATAAGAAACCCATAAAAATAAATAAAAACCAATATAAAATAAATAAGTTTATAATAATATAAAAGTAAATATTAATAAAAATATAAAGACACTACAAGAAAACAGCTCATCACTGATTTATTATCGATAATAATATAAATAGCGATAAATATCATCGCTAAATGTGTTGCCCTTTTAAGATTGTTTATATTACTATTTTCGATGATAATTATATATCCTTACCACTACAAGAAAATGGCAATTAGTGATGGAAGTTTGTGATAGATTTTTTGCATCGCAACTTTGCGGCGGATTAACGAGAGAAACAAATGTCACTAAAATTCGTAATATTTACGAAAATAATGCCGAAAAAACTTATGTCGCTAATTAGCGACGGCAGGTTTTTATCGCAATACTCGCGGTATTTAGCGACGGAGGTTTTTTCGTCGCTACGTAGCGACGACGTTAGCAACAGAAATATTTCGTCGCTAACTAGTCATGTAAATTTGTGGCGGAGTTGCGATGGAAGTAGGCCGTCGCCAAATCCGTCGCTAAGTTTCCCGTAAATCCATAATCAGAACCCTTCTTTCTCTTTCCTGTTTCGTCTCTCCCGCACGACGCACTCCCCCGGCCGCCGTCCTCTCCCGCCTGACCCACTCTCGGCCCCGCCGCCCATTGCTCCCCGGTCCGCTGCCCATCGCCCCCCGTTCTGTCGCCCGCCGCTCGGCGTCTCCCAGGTAAGTGGGTCATTTTTTTTTCGGCAGGGGGTCGCCCCCCTACCTCATTCTTTTTTTCCGATAGGGGGGGTGCCTGCCTCGTATTTTTTTTCCGGCAGAGGGTTGCCCCTGCCTCATTTTTTATTTCCGGCAGAGGGGGGGGGGGCTGCCACGTTTTTTTTTTCAGCAGGGGGTTGCCCGCCCCCCCCCCCCCCCCCTGCCTCATTTTTTTATTCGGGTAGGGGGTTGCCCCCCTGCCTCTTTTTTTTCGGCAAGGGGTCGTCCCCCTTGCCTCATTTTTTTATTCGGGCAGGGGGTCGCCCCCCTGCCTTCTTTTTTTTCAGGCAGGGGGGGCGACCCCCTGCCTCATTTTTTTTTTTGCAGTGGGTCGCCCCCCTGCCTCGTTTTTTTATTAGGGTAGGGGGTCGCCCCCGCTACCTCATTTTTTTCCTACAGGGGGGGGGGAGGCGACCCCCTGCCTCATTTTTTTTTCGGCAGGGGGTCTCCCCCCTTGCCTCATTTTTTTATTTGGGCAGGGGGTCGCCCCCCTTGCCTCATTTTTTTATTCGGGCAGGGGGTTGCCCCCCTGCCTCTCTTTTTTTCCGGCAGGGGGGCGACCACCTACCTCATTTTTTTTTCGGCAGGGGGTCGCCCCTCCTGCCTCGTTTTTTTATTTTTGACAGGGGGGCGATGGGTCGGGGGGTGGCCGACGATCGCCAGGTTCCTGAACCACGGCATCACTTCGTGCCTGCCGCTCCGGGGGACGATCACTGCCTCCGGAGACCTTGTGCTGCTGTCGTACATTATTGGCCTACTGACTGACCGACCGAACTCGAAAACTTGTTGGGCCAAACGGAGAGGTGGACGATGCCTGAGAGGCGTTCCGCCTTGCCGGAATGTCGTCCGACTTCGATATTTATTCTAAATTTTTTTCTTTAGGCAGAGGGTGACTTCATTTTAACATAGTGTCTCTTGTAGATTTTTCAACGGATCCCGCTTGTGCCCCGCCACCCGTGGTAGGTAAGTGACAAAAATAATGCAAATTGGGTAAATACCCATGGTGAGTAAGTGATGCAAGCGCATCACATGTTATTTAATTTATTAGATGCAATACTTTATTGTTCACACGCTCACTTAGTTGTTGATATCTAGGACTGCTTTGTTGGAGTTTGGAGATCATGCTGAGCATGATTTTAATGTATTAGAATAGAAGTGTTCTTATTTTTTGAGTACGGATTCCATGCTAGGCATGGTAGTAGTTAGAGGGATATTGGAGTGTGTTTGTTGTAGGTACATGTTTGACATTTTTTAGATATGAATGTTTTCGATGTATTGCAATATTTGATGTAATTGTATCTATGCTTATATGTAGTTACTTTCAATTTGATTATGACTTACATGTGAAATTGTATAATAAAAGTATACTTCAAATGAATATATCGTGTTATGAATAGTTTGCACATGAAAATATTAAGTTATAAATGCATGCATCATAATTCTTGTGATTGTATGATATCATATATTGTATGATAAATTTGATATTTTCTCCATCATAACATTCTAATGATTCTCTTTTAACTGGTTAGGATACTATTCGTAACATCATACGACAAAATGACTGCAAACCGTGAATGGATGTATCGTAGGATAGTTGACAATGAGTTATCGTATGAATATATGGATGGTGTTGAAAGTTTTTTTGAATTTGCAATAGCAAGTGTCAGTACAGTGGATCTCACAGGTCGGATTAGGTGTCCCTGCAAGATTTGTAAGAACAATCAATTTGTAGAACCTCATGGCGTTAGACATCACCTATACATGAAGGGTTTTGTGAGTGATTATCAGAATTGGAAGTTTCATGGTGAAGAATTTAAAAACAATTTTGATGCACGAGTGAATGTGGTGCACGATAATCCATATATGAATTTGATATTTGATGTCGCAAGAACAAAACTGAGTTCTGCTATGGGTCCTTGTGATATAACAACTGCAGTAGATGAAAAATCATCAAACGATGCAACTAATATATTTTATGATTTACTTAGAGATGCTGATGAGCCACTTTGGAACGGTTGCAAGAGTCACACTATCTTGTCTGCAATTCCTCAACTAATGAATTTGAAGTCTGAGTATAATTTGAGTCAATCATGTTTTGATCGTTTGTGCATGATTGTAAAGAGTATGTTGCCCAAATATGATAAATTGCCACAAAATTTCTATCATGCGAAGGTTATGGTCAACGCTCTAGGTATGGGGTATAAAAAGATAGATATTTGTCCAAATCAATGCATGTTGTATTTCAAGGATCAGGAAAACAACATATCATACCCGTCATGTGGGCATCCTCAGTTCAAGACAAAGACAAGAGGCTATGGTAGCACGAGATCAAAAGAAATTTCATATAAGTTGCTCTGCTACTTTCCTATCACTCCTAGATTGTAATGATTGTAGATGTCTTCAAGGACAGCTAAACACATGAGATGACATACAAATAAAGTTCGACATAATGAAGACAAGATCACGCATCTTGTTGGCGCGAAAGCTTGGAAGCACTTTGATCGTACTCATTAGAACTTCACAATAGAAGTGAGAAATGTTAGACTCAGTCTATGTACAAATGGATTTAATGTATTTGTGGGTAGATCAACTCCATACTCATGTTGGCCAATATTTGTAACTCCATACTGAAATTCCACTAGAGGGGGGGTGAATAGTAAAATATGATTATGATCGATAAAATAAAATAATTAAGCAATAAGGCACAACACATAAAACACAGAAGTTATACTGGTTCGGTCAATATCCAGACCTACATCCAGTCCCCAAGCAAACCACTTGAGATTCCACTATAACATCCGAGTTACCGGATAAATAGTACAACACCCTCTTCCCAAGAGGTCTTCTTCTCTCAACAGAGAAGGGGCACACCCTCTTCCCAAGAGGTCTTCTTCTCTCAACAGAGAAGGCCAACACCCTCTTTCACAGAGGTCTACTTCTTTAAACAAAGAAGGAATACAGTGAATAACAGAGTTACAATACTTCCTATAGAACCTTCAGAATGATATGAATGCACGAATGAAGGATTCTAAGAATGTTCTGTTTTGTCACTCAGAGGATACTCTTTGTCAAAGAGCTGGACTTGACTTTTTCTCTTTTCTTTCTTTTTCTTTTTCTTTTTCTCTTTCTTTTTCAAGGCTCTCTTTTTCAAATCACGAATAGAATATTTTTCTCTTTGTAAGCTCACACGTCTATTTCATTCCTCTTCTTTGAATAGTTTCTGTGTGTGTGTTTATATAGCTCATAAAAAGTAGTCGTTACATTTTGGAATTGTAACTTTTTGAAATATGAAATGTTATGTCTTTTCAAAAATATCTTTTAGAGAAGATCGAGAATGCCTTTTTCTAGAAGAGTAAGATAGAGGGTACACTAGTCGTTGTAGTGTTTTAGGTAATACATATTTTATGTAAGAAAGTCTATTTCTTACAATAGTACATTTGAACGTTGGGTTGTAGTTTTGTTTTTATTCTAATTAATGATTTGAGGTACATTAGTACTTCTTTACTTTAAATGAGTGTAAGTACTATGAGTGCTTTGAGATATTTATCTGTACATAGTCATGTCAAGTATGTTCTTTATGTAGTGTATTTTAAAGTCTCCAGAGAGAATGAGGATCCAAAAAGAAGGTCGACATTCTTTGGGAAGGATATTTAGAAGGGATTTGTTACAGAAGGTATTTAATGCTTTGTAAAGAGAATGATGACTTCAAGTAAGTCGACATTCTATAGTTATGAGAAAAAGTAACTAGAGTCCTTTAAAAACATATTTTATTTGTTTTTCTTTTGTGTAGCCGATTTATGTTTTTGTCTTCTTCTTGTATTAAGGAATATTTTAAAGAAGATATCTTAAGTCTTTTTTAAAAACATATTTTATTTCTTTTGTGTAGCCGATTTATGTTTTTGTCTTCTTCTTGTATTAAGAAATATTTTAAAGAAGATATCTTAAGTCTTTTCAAAAACATATTTTATTTGTTTTTCTTATGTAGCCGATTTTGTGTTGTCTTGTATATAGTGTAAGGTATAATGACAAAATGTCTTTTTCATAAAAGGTTGTAAGAAGGTACAATTATTATATGACAAAATATCTTTTTCATAAAAGGTTGTAAGAAGGTACACTTGTTGGTTTTCAAAAAAAAAAGAACCTTTTTGAAACTATCGTATACTTTTGTGATATAGTATGTATGAATGAGTATGTAATATGCAATATGCAAGTTCCTGAAGGTTCTGTTACATATGACTCTAAAGAAGAAAAAATCTTCATCTTGAGGTAGCCGATATCTTCATTTGAACTTTAGGAAAGCATGGCTCATCAAGCTTTTTCTTCAAGGAGTATGATTGCACCATAGTTGTACTTGAACAGGAAGTCTCCATCCTTATTGGGTGAGATATCCTTGCATCAAATACTCGTTAGATGTAAGGCAAAACATATTCAGTCATAATATAACATTATTTCAAGAGAACATGTTATCATATCATACAAAATCAAATAAGACAGTGTATCATATTATGTGACATCAAAACCGAATTTCTCAACATTCTCCCCCTTTTTGATGATGACAAAATATGCTCCCCCTGTCCAAAAGACATTATGCATAGAAATAATAATATGATAAAAATGTGAAATAATGTTTTTCCAATAATGGAGACAGGTTTTCTCCCCCTTTGTCAGGGACAAAAAGGAGGGATCAGAGTAAAAAAGTTATTACAGACTAAAAAAAAATGCGTCTAGCTCGAAGGTGGAGAAGGTGAAGTTGTCCGGTTGGCACGATTCCGCTTGCGAGTCTGCTGCAACAGGGCTTGATTACGAAGGATTCGATCTTGAGTTTGCTCGATATCCATCATAGCAGAAAAGTAATTGAAGGAGGACAGTGGATCTGCTTCATCAGAGCCGGGCATGTGCAGGAACCTTAGATTGAAGGTGGTAGCATCGAGGACGTGAGAGGGTCGGAGGATGACTTCGTTGTGAAGTGGTACTTGGAAGTATTTGAGAATGGGAGTTATAAAACACCCAAAAAGAAGAGGCTCAAATTTCTGATAACGAATAAAAAGGTCGAAAATAATGGATGACCAATTTATCGAAAGAGAAGAAAGGATTGCGTAGATAAGAAGAGAGATTTTTCGAGGAACTAATCCCTGGCGGGGATGCTTGGGATAGAGGTTGTGGAGAAGAATCTGGGCAAGTAGCTGAGCTTGAGGTTGGAGATTCCTCATGTGCCACGGAAGTTGGTAGCAGTTGGTGCAAAGAAGTATTTTTCGAAGTACCGATCGGTCGATTGGTACTATGGCGTTAAGGTCGGTACCGGTGGAAGGTAGATTTAGAATTCTACCTAGGTCGGAAGCATTGAAAATCATCAGCTGTCCTCGGACTTTGCTGGTGATTGAGGTTTGTTCATGATCAGAAGAGAAGTTGGTATAAAACAGTCGAACTAGTTCAGGATAATAGGCGGCTGGGGATGAAGATCCTATGAGAGGTTTGAGTTCGGGGAGATAGGTGTCTAAGTCGAAGAACATGAAGTCGTCAAAGTTGATCAATTTTCCTTCATGAATGGGGCGAGAGCAGAGTGAGGTGTAGGTGTGAAACAAATCAGGATACCTTAGATCGGCGGAGGTGATCACATTGGTAGAAGAGGAAGTCATTTTCGAGTATCTTGAAAATAAAGGACTAGGAGAGAAAGGAGCTAGAATCGAGAGAAAATTTGTATAAGGATAGAAAAGATCGAATGGAATGGTAAGAGATGAACCAATTGATTAAATAGAAGGAAGAAAATAATTGTTGATATGAAATGAGGAAATGCGTGAGTTGTAAAATAAGAGACTCGTGAATGACAAATCAAATCAATTTTGGAAGAAAGTGTATTATATTAGCATAGATATTAAGAAGGACATAGTTTCGAAATAATTTTTCTATATATATGTAACAAATTTACTATGGGCAATCCTGTTGGATAGTGAGAAGAGTCATGAATTGAGTATGGAGTGTCATATTAAACGTAAGAGAAAGAATGATTCAAGAGTTTTTAAAGTGTTTCGTGAAGATCATGAGGAATAGAGAGTGAATAATGGCCTAATAAGAACAAACAACTTTTTCAAGAATTTACTTTATGTGAAAGCTTTCCAAAATCGTGAAGAGGGAGTTTGGAATAGGACAAACATGAGAGTATGAGGAAATGCAATAATTTCTTATTTAAGAAGTGTATATTTTGATATACGTGAAAGGAGTGTGAATAGATATAAAGGAGGGTGATACGGATATGTAAAAGAAATGAGAGTGGTCATAAAGGACACCAATCACTTGAAGTTGGATAGAAATTGTATGACAAAAGGTGGAGTGAAGGACAAGGTTTTAATGAATCTCGATTGGAGAGAGATATAAAAAATATATGAGAGAGTCATGGTCACGGATGAAAAGGAACTTCGTATAATGTAGAGAGAGAGATAAAATGGTGATACAAAACGTACAAGTTTTTGAAAAGAGAATTTTACAGTACTTTTTCGTAAAAGATGTAAACCATGAAGAGATGATAATAGATTGTTCTTAGGCTATGATATAATAGATGATATAGTAAAAATTTATGTGAAATATAATAACTTAAAAGGTGGTACGAGAGGATAATCATTTGAATTTTTCATGAAGGGCATTAATGTCTTAGTGAAGTGTTGATAAGAGGAAAAGAAGACATGATAAAAATAGAGTGTACATACTATATGATATAACAAATGATATAGTAATATTTATACGAAAAAAAACATAGCAACTAGATCTTCAGAAGAAGAAGGTAAAAAGAACCACAAAAAAAAAACATCATTCGATTTTGACTAAAAATTGAAAAGTAAGATTTCTCATAAAATAATATGTTATCATGTTGAAGGTGAATCAACTTATCGTAAGAGAAGTTTTCACAAAAGGACAACAAATAATAAAGGAGATATGAGATGAGTGATGTGAACAATGTCATGATAGCTTTGAATATAATTAGTTCTTATGGATATGAGTGAAAGGAGATAGGACAAGGAATTATTATGGATGTGTACTTGAAAGATGACAAGTTGAAAGACATAAAGAATGTGTCTTATAAGAGTTTAGAGTATACGTGAATATGGAAACCTAGTTTGACTAACAAAAATCGATAAGAAGAAAAAGACTTTTAAAATAAGATTTTAACAAAACTTATAAGAAGTATTATATTAAGTGTGATTAATTTATAAGTCACTTAGTTTACATATTCCTAGTTCTCTTCTAATTCGTGTGAAGTCTTCATGTCTTAATGGTTTAGTGAATATGTCTGCTAACTGTTGATTAGTGGGTATGAATTCTAGTTTAATTATGTTGTTTAAGACTTGTTCTCTTAAGAAGTGGTGTCTTATTTGAATGTGCTTAGTTTGTGAGTGTAAAATAGGATTCTTAGATAGGTTTATAGCACTTGTATTATCACAAAAAATAGTTGTGTTTTCAAAATTTAAATCAAAATCTTTTAATGTTTGTTTCATCCAGATAACTTGAGTACAAGCTAGGCTAGCAGCAATGTATTCGGCTTCAGTAGTTGATAATGATACACAATTCTGTTTCTTACTGAACCATGATACCAGTGAGTGCCCTAGCATGTGACATGTTCCACTTGTGCTTTTTCTGTCAGATTTACTTCCAGCAAAGTCAGCATCACTGTATGAGATTAGATCAAATGTAGAGGATTTTGAATAGAATAATCCATAATCAACTGTGTCTTTTAAATATCTCATTATTCTTTTTACAGCTTTAAGATGTGATTCTTTTGGGTTTGACTGGAATCTAGCACACAAGCAAACACTAAACATTATATCTGGACGGCTAGCAGTTAAATAAAGAAGTGATCCTATCATACCTCGGTATACCTTTGTATCAACAGTCTTACCATCTTCATCTTTGTCCAACACAGTAGTAGTGCTCATAGGAGTGGATTTTGAAGCAGTTGAGTTCATGTTGAACCTCTTCAGAAGTTCATGAGCATACTTAGATTGGTTGATGAAAACTCCATCCTTGGTTTGCTTAATATGCAGTCCAAGAAAGTAGGTGAGTTCTCCCATCATACTCATTTCGAATTCCTTCTGCATGGACTTAGAAAAATCTTCACAGAGAGTGCTGTTAGAAGATCCAAAGATGATGTCGTCGACATAGATTTGAACAATTAGGGTATGATTATCCACTACTTTGACAAATAGTGTAGAATCTGCTTTGCCAACAGAAAAACCAGTTTTTAATAAAAAGGTTTTAAGTCTTTCGTACCAAGCACGAGGTGCTTGTTTCAAACCATACAAAGCACGTTTGAGTTTAAAAACATGATCTGGGTATTGTTCATTTTCAAATCCTGGAGGTTGTTTTACATAGACTTCTTCATTTATAAAACCATTTAAGAAAGCACTTTTAACATCCATTTGAAATAATTTGAAATCCATATAGCTTGCATATGCTAAGAGCATTCTAATAGATTCAAGTCTAGCAACAGGAGCAAATGTTTCATCAAAGTCAATACCTTCCTCCTGGTTGTATCCTTGAGCTACTAGTCTGGCCTTGTTTCTTATAACATTACCTGTTTCGTCTAGCTTGTTTCTGAAGATCCATCTTGTCCCAATGATTGGATGATCCTTTGGTCTCAGCACAAGATCCCAAACGTCATTTCTTTGGAATTGATTCAGTTCTTCAGTCATGGCTAGCATCCAGAACTCATCAATGATGGCTTCATCAATCTTCTTTGGTTCAAGTTGAGAAATGAATGCCATGTTTGCAATCCGTTCTAGCTGAGCTCTAGTTTGAACCCCCTTTGTTAGTTCTCCCAAAATCTGCTTTTGAGGATGATCTTTGATATCGACAAAGGTTCTTTGGTGATCATCTTCATTAGACTTAGCTGTGTTATCTAAAAATAAATCTGTACTTTCAACATCATCATTAGTTTGTATATGAACAGATTGATCAATAGATTCACAAAAACTAACATGCATAGATTCTTCAATAGTATTATGACACTTATTGAAAACTCTGTATGCTTTACTATGACTTGAATATCCTAAGAATATGCCTTCAACAGATTTAGCATCAAACTTATCCAGGCTATCTTTTGTGTTTAGGATAAAGCATTTACATCCAAAGACTTTGAAGTAGTCTATTCTTGGAGTTCTGTCATAGAATAGTTCATAGGGAGTTTTATTTAATAAGGGTCTAATGAGAACTCTATTTGTTATATAGCATGCAGTATTAACAGCTTCTGCCCAAAAAGATTTTACAAGATTATTTTGTTGGAGCATAGTCCTGGCAGATTCCTGAAGGGTTCTATTCTTTCTTTCTACTACACCATTTTGAGGTGCAGCTCTAGGGAAGGCAAAGTTATGAGAAATACCATGCAAGTTACAAAAATTTTCAAAGAGTTCATTTTCAAATTCTCCTCCATGGTCACTACGGATTTTAACAATAGAACATGATTTTTCGTTTTGTAATTTTTTACATAAGATTTCAAACTTACAAAACGTGTCACTTTTGTTTTTCAAAAATATTACCCAAGTAAATCTTGAGTAATCATCTACAATGACAAAAACATATCTATTATGATTAAGGCTAGCTACCCTAGAAGGACCAAAAAGGTCCAGGTGGAGAAGCTCTAAAGGTCTTTTACTTGAGATGACATTTTTTGATTTGAAAGGAGATTTTGACAATTTTCCTAATTGACATGCATCACAAAAATAATCCTTTTTAAAAGATATGTTGGGTAACCCACGTACTAATTTATTTTTAGCTAGTTTGGACATGTATTTTGAATTGACATGGCCCATTCTCATGTGCCATAGATGTTGAGTGTCATTATTAGCTATAAGACAATGTTCTGTGATGTTTTCTAGGTATAGTTCGTATATATTATTCTTTCTTATACCTTTTAAGATGATGTTTTCATTTGTGTCAGCTATGAGGCATGCATCATGATTAAAGCTAACATTATAACCTGTGTCACACATTTGACTGATACTTAGTAGGTTATGTTTTAAGCCTTTAACAAGGAGAACATCTTTGATAAGAGGTTTGTCTATGTTACCAATATTTCCAATACCAATTATCAAACCTTTGTTGTTATCTCCAAAGGTGACGGTTCCTCCTTCTTTATGATGAAGAACAGCAAAAAGGTCTGGATGTCCTGTCATGTGCTTTGAACATCCACTATCTAGTATCCATCTGTTCTTCTTTGGAGCCTGCAAAACATTAAGTAAATCTTCTTTTTGGTACCCAATCGGGTCCTTTTTTGTTAGACTTTGGAACCCATATCCATTTGGATTTGGGTTTGTCTATCTCTTTAGAGGAGTTAAAAAGATTATCAATATAATACTCCTTATTTGGTTCAGATGAACTTTTCACAAATGTGGTCTTTTGATTTATACAAGAAGGTTTTTTGAAATGAGAATAGCCAATCCCATTCTTGTAAAAGGAGACCTTCTGAGAGGTTAAGAGTTTATCCAAGTTCTCTTTACCTTTAGTAAACTTGAAAACCGTTTTCATGAGGTTCTCAGTTTTACTTTTTAGCTCTGAAATTTCAACTTGCATATCTTTAGTTTTGGAGCTAGTAGAAGAAATTTCAGATATAAGCAAAAGATTTTTCTTTTTCAACTCAGAATTTTCACTGCTGAGCTTTTCATTCTTTTGAGAAAGCTCTAAATTTTCAGATTTTAAAGCTTTATTTTTGAAACTCAATTTTCTAGATTCTTCAAATAGTTCTTGAAAAGCATCTAGAAGTTCTTCAAAGGAAAAATCAGAGATTTCACTTACCGAACTTTCGTTTGCCATGAAGCACATATTTGCAGTTTCGGCTTCATCATCACTTGACTCTTCACTAGTGGATGGTTCTGAATCATCCCATTGAGCATGCAGAGCCTTTTTCTTGAAGAACCTCTTCTTTGGTTCCTCAGTCTTGGACTTTCTTTTGAGAAGGGGACAGTCACGTTTTAAGTGCCCTGGCTTATTACACTGAAAGCACATGGGATCTTCTTTAAGATCTTTTCTTTCCTTGTGCCTATTTGGAAGTCGGTTCCTTCTCATGAAGCGCTGGAATTTTCTGGTAAGCAGCGCAATTTCTGATTCTTTATCTGAGTCTTCATTCTCAGATAGGGCTGGGAAAGCTAGAGTTTTCTTTACTGGTTGCTCTTCTTCCCTTCTTTCTTTCATGTGGACTTCATAGGCCATAAGATTGCCTATTAAGTCGTCCAATGTAAGCTTAGATAAATCTTGAGCTTCTTCAATAGCAGTGGTCTTTCTCTCCCAATCAGTTGTGAGAGATCTCAAGATTTTCTTCACCTTTTCAGTCTGGGAATATGTTACACCCAGAGATTTGAGATCGTTGGTGATGTTGGTGAATCTGGTAAACATCTCTGTGATGAGTTCATCTTTGTTCATTTTGAACAACTCATATTTTCTAACAAGAGATGATATTTTGGCTTCTTTAACTTTGTTGGTTCCTTCATGAATCACCTCCAAAGAATGCCAAATGTCATATGCAGATTCACATATAGATATTCTGTTGAATTCATTTTGATCAATGGCACAATATAAGGCATTCATAGCCTTTGCATTTAAGTTTGCCATTTTCTTTTCTTCATCAGACCATAAGTTATAGTCTGCGGATGGAGATGTGTATGGATGCTCAACAATTTTCCATACAGCAAAGTCTATGGATTTGAGAAAGATAGCCATTCTGCACTTCCAATATCCATAGTTGGAGCCATTGAAGAAGGGAGGACGAGATGCGTGTTGACCTTCAATATCACGAGCATAAGAGGTAGATGCCATTTGTGCTGGGAGACTTGTTACGTCGAAACCAGCAAACCTGCTCTGATATCAAATGAAATTCCACTAGAGGGGGGGTGAATAGTGAAATATGATTATGATCGATAAAATAAAATAATTAAGCAATAAGGCACAACACATAAAACACAGAAGTTATACTGGTTCGGTCAATATCCAGACCTACATCCAGTCCCCAAGCAAACCACTTGAGATTCCACTATAACATCCGAGTTACCGGATAAATAGTACAACACCCTCTTCCCAAGAGGTCTTCTTCTCTCAACAGAGAAGGGGCACACCCTCTTCCCAAGAGGTCTTCTTCTCTCAACAGAGAAGGGCAACACCCTCTTTCATAGAGGTCTACTTCTTTAAACAAAGAAGGAATACAGTGAATAACAGAGTTACAATACTTCCTATAGAACCTTCAGAATGATATGAATGCACGAATGAAGGATTCTAAGAATGTTCTGTTTTGTCACTCAGAGGATACTCTTTGTCAAAGAGCTGGACTTGACTTTTTCTCTTTTCTTTCTTTTTCTTTTTCTTTTTCTCTTTCTTTTTCAAGGCTCTCTTTTTCAAATCACGAATAGAATATTTTTCTCTTTGTAAGCTCACACGTCTATTTCATTCCTCTTCTTTGAATAGTTTCTGTGTGTGTGTTTATATAGCTCATAAAAAGTAGTCGTTACATTTTGGAATTGTAACTTTTTGAAATATGAAATGTTATGTCTTTTCAAAAATATCTTTTAGAGAAGATCGAGAATGCCTTTTTCTAGAAGAGTAAGATAGAGGGTACACTAGTCGTTGTAGTGTTTTAGGTAATACATATTTTATGTAAGAAAGTCTATTTCTTACAATAGTACATTTGAACGTTGGGTTGTAGTTTTGTTTTTATTCTAATTAATGATTTGAGGTACATTAGTACTTCTTTACTTTAAATGAGTGTAAGTACTATGAGTGCTTTGAGATATTTATCTGTACATAGTCATGTCAAGTATGTTCTTTATGTAGTGTATTTTAAAGTCTCCAGAGAGAATGAGGATCCAAAAAGAAGGTCGACATTCTTTGGGAAGGATATTTAGAAGGGATTTGTTACAGAAGGTATTTAATGCTTTGTAAAGAGAATGATGACTTCAAGTAAGTCGACATTCTATAGTTATGAGAAAAAGTAACTAGAGTCCTTTAAAAACATATTTTATTTGTTTTTCTTTTGTGTAGCCGATTTATGTTTTTGTCTTCTTCTTGTATTAAGGAATATTTTAAAGAAGATATCTTAAGTCTTTTTTAAAAACATATTTTATTTCTTTTGTGTAGCCGATTTATGTTTTTGTCTTCTTCTTGTATTAAGAAATATTTTAAAGAAGATATCTTAAGTCTTTTCAAAAACATATTTTATTTGTTTTTCTTATGTAGCCGATTTTGTGTTGTCTTGTATATAGTGTAAGGTATAATGACAAAATGTCTTTTTCATAAAAGGTTGTAAGAAGGTACAATTATTATATGACAAAATATCTTTTTCATAAAAGGTTGTAAGAAGGTACACTTGTTGGTTTTCAAAAAAAAAAGAACCTTTTTGAAACTATCGTATACTTTTGTGATATAGTATGTATGAATGAGTATGTAATATGCAATATGCAAGTTCCTGAAGGTTCTGTTACATATGACTCTAAAGAAGAAAAAATCTTCATCTTGAGGTAGCCGATATCTTCATTTGAACTTTAGGAAAGCATGGCTCATCAAGCTTTTTCTTCAAGGAGTATGATTGCACCATAGTTGTACTTGAACAGGAAGTCTCCATCCTTATTGGGTGAGATATCCTTGCATCAAATACTCGTTAGATGTAAGGCAAAACATATTCAGTCATAATATAACATTATTTCAAGAGAACATGTTATCATATCATACAAAATCAAATAAGACAGTGTATCATATTATGTGACATCAAAACCGAATTTCTCAACACATACAACCTTCCACCAAGCTTGTATATAAAGCGTCCAAATCTTTTCGTGTCTCTATTGATCCCTAGTCCGACCACACCTGGCCAAAATCTTGATGTATATTTAAGGCCATTGATTGATTAACTAAAAGTACTGTGGGATGACGGTGTTACCGCGTATGATGCCCAAAAAAAATAAAATTTCAATATGAAGGTCCACCTACAAGATTGTCTGACATAGAGATTTTAAGAAGATTGCGATACTTTTTAGATATATTAACAGATGCCCATAGTCTGACGTCCTTCCTTGGATTTGCAAAGGTCACAATTGGACAAAGAAATCTATTTTTTGGGAACTACCATATTGGTCGACCTTATTGATACGATATAATTTGGATGTGATGCATGTGGAGAAAAATGTGTTTGATAATGTGTTCAATACAGTAATGAATGTTAAAGGGAAAATGAAGGATAATTCGAAGGCCCATATGAATTTAAAAGTAATATGTAAATAACCAGAATTGGAACTCAAAGAGTATAATAGAAAAGTATTGAAACCAAAGGCAAGGTACGTGGTTGGACCTGATCAAATAAAGCAGGTATGTCAATGGTTGAGACAATTGAGATTTTCAGATGGATATGTCTCTGACATTGCTCGGACTGTGAAGATTGACGATTGACAGTTATATGGGTTGAAGAGTCATGATTGTCATATCTTTATGCAACGATTGATACCCCTAACATTCTATGATATATTAGACAAACCTATATGGGGGGTATTGTCTGATTTGAGTGAATTTTTTAGAACATTGTACGCATTGGAAGTCGTAGTATCTGATGTAAAGAAACTCGAGGAGTCTGTCATCACAATTGTTTGTCTGCTGGAAAAAAAAAATTTGCCAACATTTTTTGATATTATGAAATATTTGATCACACATTTGTCATATGAACTAAGGGTTGGTGATCCTGTGTAATATCGGTGGATGTACCCATTTGAAAGGTATATGTTTTTTTATATTTGTCTCTTCAACGACAGATATTTCAAATTTGAAATGTATATTTTTGACAGATGCATGTTTGACCTAAAAAAAAAAGGTTCGTAATAAAGCAAGAGTAGAAGGCTCTATTTGTAAGATGTACACTTTAGAAGAGATTTTAAATTTCTCATCAATGTACTTTGAACCTCACATTATAACACATTACACATGTCTGCCTCGTAACGATGATGGAGACCAAGTAATTGTAGCTGACAAACTGTCGATATTTCAACCACTTGAGCATGTATTTGGTAATTGTCGATCAAGACGCTTGGCAGATCGAGAGCAAGACGCAACACACATCTATATTCTTTTTAATTGCTCAGCGATCGACCCATACATCGAGTAAGTATATGTAGACACAACATAATTCTAAATCCTTTTATGTTCTATACGTGCATACATGGTTCAGTAATATAAGTATTTATGGTTTGCAGACGATTTGATCTGGAGTTATGAAGAGTAGTTTCACATCTCACTAATGCAGAAGTACAAAAAGAACGTGAAACTAAGTTTGTGGAGTGGTTGAAAGAGTTGGTAAGGACGCTCACATAAATTATGTACTTGTAAATAACATTAATTTACTTAATTTGTCGTGATCACAATCATTGTTTATGTTTGTAGGTCCGCCATGGTGATGTTAAAGATCAAGGAATATGTGATTTACAAAATGGTCCGACCAAAGTTGTGCAATATTACAACAGGTACATCGTAAATAGTTATTGATTCCATACAAAAGATTACAGTATAAACAAATCAATGATGAATAGTGGCATGTGTGTCAAGGGTAGCAACTACGGTGAAAATGAACATGATTACTACAGTGTTATAAAGGAAATAATGGAATTGACTTAGGCATAAATAATAGAGTAACTTTATTCAAGTGTCATTGGTTTGATCCAACTGCAACAAGAGTCGACAAAGCCTCAGGCATTGTGGAGGTGAATCATAAATCAAGGTTTGGAACATATGAACCATTCATATTAGCCTCGCAAACTCAACAAGTTTATTATACTTCATATCCGAGTACAAAAAAGTCAGATAGAAATGAATGGTGGCAGTTTGCAAGGTGAAGTCCAAACTATACCCTAAGTATGATCAGTTACAGGAAGACAAGTTAACTAAAGAGAGTGATTACTATCAATCAGATGATATCTATGACTTCTCTTATGATCATGATGTTACGCATGATATGCATATTATATCTCCATTGGTCGATGAAACATTCATATAAGAATGTGATCCAAATGATATACCAAGTGGATGGGCAAACAATGAAGAAGAAGATAAAGAAGAAGAAAAAGAATATGAAAGTCAAACAAGTGATGATGAAGAATTCTTGAGCTAGTGAGCAAAATCTTGTAATACAAACCTCTATTTGAATGTATTCCAATGTTTTGAATATATTACAATATTTGATGTGAATGATTTGAATTATTTGAATGTATAGAAATGTGTGACAATGGTTTGAATGATTTGAATGTATTGCAATACTTGATGTGAATGATTTGAATTATTTGAATATATAGAAATGTGTGACAATGATTTGAATGTATTGAAATATTTGATGTAAATTATTTGAATTATTGCAATACTTGGTGTGAATGATTTGAATGCATTGCAATGATTTGAATGATTTCAGGTATTCCAATGATTTGAATGTATTGCAATACTTGATTTGAATTATTTGAATGTATTAAAATACTTGATGTGAATGATTTGAAACAATTTGAATATATTGCATGACAATTTTTATTTGTTAGAATATGGTTCGTGGAGCTTACAGTGGTCGTTTATCCAGTAGTAGCCAGTCTCAGCCTTAATCTTCACAGACTCCTTTGATAAGTATATCATTTAACTAATTAGATGCTTGATTAGTTGAAATATGCATTATAAAAATTTCTAACATATTTTTTTACAGATGATGTTTCGCTTGTACATGACCCACCTACACCAGTTGATTATACAAGTCAGGAGCCAACACAGGATGCAGGGTCTTCTCAGTCTAGCACAAGAAGACTCATTCAAATAGTGTATATCAATAATCGACCGTAAGTATTTCGTTTTCATTTATTGCATATCTTATAAATATTGTATATTGATATTTACTGTGTATCAATTCATGTGCAACACGAGGTTCGAGCCACAAGAAGTAGTACGCGATATTAAGAATTCACTACTTCAACATCTACCAGGACCGATCGCGCAATGGAAAGAGTATCCAAAATAGGTGATAGACAAATTGTGGTCTTCATTCACGGTATATAGTTGTTTGTCATAGTTAATGTGTTTCAGATTTAATTATTTGTTATAGGCATGTCTACTAACTTTCTGAAAATATTTGTAAGCTTCGAATCGCTTCGCGACTACAATGGAGGAACATGATGTAAGGAAGGTGTGGCAGAAGGTGACTCTCAATCGATTTGCAGACATGCTGCACAATATAACGACTGCAGCAAGAAAAACATCTGGCGGGATAAATGATCCACTGCAGTGGAAGGGCCATGGACCTCCTACTACCAGGTCAGATGTTTGGGATTCAATGTGTGACAAGTAGGTTGGGGATATATTTCGAAACCGCTCAGCGAAGGCAGCACAAAATCGAGTGAAAATAACCAAAGCCCATCTATATACAGGTCGATCTAGGACTTTTGGGAGCCACCTAAAGAAAATGACAACTCATCAATATATAAACAAATCAATTTTATAAGTATTGTTGCAAACCTGTTAACTAAATCTTTTATCATTTCACTTCGCATGAAGCAGAAAAAAGAGGCATTGCGCCATACAAGGATGTGTTTGTTTAAACACATAAACATAAGACCATGTGAGAGTTTGTATCGGAGAAGGCAAGAACGACAATGATATGTATTTATTGTATTAATAACCATTGTAATATACAAGTTATCATAAACATTATAATTCTTAATTATTAATTCATATTGTAAACATTATTTTATAGGAGTCATATGAGCAACAGATGGTAGAGAGATATGACGATGACTCTACTCAGCATTCATCATTTGATCCTGCAGCATAAGTGTCTGCAGCAGGTGAACCCAAAAAGGGTCATGTGTTCGGGTTTGAGAGTAATATGAACACCTCACCAGTCGTTGCTTCCTTCAGTCACGACTCAGAGACTTCTCCTGTCAACATCAACTCCAAGCATCAGATTGATTCTTGAGATGATGTACGCCAGATCGTTAAGGACACAATGTGTGACTACTTTCATGAAATAATTGACGACGTTCTCCGGTATGAGTTCAACCGTTTTTTGCAGAACAGGGAAGCTTCATTTGCAGGTGCCTCTCAGGTATGAAAGTTTCATGTGATGTATTGCATGTCGTTAGATTTCATATAACTTTGATTGTCTTAACTTAGGTGCATTGCATATAATTTATTTCAGTATATTTTGTTTATCAATACTCACCTTTTATATAATATTTCAGTATAATATTTTTACTGCCTCATAAGACATATAAGCATGATAGAATCACATATACAGTTTTTTTACTGCCTTTGAACACATATGAGTACGATAGAATCACATATACAATTTTTTAAATGCCTTAGAACACATATGAGCATGGTAGAATCACATATACAGCTTTTTGACTGTCTTAGAGCACATATAAGCATGGTAGAATCACATATACAGTTTTTTTGACTACTTTAGAGCACATATGAGCATGATATAATCACATATACAGTTTTTTGTCTGCCTTAGAACACATATGAGCATGATAGAATCATATATACAGTTTTTTGACTACCTTAGATCACATATGAGCATGATAGAATCACATATACAATTTTTTTGACTATCTTAGAACACATATGAGCATGATAAAATCACATATACAATTTTTTGACTGCCTTAGAACACATATGAGCATTATAGAATCACATATAAATTTTTTTGACTGCCTTAGAGCACATATGAGCATGATAGAATCACATATAAAGTTTTTTTGACTGCCTTAGAACACATATGAGCACGATATAATCACATATATAGTTTTTTGTCTGCCTTAGAACACATATGATCATGATAGAATTACATATACAGTTTTTTGACTGCCTTAGAGCACATATGAGCATGATAGAATCACATATACAGTTTTTTTGACTGCCTTATAACACATATGAGCACGATATAATCACATATACAGTTTTTTGATTACCTTAAAGCACATATGAGCATGATAGAATCACATATATGAGCATGATAGAATCACATATAAAGTTTTTTTATTGCCTTATAACACATATGAGCATGATAAAATCACATATAAATTTTTTTTGACTTCCTTAGACCACATATAAGCATGATATAAACATAAATAGAGTTTTTTGTCTACCTTAGAACACATATGCGTATGATAGAATCACATATACAGTTTTTTGACTGCCTTAGAGCACATATGAGCATGGTAGAATTACATATACAGTTTTTTTTACTGCGTTAGAACACATATAAGCATGACATAATAACATATACATTTTTTTGCCTGCCTTAGAATATATATGAGCATGATAGAATCACATATAAAGTTTTTTGACTGCCTTAGAGCACATATGAGCATGATAGAATCACATATAATTTTTTTTTACTGCCTTAGAACACATATGAGTATGATATAATCACATATACAGTTTTTTGCCTGCCTTAGAACACATATGAGCATGATAGAATCAATATAAAGTTTTTTTACTGTCTCATAGCACATATGAGTATGATATAATCACATATACAGTTTTTTTGACTGCCTTAAAACACATATGAGCATGATATAATCACATATACAGTTTTTTGCCTGCCTTAAAACACATATGAGCATGATAGAATCACATATAAAGTTTTTTGACTGCCTTAGAGCACATATGAGCATGATAGAATCACATATAAAGTTTTTTTGACTGCCTTAGAACACATATGAGCATGATATAATCACATATAAAGTTTTTTGCATCCCTTAGAACACATATGAGCATGATAGAATCACATATCAGTTTTTTTACTGCCTTTAAACACATATGAGCACGATAGAATCACATATATAATTTTTTTACTGCCTTATAACACATATAAGCATGATAGAATCACATATACAATTTTTTGACTGCCTTAGAGCACATATGAGCATGGTAGAATCACATATACATGTTTTTTACTGCCTTAAAGCATATATGAGCATGATATAATCATATATATAGTTTTTTGTCTGCCTTAGAACAAATATAATCATGATATAATTACATATACAGTTTTTTGACTGCCTTAGAGCACATATGAGCATGATAGAATCACATATATAGTTTTTTTTACTGCCTTAGAACACATATGAGCATGATATAATCACATATATGAGCATGATAGAATCACATATAAAGTTTTTTGACTGCCTTAGAGCACATATGAGCATGATAGAATCACATATAAAGTTTTTTTGACTGCCTTAGAACACATATGAGCATGATATAATCATATATACAGTTTTTTGTCTCCCTTAGAACACATATCCGCATGATAGAATCACATATATATTTTTTTGACTGCCTTAGAGCACATATGAGCATGATAGAATTATATATACAGTTTTTTTGACTGCCTTAGAACACATATAAGCATGATATAATCACATATACTGTTTTTTGCCTGCCTTAGAACACATATGAGCATGATAGAATCACATATAAAGTTTTTTGACTGCCTTAGAGCACATATGAGCATGATAGAATCGCATATAAATTTTTTTTACTGCCTTAAAACACATATGAGCATGATATAATCACAGATACAGTTTTTTGCCTGCCTTAGAACACATATGAGCATGATAAAATCAATATAAAGTTTTTTTACTGCCTCATAACACATATGAGCATGGTAGAATCATATATATAGTTTTTTTACTGCCTTAGAGCACATATGTGCATGATAGAATCACATATAAAGTTTTTTTACTGCTTTTAGAACACATATGAGCATGATTGAATCACATATAAAGTTTTTTAACTGCTTTAGAACACATATGAGTATGATATAATCACATATATGTTTTTTTGCCTGCCTTAAAACACATGAGCATGATTGAATCACATATACAAATTTTTTACTGCCTTAGAGCACATATATATGAGTATGATAGAACCACAAAACAGTTTTTTTACTGTCTTTAGAATACACATGAGCATGATTGAAATACATATAAAGTTTTTTTACTGCCTTTGAACATGGTAGAATTACATGTACATTTTTTTGACTGCCTTAGAGCACATATGAGCATGATTGAATCACATATAAGTTTTTTTTACAACCTTAAGAACACATATGAGCATGATAGAATCACATATATAGTTTTTTTACTGCCTTAGAACACATATAAGCATGATAGAATCACATATATAATTTCTTTACTGCCTTAGAATACATATGAGCATGATAGAATCATATATAGAGTATAATTTATTTCAGTATATTTTGTTTATTAATACTAACCTTTATTTTCTCGTGTAGGTTGCTGGCGATAATCAGTGTAGTGGAGCTGAATGGACAGATCAAGACAATGAACAAGAGGACACAAAATCTTAGCGATGATTAGATTCATGTATTGAATTTGTTCTACCTTCTTTTTGTTTAAAAAATATACATGTTGAATTGTAAATAATTAGAACTTGCGAATTGTATAGTGGATCGATTAATTGTTTTAGTTTCCTTTTATATGTATTTTGATGTGTACTTTGTTTTTTATTCACAGGAAATATAAATTGTATCACGAGAAATTTTTTGTTTGATATTTAATTTTCAAATATTTTTTTTTTTATTTTTTTCTTGTTTGCGACGGATATATCCGTCGCTAATTACTATTAGCGTTAAATGTAGCGACGAATTAACGATGGCTATAAATCCGTCACAACACCAAAATCATTGTATAGTAACGACGAGCTTGCGACGGATGTTGGCATTCGTTATTCCGTCGCAACTTAGCGACAAAATTGATGACATATACATCCCATCGCTACTTAGTGACAGAATGGGCGGTAGATATATTCTGTCGCTAATTAACGTAAAAAAATTCATGATGAAAGCTATCCGTCGCTAAACTGTTTAGCGACGGATTGACATTGAATTAGCGACGGATTTAGGTCATCGCTAATCCACAGGTTTCTTGTAGTGTACTTTTACAGAAAATAAATTTGACGATGGATATGGATGGTATAAAATGGTCAGCTCTAGGATGTCATCGATAATGTTACCTTTAAAGTGATGATAAATATTGTCGATATAATAATTAAATTTGTTGATAGATGCCATCAACTCTATTTAACATTAATGATGATATTTATCATTGGTTTTTAATTAAAGCCAATGATAATTATTGTCGTATTGATATTAAAAAATTATATATATTCAAATAACTGATGATAAATGTTGTCAATTGTGTTAGTTTAAATTGATGCCAAATATCGTTGGCTATGTTAGTTCAAACCCATGATAAATATCGATAGCTATATTATTTTAAGTTGATAATAAATATCAGTGATTTTTAATTAAAGACGATGATAATTATTATCATATTGATATTGAAAAATCATATATGTTCAAATAGCTAGCGATAATATCATCGATTATGTTAGTTTCTCATCGGATAATTATTATAGATATTGAAAAATCATATAAGTTTAAATAGCCGACTGTTACGAAAATAAGTACCTTAGCAAGAGAGAGAAACAACAAACATTATATATACCCATAATCAATAAATGAAAAAAAAATCTTTAAGGGCCCTGGCGATCAAATCCTTGCATGAATCTAAAATTTTGCATCGCACAGCAACAAAAGCATGACGTCCACAAGAAATCACAAGAATACCATTTGAAGGTTACATAAAACGACTCAATTTTCCTTCAACAACAAAAAACCACAATCAAGTCTCAACAAAATCACAAAATCGATAAAGATTTGCTAGATGCACAATATAAAAGTCTTGACAGATCTCAACCATAAAAAAAAGAATTAGGACAAAAAATGGTAACCAATAATTCAAAACCAACCCGAACTCCATCTATTCAAAGTTTTCTTACATTTGGGACAAGAAAGAACGAAAAAGAAATCGCAACCCTAAGAGAATGCAAGCATGAAAACAAGAATTAGGCACTCACTATTCTGGATTTATGGTGAGAGAGAGAGGCAATGGCACCTCTCACCAGTGGATTGGCGGTAGTGGTCGGAATCCTTCACGTCGATCATCAGAACCCCAAACTCGTTGATGTCCGTGGCTGAAACCCAAGCTAAGATTATAAATAGAGAAGTAGCTTAGGCAAAAGTTAAGGACTTAGGGCAAACTAAAAAATAAAAAACTGAGGCAAATTCACTCCTTTTTTTAATGAGGTTTTTACAAAAACAAAACATGGAAAAAAACCTGATGCCAATTCGCCTCTTTGTTTTTTTAACCTGAATCGATGACATAATATCATTGATATAATGACGACGATAAATATCATTTGGAGATATATTTTAGGTCGAGGATATTATCATCGTTGTTATTCATCCAAAATAATACAAAAACCGCCGATAATTATCTTCAACAGTTGATTATAATTGACAACATAATATTGTCGGTAATTAACCTATAACTATGTTCTAACCTTAGTAACTCGAATCACCGGGCGTCTTTCTTGAGTTATTGAAAAGACACGCAGGAGGGAAAGGACATTTCTCATCATAACCTAAAAAAATATGCTAACAATGTCTTTTTATCAAATGGATCTGTTGGTCATTGACTCAAAAGAGACGTAGACATTGGAGATATCATCCACTGATGACAACCCCAATTAGACAAATTAAAAGAAAATAAAAAGAAGAGATGTAAAAGGACAATCGAATGTGGCGTTGGGCTGCTGCAGCTGGTTCTCTCTCTAAATCGCTCTCTCTTTGCTGTGACTTGTGAGAACTCAATCCTTTCAAGCCCAAATTCCTCAATCATCAGAATCCTATTCTTTATTACCTAAAGCTAAAGAAAAATAGAGAGAAAAAGAAGAGGGGAGGGAAAACCCACATCCCCACTGAGCAAGGTCCAATTGTTAGCTCTACCCAATGCCCAGAAACAAGCCTTTTCCTGCTCCCCCCTTCACTGGGAATGTCTTCTCCCATGCAACACCTTGAAAAGAGGGTACCCAAACTCAAACCCATGGCTTCCTTCTTGTACTCTCCCTCCTAGGATCATTCCTTGATCTCCTTTTTCTCGCTTTTCTCTTTCTGGGTTCCTCTTTGATTTGTCATCATGTCTCAGACCAACTGGGAAGCAGATAAAATGTGAGCCTCTCAATCAAGGTTTTTTCTTGTTTGGGGTTTCTTTGGTTCATTTTTCTTCTTTGCTGATGTTGGTTGTTGGATAGGTTGGATGTGTATATCTATGACTATTTGGTGAAGAGGAATTTTCAAGCATCAGCCAAGGCCTTCCAGGCTGAGGGCAAGGTCTCCTCTGACCCAGTTGGTAAGCAGAACCCAATTGAATCCAGAACAAAAATTGGTCTTTTTGGGGTGTTTCTCTGATAATTTTTTTGGGGGTTTTCTTGTTAAAGCCATTGATGCACCTGGAGGTTTCCTCTTTGAATGGTGGTCGGTTTTTTGGGACATCTTCATTGCCCGGACGAACGAAAAGCATTCCGATGTCGCGGCTTCGTACATAGAGGTAATCCTTTCTTCTTCATCGTTGTCTTAGTCTTTCTCTTCTTCATTATCATCATCTATTCACTATGTTTTAATGCATTTACAGTCGCTTATTTTAGTGGTGGTCATTAGGAGTTAGATGGAAGCATCGAGTTAGGAGGACTCAATATAGGAAGATGTTGTATCGTGGTTGTTAACAAGATTGAATGTATAGTTGATTCTCCTAATGCTACCAAAGATGCCCCCTTTTTGAAATTGAGATTACCATCTTTGATAACGTTTTCCATTTATCATGTTGGTGATAAGCTGTATGTGTATAAACAAAAAGGACCCCTTTTTGCGGGTAGTGGTGTAAGGTTTGGTGTTGATGCAGACTCAGCTAATAAAGGCACGGGAGCAGCAACAGCAGACACAGCAGCAACCTCAGCCTCAGCTGCAACAGCAGCAGCACCAGCAGCAACAGCAGCAGCAACAACAGCTGCAAATGCAGCAGCTCATAATGCAGAGACATGCAGTGCAGCAACAGCAACAGCAACAACAACAGCAACAGCAACAGCAACAGCAACAGCAACAGCAACAGCAACAGCAACATCAACAGCAACAGAGGAGAGAAGGTGCCCATCTTCTCAATGGTACTCCAAACGGTCTTGTCGGCGCTGAACCTCTCTTGAGGCAAACTCAGGGTGCAAATGCTCTGGCCACGAAGATGTATGAAGAACGGTTGAAGTTGCCGATGCAAAGAGACTCCCTTGATGATCCATCCATGAAGGTTTTTGCCTGATCTGTTTCCTCGTTTTCTTCCACTCTTTGGTGCTTGCTTTGAACTTTTGCGTGTCAGTTTTATTTGATAATATCATTGTTATGTGCCACAGCAAAGGTTTGGCGATAATGTGGGTCAGTTGTCAGATTCAAATCATGCTTCAATGTTGAAGTCAACAGGGGCACCTCCGCAACCTACAGGGTATGTCATTTCTCATTTCCAGCACTTATATTGTCGACTTGTTGACCTTCTCATTAATGTTAAAAGGTTCCAGTATGGAAGTATATATTCATTTTTGCGTGCCCCTGTTCTCAGTGAATAAGAATTCAATTACTTTGCATGTAGGGATGACAGTGGGGCGGGGCGGGGCGGGGGACAAGGTCTCCACCCCCGCCCCACCTCAAGATTAGAACCTCCATCCCCGCACGGGGATGGATTTTAACCTCCACCCCCGGTTCAAACGGGGATGAGGCGGGGCGGGGCGGGGATTGAGGCGGGGACGGGGACGGGGGGGAGTGAATGTCCATCCCCCGCCTCCATCCCCGAACGGGGATGGATTTTAACCTTCGTCCCCGCCTCCATCCCCGTTTCATACCCTTCATACCCGGTCCAAACGGGGCGGGCCGGGCCCCGCTTTCCTCCAGTCCACTGCCATCCCTATTTGCATGCATGCCTAAAAGCTGTCTTCACCATTCCATATTTTGAAAGCTATGTCACACGGACACTCCATTTTGCCCTCTGGACCCGTGTCAGACACACGTCTACACCTGGACACGCCATTTTACCCTCCGTACGTACAAGTTTGTATTCAATTTATAATTTATAATTATATTTTCAGTATATAATATATATTTTAGATATAACATATATATTTAGATTATATTCAGTTTATTTTGTATTTATGTGATATATCGGGTTAATATTGGCTACTAATGAAGGTACATAACTAATGAGTAGAAATCATTTTTTCTTAAAAAATTTCAAATTTTTGGTGGATCAAATGTTACCGATGCGATCTACATGGTTTGTTTAGTAAGAAACTTGTTTTGAATCATGTGATTATGACAAGTACTCTTTTAAAGAGGTCCAAAAATCAATGGGCTACAATGTGCCAAAATTTCATAGCTCAAAAGATCACATTTTTACATCAGATCCAAGGCTTGATCCTTAACAAACAAACCATGCTGAACACATTTATGTGGTTAGATTGAGTCGATACAACTTGCACCTATGATTTCTAGGTCATTAGTTCCGTACCTTCATTAGTAGCCAATATTAACCCATATATATATATATATAGCCGTGTCCTTGTACCCACATTTTTTAGAATTATCGTGTCGTACCTTCCGTACCCACACCCATACCCATACCCATACCCATACCCATACCCATACCCATACCCATACCCATACCCATACCCATACCCATACCCATACCCATACCCATACCCATACCCATACCCATACCCATACCCATACCCAGGTGACATAGTTTGAAAGCCATTTTGGCCTCTAGTCTTTGGGATAAACTGCATGTCCTTAAAATATTTGACAACATATTTTCCTTTCTGTTGTTCCTTGCTAATTTTTCTTGTGATGTTTCTTTCTTTGTTTTCATGTTTCTTTGGTTCTATGTCTCTTTTGGGTTTCTGGATATAAATGTGATAATTGCAATGCCATTGAGCTTAATCATGTCACTAAATTTCTGTTGCAAAATTGCAATCATTTTTAGGCAAGTGCTACATGGGACTGCTGGAGGCATGTCAGCTGCTCTTCAGCAAGTCCAAGCACGGAACCAGCAACTTCCAGTACCTACACAGGTGTGTAAGATATGGTGAAACAATATAATATTTTTTCTCTATTCCTTTCACCTTTTTCTAAATAAAATGGCGAAACAGGACATAAAAGGTGAAATAAATGCCGTACTGAACTCAAGAGCAGCAGGTCCTGATGGGTCATTAATTGGCGTTCCTGGTAATGATTGTTTAAACAAGATTTTTCTATGGTTTATTTAATTTTTTCTCACAGTTTTCGTTATTCAATTTCGTGAAATAGCCCTGATAGCATTTTAATCTGAGACCCTTCCACCAACATAGTACCATTCTGTAGTTTATATTATACCGAATCTGTACCATTTTTACATTTTCCTGTTTAGTTCCTCATTGGACAGCCTTGCTTGTACTTTGGAATTTTATGCAATTTCAAACTCATTGGAGGTTAATTCCATTTTAATTATACATATGTATCTAACAAAGGCCTATCTTGACAGGAGCCAACCAAGGCGGTAACAATCTGACTTTGAAAGGGTGGCCTCTCACGGTTAGTCTTCCATAGCGTGGAATCACTTATTAGTGGTTGTTCTTGTACATACCCCTGTTGCAATTAGTGCTATGTTATGTGTCATGTAACATCAACACCGTATTCTAAGTATTCTTTAGCTTGTACGATTTCTTGAAGTATGCGTGTAACATTGGCTGTTATATTTTTAAAAAGAAAAACAGTCATTGGTTCTAAAAGATCCAATTGTTTGGTCAAAATAATTTGGTTGGGAATTTATTTGATATTTTGTGGTTAAACTGTCCAATCTTTCGACTATCCTCTCTCACATTCAAAAGGAAATCAGGTAATGCATGGAGCTGATGTGGCCTCATGATGATTATTGCTGGTTGGGCATGGAATCAGTTTTTTGTTGGTTTATGCTTTGTTTGCCAGCGGTTGATCTGTCTTTTCCCATGTGTGCCTTCTTGTCACATATGCCTCTTCTGACAAATATCTAATTCGTTATTGATTAGCAATATTTTAAGTTTGCTTCGTGATAAAAAATATGTTACACTTTTATGGATGGATCGATGGAACCAATAACTATACCTTGGATTTATTCATATCAGATGGTTTAGACTTTAGATCCAAGAGTCAAAATAAGAAATCTATTTGCTTCTTTGACAAGTGTCTTTAAGGATGAGTTAAATTAGGATTGAGTCTTTTAGTTTATATTTATTAGGATAAATATGTTATGGGTTAAAATAGGAATAGTAGTTTTTAGTTATTTTATATTTATTAGGATAAATATTTTATCGAGAATTCTTTAGGAATTTTTCTTAAGAAGATTAGTTTGTATTCAGAGTTTTTTTTTTTTTGAGGTTTAAGACTTTGAAATACATATATGCTATGGACTTTCTTAACAAAACAAGTTAATTTTTTGCTATTATTCAACTTTGCTTGTATTTTGACCTTGAGGTTTCAACGGTTTGCATGAGAAGATGGTTAATCTTCTTGTTGTGGGCGTTATCTACATCATTTGGTGTTATATCGTTATTATCTTTCAAGGTTCTTCTTCCTGTGTCAACCCCATGGTTGTACATAAAAGAACGAGGAAGCTGCATTCATGTATTTCATATTAGAATTGAGATGATGGATGGTCTCAGACTCTCAAAAAGCAACTCTGATGAATAAAGGAAACTTTGTGCATTTAGCTACCAAAAATGTGTCTAGGTCCTCTAGGGTGATTACGACTCAAGAAATATCTAAAAGTTCTCTGTTTCATCATGCTCCGGTGACAAGCAACATGAAAGGGAGATTGACAATCAATTATGAATTTCCAATTTGAAAGTCAACATTCAAATATTTGGAAAGAACTGGATTCATGAAAATTCAAGAGATAAGCACATGAAACCCAATGATCCTTGTTAAAAGTAATATTCATAAGTCTGGTGGGGTGGTCATATGCAATTTAGCATAATTACGTATGCCTTCTTGTAATCTTGTTCCACCTAATCACCTATTTAAATTGGTGATTAGGGTTAATGAAAAAAGATCGAACTCTCTCTCTCTCTCTCGTCCATCTCTCTCTCTTTCTTGTTTCTTTGAAACAAAATATAGGTCTGACAGACTATAACTTGGTATCAGAGCGGGTCTCCCTTCTGGGAAGACGCTGCTGCTGAGGTTGCTCAAGGATGCTGCGAGTCGTGAAGTGTGAAGCAGGAGTGGTGTCGTTGATCTCTCTCTAGGATGATGTTGGTCGTGAAGTGTGAAACAGGAGTGGTGTCGCTTGATCGTGATCAGACTGCTGCCAATCGTGAAAGGTGAAGCAGGAGTGGTGTCGCTGATCATCGTGATATGCTCGTGGATTTAAAAAAAAAGAGGGAAACTTCTGCACAGGTCGTGTGTGCTGGTGTCGTGACCGTGACTGTGTTGCGTTGAGGCTGCTGCTGATCAGAAAGTGTTTGGCACCTGTGTATCGTGATCTGTTTGTGGGTCCGTTGCGTGTGCTGGTGTTGTGACCATGACTATGTTGCGTTGAGGCTGCTGCTGATCAGAAAGAGTGTCTTTATCATCGTGAACCAGTGATATGAAGCTATGACTTGGATCAGGTTGGTGTCGTTCCAAGTGGAGATCTGGTCTGTTGAAAGTTTTTGTCAGACGCTGATCTGAAATCAGATTTGATCGCAGATCTGGAAAGAGAAGAGTAGAAAATAGTGTTGCGCAAAAACAACAAGTGTCTTGTTGCTGTCCCTGGTGAACAAATTTTTGTTGTTGTTGTTATGGCTGATTCAAGTGCTCTAAATAACGACGAAAAATCAGAGGCCATTGGTGAATATAAGGCCTTTGCGAACCCCTTTTCATATGGATCCTCAGTTAAGCAGGATGATACTAATTATGCAAGGTGGTTTCGCACCTTCATGATGTCTATTTCTGGCCATAAAAAAAACACATCCGGTTGGAATTAGAACCCACTGAAAGAACATGAAAATATGTCTCCTTAGACGAAGACAATGACATTATGATGTCATGGATAATGAACAGTGTTCAACCTCATATAGCTGATGGACTGATTTATTATACCTCAGCTAAACAAATGTGGGACAATCTCCATGATACATATTCTCATGAAACCAATGTGAGTCGTATTCTTCAAGTTGTGCAGGAGATTTATCAATTACAACAAGGAGATCCGACTTTGGCCCAATACTATGTTAAATCTGCTTTTGAGAGGTTAAATGCACACAGACCCTTATGGTGCACCAAATAGAAGTCCCATCAGGAGCAGACTATGGTTGCCCGGTTCCTTACAGGATTATCATCTGATTTTTCAGTTGCCAAAGTTCAAATGCTAACTAGTTCTGATGTTCCTACTCTTGCAGAAGCCTATAATCGTCTGAGTAGGCTTGCCATCACTCTTCCTCAAACTCAATCTGAATCACAGGCATCCGCCCTTGCAATCACCTCAACTCGTGGAAGAGGTACTTTCTTGACTTTTCGAGGAAGAGGTCGCCGTCGAAATACTGGAGGAAGAGGAAGGCTTCAATGTACATATTGTGCTAAACTGGGACATCTTGAAGATAGGTGCTGGGATAAGACTGGTCGATCTCCTATCCCATCATCCAAAACGAATGTGTCCAAGGCTCAGGTTGCTAAACTCGAGGCAGAGAACCCCACTACTTCCTCCAGTGATTCGATTATTCTCAGTCGTGCAGAGTATGATGAATTGGTGTCCCACCGGCTTCCAAGTTCGAGCACTCCTATGCCTGTTGCTGATGTGACATGCTCTACAAGTGATAGTCTGAGTTGTCAAGGTAGTAGATGGATTATTGATTCGGGTGCCTCTAGGCACTTGTGTGGGACTTCCCATAATTTTTCTAAGCTGCATCCTATTGCCGAGCCTCGCAATGTTATACTTGCTGATGGGAGATCTTTTCCGGTTGTAGGCCAGGGAAACATCCCTATATCTTCCACACTTCAATTGACTAATGTCTTCACGCTCCTTCATTTCCTTAAAACTTACTATTTGTTAGTCGTATTGCTAAGGAAAATAACTGTAGGGTGATATTTGATCCTGTGTGTTGTATTTTTTAGGACTTGCTGACGGGGAAGATGATTGGTGGAGGCCATGAGGAAGGTGGTGTCTATTATCTACATCAGCCGGTTAGATCAATGAATTTTGTGTCTGAGCCATCCTCCAATACCTATCAGTGGCATCTTCATCTTGGTCATGTTCTGTTGCCAAAGCTTCGTAGACTTATCCCTCAGATTTCTCCGTTTGATTCCTTTCAGTGTGACGCCTGTCAATTGGGCAAACATCAAAGAAGCTCCTTTCCATCTAGTCAGAGTCCATCAAGTCAAGCATCGTTTGACATTTTGCATGTTGATGTATGGGGACCTAGTAGAGTACCTTGTCGATCTCAGTGTCATTATTACTTAGTTATTGTTGATGATTTTTTCAGATTGTCATGGGTTTTCTTAATAAAAGAAAGGTCGGCGGTTGCCTTCATTCTTATGTCTTTTGTCATTATAAAGACTCAGTTTCACTCTCTTGTCAAGATTATCCTCACTGATAATGCTCTCGAATTTAAGTCAAATGAATTATTACAATTTTATCGAAATCATGGCATCCGTCCTCAAACCACTTGTGCCCATACATCTCAGCAAAATGGCGTTGCAGAGAGAAAACATAGGCATCTTCTAGAGGTAGCTCGCACTCTTATGTTGAAATCAAATATGCCACCCTCATATTGGGGAGATGCTATTCTCACTGCTTGTTATCTCATTAATCGTATGCCGTCTTCATCCTTGGAAGAACAAATTCCCTTTCAAATTCTCTATCTTAGTGCTCCACTATTCCCTATTTCTCCCAAAGTATTTGGATGTGTTTCCCTTGTTCATAAACTTGGACCTAACCGTGATAAATTATCTGCCCAAGCCATCAAGTGTGTCTTCCTTGGATATCCAAAAAATCAAAAAGGCTACCGGTGCTATGATCCCATCTTCCGTAGAGAGTATGTTAGTGCAAATATATCTTTCTTTGAAGCTGTTCCTTATTTTTCCACCACTGCATCCAGACTACATGTTGAACATGGTGATACATTGCCTCTTCCCATTCCTCCTTTTCCCTTGGAGTCATTTTCTCAAACTATCTCTCATTCTCAATCTTCCTTAACTGGTCAGTATCATGATCCTTCTCTGGTGTACACTCGCAGATTACCACCTGAATCAACACCTACATCACTGCCTTCGTCAGAAGTAAGTTCTCTTGAAAATATTGAGATGTGTAATGTTGATGATGATAGACCTATCGCTCTCAGGAAAGGTAAAAGACAATGCACGTTACATCCTATTTCCAAGTTTGTTTCTGAGGCACACCTTGGGGTTCACATGAAGAATTTTATCTTTGCTCTTTCTGCCACTTCTGTACCACTTAATCATCATCAAACGTTATTAGATCCTAAGTGGAAGCAAGCGATGCAGGTTGAGATGGATGCCTTGCTCTCATGTGACACATGGGATTTGGTTGTTCCTCCCACTGATGCAGATATCGTTGGATGTAAGTGGGTCTACACCATTAAGTATAAGTCGGATGGCTCAATCGAAAGGTACAAGGCCCGGTTGGTCGCCAAAGGGTATACTCAAACATATGGGGTTGACTTCTTTGAGACTTTTTCTCCAGTAGCTCATCTTGGGACTATTCGGTTGGTCATATCTGTAGTTGTTCATTAAAAGGTTTTAAAACCCGTGACTCGGGACTCAACTCGTTCTTTATTGACTCGTGACTCGGCGGGTCAACTCGGTGACTCGGACCAGGTTTTGTTAACTTTTGATTTTAAAAGAAAAACAATTTATAATTTGTCTCAAACCATGTTTTTCAGTAAACAAGAGATCCTTGGGTTGTGTAAAGGCATGTAATCACTGAAACTGGGAGAGAGATGTGACTCTTTCTTAGGTTGCTTTTGAGCTGATAACAATTGGCATCAACTAAATTAGCTTGGTTTTTGCTTGTATTACTTCCTGGGTTTGTCATTTTCTAGTTAAACCATTCATAGAGAGCAGTAGCATTGAAAAATGCATAGGCTGATCTCTGCTAGACTATCTCACAGGAATATTCCCAACTTACCAGTTACCCTTGTGTCATGCCCCCTTATACAGTATTCTTAATGAAAAATTGAACAACAATGGCATGCCATGTGTCCTTTTTGTTGTCCATGTGACCATATATAAATGTACATCCTTGACAAATGAACAAAGGTCATTAAAAACAACTAATGCTGTAGCAAAAAACTCTAGGATATCCTGCTAAATGGCCTTCAAATTTCTTTTTTAGACAAAGGACTATGGAGTAAGTTGAAGAATAACTATGGTGTCAGTTGAAAAATATGAAATTAAGTGTCATGACAAAAATTCTCGAAAGAGATGCAGCATATAAAATCCTGGTTGTTCACTCCCAAACAGAGCTAAAACTCTTTTCCCTATGAACACTGGCTCCTAATGTTGTTTCTTATGAATTAGCGGGATTTTTGTATTTTGATGGTTCTGTGCATTGTCAAGCAATCAAGAACTTATGTGAAGCTCTGTTGACATTTGTCTTATTGGTAGAAATTTATGAAAACGTTACGAATCCTCTCTTGAGTGACTTCTAGCTACTGGCTACCACAAGGCCAATTACCAGTTTCCAACATATACTTAGTTCCTTAATTTTATGCTTCTGATAATACATGATGAATATTATAGTTGATTATGCTATGATAGTGATACTTAGTACCTGTTACGAAGTGTTACGAAGTTAACACACACACAGGGAAGATCCAAGAGCACACATACCACAAATCCAATGAGCACATCAGTCCACCAAATCAGCCAACACAAGGACGACTAAGGACACACTCACAAGAGACCCTAAGGGTCTGTCTGATTGCTTGTCCAAGATTGGACAGACCCTTAGAACATAACAGACAAAACACATGTTCTGTCTGTAACAACCGTACTTCGTCCCATGTTTGTTTAACTCAAATAAAAAATCAAATTTCAAACATCCCAGAACTCGCCCGAGTCAGGCCGAGTCAAGCCGAGTCAGGCCGAGTCAAGGCCGAGTCTTGTCAGGCCGAGTTTGCCTTGTCGGGTTGACTCAGCGAGTTTTAAAACCATGGTTCATTATAGATGGAGTTTATGCCGGTTAGATGTGAAAAACGCCTTGGGGATCTGTTTGAGACTGTGTACATGCAGCAACCTCCCGGGTTTGAGGTTCAGGGGGAGTGGAACAAGGTGTGCAAACAAAAAAAGACTATATATGGTCTTAAACAAAGTCCCCGTGCATGGTTTCAGAAGTTATTTGAAATTATGTCTTCATTTGGCTTCAACAAGTCCTCTTCAGATCACTCCTTGTTTATCAAGAAAACCTTCGCGGGTATTGTGGTTATGGTTGTATATGTAGATGATATTATTCTTACAGGGAGTAGTGCAAAGGACATTTCAGACACAAAGATTCATCTTCAGAAGCACTTTGTCACAAAAGATCTCGGTTCTCTTAGATATTTCTTGGGCATAGAGGTGGCCAGAAACAGTGAGGGGTTAGTTCTATCACAGAGAAAGTTTGTACTTGACTTACTGTATGCAACAGGGATGTTAGGTGTCAAACCAACAATGGATCCTAAACTGCATATGTATGATGAAAAAGCAGAACCTATTGACAATAGAAGTTTTAGATCCTTGGTTGGTAAGCTTCTATATGCCATTGTAACAAGGCCAGATATCTCCTTAGTTGTGAGCAAGATAAGCCAATTCATGGACAAACCTACTCAAGTGCATTGGCAGGCAACTACGATGATTCTCAGGTATTTGAAATCCTCCCCTGGAAAGGGATTGTTATATAAACAAAGCTCCAACCTGGATATAATTGCATACTCAGATGCAGACTATGCAGGGGCCATCGATGATAGAAAGTCCACCACAGGGTTTTGCGTGTTTGTCGGAGGAAACTTGATTACTTGGAGAAGTAAAAAACAAACTGTGGTAGCTCGCTCCAGTGCTGAATCAGAATATAGAGCTATGGCTCAAACAACTGCTGAAATGATGTGGGTTAGGTTCATTCTAAAAGACCTTTTAGTGATGATTCCATCCCCAATGTTGATGATGTGTGATAATCGAGCAACTACCTATATAACAATCCAGTTTTTCATGAGAGAACGAAACACATTGAAGTTGATTGTCACTATATACGTGACTTAGTGCAGGCTGGGCATATTTCTACTAGTCATGTGAGGCCTCTTGCAAGTGCAGGTTTCTCAAGATGTTGCAGCAAGCTGAGCATGATAGATATATATGCTCCAGCTTGAGGGGGAGTGTTAAAAGTAATATTCATAAGTCTGGTGGGGTGGTCATTACATAATTTAGCATAATTATGTATGCCTTGTAATCTTGTTCCACCTAATCACCTATTTAAATAGATGATTAAGGTTAATGAAAAAAGATCGAACTCTCTCTCTCTCTCTCTCGTCCATCTCTCTCTCTTTCTTGTTTCTCTGAAACAGAATATGGGTCTGACAGACTATAACAATCCTCATAGAAAATGTGAACAAGGGCCGATTTATGATGAGTATCCTGATGAAGAAAAGTATATATGTGAACATGTTATATCAGAAAGAAGAAATTGAGGATGACTCAACTGATATACAAGTTATGGTTGATGAATTTGCACCCGGTGGATTTGATGAGAATTGACCCACAAACTCTTTCATGGTATGACCTGTGAGAAATTTTTGTTAGGCTTGAACATTTAGCTCTTATGATGCCACTTCTCCACAACTAGTATTTCTGCTCCTAACTTCATATGAACTTCTGGATTTGACCCAACCTCGTTGATTTGCATCGAAACTAGGCTTGACCAGACTGCATTTGAGCCTATTTCACAACCTGGCCAATGTTGGCATTTTCACAGCCCGAAAGTGAAGTCTAGCTGGGCTATACCATGAAGATTTCTCATGGTTATAAAGTTATAAAAGGCATGTTCAAGATGGTTAATCCATGATTCAATCTTGCGAGGGTGCTATTTGGGTGGCATCCCAACTAAACCCTAGCCTAATTTTAGAAAGGCAGAATTTGGTGTTTCTCTTCACTTGGAACCACCCTAGTTTGCACCATATGTTATCGGGTAGGAGCAAATAGTTTCACCCAATAACCATGAGATGTTATCTAATTCCAAGATTGTTTGGATTAAACATAGTGCAAATGGTTTAAGTACCATTATCACTTGAAATGGTCCTAAATAGTGTAAAAGACAGTGCACATGAGGTGCTTGCGACCTTTACTGGGTGCTTGGTTGGTGTGCATCACATTCTCACATGCCCGATTTTCCCTATATGGTAGCTAACCCAACTTGGAGCCCCCATATGCATGTGGATGTGGCCAAATTTTGATAACACATGCATCTCAGGGTTTATACACCCTATGCGAGTATGACAGCTGGATTAAATAAATTGCAAAAGTCTATGTCAAACAAAAAATAGTTAGGTGGTTCAAATTGTCAAGATAGCCTAGCTTTTGACTGTGGATGCTATTGGCATTAGCATATTCTGCGTGCAACCTAGTCAAAGTTGGTTGGGTGTCTGTTTGACACAATCTGCAGTCCTGCAGTTCTAGAGGGTTTTGGACTGACATTTAGACCAATTCATGGGACATGCACATGTAGGCAGTGAACAATAGGCTGCTCTTGTCTTTTGTTGATCATGTGGAGGCCAAGAGATTTGAGACAAGTGGTTATGAAACTCCACATCAGTGGCAGTGCAATAGCTTTATTCAACTAATGGACATAGAGGGGGGAATTTAGCATAGTATGTTGTGTTTTTTTGACTATGGCAACTGTGATGGAATTGATGCAGGCTTATGTATTGAATTCATAGTTGCAAAAGTTGAAAACAGAGAAATGACAACCACTATTTTCTCATAAGAAATTGATTTTTTTTTTATTTTTCTTGTGTTTTTATTGGCAAAGTATCAACACAAAAAATAATTAAAAATAGAAAACAAATATTGACAAAAATAAGGAAAAAATGAGAATAAATTAATTTTGGCTAAAATTTACCATTTTAAACCGCTGGCAAAATAGTGCATATTTTTTTGTTTTTTTAAAGCATTGCCAATATTTGTCACTATGATCAAATCATGCTGTCATAAGTGGTGGCATGGTATATGCAGATTCATGTCAGTCTGGTTTGATGAAAATTACTTGGATTGGTTGGATGGAAGTGGGATTTGAACAGCAAATGGAACAAGTTTTAGACAAGCTAGGTGTAGGTTGACAATAGCAAAACTGACATCTATTTCAGTTGGTTAGTAGCTTCAGTATGGGAGGTCAAGATAACTAAGTACAATCTCAGTGTGATCAAGTCAAGCTTAGTCGAAGTCATTGGACATGTACAATTTAGCGTTTCTTAAAAGGAAGGGAAATGAGAGCAAGTGTGTCCGAGTGATTTTCAACATTTCCTGAGAAAAGTTGAAAAAAGGTACAAGCGATTAAAGCTGGCTTGAGGGCGAGGCTCTTCAAACCAGGAGATAATAATTAGGGATGGACATCGATTGGGTATCCGTCCGGTATTGGGTACCCAGCCCGCCACACGCTGGGCTCAGGCTGGCATTTGAAAACCTAGCTTGAAAAAAATCAATTCAAGCCCTGCCCGATATGCCATCAGATCGGGCTCGGGTATTAATGCCAGCCTGAGTCAAGCCCTTATACCCATTAAATATATGCTAAAGAATATACACTCACCCCAGAACCCAACTAGGGTTAAAGCCTAGTCAGCTATAAAGGTGGCCTTACGCAAGGGGTGGTTGCAAATATTTTATAGAGAGCGAGTGAGGACTCGATATGGGACTAAAAGTCTCACACTATTTGATGCAAAACCTTTCTTTGTCAGTTTCCTAACTTCATTATTTGTCTTATTTATTAAATGTTGTTACCAAAAATTGTAGCTGGAAAGTTTTATGAGGTGCGCCTCCATGCATAGAAAAGGTGTGCCTCAATGCATAGAAGGATGGGCATGGTGAGTGCTTAGTTCTATTTCATTCATTCAGAGGAATTTCTCATCTGTTCTCTATAAAAGCTGAAGCCTTCCATCCCAATGTTGTATGATGTGCCACCGATTTAAACCATCCGGATCCAGCTTTTTCTGATAAAAATCATGTGTGATTTCTGAAATGTCTTTGAAAATTAAATTATATTTCTCAAATCTGGGCCAAAACCGTGTTTGGATTTTCAACTTTGCAATCCTATTGCCTTGATCTTCATAACCCATCCAACCAGCCCGATGCGGGCCTAACAAGGGGTACTTTCAGGGCCTCATTATCCGATCCCGAGCCCAATAAAAGTCAGGTTGAGCTCTTGGCAGACCTGGGTGTGGTTTGGGCTGTCGGGCCCTTACGAGCCTCAAATTGGGCTGGCCAATGTGCACCCCTAACAAATGGCAGTAGGAAGAAGCCAGTAACTAGAGATATCAGTTCGTAAATTTTTGTTTCAATAATAGCACATGAGGCATAAATTTTTTTTCATTATTTAATTGTTTAAGAAATATTTTTTGATATTTTAATATATGAAAATATATTTATTATTGAAAATATTATTAAAATATTAAAATATTACAAATTATTTCCGTATGTGTCATGGGCGTGTCACGTCCCGTGTCCTCATGTTGTGTCATGTCCATGGTTGCCAGTTGAGGAAGCGGGAAGCGGGAAGCGGGAAGCGGGAAGCGGGAAGCGGGAAGCGAGGCACTTTCAAAATTTTAGGAAGCGGGAAGCGTGGGACCGCTTATGAGTGAACCAGGAATCGTCTCGGAAGTGACCTATGAAGCGAACTGGAAGCGAGGGGGAAGCAAAAAAAATAAAAATAAAAAATAAAATAAAAACAAAAAAATTGAAAAAATGAGGGAAGCGTGATGGGAAGCCAACTTCCCATTAAAGGGAAGCATGCTTCCCATTTAAAAATGGCACTTCCCCGCGCGTTTCAGAAGCACGACGTTTCGCGCTTCCAAAGCGCGCTTTGGGGAAGCACGCTTCCCCACTTACCTAGGCGCTTCCAGTAACTCCGGTCATGTCGCTAGACAAAAGACCAAAAATGGTATATCCCTGTGAGATAGCTTGGATCTATTCAAGGCCGAAGTTCCAAGACTAAACAATAAAATTGGAAGCCTTTTAACTTCTTTGATGAGTCTCTTTAAAGAGTTTGGTTAGATTAGCAATATATTTACTAGTTATATCATTTGCAATTGCTTGAATCTTGGGATGCTTCTTGGACCAATCATATGCTTTCCTCTGTTTGCACCAGACTCTATGTGTTCATGTGTGTGTGCATGTGCATGTGCATGTGCATGTGCATGTGCATGTCTATGTGTGTGCAGGCTTTTGGCATGTGCATGTGTGTGTCTGTGTGCATTCGTAGGCATGGGCATGGCATGCATGTCTGAGTGCGCATGGGTGCGTGTGTGGGTTCACTAATTTCAGTGAGCTGGGTTGCTAACAACATGAGGTCCACTTTGTACAAACTAGTTCACAGTCTGCTGGCAACTCCACTTAATACTGTCACACTGGTCTGACCATCTGTACCTCCAATTGCAATTTTAGCTTAAGGCTATAAAATAAAGTCAAGGAATACACTTTGGCAAAGAGTTCCATCTTATGTGGGATGAGTACTTCATGAAATGCTTGGCAAGGTTACTACCACGGGTCTTGCTGAACTGGTGAGTCAATCAATTATGAACTTAAGGAGAAAGATTGTAACATAATTGAAAGGAATTGCTAAATTTGAGTCGGTAGTACTAGTATCAGTTTTGTCTGTGTGGTTACCTGACATAGGTTGGGTTCAAGGATTGTGGAAGAGGTTAATGGGAGCACTCAGTATCTCTTGCTATTCATATGGTGTGGGAACTTGCTATTTCTGCCAGATATCATTCATTTTTCATGAGAAGCCTCGTACAAAAATATTTAATGCATAATTATTTGCTGGTGATGAAAAACTAAAAATAAAAAGACTATACAGTCCCTATTAGACTGTATTTATTACAATTACAAAAAAGACCAAAATACCCATGATATTATATATACATTATATTTTAACACTCTCCTTCAAACTTATGGTGGGATCATTGAAAGTTTGTTAAGAAGAAAAAACAATCGTAGTAGAGGAAGAGATTTGGTGTAGAAGCTCGCAATCTGAAATTCGAACTGAACATATAGTAAAGCAATGGTCTCCTTCAAGTGTTTTTCTCAAACATAGTGACAATCCATATCGATGTGCTTTATTCATTCATGAAATGTGTGATTGATGACTATATATACGGCACTCTTGTTATCACAAGATAACTCTGAAAGTAAGGATCTCATTCACATGACCTTGGTTGTTGTTTAGCCATCGCCCTATATTCAGCTTTCATGGAAGATAAAGACACTTTCAACTGCTTTTTACACCTCGAGGATATAAGGGAATCACCCAAAAACACACACAAACCCATAGTTGAGTGTCGGTTATTGGGATCTTCTCTATCAGATTCAGTATATGCAATAATATTTAAAGATGAGGAAGATGATAAGAATAACCCTTTAGATATTGTGTTCTTAATGTATCGAACTATTCTCAACACCACACTCATGTGAACAAACGAGGTGCATGCATTCTTGCTTTTGTTCACAACTGCCATTTTGATGCATGGCATGAATTTTATTGAAGTTATTTTATCTAACTAAATCATAAAGTGACCTCTGAATGAGGAACTTTCAGAATTCCTCTCAGATCTGTTGAAGTTGTTTATTTCACATCAATAGACTTGGATAGTGACATGTATATCAGGGATATTTGTTGTTAAAATGTAAAATATTTTTGTATTTTGTATTTTTTATTTTTTCTTATTTATTTTTTGTATTTTAACTATCTAGTTCAAATAGAACTAGATAGTTAGAGTTTTGGTCAAGTTCCGGTTGGAACTTGACCAAACTCTAGCCATTGGAGCTAGTCCAACGGCTATAAATCTAGCCGTTGGACTAGCTCCAACGGCTAGAGGGAGAGCTCTCCCCTCTCTATTATAAATAGGGGTACATCCCCCATTGTAACTCACTTGTAGAAAATGCTTTTTAAGCATTTCACATTTTAATAAAATTCATTTTTTTTTACTTTTGTGTTTTCCATTTTTACCCTTTTACAGGTCTTGTGTGAAGTGTCTTTCTAGACACTTGTTTGCTTGGTTCAAGTGCTTTGGTGGAACTCCACCACTTTCTTACATGGTATCAGAGTTGCGGGGTTATTAGATCATGGAGAAAGGTCGCCTCGGTTTCCGTGCCCCTTGTGCAAAAGGTGTGTTATCACCTTATTCTTGCAAAAGTGTTTTGTCACTTGGAGAGAAGTGTTTCATCACTTCATTATCGACTTCAAAACGTATCATTTGAAGGGCTTCAACATCATTGTATTGTATCTAGTGTTGTTAAAAACGTGCCTCAAGGCGCAAAAAGCGCGCTTCGCCTCGAGGCGAGGTCCTTTTTGCCTTGAGGCGCACTTAAAAAGTGCAACATCGTTAAAGCGTACGCCTCATGCGCCTTGAGGCGTACGCCTTGAGGCGAGGCGCGCATTAAAAATCGGATGGTCCGGACCCGAGTTCGACCCGGATCCGGGCCCGTATTCTCGAACAATCGAGAACCTACGTCTTTAAAAAAGACACAGGCGCTTCGGGGCGAGGGAAAACCCTCGCCCCTTCTCTCTCCACTCCGTCCCCTCTCGTCCCCCGCCACTGCTGTCGCCGGCCACCACTCGCTGCCGGCCACCACCCGTCGCCGATCATTGCCTCTTCCACCTTCTTCTTTCCTCTGCTGAGAAGGCATCAACGACCCGCCGTGCCAGCGACTCACAACCACCGCCATGCGACCACTCGCCGCCGCCACTGCTGTCACCAGCCACCACTCGCCGCCGTCGCCACTGCTGTCGCCGACCACCACTCGCCGCCGACGACCTCTGTGTTTTCCGGTGACAGGTAAAGTTCTCTGTTTTCTGAGACATCGGTATCTGAAGTTAACAATTTTCTGGGTTTTCTTCTACCCTTTTCGTTTTTTATTTTGTTTCTCTCTCTTTCTAGTTGCTTTTCGTGATTTATACGTAGATGTGTTTGTTTCTGAACAATATGTTCCTTTGTTTTTATGTTATTTTGCATCTAAATATGAATGAAATGATACCATTTTTATCTTTAAATGTAATTGGTATGTTTTCTTTCCCCTGTTGACTGATTTCGTTCATTAGAATTAGTGGGTTCCTCTTTTTATTAAGTTTCATCTTTTTTTTTTGGTGTTGATTTGTGTGAACTCATCTGATTAAGATATTTTAAGTTTCATTAAAATATGTATTTTTTATCCCTGTCGAATTGCTGGAATCAAAAGATCTCTGTCCTCTGATTAGGAATTTTCCATATATTCCCCCTTTCTTATGTTAAGCATCTGAAATATTCGAACATAATGGTGACCTCTGTTTAGCATATTCAATATATGTTTTTTTTTCCTGGCATTTTCACAATTTCTTGGGGTTGATCTCCGGAGAAGTTCTTGATATACCTTCTTGTTGAATTCTAGGGATGGTTATTTTGTTGGTTTAACATGCTCTTCTTTCTTCGAAAAAAAGGAAGACAAATTTCGTTGGTGTTTTATTTGTGTTTTAAGGATATTTTTTGTCTTTTGTTGGTGCTTTTTTGTGATGGTATTCATTTCAATCGATGCAAAATTTGTTTGGAGTGCCTTGGAGTTGGTTGGTGTTTTCTTTTTGTTTTTGAGAAGAAATCTGGGATCCAAACCACCTCCACTCTATCTCTACTGTGTGTGTGGCTATAAGTGTGCATTATTGAATGAACTTTGAGACCCAATTAAAAAACTGACCTAATTATATTTATTATTTTTTTCTCGTCAATTATGTTTTTTTCTAGGATTCGTATAGCTTATACACCAAGATTGTCTATTTTGCATTTGTTTTCATGTATTGTGGTCATCAGAATGCATGATGTTAATATATATTTTGTGTTATGTATTTTTGTAGTTGAACAATGGCAAAAGATATAGGATGGGATCATGGAGTTAAAGTTCCAAATCCTATTAAAGATCCCAAACTCGTAGGACATGTAATTTGCAATTATTGTCATAAAGAGACTACATGAGACATCTATAAGCTAAAACATCACTTAGCTGACACAAAGCATGTGCGAAGCGGTTCCACTTGACGTGAAAAGATTTTTTCAGAATCATCTAAAGGATCGGAGGCTAAAGAAAGAAGAGTTAGAACAAAACAAGTTGGATATCGGGAGAAGTGTTTATTTTGGATCATCAACCGACGATAATGTGAATAAAGAAGCTAGTGGATCAGGTAGTGATGCAAAAACAAGTGCAGCTGGTCCTATGGACCTTTTTGTGAACAAAGAAGCACGACAAATCACAATAAACACTGCTTTCAAAAGGGATGAAAGAAAAAATATATGTTGTGCCATTGGTAGATTTTTTTATGCAAATGCTTTATCATTTAATCTTTGCAACAATCCATATTTTGGTGCAATGGTAGAAGCTATTGCAAATTATGGGCGAGGGTTCAAACCACCTTCTTATCATGAGATAAGAACATGGATTTTGAAGGATGAGGTAGATTGTACTTATGAAATTTTGAAAGAGTTCAAAAAAGAGTGGTCAAAGGTTGGTTGCAGTATTATGGCAGATGGTTGGACATATGGGAAAGGAAGAAACTTAATTAATTTTCTTGTGAACAACTCATCTGGGACAGTATTTTTGAAGTCCGTTGACATCAGCGACATAAAAAAAACTGGTGCAAATTTGTGTAAGTTGTTTGAAGAAGTTGGTGAAAGTAATGTGGTGCAATTCATTACAGATAATGCACCAAATTATGTGGCAGCTGAAAATATGTTAACAGCAGGAAAAACATGTTTTTGGACACCATGTGCAGCCCACTGCTTGGATCTTATGTTAGAAGATATTAGAAAGATATCAATTTTTAAAGATACAGTGGAAAAGGCAAAAAAAATTGCAAGATACATTTATAGTCATGCATGGGTATTAAATTTAATGAGAAAATTCACAAAGAAGAAAGAACTTCTGCGTCCAACCGTCACTCGTTTTGCCACAACATATCTTACACTTCATAGTATTGAATGTTATAAGAAAGAGTTAAAGTCGATGTTCTTATCTTCAAATTTTAGAACATCTAATTACTATAAGAAATCTGATGCTAAGAACATTTCTTATATTGTTCTTAATGATCATAAGTTTTGGGCTGCCATATCATATGCAATTAAAGCTACACTACCTCTCGTGAAAGTGTTGTGACTCGTTGATGCAGACGAACCTGCTATGGGATTTTTGTATGAGGCAATGGATAGAGTGAAGGAGGAAATTGCTTCAAACCTTGACAATGTCCAAAGAAAATATAAACCTATTTGGGATATCATTGATAGACGATGAGATTTGCAACTTCATAAGCCTTTGCATGCAACTGCCTATTATTTAAATCCATATTTTCATTATGCTGACAACTTCAACCCTGATGGAGAAGTTATGGGTGGCTTTTATGATTGTGTTGAAAAATTAGTTTCTGATACAAATATTCGGTTGAAAATTAAAACACAAATCGATGCATTTAAAAAGACAAAGGGCTTGTTTGGCATAGAGGCAACTGTTACAACAAGAAAATTAAAAAGTCCTGGTAAGTTTGCAATTATGTTGTTATTTGTTAATATTTTTTTATGTTTTTATTAATTATGACATTCTTAATGTTTTTATCAATTTTTTATTCTTTTATTTGAATGCAGCTGATTGGTGGAGTTCATTTGGGCACGAAAATCCTGAGTTGATGAATTTTGCAATTCAAATTTTAAGTTTAACATGCAGTGCATCGGGCTGTGAGAGGAATTGGAGTACTTTCTCATTGGTTTGTGACTTTGTATTTTATTTTTGAAAATATATTTTTATATGTTTAATTATCTTATATTTGATTATCAATGATTTGAAATTATAGGTGCATACAAAACGAAGGAATAGACTTGAATAAGAGAAGATGAATGCATTGGTTTTTGTAATGTACAATATGAAATTAAGAGAGAGAAATATGAAGAGGAGGGCTACCAAAGACCCTATATGTCTAGATCATATAGATTCAAACGATGAGTGGATTGTGGAGAAGGAAAATTCAGTGTTGCCAAGTGATCCCAATTGGTTGGAGGATTCATGGTTGGATCCGAACTTCGACATAAATGCCATTGAACATGTGCCTATTGAAAAAGTCACTTCAACACATGTTTCACAAAGTGGTTCTAGGCAAGACATGTCTTCAAGAGATCGAGGTAAAGTTATATTCCTTTTACCTAGCTATGAATATAAATCTATGTCACACGGACTCGGCTAGGGAGGTGCCGCACCCGAGTCGACACGCCCCGACACGGGTGCGGCTTCGGACTCGGCCTAGACGCGGTCAACGCCGAGTCAGACTCGGTCAACGAGTCGAGGCCGAGTTCGTCCACATTTTGGACTCGGTCAACTTTGACCGAGTCCAAAAATGTCTATTGAAAAAACTAAAAAAATGATTTTTTTTATATAAAAAGAGACAGTGCACAGTGCTGTGCCTGTTTACAGTGCACAATGCACAGTGCACAGTGCACAGTGCACAATGCACAGTGCATGTGCCAGTGCACAGTGCATGTGCCAGTGCACAGTGCATGTGCCTGTGCACCATGTGCACAGTGCGCACAGTGCCTGTGCACAGTGCGCACAGTGCTGTGACTGTGCACTTTTTAAATAAAATAAAATAATATCTTTTTTTTAAAAAAATAAAATAAAATAAAATAATATATATATATATATATACCCGCACCCGCACCCGCACCCGCACCCATGTGACATAGATATAAATGTATTTTTTTAATTACATAACATAAATATTTAATGCATGATTTTTTATTGAAGGAAAAAGAAAAGCAAAAGAAGTAATTGAGGACGTGGATGAAAGTGTAGATGATGAAGAGTCAGAGAATGAAGATGAAGAAGAACCTATTTATATGGATTCTTCAGATGATGATATTGAAAACTTAAATATTGATGATGACGAGACACAACAAGAGCCTAGGTCCTAATTCATATCATAGAGCTATTGGCCATTTATATGTTTTTTGGGACTTTCAGTTGTAATTGTGAATGTTAACACTCTCATTTTGAAGAATTCTGGACAAATACATTAACATTTGGTTGTTAATGTTAACATGCATTTTTTAATTATGACATGATGTTGTTAGTGCTAATATGCATTTTGTTGTTAATATTAGTTTTTTATTGAATGAATGCTCATATTTACGCAATTAGATACTTATATAGATCAAGTTGTTGCATTAATGTTACTTTTACATGTAAATCTCATATTTTTTTTCGTATTTATTTGATATTTTTTATTTCGTGTTGGTTGACGCTTCATTAATAAAGCATTTCTTATTTATTTATAATTTTAGATCATTTTTATAGTTTTTTTTTAGTTTAATTTTTTTTAAGGCTTACGCTTTGCGCCTCGAGGCTTACGCCTCGCCTCAGATTTTAGTGGAGCGCCTCGCTACGCCTCAACGCTTTTCACAACACTGATTGTATCTCTTTCCTTTCTCACACATTTTTTCTTTTTTTTTGTTTCTTTTTTTCTATCCTTCTTCTTTCTCACCCCTTGTAAATGATGGATGACAATGAAAAAGTCACCATCATCCCCATGAAATTAAGTGACACAAACTATGAAACGTGGGCTTCAATCATGAAGCACCACATATGAGGTAAAGGCTTATGGGGAATCATGGATGGTTCCGATTCAGAACCTAAACTATCCCTTACCAAGAAAGAGGGAGATAAGGAGGTCTCATTATCGGAGGAAGAGAAAATCAAGGCTTTAGCCTCTTATGAAAAAAAATGGAAAGAGTGGAAAATGGGACATGCAAAAATAATGTCATGGCTTATCAATAGTGTTGAGTCTGATGACATTAAAAAATGTTCTAGTCTTGCCAAGTTTGATCATGCCAATAAGGCATGGGAATACCTTAAAAATATGTATTCCCTTAAAGATATTGCACGTGTGCAATCTTCAAGAGAAGGTTCATGATGACCCAAGGTGACAAATCAATTCGAGAATATTACAATAGGCTATCCGAACTCTGGGAAGAACTATCTCTTTTGGAACCCAAATGGCACTGTGCCAAGGATATTGAGCTTTGTCAAAAGCAGCTCGATGTTGAACATTTCTACTAGTTTATAACTGGGTTAAGGCCAGAATTTGAGTCCACCAAATCGACCCTCCATCATGGAGAAATTCCCACTATTGTGGAAACTATTGAAGAATTAACAATGGAGGAAAATCGTCTTCGGAAAAGCACCCCTAAAGCTGACGATGATTTCATCCTAGCAATATCTAGGCCTGGGAATCATACTCGTACTTACCGACCACCTCAGTTTGGAAGACAAAATGGTGAGTTTGACAAGAGGAAAGTTATTTGCCACTACTGTCATGAGCCAGGCATGCCCCAATGCCCTAAACTAAAAAGGAGGGATGAAAAAAGGGTTGCTACCGTTGACGTTGAGCCAAAAGATCAAGATGTGCCTATTTTCATGGCTCAACTGATGGAGATCCTCCAACCTCTTCTCAAAGGGGTATCATCTTCAACTGATGCCTCAACTGGAGCGGCAATTGCTTTTGTTTCCGGTCCAGGTAATTTTCCTTGGCTTTTAGATTCTGATGCTTTATTTCATATGACCCCAAATGACAAATGCTTATTCGAATGTCTTAAAAACAACTTAAGTATATCAAAAGTTTTCACAGCAGATGGAACATCTCTTGAAATAAAAGGAATAGACTGTTTTGAAAATCATCAATGTTTTTGTATTCTCAATGTTAGATATATACCAAAATTAAATTTGAATCTTCTATCTGTTTCACAAATTTTTGATTATGGATGTAATATATCCTTCTCTTCTGATGGTTGCTGGGTACAAGATCGCCAGTCAGGGAAGCTGATTGGGGAAGGCCATAGAGAAGGAGGACTATATTATATGGACTTTTTGTAATTACCAAAGAATGTTTTTTGTCTAAATGTTCAGAAATTGAAGATAGAATTATGGCACAAAAGACTTGGCCATCGTCATATGTCTAAAATCCAATTCTTTCGAAGTTTGGAAAAAATTTGTAAATCTGAAAATTTTGCTTGTACAAACTGCATTCTTGGTAAAATGAAAAGATTACCCTTTTCTAGTAGAACCTTTGACTTAGTGCATTCGGATGTTTGGGTACCCGCACCAGTTATTTCTAAAGGCGGTTACACGTATTATGTCATCTTCGTTGATGATTTTTCTAGACACTTGGATTTATTTTATTAAGCATACATTCGAGGTTTTTGTTCATTTTCAAATATTTCATAAGATGATTATTAATGAATTTCAAAGTAATATCGCCATTTTTCGCACCGATTCAGGGGGAGAATTTATGTCCGAAGAATTTAAAAATTATCTTAATCTACATGGCATTACTCATCAACGATCATGCCCCCACACACCTCAACAAAATGGTCTTGCTGAACCCAAGCGCCGCCACATTATGGAAACCATTAGGACTTTGCTAATTGCAAGTCAAGTTCCAAGAGGGTTTTTGGCTGAAGCAGTCCTAACTGTCACCTATCTCATCAATAAAATGCCATCATCTTCGTTGAAAAATATTTTTTCAATTGAGAAACTTTATGATTTAACACCAGACTACTCTAGGTTGAGAGTTTTTGGTTGCAAATATTTTGTATTTACGGACAAAAATGATAAATTTTCCCGTTGGGCAATCTCATGTGCTTTTTTTGGAATGCCTAGAATAAAAAAGGTTACAGGTGCTATGATATTCAAAATGGCAAATTATATGTATCAAGAAATGTATCTTTTCTAGCAAAAGAGAATGCTTTTAAGAGTGAAAAACCTAAAGATATTACTGAATATTCCTTTCTACTTAATTTAACCTTAAAATTTGGTGAAGAGGATTTCGAATGCAACTTTGACAATGATCAAAGCCCCTTTATTCTTGACACTGATAGCAGAGACCAAACCAGTAGGGATGTTGAATTGCAGTATACAAGACGAAGAGTTGGAGAACTGCATCCTCCATGTGCGTTAGAAAGGTTCTCCGAAGATCCTCCTCGACGGACTTCTAGAATTTCTAGACCTCCCGACAAATTTGTTTCTTATAACTCCTTTTCACCATCATATAGGGCTGCCTTAGCATTAATCCAATCCTACGTTGAACCTTCCTCCTACTCTTCAACCAAAAATCATAAAGAATGGGTCGAAGCTATGAAAGTAGAATTGGTTGCTTTAGAAAAGGCCAAGACGTGGTCCATTCAAGATCTTCCTCTTGGAAAGAAACCTATAGGGTGTAGATGAGTTTATAAAGTCAAAACCAAAAGTGATGGGACCCTAGAAAGATATAAAGCACGACTTGTAGCCAAAGGTTATAATCAAAAGTATGACATCGACTACGAAGAAACTTTCGCTTCTGTAGCCCGTATGACTACTGTCAGAACCCTAATCGCCTTGGCCTCTGTTAAAAGGTGACATATTTTTTAAATGGATGTCAAAAACGCTTTCTTAAATGGGAGGTTTGCTGAAGAAGTATACATGGATCCTCCACCTGGTATTTGTATTCCCACGGGTAAAAACCCTTCGTCTTGAGAAGACTCTCTATGGTTTCAAACAAGCACCAAAAGCCTGGTATGACATGTTTAGTCATGTTGTGACAGATATTGGATTTCATTCTTGTTTAACTGACAGTGCTTTGTTTGTTAAGAAATTTGATGCAGGTATCATCATTCTTGTCCTCTATGTGGACGATATGATCATCACTAGTGATGACAAACAGAGAGTGATAGATATCAAAACTCTTCTTAAAACTCATTTTGAAATGTTTGATCTAGGATTTTTAAGATATTTTTTAGGAATAGAAGTTGCTTATTCTCCTCGAGAATATCTGATCTCTCAATCTAAATTTGCTTCTGATATTGTTTCTAGGTCTGACATTATATATGAAAAGACGGTGGACACCTCTGAAGTAGTTAATGTTAAAATGAAAATTGGTGATGGAGAGCGTCTCAATGATCCTACCCCCTTCAAACTACTTGTTGGAGCACTCTCCCGTCTTTCCATCACTAGGCCAGACATTGCGCATGCCGTATATACAACTAGTCAGTTTCTGCATGCTCCCACCTCTGTTCACATGAGAGCAGTTCTACGTATTATTAGATATTTAAAGAATTCACTTTCACGAGGACTCTTCTTGTCTACTTCATCATCATTAGATTTAATTGCTTATACTGATGCTGACTGGGGAGGTGATCCTAATAATATGCACTCAACCACTTGCTTCTGTGTGTTTTTAGGTGAATCTCTCATATTGTGGAGGTGCAAGAAGCAGTTGAAGGTTTCTCTATCTTCCACTGAGGCCGAATATCGAGCCATGGCAACCATTACAATGAAGGTCGTATGGCTCCGTCGTCTACTTGCAGACATGAGAGCTGCAACAAGAGTGTAATCTACATTGCAAGCAACCGGACGTTCCACGAACATACCAAACACATTGAAATGAATTGTCACTATGTCAGAGAGGAGTACTTGAATGGAACCATTGATCTACCATATGTTACGTCAGAATATCAGTTAGCAGATTTCTTCACCAAGCCTCTTGCAGCCCCCCGATTTCTCTTTCTCTTAAACAAACTTTCGCTCATTGTAACGTAAGTTTGAGGGGGAGTGTTAGAATGTAAAATATTTTTGTATTTTTTATTTTGTATTTTGTATTTTGTATTTTTTTTTTTTAGTATTTTAACTATCTAGTTCAAATAGAACTAGATAGTTAGAGTTTTGGTCAAGTTTCGGTTGAAACTTGACTAAACTCTAGCCGTTGGACTTAGCTCCAACGGCTAGAGGGAGAGCTCCTTATGAGCTCTCCCCTCCTCTCTATTATAAATAGGGGTACATCCCCCATTGTAACTCACTTGTAGAAAATGCTTTTTAAGCATTTCACATTTTAATAAAAATTCTTTTTTTATTTGTGTTTTCCATTTTTACCCTTTTACGGGTCTTGTGTGAAGTGTCTTTCTAGACACTTGTTTGCTTGGTTCAATTGCTTTGGTGGAACTCCACCACTTTCTTACATTTGTGACAGTATAAAATTGCCTAAAGGTACCTTTTAAGATATGCAACACCTTTTGGCAGTTTTGTGCATGTAACATGTCTATTTGTCTAACACAGCACTCAGCAATGTCGTGAGTCTACTGAAGAACAAAATGCACATAGCTGGCTCTAGTGTTGTGTCTGGTTAAGAGGTGGATTGTTGGTAAGAATGGAAACTCATTTAATTAGGGTTCCTAGAAATCTGGGGTATAATGATTGCATGGTAATTTGGTATCAAGTAGAGATTTTCTTTTGTTTTTCTGCTCTAAGTGCGAGCCAATTCTTACCAGCTAACTGGAACTTGAACAATCGTAGGTTAGGTCTGACAAAGAGCTATGTGAATGGATCATGTTTTTTACAACATAGAAACATTATTTTTTTGAGTCATGAATTGTGAGCATTGCGGGCCGTTGATTTTTCACTTTGTCCCCCAAACCCACTTACACGTCATAATCACATGATCTAAAACATGTTTCCTACTAAGAAAACCTTGTAGATCACATTTGTTCGTCTGTTATGCCAATTTTTTTACTCATTAAGATTTTTGATGAACCAAAAATTGTTCCTATCATGCTTTAAAATGTCAAATAGAAGTGCCTGGCTTCATTTTTTCTTTTTGGGATGAAAGAACTTGACTTTGACTTAATGTGAACTTTTACGTTGGTTGTAGTTTAAGCTTGTTAGTTGCAATGTTATTTATGATGACAAGTTTAAGATTTTTCTATCTTCCAAAATTTCCAAGTTTAGTGCTTTATATCTTCTATTTCCAAATTGCTTACTCTATTGTATGAATAGGGCCTTGATCAGCTTCGACCAAACCTTCTGCAACCACAGAAGCCATTTATACAGTCATCTCAACAATATCAGCTTCAGATGCTGACTCCCCAGCATCAGCACTTTCTGATGCAAGCTCAGGCACAACAGAATATAACTTCAACTTCGGCAGCTGATATTGATAGCAGAAGACTGCGAATGCTTCTGAACAACAGGAATATACCTATCGGAAAGGATGGTCAGTCAAATTCTGTTGGTGATGTGGTTCAGGGTGTTGGATCTCCAATGCAAGCTGCATCTCCCTTGCAACGGGGAGATACAGATATCTTGATTAAGGTGCACCTCTCTCTCTCATTAGTTAATATGCAATCTGTTTTATAGTTTTGGATCTTCCTACATCAATCTTTTACTCTTCATATTTTTCTTTATGTAGATTTTGTTTCTTTCCCTAATGTTTATCCAACATCAAGTAATTTTTAGAATTTTTTCTATCTTGATGATAGGTAATCTATAATATACACTCAAAGCACTATGGATATCTTTTCTTTCCTAAGTATCGTCTTATATAACTTCATCTTTTAAGTTGTCATGAAGTTGCCATATTGTGTAAGTTGAGTTCTCTGCACATTTGTCAGATCACCTGGTGAATCCTATGCTTCTGAACCCATTTATTTTCAACATCTTATAAAACATCTTTTGTGACTTTTACCCTACTGCTTGTGAAGGTGATATTCATTATCATTTATGAAATTTTCACTTTGATCTTCAGAAGTTTGTTTCTTTGTTATTACTGCTTAAAGAGTGCTAGCCATTCATGCTGAAGGTTCTCCTGTTAAGTCTTCTGTGTTAGATAATTATTCATTTAGGCTACAATAAAAATCCAGCTGGAACAGAATTAAATTCGAGTTCATTCAATTCAATGATTTTTGTTCTATTCCTTAACGAACGATAAATGTGGATGATTATATTGAAGGATCTTCTTTCCAGTATGTGATAAGCTATGTCACACGGACTCGGCTAGGGGGTCGATGCACCTGCGTCGACACGCCCCGACATGGGTGCAGCTTCGGACACGGGGTGGACACGGTCAACCAAGTGTCGGACTCGGTCAACGCACTGGGGCCGAGTCCATCCACATTTTGGACTCGGTCAACTTTGACCGAGTCTATTTTTGTCCATTGTTAGGGCAAAAAGCTAAAGAAAAAATGTTTTTTTTAATATATTTAAAAATATATATATGTATATATATATATATATATATATATATATATATATATATATATATATATATATATATATATATATATATATATATATATATATATATATATATATATATATATATATATATATATATATATATATATAGCCGTGTCCCCTAATGGGCACAACTTTGACCGAGTCTTATTATTGTTATATATATATATATATATATATATATTTTTAAAAATATATATACATATATATATAGCCGAGTCCCCGTGTCCAAATTTTTTGAAATTGCGCCGCACCTGTGTCGTACCCGCACCCGCACCCATGTGACAGCTGATAAGTCCTCTTCTAATCTTCTTAACAATTACGATGAAGGAGCCCTCCCTTTTTTTCTTTTACCATCATGAAGCATAGGTTCTGATGAACTTCAGCTTCAGGTACATGTGTAGCTGCATATATTTGTTTACTTGTACCAATCTGTCTTAGTTGAATAACTAAAAGAGTCCATGTTTATATGTGGCAGTCATCACTCAACATATAAACATGAAGAAATATGATTTTTTAGAAATGTGCTCCATAGATCAAGATGTACCGGTTGAAAAGAAAAAGTGATTCTCTTACTGTATTTAATAGAAGGCATCATGTAACTTGTAGCCTTCAACAATTTGTGCTCAATTGTGAGTTGGGACTTGACATGGACAAGCATAACTGGCAAAAGACCTTGACTGCAAAGACTATTAATAAATTCCCTATCACAGCAACCTAGTTGAGGATACTAGGTCAGTCACAATATGATTTGGTCAACTGGTATTAGAAATGAAGCAGGCTAAGAAGCAAAAAATGATGCTGAAGTGATCCAGCCTCCTTCAACGGTTACATGTTTTGCCTTGCTCCTGGAAAGAACTTTAACTGAAACATATGATCCCACAGATTTATGAATAAGCTATGAAAACGAGATGAAATTAAGTCTGGTTCTTGAATGTAAAGGTATTAGAAAGGCTTAAGAAACCATAAGATGTGTCAACATAAGCCTTTTCTGTGTGGGTTATAGCATGAGTGTTGACATTTCCATTTATGATTTTCCTTTTACTTAAACAAGGGATCAATTTTAGAATATAAATCTACAACTCTTGTCAATTGATTCACAGCATCTAAGTGTATCTTTAAGCATTTGCTGGTTGTATATGTAAGAACGTGCAGCAGTTTGTTCCATAACTCCTATGCAATAGAAGAAGATGAGAAGACACAGAAAAGGGGCTGAAAACACACAATTCCCAATATGTGAATTCGTGGGGTATGGCTCTATATATTTCCAAACTGTTACATCATGTTTCAATTACAAAATTACCCTTATATGAAGAACATACAATAAAATACAAATAGGTGTAATAACAGAACAAAAAAAAATACAAATATAAACAATTACAAATACAATTGGATATCCAACTAAGAAACCCAATCCAAACCTAAATCACGTCTCAATAGCCTCCCTCAAGTTGTACATGGTCTTTACCATTGACAACTTGGACTTCAAAAACCAAAATCTTTGCTTAGTCAGCCCTTTTGTGAAAAGATCTGGCACTTGATTCTTAATACCAACAAACTTGGCTTCAAGCTCACCATCTTCAATCTTGCTCCTTATAAAGTGCTTATCAATCTCTATGTGTTTTGTCTTACCGTGATAAATTGGATTCAATGGAATTTTTATGGCATGCCAATTCTGATGCAGTAGTTGCCATGACTCGGTATTCTGCCTCAATACTCGATCGGGCTATCGCTTTTTGCTTGTGACTAGACCAAAAGACAAGATTATTTCCAACAAAAATACTATAGCCTGAATCAACCTCCTTTCATCCGGATCTCCTGCCCAATCAACATCTGAAAATGCCATAATCGTAAGAATGTCCTCTACCTGAGATCCCTTGTAGAACAATCCATCGCCTAATATTCCTTTCAAATATCGTAAGATTCTTTTTACAACTTCCGTATGGCTGGATCTTGGTTGATGCATAAACTGAAAAAGTTGATTTACTACATATGTCACATCTAGCCGAGTAAATATAAGGTACTACAAAATCGCCACTATACCTCGATACTTTATGGGATCCTCCTTGTGGGACCTACATGTCGTAAATCACCATTAGTCATATTAAGATGCTGATGTATTAGAACATGAGTCAACAAGGGTTTACAATCACTCATACCTGTTTTGTGCAAGAGGTCAAGTGTATATTTATATTGAGTCAACACCATCCCATCTTTCCTTCTATCTACTTCAACACCCAAGAAGTACTTTAGTGGACCAAGATCTTTCATTTTGAAACGTTTGCTCAACACTTCTTTGATCTCCTTGATGTGACCTTTTGAACTACCTATGACTATGATATCATATATGTAGATAAGCAAAAGAGTCATGTATCCCTTGCCTTTACAAATAAATAAAGAGTGATTAAGAGATCTATAGAATCCATGTTTCTGAATCTCCAATAAAAAGCTCTCGAACAAAGAGCGTGAAGCCTGCTTCAGCTCATATATGGCTCTTCAATCTGTACACATTGATTCAGATCACTTTCACTGTAGTCGGGAGGTTGCTTTATATAGACTTTCTCCTTTAGATCTCCATGGAAGAATGCATTTTTCACATAAAGTTGATTCAACACCCAACCGTGATAAACAACCACAGATAAAATAATGTAGATGGTTCCCATTTTCACTACTGGGCTAAAAGTCTTCTCGTAGTCCATGATATATTTCTGCGTAAAGCCCTTGGTCACCATTCATGCTTTGCATCTCTCTATGCTTCCATGTAGCTTATATTTGATTTTGTAAACCCCTTTTTGATCTTACAATAGTCTTATGAGTGGGTCTCTTCACTACTTCCCATGTTTGACACTCATGGAAAGCTTTCATCTTTTTATTCATTGCTTCAATCCACCTTTTATTTTGGACTGCCCGAATGTAAGAAACGGGTTCATCTTGTTTTTCAATTTGCATAAGAAACGCTTGATGGTCCATGCTCAAACTCTCGTAGTTGACCCATCTCTCTTTAGGATGCTTGACTCTAGCCGATCTCTTTAACTTTGGCACATTTGGGGCTGATTCATGATATCTGGCCATGTCATCTGCATCGTCTTCATCATGTAATTGTTGTACTTGTTCTCTGTTAGCCTTTGCATTTCTATTTCTTCGAGTATACACCATTCCTTCTTTGTATCTGCCTTATTGCTCCCTTGAAGGCATGTTTGTAGTTGTTTAAGTCATGGTTTTAAAACTCGCCGAGTCAACTCGTTGACTCGGCTCGGCTCGGCCCTCCAACGAGTCAACCCGGCAAGGCAAACTCGGTCTGACAAGACTCGGCCTTGACTCGGGCCTGACTCGGCCTGACTTGGGCGAGTTCTGGGATGTTTGAAATTTGATTTTTTATTTGAGTTAAACAAACATGGGACGAAGTACTGTTGTTACAGACAGAACATATGTTTTGTCTGTTATGTTCTAAGGGTTTGTCCAATCTTGGACAAGCAATCAGACATACCCTTAGGGTCTCTTGTGAGTGTGTCCTTAGTGGTCCTTGTGTTGGCTGATTTGGTGGACTGATGTGCTCATTGGATTTGTGGTATGTGTGCTCTTGGATCTTCCCTGTGTGTGTGTTAACTTCGTAACAGGTACTAAGTATCACTATCATAGCATAATCAACTATAATATTCATCATGTATTATCAGAAGCATAAAATTAAGGAACTAAGTATATGTTGGAAACTGGTAATTGGCCTTGTGGTAGCCAGTAGCTAGAAGTCACTCAAGAGAGGATTCGTAACGTTTTCATAAATTTCTACCAATAAGACAAATGTCAACAGAGCTTCACATAAGTTCTTGATTGCTTGACAATGCACAGAACCATCAAAATACAAAAATCCCGCTAATTCATAAGAAACAACATTAGGAGCCAGTGTTCATAGGGAAAAGAGTTTTAGCTCTGTTTGGGAGTGAACAACCAGGATTTTATATGCTGCATCTCTTTCGAGAATTTTTGTCATGCCACTTAATTTCATATTTTTCAACTGTCACCATAGTTATTCTTCAACTTACTCCATAGTCTTTTGTCTAAAAAAGAAATTTGAAGGCCATTTAGCAAGATATCCTAGAGTTTTTTGCTACAGCATTAGTTGTTTTTAATGACCTTTGTTCATTTGTCAAAGATGTACATTTATATATGGTTACATGGACAACAAAAAGGACACATGGCATGCCATTGTTGTTCAATTTTTCATTAAGAATACTGTATAAGGGGGCATGACACAACGGTAACTGGTAAGTTGGGAATATTCCTGTGAGATAGTCTGGCAGAGATCAGCCTATGCATTTTTCAATGCTACTGCTCTCTATGAATGGTTTAACTAGAAAATGACAAACCCAGGAAGTAATACAAGCAAAAACCAAGTAATTTAGTTGATGCCAATTGTTATCAGTTCAAAAGCAACCTAAGAAAGAGTCACGTCTCTCTCCCAGTTTCAGTGATTACATGCCTTTACACAACCCAAGGATCTCTTGTTTACTGAAAAACATGGTTTGAGACAAATTATAAATCGTTTTTCTTTTAAAATCAAAAGTTAACAAAACCCGGTCCGAGTCACCGAGTTGACCCGCCGAGTCACGAGTCAATAAAGAACGAGTTGAGTCCCGAGTCACGGGTTTTAAAACCTTGGTTTAAGTTCCACCAACATCCAAATCTTGGACCTGCTGCCCATGATTTTTTGAGGTCTCGTGAGTAGAGAACAACTCACTCAACCATGGATGATAATAATATGCACTTGTCTTTCTTTGATCTGTACTAGAGTCATACTCAAATTAAGTCTCATCAAATATAACATTCCTAGAAATATGGATGCACTTATTTTTAATGTCATAACATCTAAACCCCTTTTAATCATCAATATAGCCAACAAATTTACAACCGTAAGCACATGCTTGAAATGTATTTCTCAACGTTTTGTCCACGTGAACGTAACTGTTGAGATTAAGAGGTTTTAACCTTCAAGTTTATTTGATATTGTTGAGAATAGGGGGTTTTAAGTTAAGTCTTTTTATATTAGAGGCTATTTGAAATTATGTTTTCATAATGGGCTTAGATGTAATTATTCTTTTTAGCCTCTCTCTATTTAACATAGAGAGAAGCCCTAATAAAAAAGAGAACGTGTTTTATCTGTGAAGCCGTCTCTCTCCCTCTCTCTTCTCTCTTTCTCTCTATCTCTCTCTATCTAGGGGGTTCGGTGCCTCTTTCTACATGGTATCAAAGCCATCGATCGTGGGAGCGTGATTGATCGTGATTCGTGATCAAACTATTGTGGGAGCGTGATCGAAAAGCTTTTGTTAATAAGGTCAGCTAGTTAGTTTTCTGTGTAAGATCTGATGACAGATCTGGAGATCTGTCATCAGATCTAAGAAAGCAGGATGCGTGACCCCCTGCAGTTTGGGAATTTTTTTTTGTTGCCGAGTTATCAGATCTAAGAATGCAGGATGCGTGACCCCCTGCAGTTTGGAATTTTTTTTTCCTGTTGCTGAGTTTTTATCCCTGCCGTGATTTCCTGCCCTGAATTCCTTGTTGTGATTCCCTGCCGTGATTCTTGCTGTGTTTTATTGGTGTGATTCCCTTGCTGTGATTCCCTGCCGTGATGCCGTGATTTCCTGCATTGTTGCTGAGTTCTTTTATTATCGTGGTTTCTGTGATTATATGGCTGGGAGTAGCTGTCGTGAAGTTCTCTTTTTTTTTGCGTGCTCAAGTTATCTTTGGTTGGGAATCTGAATGGTGAGTTCATCTCAGATTCTATTTGAAGATGAATATCAGCAGCCGTGATTCCTTGCTGTGTCGTGATCTCTTTGGCTGGAACGTGTGTGCTGTGAAAGCAACATGTTAATATAATTTTTTTTGGAAGCAGCAGGCGTGATCCCCTGCAGTGTGGGAAAATAGTTTGTTTGTGGGAATTTTTTTGTCGAGGGATTCTGTGTTGAGTACTGCTACTGGTTGTCGTAGTGGCTGATGCGTGAGGGTAAGACACGCTATTCCCTGTGTCGCTTGAAGCCTGCCCAGATTTCATCTCTGGTGTGGAAAACTGTGTAGTCGTGCAAAACTGACGTGTGATAGTCTGAAAACCAGACACATCTTTATCGTGTTGGATGTGTGATCTTGATTTGCAACCTATAGCCATCCGGGGTTGAGGTGGAAGGTTTTGGTCAAGGTTCTTTAGAACTATTTTTGAAGTTTGGATCTGAATAGTCGAAGGTCGTGTTTCTCAGATTTCATTGGTGAAGTCAAAACTTGATATAGTCGGGTTCGTAGTTGATTGTGGGTGTGCGCGTGTGGCTGCTCCTGCATTTTGTGAATCAAGCCAATTAGTTTATATTATGGCTCAAGTGGTTAAATCAGATGCAGATTTCTCCAATGATTATGTAACTCTTAGCAGGACTGAATATGACGGGCTCCTTGCTTTACGATCATCCACTTCGAAGTCTTCTGCTGCGGAGGTTGTGTGCTCGACAGGTGATGGCCTATCTGGTCAAGGTGATAGGTGGATCATTGATTCTGGAGCCTCTGGTCACTTGTGCGAAAATTCGAGTAATTTTTTGAGTTTAAAACCTGTGACTGGTCAAAAAGGGGTACGACTTGCTGATGGTAGCTCTTCCCTAATTGTAGGGTAAGGAAACATGTCTATTACCCCTACTCTTCAATTGTCGCATGTTCTTCATGCTCCTTCATTTCCACAAACTTTATTATCCGTCAGTCGACTGACAAAAGATTTGAATTGTAGAGTGATTTTTGATCCTATGGGATGCACCTTTCAGGACTTGCTGACGGGGAGAAGGATTGGTGGCGGCTATGAGGAAGGTGGTCTGTATTACCTACACCAACCAGAAGTTTTGGCCTATTCTGCTGTTACATCATCCTCAACTCCTCTATTGTGGCATCATCGTTTGGGTCACCTTCCAGTGACAAAACTTCGTCGTGTCATTTCTCATATACCTCCTTCAGTTTCTTTTCAGTGTGAAACATGTCAATTGGGAAAACATTGTCGAAGCTCCTTCCCCTCTAGTCAGAGTCCGTCAAGTCAAGGATTGTTTGATCTTCTTCATGTCGATGTGTGGGGTCCGAGTAGGATTCCGAATAGGTCTCAGTGTCGTTATTATCTAGTTATGGTTGATGACTTTTCAAGGTTATCGTGGGTGTTCCTGTTAAAAGATCGGTCTCGAGGTCCTGTCATTCTTAAATCTTTAATTGCAGAGATAAAAACTCAATTTGATGTATGTGTTAAAATTGTTCGCACTGATAATGCTCTTGAGTTCAAATCCAAAGACTTACTTCAATTCTATTCTGTTAATGGGATTCAACCTCAATTTACATGCCCCCATACCTCCCAACAAAATGGGGTGGCTGAGAGGAAACATAGACAAATCCTTAATGTTGCTCGGTGCCTTATGATTCAATCCAATATGTCTGCTTCATACTGGGGCGATGCGGTTTTGACAGTCGGTTTTCTTATAAATCGCATGCCTTCAAGCTCTGTAGAAGACCAGATCCCTATTCAAATTCTCCATCCAGAGGCTCCTCTCTTCCCTATCCCCCCTAAAGTTTTTGGATGTGTGTGTTTTGTGCATAAGCTGGGTCCAGATCGAGATAAACTTGCTGCACAGTCTATTAAATGTGTGTTCCTTGGGTATCCTAAGAACCAAAAAGGATATCGTTGCTACGACCCTATATCTCATAAAGAGTATGTTAGTGCGGACGTTACCTTCTTTGAGTCTATTCTTTATTTTTCAAGTACTACTCCCAGACTACAGGAGAGCCTTGGTGATATCCTTCCTCTACCGATTCCTCCCTTTCCGTTAGAGTCGCTTCCTCCTCAGTCCTTGGTTCCAGCGTCGGGTGTATCTCGCTTCTGAAACCCTCCCATAGTATACACTCACAGGGTACCTCCTACCTCCATGCCGCCATCACCTCCTTCTCCTCAGGTAAGTATTTCTGAGCAAACTGTTGTCCCTACATCTGATGCTGATCTTCCCATTGCTCTGCGCAAGGGAAAGAGACAGTGCACTCTTTATCCCATCTCGCAATTTGTATCAGAAGCTAATCTTGGGGCATCTATGAAGAATTTTATTTATGCTCTGTCCTCCTCCTCTGTTCCGCTTCATCACAGTCAAGCTCTAGTCGACTCCAACTGAATGTAGGCTATGCCTGATGAGATGGATGCCCTATGGTCTCGAGGCACTTGGGACTTGGTTGATCCTCTCACAGATGCAAATATTGTAGGCTGCAAATGGGTATATAGCATTAAATATAACTCGGATGGGTCGATTGAACGGTACAAAGCCCGATTGGTTGCAAAAGGATACACTCAGACTTATGGTGTTGACTTCTTTGAAACTTTCTTCCCAGTTGCTCGTCTTGGCACTATTCGTCTCGTTCTTTCTGTTGTTGTGCACCATGGATGGCCCCTGTTTCAGTTGGATGTCAAGAATGCCTTTTTGTATGGGGATTTGCATGAAACTGTCTACATGCAACAACCCCCGGGCTTCGAGGTTCAGGGGGAGTGTCAGAAGGTGTGCAAGTTGAAGAGGGCTATTTATGGCCTGAAGCAGAGTCCGCGGGCATGGTTTCACAAATTATTTGAGGTAATGTCGAGCTTTGGATTTGTCAGGTCATCTTCAGATCACTCCTTGTTTATCATGAAAACCAGTACTGGAATTGTTGTTATGGTGGTATATGTTGATGACATCATATTAACAGGGAGCAGTGCCCAAGATATTTTTGCAACAAAAGATCATCTTCAGAAGCACTTTGTTACTAAAGATCTTGGTCATCTTCGATATTTTCTGGGTATCGAGGTTGCAAGAAACAGAGAGGGCTTAGTGTTGTCTCAAAGAAAGTATGTGTTGGACTTATTAAAAGAGACTGAAATGCTAGGAGTTAAGCCAACCAATATTCCAATGGATCCCAAAACTCACATGTTCGATGAGAAGTCTGACTATGTGGATAGTGCCAGCTTTAGATCCTTGGTGGGTAAGTTGCTATATGTGACTGTTACTAGACCTGACATTTCATTAGCCGTGAGTAAAATCAATCATTTCATGGACAAACCTACAAAAGTTCACTGGGATGCAGCTATGATGGTTCTTCGGTATTTAAAGTCATCTCCTGGTAAAGGTTTGTTGTTTAAACGAAATCCATCTTTGGACGTTGTTGCTTACACTGACGCAGATTATGCAGGATCTGTTGAGGATAGGAAGTCAACATCTGGATTTTGTGTGTTTGTGGGAGGAAATCTTGTTACCTGGAGGAGTAAGAAACAAACCGTTGTAGCCAGGTCGAGTGCTGAATCTGAATACCGAGCAATGACCCAGACTGCAACTGAGATTATGTGGGTAAAATCAGTATTGACCGAGCTTCAGGAGAAAGTATCCCTACCTATGTTGATGATGTGTGACAATAGGGCTGCTGCATATATTGCCAACAACCCCGTGTTTCATGAAAGGACTAAACATATTGAAGTTGACTCTCACTATGTTCGTGACTTGGTTCAAGCTGGGTATATCTGCACCGATCATGTATCTTCCGAAGATCAAGTAGCGGATGTTTTTACCAAAGCCCTGGCGAGACCAAATTTCTCAAAATGTTGTGACAAGCTGAGCATGATTGATATCTATGCTCCAGTTTGAGGGAGAGTGTTGAGATTAAGAGGTTTTAAGCTTTAAGTTTATTTGATATTGTTGAGAATAGGGGGTTTTAAGTTAAGTCTTTTTATATTAGAGGCTATTTGAAATTATGTTTTCATAATGGGCTTAGATGTAATTATTCTTTTTAGCCTCTCTCTATTTAACATAGAGAAAAGCCCTAATAAAAAAGAGAACGTGTTTTATCTGTGCGGCCGTCTCTCCCTCTCTCTCTCTCTTCTCTCTATCTCTCTCTATCTAGGGTTCAATGCCTCTTTCTACAGTAACAAATGCACCTGTATGCTCGCAATGAATCATAATAAGGATGTTTATCGAACAAAGTATAATAATGAGACTTGTGACCCAAAATCCTCATGGATAACATGTTTATGATATGCACGATTGAATGAAAATCTTCTGACTAGAGATAAAAAGGTACACTACTCACATGTATCATTGCCAATGCACTCTCAGCAATATGGCGATGCTTCCTTTTGGCAATGCCATTTTGCTGCGGGTGCGAGGGCAAAACACTCTTCGGTTGATTCCATTACTTTCAAGATAATTTATAAAATATTTCGAAGAGTATTCACCCCCCACTATCACAGTGAAAATTATTATAACTATAGAAAATTGATTTGTGACCAAAGCATGAAACTCCTTGAATGTACCAAAAACTTCATGTTTGAATTTCATAAAGCATATCCAAGTATACCGAGAATAATCATCAATTAAAAAAATGTAATAACAACTACTGGGAGATGAAGCAATGGCTGTTGGTCCTCAAACATCTGAATGCACAATTTCAAAAGGTTTTGAAACCCTTTTATTCCATGAATTAAAAGAGAGAACATGGTTTTTTGATAACTGACAACTAGGACAAATAGAATCAACAAAATCATAGCATAAACTGGACTTAGAAATAAAACTATCGAAAACTAATCTTTCAACATAACTACGACTACAATAGGCAAGTCGATTATGTCGGACATTGCCCTTATTAGACTCAGGCACACTAAAAAACACAGATTAACTCAACAACTTTGAATCTGACTTCAAAACAATGCTGATTGATTTAGATGACGGATCTTCTCTGAAGATGTACATATTACCCATTCATTCTTTTTCCTTCAACTAACATCCTCTTTGTGCGAAGATCCTTGACATAAACAAAGGTGGGAGTGAATACAACACTGGAGTTGGTATCATCAGATAACTTAGGAACAAAAACAAGAAATTTTCAAATATTTAGGACAAAGAAAACATTGGATAAACCAATGGATTTAGAATTCAATAAAGGAATGAAAGCATCCTTAGTGTGCGTGATGGGGTGATGAGACCCATCTCTAGTAATAACTCTATCTTTACTAGAATATGGAATCAACTTAAGAAGCTTACCTCCTTCTCCAATGATATGAATGACAACTCCAAAATATATGTGCCACAAATGCTGCAACAATGATATGAATGTTTTCTTAAGAAGCTTACCTCCTTCTCCAATGATATGAATGACAACTCAAATTGAGTCCTACGAGAGTTGCTAGCAACAAATGCTGCTTATCCCCAAACAACTTGAGGATTCTATCTTGGATCATCCTTATACCAATTGGCTTTGATATGTCTAGGCTTCTTGCAAATATAACAAGTAGGAATGCCTCTTCCTTGATTATTTCCATTGGGAGGTGTGTTAGGCAATGACAATGGACTACGACCTCCCTGGTTTCCTCCACGTCCACGACCTCTACCACCCTGTGGGCTTCTTCCTCTTCCACGAAATACTTCAGTAGCAAGAACCTCATGTGAGTCCGCTGGACCAGTAGAAGACTCTCCAACCACAATGTTTAGAGACATTTCCTAATGAAGCAATTTCCCTTTAAGATCATCAAAAGTAGAAGGTAATTGTGAGTACTGAATGGTCGTAGCAAGAACATGAAACTCGAGTCTTAGACCATTGAGTACTTGATGAATCTTATCTTTCTTTGTAACCCAGGGTTATCAGAGATTCAGAATCACCATAGGACATGGGGAAGTGCGCTTCCCCGAAGTGTGTTTCGGAAGCGCCACGTTAGAAAGCGCAAAAAAAATTGGGAAGTGTGCTTCCCATTTAGGAGAAGCTCATTTTCCTTTTTTTTCCTTTTTTTTATGTTTTCATTTTTATTTTTCTCTTTTTTTGCTTCCCCTTCTCTTCCCTATCTCTTCCTAGGTCGCTTTCAGTTTGCTTCTCTTCTCGCTTCCGAGATGATTCTTGGTTCGCTTCTAAGTCGTCCCACACTTTTCGCTTAAAATTTTGGAAGTGCTTCGCTTCCTGCTTCCGCTTCTCTAATCGCTTCCTGCTCCCGCTTCTCCAACTGACAATTCTATTGTAACCTCATGCTCTACTGAAGCCAGCTGATTTGTGATGAATTTCACCTTATTAAAATATTTCAAAACCGATATCGAACCCTTCTTGAGGCTTTGAAACTCCTTCGAGAACATAACTCTTGACTCATAAATATGAGAGTATGTATGCGCCAATTTTTCCCACAACTCCACGGCAGTGCAGCCATTAGAAATTCCCAAAAGAACCTCTTGGGATAAAGTAGATGTGATGTAAGCAACTAATGTTTGGTTTCTCTTCATCCAAGTCACATAATCTGGATTTCTGACAGCAGTAGTAGACACGACAATCCCTTTGTCATCTTTCTTTTCTTGCATAAGAAACTCTGGTGTGATTAGAATGGTCCCATCGAGATGCCTTGAAAGGTCATGACTATGAATGACATGAATGATTTGACGCTTCCAAGTTAAGAAATTAGAGTGATTTAGCTTCTTGGAAGCAAGCTGGGTGAGGAAATTAGAAAGAATAGATGAAGAGGAGTTTGAATCCATGTCAACAATCAACAATGACCAAAAGATAAAATAGAAGGAAAGGAAGGAGAAAACAAAGACAAAAATGGATAAAACTAGACAGGTCACAGGCAAGCTGAGAAACAGGGCACGCCACAAAAGTTTTGAATTCATGCCTCAAATTTTGATATGTGATAGACAATACTACATAGATTCTCAAAAACCAATTCGTTTGAGCTGATTGCATTTTTTTAAGATCGCAAATACTTGAAATCAATCACAGGTCTGATGTGAATCTGAGAATGAAAACAAATAACTAGTAATGCCCAAAAACAGCAAAGTCAACAACCCAAAAAAAGGAATATATAACGTGAGCCAAGATCAATTTCACGTCAATGGGAGTAACCCAATCTGATCCATATGGATATTAAAACAGATCAGATTATCAAAAGAAACAAGTGCAGGGGGCATTAAAACTAATGAGATTGGAACCAACAGTTTGTGGAAAGATTGATTGGGAATCAAGGAAGACAATAAAATGCCAAAATTTCAATGAGAGAAACCCAATAAGAAAGACAGATTCTCAGGAAGAAAAAGAAGAACAAGAATGAAGGAGAAAAAGAGAGAAGGGAGAACACCTTTCAAGCCCTCCCGATTGTACTCGATGTGGATCCTCGCGCTTTGATACCATGTAAGAATGCACAGCAGTTTGTTCCAGAACTCCTATGCAGTAGAAGAAGATGAGAAGACACAGAGAACGGGCTGAAAGCACATGATTCCCAATGTGGGAAGTTGTGGGGTATGGCTCTATATATTTCCAAGCTGTTACATCATGTTTCAATTACTGAATTACCCCCTGTTTTAACAGCATACAATAAAATACAAATAGGGGTAATAACACAACAAAAAATACAGATATAAACAGTTACAAATACAATTGGATATCCAACTAAGAAACCCAATCCAAATCCAAATCCAAATCCAAATCATATGAAGGGTTTTTAACAGTATGTGTGCCTAGACTTTCCTGTTATTGGTTGGCTTCTGATTGCTGGGTTAAAGGTAATATTTGTTGCTTAGTACTCCTGTAAAAGAGGAGTATAATTTCCATAACAGCAATGTTTTGGCATGCCCTTAATTTTATGCAGCTGGGTTAAATGTGTTATTTGTTTTTCGAAAGGCAAGCTGGGTTTAGGCAGACCCCTACCAGATTATATTGCAAACCAAAATTGCTGTACAGGGGAATCTATACATGCGAAAATTACAAAATTTACATGTATAGCTTACATATTGTTGATGTCGAGGTACAATCTGGAGGCCGGTCCTTCCATTGACGCTCAAGTTCACAATTGGCTATCTTAGCCAACACTCTTGGGATGGAATTGCAGTGCCGTGGGATGAGGCCTACTTTTACCCTCTTGAACTGGTGTAGCAAATTTAGAATTTCAGCAGGAACTGACCTGTCATGTCCCCTGCCTTCAAGTCTAGCATTGATCTGTACCACTAGATCCCCCCTGAGGACTCCACCATTATCTGCTCCTGGTGGTCAACTTTAGCCAAGATAAACTCCCATACCTTCCATTCTCTTTCCTGCATAGTCGCTCTGTGGAAGATACAACCAGCCGTCCGGAAAGCACCTTGAGAATCTTTAATGGTATAGTGGACCTTCCATCCTATGCTAAACAACCCAATGATGTTATTCTTCAACCAATTATTTGGAGGAGGTGGGGTTAAATGTGTTATTAGATACTCCTTGTTTTCTTTAGTGATTGATCTAGTTTGATGTTCAAAGAGCTTGTCTCAATGGAAAAAGGTTCTATCCCCTCTCTTGGGAACGGTTTGCTTTAATGTAGTTCTGTGGTACCTGCTAGTTTAACAAGATACTATATGTAACACCCCGATCAAGGACCTCGTGAGTCTGAGTTCGGTTGGTATTACTTTCCAGAGGAAAAACATGCAGAGTTTATACAGAGAAAACATGGCTAATTTTTTTTTTATTCTTTTTTCAATAACTCACTTTCTTTTATGTTGTTCATCATTCATAGCAAAAGAAATAATCAAGTACGTAAAGGTCCAATGACAAGAAAATATAAACACTACCAAGTGCTCTGCTGAAGTAGGAGTAATCAATCACGTCCTGCCTGTGCTATTGTGCTTGGAACCTACAGTTGTAATTATACAGAAGAAGAGTCTATGAATAATTATAAGCAAATAAAAACTTCAACTTACAATTGTAGTAGACTCTAAGTCCTTAGTCTGAGTTTAGTTTTCGACACACCACACAAGTTTGTATGTTTTAATTATCTCCCTTTAATTCTCTTAAACACTTTGTCATACCAAACTAGCACTAGGTCGGCTATACTGGTCATAGCCGTCTATGGGTGTAGCAACTCGCGTAGAAGACCCTAATTCTATATGTTGACAATGAACCATACACTCCTGGTGATCCCCGGATCACCAGGCATTGCAGTGAAATAAAAGGAAGACCCCACCAGTAGCTTGCCGGGAGGTCAGGCTCAATTTCAATCTCGGCATGGTTCATGCTACATCCTAACCATGATGGTTTTCAACCATCTATAGTTGTCTAGAGTCCCAAACTCTATGTAAGTATAACCTTAAGTCATATATTAAGATCATCATATTGAACTACATTCTCAAGCTCATATTTCACGTTTCTCTCACGAGTGATATCGTAAAATGATCATGACGAATCTCACTTTTCAATCTCAGAATGATATTAGGGTTCACACTTATCTCATACTAAGCACGCAACAATGTAAAGTCTCCACATCGTTAAATCACCGACGGCCCACTCTCCATGGTAGTTGTACTCTGGCCGCGAACTAGGTAGCCCTTACCATAGGTCACCACTTCTGGGATTTAAGGGGTTATGCATGCTAATCTCAATATAAACATTCACATGACATATATAGAATAAATAGACTCAATTCTAATCACAATCTCATAATGATTCATGTTATTTGCAAATTATAACACAGATATACTATCACATAAATAATCTCTTTCTATTATGCATGATATATCATGACCAGAGTTACCGAAGGCTTCTTAGGTAGGTGGGAAGCTCGCTTCCCGGAAACTCACTTCGGAAGCACGATACTCTTCGCTTCCGAAACTTTATGGGAAGCTCGATTCCCCCATACTTCTTCTATTCTTCTCATAGACATGGTCTATGCATACTATATACTTCTCACATTTCTTTTCATCTTTTTCATGTATTTTCTCTCACGCTTTCACTCACTTTCCATGTACTTTTTTAAATTGGTAACCATCATTGTTAGATTTTAACAAAAATTTAACTCTTTTACTGAAAAATCATCAAATATAAGAATGATCAATTTTATTGTAGTTTTTATTTCTTTCTTGTTTGATTCCATATTGCTTCATTTTTTATTCATATTTCGCTTTTAAATTGAAACTTCGCTTCTCGCTTCATATAAATTTTAAAATGCCTCGCTTCTCGCTTCCTAGTTTGGCAACCTTGATCATGACCGACTTGTGTATGTAATTATTTCATTGCAATACTTTCATGCATGGTCATTTTATGCATATAATGCTCACATTCAATATCTATCTTTCTAATCATGCTCATTCACAACATCAACAATAACATGTAACGCAAAAAGGTTTATTCACAACTAAAATTACTTATATCCCTTACCTCGAATACAAATACTGGTTTCTGATCGAAATAGAGTCTCAAGAAACTCTAATAGTAGGATCTAATCATTATACAAACATATTCGTATTAATACACATTACCTCTTATATTTTAACAAAATTATCAAAATACCCCTCCCGAGTTGGTTCGTTAAACCTCGATTTTTATGTCCTTGATTTGACCAAAACCAGAGGACAAGTAGATTGTCCTCTACGATACGAGTCAAACACACCAAACCTTACTCAATTTCGAGTTCAGAGTACAAAGTTATGCCCATTTTACCTAAACGGGTCTTGGGTACACACAAAAGGTACTTTGGTCATTTTAACAATTATCTCAAAATTTGAAAATTATTCAAAATCTTGATCCAGATCCATTTTTGATCTAGATTCAAAACTCTATGACTGGATCTAGACCCATTTTTTATTTGGATCCAGAACTAGTCTATCTAGTTATGAGTTGGATCTGGATCTAGCTCTAATATGGATCCAGAACTATTGGATTGGATCTAGACCCAATTCTGATTAGGATTCAGAACTGATCCATTCAGTTGGATCCAGATCCAGTTCTGATCTAGATCCAATATTGATTCGAACCAAATTCAGTTATGTTTTGAATCCAGAACAGTCAGACTGGATCCAGACCCAAACCTCTCTAGATCCAGTTCTATTTGGGCCGCTCTAGATTGACTGGATTTAGAATCAGTCAGATCCAGATCAGACCAGATCCAGACTGAGAACTGAGACACAACCAGACCAATTCGGTTTGATTTAGTCGGTTTGAACTGGTTCAGTTCGATCTGAATTGGTTTGGTTTTAAGCCGTTTCGAGTTGAACTGGTTTGTTTCAAGCTGACTTGATCTGAACCGGTTTGACACGATTTTTTTTTTAAACTCACCTAGTTCGGTCTAGGTGCCACCCAGACTGACCCAGTCTGTCCCTCTTAAAACTGTAGAAGATGAACCGAGCCCTAGATAGAGAGAGAAAAGAGAGAGAGGGAGAGAGGGAGAGAGAGAGAGAGAGATGGCTGCACAAGAAAAAGAGAACTCGTTAAGTTATTAGGGCCTCTCTTTATGTTAAATAGAGAGAGGCTTAAAAGCATAATTACAATCAAGCCCCATTATAAAAGCAAAAATACAAATAGCATCTTAATATAAAAGAACTTTACTTAAAACCACCTATTCTCAACACTCCCCTTCAAGCTGGAGCATAGATATCAATCATGCTCAGCTTGTCACAACATTTTGAGAAATTTGGTCTAGCAAGAGGTTTTGTAAACATATCTGCAACTTCGTCTTCCGACTTTAGATATTTTGTAGTGATATGACCAGCTTGAACCATATCCCTTACATAGTGGCAATCAACCTCAATGTGCTTTGTTCTCTCATGAAATACAGGATTGTTCGCTATATATGTTGCAGCTTTGTTATCGCACATCATGGTCATGAGAGTGGAAACCTTCACCTGAAGATCAAGAAGAACAGTACGAACCCACATCAATTCAGCAGCTGTTTGGGCCATAGCCCGATATTCTGATTCTGCACTCGACCTAGAAACCACATTTTGTTTCTTACTTCTCCAAGAGATCAAGTTGTCTCCCAGGAACACACAGAATCCTGTGGTAGATTTTCTATCCACTACAGATCCTGCATAGTCAGCATCAGAATAGGCCACTATCTCCAGAGTTCCACCTTTCCTGAACAATAACCCCTTTCCAGGAGAAGATTTTAGATATCTGAGAATCATAATAGCTGCATCCCAGTGTACCTCAGTTGGTTTGTCCATAAACTGACTAACTTTACTTACTGCTAAAGCAATATCCGGCTTGGTCACAGTTATTACATACAGTAGTTTCCCTACTAGGGAGCGATAGCTTTTGCTATCAACCAGTTTTGACCCTTCTTCAAACAATTGAACTTTATGGTCCATGGGAATATTTGCTGGTTTAGCTCCCAACATTCCTGTTTCCTTTAATAAGTCAAGAACATACTTCCGTTGAAACAAAACCATCCCTTCACGGCTCCTGGCAACTTCTATACCCAGAAAATACTTCAGTGAACCAAGGTCTTTTGTAACAAAGTGTTTTTGAAGATGAGCCTTTGTGGCATCAATAGCTTTCACATCATCTCTTGTAAGAATGATGTCATCCACATATACCACCATAACAACTATGCCAAAGCTAGTTTTCTTTATAAATAGTGTATGATCTGCTGCTGACCTATTAAAGCCAAAACGTGGCATCACTTCAAACAACTTTTGAAACCATGCACGAGGACTTTGTTTCAAACCATAAATCGCCTTTTTCAGTCTACACACCTTCTGACACTCCCCCTCAACCTCGAATCCTGGAGGTTGTTGCATGTAAACGGTCTCAGATAAGTCCCCATATAGAAATGCATTTTTCACATCTAATTGGTACAAGCTCCAACCATGCTGAACAGCTACTGAGAGAACAAGATGAATGATACCCATCCGTGCAACAGGAGAAAAAGTTTCAAAGAAATCAATACCATATGTCTGAGTATACCCTTTGGCTACTAATCTGGCCTTGTACCTTTCAATTGAACCATCAGATTTGTACTTTATAGTATATACCCATTTACATCCAACAATGTCAGCATCTGCTAGGGAGTCAACTAGATCCCATGTATGCTGAGATATTAAAGCATCTATTTCTTCTTGCATAGCCAGCTTCCAGCGAGTATCAAGTTCTGCCTGCTGATAGTTCAGAGGAATAGTTTCAGCAGATAAAGCTGAAATAAAAGATTTCATCTGACTTCCAATTCTGGCATCGGAGACAAAATGAGATATGGGATATAAGGTACATTGTTGTGTCCCCTTGCGTAGAGCAATCGACCTGTTATCATCATCATGAAGATCACTCTTATCAGTAGAACTTACCTCAGGGGAAGAAGACGATGAAGGCACTTGCGGAGGTGGATCTCTACGCACATATACCAATGGAGGATTATGAAATCTGGAAGAGGATGAAGTTTGGTTCGGGAATGAGGGCACGGATTTCAAAGAAAAAGGAGGTATAGGTAATGGACAAGACTCAGCTGGATCAACTTGCAGCGGGGAACCGATACTAGAGTAATATGGAGTGGATTCCAAGAAAGATACATCCGCACTGACATACTCTCGGCGAGAAGTAGGATCATAACATCAATATCCCTTTTGATTTTTGGGATAACCTATAAATATGCATTTTTGTAGCTTGAGCAACTAATTTATCACGGTCAGGGCCAAGTTTGTGTATAAAACAAACACATCCAAATACTTTGGGCGAGAGGGAGAAGAGGGGGTCAGCAAGAGTAGGTACATCCGAATCAGTCAACATTTGAACTTTTGCAACGGAGAATTCTGAAGATAAACCTGTAAGAAACCGAGCAACCATAGTTTGTTCTTGATGATCCTTTTGTTTCGAACAACAGAGGGGTCTGTGAGCATTAAGTCTTTCAAACGCAGCTTTTACGGAGGCATAGTACTGGGCCAAGGTTTGATCTCCCTGCTGTAAATTATATATTTCCTGTTCAACTTGTAGGATACGACTCACATTAGTCTCTTGTGAGTATGTATCTCGAAGATTGTCCCACATCTGTTTGGCTGCATTATAGTAAATTAAACCATCTGCAATATGGGGTTCAACACTATTCATAATCCATGACATAACTATGTCATTATCTTCATCCCAGGTAACATATTTTCCCACCTTTTCAGTGGGTTCGTCTTCCAACAAGATATGTTTTCTACGATGTCCAGATACTGACATCATAAATGTTCTAGACCACCTGACATAGTTAGTGTCATTCAACCTTACAGACGAGCCGTACGAAAATGGATTGGCAAATGCCTTATATTCTCTAATATTTTCCAATTTTGAATCACATTTCGAAGTTTCAGCTTGGTTCCGCAAAAAACTGAACAGACTCCAATCAAAACAGGGAAAAAAAACGTGTGTTACACTCACACACCAACTAATATTACAATCAGTAGCTGTTCACATACGAACCAAAAAAAAAAAACCCCACGACAGTAGTGAGCAGCAGCCCATAAACAGGAAAAAAAAATTTCAGCACGTTAGTGAATCACGACCACATAACTTCTGCATACGCAGAACCTGTTTCATAACAAGGGCAGCTCCCCAGACATGTACAACTTGACAATCAGTCATTTTTCAATCACGAGCAACACCACTACGAGTTGGATTGCTGTTTCTAAAAAAAAAACAGGAAGTCACGACATGAAAGCACGATAAAACCAACTCAGGACCCAAAAATCAGGGTATCACGACTGAAATAGAAGCACTGATCTCTTTCAAACATTCACTGCTGATTAGAAAGCAAAGATAGTAACACACAGAAACTAACATGCTTCAGTGCAGACTGTACCCATTTCCACGATATCAAGATCTCATGCGATAAAAAAACAGGGCCCCAAACAGATGCAGAATCACCAACAGCAAGCAAACATTTGCAGAATCACGACAGGAACTAAACAGGGCCCCAAACAGATGCAGAATCACCAACAGCAAGCAAACATTTGCAGAATCACGGCAGGAACTACCAACTCAGCAGTAGGTATTCACGAGAAAAAAAAACTAGGAGCTACGAAACCCACAACAAGCATCCACGACGAGCAGCATGCCCAGATCTGTCATCAGATCTAAAAAAATTTTTAATCGCTGACCTGATTGGAAAAAGATATTCATTGGATCTAAGTTTGATCACGATCAAGAAAGCCTCCACGATCGACTGTGCTTTGATCACACTCGATCACGCTCCCACGATCGGCTAGGCTCTGATACCATGTAGAAGATGAACCGAGCCCTAGATAGAGAGAGAAGAGAGAGAGAGAGAGAGAGAGAGAGAGAGAGAGAGAGAGAGAGAGAGAGAGAGAGACGGCTGCACAAGAAAAAGAGAACAGCTCTGCCCCTTCTGTCTTCTCCGACGCAGAGGGGCCGACCCTCTTTGTGACAGAGGGTCCAGCCACCACTGTCAGTCAGCCGACCCTCTCTCTCTCTCGCAGCTTTCCCTTTTTTTTTTTTTTTGTTTCTCGGCCCTCAATTCGCTTGGAAAAAGAAGGGAAAGAAGTAAACCTTACCTAGAGTCGTCGGCTGTTCGGTAAGTCCCCCCTTCTCTGAAATCTCGTATCTCTTTTTTTTTTCTTCACTCCCCTCTCCTTCTGTCGCTCTCTTGCTGGGTGGAGGAGGAGGCTGCATTAGGGCTTTTATAGCCCTGGGCTTTTATAGCCCTCACAGTGGGTGAGGATAACCTCACCCCCCTCCCGTCGATTGTGGGGGCTGAGGTTTATCCTCATCTCCCTTATATTTTTATTTTTTTTATCCCTCCCCCCGACAGAAAGGCGCTTACTGTTTCAATGAATATAAAAATCTGTTTGAACATGATAGAAAGATTGAGTGAGGAGAAATTTGAACTTTTATATATCTTCTAGAAGTGATAGAACCTAGGGTCTTTAACTGGTAAGTTGGTAGAGTTAGTAGATGTTATGTGTAGGAGAAAGATTGATATTTTATGTCTATAATAGACCAAATGGGTAGGTGAGAAAGCAAAAGTGATAGAACCTTGGGGATATAAGATTTGGTATACAGGAATAAATAAGAATATGAATGAAGTAGGGATTGTTATTAGTCGTGAGTTTATAGATAATGTAGTTGAGGTCCATAGGAAGGGTGATAGGATTTTACTTATTAAATTAGTATTAGGTACGAATATTATTAGTGTCTATGCACCTCAAGTAGGATTAAATGATTCCATTAAGCGTCAATTTTGGGAAGATTTAGATGGAGTAGTACAAGGGATATCTTATGGAGAAAAGCTTTTCATCGGCGGTGACCTTAATGGACATGTAGGCATTAGTAGGGATGGATTTGAGAGTATCAATGGAGGCTATGGTATAGGAGAAAAAAACGAAAGTGGAGAAAGGATTTTAGATTTTGGTTTGTCCTATGACATGATCTTAGCCAACACTTGGTTTAGGAAGAGGGAGTCTCACCTAGTAACATTTAAAAGTGGGGTTAATACGAGTCAGATAGATTTTTTCCTACTTAAAAAGAGAGATAGGGGTTGTTGCATCGATTGTAACCAGAAGAAAGTGTAGCTACACAACATAGAGTCTTAATTTTAGATCTTAGATTTAGAAAATGTCGCAAAAGGGATAAACATAGGATGGATCCTAGAATTAAGTGGGGGGCACTGAAAGGAGCTAAACAAGGAATGTTTGTAGAGCAGGTAGTTAAGGAAGCTGATTGGTGTCTCGAGGAAGATTCAGAATCAATATGGAATAAGATAGCGGGTTGCATGAGAAAGGTGGCTAAGGAGGTATTGGGTGAGTCTAAAGGCGGTGCACCGATAGGTAAGGATACATCATGGTGGAACGAAGATGTCAAATTAGCTATTAAGGTTAAAAGAGAGTGTTATAAAAGCCTAAGTAAGAGTCGTGATAATGAGAATTTGGAGAAGTATATGATAACAAAGAAGGAAGCTAAAAAAGTAGTTCGAAACGCAAGGGCTAAGGTATATATGTTAAAATATATGTAATTCATATATATGTATATATTTATATACATATATATTTGTATAATCTAAAATACCCGATAGGGGTATTTTAGTCATTTCACAAGTACCCGATAGGGGTACTTGTTTCTTTTCTTTCTTTTTGTATTTTTTCTTTTTATTTTTTATCTTTTATTTTTTGGTTTTTTGTCCACCTAATAGGGCCCCCACCATGGAGTCGATGGGGCCCCCAACGGTCACATTTGTGACCGTTGGGGGCTCCCAACGACTCCATGGGAGCCCCTAGGTGGCTCTTCTTTTAAGGCCATATGGCCACTCCTCCCCTCCTTCTTTTGTGTATAAATAGGGGTGAACCCCTCTTGTATTTTTCACTCTTGAGAGTTCTCTCTCTTTCAATAAGAGGCATTTATATTTTTATGTTGTGTTGTCTCCTTTGGGTTTGGGTATTAGCCCTTGTTGTTTGTTCATTAGTGGATGTTGTAAGTGCGTAGAGCACTCTTTACTTTTCCGCATATTTCATTACATGGTATCAGAGCCTTGTGTATGCTCTTCTTCTTAATATAGCTAGTTGTGTAGCTATATTTGTTTTTTTGTTGGTTCTCTCTTCTTTTATCCTTTTAAGTGTGATTATTATGGAAGGAGAACAAAAGATTGATCTCTCCTTCAAGCTCAATGGATCCAACTACATGATGTGGGCCGCCGCCATGGAAAACAACCTCAAAGGGAAAAAGCTTTGGGGATATGTTATGGGCACCATTCCGGAACCACAACTCCAACTAAATAAGATGGAAGGCGATCAAGAAAAAGCTCTTGAAGGAGATGCCCGCATGAAGGCCATTGAAGATCACCAATCTAAAATAGAAGATTGGGAAAGTAAGCATACCAAGATTCTTGCTTGGTTCATGAACAATGTGGAGCTTAAGATTTGCGCCAACATTGCCAAATTTCGGATGGCAAATGAAGCATGGTTCTTCATGAAAGGTATGTTTACCCAAAAAGACCTTGCTCGTCAATTCTTTCTTCAAGAAAAAATCCGGACTATCAAACAAGGAGAAATGAGTGTTAGGGACTACTTTAGCACTCTTGGCCCTCTATGGGATGAGTTATCCTTGCTAGAACCAAAATGGGTTTCTAGTATAGATGTGGAATTAAGGAGAGAACAAATGGAAAAAGAACACTTTTTCCAATTTTTACATGGGCTTAGGCTCGAGTATGAACAAGTTAGATCCTCCCTCCTACATAGATCAAAGCCTCTTCCTTTGGAAGATGCCATTGCCGAAATATGCCAAGAAGAAACCCGTCTTGGCATGATTAAAGGAGGAAATGATGTCTTGGCCGTATCTAAACCCGACAACCATATGAAAACCTACAAACCTCCTCATTTTGGAAGGCAAAATAACTATAATGGCAACTATAGAAAAGCCATTTGCCATCATTGTCAAGAACCGGGTCATATAAGACCTAATTGCCCTAAGTTGAATGAAGCACCAAAAAATAAAGTTGCTTTCGTTGAAGAAGCCACTCAAAAGAAAGAGGAAGCAATCAAAGGAACGGACTCTTTTTCTCTTGCTCAACTATCGGAGGCACTACAAACTCTACTCAAGATTCCATCAACTTCGGGTGCCGCCGTAGCTTCTTCCTCTCCTCCAGGTATGTCGTCTTGGATCCTTGACTCTGGAGCTTCCTTTCATATGACCCCTCTTGAAAATGAGCTTTCCGATTTATGTAATAATTATAAAAACTCCTATGTTTCAACTGCCGATGGTACATCTTTACAAGTAAAAAGTTTTGGAACTTTAAACTTTTTAAAAGACTTTTTTGTGCCAAACGTGAGAGTTGTACCTCAACTTAATTTAAATCTCCTCTATGTTGCTCAAATATGCGATCATGGATGTAAAATCTCCTTCTCAACCAAGGATTGCTCTATACAGGATCTCCGGTCCGGGAAGCTGATTGGGCAAGGCCATAGAAGGGGAGATCTCTATTACATGAGCAACTTGAAACTCCCCATTAACTCTTTTTGTAACCATGTCCAAGATAAAAATATTGATATTTGGCATCAAAGACTTGGACATCCAAGTTTCTCAAAAATGTACTCCTTTCCATTTGGAAAGAAATTTTGTAATGAGAAACATTTTGTTTGCAAGAATTGTATTTTTGGCAAAATGAAATCTACTCCTTTTCCAAACCGAACTTTTGTGTCCAAAAGACCTTTTGAGTTAGTCCATTCGGATGTTTGGGGTCCTTCCCCCATCATGTCTAAAGGAGGGTACTCCTATTATGTCACTTTCATCGATGACTACACTAGGTATGTATGGATTTACTTTCTCAATTTAAAATCCGAAGTCTTTGAGTTCTTCAAAAAATTTCATATGATAGTTAAAAATCAATTTTCAAGTAATATCTCCACTCTTAGATCCGATTCGGGTGGAGAATATTTATCAAATGAATTTCAAAACTATTTAGAAGTAAATTGAATTTGTCATCAAAGATCGTGTCCTAGGACTCCCCAACAAAACGGCTTGGCCGAAAGAAAGCATAGACATATCATGGAAACCACTAGAACACTCCTTATTTTCAAAGAAATTCCAAAGAATTTTTGGGCCGAAGCGGCCTTAACCTCAACTTACTTAATAAATAGAATGATATCTTCATCCTTACCGAATACATCTCCATACGAAAAACTATTTGAAAGAACACCTGACTTCAATAGATTAAGAGTCTTTGGATGCAAATGTTTTGTCCTTACTCATAAACGGGACAAATTATCTCCTAAAGCTATTGAATGCGTTTTCTTGGGTTATGGAGAAAATCAAAAGGGTTTTAGATGTTTTGACTTGAAAAATAACAAACTTTATGTATCCAAAGATGTAATATTTTTGGGAAATGAGAATGGTTTTGTGAAAACTAAAGATATTGCCGAAAGTGAATATACTTTTTTATTTGATCTTCTATCTCAAGAAGATGAGACTCCTCAAGAAGAGGAAATCTCTAATGAGTCTTTGAATGACCTAGAGGAAATTCCTCTTGATAATGCTATAGATGAGAATAATAGACCAATCCAAACATATGTTAGGCGTGGTCAACAAACTCAAATAAGTGCCTTGGAAAAATACTCTCAAGGATCCAACATTGAAGAAACATCTTTAAGGAGATCCAGTCGGATCTCCAATCCTCCTAATAGGTTTGTTTCCTATGAGTCCTTAACTCCTAGATATAGAGCATGTCTAATTGCGTTGCATTCATTTCATGAACCTTCACACTATAATGAGGCCAAAAATATTCCCCAATGGGTTGAAGCCATGAACTTAGAGCTTAGTGCCCTTGAAAAAGCAAAAACTTGGGAAATAACTTCGTTACCCACTGGAAAGAAATCAATAGGATGTAGATGGGTCTTCAAAATTAAAACCAAGAGTGATGGTTCATTAGAACGTTATAAAGCACGGTTAGTAGCTAAAGGATATGCTCAGGAATATGGTATAGATTATGAAGAAACCTTCGCACCTGTTGCCAGAATGACTAGTGTTAGGACTCTTATTGCTATTGCGTCAGTGAAAAAATGGCCTATCTATCAACTCGATGTTAAGAATGCTTTTCTAAATGGCGAATTAAATGAAGAAGTTTACATGGATCCCCCACCAGGAGTATGTATTGGTAAAAATAAAATTCTTAAACTTAAAAAGGCATTATATGGTTTAAAACAAGCCCCAAAAGCTTGGCATGATAGATTTAGTAATGTAATGACAAGTTTGAATTTTCGTTCATGTTATACTGACACTGCTTTGTTTGTGAAAAGTGCAGGGTCTTCTGTAGTTATTTTACTACTTTATGTTGATGATATGATCATCACAGGAAGTGATGAGAAAGGCATTAATGATATTAAAAAGGTTTTGAAAGAAAATTTTGATATGTCTGACCTTGGATTCTTAAGACATTTTTTAGGAATTGAAGTGGCGTACTCCCCTCGAGGGTACATTCTCTCTCAGATGAAACTTGCTGCTGACATATGTTCCAAATCTGGTATTTCCGACGATAAGAAGACAGAAACCCCAGAAGTCATCAATGCAAAATTAAGGTTGGAAGATGGAACACCTCTCGAGGATCCTACTCCCTACCGGCAACTTGTTGGGTCTCTAACCTACTTATCCATCACACGGCCAGACATTGCTCATGCCGTTCACTCTGTCAGTCAATTTCAACATGCACCTACAACTGTGCACATGAGTGTAGTCTTAAGGATCGTCAGATATATCAAAAATACCATAACTAAGGGAGTTTTTCTTTCCTCTGCCTCATCCCTTGATTTAATTGCTTATACTGATGCAGATTGGGGAGGAAATCCCAATGACCGAGTCTCAACTACCGGATTTTGTGTTTTCTTAGGTGACTCTATGATTTCTTGGAGATGCAAGAAGCAACACAAAGTATCCTTGTCCTCAACTGAAGCCGAATATCGTGCTATGACCACTACAACCATGGAACTTGTGTGGTTAAGAAGCCTCCTCAGTGATATGGGCATTGTCATCTCTACTCCTTCGAAGTTGTGTTGCGACAACAAAAGCGCAATCTATATTGCAAGCAATCACACCTTCCATGAGCGTACTAAGCATATTGAGATGGACTGCCATTACGTTCGTGATGAATACCTAAGAGGAACCATAGCACTACCTTACGTCACATCAGAGTACCAGTTGGCGGACTTCTTCACTAAGGCTCTTGCAGCTCCTCGGTTTTTGTTTCTTCTTAACAAGCTTTCGGTCATATCCCCGTAAAGCTTGAGGGAGGGTGTTAAAATATATGTAATTCATATATATGTATATATTTATATACATATATATTTGTATAATCTAAAATACCCGATAGGGGTATTTTAGTCATTTCACAAGTACCCGATAGGGGTACTTGTTTCTTTTCTTTCTTTTTGTATTTTTTCTTTTTTCTTTTTTATCTTTTATTTTTTGGAGAAATTGATGGAGATGTAAATCATAGGATAAAGGTTGGGTGGATGAAATGGAAAAGTGCTACTGGAGTGTTGTGCGATCGTAGAATGCCATTGCGGTTGAAGGGAAAGTTTTATAGGACGACTATTAGACCCGCTTTACTATATGGTACGGAATGTTGGGCTGCCAAGAGACATCATATTCAAAAAATGAGTGTAGCTGAGATGTGGATGCTTAGATGGATGTGTGGAAATACAATAAAAGATAAGATTCGGAACGAAGAGATACGTAAGAAGGTAGGTGTTGCACCCATTGAAAATAAGATGCGAGAGAATCGTTTACGGTGGTTTGGACATATTCGGCGAAGGCCTAATGATGCTCCAGTTAGAAGGTTGGAGAAATGGGAAAATATATTAGTTAAAAGAGGTCGGGGTAGGCCTAGGAAGACTTGGATGGAGATGATAGGAAAGGATATGAATGCTTTGAACCTCACCGAGGACATGGCGTTGGATAGAAATGATTGGAGGAAAAGGATTCATGTGGAAGACCCAAAATGAATTTCTTTTTTGGTTCATATCGCTGACCCCAATTGTTTTGGGATGAAGGCGTAGTTGTTGTTGTTGTATCTTTTATTTTTTGGTTTTTTGTCCACCTAATAGGGCCCCCACCATGGAGTCGATGGGGCCCCCAACGGTCACATTTGTGACCGTTGGGGGCTCCCAACGACTCCATGGGAGCCCCTAGGTGGCTCTTCTTTTAAGGCCATATGGCCACTCCTCCCCTCCTTCTTTTGTGTATAAATAGGGGTGAACCCCTCTTGTATTTTTCACTCTTGAGAGTTCTCTCTCTTTCAATAAGAGGCATTTATATTTTTATGTTGTGTTGTCTCCTTTGGGTTTGGGTATTAGCCCTTGTTGTTTGTTCATTAGTGGATGTTGTAAGTGCGTAGAGCACTCTTTACTTTTCCGCATATTTCATTACAATATAAGGAGGTTTATGACAAGTTGGATACCAAAGAGGGCGAGAAGGATATTTATAGGCTTGCAAAGATGACAGATAGGAAATCGAGGGATCTGGGTATGGTTAGATGTATCAAAGATGAAACACAAAGGGTTTTAGTCAAAGATGAGGAGATTAAGGAGAGATGAAAAGATTATTTTGATAAGCTATTTAATGAAAGTCATGCTCAGGATCTTGGAGACTTCTCCATTCCTTTTCATGAGATGAATCGTGACTTCATGCGCAAGATTCAAAAGAAAGAAATTGCAAAGGCTTTGAAGAAAATGAAATCAAGAACGACAGTTGGCCCAGATGGTATACCTATCGAGGCTTGGAAATGCTTGAGAGAGAAAGGTTTAGAATGATTGACAAATCCTTTTAACAAGATTTGGCGGACAAATAAGATGACTAATGAGTGAAGGAAGAGTACTTTGGTGCCTCTATATAAGAATAAGGGTGATATACAAGATTGCACAAATTATCGTGTTATAAAACTCATAAGTCATACTATGAAACTTTGGGAGAGGGCGATTGAGTATAGGTTGAGGAAGGTTGTCATGATATTGGAGAATCAATTTGGTTTTATGCCTGAAAGATCAACTATGGAAGCTATACATCTTCTCAGACAACTTATTGAGAGATATAGAGAGAGGAACAAAGATTTGCATATGGTTTTTATTGATTTGGAGAAGGCATACGATAGAGTACCTAGGGATGTTCTCTGGTGGACAATGATGAAGAAAGGTGTTTCTCTCAAGTACATTAGTATAATTAAAGATATGTACGAAGGAGTAGTAACCAATGTCTGCACTTGTGGAGGAGTGACAACCAATTTTCCTATAACGGTTGGGTTACATCAAGGATCTGCATTAAGCCCAGTATTCATCGAACGAGTTTATTGCCTTTCTTCGGGATAAAGGAATAAGTCGACAGGTTTCTTGCCCTCATACTCCTCAACAAAATGGGGTTGCGGAGAGGAAACACAGGCATATTATCGAGAGCGCGATGAGCATGTTACATGATAGCAATGTGCCCGTTAGTCTCTGGACAGAAGTTTTTCACACATCTGTTCATATCATAAATCGTCTTCCTATGACACTTTTGAATCAGAAATCTCTCTATTATACTTTATTTGGGCAACATCCCTCTTACGATGAGCTGCGTGTTTTTGGTTGTGTATGTTATGTACATATTGATTTATCTCTGCGAAATAAGTTTCAGGATAAGGCTGTCAAGTGCAGATTTGTTGGGTATGCAGATGAATACAAAGGTTATCGATGCTATGACCCTACTACAAAACGCATTAGGACCTCCAGAAATGTTGTTTTTGACGAACAAAATTTTCAGGTCAATGACCCTGCAGTGTTGCCACCTCGAGAATTAGAAGTATATGATCCATGGATGAGCACAGACCTCTTTGCTAATACAGGAGAAACATGTCAAACAAATTGCTCTCCCTTTGGCTTGAGTAGGGAATTGAATGACTCACAAATGCATGTTGAATTATCTCCAGTTGAGCCACCCCCAGTAGAACGTTTCTCTGGACAGATATACACTAGACGAAGCAAAAATACAGAGCCGAGGAATGTGAAGGAAAGCATCGCCAATGATTCGGCTCATAGGCCGTCACACATTAAGCATCCTATTCAACGATGGGTGAGTTATGAGACCTTCTCCCTTGATTTCCAGTTGTTTGTGTCTCAGCTCACAAAACAGAATGAACCCACTTGTTTTAATCAAGCTCTTCAATCTCGTCATTGGACTGAAGCTATGAATGAAGAAATGGAAGCTCTTCATGAATGCCAGACTTGGGAAATAGTCCCTCGGCCAGAAGGAAAGAATCTAGTTGGCTCAAAATGGGTTTATAAAATAAAATATAAGCCTGAAGGAAGTATTGACAGATATAAGGCGCGACTTGTTGCTCGAGGATTTACACAACAATATGGTGAAGACTACGACGAAACTTTTAGTCCCGTAGTCAAAATGGGTACTATTTGTATTATCATATCCCTAGCAGTCGATAAAGGTTGGAGCCTTAGCCAGATGGATGTTAAAAATGCATTTTTGCATGGAACTTTAAAGGAAGATGTATATATGGAGCAACCACTTGGTTATGCCGAGAAGGATCCTATTGCCTGGGTGTGCAAACTAAGGAAATCTCTGTATGGGTTGAAACAGGCGTTCCGTTCCTGGTTTGAAAGTTTCTCTATGCAGATTCAGAGTTATGGTTTTAGAAGATGCTCTTTGGATCACTCTCTCTTTATTTACCAAAAGGCGGACATTGTTATACTTCTTCTTATATATGTTGATGACATTGTGATCACTGGGAGCTCAGATAGTCATGTGCAAGACGTGAAACAGTTTTTAATGAAAACTTTCAAGATGAAAGATTTAGGAGAGTTGCGATACTTTCTTGGTGTGGAAGTTGACAGACAACAAGATACATTGACACTCATGCAACAAAAATACACTCTTGATCTTCTGGAAAGAGCCGGGATGACGAATTGCAAACCAGTCAGCACTCCTAGTGTATTACATCAAAGGCTGAGCTTTGAAGATGGTCATCTTTGTGTCAACCCTACAACGTATAGAAGTCTCGTGGGGATGTTACAGTACTTGACCTTTACCAGACCTGATATAGTTCATGTTGTCAATCAGGTATCCCAGTTTATGCATGCTCCAACGGAGGGTCATATGGAAGTTGTGAAGCGCATTCTACGCTATTTAAAAGGAACTATAGGAGACAGACTTGTTTATCGCAAGAACGATAATCTGCATAGAGGACATGCACTCATCACTTATACAGACGCAGATTGGGCAGGGGATCCAGATGAGAGACGATCTGTCTCTGGATACTGTGTTTATATTGGGCACAATTTAGTGTCATGGAGCAGCAGAAAACAAAAGGCAGTGGCACGATCGAGTACAGAGGCTGAATACAGATCGATGGTTGCAGGCACGGCAGAGGTCACATGGATTAGACACTTATTAAGTGATCTTGGGGAGACAATTATTCGATCATTTCTTTTATGTGACAATCAAAGCGCAATAAACATTGCATGTAATCCTATCCAGCATAGCAGAACGAAGCACATTGAGATTGATCAACATTTCATACGGCAGAAAGTCGAGATGAAGGAGATAGAACTACGTCATGTTCGAACAGAAGATCAAGTGGCAGACCTATTTACCAAGGGATTAACAAGACGTCAATTTTGGCTATTGAAGAGCAAGTTGTACATGCTCCAAAATCACGTACAACTTGAGGGAGGGTGTTAGAATACAACATTGCATATGTGTATGGATCTAGATCCAGATCCATACACATATTATATGTACACAGTTTAAATAGGATTTCATTAATGGCATTATTGTAATATGTATATGTTTTTAATTTATAATGCTTAGGGTTTTGGAGGTCGAGCATTGCAGTGCCGCCCCAGCCTTTTGTGAATTGCTCTCTCTCTCTCTCTCCCTCTTATCTCCTGTGAACAAATCTGATACCTAATACGTTTTGTAGTAGGGTCATAGCATCGATAGCCTTTGTATTCATCCGCATACCCAACAAATCTGCACTTAGCGGCCTTGTCCTGGAACTTATTTCGCAGAGATCAATATGTACATAACATATACAACAAAAAACACAGCTCATCATAAAAGGGATGTTGCCCAAATAAAGTATAATAGGGAGATTTTCGATCCAGAAGTGCCATAGGAAGACGATTTATGACATGAACAGATGTGTGAAAAACTTCTGTCCAGAGACTAATGGGTACATTGCTATCATGTAACATGCTCATCGCATTCTCGACAATATGCCTGTGTTTTCTCTCCGCAATCCCATTTGGTTGAGGGGTATGAGGGCAATAAACTTGTCGACTTATTCTTTTATCCCGAAGAAAGGCAATAAACTCGTTCGATGAATACTCTCCTCCACCATCATATTGAAAATGCACAATATTACAGGAAAACTTTGTTTTGATCATCGAATAAAATTCCTGAAATATTTGGAAAACTTCATGCTTATGTTTCAAGAAATATATCCAAGTATATCGGGAATAAGAATCAATAAAGATAACATAGTAACGACTTCCAGAGAGAGAAGATATAGGTGCGGGTCCCCAAACATCGGAACAAATAATCTCAAATGGCTTTGAAGCCCTTTTATTAATAATATGAAACAGAAGAACATGACTTTTGCAGAGTTCACATGAGGAACATTTTTTATTCTCTAAAACTGAACGTAAACTAGTCTTTGGAAGAAGACCATCAGATACAAGATTTTCAACGAAGCCCCGACTACAATGTCCCAAGCGACTGTGCCAAATATCTGGCTTATTACAATGAGATGAATTAAAAACTTCCAATGAAAGGAAAAACAAAGACTGTGAAGGTAGCTTGGACGACTTCAACTGGAGAACTGAGACTGAAGGCGAAGACATTGAGGGAATCTCCTTGAAGACGTACATGTTTTCTTGTCGTTCCCCCTTAGCGAACATCTTCTTCGTTCGTAGATCCTTAACATAAACAGAGGAGGGAGTAAATTCGACAGAAGAATTCATATCGTCAACAAGTTTAGCTACAGAAACAATGTTCTTTTTAATATTAGGAGCAAGAAGGACATTGGACAAGTGAAGTGAGGATGTTGACATAGGGATATGTGCACTGCCAGTATGACTAATAGAGTGATAAGTTCCATCTTTCGTAACCATACTACCTTTTTCAAAATAAGGCAATAAGTGAGATAACTTACCCGCATTACCCGTGACATGGGTGGCAGCACCGTAATCAACATACCACTCGCCTTGCTCATTTTGTTTGATCGTCATCTGTGACAATGCTGATAACAAAAGTTATTGCACAAAACCAACAATCAGCTTTCACATGTCCTCTTTTGTTACATAAGAAACAAGCAGGCACTCTCCTCTGATTTCCTGTATTAAAAACACTCAAAATATTAGGTGTAGGCAAGATACCACGTCCTCCTTGCCCAAAACGGCCTCGACCTCTGCCTCCTTGATGTCCTGCATTCCCTCGTCTAAAACCTACAGAAGTCTCCATAGCCAAAACTGAATGGGAACGAGCTGATTCATTTCCTTCTGCCCTTTGTTTCATAATCATCTCATGCTGAAGAAGTTTCGCTTGAAGGTCGTCAAAATTGGGCAAGTGGGCAAGACATGTCAAAGCGGTGGTAAACATGTCAAAGTTAGAGCCCAACCCATTAAGGAGTTGTTGTACTTTATCTTTATTTGAAATAGCACTTCCAATAACAGCCAACTGGTCAGTAATACTCTTCAAGCGGCCTATGTATTCCATAACTGTCATGGAGCCTTTCTTCAAACTTTGAAACTCATTCTTTAGGTATATAACTCGGGCTTCTAATATCTGAGATAGCTTACTCCATAAGTCTGCCACAGTCCAATCATCTGAAAGAGTAGCCAACACTTCTTGAGAGAGTGTTGACGTAATATAAGCAACCATCGATACCACTTTCTCTAAACTGTATACTCTAGATTCTTAATAGATTTGGTAGTTGCATCACCCTTCTCATCCTTGGTTTCCTGCAAAATAAACCGTGGTGGTACAGGAATAGAACCATCCAGGTGTTCATCGAGATCCCGACTCCGTATAAATGAAAGTATTTGTCTCTTCCATGTTAAGAAATTAGAATGAGTAAGTTTTTCTGTAACGAGCTGATTTAAGAAACTTGCAGAAGGACTTGATGACGAGTATGAATCCATATCAATGAAAAAAAAAACCTCTTTTTTTTTAACAAGAACGTAGTCTGTTACAGTCTGCCTATAGATGTTGTACAGAAAGCACTAATTCAGTGCTGATAGAAAAGGATGAAGAAAAACAATACAAAATTGAGAAAAATTGATACGATGATGAATGCTAGACTATGACAGTGATATTTAGAACAAAGTGATACGAATCGTCCAGCAATACAAGGAGTCAAAGAGTACTCACAACACACAGACTTAGGAAAGTATCAAGTTTAGAAGGAAAAACCATAGAAAGTGAAGTTGAAGTTGACGTTGATAAATACTGTAAGGAGATGCAGTTGTTGACAAAAGAAAGGTGTTATTGAAGAGGAAGGTACAATCGATCGAGAGGTCATTGACACAGATGATATTGATATTGAAGGCAAAAGAGACGTTGATGTTGAAGAAGGAGGTAGTCGCAAATAGTGAAGGATGTTGATGTTGAGGAAGGAAACAGTCAATGTTGAATATAAAAGGAAAATCGCAGACAGACTTGAATGCTGAAGCAGTCTTCACGGTTGGTGTTCTTGATGTTGAGGAATGTTGAAGGAGACGTCGCAGTCGATATTGAAGAAAGGAGAAGTCACAGATGGTGAAGGAGACGTTGATATCAACGGTGATGTTGAGGAAGGAAACAATCGATGTTGAAGAAGAAGTCACAGACAACCTTGAATGTTGAAGGAGTCTTCTCGGTTGGTGTTCTACAACCTGGCTTTGATACCACATGAGGAATCGAAAGAGCTTCACTCCACGGCTCAACCTGTACAGGAAGAAAAGAAAAAGGGAGAGGCACAATAGCTGGGGCGGCTGAACAACGCACACCACCGAGCCCTAATATATTTATAGCAAAACGATTTTACAATAGATACTAATATTACAAGAATGCCATTAATGAATCGTGAAGTTCATAATAATGCAAGATAGATGTGTGTATGGATCTGGATCCAATCCAGATCCATACATATGCTCTATTTTAACATCTTTTGCCTATAAAGCAAGTGTCACAAGTAGTCTCTCCCGTGGTTTGGTGCAGAGATGACTATTACTGAATATAAGCTGCATAAAAGTGCTCATTTCACCCAAGCTTGTTGAACTCGAGGATAAGAGATAAGGGACTGATCGCTACACAACACATGATTGTTTAACACAAGAGTGGGAAGTATGAAGAATGGAAATAAGTGGAAATAAATGAGAAATGCGTAGTTGAGTATGGGACTTGGAGCTGTATGATGTTCAACTAGAGATTTTCAGATTTTAGAGAGGGTAGGATGATATGTGGCATTCTTGTCGGGTTTTGTTGCTTGGATTTGTGAAGCCTATATGATTTTTAGTTCCTGTCTGGCGATGTATGTACCACCGACACCATTTGTGGGTTGTGCTTGAGAAGCCTTTCCTTTTTGTAGTTATATGCCATTTATTATTCCCTGCCTAAGGTAGCTCTTTTAGTGGTATCCTATCAAATATTTCTTTCTGTTAGGGTTCAGTTTTAGGAATATGAAAATTTTCATGAAGGTATGGATGATGACGGTAACGACCCCAACTCATACCCATGAAAAAGTGGCCAATTTTTTTTTTTAAAAAAAAACAAGTGCGGAAACAATCTCAGAGATTCGGGGCCTTACAGTTAAACACAACTACCATCACAAGGGATCTTGTACTCATTTTTCATACCAAACCAAACTTTATTTATTCAAATGTAAAGAGTCTAAGACAAGTAAATAAAAGTAAAGAAAGCAAAAAGAAACAATCACGCTGTCCCAAGAATCTGCCCTGCAGTCGTGTAGTCCCTTCGTGACTCTTCTCAAAAGCAAGTCCTCTCCACTAGGTATCTGAGGCTGCGCAAAACACAAGTAGGGTGTCAGAATCCAAAGAATCTTGCGTACAAATTTCTCTAATGAATCAAACAAGTAAAAAGAACATAAATAAGATTCATGCAATATTTCCGAGAGACGTAAATATAACACATTCATAATTCAACTAATCATTCATGCAATAAGGAACCATTATTAAGCATGAAATAACATATAATAACGATAAGGATCATAATTTAAACATTCAAGACATTTAACATACATTAGGGAACAATATTATGCATTCACCAATATTGCACAATTAAAAGAATAGGTAAATATGCATGATCTAATGCATAACAAAAATATGCATGATTTCAGTGCAGCGTATGAATAAATCATTATTATCGTTTATCAGAGTTTTTTTTTCATATGCATGTCCATATTAAATGCATACGATTTAAGTTTCTTTTTTTAATTACCATTGCCTACGGATACTCAAAACGGGTAAGAATTTTCGAGATCAAGTAGGGTTCTCAGGGTAACTTAGCACACAAGTTGTATTTTATTACTGGGTTCCAAACTTAGCCCTCGACCGATATAAGGAAACAACACCATCCATCGGAACATTAGAAATCAACATCTAATGTCGGGACACCAGGGACATCAGCATCCATAAGTGCCTCTTTCTTGGTATACCAAAACAAAGTTGTGTCTACGCACCACCCCTAAACAAAGTGTCAGACTCTTCCTAAAACCGTAGTCAGAAGAAGAACCTCAATATCGGGTTCAGGGGCAACAACAACGCACACAGAGTTTTAGTATCTTCACAATTTTTCCAAAACCGTAATATCTAAGATTCTCACACTAAAGAAAGGACATCAAGAAAACATAAATTACACCGTTCTTTACTTTCTTTTATCTTGTTATTAATTTATCTCTTTTACATTTGCAAATCAATATGCAAAATTAATAACATAAGCTTGCAAATCAACATACCAAGCTTTTCACGGGACCACAACTCGTGGCATCATGGAACAATGCAATAAAAATAATAATATTACATTTGATTTTTGCAATGCATAAATCAACTAAACAAAAAACAACACCTACCCAAGGCTCACACAACCTACGATGATCCATTTTGATCATCTATGCATTCATATGCAAAAATCATCAATCACATGCCACTATGCATTACTTTCACATGTTTATCAATGCACACTCATACATGCAATTTCCAGAGATGTACATAAAACAATAATATACATATGTATGTGCATGAGTTCACACATTCATGTTAAATGCTCAATGTCAGGTATGTATATGCACGTGTAAACATCCTTACTACAATATCCCAAAAATGCATCACAAAGCAAGTCTAAGCATGTGAGAAACATCACCCCTTTGTATGCAAAATAAAGCTTTCAACAATCATGCATAGAGATAAAGATGCAACTCAATATATTCTAGGCAGTGCATTCATCCAATTCTTTTACCAATTAGGGCATATTGCTGACATCTAATCCTTTGCCTTGCATTTGATAAACCACAACTTGTTAAGACAAATCATAAATGTGTATTATGCAGCAAGAAATTCCAGGGTCACCTTTAATGATTCTTCCATTTCACTGCTTACTTTCATTAAGGACAAAACTATTGTTTAAAATAAACTTGAAAAACACTAGCAGAAGTGAACAAGATAAACCTACAGTTTCCATGGTGTTAAATTGTGATTCTAAATATGTCATTCATATAATATCCTCAAATAACAGGTCGTTAGTTGGTATGGATTTTAAGATTTAGGACACTGATCTATTCTTCTAGACTTCATACCATCTTTTCTTATAAATTGTTTCCCAAACACCACAGATATTGCCCTCACTTTGACTAGTGTCAGAACAATTGTTAAGCTATCTGTATCTAAAAGAGCACATACCAAGAATAAGTTTTAATCTAATACCCTTGGCATATTCTGAAAATTTAAATGCACGACTGAATCTCTATAACAGCTCAAGTAGGTACCAATGGTACGCACATGTGCATGAAACAGTTTTGTAATAATACCATTAACATGCATCATAACATAACCAGTTTATGTTCATGAGCATGAATCTGAAAATATTCATGCCTAACTGCATATGCCCTTTCCTTTAGAAATTTTTTTTAACACATGTGACCCAATATCATAAAAATATTAATTTAACAATATATATTTATATTGTTTTCCCCTGTTTCTTTTTCAGGCAACTGGCCCAGCTGAACCCAGTCGGCTGGGTCTGTTCACTGCCAAAGCACACCCAGCCAACTGGGTCGATTGGGGGCCAAACCGAGCCACTTGCCCAGCACGATAATGCATATAAAAAAATTGGTTAACCACATATATACTGTTTTTTTTTTTTCGTTATGACAGTGTGCCAGCCCCAACCAACCAGTGGGCTGGGACTGGACTGTTCCAGGTTCAGTCCAGCTGACTGAATCGGCTGGAGCCAAATATATATATATATATATATATATATATATATATATATATATATATATATAATGTGTGTGTGTGTGTATATTATAATATTTTTCACATCAACAGTGGTCCAGCACCAATCTGGACAGTTGTCTGGGACTGGACAGCAGACTGTCCAGTCCCAGACAACTGTCCAGGCTGGCACTGGATAGTTGTCTATCCTGTCCCGAACCAAAAACCTCCATAAATTCAAAATTTTCACATTAACTGAATATACACATATTTTTATTTCCATAGATCTGGTTTCGTTTTAAGAACGACAGCCCCATGTCCACCCGTCCATAAATATACACATATCCAGAGGACAGATCTGTCCAGAACGGACAGAGGCTCAAATCTGGTCAGATCTGCCCATCATCATGGTGGCCAGATCTGTCCAGATCTATCCGCTAAAAGCATGGGACAAAACTGTCCAGATCTGTCCAAAGTGTCCATACAAGGCAAGAATATATATATATATATATATATATATATATATATATATATATATATATATGAATGAGGGAAAAACGTAAAAACATGCAGAAAATTATAGGAAAACGAATATCACATATTCTAAGCCTTCCTACATTGATTCCCATGGATTAAACCATGAAAAATCAAGATAGAATTCATGGTTCCTCGTAAAAATATTGCCTAAAGCTTATTTAGGCTCTTTTTCTCATCCGAGACAAGCCAAAGACCCGTACCATGCGAAGAAAAACGATGGTAGATATTGAAAAACATGAGTGGATGGCTGGAAAAGATCAAATATCCTCCTCTTCTTTCCTCTTTTGCCTCTCTTTTCCTCACTTTCTCTCTCTTCCTCTTTTTTTTCCTTCTCTTTCTCTTTTCTCTCTTTTTTTTGAAGTCTTTTTATAGACCCTATAGGGGAGGACGCCCCCCCCCTTCTCCAGCCCATCTAAAAGGGCTGGAGAGAGAGAACTCTCATGAAAATAAAACTCTTTTATATGAGTTTTTCGAAAATTTTAAAACTCTTCAAGTTTGACTTTTTGAAATTTTGTTAAAAAAGAACTTTTAGTCTCTCAAATCCTTTTGAACTCTTCCATAGGTGTTTAAAGGCTCTTTCAAGAGTCCTAAACAAACCCCAAAATAAATTTTTGGAATTGCATTAAATTAATTAATTAATATTAAATTATAAATAAATTTTCAAAAGTTTTAAAAAATTACTAAATTAATGTGGGAGGCTTCTTAACATAAATAAACCCAAATTTAAAGTTTTTTGATGAATTTAAAGTTAGAAAATTGTTGGGCATAGATCTGGATCCGAATCCAAGACCCAAATTCATATCCGAAATCCAAATGGGTTCTGAAGTGGATCAAATCTAGATTAATATGGGTCTTGGATAGAGTCCAAATCTATATTAATTTGGATCAAATCCATCAGATCCGATCCAAGTCCTGATCCGAATCGATAAACTGCTTAATTTTTGGAAAAATATGATTTTCGGGTCAACTGTAGCCCGAATCGAGAAAAATAAAATATAGTTGTGCTCAGAATTCTGAGACGCATCCAACGACATATTACATGAATTTAAAGTTCCAAATTTTGTTCGAAAATAACCTGAATTTTGCTCGAATTTCACTTGAATTTAAAGATCGAAAATAAAACTTTTTCTCACATTTCGATTGGATCGTTTGGACATAGAAAATGCGACCTGGGCCAAGCTCAGACTCAAAAGCATCAATCTAAAATCGAGGTTCAAACGATTTTTCTCCCGAACTTAGCCAAATTTTTGAGAATCTTAAATTTAACTAAGTGTGAAAATACGCGACATTACAATGACTATTTTCTTTAAGTGAGGATACTAATTTCTTGTTTGAATTTCCTCTCTTCTTTAACATTCATCTTCATTATTAGTGTTGGTGCATTGTTGCCAGGTTGATATATTATTCAATTTTACATATATCTGTGTTGATCTGTGTAATCATATGCTTAACGGCTGTCAAATGTTTGTTGTACTATTCACGGCAGCAAAGAAGAAATGTGCAAGTTCTAAGTAATATGCATAGTAGTTCAATTCTAAGAGGTTGCTGTGGTACTTTTGAGGAATTTGTTGGCCATAAGGATAACTTGTCTCCAGGCATGGTTGTAATGCAAATCTTTAATGCGCTTTTCAGGATCGTTCATTTTCACTTTTGTGACAAAGTGATATTTCAATATCATCCTTGATTTGTCCATTGATCATTTGTATTCAAAATAGTCTTTCATTATATCTACCAATCCTGTATTTGCTACGTGTTAGCTGTCAAGCGATTCCATCTTTTTCTTCCCTCCAATTCTTTTGGAAGTTCTTTTCCTTTCATCTACTCATTAGTTTATTTTGTAGGATTTGTAGCTTAGATTTCCTTTGCATATCACAATACTGGTTCTGTTTGTTATGAACAAAGTATCCTTTTTCTTTGGTTAAATAACTTAAGTTAAGGGCTCAACTGTATGAAGAGTTGGATGTCATGCACATTATGTTTATCTTGAATTTGTACCAACCTTAGTTGCAATCCTAGTTTCAGAAATTAACGTGGATGTCTGTATTTCAGTAATCAGGTCAACTCAGATGGTCCATTACTTACATAGTGAAGCATCTTTATTAAATGAAACTTCTCCTAAAGTCTGATAAGGATGGCTTCTGATCGCTGTTATTTAAATTTTATTTTCAACTTTAATACTAATTGTCATATTTTTTGTAGATGAAGCTTGCACAGTTACAGCAACAACAACAAAACAATAATCAGCAACAGCTCCAGCAGCACATGCTGTCAAGTCAGCAGTCTCAGAGCAGCATTCATCATCTTCATCAGCAAGATAAAGCAGGCAGTGGTGGTGTTGCTATGGATGGCAGCATGTCGAATTCCTTTAGAGGAGCTGATCAGGTCTTGTACTTTCTTTTCACTATGATACATACTTCTGGATTTATGTTGATGGTAGATTGGATTCTGTTATGCTTTGAAATTGTTGTCCGTAGATTTTTTTCTGGCCCTATAGTAGTTCTGTTAGTTCCTGTCAACCTTGATCTGAGTGATATTTAAACGTCTTTTTTTCACCTTTTTTGTGGATTAAGACGGCTTCCAAGAATCAGAGTGGAAGAAAAAGGAAGCAGCCAGTGTCATCTTCAGGTCCTGCTAATAGCTCAGGAACAGCAAACACTACAGGACCGTCGCCAAGTTCTGCACCTTCTACCCCATCAACTCATACACCAGGCGACGTAATGTCGATGCCATTGCAGCATACTGCTAACTCATCTAAAGCTTTAATGATGTTTGGTTCAGATGGAACTGGAACACTTACGTCACCATCAAATCAACTTGTAAGTAACTTCTTTGCCCAAACAATTTTAGCTTGTATTGTTTGTTATAGATAGGAAACCTTTTCCTTTGATGATCATGTCATGGATGCTCGTATACATTCTCATTAGCACTCCATTTTGGCAGTGGGATGACAAAGATATTGAATTGCAGGCTGAGATGGAAAGATTTGTGGATGATGGTTCATTGGACGATAATGTGGAGTCATTCCTGTCTCACGATGATGCAGATCAGAGAGACACAGTTGGGCATTGTATGGAAGGCACCAAAGGTAAATTGATGTTTCTATTTTTGTTCATTTCCTCACCTAGTTGCACTTAAGAATGACCTGGTCATACTTATTGTTCTTATTCTCTGTGTTCATTATTGGTTATTGATGAGTTTGTTTGCAACAATCTTTTCTTAATTTGGACAAACTTATCCTTTCAGGGTTTACATTTAATGAGATTAATCATGTTCGGGCAAGTTCAAGCAAAATCACTTGTTGCCATTTTTCATCAGATGGAAAACTATTAGCCAGTGCTGGCCATGAGAAAAAGGTGAGATCTAAATCTTGTATTCAGTTGTAACGAGAATACTAAAAATAAGTTATTTTTTAATTGATTAGGGAAATTTTGAGATGAACAAGAATGGAAGTCTTAACTTTGGAATAGAGAAAGTGGCACTATTTACCAATTTACTTACTATGTGGGTAACTTGACATTCAGGCTGTGCTGTGGTACGCGGAGACTTTGAAACAAAAGAGTTCATTGGAGGAGCATTCCTTGTTAATCACTGATGTTCGTTTTAGTCCAAGCATTCCACGTTTGGCTACCTCATCCTTTGATAAAACCGTCAGGGTCTGGGATGCTGACAAGGTGTTTATGCCATCTTTTTTTTTTGTTTTTCATCTTTTCTATATTTTGGTTGATGATTCAACTCTCAGCGCTATTTGACCAGGTTATTACTAATGAGATAGATCATGTCAAAATGATTTTCATGAAATAATGTCCCAGTAGATTATAGACTTCAAAGTCCTACATAGATGTTCAATGTCTCCTTATGTGTGTGCACACACTCATGTAGCAAGGCTGTTTGTTCATTGGTTATTTTGGATACCCAGATGAAGACAATGTCCTTGCTATGCAGTCTGTTTTAACTAAAGATGCATCCGTTTTGTGGTTTTCCGTATTCACCCTTTACAGGTTATTGATGCTTCAATTAACTGCTATTTTTTCCCCTTCTACAGCCTTCCTACTCACTCCGAACTTTTACGGGCCATTCCATGTCTGTCTCGTCTCTGGATTTCCATCCAAATAGAGAGGATCTAATCTGCTCTTGTGATGGGGACAGTGAAATCCGGTATTGGAGCATTAACAATGGCAGCTGCACAAGAGTATTCAAGGTCTGATTTATATTCTAGTGCTAGGACATTGTTTACTTCTCTATTGATATTGTATTGCTTGCTTTTCTGTGTTAATCCTTGTTTTTCCCTACAGGGTGGCTCAAACCAATTAAGATTTCAACCCCGTGTTGGGAAATACCTTGCAGCAGCTTCTGAGAATGTTGTGTCTATTCTTGATGTTGAGACACAAGCCTGCCGCCAGACTCTACAGGTTGACTATCTAAACTTGTATTTTTCTTGGCCGTTAGATTTGGTTTTATATATTTGTCCAGCTACAACTCTTAATTACTATAAAGCAGCTGCCATGATAGCTTTCTTAAACAAATAGTTCTTTTTCTGGGATCATGATGTTAGGCGCACACAAAGACCATCCATTCCGTGTGTTGGGACACAACAGGTGACTTACTGGCATCTGTGAGTGAGGACTCAGTTAGGGTCTGGAGTCTTAGTTCTGGAAGCGAAGGTGAATGCATTCATGAACTGAATTGTACCGGCAATAAATTTCAATCTTGCGTCTTCCATCCTAACTACCCGTCATTGCTAGTGATTGGATGTTATCAGGCAAGTCATGCTATCTCCAGCCTACAATTTTTACTGAAGGTTTCAGCTGACATGCTTTTCTTTCTTCAGTCCCTGGAGCTATGGAACATGGTCGAGAACAGGCGCATGACCCTTGCTGCTCATGAAGGCTTGATTACGGCCTTGGCAGTGTCAAATGTCACAGGGGTTGTCGCTTCTGGAAGTCATGACAAGTTTGTGAGACTGTGGAAGTGAAAACTCGTATATATATAGTGCCTAACCTCTTAGTTGCTATTCTAACTGCATAGCTGCTAGCAGGAAGTTTTCTAAGAGCTTGTTGCTTGACTTTTAACAGATGGAAGCAGTCCATAATTGTTTCAGTGCTAGTTCCATTTTAGTTCGTATGTCATCATTATGGTATTTTCATTTCAACATCAAGCATGCATCGTTGTATCGGGTTCCAGTAATCATTCAACTTCTGCCATTGATATGCTCTTGTGGTGGAATTCTCCTGATAGAGCCAGAACCTATTGAACTCTGGCAACTCCTATGTAGTATCAAGTGATTTCTAGTGTTAGCTTAAACATTGCAGTAATGCATGTCGTCTAGTGCTTGTATGTGTATCGTGTTATGTCTATTGGCTATTGCTGAACAGAGTGGCCGGAGTTGTTAGAAGGCTATTACCCCTCAAAATGCCACTCCACTGTGCATGTTGAGAGGCTAAGTTTTTCTTTATGATAAGGCATGCTTGGGGGATAACCTCCACTAGATTTGAACCCGAGACCCCTCGGTTATGATAGTGTGACATAACCATCCATCCCTTTTCCACAGATGAGTTGCCTATGCTCTGTTAATTTTAATGAATATTGGTTTGAGGCATGGTCCCCAATATAATAATAGCAAATGATTGCTTTACTTACCGTGACCATTTTTTTTTGAATAATCCAAGGAAAAAAAACCCCTCATCATCAACCTTACATTGGCTGACCTCCAATTGGTAAAACCCTTGAGGTCCCCCTGCTTACGGGGGACTGGAGTACACCCAGCTTCGACCTTGCGACCGCAGGAGATGCCACTTGTGGGTTTCCAACTTGTGATGTTCCATCAACTTGGTGGCATTCACAAAGTCACCCTACCAGATAAGTGGAGCCCTTGTGGGTATATCGTCAACTTTGAATTATAGTTTTTGGTTTATGTAATTCTACCTAAAATGTTCGCCGATATTTGTTCACTGTGGTATCTATTATAGTGAAGTTATAAGCCTACAAGGGCTCAGTATACCTGGTTAGGTGGGTCGGCTCAAGGAATCGAAGTTGAAGGATGTTGCAAGTTTGATAATCAGGGTGAACATCCTTTGCTGCACGGTCACATCCAATGGGAAACTATGCTTAGTGGGTGTGAACAGTGCTCTTGAAGTTTTACACGGTGGACACTGAAACAGTTGCTGTGACCAACGTGACACCAAAGCTCATAAGAGACGTTCCAACCATCAAGGTTGTTCCGACTACCACACCAGATAGGCTTTAGATTGTAAGAGGAAAATTTGTCAGGTTTTGGATTCAGATCCAAGTCACGTCGACTGGATTCAAATCAAACATGCATGGTTTGGATCTTTTGTAGAAAGATAGGGGCATATGTGGCTAACATAAAGGAGTGTTTGTTAGATGTAAACAAATCTAGGAACTAGATTTGGCCTCTAGTTACAAATAAATCCACACTAATTGGATCTAGCATTAGCATTAACATTATTGAGCTTGGACTCAGGTTTAACGACAGCTAAGTCTCAATCCATGTCCGAATCTGAATCAAAATAACCTTCATATGTTTACGTAAATAGTCTTCGCATGCAAGAGGTTCTTAATTAATCAGAATTAGAGCTCTATCCAAATCCAGGTTTGATAACTTGTCAACAGATCAGACCAATTATTAAATTAGAGCATGGGTCTAGCCTGAATAGGGGCTTATGATTATGTTTACATATCAGGCTCAATCCATGCAATGCATTTACATAGTCGAATATCAATAAAAAGGGAAAATAAAAATAAATATATTGATCCCAAACTATTTCACCAACCTCATTTTCCTGACCATATGGAAATTCAGACAGTAATTGGTTCAAAAGATAAAATAGCTTATAGAACACTAACTGCCTTAAATGTGTGACTTTTAGTTTTAAATGTTACCAAGATGAGTTTACAGTTCATTTTTACTTGTTGGAAAAGCACTACAGTGTAAACACCCATAAAAGGACACCATCTTGGGTCACCCTTGCATCACCTAACAATCAGCTAAATTGGCTACCTATAAGTAGGGGTGTCAATGGGTCGGGTTTACCCGGACCAAACCCTATAGGATCTGTGTATGGTGACAAATAAGAAGACCTGATTATGACCCAGGTCCAGATCCGAAAGTTTGATAGATACATGGATCCAGGTATTGTTTGTAAAATTTTATACCAAACCCGGGCCCGACCTGAGTTCGGATTAAGGCCCACAAATTTTCAATGAAAAATGATAAAAATTATTATTTTACAAGGTATGGTCCGGGTCTGGTTCATGTAGTTCTTATCAGGTCCGGGTATGATTTCTCTTATAGTAGACCCGATTTGACCCGGGTCCGGACCCAATACCATACACAAAAAAGTGGTCCAATTCTGATTCTACCTGGGTCTGAACCAAACCCGACCCGTTGACAACCCTACCTGTAAGGGGTCCGTTTTATAAGCTTTCAGCTACCCACCCAACATGGACTGGTATGCGGGACATCTTTTGAGCATTTCTCATAAATGCCTGGAACTTTTGACTTTCTAGTAGACATCATGGTACTATTGCTAGCACCGAAGATAAGTCCTACATAATGGTCAACCGCCCAACTTGGGCAGCAATAGAAAGGAAAATATTGGTTGCCTTCATGGCTCCAAATCCCCCTTTTTTTTTTTGACAAAAATATGATTTTTTGGTGGTTGAAAATTAGGTATACTATATAGGTCATTGATTTTTCAAGCCTCAAAAAATCCAACATATATGTCGGAAAAGCATGATTTAAATATCAGTTACTAGTAAACTAAACATGTAGATCACATTTGGAGGGTCAGATGTGCAAAAAAAAAAAAAAAAACAAAGAAAAAAGAAAAAAATAGTTTTTTTCATGAAGGGTTCGGAAGAAATTTGTTGGCATCTTTCGGCAAGTTTTGGTGGTGTCATTATCGTGTACACTTGTGTGCCATTTTTGTATTATTGTTGAAAAGTTTGTCACCCCTAAATGTAGAAACTTTTGTTGAGAATGTACTTTGCTTGATATGTTACCTATTCTATATTTATATAACTTTGTATTTAAAACAAATAAATTTTGTTGTGGGCCTTGGTGTGCTTCAAGGAAATACTCATTCAATATAAGATTGCCAGAACAAAGGAATCATAGGGAAGTTGTTTTAAACATTGTGGCTTTCAATTGTTAGGGTTTTGGTAAAGCTTAAATAACAATCCTCATTTGGCTGTTACCAATTCACAAAAAAGATGATGATTGCAATCTTTGCTGCATGGTTTGGATCAAGCTGTTTGCACATTAAGGCCCTGAAATAGTAATGTTGGTTTGATCTGCATCAAATAAACTTTACAAGTTTAAAATAACTTGACCACTTGATATTGCATCCTATGAACCTAACCTATGGATAAATGACCGGCATTTAGTATTGAATGAGATGGCTGGATGGTTGCGTTGTACTATCACAACCGACGGGTTTCGGTTCCGAACCATTTCCATCCAGGTGAAAAAACCCAGAGGTTGGGGCCCTAGCCGCCATCTCTTGTTTGGGCATGCTCACTACAGGTATCTTGGTTTGTACGCATGTCATATTTCTAGCCGAACATCAAATAAATTCAAGGCTTGTTTCTATCCAAATGGGATAAAATAACATAAAATGACCGTTTCGATAAAAATGATGTATTACCTTAAAAACCCAACAATTTCTTAAAATCCACCGTACTACAAAAACCTCAAATATCCAACTTTGTTAGGATTTTTTTACCCTTTGCATGTAAGAAACTCACAAAGTTCGTGTGATATATCGCTCTGCTCGTCGGATATAGCAAACTGTCATTTAAAATAAGATCCACACATTTTTTTACGGACCTCATGAAGCGCGAAAAAAATTATGTTATTTATATGGTCTTCTCTATAAATTGTAAAATTACAAATACCTTAGTAAAATCATATATTTTATACCAAAATCGCAGGAAACTAGGTGAAGCATCTTTCTCCTTTCTTTAACCCTTACTTAAATGTATGTTCGTGCATACTTTTTTGCGGTCTTCACGAATCACAAAAACAAGTTTGCTGAACCTCCTTATGATAATAACTTCACAAATATCTTCGCAAAATTACATATTTTATACCAAAGTTTTGTGAACCTCCTTTCTCCTTTATTTAACTCCACATCTAAATTTGCGATATTCTTTCATGTTTGCAATTTTTCTACTATAATAAATGTGACTCTTCGAGGGTATAAAAAGTGATTATCCGCGCCCCAAGGCTATTTTTACATATTCTAGGGTTTCTTTGAGGTTCCCAACTTGTAGTCTCCTTCTTAACCTTCTTCGAAAAAATACGTTAGCTTTTTTGGCAACTGTTTTTGGCCACTTTTTTCAGTGATTCATCGACAACATTTAATCGTCGAGTTTTTCAGATTCATCAATGGTGAGTTTTTCGATAAGCACATTCTTAATGATGAGTTTTTTTGGTAAACATAATATTTTTGATAACCCTTTCCTTAAGTTGCATATTTTCTCTTGTATCCCTCTTTATCTTTCATACAAAAAATATGCCTACAATCATACATTGAAAAATGTAAGACACTATAGCGGTATTAGAGGCATTATAATTTTTTTTTCTTATTTGATACAATTAAACATTTTTTTATGCTTTTTATGTATGTTTTTTAGTTTAGTTTTTCTGGACTACATACAAACATTGTTTGATGGCTATGAACACTTTTATTTTCTAAATCTTAGAGGCTCCAGACTCATGTTTTTAGTTTAGTTCACTGTTTAATTTATTTTAAGTTGTTTTGTATGTAGTGTTGTTGTTGTTGTTGGAGTAGTAATGATAACTATGACTAATAATTTATTCTTATTGACGAATAAATTTTATGCTTCTTAGTATTGTGTATACTTTAATGTCATAGGTTAAATCATGTGTTTCTTAGTGCTTTTTAGTATTGAGTTTGAAGAGTTTAACATAATATGGTGATTGAGAAGTCTATGTTTGAGGGACCCACACCCATATCATCTATTAGTGTTGGAGTATAACAAGAAATGCCAGAAAAAAAAACTATGCACTGGGTCATCTTATATATTATGATGTACGAAATCAACTTAAAAGGTGGATAGAGAGGAAGCTTGCTTTATAGCCAAAATACGAATGCAGTCTCAGTTATTAGCCACCCCTAAATGAACAATATAAAATATCTGAAATGTTGGCCAAATTACATTTAACATATCTTTGGGTGGCACAAAACTGAAGCAGAATATGTTAAAATTGATGAAGAGTTTGTTTAATGATGTCTACTATCTCGGAAGCATCTAAGGATGGAGAGGTGAGGGAAACTCAACGAACAAACTGTTTGACCCATGCACTCACTATAAGGTTGTTGCTAATGTAAATGATCAGATAGATGAAGTTGAAGATGCGACCATGGATGATAGAGGGGCGAAGGGGGGATCTCCATAAGAGGAGGAGGAACATCAACAAGGGGAAGAGGCACTCTAGCAAGAGAAGGAGTTCCTTTACATTTAGGGAAATTTTTAAGATTTTTTTTTGAAACCGAAACCCAAAAATTAGGATTTTTTTAAATAAAAAATTTAAGAATATTTTTTTTAAACCCTTTACATGATTTTCAAGAAATACAATGAAAACTCTTTTAAACATGGTTAAAACCTTGAGTGAGTTACAGTTCTCAACTCACACATGTAAGATTAGAATTAACTTAATCAAACCATCACTTGAATTGAAATAACTTAAAGCACTAGTCTCACTTAATAAAAATTTAAAAGTTTAATGAAATAATCAAATAATAAGAATAAATCAAATCCTCCCATAAGCTTAAAAGAAATGTGTCTCTCTTGAAACTACCCTGAGCCTCCCGCCATCATCAACTAGCTTATTCGCTAACTGAAAATGTTAAAAGAAGGGGCATCAACAACGACCTCAATAGGAAACATAACATAACAAAGGCATAAAAAGAATACAACACATATCTCATACATCTTTTCATAATCTAAAAACATTTATAACATGATAATTACATGACATACAAACATTCACAACAGAGGATCAAGATTTCATAATAAGTAATAGGCACACACATTTAAAATTAACAAATCTTACCCACTAGTAAGAGCACCTACAACCACACCTGTTAGAAATTCAGATCATAGACAAATATAAAATCAAGTATGCCAATATTCAACACCCATGCATGTAATCATAAAATATACATGAAGCATATGACATGCATACAACATATGACCCTGATATACTTGTAAAAATTTTAATGTATTGTTTCTCTTTTAGAGGGTATACTCCCGGTACCTAACTCCCACTCAACAATTATTTGGGGGTTTATTATTTTATGTATTTTATTTTTTTCAAAGATCCGAAGAGTGTACAAACATTCACTGGGCAATTCATGACCTTGAAAACCGTGCAAAATTTTGATTCCTACTCTGCACTGTAGAGTACTAGACTGTAGAGCTAGGCCTTTTTAGTAGACCGGGTCCCCCTACATTCAGAGATAAGAAACCCATAGAGACACCTTTGCTCTCTGAAAACATTAACAACACTTTTCTCGATCGTGTGCACCGACCACCCTCTCTAAGGTAGTCATGGTTTGAATAGGCTACTAGGTATTCTTTATTAAGGTTGTTTAAGTGTTCCCACTACTAAGGATCTCTTAGCTTAGTCCCTCTCGAGGACAGCAATATAACACAAGTCATTTGTCATCCAAACCTTAGAGCCAATAATGCCTCCTTAAGGCTTAAGTGTGTATGAGCATGTTAATTATATATTTAACTTGGTGCTTACTAACACCCCTAGTTCTACTAAACCTGGCTCACCTACGAGCCCAGTGAATGCATGTCTTATATGACTTATAACATATTACATGCTACATATCACACTATATGATACATGAAACTCATTTCAATATAGCATGAACCATGAATTGTATAAAATATCACATATATGCCCATGCACACTGCATGACCTATCTATCATGCTCAAAACTCATATGAAAACATACAGTCTCATATATCATTATGTATAAATCACTAACATGCTTACATACAACATAAATATGAAACATCACATATTAGAAAATACATGATTACCATTTCATATCCTATGCAAGCATAAGATTTAAAACAAAACATGTTTACAAGACATGACATATCCCAAACTAGGAATGACATACATCATAATTTTAGGTTGTTCATGGGTCTTTTAGACTATCTTATCGAGTATATCTGAACCCTAAAAAACTCACAGTCATAGTAGAAGATGTTAGTTATCACATCTAAGTGATAGCTTAAAGAAAAACAATTTTGTTTGCCTATAGAAATTTACAGACCATAAATTATTTTTTAGTTCTATCAAAACATAACAAAAATTTGTTTCACAAGGAAGCAGTCACCAAACCAAATCTGTGAGGAATCTCAACCTCTCAAATTTTATGGTGATAGCTATACTTGTTAGCTTTCAAAATCATCTGATTTTATAGAAAAAATCCTTTGAGACAGTTTCAGATCCAAATTTTCTGTAGAATCCTGAATTTCACATAACTTGTGTGAGACTCTTGGATTCTCAAATAACGAATCTGATTTTTCTTTTATTTTTCTCATATTTATCCACATAAGATTTATATCTAAAAATCAGTTATAAATATCAAATCATTGATTTGTTGGATTTTTTGCAAAACTGACTATCGAAATGTGCTCTGCATACATGACAAATTTTTTGTCTTATGTTGCAGCAACTATAACCCTCAATTCTATACTACCACTGGGGCCTAATTTTATTCTAAAATACCTCCTAGATGTCTAAAAGATCTTCATAAAAGGATTTGGCTAGAAGTGATCCGATTCAAGAGCTACAAAAATTATTAATAAATCAATTAGAAAAAAACATGACATATGATGTATGCTAAATATAAGAAAAACACAAACATCAACATATAATATTGAAGTTCAATAATTCATCCACTATATACATAGTACCTATGCATCACGTAGTCTCATAGAAAATATTACATGGTCATAAAACATGCATCAAATCCTAAACTATCAATGTAACTCATGATTTGTGCTCATAATATCTAATTTAAGATGCTCGCATGCTAAATCATCATACAACACATAAAATAAATTTGCAGAAACATGATTCATACCGTAAATACATGAAAGAAAACAAATGTTTCTTTAATCATGCTGAAAACAATGACATACAATCTTTAAATCATGTAGGAACACAAAACTATGCATTTTATATTACTCAATTTTTTTGTTTAGCCGTTTGGGCATAGTTTTATTGCAAACGTATTTTTCAATATTTTTAACCCATGGTATTAATTCAAAAATAAATTTTAAATACTTTTCTAATTTGTTTCAGGTCTGATCCACCATGGACCAGATCGTAGAATCGATAAGGCGCACGATCTATACACTTGCATTTAATCTACAAGTACGAGTGAGATGAATCCTACCTTAGCTGAGTTTTTTATTGTGTAAATGCCTTCGTCCCCAGTATTAGAACCTTGGAGTAGCTTTAATGGCTGATAAAAAAACTCTAAGATAGAAGAAGGAAGAAGAAGATGAAAAAGAGAAGGAGAGAGAAGAGATAAAGAGATTAAAGAATTGTAATGAGAATGAGAGAGGGAGAGATAACTAATTTTGTTAATCCTTCTCATAAGAACCTCTATTTATATATGGGCTTAAGCAAGAGTCTCATATCTAATATAAAAGGTTAATATCTATTAATCTCCTTTATTAATAAAATAAGAAAGGTGAGGACTTCTCACTCTCGCTTGGGCTCTAGTGACAGAATAACCTTCTAAGAGGCCTACAATCCTCAGAACTTCATAAAATTTGATGTTTAAATAGTTGATTTGATAGCTCTCAAAATGTAGATAATCGTGGTGGTCTTAGATTTAATTGTATCTACACGAATCAGCCAAAAATAAATAGTCGATATTAGAAAATATTGATTTTAGACCTACAATTAGGCATGTACTTTGATCGACTATATAACACTCAAATCACTACCAATTCGGGTGTATAGATAGTCAATCTTGATGCCTTCTAGATAATGAATGTTAAGGTCAATTTCAATTTAATAGGTGATCCATCGATCAACCAAAATTTCTACCAGAACAGTAATGATGTTGTTCAGAGCGTCCCATCCTATAGGTCCAATATATTTGAGATTGGATCAAATGACCAAATCAAGTCCAATCTAAACTCCTTAATAAAGAGTCGAGTCTCAAAATCTAATCCAAACCCATATTGCATCCAATTAATATGGTTTAGATCCATATCCAATATATCTAAAATTGATTAATTAGTCCAAATTAGTATTTGATCCAAATACCAATGTTTGGATTCATATATGACCTATCTAGAATCCATTATTTTAAAAAAAATATCAAATAACTTGGGATCCACCTAGAAGATCTCTACGCATTCTAGAATCACCATTTGGCATAGAGAGGATAAAAACAACCATTATACCCATGACCACTTTCACGCCCCTATGGGCCCCGCATTTACATGTGGCACTTCACTAGGCTGGGCGTGACCCTTTGGCCCCCATATTCCAATGTGACATCCTATTAGAACTTTGAGTTGGGTCCAAAATATAGTCCAGTCAAATTTGAAAAATTTATTTCTGGATCCGATATAAGTGAAAAAACTCAAAATGGAGGTCGATCAATTTTAAAAAATGTATTTTCTGAACCAACCCATATCCAAAATCGCTAAATCGGATCTCCTACGAGATATACAACTTATAATAGATCTAATTATAGTCCTAGTTCAACTTAAACTCTTAATTTTTGCCTAAATTTAAACCAAATTTAATTTAATTTTTCCTCGAATTTAAAAGTTAAAATAGTCAAAATTTGTAGGTGTTACAAGGAGGAACCTCAACAAAGGTAGGAGGAGCTCTGTGAAAAGGAGAGGAAGCACCTCAACAAGGGAAAGATGTGAAGAAGAAAGTGCAAGCTCCGAGAAAGAGATCAAAGCAGCGAAGAAGGTCTGATGCTCTTGGATAGGTACTTTGGTCATTTATTATTTTGCATATAAATGTTTTTAAGATGTTTGCAATCATTCTCTATTTTACATTTAATCACACACACACACACACACACATATATATAGGAGCCACAATATGAGGAAAGTGATCATGTATGCCACATGCACCGAGTCTACTGGTTCTAAGCATAACAATGATTTCTATCTCTTTCAAATAATGCGAAAGACATGCTTGATCATATGCATTTTAATTTTTTTTTGAAGATCACACCATGAAACATTAGTCACATTTTCATAGAGATCGCTGTGTAGTTTTGAAATGTTAAAATCAACACATTTTAGTTCAGAAATAATGAGATGACCATCACATTGGAGGACATGACACAAATCACCAGATTTAAGTGTCATGGAAAACCAACAAGTGGACATCGGTGGAGAGATTTTAAAGATGTGTGATATTTATTTAAGAGCGAAGCATAATGCATTCCTAAGAGAAAGGCTAAAGTTATTATGGTAGAGGAGTCGCTTTGACCCTTGCAGGTTGAGGAAAATAAAGGAGAAACTACTTTATGTTGGAGGGAAGGCTAGTACCAGTAATATCTTGGATAAGGATCTGAGAGTATTCTTGCTCTATTTTTTTGTCACATGCATATTCATCGACATTGGTGAAAATTCAATCTATAGTTTGCATATTGAACTGGTGAGATACTTGAATCCTGTCAAGTAATACGCATGGGAAGATGCCACACTTGTATGCCTCTATGCAAGTCTGAGTAGCGTGAGAACTTGAATAATGAACATAATCGACATATTGGTGTTGGAGGTAGTTATTCATTCATTTGTACCTAAATTATTGATTTAAATTAAAATATTATTTAATATTTTTATGTAATATTTTATGTATTAATATGTATTAATCATTATGAATCTTTGTAGATTTAGATATGAGAGCACATATATATTGGAAGGCCTACGAGATGTCACACTCTCCCTGAATTTCCATATATTGCAATATGGAGTCAATCAAACAACAAACAAAAGATTGATCGAAGAGTGTCTGGTCATTACATGAACAAAGTCCGTTACTTAAACTTCTTGCGAATAATGACCATGACAAATATAAGTAATTTTGATAATAATTTATACATGTTTATAAGTAATACAATATAGGACTAACCAAGAATGAATGTTCGATATGTAGGTAAAGTAGTGCCCCTGCGAGGACGTGAAGCAAGAAGACGAGAATCAGGATGTGGTTGTGCAAGCAAAGGCCATCATGAGGATGAACATTTGGTTGCACAACATGAATGAAGTTAAGTGTTAAATGGCTAGCTGAGTAGTTCGTCAATTTGACTATGTTCAACAACCAACCAATCACCCTTATGTAGTTAACAAAACCATTTTGCTGACAATAAAGGATAGAACAAAAGATTACCTCATCATATTCTTCTTTGAACTTGAAGACTAGCGTGACAATGACAAAGACATCGACTTGTCCTCTATGGTACTTGTCAACGATAATGAGGATGTAGTTGCTCAATCCCAACATTTTGTAGGCAGTCCCTTCAGAAAGAGTCCTATTGAGGAAGATGATAAGGAATATGTGTTGATGAGTCAAAAGCATAGAAGGACTGCACGTGGGGCTACTGCAGAGTTGACTCTTTCATAGGGCGAAAATTGCATGCTAAAGGCTATGTTTGTTGTAACAGATTTCATTATACAAAATCAAGTTGAGCTTATCGATAACTACGTTTGGGTCATCGAGGAGCAACAAACACACCTGAGGAGCTACGAGTGAGTATATTCATTTTTGAATAAATAAATGAATGAATGTATGAGCAAGTTTATTTTTAAATAAATGAATTTATGAGCATGTTTATTTTTTAGTAAATGAATGTATGCATGAGCATGCTTATTTTTGAATGAATGAATGAATGTATGTATGAGCAAGTTTATTTTTTAATAAATGATTCAATGTATGTATATACGAGAGGTTCATTTTTTAATAAATGAATGAATGTATGTAATAGCCGGTTCATTTTAGAATGAATGAGCAGAATGAATGTATGAACTGATTTATTATTAAATGAATAAATGAATGTACTTGTAAGTATATTTATTTTTGAATTAATGATTATAGATTAAGTTTTGAACTAATGAATAAATGTATTTAAGAGCATGTTCATTTTTGGGAAATAGTCCAATGATTATGGCATATACTAAATGTGTTAATTTTCATCTAGCCTTTTTAGGGGCTATCCACCTTTGTGCAAACAGCACAAATTTCATTAATGTTTATTCCCCACATATTTGCAATACATGTCACCGAATTTCAATAAGGACTTCAACCATCATGTATTGAATAGACCCAACCCATCCATTAAACACTGATTTGTATCTTAGCTCCCAGATTTTTTTTAACAAATTGTAACACTTACCTTGCACTTAACAAACAGATCACAAGTGGAGCTACTGCTTTCTTCCTTTTGCCAAAACAGATCACATACGCTCGCCATGCTAAATCCCAGGTGTTGCATACATTCTTGAGTCATAAGTCTCAAACCAACTGCAAATCTGAGTGCAAGTGCAGCTCTATTTGAATGCTTCTTAGGCCAAATAAATTTGTGGTGGTTGTATTCACTTCCTTTCCTTCTAACTATATGCCATGCTACCTTCTGTAATGATTGACGCCTCTCCCATGTTAACTCATCCTTTCTATGAATATCGTGTGGACAATTGTTTATTAGAATCTCCATATCACGAGTCACCGGGCTCTCACCATCTTGCACAACATTATTGGCTGATTTGCAGCCACCCTCAATAGAGTTGTCCAAAAGATCAGCTACTTTTCAGTTTTTTCATACAATCCAGTTCTTTGATAAGGATATTACCTTTACAACGATCTATTAAAGAAAAATTCCCTACCCATGGATCAAACCAGAAGTCAACATCGGTTCCATTGTCTGTCCTCCATTTTGCGCCCACTTTTATCACGTTTGCTGTGGCAGACACACTTTGCCACCCCCCACAACCTGTTCCCATTCCTCCAGCTGTACCAGAAGGAACTGTGTTTCTCATATTTAATCTATACAAGTTGTATCCATGGGCTCTTATCATGACTGGAACCATCCATCCGAGTTTTGCTAATATGGCTTGATTGATTTGAGTCATCTAGCCTTTTTACATCAAGACCTCCCTCCTTCCTGTAAGCAAACAGTGTACTAATTCAAAAGGTGCCTGTGATTTTTCCATTCTTGGTTGTTGTTCCACACAAAGTCTCTAATTAACTGGTCAATCGGTTAGTGCGGTTTTAGGACCGGTTCGTCGGTCATTTAACCGGTTCATATGGTTTTAGGACCGGTTCGTGAGTCATTTTGACCGGTTCATCCAGTTTTCAGACCGGTTTGTGGATCATTTGACCAGTTCATTTAGTTTTCGAATCATTTTTGAGGGTCATATGATAGGTTCATCCAGTTTTGAACCATTTCAAGGCGTTGTTTAAATATTGGCATCAAGGATAATAAGATAATTTAGTGTATTCATGTCACCAAAGTGACTGAATACACATATGTTGTCAAAATTTTGTACTATCATATGGTTTTAGCCAATATTACTATTGTACTTATATTCATGAAACGATAAACGACCCAATTGTAGTTTTATCGTGTTTGAAATTTAAGTAGGGTAAAATAAGATAAATGTGTTGAGATACATCACACATGTGTATCCAAATGTACCTTGTGTTGATGGTCTAACTTCACAAGAACCTTAGTTTTACCGAATATGGTCGGTAGGCAAAATGGTTTCGCGTGTCGTAGCTCTTACCAAAGTAGGACTCCGATGACCCTCTTCACTCGCCTGAAAATAAGCATATCAAGGGCCTTTATTCTTTTGTTTTTTCCATTAAATTTTTAGTCTCGTATGAATGCTTCTTGATACGTGTCTTTTGTTATGCAATTTCTAATTCTGTGATTTTAGATGGATCAAGCTCTATACATTTTCTTAATGTCAAAACTCATATCTATGAAATATACTGAAGGGGAAAACATTCGTCAGCACATTTTAGAGATGAGGAACATAGCGTCTCAGTTAAATGACATGAAGCTCACCATCTCTGATTCTTTTATAGTGCATTTAGTTCGTACATCCTTACATTTAAAATACAGACCTTTCAAAATCTCTTACAACACACATAATGATGAATAGACATTCAATGAACTTATGTCCAAGTGTGTTGGAGAAGAAGAGAGGTTGAAAGGGGAGAGTGCACATATGACTTCTTATATATCCAAGGTAGGACAAAAAAAGAATGACAGTAGACGATGATAAAGGGTGTGTTGTCAGAGAGAGCTCCTGTTATAGCAGATGGTGCAAACGTTTACTGCTTAGGGTGAAAACGAAACTTTCTTCCTTTTCTGCGTGAAGGATATTTTTATTTTTTTTTGAAACCGAAGTTTTACTTTTTTAGATGAAGGATCTCGAACCATCGTTTTACTTCTTTAGATGAAAGATATTTTTATTCATTTTTGACAAAAATGGTGAGAAAGAGTACTTTAAGTCTTTACAACCACACCATACTCTATGCTAAGTGATGCCGACACGCATAGGGATACGAGCCCCATTGGCGCTCATTCTAACCCCCGAACACGGATCGTTTGGCTCTTTTGGGTCGAATCTTCGAACAGACCAATCCTCTCTCTCTCTCTCCATGGAGTCTGAATCCGATCTTTCGCAGAAAATTCTGGACCTGTTGGCATCAACAGGTTACTCGAGAGCACAAGAGTCTTCTTTCTCCCTCCTCGACAGGCTCACCGGTGGTCTCTCATGGTGCATTGCTCTCTGCAACACCGGCGTCGCTTCTTACGATGATGGCATAGCTCTCCAAGATAAATCGTGAATACCAACCTCTTCTTTTTGCGTTTTACGAATTGGGCATCCCTTGTTTCGTGTTTTCATCAATCTATGCTCTTCAGAATCATACGTTTTTCTATAAAAAACTTTAATATCTGTGGTCATCCTCAAGGAAGCAAAACTGCTAACTAAAGCAGCATTGAGTTATTAACATGATTGCTATCAATTCCCATGTTTAAGTTTGTGCTTATCTTCCTTCTGCAATATATAATAGTCATGATTGTAATCATAACTGGAATTTTATGGGGTTCTTACTTGTATAGCGGGTAATGTGATTTGTATGGTTCTTTTGTGTGATTTAAGTTCGTACTTTGTGATACAGGAAGGTTGGTGAAATGATTGATAGTGAATTGCGGTCTATTGGCTGTCCATATCCTCTTGAAAGTCACCAAATTCAAGGTCTGGATTATGATCAAGTTTATCCAGTCGTACGATGGATTGTTGATCGGGTTTTTTCGATGCGGGAGAATGTGGGAGATGAGGTGAAGTTCTTTCTTGTGCTGTTCATGGCCTTGAATGGATAATAACTTAAAGAAAAATGGATTTTATCTATGCTGCGACTGTTTCAAAATTTATGTGATAATGGAGGAGCCAAGTAAATTGAGTGCGTTTTTCGGTTTTGAAGTTTCAATCAATTCTTTCCAGCAACAACTCACAAAAAAATTGGGAAAAAAGAAAGAGCTAAGGCCTTCTTTTTGTGCATCGACATGCTACCCTTTCTAATTTGATGTGGCATTGAAATTGCGAATTTGATATTGTTTTGATTGAGATAGCAAAAGATATTCAATTACTTTAGTTGGAATCCTAGAAAAATTAGTTTACAATTTCAAAGAGCCAGATATTATTCTCTCAACGATAGTTCTGTTTGAAGCTTTCCTTGTTGAAATCATTGTAGGTTTTTGTTTGGATATGTAGGACAGCAGCTTCTCATATGCGAACTAAAGGTTTCTGAGTTCTCTGTTTTCCTAAACTTGGTGTTTGCATACTATAAGAGAGTTGGGGTGAGGATGCTATGAAAACGATGTTTTCACTTTTATTCTCTATTTCTATAAATTGCTTCATGAAGCTAACGGTATGACAAAGATTCCACTCCCAGATATCCTTTGGGTCTTAGATCGTATTCCAAGAACACGAGGGTTGGTACAATCTTTAGACCGTAAGGTTCAAATACACATTAGACTCATGATACAACTTTTGGCTCCATTGGCCCATTAATCTAAATTCAATTTAATAAAATTGGATCAAACTTGGACCTCATTAAGTTTGATTGAGGTCCACTGGATCCATAAATGGCTAATATGGATTTGGCACACGTTGGTCCAATTAAACCATTTTGGTTCAACAAAGGTGCAGCCATATGGTACTAGATTGATTGTTCTTCCAATAAATGATTTGAAATTATGGTGTATATTGAAGGAAGTGACAAGGATGAGAGAATATTAGGAACTAAAACAGACCCTTTTTTTCAGCAAGATATTAAAAAATTGCAATATCTTTTGATTGGAGCGTGACAATTACAAATTTTCTTAGTAAAGAAACTAAATATGAAACTGCATAGCAAACACTGATCTACAAAATGATCAGAAGTATAGCGTGAATTGCTAGATGCAACCGGAGACAATATCAACATGCTGTCATGTCAAGGGCCACGTTCCTGATATTTATTACCTCTGAGTTTAGTTAGCTGCTCATTTTTCTAAAAGAACAGTTCCTTCTGGTTGTCTTCTTTTTATGGTTATTCTGCTCTTTCTCTTCATGAGTTTCTTGAACCCTTTTATTTTCCCTTCCATTGCTGGAATTCTTTTCTTTCTTAGTTCATGAAGTTATTCTGGCATTTTTTCCTTTCTTAATTAATGAAACTGTTTGCTTGTCCTTTATTTAAGCTAGAACATTCACTGATAATTCTACTTGATGAAACCACATATATTTTGATTTGTGGCATGTAGGAGATTTTTTGTCTATAATATAGCAAATGAAACACATTGAACTAGTGTCTTAGATAATCATCTTACATGATAAATGTCTGATGCATGCTGTCAGTAATTCCATAACCTGTTGCATAGGATAGATCAGTTCTATCTGCATATCTAATTCATTATGACAGAAGTGATATAGCAAGCATACATGGACCAATTGATTGGGTCTTTCAATGATTTGGGTGCAACCACTAAGTTTCTTCATGGCAACATTCTAGCTAAACTAGGGACGGAAGATCTTGTTAACGAAGATTCTTTGGTTGGCAATTGTTTATGCTTATGCCTTAGGGCTGGTTTAGAATACACCTCACTTATTTCTTGTCATAGTACTATTATTTTACAGAAAGCATGTAATTTTCAAATGTCCATGTAGCTCAAATCAAATACTATAAAGAAAGTAGAGGCCATTATTTGATAGTGGTACAAGGACATGTCTCTAGCTCAAATCAAATTCTATGTAGAAACACAGGCCAATTTTTAGTAGCGGTGAATATGATGTATCCCACTTCTTTTTGTTCCCTTATGGCATGTTTTCAAAATAGCTATATCATTGAAAAACTGAAACTAGGGAATCCTACAAATATATTTCATAGATGCATATAAATGATCTGAATTTCCTGCAGAACTTCGGAAACATCATCACCACATGAGAAAAAATAAAATGTTTGACTGGCCTCCTTTTTGAATTTTGAAACCTAATTTGGTTAAGCTTTTGTTCACTGTTAAAATATGTGTGTGTGTACATATACATATATTCATATATATTTATTTTTGTCGTGTAATAGTTAAATGCCCTATAGGGGCATTTCTATCTTTTCACATGTATATAAATACTGTTTATTAAAACAGTATTTTACCTTTTCTTATTTTTCCTTTTTTATTTTTATTTCATATAATTAAGGGAGACCAATGGGGGCTCTATGGTCTTTTCAGACCATAGAGTCATTGGGAGATCCCAAGGGTCTCCCTCCTTCTTTGTTATTGTTGTGTATAAATAGGGGTCTTCACCCCCTATTATTCTTATGCTTTTCCAAGTATATATTCAATAAAGAATATATTTTTTAGTTGTTGCCCTTTATTGGCTCTTTGTATTGTCCCATAGTGGACTTGTATTATTTTGTGCTTGTTGTGCCTTCGTGCCCTTGTTCACTATTGGACTTGTACGTGCATTTGCACTTTGTTCTAACAATTTTGTATAATTCGTTACATGGTATTAGAGCCATAGTGCTCTTGGTTCTTTGGGAAAGTGGTCATATCGTGCTTGTGAGATAGCATTCAAAGTGTTTGTGGTGCTTGCGAAACTCAAGGTGAAGGAGCTTTTTCGTGGTCTTCCATATTTTCTCTTCCTTCTTCTATCAAGCCAAAATGGAGAATGAACAAAAGATAGATCTCTCATTAAAATTAAATAGTTCCAACTACATGACGTGGGCATCCACTATGAAAAATAACCTCAAAGGCAAGAAGCTTTGAGGATACGTGATGAACTCTATTCTGGAGCTTCAACTCGAGCTCACTAATTTGGAAGCAAATCAAGAAAAAGTGTTGAAAGGAGATGCTCGAATTAAAGCCATTGAAGATCATCAATCAAAGGTAGAGGATTGAGAAAGTAAACATGCAAATTTTTTTGCATGGTTCATGAATAATGTTGAGTTCAAAATATGTGCCAACATTGCTAAGTTCCGCAAAGCTAATGCAACATGATTTTTTATGAAGGGTGTGTATACCCAAAAAGACCTTGCAAGGCAATTTTTTCTTTAAGAAAAAATACTCTTGGTCCTCTATGGGACGAGTTATTCCTTCTTAAACCCAAATGGGTTGCTAGTGAGGATGTTGAGTTAAGAAGGGAAAAAATAAAAAAAAGCATTTTTTCCAATTTTTTCATGGGCTTAGGCCCGAATTTGAACAAGATCTTTTCTCCTTCATCGATCTAAACCTCTTCCCTTGGAAGATGCCGTTGTCGAAATATGCCAAGAAGAAACTCGTCTTGGTATGATTAAGGGAGGAGATGAAGTATTGACCGTTTCTAAACCCGACAATCATAGGAAATCTTACAAGCCTCCACACTTTGGGAGGCAAAATAGCTATAAAGGTAACTACAAAAAGGCTATTTGTTATCATTTCCATGAATCAGGGCACATAAGGCCTAATAGCCTCAAGTTGAATGATTCTCCAAAGAACAAGGTGGCCTCCGTTGAAGAATCCACACCAAAGAAGGATGAACAAATGTAAGAGACTCTTTTTCACTTGCTCAACTATCGAAGGCACTTCAATAATTACTCAAATCTCCATCTACATTGGGTGCCGCGATAGCCTCATCTTCTCCTCCAGGTATGTCTTCTTGGATCACTGATTCAGGAGCCTCCTTTCATACAACACCTCATGAGAATGGTCTATTCCATTTATGCAGTAACTCAAAATACCTATGTTTCCACTGTCGATGGAACATTTTTGCAAATTAAAAGTATTGTATCCTTAGATTATTTTCAAAATTTTTGTGTACCAAAAGTTAGGGTTGTTCCACAACTAAATTTAAATCTCTTTTTCGTTTCTCAAATTTTCGATCATGGATATGAAATTTCCATCTCATCTAAGGGTTGCTCTGTGCAGGATTTTCAGTCTGAGAAGCAGATTGGGCAAGGCCATAGAAAGAGAGATCTTTACTTCGTGAATTATCTAAATTTTTCTCCAAATTATTTTTGTAATTATGTTCAAGAAAAAGATATTGAAACTTGTCATAAAAGACTTGAACATCCAAGCTTCTCAAAGATGTGTCTTCTTCCATTTGGCAAAAAATTTTGTAATAAAAAATATTTAATTTGCAAAGATCGTGTCTTTGAAAAGATAAAATCCATCCCTTTTCTTAATAAAATTTTGTCTCTAAGAGACCTTTTGAATTATTGCATTTGAATGTTTGGGGACCTTCTCTCGTCATATCAAAAGGGGGATATTTATATTATATTACTTTTATCGATGATTTCACTAGATATGTGTGGATCTACTTCCTTAACTTCAAATCCGATGTGTTCTTTTTTTAAAAAAAATTTCATATGATTGTCAAAAATCAATTTCAAAGCAGCATTTTTATTTTTAGATCCGATTCGGGTGGTGAATACCTATCAAATGAGTTTCAAAATTATTTAGAATAAAATGAGATTTGTCATCAAAAGTTATGTCCTAGAACTCCTCAACAAAATGAATTAGCCGAAAGAAAACATAGGCATATTATAGAAACCACTAGGACATTAATTATTTCTAAAGATATTCCAAAAAGTTTTTGGGCCGAGGTCACTCTAACATCAACGTATTTGATAAATAAAATGACCTCATCATCCTTAAAAAATATATCTCCTTATAAAAAATTATTTGAAAGAACACCTGATTTCTAGCTATTGCGAATTTTTGGTGGAAAGTATTTTGTACTCTTATATAAAGAGATAAATTGTCTCCAGAAGCCATTAAATGTGTATTCATAGGTTATGGAGAAAACAAAAAAGGATATAGATGTTTTGACCCTAAGAGTAACAAACTATGTCTCTAAAGATGAACCTTTTTGGAAAATGAAAATGGTTTTGAAAAAACCAAGGAAAACAAGGAAGTAGATTATGCTTATCTATTTGACCTCTTGCCACAAGAAGAGTTGACTTCTTATGATGATTCTTTGAATGATAATGAAAATAGTGATAATAATATGCATTCAAATGATTAGAATGCAGAATCACCTATAAAAAAATGATGATATTGTTGATAAACTCATACAAATATATATCCGGCGTGAGCAAAGGAATCCTTTAAATGTTTTTGAAAAATATTCACAAAATTCGTCTTTATAAGAAACCTCACTTAGAAGATCCAATTGTGTCTCCAATCCACCAAGTAGATTTGTATCTTATGACATATTGACACCAAATTATAGAGCATGTTTGATAACTTTACATTCTTATCATGAACCATCACATTATAATGAAGTAAAAAATCTTCCACAATAGATTGAAACAATGAATATAGAACTTAAAACCCTTGAAAATGATAAAACATGAGAAATAACTTCATTACCCTTAGGGAAGAAATCTATAGGATGTAGACAATTTTTTAAACTTAAAACCAAGAGTAATGAGACTTTAGAAAGATATAAAGCTAGGTTAGTGGCCAAATGGTACTCTCAAGAATATGAAATTAATTATGAAGAAACTTTTGCCCCAGTAGCTAGAATGACTAGTGTTCGAACACTCATAGCCGTTACATCTATTAAAAAGCAACCCATATACCAACTAGATGTTAAAAATGCTTTTCTCAATGGTGAATTAAATGTGGATGTTTATATGGATCCTTCGTCGGGGTTTTGTATTGAAAAAAGGTAAAATTCTTAAACTTAAAAAAACTTTGTATGGTCTTAAACTGTTAAAATGTACCCATCAATTGTTGTAATTAGATATATTTTATATATATAAAAGATGATACATATACATATATGGTATATATGTATATGTATCCTCCTATTTATATATATAAAATATATATTTTCCTTTTGTTTAGCCGTAGGGGTATTTTAGTCTTTTCCTCTGTTTTACGCACATTCACTTTATGAATGTGATTGTAATTTATTTTCTTTTTCTTTTTCTTTTATTTTTATTTCTTTTTTTCTCAAGTACCAAAAGCTACCTTGGGGGGCCCACTCAAATAGACGTTGGGCCCCTTCCAACGGTCACATTTGTGACCGTTGGAGGGGCTCCAACGTCTATGAGTGGAGCCCCTCCAAGGCTCCTTTTTGTTGTTATAAATAGGGGCTCTCCCCTTTGTATTTCTTAATCTTTGAGGGAGCTCTTGCTCCATTGTAATGGGGTTTTTACCCCTTCTCCATTATTTCTTCAATGATATGCAACTTATGACTTTATGTCATATTTTTCCCTTTTTATGCGTTTTATGTGTTAGCACATTATGTGCTTGTGTTGTTTCCCTTTAATGGGTATATTTGCACTTCACGTGCATAGGTATGGGTTCATTATTGAACCCAATGTATTTCAAGTCATTTTCTAACATGGTATCAGAGCAAGGTCACGATGGGGTTGTCCTTGGGTGCAACGGAAAGCGTGTCGCTCAAGAAATGGTGAAGTATTCATTGCTCTTCCTTTTTGTTTTGAAGTTATTCGGTATGTATCCCTTTTCTTAAAGTATTATGCATTTGAAAACATGTTTCTTGCATATAGTTTGTTCGTTTAATGGTTATGATAGTTGAATTATGTCTTTTCACATTTCGTATGCTCGTATATTTTAAAAATATCTCCACTCAAATTTGGTGAACTCGTTTGTTGTTCAAATATATAATTTGCGTCTATCGAACTACTCATCGCATATAATAGCAATTTATGTTTTTTAAAATTACCTTCAATTATGTGAGATTTATAATTCTTACATAAGTATCTCATGATTGACCTATAAGTTAATTTTTAAAATTATATATATGATTTCTTGCTAAAGTAATGATCTTTGCTTAAAATTTCTTAACTCTCATATGAACCCTAATTTGATTTGAGTTCCTCTTTTTTATTATGAATTTTAGTGCATTTTTTGAAAAATTTGATATAATCCTTATATGAAAATCTCTCACCTCTAAAATCTTTGTTGAATCCTAAAGTAGTTCTTGTTAATGATAACTTATAAGAACTCCTAAAAGTTTTTCAATGTTTCTTTTTTGAAAAATTGTTTATGATAAACCATTAGGAAAGATTTTTTAAAAGGAATTTCTCACACTACATAGAGTGCATAATTCATCTATTGCATCCTTTTGGTATAAATGATTTCATTTTTTATCTTTATAAACTTGTTGGTTTGTATTTTTCATAAGGTTTCAAAACCTCTTAATAATATCTTTTAAAAATGCCTACATTGGCCATAATATGGTTTTATTTGTCCTCAATTGCAATTGTTAAAGTTTGAGAATTTCAAGCATTGCTCTTTTTATAAAGTGCATACTTGCTCACTTTTGTGTATTTTTGTATTTTGTGCACATTTGTTTCTCAAATATTTGCGCTTGTATGCATTCCCTCTTTTTTATGAAATACATGCCTTAGTGCATGTTTGTTTACACCTTGGTGTGTATTTGTTCAAGTATTGTATGAGTGCCTTCGTGCACATCTTTTATAAAGCCTTTTGTGCTTACATGTGTATTGTCTCTTCGTAGACATTTTTGCATTATGGAGCCTTTATGCACATTTCTTTTTGTGAAAAATATAATGAATTTAGATATTGAGTCCTTTTTAAATCATTGTAAGTGCTTTTAGCACTTTGTATGTTTCCGCATATCTCATCACAATCAAAGGATTTTTTAAAAAATTGTTGTATGGGACTTAATCCCTAAATCTATAAATTTTCAAGTGTTTTAAATATTCTTTCCTTGAGTATTGTGTTAAAGCCTTCTTTGTGAACCATTACGGTTCTTATGATTTCTTTGATTAAAAGCTTGATTGTCTTGATGAATTCTTTATGTTGTTGTGTTTATTGCTTAATAAGTCTTTTTTGGTATAAATGACTTGTTTGAAGATTAAGCATAATTTGTGTTTATGCAAAATTGTTGTTATATAGCACATTATTGATTATTGGACCTTTTTTAATCGGTCCTCTTTTATTTGAAAAATGATTCCTAAAGTGTTTATTGCCTTTTTGTGGCATTTATATTTGTCCATCACATGTTATTTAATGCATCATTGTTTTGGCCTTATTATTGTTTTATTAGAGATGTTTGTTGAGGTGAGTTATGGGCACCTCGTGTTATATCATTTTAGATTGTCCAAATTGCCATATTATAGATGGTGGTTGAGGTGAGTTATGGGCACCTTGGGACTCTAGAATGATTTGGTATATGATCTCTAATTATGAGTGTGACACTCGTTGTTATGTCTTTTTAGATTGTCCACTTACCATATTATAGATGGGGGTTGAGGTGAGTTATGGGCACCTTGGGACTCTAGAATGATTTGGTATATGAGTGTCACTAGTTTGATGTTGGCCATTGATCTTATGGATGCTCTTATTTATATATAAATGTGATGGATATATGATGTTTGAAACCTTAAAATGTTTTAAGGTATATTGAAATCAAGGTTTTAGGGATTATTGCCCAACCTTCCATTGTTTATGAAAATTATGAGTGCATTTGCACATTTGTGATTTTGTGTTTTTTTGCACAAGTGTTTCATATATTCTTGGTGTGCGTATGTTCACACATTTATTTTCAAGAATTTTATTTTATCGATTATAGTATCTTGTTGAAGATATTTTTTTTTACATGCATGTTATTGTTATGAGAATTCATTTTAAAAGGAGTATTGTTTTATTCGAGGTTTATTTTCATTACAAGTTTATTGCCTCAAAAGTCTTTTCCTTTTATGTCCATTATCTAAGTGTCATCATATGTAGACAAGAATTTTATTACACCTTCGTGTGTTTTTAGCCCTTTGTTGGCTTTTGCTCTCTTGGTCTAGTAGCTGAACACACTTGTCTTGAGTGATCTTATATGTAGACAAGACACGTTGATTCACACCATCGTGTGTGATCTTAGTCCATGTTGGCGTTTGTGTTCTTGTTCTAGTCGTTTAGATGTATGCCCATGGTTGGCTTATTTCACTCATTTCAAGTGCCATCTTATGTAGACAAGAGATGTATTATGTTTTAGCCCATGGTTGGCTTATTACTCTTGTTCTAGTAGCTGAACATACTTGGTTTTAAGTGTATTTTTACGTAGACAAGAGATACTTTTTAGTCCATGTTGGCATGTATTCTCTTGCTCTTGTCGTAGATGCACTTATTTTAAGTATTATTATATGTAGACAAGAGGTTCGTTTACACACCTTTGTGTGTGTCTTTGGCCTTTAATGGCTTTATATTCTTGATCTAGTAGCTTATACACTTGATTTATGGGTTTTGGAGGACTAATGAGGAAGTTGTTTGTAATGAATAAACTATTATTGAAATTTGCAAAATTCCATTCATGACTTGTATTTTTCAAGTAAATCATCTTTTTGATATGCATATCAAGTTGATTTCTTAGCATTTAATCTATATATTAAGTGCTTATGGTTTTTGCCACCCTTATATGTAAAATGTTTTTTTTTTTCAATTAATTGTGACTTTCATAAATGTTTAAAAAAAAAAAAAACCTTGTGAACTCTTGGGTTTATTTTGCCTAAAGTATGCTTGGAGACTTCGTTTCTCTTATTTGGAACTTCACTACATGTTTGAAGCATGTTTTAGTTCTTTGAGTATTAATTCATATAATAATTCGTATATGCATATGCTCTTTATGGCCTTTTTTGGGCTCTCATTCAATAAAGCATATGTATGTTATGCCTCTTCGTAGGCTTCTTGTGGTATCCCTTAGTGAATCTTTTTGTTATTCTCCATTATGGGGTTATATTTGTCCAATGGTGGACCTTATGAATGCATTATGCATTCTTGCAATTTTTGCATAATTTGCTTCCGCTCATTTTGTTTTAACATAATGTATGATTTAGAAACTTTGGTTTTCTAAATTTTTTGTTTCATACTAAAGTAACTATCATATTATGCATAAATTTTGCACTTTGTTAGGAATGTTCCTTTTTGAGTAAAGTGCAAAGATATTGTTTACTTGTTCTTTGTTGTTTTCTTTTCTCAGGATCTTGGAGATAGGACAAAGGGAAGTACCCTGGATGGTTCGGGAAATGGGTTCATCATTTGAAGACAATTGGAGGAAGGCTATTTCAAGTTTCATTGCATCCTTGCCGAAGCCTCTTGGAGTCACTGAAGCCTCGTGGAGTTTTGCCCTTTTTTCAATCTTTTCGTTTCCCTGCAAAGCTTGAGGGGGGGTGTTAAACTGTACCCATCAATTGTTGTAATTAGATATATTTTATATATATAAAAGATGATACATATACATATATACCGTAGGGGTATTTTAGTCTTTTCCTCTGTTTTACGCACATTCACTTTATGAATGTGATTGTAATTTATTTTCTTTTTCTTTTTCTTTTATTTTTATTTCTTTTTTTCTCAAGTACCAAAAGGTACCTTGGGGGGCCCACTCAAATAGACGTTGGGCCCCTTCCAACGGTCACATTTGTGACCGTTGGAGGGGCTCCAACGTCTATGAGTGGAGCCCCTCCAAGGCTCCTTTTTGTTGTTATAAATAGGGGCTCTCCCCTTTGTATTTCTTAATCTTTGAGGGAGCTCTTGCTCCATTGTAATGGGGTTTTTACCCCTTCTCCATTATTTCTTCAATGATATGCAACTTATGACTTTATGTCATATTTTTCCCTTTTTATGCGTTTTATGTGTTAGCACATTATGTGCTTGTGTTGTTTCCCTTTAATGGGTATATTTGCACTTCACGTGCATAGGTATGGGTTCATTATTGAACCCAATGTATTTCAAGTCATTTTCTAACATAAACAAGCTCCTAAAACTTGGCATGATAAATTTAGGAATGTAATGACTCATCTGGGTTTTTATTCTTGCTATACTGACACTGCTCTTTTTGCCAAAAGTGCAGGTTCTAAAGTTGTTATTGTTGTACTTTATGTAGATGATATGATAATCACCGAAACTAACAAGCAGAGAGTTAGTGATATTAAAAATATTTTAAAAGAAATTTTTATGCCTGACTTAGTTTTTTTAAGATATTTCTTAGGCATTGAAGTTGCATACTCTCCTAGAAGGTAAGTCTGGTATTTCAGATGACAAAAAGATAGAAACTCTTGATGTGATTAATGTTAAATTAAGGCAGGAAGATGAGACTCTGCTCGAAGATCCTATACCTTACCGCCAACTTGTTGGGTCTCTTACTTGTCTATCACTCAGCCAGATATAGCTTGTGCAATTCACTCTGTCAGCCAGTTTCACCATGCTCTGACTATTGTGCACATAAGTGTTGTAGATATGTCAAGTATACTATAACCAAGGGAGTTTTCTTATCCTCATCTTCGTCATTAGATTTACGGTTTTTGTGTATTTTTAGGCGACTCTTTGATTTCGTAGAGATGCAATAAGCAACAAAAAATATCTCTATCTTCAATAGAAACTGAATATCATGCGATAGCTACAATAACTATGGAACTTGTATGACTAAGAGGTTTTCTTAGAGATACGAGGATAATAATCTCAAAACTTTCAAAAATGTGTTATGATAATAAGAGTGCAATTTATATTGCAAGCAGCCATACCTTCCATGAGCGAACAAAACACATTGAGATGAATTGTCATTATGTTCGTGATGAATAACTGAGAGGAATCATTGAGTTGCTGTATGTTACATCAGAGTATCAACCTGTTTGATTTTTTCACTAAGGCTCTTCCTGCTCCTAGGTTTATTTTTCTCCTTAACAAACTTTCTTTTACTTCGCCGTAAGTTTGAGGGGGAGTGTTAAAATATATGTATGTGTGTATATATACGTATGTATATATACATATATATTTATTTTTGTCTTGTAATAGTTAAATGCCCTATAAAAGCATTTTTGTCTTTTTACATGTATATAAATACTATTTATTGAAACAATATTTTTTTTCTTATTTTTATTTCATGTAATTAAGGGAGACCAATGGGGGCTCTAAAAGACCATAGAGTTGTTGGGACTCCCAACGACTCTTGGGGAGCTCCCAAGGGTCTCCCTCCTTTGTTATTATTGTATATAAATAAGGATCTTCACCCCCTATTATTCTTATACCTTTTCAAGCATATATTCAATAAAAACTATATTTTTTAGTTGTTGCCCTTTGTATTGTCCCATAGTGGACTTGTGTTATTTTGTGCTTGTTGTGCCTTGGTGCTCTTCTCCACTATTGGACTTGTATGTGCTTTTGCACTTTGTTCTAACAATTTCGCATACTTAATTACATTCACCTCCTTATATATAGTAACATGCCAAATTTTGGCATCAAAGAGCTTTCATCTGGCCATTTCAATGTAAATTTAATCAATTTGATTGTGATATTAATCTTGCAGTACCATTTTTTGTGTTGCCATTTGTCCAGGTTTTCCACAAACCAAAGCAGAAAAGCTGATACTAATAGAAAAATTCATCTTTCTCCTGCAACATAATCATCTGATAATGCTTAGTTTCCACATTTTTGCTCTTTCTTCGGTGCAATGAATCTCAAATTGCACCCACTTGCATGCAGAAAAATGCTGATCCACATGCAGAGTTGAATAAAGCAGGAGAAAAGCTTAGTGCCAGTGGACATGGCTTCAATCTTGGTCGTCTGAATCATTTGTTTAGTGCTGCAACAGAAAAGCGGAACAGAGCACAGCAAGTAATTGTTCTTGTCACAGCTTCCAATTTGTCTAGCACATTGGCTACATTTGTTAAAGGTTGACATACTATCTCACATTAAATTTGCATATAAAAAACACATACATGCATGTGTTGAAATTCCATTTTTTTTTCAGACGTCTTCATTTTTGGTGCTATGTTGCAGTCCATCCCATACATATTGATCCAGTGGCAGGGATGGAAATACTGTTTTGCAGTTTAATGCATACAACACATATTGTCTATCTGCAAGCGAACATTTCTAGGTCAATCTAAATGGCAATTTACCTGTTTTGGTTGTCTTAAATTTTAAAACTCAAAAGCATAAAATAAGTCCATATATAAACGAAGATGGTTATGGGCAAGACTTGGCCACAGGAGACTGATACATCCCCACTAGGCTAGCCTAAGCCCACCTCGAGCTTGGCCAAGTTGGCCTTAAGATCGGTGAGATTTCTTTTTCATTTTAGTACTGAAGACGCACTTATCAGTTTAGCCTGTGTTGTATTTTAATTTCAGTCTTTGCAATTTAATGGTGTAAAGGTGGTTATGGGTCTGAATTTTGGAATTTGGATATGAGATCCATTGTGTAGAGATCTAAGTGTGGCCCTTTAAAAGGAACACTTGATGCCATTTGTAAGCATGTTGAATGAAATTTGGAATTTTGAGAAATCTCTCTCCCTTTCTTCTTCGTAGACTGATCTGCGGATCAGAGAGCCAAATTGGCTCGAGCTCGGCTTTCCTTTGGCCATGCTCACATTAGCTAGCTAGCACAATCACACGATCGAGCCAGCTAGATTGGCTAGTTCGCCTGATCTCATGATCGAGTGGCTGGATTTCTCTCGGCGCACATCCGCCAAAATTCAAGAAACTTCCGGTGAAGAAGCAGGTTGTTCTATGGCCGAGCATTAACCAGAAGTTGTGTGAGCGAACGGATCACTGTACAACGGTAATTCATGACAGCTAGATGACTGTATCCATTCGTGGAGGTTCAAACACACCAATCTGTGAGTCTCCTAGCTGATTTCTTGTGCGTTTGGCGTTTATATCTCAGATCTAGTACAGAAATCGAGATCTGATCGATCCCTATCTATTTATCGATGATCTGGGAGCGTTTTGGCATGATCGGACACATATCTGCTGCACTTTGTTGCAGATATGAGTTTCCGGCCAAGTAGTAGCATTTTTTAGACTTTCGGCGAGGATTCAGGCCATCTCTGGCGGAATGACCTGAATCCGGATGAGCCGAGTAGTTTTTTGCGATCTACATCATGATCTTTCCATTGTTGAATATACTAAGAAAGAAGGGTAGAGGCTAGGGTTGGAAGAGGTACAACAAACCAAAGGAGAGAACAAATGTTCTATATATTCATATCGTGAATGAGAGCTCTTTAATAAAATACAAGGGTCGATCCCCTTTAGACATCAAAAAGGAAAATAGATGAAAAGATTAGTATACTCCTTCATTATAGGGTATGCACATAGTAGCCTAATAAGTTACTTTACATAACTCTATGAAACACTATATTATACAGACTTTCAATACTCCCCTTCAAACTTGGAAGGATGTAAAGGAATCATTCCAAGTTTGGAAAGGAAAAAACTGAAATGCAAAGGAGAAAGACTTTTTATAAATACATATGCAATCTGATTCTTGAGTTGACATGCTCCAAAACTATAATCCCATCTTCATAAGCCCTTCTTGTATAATGACAGTCTATTTCAATGTGCTTATTGCATTCATGAAACTCTGAATTTTTTGCAATATGAATAATACTCATATTGTCACATTATAGCTGAGTTTTCTTTTCATATGAAATTATCAAATCCTTTAATAACCATTGAATCCAAATAATCTCAGCTACAACTTGAGTCATCGCTCTGTATTCGGCTTCTGCAGTGGACAATGCAACTCTTTGCTGCTTCTTGCTCTTTAACAAGATTAGGGAGTTTTCAAGAAAAACACAAAACCCTGTAGTGGAAAGTTGATCTCTAGTAGAGCCTCCAAAATCAGTATCACAAAAGGCTCTCAACTCTTTGTTAGGCGAAGATGAGAAAAACATGCCATAGTGCATATAATCTCTGATATACCTGATGATCTTGAGTACGGCTGCCAAGTGAACCGATCTGGGAGCATTCATACATTGACTCACTATATGAATTGCATGAGTTATATCTGGTTTGGATATAGTCAAATATATAAGGCTCCCGACTAACTATCTATATACTACAAGATCCTCTAGCTAACACCATTAGTTGCTCTCATTTTCAAGTTTGCCTCCATGGGAGAATTTACTTGTGTAGAGTCATCTGGCAACCTTGTTTTCAGAAGGTTATCTGTGACATACTTATGTTGGGACAAGTAGAGTCCCTTAGGAGAGTAGGCTATCTCAAGCCCAAGAAAATACTTCAACCACCCCAAGTCTTTCATCTTCAACATATTGGCTAAATTCTTTTTGGTCTCTTCAATCTTCTTTATTGTTAAATTATGTATATATTAATATATATATACATATACTTTATATATATACATTCGTATATATACATATATATACATATATATATATATACATAATTTATTGTCTTTTTCTGTACAACCAAAAACCCGATAGGGGTGTTTTGGTAAATTACCATGTAATTTTTCCCTTTTTTATTTTTCCTTTTTTCTTTCTTTTTCCTTTTTTTCTTTTTCTTTTTTTTTTATTTCTTATTTTCACTTTGGAGGACCATAAGGGGCCCCACCCATCTAGTCGTTGGGGCCTCAACGATCATATTTATGACCGTTGGGGCTCCCAACGACTAGAAAGGAGCCCCCTTTATGGTCTCCTTTTTAGTTCCCCTCTATTAATAGAGGAGGCTCTCTCCTTGTAAAAGCATGGGGTTTTCACCCTTCTCTTTCTTTCTTCAATAATATTCAACTTATGACTTTAAGTCATTTTCTACTTTTGTGAGTTTTGTGTGTATACCTTTAGTGTTTGTGTTCTTGGCTCTTGTGGTCACTCTTAAAGAGTGCCTTTGTTCTATTGGTGCTTTCGCCTCTTTTCATTACATGGTATCAGAGCTCGGTTGGTGATTGGGCTTATCTTTGTGATCTTGGGACGTGTGCCTCTCAAGCTTTTTGAAGAAAGGAAGAATATTTGGTGACGATGGAACGCGATTCTAAAGTGGAGCTTTCTTTTAAGCTCAATGGGTCCAACTATCTTATGTGGGCCTCCGCTATGGAAAATCATCTAAGAGGTAAGAAACTTTGGGGTTTTGTTATGGGAACTACTCCCGAACCCTCTTGTTCTCACTAAAATCGAAAATGAGGTTGAAAAAAGTTTAGATGGCGATGAGCGCATCAAAGTTCAATGACCATCAATCCAAAGTTGAGGATTGGGAGAGTAGCCATGCCAAAATTTTGGCATGGTTTATGAACAATGTAGACCTTAAAAATTGTGCTAATATTGCCAAATTTAGAAGGGCCAATGAGGCATGGTTTTTTTTTAAAGGTATGTATACCCAAAAGGATCTTGCTCGACAATTTTTTTGTCAAGAAAAAATCCGTTCCACCAAACAAATGGATATGAGTGTTCGGGACTACTTTAGCTCTCTAACCCCTCTCTAGGATGAACATGCTCTTCTTGAGCCTAAATGAGTGGCTCCGGAAGATATTGAGTTAAAAAGGAAACAAATTGAAAAAAAACACTTTTTCCAATTTCTTCATGGTCTTCGACCGGAGTTTGAACAAGTTAGGGCATCTCTTCTCCATAGAAGCAAAGCCTTACCCATTGAAGACGCCCTTGCCAAAATATGCCAAGAAGAAACTCGACTTGGCCTAAGCGTTAAGAGTGATGAAGTTTTGGCCGTTACTAGGCCCAGATCAAATATAAAAGCATATAGACCTCTTCACTTTAACAAAAATAATGGGCCTAGAAAGGGAGTGATATGTCATTATTGTAATGAACCGGGACACATTAGACCGGTTTGTCCCAAACTTAAAGGAAAAGTAGCCGCGGTTGGAGAAAATTCTCCAAAGAAGGAAGAAGAAAGTGCCAAAGAGGGAGATATCAAAGAAACTCGTAATCATATCTCTGAAGTTCTCCAACATCTTCTCAAGACCTCTTCTTCAACATTCCGAGCCGCCATCACCTATTCTTCATCACCTCCAGGTATGTGGATACTAGACTCCGTTGCTTCTTTTCATATGACATCTCATAAAAACTCTTTTTCAAATGTTTTTTTCGAACCCATATCCTCTTATGTTTCAACGGCCGTTGGAACATCTTTGAAAATTGAAAGTATTGGAACACTTGATTTTAAAAATTCTCAAAACTTTTTCATTCCTAAAGTAAGAATTGTTCCAAAAATTAATCTAAATCTTTTTTCCGTTTCCCAAATCACCGATCATGCATGCCAAGTCTCTTTCTCACCTAAAGATTGCACCGTGTAGGATCTCCAGTCAGGGAAGCTGATTGGGCAAGGCCATAGAAGGGGCGATATCTATTTTATGGATTTTTTGACTCTTTCATCTAAGTCATCTTGCAATCTTGTAAAAGACAAAAGTATTGGAATTTGGCATGAGAGACTTGGTCATCCAAATTTTGTAAAAATGTCTCTTTTTCCTTTTTTGAACAATACTTGTAAAGACAATCACATGACTTGTAAAGATTGCATTTTTGGGCAATCTAAAGCTACTCCATTTCCTTAAAGAAGTTACTTCACCACTCGGCCTTTTAAACTTGTTCATTCTGATGTGTGGGGACCTTTCCCTATTTTGTCTAAAGGAGTTTTTTCGTACTATGTGGTCTTTATTGATGACTTCACTCGATTTACATGGATTTACTTCATGAGTCGCAAATCCGAAGTTTTCTCCTTCTTTAAAGAATTCCATGCGATGGTTAAAAATCATTTTTTGGGAAACCTATCTATTCTTAGGTCCGATTCGGGAGGCAAATATATGTCCAATGATTTTCAAAGCTATTTAAAAGAAAATGGAATTTGTCATCAACGTTCTTGTCCCAACACTCCGCAACAAAATGGTCTTGCGGAAAGAAAGCATAAACACATAATAGAAACCACAAGAACGTTATTAATTTCAAAAAATATTCCAAAATCCTTTTGGGCCGAAGCGGTTCTAACCTCAACATACCTTATCAATAGAACCCCTTCATCTTCTTTGAAAAATCTTTCTCCATTTGAAAAACTTTACAATATGTCTCCCGATTATAAAAGACTAAGAATTTTTGGATGTAAATGCTTTGTTCTAACTCACAAAAATGATAAACTTTCTCCTAGGGCTATTGAATGTATTTTCTTACGATATGGCGAAAAACAAAAAGGTTATCGATGTTTTGACATACTAAAAAACAAACTTTATATCTCAAAAGATGTCACATTCATAGAAGAAGAAAATGGTTTTTCGCACCAACCAAATGAAAATATTGATTATTACTTTTTATTTGACTTGTTGCCTCAAGAAAACATCATAGATGATCATATTGATCCTAATGAACCACTTATTGAAGATCATTTTGAACATCCAAATGATGATCAAGATTTAGAAAAAAATGTTTCAAGACAAATACAAGTCTACTATAGAAGGAATGAAAGAAATCCACCTTGTGCCCTTGAAAAATTCTCTCAAAGTGAGTCGATCGAAGAAACCTCTCAAAGAAGATCAAATCGTATTTCCAAAGTACCAAATAGATTTGTTTCTTATGATTCTTTTTCTCCAAACTTTCGAGCATGTCTACTTGTTCTTCACTCCTTTCATGAACCATCTCATTACAATGATGCTAAACAATATGCTCATTGGGATGAAGCTATGGATCTAGAACTTAATGCTCTTAAAAAGGCACAAACTTGGGAAATCATTGATTCTCCCAATGGCAAGAAATCCATTGGATGTAGATGGGTTTTTAAAGTAAAAACTAAGAGTGATGGTTTATTAGAAAGATATAAGGCTAGGTTAGTAGCCAAAGGATATGCCCAAGAGTATGGGGTAGATTATGATGAAACTTTTGCCCCATTTGCTCAAATGACTAGTGTTCGAGCTCTTATTGCTATAACCTCTGTTAAAAAATGGCCAATTTTTCAACTTGATGTCAAAAATGCCTTTTTGAATGAAAATTTAAATGAAGAAGTTTATATGGAACCTCCTCCAGGTATGAATTTAAATGGAAAAATTTTAAAATTAAAAAAGTCCTTATATGGACTTAAGCAATCTCCTAAAGCTTGGTATGACAAGTTTAGTAATGTATTAATCAATTTAGGATTTTCTTCTTGCTATACTGACACTGCTCTTTTTGTTAAAAGGACAGGTGACTCCATTATTATGCTTCTACTGTATGTTGATGATATGATCATTACTGGGAATGACAAAAATGGAGTAAATGATGTAAAGTCCATGTTAAAAGAAACTTTTGATATGTCTGACCTTGGTTATTTAAGATATTTTTTAGGGATTGAAGTGGCTTATTCCCCGCGAGGATACATCCTATCTCAAATGAAATTAGCTGCAGAAATTTGTACCAAGTCAGGAATATTTGATGAAAAGAAAGTTGAGACTCCCGAAGTTATCAATGCAAAACTGAGGCTTGAGGATGGTGTTCTTCTTGAGGATCCAACCCCCTTCCGTCAATTAATTGGATCCCTCACCTATCTATCCATCACACGTCCAGATATAGCTCATGCGGTTCATGCAGCAAGCCAGTTTCAGCATGCACCCACTTCGGTTCATATGGCGGCCATAATGAGAATTATGAGATACGTCAAAAATACCATCTCCAAGGGACTATTCTTATCCTCTTCCTCATCTCTTGAGTTAACTGCTTTTACTGATGCTGACTGGGGAGGAAATCCCAATGATCGTATCTCAATTACGGGTCTTTGTATTTTTTTAGGTGAATCTCTCATTTCGTAGAGATGCAAGAAGCAGCAGAAGGTCTCACTATCATCTACTGAAGCTGAATATCGGGCCATGGCAATGACAACTATGAAAATCGTATGGCTCAGAAGTCTCCTTGGTGACATGGGCGTCCCCATTTCCACTTCCACCAAGCTCTGCTGTGATAACAAAAGTGCGATATACATTGTCAGCAATCACACTTTTCATGAGCGGACCAAGCATATCGAAATGGATTGCCATTATGTTCGAGACGAATATCTAAGAGGAACTATCACATTACCATATGTTACTTCAGAATATCAACTGGCTGACTTCTTCACCAAGGTGCTCCCAACTCCACGATTTATGTTTCTTCTTAGCAAACTTTCGGTCTTCTCCTCGTAAAGTTTGAGGGGGCGTGTTAAATTATGTATATATTAATATATATATATATATACATATACTTATATATATATACATTCGTATATATATAAGTATATATATACATTCGTATATATATAAGTATATATATATACATGTATATATATATACATGTATATATATACATAATTTATTTTCTTTTTCTGTACAACCAAAAACCCGATAGGGGTGTTTTGGTAAATTAACATGTAATTTTTCCCTTTTTTATTTTTCCTTTTTTCTTTCTTTTTCCCTTTTTTCTTTTTCTTTTTTTTATTTCTTATTTTTCACTTTAGAAGACCATCAGGGGCCCCACCCATCTAGTCGTTGGGGCCCCAACGATTATATTTATGACCGTTGGGGCTCCCAACGACTAGAAGGGAGCCCCCTTTATGGTCTCCTTTTTAGTTCCCCTCTTCTACAAATAGAGGAGGCTCTCTCCTTGTAAAAGCATGGGGTTTTCACCCTTCTCTTTCTTTCTTCAATAATATTCAACTTATGACTTTAAGTCATTTTCTACTTTTGTGAGTTTTGTGTGTACACCTTTAGTGTTTGTGTTCTTGGCTCTCGTGGTCACTCTTAAAGAGTGCCTTTGCTCTATTGGTGCTTCCGCCTCTTTTCATTACACTTTATATCATCTCCAGTGAGAACCGTATCATCTACATAAAGAAGCAATATACATCTTCCAAGATTAGAGAAAAAAAGATAAACAAAGCATGATCATGATGACTCTGCTAAAAACCAAGTGACCTTACTGCTGAACTGAACTTCTCAAACCAAGCTCAAGATGCTTGTTTGAGACCATATAGAACCCTGTGAAGCCTGCAGACTCTGCCTTCCGGAACTGAGTATCCCCATTTAAGAATTCATTTTTGACATCTAACTGCCAAAGATCCCACTGCTGCATGGCAGCTACTGCTAGCAGTGTATGAATTATGGTCATATGAGCCACAAGAGAAAAAGTTTCTGCAAAATCAATTTTAAAACGCTGACTGTACCCCTTAGCTACCAATTTGGCTTTTTACCTCTTCAATGACCTATCTGCCTTTGTCTTTACCTTGTACACCCATTTGGTTGCCAATGATATTTTTCTTTGGAGGAGGTTTTACTAGCTCCCATGCCTATATTCTTTTAAGTGCATTCATTTCATCAACCATCGCTCTTTGCCACTCCTCCTTTCCTACTACCTCTCTATAGGACTCAGGCTCAACATAGGAATGAATTAAGGCTAAGAAAACATGGTGATGAAGAGCAAAAGATTCATAGAACACAAAACGAGATGAAAGTAGAAATTTTACGTACCTGAGAATACGTAGAAGAAGATGGTAACTCTAAGTTTTGTTGTTGTCCTAGACCAACTGTTGTAGGAATGTGATCAAGATTGACCTCTTCATTTCCTTGCTCTTCCACTTGATCAAAAAATCGGATTTCAATCACATTTTTACGTCTCGAATAGATATGACCAAACCTATCTTCTCTAGCAAGAACTTGTTCCCCTTGACTCTCTATCATCTCTCTCACCTTCCCTTTATTTAAAAGAAACCATAATGGATAAATCAGATTCAGTTTTCAACTTTTCTTCATACGGTCTAAAGTACAACACATTCGCCTAAAAAATATGCCTGGATACCTAGGCTCATTTTTCAACTGGATCATAGCACTTGTATCTTTTCTGACCCTCAACAAAACCAAGAAAGCAACATTTGACAACTTTAGGGGATAACTGTAAGGAAACGACTTTGAATATATTAGGTTCAATAATGAACCAATAGACATGCACATGAAGTGCGAATATACTCACTAAAGGGGAAAACAGAAGCACATAATGTGCTAACACATAAACCCACAAAGGGGCAAAAATGCCTATAAGGCATAAGTTGATATTATTGAAAAGAGGAAGGGTGTAACACCCATTACATGGAGCAAAGGCTCCTCCAAAGGAGTGCTTAAATTACAAGGGGGAGACCCCTGTTTATAACACAAGAGAGGAGCTACATAGGGGGCTCCCAAAGGAGTCCTTGGGAGCCCCCAACGGTCACATTTGTGACCGTTGGGGGCTCCCCAACGACTCTTTGGGGAGCCTCCCTAGGTGGCGCAAACCACAAGAATGAATAAAATAAAAAATAAAAATAAAAATAAAATTACAAACATATTCTAAATGGAATATGCGTAAAAAGGGGAAATGACTAAACTACCCTTATGCCTAATAATAGAGAAATATATATTATATATATAATTAGGAAGATACATATGCATATATGTATATGTATCATCCTTTATATATATAAAATATATATAAGATTACAAAGATTGAATGATACATTTTAACAATAACTTGTCTCTATCTATCAGCTAGTAAAACAAAACATACACAACCAAACACTTTCAATATATCATAGTTTCAAACTTTTCCATATAGCTTCTGAAATAGGGATATGCCTTTAAGTACTCCGGAGGGCATATGATTTATCTGATAAATGCTCAATTGAACTGCATCTGCCCAAAACACTTTGGGTACCTCTCCACCAAACAGAAGAGCTCTTGCTGTTTCCAAGATATGCCTGCTTTTCTTCTTAGCTACACCAGTTTTCTTAGGAGTGTAAGGACAGGACTTTTGGTGAACCATATACCCTTTTCTTGCATAAATCTTTCAAACACATAGCTAATGTACTCACCACCAGAGTCAATATACAAAGTTTTGATCTTAGCTGCAAATTGATTCTCAACCATGACACAAAAGCTCTTAAAGATTTCAAAAAGATTTCTTCTATTTTTTATAAAATATATCCATATAAACTTTGTACAATATTTATGAAAGTTACAAAATAGGATAATCCTCCTTTTGACATAACAGAAGGACCCCATACATCTAAATGTACCAAATCAAAAGGACTTTCTGATTCTCTATCAGTAGACTTAAATGACAAAGCATGTCTCTTGGCCAATTTATAACTCACACAATCTTTAACATGATTTGACAAAACTAGCTTGGATTTTCCAAAACTTCTCGAGCATACTAAACTTTGCAACCCAGAGTTGAAAATATGCCTCAGTCTTTGGTGCCACAAATAGACTCATCCAAAATTGAAGCTCCATATCCAGTTTGAACTTCCTTCTGCTCTCTTATATCAATCTAATCCAGATAGTACAAATCTCATTTTCTATGGTCAGTCCCAATATTCTTCCTTGATAACTGATCTTACACAACACAACCAACAAAGAAGATGACAATACAATTAAGTTTGATAATTTGACCTATAGAAATAAGATTCATGGCAAGAGATGAAATATGATACACTTGAGAAAGATTAAATTTACTATCAAGATAAGATTCACAAGTAATAGAACCTACTTTGGAGACAAACATAGAAAAACCATCTGCAGTGTGAAAAATGCCACCACAGGGATGGCACTAAGCTAAAATAGACTCATGAGGTGTCATATGACATAAATCCTCAAAGTCTATTAGCCAACAAGAGGAAGGACTTGAGATACCTCAGAAAGCAGTACCAGAAGAGGAGGCAAGAGTGGTAAAGGAAGAAGGGTTGACGGTTGACTGAGCAAGAAGCTGTAATTGTTGGATCTGATGCTGAATTTCTTGCTGAACCTGCTCTAATCTTTAAAGCTATCCACTACCCATCACTCCACTACCAATTGATGAAGAGCCACCTGACTGCTCTTCCTTTGGCATTACACCTTCACTCTCAATAGAAGCTGTATATGCAGTGCCCTTCTTTTTCTTTAGAATGGGATAATAATTCTTCATATGATAAAAACCCTTATAGTAGTGACGCTGAACAGAACTAAGGTCACCTTTTCCATCAAATCCCATCTCCCCTCATCTTCCAATCCTATGTCACAGGGATTCGGCCAACCAGGTGCCGCACCCACGTCGACGCGACGCGATGCGGGTGCGCGTGCGGGTGCGGTACCCGGTGCGGTCAACACACCCAAGGTCATTTATGTCCAACTTTTGGACTTGAAAAAAAAGCGGCCCACTGAAATGGGCATGACAACCAGAAAACTTAGGAACTGGTTTGTCAACGTGGCGAGTTTCGAGACACAACTCTTCAACTTTCTTTACGACAACCACATGCCGTAGCAAACTACCAAGGAGTCTCTTCTCTAAATTGTTTCTTTGGGTCAAGCGCAGGCTCAACCTGCGAAGGTGCCTGGTTCAACAAGAATCGATTGACAACGGTGAAGAGATCGGTTCCTTCTAGCGGCGAGTGCCACTCGCCAAGCTTCTTCTGTCTCTTGAGTTGCTTCATGGTCGAAGGGAAATGATCCTCATCGAAATCTGCAGAGGGGATTGCGGTGGGGAGATACCTCCATCTCTTGGAAAGGATGTTGGTCCTCACTGCAACTTTGATGGGGAGTGAATCAGGCAATGCATTGATACTACACCTGGTGGCTTTCTTCATCATTCTCACCTTTTACTGAAGATCTGACACGTCTCGTAGTTGATGAGAGCTTAACTTTTCATGAAAATTTGGATGGTCTTAGAGAGCAACCATACTGTATCCTGAAAATTGAAGAGAGCACAGATGGTTCTGTTAAAATAGAGGGTTCAGGAAGGCAAAAGGGTAATGATGCCCATGTTGGCCCGTACAGATTGCAGTCCACTGTACCTGCCTGCAAATATTAAATCAGATTTTGATTTCCTTCGAGATATGCGCTGGGCTGGAGGTTACGTACTACAAAAATTAATACAAAATATCTAAAGCCAATGAGCTGCCAGATTTTGGGGCATGATGTAATGATCATGGACAATACAACCTTTCTTCAGGGATGACCAACTTGGTTACCATTCTAAAGTAGCTCAGTTACGGAACTAAGAGAGAATAACTAAAAGAGTCGGATGGAAAACCAAGCATATATGTCCTGGCCAGGGGGAAAATGGGGTCTCGCCCCGTTTGGACCGGTGTTCGTATCTTATTTGGTTCTTTTACATGTAATCATATATCCATCAAATCCTGATATTTGTCTGATTCAATAGCAAAAAATTAAAACCATATATGCATCCAGTAGTGCTCAATTAAACTATTAAACTCGGCTTAGACCAGTAGAGCTTAATGAAGAAACTCGATTAAGCTTGGTATATATATATATATATATATATATATATATATATATATATATATATATATATATATATATATATATTACATTTTTGCCCCTGCCGCACCCCCACACCCGGGTTTTTTGGAAGTGCCGAATCCCCGCACCCGCACCCGCACCCATGTGACATAGTTCCAATCCTATCACCACTTCTTCCACCCATCCAACCACCCATATGACTGTATACAACCATAACATTATCCCCATAAGTGAATGATCCAAAAGATTTTATCTTAGTCTCTTCTGCAATTAACTGAGCAATGACTTGGGTCACGGATGGTAAGTGAGAACGATGCAAGATGACACTCCTTGTCCCATCAAATTATGGTATAAGAGCCATGAGAAACTCAATAATTTTCTTCTGCCCTTCCATTAGTGCAAGAGAATCCCAGATTCTCTGCATATCAGAGTAGGTATCTTTGATTGACTTGCTTCCTTGGCACATACTTCTCAACTCTTGAGTGAGTTGGTAATGTCTTGCCCGGTTCTCTTGCCTATAGACTTGCTTGAGATGTGACTAAGCTTCTTTTGCCTTATGAAATTTTAAAATGTTCATGGAAATTCTCAGTTCCACATACCAAAGAATCCAAGCTTTGACTCGTGCATTGTTCATGGCCCATTCCTCTATAGATTTATCAAAATCCTCATCAGAAACTTTAGGTTTTGCCTTTGAACCATCCAAATAGCCTCCCAATCCTTTTACAACCACCACTGCTTCCAAAAAATCAGCCTAATATGCATAGTTGTTCCCATTTAACTTGATTGGGATGATTTGAATCCCTTTCTTCTCTATGATACCACTCAATAAATATTACCAAAAAAAATGAAAGGAATGAGCTTGCCAACAGAAACAACTAAGGGCACATCAAAAGTCAGATGGTTAATACAAGGCATAAATGAACACCACAATATGCTGATTTATGCTTAAAAAATATTGAATCCACATAAATGCAGCACAATCGTACCAACTAGACGAAGTTGACAGCTTGAAAATAGCTTACCGCAAGCTAAAATGCCCTAAATCTTGTTAAAATTCTCTCTAAAAAATACAATAACAACAACCAATACCACCAAGACCTTTCACGAACCACTTCCACACCAGTTTTACACCCAATAGCTATGACCCAACGCTGCAATACAATGAATCTGAACCAAAAACTGCAAAAAAAAAACAGGTTACCGCTAGCTAGAGCCACTCAAAACTTCGATAGAACTCCCCCAAAACAAAAAACAAGAGCACCAAACCACCACAACAGTGTTTCTAGGTCAAAAAACGACCTAGAAGCATCCAATGTGGGCCTCAAATACCCACTGATTCACACAAATTGAGCAAAAACTCAAATCTGGTTACTGTTCACATAAACTGTGCCTTCAATGAAGATGATTTTTACACACAAATCATCTAAAATCATGATCTACCCAATGCTGCCTTCAGATGGGACAAATTGCAAATTTCCGTACGACTAGACCCTTAAAAAATTGACGTCAGCAATCCTTCACGCAGCTTCAAAGTGAAGCCCTCCTCTCACGACCTCAAATTAGCTCTGATACCATGTTAACTATACTAAAAAAGAAGGATAGATGCTAGGGTTAGAAGAGGTACAACAAACCAAAGGAGAGAACAAATGTTCTATATATTCATGTCGTGAATGAGAGCTCTTTAATACAATACAAGGGTCAATCCCCTTTGGACATAAAAAAAGAATAGATGAAAAGACTAGTATACCCCTTCATTATAGGGTATGTACATTATTAGCCTAATAAGTTACTTTACATAACTCTATGATACATTATAGCACACAGACTTTCAATATCCATCAGTGGTTCTGATCATTGACTGAAGAAACTTCGTGTCGCGGTATTTTTATCGTTCTCGAGCTCCGTATATATACGTGTATTTCTGGACATCCAGCCATCTTTGCTGATGTTTTTCAATACCATCCGGTGACCTCTGGTGAAGCACCAGGTATCACTGGCATCCCTACTACACCTGGAGTTCAGAACACTAAGGCACTCGCTTGGATATCCAGCCGATTCTCCAGCAGCTCTACATGAAGTAGTCCATTTGATCACAACTGCCAGACTGCTACAGTAGGAGCGGTATCACCCGCAGTTGCGTGACAGTTGATAGTGTTTCTCGTTTTCCGGCCGATTGCCGGAGTATCCATCGGCAGAGACTTCAGTCCTGTCGGTACATTGATCTTCACGCATCGAGTGGGCCCATGATCACTGGGAGATTTGTTGGCGGTGATCACAGCGCCGACAACGACCCCCTGTGCACACACACATGGCCTATGCAAGCCGCAGCCACATGCAGCAGTGCCTTTGGAGGCACCACACCCTGCACGGCTGTTCTTTGCACACCTTCTAATGTGCGTTCACCTCATTTTCCGCTGGACATCTCCATGGTTGAATAGCCCCCGAGTGGTTAGTACCAAGGTGATTTTCTTGTGAGCTTTGGAAGCTCCAGCAGCTGCGTATAAGAATGCGCAGCAGCATATATGCCTGGCAGTAGCGCGAGTCTCCCTTTTGTGTGCAGGCCTAACACACAATGATTGTTCTATTACAAGACCACTGAAGCTTCGAAAAATAGGTGCCCACTAGCCGGGCTGCTATCAGAGACTGATCTCCTTTTCGGATCCATGGGTTGAAGATGATCCTTTAATATGTTTCTCCTTATGCTTATTTATTGCCAGATTTAAAGATTACTAAACTAGTCAATGTTGGAAAGAGAACTTGGGCTGTGAAGTGTGGCTTACAAGCCCTTCAGATGCTGAGCTTGAGGAGTGTTTCAGAGCTGATTGATTTGCTGCAACTGCAGTATTGAGAGGGAATGGAGATTAATCAATTTGGTGTGGTAAGTCAATTATCAGAGAAGTCTTCACCAAGGGTGACATATTTGCATGTTTGACTTAAATATGTGCATTTGGAAAACCTGCTTACGAGGTGACTACAAATTGCTTTGACTTTGAATTGATTAGTTCTTAAACAAGTTAAAGAATCAAGTTTTATACTCAGATACAGGTTATTATTCAATTATGTTTTGCCCCACCTTGTTGGATATCTGGTTGAACGCTTTAGTTTTCTTGTTTTAACTTTTGTCAGTTGCCATGTGAAGGAAAATAGGATGTTATGCTTTTTAATCTTCAGGATAAGCATGCAAGAAAATAGTTCTTGGGTTGTTCTGTCTGCAGTTCATGTAGTAGTGCCTGCTGTAGGCAATATCCAACCAAATAAGTAAACTGAACCAATCCTCAAGTTCTTGAGTTGAAATTGTTAACATTGTAAAAGATCATTAAGGGATGGAAATATGTGCTTCACATGCATATATGGATGTCTTATCTGGTTCGCATATGATATTCTATAGATTTTCCTCTTTCTTCATTAATTACATCACTAACATCTTAACTCGAGTTGGTGTTAGTTGCATCTAGCATCACACTGGTTGAACATTTTCCAAACATTTTGTGTCTGTTATCACAATATTGTCTGCTGTCCCTCATTGTATCCTGTTCCTTTTCTCTGTAGTATCATATATTTGTAATTGGCCTTTAATGGTTTCTTGAACCATCTATTTGAAGGTACTAGCTTCTAAGTTAAGGGAAATATTACATCTGAAGCGTCAGCTTGATGATATGCCTACCCTAATGGAACTTATCCAGTAAGTAAATCATTCAAAAGATTCCTCTAGTTTTTTCCCAAAGAAACAAGACTGTTGGATTGAAATATTCCATTGTAGAGAAAATATCAGAATGGAGCATTATTTGACTAAATGATGCTTTATAAAACATATTTTTCTCCTTGTTTTCGCTTACAAGTTTCCTAGGAACTATGTAACATGGACAATTCTAAAAGGGCAAAAGACCCACGTCGGTGTGAGTGCAACACTTGGGCAGTGCCAGGTGCAGTCAACCGCACCAGGGTCCATTTCTGTCCAAAACTGGACTCGGTTAAACCTAACCAAGTCCAGTTTCATCTATTATATACATAAAGACATACATATGTACACACATATGTGTCACACCCTTCGCACCTGCGTCTATGTGATATTTCTTGATGTATTCTAGCAAATGTGTATTTCTTGATGTATTCACTGGGTTACCTGTTCAAAGGAAAACTGCTTTGGCAAATATAGTATTGAATTTTAGAATAAAGCCATCCAATATTATGTTATCACATATAAAGGTTGGTGGAAATTCCGAAGTTACTGTTCATGTTTTGATCAGTCACCTGTATCATTCAAGGTAATTTCTTGGCGATCGTTTTTCTTGGAGATATTTTCAAAAGTGTTTTTTCTCAAGAAAATATAGGGAAAATCTCGGAAGCTATGAATAATAAAAAAGAAAAGAATAAAGAAACAATTAGAGGAAAAAGGTTTTGTAGTATTTCTTTATTCTTGCAAAAAATAAAGAAACAATTAGAAAAGATTTTAAAATATAAAAGAAACAAAAAAGATACTTAAACTATATAAAAAAGGTGTTTTTTGAAAATCTCGAGAATATCTCGGGCACATATTTTAGGTTCTGGCGATATTTTGAAAATCTCGGGAAAATATTGGTTGACCTTGAAAAACCGATAATATCGTGATATTTTCAAAATATCGGCGATATCAGTGACTATGGTTTTGAATAATTCCCAAAACATTCACTACCTTTCTGCATGTGGCAGCCTCGTTGGCATTGGTGTAGCCTTCAAACTTTTTGAACCTATCATTATTCAATCTTCAAATGAATCAATTTTTTAGGACGAATGGTTGAAGATGTGATATTTTAAACAAGGGACTAGATGATGTTTTAGAAATTGTTCATGTAGAAAAAGCAAGAAGGATTCTTATTAAAATGCTGATTTCTAGGTATGAGCGGCGATTTGCTGAACTGTATACACAAATCCAGGTATAAGATTTTCCTTGATAATTGGGTTAGATTACTTACAATAAATTAATGCTGTAATATGTAATCCTAAATGCTGCTTATCTCATAGGTCTGCACTTACTATTTTTCAGGAAAAGCTTCTACATACGCGAAGACTGTATGATACTTACAATGCTTTACTAGAGTCTAAAGAGTTGGCATCAAAGGAGACTTCATTATTGAATTCCATACACCGACAGGTTTGCAAAAGAATCAGCACTTAATTTTTACTTAAGTTGCATTGCAATTGTAACGATCTTATGAAATTTGACAAAGGTCACAAAACCACATTGTCATGACTCATGTAGCATTTTTCATGCTTAAACTAAGAGCCTTTGCATTTCTTTTGGCTGTATTCAAAACCTCCACAATCTTGATAGTTGGCTTTCACACTTTTTCAGTTTTGACCATTTTGTGTAGAGTTTCAAAGATCCTACACTTGATACACTTAGAAGTACACTTAATTGCAATGTTATGAATAATGGTGAGGCAACACAAAATGCTATAGTACTTGTGAGGTGATGAAGCACCAAGCTTCATTTCCATAAACTTTTCTATTTATAATTTATAAACATTTTTCAATAAATAGATACCAAGTTTATAATCATGAACTCATAAAATTTATAATATGATTTGATTTTCAAAAGGGAATTAAAAACTAATGCAAGGACTGAACTTGGTACTCTCCACTTCTGGAAATTCTCACTAAAGGTCTCAATACCTAGCTGCAACCAGAAATGCTTGCTGGAAGTGTTGAAAAATGGGTACGGTTTGCATAAATGGAAAAGAGATGGTCTAAATGATTAAATCATTGAACCTCTGCCTTTAACATTTATTGGTATATTTTGTACTGAACTTTTGGTTGGATAAGGGTTTTTCATGTAAGAAGAGATGAGTGAGGCATGTTCGAATAAAGTGTCCACCAACAAGTCCAAAGTGCACAAACACAAATGCCACTAAGGGCTCACAAATGCTACAAATAGCACAATCACAAATGCCACTAAGGGCATACACAAAGAATAATAAAATAATAATATTTTATTGGAACACACGATGCAAGAAGCATTACATTGAGAGAGGGGTTTACCCCTTATTTATACACACCATGGAGTCCCAAAATAGAGATGTTGGAGCTAGTTCAATGGCTATTCAAACTATTCAACATTGTGTTGACTAGTTCAAATAGAACTATGACTAGTTCAAAATAAACTAGACAACAACAACTACGCCTTCATCCCAAAACAATTGGGGTCGGCGATATCAACCAAAAAAGAAAATCATTCTGGGTCCTCCACATGAATCCTTCTCCTCCAATCATTTCTATCCAATGTCATGTCCTCGGTGAGGTTCAAAGCATTCATATCCTTTCCTATCATCTCCATCCAAGTCTTCCTAGGCCTACCCCGACCTCTTTTAACTAATATATTTTCTCATTTCTCCATCCTTCTAACTGGAGCATCAATAGGCCTTCGCCGAATATGTCCAAACCACCGTAAACGATTCTCTCTCATCTTATTTTCAATGGGTGCAACGCCTACCTTCTTACGTATCTCTTCGTTTCGAATCTTATCTTTTATTGTATTTCCACACATCCATCAAAGCATACACATCTCAGCTACACTCATTTTTTGAATATGATGTCTCTTGGCAGCCCAACATTCCGTACCATATAATGAAGCAAGCCTAATTGTCGTCCTATAAAACTTTTCCTTCAACCGCAATGGCATTCTACGATCGCACAACACTCCAGTTCCACTTTTTCATTTCATCCACCCAACCTTTATCCTATGGTTTACATCTCCCTCAATTTCTCCATCATTTCGAATGATAGATCCCAAATATTTGAAACAGTCATCCACCGATATTTCTTGCTCGCCAAGCTTCACTACACTCTCATCACTACTGCGTTGCTTACTAAACCGACATTCCATATATTCTGTCTTACTCTTACTCAACGTAAAACCTCTTGCTTCCAATGTCTGTCTCCATAATTCTAACTTAGCATTAACCCCATCTCTAGACTCATCGATCAAAACAATATCATCAACAAACAACATACACCAAGACACATTTTCTTGAATTGCTTTCGTAAGCTCATCCATCACTATAGCAAATAGGAAAGGGCTTAACGTAGATCCTTGATGTAACCCAACTGTTATAGGAAAATTGTTTGTCACCCCTTCACAAGTGCGGACATTAGTTACCACTCCTTCGTACATATCTTTAATTAAACCGACATTCAAAATAAACTAGACAAAAAGAAAAGAATAAAAAACAAAAGAAAAATATTTATAAAAAATATAAATATATATATATATATATAATACATATATATATATATATGTATACATGTATATGATATGTATACATATAAATACATATATATTATATACATATACATTATATATATAGATATATATACAATTTAACACTCCCTCAAACTTACGGTCAAATAACTAAAGTTTGCCTAAAAGAAAGTGAAATCTAGGAGCCGCGAGAGATTTGGTGAAAAAATCTGCCAACTGGTACTCTGAAATAACATAGGGTAGATTGATAGTACCATTTAGATATTCTTCTTGTACATAGTGAATCTATTTCAATATGTTTTGTACGCTCATAAAACGTCCGGTTGTTGGCAATGAGATGAAACTTTTGTTGTCATAACACATGTGTGAGGCTCTTGTTACATGAACTCCCATATCTGCAAGTAATCTTTTGAGTCAGACAACTTCTATAGTTGTCGTAGCCATGACTCAGTATTCAGCTCCAGTCGAAGAGAGAGACCTTCTGCTACTTACACCGCCATGAAATCAAATAATCACCTAAAAAGACACAAAAACCCATAATTGAGTATATGTTATTGGGATTACCTCCCCAACCAACATCAATATAAACAATTAAATCTAACGGGGAAGAAGTACACAAAAAAATGCCTTAATCAATAAAAGACTTAATATATCTAATAATGTGCAAAAATGTGTAATGAAAAGAGGCGGAAGCACCAATAGAGCAAAAAGTCACTTTTTAAGAGTGACTACTAAAGCCAAGAACACAAACACCAAATGTGCACACACAAAACTCACAAATATAGAAAATGACTTAAAGTCATAAGTTGGCTATTATTGAAGAAAGGAAGAGAAGGGTGTAAAAACCCATACATTTACAAGGGGGAACCTCCTCTTTATATAGGTGAGGAGAGCACTAAAGAAGGACCATAAAGGGGGCTCCCTTCTAGTCGTTGGGAGCCCCAACAGTCATAAATATGACTGTTGGGGCCCCAACGACTAGATAGGTGGGGCCCCTTTATGGTACCAAAAAGTAAAAACAAAAAATAAAAAAGGAAAAAGAAAAAAGGGAAAAAAGGAAAAAAGGTAAAAAGCAAAAAGGTACAAATGGAATTACCAAAACACTCCTATCAGGTTTTTGGTTTATACAAAACAGAAAAAGACTATATTATTATGTATATATACATATATACGTATATATACTTATATATATACGAATGTATATATATAAGTATATGTATATATATATATATATATTTATATATACATAATTTAACATGCTCCCTCAAACTTTACGGGGAGAAGACCGAAAGTTTGCCAAGAAGAAACATGAATCGTGGAGTTGGGAGCGCCTTGGTGAAGAAGTCAGCCAGTTGATACTCTGAAGTGACATATGGCAATGTGATGGTCCCTTTGAGATATTCGTCTCGAACATAATGGCAATCTATTTCGATATGCTTGGTCCGCTCATGAAAGGTGTGATTGCTGGCAATGTATATCACACTCTTGTTATCACAACAGAGCTTGGTGGGAGTGGAAATGAGAACGCCCATGTCACCAAGGAGACTTCTGAGCCAAACAATTTCCATAGTAGTCATCGCCATAGCCCGATATTCAGCTTCAGTAGATGATAAAGAAACCTTCTGCTGCTTCTTGCATCTCCACGAGATGAGAGATTCACCTAAAAAAATACAAAGACCCGTAATTGAGATACGATCATTGGGATTTCCTCCCCAGTCAGCATCAGTAAAAGCAGTCAATTCAAGGGATGAGGAAGATGATAAGAAGAGTCCCTTGGAGATGGTATTTTTGATATATCGCACAATTCTCATTACGGCCGCCATATGAACCGTAGTAGGTGCGTGCTGAAACTGGCTCGCTGCATGAACCGCATGAGCTATGTCTGGACGGGTGATGGACAGATAGGTGAAGGATCCAATTAATTGACGGTAGGGAGTTGGATCTTCAAGAAGAACACCATCTTCAAGTCCTAGTTTCGCATTGATAACTTCGGGAGTCTCAACTTTCTTTTCATCAGATATTCCTGATTTGGTACACATTTCTGCAACTAACTTCATTTGAGATAAGATGTATCCTCGCGCGGAATAAGCCACTTCAATTCCTAAAAAATATCTCAAATAACAAAGGTCAGACATATCAAAAGTATCTTTTAGCATAGACTTAACATCATTTACTCCCTTTTTGTTATTCTCATTGATAATCATATCATCAACATACAGCAGAAGCATAATAATGGAGTCACCTGTCCTTTTAACAAAAAGAGCAGTGTCAGTATAGCAAGAAGAAAAACCTAAATTGATTAATACATTACTAAACCTATCATACCAAGCTTTAGGAACTTGCTTAAGTCCATATAAAGCCTTTTTTAATTTTAAAACTTTTCCATTTAAATTCATACCTGGAAGCGGTTCCATATAAACTTCTTCATTTAAATTACCATTCAAGAAAGCATTTTTAACATCAAGTTGAAAGATTGACCATTTTTTAACAGAAGCTATAGCAATAAGGGCTCGAACACTAGTCATTCGAGCAACTGGGGCAAAAGTTTCATCATAGTCTACCCCATACTCTTGGGCATATCCTTTGGCTACCAACCTAGCCTTATATCTTTCTAATGAACCATCACTCTTAGTTTTTACTTTAAACACCCATCTACATCCAATGGGTTTCTTGCCATTGGGAGGATCAATGATTTCCCAAGTTTGCACCCTTTTAAGGGCATTAAGTTCAAGTTCCATAGCTTCATTCCAATGAGCATATTGTTTAGCATCATTGTAATGAGACGGTTCATGAAAGGAGTGAAGAGCAAGAAGGCATGCTCGATAGTTAGGAGAAAAAGAGTCATAAGAAACAAATCTATTTGGTATCTTGGGAATGCGATTTGATCTTCTTTGAGAGGTTTTTTCTATCGACTCATTTTGAGAAAATCTTTCAAGGGCACAAGGAGGATTTCTTTCATTCCTTCTAGAGTAGACTTGTATTTGTCTTGAAACATTTTCTTCTAAGTTTTGATCATTATTTGGATGTTCAACAAGATTTTCATTAAGAGGTTCACCAGGATCAACATAATCATCTATGATGTTTTCTTGAGGTAACAAGTCAAATAAAAAGGGATAGTCAATATTTTCATTTGGTTGATGCGAAAAACCATTTTCTTCTTCGAGGAATGTGACATCTTTTGAGATATAAAGTTTATTCTTAAGTATGTCAAAACATCGACATCCTTTTTGTTTTTTGCCATATCCCAAGAAAATACATTCAATAGCCCTAGGAGAAAGTTTATCATTTTTGCGAGTTAAAACAAAGCATTTACATCCAAAGATTCTTAATCTTTTATAATCGGGAGACATATTGTAAAGTTTTTCAAATGGAGAAAGATTTTTCAAAGAGGATGAAGGGATTCTATTGATGAGATATGTTGAGGTTAGAACCGCTTCGGCCCAAAAGGATTTTGGGATATTTTTTGAAATCAATAAAGTTCTTGTAGTTTCTATTATGTGCCTATGCTTTCTTTCCGCAAGACCATTTTGTTGCGGAGTGTTGGGACAAGAACGTTGATGACAAATTCCATTTTCTTTTAAGTAGCTTTGAAAATCATTAGACATATATTCACCTCCCGAATCGGACCTAAGGATAGATAGATTTCCCAAAAATTGATTTTTAACCATTGCATGAAATTCTTTAAAGAAGGAGAAGACTTCGGATTTGCGACTTAGGAAGTATATCCACGTAAATCGAGTGAAGTCATCAATAAAGACCACATAATACGAAAAACCTCCTTTAGACAAAATTGGGGAGGGTCCCCACACATCGGAATAAACAAGTTCAAATGGCCGAGTGGTAAAGTAACTTCTTTGAGGAAATGGAGTAGCTTTAGATTTCCCAAAAATGCAATCTTTACAAGTCATGTGATTGTTTTTACAAGTATTGTTCAAAAAAGGGAAAAGAGACATTTTTACAAAATTTGGATGACCAAGTCTCTCATGCCAAATTCCAATACTTTTGTCTTTAACAAGATTGCAAGATGACTTAGATGGAAGCGTCAAAAAGTCCATAAAATAGAGATCACCCCTTCTATGGCCTTGCCCAATCAGCTTCCCTGACTGAAGATTCTGCACTGTGCAATCTTTAGGTGAGAAAGAGACTTGGCATCCATGATCGGTGATTTGGGAAACGGAAAAGAGATTTAAATTAATTTTTGGAACGATTCTTACTTTAGGAACGAAAAAGTTTTGAGAATTTTTGAAGTCAAGTGTTCCAATACTTTCAATTTTCAATGACGTTTCATCGGCCGTTGAAACATAGGAGGACATGGGTTCGGAAAGAACATTTGAAAGAAAGTTTTTATCAGATGTCATATGAAAAGAAGCACCAGAGTCTAGTATCCACATACCTGGAGGTGATGAAGAGTAGGCGATGGCGGCTCCGGATGTTGAAGGAGAAGACTTGAGAAGGTGTTGGAGAACTTCGGAGATATGATTAAGAGTTTCTTTGATATCTCCTTCTTTGGTACTTTCTTCCTTCTTTGGAGAACTTTCTTCAACCGCGGCAACCTTTCCTTTAAGCTTTGGACAAACCGGTCTAATGTGCCCCGGTTCATTACAATAGTGGCATATAATTCCCTTTCTAGGTCCATTGCTATTTTTGTTAAAGTGAGGAGGTCTATATGCTTTAACATTCGATCCGGGCCTAGTAACGGCCAAAACTTCATCACTCTTAATGCTCAAGCCAAGTCGAGTTTCTTCTTGACATATCTCGGCAAGAGCATCTTCAATAAGTATGGCTTTGCTTCTATGGAAAAGAGATGCCCTCACTTGTTCAAATTCCGGGCGAAGTCCATGAAGGAATTGAAAAAAGTGTTCCTTTTCAATTTGTTCCCTTCTTAGCTCAATAGCTTGTGGAGCAACCCATTTAGGCTCAAGAAGGGCAAGCTCATCCCAAAGAGGGGTAAGAGAGCTAAAATAGTCCCGGACACTCATATCCATTTGTTTGGTGGAACGAATTTTTTCTTGACAAAAAAATTGCCGAGCAAGATCCTTTTGGGTATACATATCCTTAAGGAAAAAGCAAGCCTCATTGGCCCTTCTAAATTTGGTAATATTAGCACAATTTTTAAGGTCTACATTGTTCATAAACCATGCCAAAATTTTGGCATGGTTACTTTCCCAATCCTCAATTTTGGATTGATGTTCATTAATGGCTTTGATGCGCTCATCGCCATCTAAATCTTTTTCAACTTCATTTTCAATTTTGGTAAGAACAAGAGAGGGTTCGGGAGTAGTTCCCATAACAAAGCCCCAAAGTTTCTTACCTCTTAGATGATTTTCCATAGCGGAGGCCCACATGAGATAGTTGGACCCATTTAGCTTAAAAGAAAGCTCCACTCTAGAGTCACGTTCTATCGGCACCAAATATATCTCCTTTCTTCAAAACTTTGAGAGGCACGCATTCCAAGATGACAAAAGAAAAGCCCAATCACCAACCGAGCTCTGATACCATGTAATGAAAAGAGGCGAAAGCACCAATAGAGCAAAAAGTCACTCTTTAAGAGTGACTACTAAAGCCAAGAACACAAACACCAAATGTGCACACACAAAACTCACAAATATAGAAAATGACTTAAAGTCATAAGTTGGCTATTATTGAAGAAAGGAAGAGAAGGGTGTAAAAACCCATACATTTAAAGGGGGAACCTCCTCTTTATATAGGGGAGGAGAGCACTAAAGAAGGACCATAAAGGGGGCTCCCTTCTAGTCGTTGGGAGCCCCAACGGTCATAAATATGATTGTTGGGGCCCCAACGACTAGATAGGTGGGGCCATTTTATAGTACCAAAAAGTAAAAACAAAAAATAAAAAAGGAAAAAGAAAAAAGGGAAAAAGGTAAAAAGCAAAAAGGTACAAATGGAATTACCAAAACACCCCTATCAGGTTTTTGGTTTATACAAAACAGAAAAAGACTATATTATTATGTATATATACATATATACGTATATATACTTATATATATATATACGAATGTATATATATAAGTATATGTATATATATATTTATATATACATAATTTAACAAAATGCTCCCATGTGAACATAAGTGGGAGCATACTGAAATTGACTGGCTGTGTTTATATGTGTTATATCAGGTCTAGTAATTGAAAGATAGGAAAGTGCTCCGATAAGCTATCTGTAAGGAATTGGATCTTCAAGTGGTTCCCCATCGTCAATTCTTATCTTAGTGTTGACAACCTCGAGAGTATCAACCTTCTTATCATCCGTGATTTCGGACCTGAAAACAATACCAAGATCAAATTTAGACTAAGACAACAAATAACTCCTAGGATAGTAGGCAACTTTAATTCCTAAGAAGTATTTTAAAAAACCCAAATCAATCATTTCAATTTTTTTTTAAGTTTTTTAATGTTTTTAACTCCCTATTTGTCTTCTCCAGTGATAATCATATCGTCCACATAGAGGAGAAAAATAATTGTAACACCCCAAAATTTTGAACTTGTAAAACTTTTAGAATAATTGAAATAGACTAAAAAATCCTTTATTCTTTTCAGAGTTTTTGCTTTAGTGAATCAGCAGAAACAATTTTTCTAAAATAATAGACAAGTCGACAACCTTGGGTGCGTTAGCGTAAAAACCTCAATTTCACAATAGATAGAATCTTCGCAAAGCATTCAGAAAACCATATGCATTAGAAGAAAATATCAAGTTTATACAAAATGAGATTTCCTGAGGAAACCCTTATACAAAATTGTAAAACTTCAAAATTTATCCAGGACGCAAAATGCCAGCAGAAAACAGTGGGATGTTGAAGTCATCTTGCAATCGCGCCATCGCCCGTCTTGTAAACCTAATCATGACATGTACCCATAAGATAGGTCAGTTTCATAAAAAACTGGTAGGTGCATAAGTATGACAATAAAAGAACAAATCTAGTAAAAACATTTAATTCATACATGATACACAATTCAACATGTATTATGAATACAACTAACATATGCACCAGATTCATGTATGATATGCAATCCAGCAAGTAATGTATGCATCAAATTCGTACATGATACTCAATTCAACCAGTAATACGACAAATATGACAAATAGTTATTTAACACATGATGCACAATTCAACAATTAATACAACAAAGTTAACATAAGCAGTTAATTAATACATGATGCGCAATTCAACAAATAATGTGAGTAAGATAATTTTGTTTCGATATTAAATAGCCTGCGGATATGCACAAGCACGAAACATAGAAACAACTGAGACTAATTCGGGGGTTTATTATGACATGTATTTTTAATACCCCGAATAACTAGCTGAGTTCGCTCCTAAGGGGATAACCAATGGCCGAGAGAGAATTTTCCAAAGGCTACTCGTTCAAGAGATGCATCCAACTTCTGTAGAAGTCCATGGGATCTACCACCTAGGATAATTTTTGTTAGTCCCGTCCCCTAACTCCGATAACTGGGGACACCGAGTCATTTTTCCGAGGGGTGGTTGTTAACAACCTATCCATAGAAGTTTTTGTACCATCCCATCTTTACCTTGACGAAAATTAGCGGAGTGAATGGGTGCATTAGGTTTAATTTAACTGAAGACCTATTCTGCATGATCCGATCTTTCAAACCAACTCGAGTATCTTGCTTGTGAAGGCGAATCATCACCATTTATGTGATTTTCATTTCATCATTGTGTCTTTGCACATTGTGAGGTTACCATAAACCTCTCATCCAATCATCGTAGTACTAACATGTCGTGCATGTTTGGAAGTACCACTACGATGAGAGGGGTATAGGTTTCTCAGAAAGAAACCCAGCTTTAATGTGTTGTAAAAGAAATGATAAAGTCATTTTAGTTTACATTTGCCATGCTCTGGTCCTTTAAACTAACACGAGCATCTTGCCTGTAAAGGCGAAACATCATTATGTAAATGATTTCTACAATTTGCCATTTGCACGCTTTGAGGTTACATAAACCTCTCATCCAATTATTGTAGTACTAACATGCCGTGCATGTCTGAAAGTACCGTTACGATGAGAGGGATATAGGTTTCTCAAAAGAAACCCCAACTCAATGTTTCGTAAAAGAAACGATGCAACAAATATTTAGTTTAACATGATCGTCTTTTTAAAACACTTGTACATTCTCGTGCAATTTGCACGATATGAGATCGCCACAAATCTCTCATTCATTTATCGCAGTATTAGCATGCTGCGCATGTCTTGCGATACTGTGTGATAAACGGGGTATGGGTTTCTCAGCAGAACCCCGTCCAAACACATGCTCATGCCCCCAACCGAGGTTATCCGAGTCATATCGGAATCTTAAACCGAAGTTGTAAAACATTTCTCTCAAATGCGACGACTTGGGGAAACTTAGTTGCAATTTCGCAACTTAAAAGTGAGCAGACATTGCTTTGCAATATTACGCATTTGGAAAATTGGATTTTCATAAGAAATCTCTTTTTTTTGAAACTCTAGCGCTCATTGGCAAAATCTATATCTTTGAAAAAGAGCAAATGGGAAACAGGTAGAAAAGAATACGCACTTGCGTGTCGTAAGCATTACATGTATTACATAATGTGGCCTATGCACATTGCAACACGATAACGAGAATATAAGCAAATAAGTGTGTAAGCAGTGCACGTAGTACGAAATCGTATCTCAGCTAAATAAATGCGAAAGTAGTAGCCTGTGCACTAAAGCACGACCGCAAAGTATATAACAGAAAGCAGTAAATGCGAAAGCAGTAGCCTGTGCACTAAAGCGCGATGGCAAAGTAAATGACAGAAAACAGTAAATGCAAAAGTAGTAGCCTGTGCACTAAAGCACGGCGGCAAAATAAAAGTCAGGAAGCAGTAAATGCGAAAGCAGAAGACTGTGCACTAAAGCGTGACGACAAAGTAAAAACAGAAAGCAATAAATATGAAAGCAGAAGCCTGTGCACTAAAGCGCAATGACAAAGTAAAGACAGAAAACAGTAAATAACAAAAAGGAAAGGACAAGGATCACAAAACTGTGTCCTTGAGTTAAAAACGTACATATATATATATATATATATGTTCTTTTTCGTTGAAGTGTTAATTGCTTAATTTAGTTCATCTATTGTCCTTTGTGCAACTTTCCCTTACCTCGGGGATTGTCAGGGTTGCTAACGTCTCTAAGCGTAGGTGGCAAAAGGCGCATGGAGGATCTGTTGCGCCGATGGAATGTGCGTACTACAAAAAAGATAGTGATTTCTTAACAAAAATAAAACATTGACCCGCGTAAGGGGTCAAATCAGACAAGGGAAAGGCAGAGACGGCTGGGCTCGGCTACTTGGCCGAGCTCCACTATCGAATAATACTAGAGTGACTCGACCTGCAACCAGAATAGTGCCTTCGATCAAGTCACCATCTTGCCTATGTCGTCTGGACAGGCAAGCAACCACGCACAAAACAATAGTGAGTCCTAGCATATTTCTAGGTTTTCTTCAACAAACATTATATGTTTTCACAACATATATAACATGATATGTAAGTGCATCTCAACAACAATTACATAGCAGATATCATACCTGCGAAGGCGGTCTTGCTCGCAACTTGAGGTCACTCTTACCCTTGCTCTGATACCAACTGTAACGTCCTTCAAAAATCCAACCTTTTAAAAACTTTGACAAATCCTAAATTTTGAGAAAAAATTAAAACTTTTTATTTATATAAACAATTCACATGGTTTTCAAAAGTAATATGCCAACAAGTTCATCTATGGCCACATTCCAAATACTAGACGGCCTACCTGAGCGCAAACACGAGTATATATTAGCCTTTCAGTATCAGATCTAGTACAGAATCATCCATAGACACAACATGATTGGGACTATTACTCTAAAAGTTTCTCATATGTGAAAAAGAAAATGTGAAAGACAAAATGTATCACGATTTAAGATAATTGAGAAGTTACATCAAATTTTAAAGTTCTAAACCATACGCAAGACATAATAAGAATGAAATGACAGAATTTAAAAATGTTCTCATTCCAAAAATATTACTCTTTAAATGTAAGGATTCAGAAAAAAAGTAAAATTTACACAAGATTTTAATTCTCTCAAAACTTTTGCTTGATCCCTCCAGGAATCGTACTAGGTAAGAGTAGAGCCTTCAGCTACGCAGCAACTCGTGCTTCACTTCAATCCTCCATGAGGTTATCTGTAAATATTGTAGGGCATCAACCACATGCCTGTAGGAAACCAAAACTAAACTTGAAGAATGCAATTAAAGTTGAAATGAAACAATCAAGTGTAATTCCCATGATTTTAGAAATGAGAGTCAAGGGAATTCACATCATAGCAAGAACATGATATTCATTCACATAAATCATCATTCATTTCATAGCATTCATAATTACATCATTTGTGTGCATGGGAACTAAAATTCATTCATATTTTAATTCATGTCATTCCATTTCACATTCATTCATATATATGATAATCATTTGCATAAATGAATGAAACTAATAGTTTATATCATACTCTAAAGTGAAGTAAAAGTGCAATCTATCATGCAATATCATTATTCACTTTCTTTATGCTCAAAAGAAACGTGCTTATGTCCAACTTATGACTAAGGCATGCATTATTTCAAATACATATTCACATGTTATTTATCATAATATTTATGTACTTTGCAATTCAAATATCATAATGAAACATGTCCTATCTTGACTCTTTTTGTGTGCCTTACACACACAAGTACCTCACGTGCATAGTCAAATCATATGACCAAGCATCTATGTCACATGGACTCAGCTTGGGAGGCGACACACCCGCGTCGACACACCCCGACACGGGTGCGAACACAAACACGGGGTAGACTCGGTCAACAGGTGTCAGACTCGATCAACGCACCTGGACCCAGTTCATCCATATTTTGGACTCGCGCGATCAACTTTGACCGAGTCTATTTTTGTCCATTTATGATTGTTATATATATATATATATATTTATTTATTTATTGTTACAACAACAACAACAACAACTACACCTCCATCCCAAAACAATTGGGGTCGGCAATATGAACCAAAAAAGAAAATCATTTTGGGTCTTCCACATGAATCCTTCTCCTCCAATGATTGTTATATATATATTTTTATTATTATTATTGTTATATATATATATATATTTTGTCAACTTTGACCAATCAACTTATTACCTTAAAATTTACAATCTTATTATTGTTATATATATATATATATATATAAATTTTTGAAATTGCTCTGCACCCGTACCCGTACACGTACACGTACAATAATAAGATTGTAAATTTTAAAGCAATAAGTTGATCGATCAAAGTTGACAAAATATATATATAACAATAATAACAATATATATATATAACAATCATAAATGGACAAAAATAGACTCGGTCAAAGTTGATAGAGTCCAAAATATGGACGAACTCAGCCCCAGTGCGTTGACTAAGTCTGACACTTTGTTGACTGTGTCTGCCCCATATTCGAAGCCGCACTCGTGTCGGGTACGGGCAACGTGGGTGCATCGACCTTTTAGCTGAGTCCATGTGACTTAGATTTTCACCCATTATAAGGATATTTAGAAGGATGAAATTACATTCATAAACACGATACATTCATTTTAAGCATGTTTTTATGATATAATTTCACATGGAAGGCATAATGAAATCGAAAATAACTTCATGCAAGCATGGATACAGTCACGTCAAACATGGCAATACATTCAATCATTCATATTACAACAATGTCAAACATGTACCTGCAACAAACACACTCCAATATCCCGCTAACTACAACCATGTCTAGCATGGTCTCTGAACTACAAAAATAAAAGCACTTTTATTCTCATACATTCAAATCATGCTCAACTTGATCTCCAAATTCCAGCAAAAGAGTCCTAGATATCCACAACTAAGTAATTGTGTGAACATGAGAGTGTTGCATTCGAGAAAGTAATTAACTTGTGGTGCGCGTGCACCACTTACTTACCACAGGTATTTACCTGATTTGCATGCTTTTGCATTTGCATTTTACTTATTTCTTTTTGCATGGCATTTTTAGCCGCATGCGATGCTTAGCACTAAGCATCGCATAATAGCTCCGTTATGCACCTGCCAAGCACAATTACATAGGCAATACAAAACAATTTAAACAATTTCTGACATTGTGCCAATGATGCAAGTACAAACAAATTTTAAGACTATCATACAACATGAATAACATCCTACAAATTTTATTTTAGGAATCCTACATTTTCGATGCGATGAAAAGTGAAATGGAACTCGGGACCCTGAAAGTCTAGTGTAAGTGCTACACGACACGATCTACTTGTCTCTCTCACAAGGAGAGAGAACTACAGCTGCACACACACAACGACAAATTTATCTAAATCCGATTTCGCACATGAGCGATAAAAACAAAAACAAAATTCATTAAACCGATTTGCGAAAACCTCAAAACGACACACTAACAAGTTCAAAATAAGTTTGGACAACACCCTAAGGTCGCATGCTGCCCGTGCATCAACCCAGTGATGGCACACATATCGAAGCACTCAAATTCGACAATATATATATATAATCCAATCCAGAACACAAAAACCAAATCAGAAAGAAAGCCACAATGCAAAGGTACTCCTGCTGTCATGCACAACAGCCTTAAACAATTTTAAACCTAACACCCCAATTCGATATACGCCCCAAACAAAAATGAATCACCCCCCCCCTTTCGATTTACACATGAAATCCCACATTTCTGAAACATCATGCAGAACATAAAGAGCAAGGTGTGCTGATCACGCAGTAGGTGACCCAGGCATCACCGGTCACAGATAGAAAGAAAGAGGAAAACAAATACTACACTGCATAAAAGGGGTGGACGTCCCTATCGTAGCGAATCCCAGTGCCCACGTAGTGCCGGACAGAAAGTCGAGGCATAAAAAAAAATATTGGAGCAACTATAAGGCAATGCTTACGATTACGGATGGAATACAACAACATGATGGATTTCGTAAGTTGATTGTAGAGAACCACCCTGGTTCTCAGAAATCGAAGGGAAAAAGAAGGGGCTCTATTTCCCCAAATCCGCAAACCCTATAAGAAGTTTAAGGAACTCCATCTGCAATGCATAGAGAGAGAACGAGTTACCTGACAAAGGCTGGGACTCCCGATGGTGTGGTAGTGATGTCCGGCAAGCAGAGGAATTGATGGCGAGGGTGGTCAGTGGCGACACGGAGCTGTCGTCACGCACCAGAAGCAGGGGAGGCAGTGAGGGTTACGACGGTGGCGTAGAGAGAAATGAGGGAAGAGGGAAGGAGAAAGGAATGGACAAGGAGGAAGAGAAGGAGGTCATGGCAGTGTCGGCCTTGCTAGTCTCCGGCAGGCGTCAACGGGGAAGATGGATGAGTCCCGGCGACGGCTCGCGACGGTGGTACACCTCGGTCGACACTCGAGCGGAGAACACAGAAGAAAGGAGGAAAAGAAGAAGGGAAAGAAGAGGAAGAATAAAGGGACGGTGAGAAAGAGGGCGTCGGCAAGATGGGGGTGAGTGACGGCACCCGACTCCGGCTGGTTTCCGAACGGGGAAAGGAAGGAGGAGGAAATGGTTAGGAGGCTGGGCAAAGTAAGGAAAAACAAAAGAACGGGGAAAAGAGGGATTTCGTTAGAGCTTTTACGGGGTAGGGGGGTTATCGGGTCCGGTTCGGCCCGCCCAAAAATAGCATCCAATAAAAAATTAAATTAAATTAAAATAAAATAACGTAACTCAAAACAAAAAAGGGAAGAAAAATCTAGCTAAAACTACTTAGCAATTAATAATCTAATTTTCGACAAAAATTGTGTTCTAAAACAATAATTCATCCCATTAAAACATTTTTTTAAGAGCTTTTATTACCAAATTACCTTTTTCAAGAAATTATTTCAAAAATCATTAAAATGTGTCTTGTTAAGTTTGAAACCCCTATAAAAATGTCTAAATGGTTTTAGGACTCGTTAAAATGATCAAATTGAATGTCTTAATAATATTTTATTCACTGTAATGGTTAAACTGACCATTTTACCCTTCTTTGTTAGAATAATAGAATTAAGCGTATAAAATGCATCAAACTTACAATAAATGATATAAACACATTTTTAACTCGAAATAAGATAATTCCTTTATTTATTTTCTCTTAAAAATTTGTAGGTTTCACACATACAACAGGGCTCCATATAACCATGGTAGAAAACAAAATTTGTTTTTATCATAAAACAAGGCAACATAGAACCATGATAGAAAACAAATTTTATTGTTATCATGCAACAAGGCAGCATAGAACCATGACACATTTTTTTTTTCTTGTTATCATATAACAGGGCAGCATAGAATCATAACAGTTTTTTTTTTCTTGTTATCATACAACCAGGCAGCATAAAACCATCTCAGAAAAAAAAAATTCTTGTTATCATACAACAAGGCAGCATAGAACTATAACAGAAGTTTTTTCTTGTAATCATAAATCTATGACAAAAAGTTTTTTTCTTATTATCATACAATAGGGTAGCATAGAACCATGACATAATTTTTTTTTCTAGTTATCATACAACAGGACAACATAGAACCACAACAAAAAAAAATCTTGTTATCATACAACATGGCAGTAAAGATGATTCATAGCAATTTTTTTCTTACATCAAACACAAAGCAACAATTGATTATCACAACAATTTTTTTTTTTTTCATATCAATCACATGACAACAATATATTCTAAAAAGATGTTCTAAACAAACACAAGCTGCATATAATCATAACAAAAATTTATTTCTCAAATCAATAACACAGGTTGCATATATCATCTAAAAAAATCATTCTTTTTAAATCAATAACACTGGCTGCATATATCACATCAGAAAAATGATTTTTTAAATCAATAATACATGCAACATATATCATATTAGAAAAATCATTTTTCAAATCAATAACACGGACTGCATATAATCATAATAGAAATTTTTTCTTTAATCAATAACACAGGCGGCATGTATCATATCAAAAAAACCATTTTTTAAATCAATAAGATAAAACAACATAGTATTTTTCCAATAAAAAAATGTAGGACAACATCATATCAGAAAACATTTTCTTTTTTTACCCAAATCAACCAGCCCTATTTGTGCCTATTTCATATCGCTAAATTCGAGGAGGGGTCAAGAACCTAACTTGGATCATTATTTTTCAACAGGTAAGTCCCAAAACAAAAAAAAAAGCAAAATAAGAATGAAAATGAAAAAAGAAAAGCGAAAGTTGGAGAAGCAGAGAAAGGGGTAGGGTTGGCCTACCTTGGGTCAGTCCTCCTTTCTTTCTCCTCATAGTAGGGGCATTCTCCTCATAGCAGCAAACAACAGGGGTGGCTCAGTTCTGCAATCTTCCTCTACGACAGAGGGAGAGTGAGGAAGAAGAAGAGGAGAAGAGAGGGGGCATGAACGAGGATTAGGGCAAGAAAGGGAAAGAGAAGAAAAATCGTGAGGGGGAAAAAGAAAGAGGGAGAGGGTTTATAAGTGGGTGGATATGGCAGCACGGATCTTGGTCTGGCCCAAATTCGGCAGGATCCAACCGGATCCTCCCCTATTGGATCTTGGTTAGCTCTCTAGTTGAGCTAACTAGGTCCCAAGATAGTTAGTTCAACAAAGAGAGAACCAAACCGAAGCAAGGGTCATATCACTTGGGATTGTTTAAAGTAAAAAATGTCCTTTCATGACAAACTTATCCCAAAATGGGTCTTTTGGATTCTTTTGTAACCTCTCTCTCATACCAAAATCACAAAGAATAATATTAGGTCAACCAAAAAATGTCAAATATGACCTCCATGCAGTTAACCATGTTGAGTTAACTCTGGGTTGGACAACTATGTTTCTCAGAAAGAATTTTACCCCAAAATGACCATAATGCCCTCGAAACTTATCGAGCATGCTTCAAACTCGTTTTAACTTCAATTTTGATGAAATAAAATTTATTCTTTTTGAAAAATGCATAAGAATGCAACCATACACCCGAAAAGTTATAAAAATGCCTTAAAATTTTATAATCTAGATAATATATATAAAAAAAAAATTATACATGTAATGGATAGCACATGTATCTGGGTACCAAGAACTGTCCTACATGTTATTTAGGGCCATAACTACAAATGCCTTGAGAATATCGTAACACATATGGGTTGTATGATTCTTGCAACCATAAAACTGATATACCACTTGATCATCTCTTTGATCATGTTTGGGTTCCTTTGGTTGCCCTTGATTATCTTTAGCACCAAATTTTAAAAAAAAAATTAGAAGAGATTAAAATGATCAACCTCTCTTTCTCGACCATTATGATCACCACGACCTCGACCATGCCCTCTATGAGAGAAGAAGGCGGTAGTGGATGTTTATGCTTGCTGAAAAGGCTTAGGATTTAGCATATGAAGTCTCTTTTCTTGATTTAGCAAAAGATAAAAAATCTCAAGGAGCTGGGTGAGCTCGGCTACTAGGCCGAGCCCAGCCCCAACCTGAAACGCAGAGGGGGAGCGGGTGGGGTCGGCCACCAGGCCGGGCCCAACCCCAGTCTGCAACGCACAAAGGGGCAAGGGTGGGCTCGGCTACCATGCCGGGCCGAACCTCAGTTGAAAACAGAAAGGGTGGGAGAGAGACAAATAGGAGGATAGAGAGGGTCGGAGGTTCCCTTTTTGTGTAAAAGAGGAACCCCCCGTCCCGTGTTTAGATAGAAACATGGTGGGGGGCAGAGCAGATCCAGATCCGACTCTTTTTTTTTACGAGTTTTACAATAATGATACCTTCATTAAAAGTCTTAACAAACACGACTGTGTCAGTTAAGTAGGATTGAAATCCAATATTAAATATAACATGACTAAATCTAATATACCAAGCTTTTGATGCTTGTTTAAGACCATAGAGAGCCTTATTCAATCGAAAAACTTTTTCTTTAGGAACAATTATACCAAGTAGAGTTTCTATAAAAACTTATTCAACTAGGTTTCTATTAAGAAATACATTTTTGACATCCATTTGGTATATGCAAAATTTTCTAATAGAAGCTAAGGCTAATAAGGTCCTAACAATGGTCATCCTAGCAACTAGAGCAAAGATTCCTTTATAATCTATGCCATATTTTTGGGAATATCCATTGGCAACCAATCTGGCCTTGTATCTTTTGAGAGTTTCATCACTCTTGGTTTTCACTTTATATACTCACCTACAACCTATGAGTTTATTTTCGTGTGAGATGTCTTGAATTAGAGGTTTGGACCTTTTCTAAAGCTTTTAGCTCTATTCTTGTGGATTTTACCCGCTCAAAATATTTTTTGGCTTAAGCATAGGTTGAGGGTTCTGTATATGAATGAATTAGGGCAATATACACTTTGTACTTAGGTGAAAAAGAATCGTAGGATACAAATTTTCTTGGTAGTTTTGAAATTTTTGGATGAGGATGGTATTTTATTGATGAAATAAATAATAGGTAAAGCAGCCTCAACCCAAAAATCCTTTGGTATTTGGCTTATTATAATCAAAGTTGTAGTGGTTTCTATAATGTATCTATGCTTTCTTTCAACCAAACTATTTTTCTGAGGCCATGTAAGTTAAGATAATCTTTGAACTCTTTTTGATAAATTTTTTTCCCATGAATCAATTCAAAAGACAAAAATATCATTTTCAAATTTATTTATGACTAAATTGTGAAGTATTTCAAAATGTAAGAAAACTTCTAATTTATGTCCAAGGAAATAACTCCATGTATGCCTAAAAAAATCATCAATGAAAATTACATAGTAAGCATATCTACTCTTTAATACAATTGGTGGCTTACCCCATACGTCTGAATGTATTAACTCAAGAGGTCTTGAAGCAAAAAATGTTCTTTCTTGAAATGGTATATCTTTTTATGAATACAATCTTTATATGTAAAATTTTCAGAATTATAATTTTTTTTCAAATTTAAAAAATATTGAATCTTGTATACATTAGGATGGCCAAGTCTTTTATGCCATATCAATTTTTTGAACATTACAAAAAAAAATACTCTTAAGTGTTTCCAAACATTCCATGTAATATAGGCCTCATTCTCTATGGCGTTCCCCAATCAACTTTCTTGACTAGTGATCCTGCACCGAACAACCATCAAAGGAAAAAAAGACATTGCATCCATGATCAAATATTTGAGAAACATATAAGAGATCTAAATTTAATTTAGGAACATATCTAACTTTTGAAATAACAAACTTTTGAGTTTTGAAAAGAACTTTCAAAATTCTCTATTCTTTTAAAATTGAGAGATGTACCGACAACAATAAAAATATTTGACCCACTTGAATTATTATGACATTCAAATAAAATACTATAATTGGAGGTCACATGAAACGAAGCACCCAAGTCAAGAAGCTAAGGAAATTTATCAGGATCATAAAAAGATGAAACAACGACTCCAGTTGATGAGGACGTTCTTTTGAGAAGAGGTTGCAATGCTTCTACTAATTGAGCCAGAAACCTGCTTACGATGGTTGAGTCTTGAGAGGTAGTGTTGATGTCATTTGACTCTTGTGAAGGACCAACTGAAGCAACCTTCTTCTCGTAAGTCCTTAGTTTGGGACATAAAGGCTTGATATGTCCTACTTCATGACAATAATGCCAAATAACCTTTCTTTTATCATTTTCTTGTCTTCCATAGTGAAGTGGCTTGTAGGTATGTATGTAATTTTTCGGTCTAGAAATAGCTAGAACCGAGTCTTTTTCGCTATTGGTGGTATGCTTTTTAAGCCTATTCTCTTCCATACTTAACTCTTCAATAGTGTCATCAATAGATGAGACTTTTTCTCTACGAAGGAGAGCCAATTTGGTTGATTCAAATTCGGGTCTCAAGCTATTAATAAATTGATAGAAATACTCATCTATTTTCTTTTGGCGAAGCTTAATATCTTCAAGATCCTTCACATTTCAATTCTTTCCTTTCTAAACTCGAAATGATTCTGTTACATCATTCCAAGTTTGAAAGAGTGTTGAGACTTATGTAATATAGGTGTTTTACCAATCTTGTACTACCTCTTGTTATTAAACATTCTTTTGTACATTACTTTATTGTTAAGGGGTAGTTTAGTCTTATATTTCTTTTGTTTCTTTTTTTAATTTTGTAACATTGAGAGAGTCGACCCATATAAAAATCAGGGACTCTCATTTTCTTCAGTTAATGAAACTCGAGAACTTCTCATTTGTGCTTCTCAAGAAAACCCTAACCATACTAAACTTGTAAGTTTTTTCAACATATAGCTATTATATGAACCTAAAAAGAATAATTCGTGTTCTTAATTTTACATAGATCAAAATAGAAATTAACCTCTTATTAGAGAGAGATCAACACTCATCTTCAGTTGAGTCAAGAAGGATTGGGTTCCCATGGATCAAATTGGCTGTAGAGAGAGAGGGAGATGTTGGGGCTATGAACTTCTTGAGCATAGGCAACGAAACAATCCGTCTACCATCTCCACTAGCAGCAGTTCTATGAGCTTCTTGAGCAGGGATGACAAAATTGAAACCACTTGTGAGAGGTGCTTCTTTGTTGAGCCAGAATCGAAGATGCTGAGCAGCCAATGGAGTCAATGGCAACGAGGTTGGATGTGTAAGGAAATAGGCGGAAATCTAAATACCAAGTCATAACACTTGAAAGTCCACTAATGGACAAAAGATCACAAGCACATAAAGTGTAGATACACAAACACACTAAGGGAAAATTATAAGCACATAAAGTGCAAATACATAAACCCGCAATGGGGTAATGCCAAAAGGCAAAAGAAATAATTTTATTAAGAGAATATGTGAGAACAACTATTGAACAAATGAGGGGGAAGTCCCCTTTATATTCATAATGAAAGAGAGAGAGCGAGAGGGAGCCATTGGGGCTCCCACTAGATATACGTTGGGGAGCCCCAACGTCTATACAAGTGGGGCCCCCAATGGTTCCAAAAAAAGGGGAAATAAAAAGAAAAGAAAGAAATAAAAAAATAAGAAACTAAAAAATTCCTAAATAAGTTGTACACAACTTATATTACATTGCGAAAAGACTAAAATACTCCTATCGGGTATTTTGGATATATATATATATATATATATATATATATATATATATATATATATATATATATATATATATATATATATATATATATATAACACCCCCTCAAACTTTACGTAGGGAGGACGAAAAGTTTGAAAATCCAAAAATAAGGATTCCAAGTTTTCAAGAGCCTTCAATGAAAATCACCATTTTTATAACATATCAGAGAATTTTGCAAATGTTAGCCTTTAACTGTCTTTAATGGTGATCATCTCCAAGTACCTTCATTGACTATCTCCATGATGTATCAAAGGTACTCTTTTATCTCATGTTTAAGAACCTGTAGAACAAACTAAAGAGCTCCAAGTATACAAGAAAAATATCTTTGCCGAATATAATTTAATAACAAGAATAAAATATTTCAAACAAGATATATTGAATCAACTCATTTTTCAAGAAATTATAACATTGATCATGAAAAAAATTGATTATTAACGAACATATGATTTTAAAAAAAGATAAAATAATGATGCATAAAAAACATTCTACGCATTTCAATCAAGCACCATGTGAAGATATCGTTAAGAGGATCAAGCTCAAAAACAATTTGATAAACTCACTATATTCTCAAAGAAAGATATGTGCACAAAGGCACAAGAAATTGCTCACAAAGGAGCAAACATACACAAATGTATAGAAAGAAATTATTTATCGAGAGATATTAAGCATTACAAAAGATTTAGAAAGAGCTAATACACATATATGCATCATATAATTAAAGCATTTTTTATGCATATGAAACAATAATAAAAATATAACTATTTTTATCAATAAAATGCATATAACAAGCATGAATTTAATATAACAAATCTAGTTCCTTTAGTTATGAACAAATCGTCCCTATCATAATAATACACAAGTGTTTATGTAAGCGGCATACTTAAAAAAACCCTCAACGGGGTACACAAAAAGACTCATAATATTATCATGAGTATGCGAAAATGCTTTATCTATAAACATCTTACATAGAAACACGTAGTAAAAGTTTAGAAATTTCAAAGAGAGATTTTAAAAATCTTATATAATAAAGAAAAAATGATATTTGCAAATCAACACCAATTTGCGAAAAATTACATTCTCATAAATATCAAGAGCAAACTTCAATAATACAATATAAGATGCATGAAATTATTTTAACAATCATTTCTCATAGAAGAGAAGATGAGTTTAGACAATTTTTCAAATAGAGTAAAAAATTCTCAAACATCCAATGAATTTTTCAAATTAGAACATTGGTTTAACCATCACAAGCAATCACCTCATTGTCTTCTAAACCTCAAATATCAAGTGTATCGACGACTAAACCGAGAGCATAAATAACATGCCACTAAAGGGCCACACGAAGGTGTGTAAAAACACTTATTGTCTATATATAATGATACTTGAAACGAGTGTATCGGTGACTAGAACTAGAGCACAAAGCCAACAATGGGTTAAAAATCACATACGAAAGTGTGAATAAATATCTCTTGTCTATATATAGTGGCACTCAAAATCAAGTGTATCAGCGACTAGAACAAAAGTACAAAGCCAACAATGGGTTAAAAATCACATATGAAGGTGTGAATCAACATCTCTTGTCTATATATAATGATACTTAAAACAAGTGTATCAGCTACTAGAGCAAGAGTTCAAAGCCAACAATGGGCTAAAAATCACACACGAAGGTGTGAAAAAACATCTCTTGTCTACATATAATGATACTTAGATAAGAAACCGATGTAAGAAAGCTTGTAATGAAAACACATTAATGCAATTAATATCAATTTTAACCACATTTCGAAACACCATGGTTTTAAAAAATAAATAGCCATTACAAATACACATAATTAAAAGCATCCATAATAAAGTCAATGGCCAAAGAACAAAGGAGTGATACAACACACTCACAATCAAAGATCACATAACTGTCAGTTAGAGTCAAACTACAAGTTGACAATCTAAAATGACATAAAACGAGATGCACACAACTCACCCCAACAAACATCTCTTATTCAGCAGTAATAAGGCCAAGAAGATTAATGCATCATATAAAAGTCTATGATGGACAACACAAATGCCATAAGAAGGCAATAATTACTCATGGAAATCATTTTTCCGAACAAAATACCGATTTTAAAAACAAAATTTTAAATCAACTTCAATAATGGAAAACTTGGTCTCATATGCTCATGTAATTATAATCATGTAATGAAATTGTGGTCTTTCACAAAAGTACTTGAATCTCTCAAAAGAGTGTCTATCAAGGACCCATAAAAGGGTATAATCGGAAGAACACAAAATGAAATAATAAATATTTATTTATAACCAAAATGCTTAAGAAGCATTAGTACATAAGCAAGTTATGTAAAGGGCTAACTTGATTTGGTTCATAAAAAAGAACCGATTTAAACATATAAAGTTTCAAATTTAAAACTTCAACAACTAAGATGAAATCTTAGAAAAAATCACATGTTCAACAATATGTCCCATGACAATTTTTACGATCTTTAATAAGCAAATGAGAATCATGCTTATTATAAACAATTCTTCAAAAAAAGAGTCCATGAATACATTAATCAAGAGATAAGTGCACTAAGGCATATCATATGTAAAGGATTCAATGACTCTTAAAGGGAAGATAAAAAAAAATATATATATGATCTCGAAAGAAGCTATTTAGATTTAACTCACAAGTCTCTTATGAAACAATCAATGCTTATTAAAGAGAACCAAAGCATATGTAAAGATTATCAAAGAACCATACGAAAATCCAAGTACATACATTCTCATAAAGAAATCAAAGCGACTCATGTATATGCAATAATCTAAGTAACTTAAGGCCACATATCTCATACAAAAGGCATGCATATGAACAAATTTAAGAATATATGCAAGTGATGAATTAAAAAATTTATATTTTAAGTGTACAATGAGTCAAGAGTTTTAAATATGAACACGCATGTCTACCAAGTATGCAACACAATATTTAAATCATATGTAAGAGCTATAAGATAATTCCATGAGATCAACAACATAATCATAAGTTCCAAACACCTAATGTCATCACTATTATTATACACAGAAGTTAAAGTAAAATTACACTTTGTGAAATACAACATCATTATCAAATTATTTTAAGATATGAACATGATTGACTTTTATAATCATGATTGGTTCAAACGAACCATCTAAGGCTAACAACACATGTTCAAATATATATATATATATATATATATATATATATATATATATATATATATATTAAAGCAAGTTTTGAAAAATTCCAAGATTCAAACATGATACATATATCTAGTTTTCTTTAACAACAACAACTACGCCTTCATCCCAAAACAATTGGGGTCGGCGATATGAACCAAAAAAGAAAATCATTTTGGGTCTTCCACATGAATCCTTCTCCTCCAATCATTTCTATCCAATGCCATGTCCTCGGTGAGGTTTAAAGCATTCATATCCTTTCCTATCATCTCCATCCAAGTCTTCCTAGGCCTACCCCGACCTCTTTTAACTAATACATTTTCCCATTTCTTCATCCTTCTAACTGGAGCATCATTAGGCCTTCGTCGAATATGTCCAAACCACCGTAAACGATTCTCTCTCATCTTATTTTCAATGGGTGCAACGCCTACCTTCTTACGTATCTCCTCGTTTCGAATCTTATCTTTTATTGTATTTCCACACATCCATCTAAGCATACGCATCTCAGCTACACTCATTTTTTGAATATGACGTCTCTTGGCAGCCCAACATTCCGTACCATATAGCAAAGAGGGCCTAATAGTCGTCCTATAAAACTTTCCCTTCAACCGCAATGGCATTCTACGATCGCACAACACTCCAGTTGCACTTTTCCATTTCATCCACCCAACCTTTATCATATGATTTACATCTCCATCAATTTCTCAATACTTTTGAATGATAGATCCCAAATATTTGAAACAATTATCCACCGATATTTCTTGCTCACCAAGCTTCACTACACTCCCATCACTACTTCGTTGCTTACTAAACTGACATTCCATATATTCTGTCTTACTCTTACTCCACTTAAAACCTCTTGCTTCCAATGTTTGTCTCCATAATTCTAACTTAGCATTAACCCCAGCCCTAGACTCATCAATCAAAACAATATCATCAGCAAACAACATACACCATGACACATTTTCTTGAATTGATCTCGTAAGCTCATCCATCACTATAGCAAATAGGAAAGGGCTTAAAGCAGATCCTTGATGTAACCCAACCATTATAGGAAAATTGGTTGTCACCCCTCCACAAGTGCGAACATCTAGTTTTCTTTAAGATAAGCAAAAAAGATAAGAAAAACAAATTCAACGATGATAAAAATACCATTTTTAAAAATTTCAAAGCATATATTTTGTTTTTATTTTAATTTAAAAGAAATAACATAGAAAACTATATATATATATATAAAACGATAAAGAAAACAAGTTATACATATATACGTATAACGATAAAGATAATAGATGTTTTTCTCATGCATAATGCATGAGCTAAATAGCATAAAGAATACTTAAGAAATGTAAAATTCATACCGAGTAAATCTAAGGAGAAGAGAAGAAAGGAGAGGTAACGAATACTTCACCATCTTCTCAAATTTTGAATGACACGCTTTCTGATGCACCAAAAGAATAGCTTGATCATAATCGGGCTTTGATACCATGTAAGGAAATAGGCGAAAACACAAATACCAAGTGATAACACTTGAAAGTCCACTAATGGACAAGAAATCACAAGCACATAATACACAAACTCACTAAGGGAAAATTACAAGCACATAAAGTGCAAATACATAAACCCACAATGGGGTAATGCCAAAAGGCAAAAAAAAAATAATTTTATCAAGAGAATGTGTGAGAACAACTATTGAACAAATGAGGGGGAACTCCCCTTTATATACATAATGAAAGAGAGAGAGAGAGAGAGAGAGGGAGCCATTGGGGCTCCCACTAGATAGATGTTGGGGAGGCCCCAACGTCTATACAAGTGGGGCCTCTAATGGTTCCAAAAAAAAGGGAAATAAAGAGAAAGAAATAAAAAAATAAGAAACAAAAAAATTCCTAAATAAGTTGTACACAACTTATATTACATTATGAAAAGACCAAAATACCCCTATCGGGTATTTTGGATAAAACAATATATATATATATATATATATATATATATATATATATATTTAATAGGATGATGCCATCATGGACACAAACGACAATGGTGGTGTCATTCCCATTGTGGGGGACGATGCCTGTTCCCTATTTTCTGCCGTCTATAGAGCGTGAGCGTCCCAGTGATGGTGCCGATTTTCAAAGAGAGAGAGAGACATAGAGAGACAAAAATACCAAAATAGTTTCAGGAAGATACTTTTCTATCCTATGCATGATGGGGGCATTTTTCCCTTGTAATGAAATCATACACAATATTAAAAAAGACATGTATGTCACAATAAATCTTATGTCATTACAAAAAAGTTACGTCGTTCAAATTTTGCACCACACTACCCTTGATCCGTCTTTAAGTAGTAAGATTTCTAAAAAAGGGCGGGCTAGCACTTATACAGTGTAAAATCAGCCAAGGGCTTTGAAATAGTCTTTCTTATTCAATCATTTGAGAACCAAATGAGATGTGAATGAGTTTCTAACAAAACAAAGAGCCCATCTCATCTAACCTTCTGTTCTGCAAGAGAGAAGTAAAAAAAGGTGGTTTCTTAATGAAAAGTGCTCAGAGCCCACTATGCTTAGTCAAGTAACAAGGAAAATAAAAAATGGAATGAATGCCAGAAGCAACTGATGAGTGAGAGCTCTACAGGACAGTCAAAAATCTATTTTAACTTCGAAATTATTTTTTAGGGAAATTTTAATAAATGCACCTAAGTTTGGAAAAAAATTAAAAGGACACCTAAAATTTTGCACTGTTAATCAAAAGCAAACTTCTATCCATTTAACCTAAGTTATCACTAACCCAAGATGAGTTAAGAGTTAATTACTAGTTAACCCTTCAATAACTCCATCCCTCTTTTTTAGGTGCATTTTTTGAAAATATAATGTTGAGGGTAAAATGGTAATTCTACATTGCATTTAACAGCAAACTTGATGGTAGTAAACTCTTGAGCCTTTTTAATTGACCATGATATCTTTTAGGTGCATTTTTAATTTTTTTCAAAACTTAGGTGCCTTTTTTATTAATGTCCAAACTTTAGGTGCCTTTTTGAAAAATTCCTTATTTTTAATTGCTTAAAAGTAATCTTTACACAGCCTGATAACAGTCTCAAGAAACAAACCCCCCAACTCCCTTCCCCCCCACCTCTCTCTCTCATGCGTATAATGAGCTGTTTTTAGAATTTTCATTGATGTAAATTTTATGGAAAATTACATTGAAGTCCTTTTTACGTTTTAATGGCTTGCTTTTTTATATTTTTTATTAAAGATAGTATTTATACAACTTTTGTTTTTGAACTCATATATATATATATTTATTTATGTATTTATATTTATATGTTTATATTTTCATCCTCACCCTAATTTTTATAAAATCTTCAAATCTGTGTCACAACCTTGTATCATATCCATACTCGTATATGTATCTGTGGCTAATCATATTTGTTATGAATGTTAGAAATATCCACCTGCAAGGGTTAGAGATGAGGTAAAGAGAGAAGAAAGAGAAGAGAAGGGTTGGCGGCAATAGGGTTTTCCCTCTTTTACTTAATATTTATAAGTGTTGTACATAGTATGACATTACACAAGAAGTAAAAACTAATTACAAACATGCCACCGCCCACGCATCCCAAGATGGATCCTTGGAATGTGGTGCGGGTCGGATCCATGATCCCAAACTAACAACCTCCCTCAAATTGAGTATGGTCTTTGATCATGCTCAACTTGCCTTTGAGTGCTCAAAACTGATGAGTGGATAATCCCTTGGTAAAGATGTCAGCAACTTGCATATCTGACCGAACATATGCAGGTTCAATTTCTTTTTCTTCCACCTTTTGCCTAACAAAATGTTGATCGATCTCGATATGCTTCGTGCGACAATGAAGGATGGGATTGAAGGCAATATTAACAGCACTCTGATTATCACAAAGAAGCATAGAGGACGAGATTGGTTCTTGTAATTCTTGCAGTAGATGTCTCACCCATGTAACATCGGCTGTTCCTGTTGCCATTGCACGATATTCTGCTTCAGTACTAGATCGCTCCACTGCCTTTTGCTTCTTGCTACTCCATGTTACAATATTATTGCCGATAAGAATGCAATACCCCGAAACTGATCTTCGCTCGTCAGGATCACCCGCCCAGTCCGCGTCTGTGTAGGTGAATAGTCGATGCCCTGACATATAAGCTATGTCCTTGGTGTACATCAAGTCATCTCCAATCGTACCCTTTAAATACCGAAGGATCCTTTTTACTCCTTCCATATGTACATCTGTAGGAGCATGCATAAACTGTGAAGCCTGATTGACAGAGTATGCTATGTCAGGCCTAGTGAATGTTAAGTATTGTAACATTCCTACAACTCGACGATACAAAGTAGGATCATGATAAGTAGTGCCTTCTTTTGCACTTAGCTTATGATTTAGAAGGCAAGGTGTGCTAATTGGTTTACAATTCTCCATCCCTGTAACAAGTAAAATATCAATGGTGTACTTATGTTGGCTCAATGTAATACTCTCATGTCGACTATCAACTTCCACACCCAAAAAATATCGCAAGGGACCCAAGTCTTTCATCTTGAATTTAGCCATCAGCATAGACTTAACCCAAGATATGTGAACCTCATGACTCCCGGTAATAATGATGTCATCAACATATATAAGCACCCAAACAATAGCTGAATCACTTTTGAATATGAACAATGAATGATCTAGGACACTTTTAGTGAACCCATGATGCTGGATCTCTGTGGAAAAACTCTCAAACCAAGATCGATAAGCTTGTTTCAAGCCATAAAGAGAGCGTCGAAGTTTACATACCCAATTGGATGAATCATGCATACTATAACCAGGTGGCTGCTCCATGTAAACTTCTTCCTTTAGTTCACCATGCAAAAAGCATTTTTAACATCAAGTTGACTGAGTGACCATCCATGTTGTAATGCCAATGCAATGATAATCCTGACAGTGCCCAATTTTACGACTGAGCTGAACGTTTCATCGTAGTCCTGCCCATACTGCTGTGTGAAGCCTCGTGTGACCAGACGAGCTTTATAGCACTCAACACTGCCATCCGGTTTGTGCTTGATCTTGTACACCCATTTGGACCCTACAACATTCTTGTTATCTGGCCTTGGTACAATTTCCCATGTATTGCATTCATGCAATGCTTCCATTTCCATATTCATCGCCTCTACCCAGGCACGGGAATGTACAACATCATGAAAAGAGGAAGGTTCTGTTTCTTTGGACACTCTGGTTAGAAATGTTTGAAAATCCAAAGAGAAATTGTTATAACTTACCCAGCGATCTATAGGATGTCTAATCCGAGTGGAGCGTCGTAGAGGAGTCTCATCATTGACTGGATGGGCTCTACGAGAATAAACAAGACCAAAAAAACGTGAGGATGTTGTTGTAGGAGGAATGTCTTCCATATGCGGTTCCACATCGAAAGCATATGGTTCATTGTCTGTCAATAAAGATGAATCCTCATAAGGCAACGAGTCATATAAAAGTGAGTCACTGAGCCAAGGATCATAACTGTCCTGTGTATCTATGGAAGACGAACCCAGAGTGTCAAAATTTGCATCATCAAAAACAACATTTCTAGATACCCGAATTTTGCTTGTATGAGGATCATAACACCTGTATCCCTTATATTTATCTGCATACCCAAGAAACTTGCACTGTACAGCTCTGTCTTGAAACTTATTTCTCAATGAATGATCAATGTGAACATAACATACACAACCAAAAGGATGTAGTTCTTCATATGATGGATGACAATTATAAAGAACAAAGTATGGAGAATTATCTTCAAGGATGGTCATGGGCAACCTGTTGATAACATAAACAGCTGTATGGAAAGCCAAAGAGAGAAGGGAATACCCACAATGTGCATCATGCTCAAGGCTGTCTCAACAATATGCCTGTGTTTTCTCTCAGCTACTCCATTTTGTTGAGGGGTATGAGGGCAAGAAATGTTACGTGTAATGCCATGCTCCTTCAAATATTCACTAAAATCATGGGATATGTATTCTCCCCTCCCATCACACTAGAAATATACAACAATGGTATTGAATTGGTTTTGGACTAGTGCATGAAACTGTTTGAACAACTTGAAAACTTCATGTTTGTTTTTCATGAAGTAAATCCAACTAAAACGAGTGTAAGAATCAAGAAAGAGTACATAGTATCGAGATTCAAAAAGAGAGGCAGTGGGCGCAGGACCCCAAACATCTGAGCATATAATCTCAAAAGGTTTTGTTGCTCTTTTATTGATACTATGAAAAGGAAGTACATGACTTTTGCATAAATGACAACTTGGACATTTTGACTCTAAACTGACTGCGGGTATTAGACCTTTAGCAGACAACTTGTCAAGAAAAACTTGACTACAATGACCCAAACGAAGATGCCATAAGTCTGGCTTATTAAGTTTCAAGACTCTAGATGAAGAACTATGATCTGTGGATCGACTAAAAAATGTTGGAAAGGAAGGAGCTGAAAAATCCACGGCTACGTAAGACGACGTCTTCAAAGGCACATTAGATTCTTCAAAGACGTACATGTTCCCGCGCCGTTCACCTTTAGCGAGCGTCTTCTTGGTGTGAAGATCCTTAAGATAAACAGAAGAATGAGTAAATTCAACGAAAGAATTTGTTTCATCAACTAATTTAGACACAGATAGAATATTCTTTTGAATAGCAAGTGTGAGTAAGACATTTGACAAAGGTAATTGAGATTCAGGCAAAGAAAGGGAGACATTTCTAGTGTGAGAGATGGGGTGGTGAGATCCATCTCCTATGACTATAGTGCCATTTCCAGTGTAAGGAGTCAAGTGAGAAAATTTACCTGCATCAGAAGTAACATGTGCTGCTACCCCTGAATCAATATACCATATACCATCATCATTTTGACGCAAGTTCATCTGATTGAAAGTAGTCATAAGGATATTTTGTACGTCCTGTGGAAGAACCTGTCCCTGAGGAGTGCGTGCAAACGTCTGAGTTGCCCTCTGCCCTGGCCTCCCTGTTTTGTTCCAGTTCTAAGGATTGTACCAGCAATTTGCTTTAACATGTCCCCGCTTGTTGCATAGAAAACAAGTAGGAACACGTCCCCCTCGTGGTACACTGCCTGAGCCAAGGCCTCCTCCAGCTGGTGTAGGTAGTAATCCTCCTTTGTTTATAGTTCCATTTGGACGAGGAGTAAATAAGGCTCCTGTTTGAATAGGCGTATGTGCCATCATCACAGGATGAGTATCATCTGACGCGTGTTCCTGATTTAAACTGACCTTATATTGCAAAAGCTTAGATTGAAGATCATCAAAACATGGAAGAACTGAGACAACCTGGAGTGCTGTGCAAAACATGCGATATTCAGGTCCAAGGCTACCTAATACCTGTTGTACCATGTCCTTATCTGATACAGGACTTCCAATGGCAGCTAACTGATCTGTAATAACCCTGACATCCCCCATGAACTCTGTAATAGATTTGTTTCCTTTTCGCATGGATTGGAATTGCCACTTGAGTTGCAAAGCCCGAGATTCAGAAACCTGAGAAAAGGAATGAGCTAGTCCATTCCACAACTCGGCAGCAGATTGATCATCAAAAATAGTTTGTAAAACACGATCAGAAAGTGTGGAAGTTATGTAAGCAACTAATGTCTGATCCCGTTGTACCCATATGTCATAAGCAGGATTGGTGGTTCGAAGTTGACTCACCTTTCCATCTTCACCTGTTATTTCTTGCATGATATGTGTAGGTAGGGTGGGTGATCGCTCATCTAGATGCCCATAAAGACCATGACTGCGAATAAAGGGCACAATCTGACGTTTCCAAAGTAAGTAGTTATCATGAGATAACTTGTGGGTCATGAGGTGAGTAAGAAAACTCTAGGGTTCAACTTGGAATCCATGGATTATATGAAGAATGAGAAGCCAAAACTGTTCTAACAGTGTATTGAAGAGGAGACAACAATGCTGTGTGCTGAAAATAATATCAGCACACACGTTATTCAGAGAAAGACGAAAACAACAATGTTGCTGTGTGCTGAAAATGATACCAGCACACACGTTACACAGAGAAAAAAAAACAACAATGTTGCTGTGTGCTGAAAATGATATCAGCACACACGTTACACAGAGAAAAGGAAGTAGCAATGCTGCTGTGTGCTGAAAAAGATATCAGCACACACGTTACACAGAGAATAGTAACGTGCGAACCAGAAAAAGGGAAAGAATCAGAAATATTTTGGGGAGAAAACAAAAACTCGGCAGACTGAAACAAGATGTTAAGACGTGCGTACCAGAAATATTGAGAATGAGAAGAACCAAAAACGAAAAACTGGAATGACGTGAAAGATTTATAAGAAAAAAGGAGGAAAGAAGCAAAACTGATTAAGGAAGAAGGGACAGAAATAAACCTACGTTCTTTAGCAGCGCGTGTTGGTCTTTAGAGGCCTTCTAGATGATTGATTTCCGTGCCTGTGCTCTGATACCATGTCAGAAATATCCACCTGCAAGGGTTAGAGATGAGGTAAAGAGAGAAGAAAGAGAAGAGAGGGGTTGGCGGCAATAGGGTTTTCCCTCTTTTACTTAATATTTATAAGTGTTGTACATAGTATGACATTACACAAGAAGTAAAAACTAATTACAAACATGCCACCGCCCACGCATCCCAAGATGGATCCTTGGAATGTGGTGCGAGTCGGATCCATGATCCAAAACTAACAATGAATACGACACATGCTCTTTTTCTGGCCTATATATCTTGGAACTTGGAAATTCGATGAGAATGATGTAGGTGACTTAATAAATAATAGGAAATAGTGCATAACATTTTAAGTACTACTTATAAGCATCGTAAACAATAGGTTGGACTAGCTCACACTTTTTTTTCTATAGTTTTGAAAGGATAACTTGCTCTGTCATCATTTTAACAGATGATACTGATTTTCGTGCTTTTAGATAATCTCGTCTTTGTTTGTTTTTCTGTTTTTTGATAGCCAAGCTCAGGGGTAGCCCCTGTTGGACTTAATCTGAGAAACCTCGATTAAAGATAGTGTGACCTCACTGTCACTGCTGTTGGCTCTTTTCTTTTTCTTTCATAGTCTTATGTATTGATGGAATTTCATGTTCCATATTTTTTATTCATTATGTTATCTCTGTCAAGTTTTTAAAATCACTTGCCATCTACATAGTTTCAAGATGCCATAACCAATCCAAGTGGTCGCACTAAGCTTATCGATTCCTTGGAGAGCATTGCAAATGGAACTCAACAGGTACCTTCTACTACTTTTTGATGTAAATTCTATGATGATGTTCTGGTCAATATGATTAGGATGGTTATTACTAAAAGTTTTTTTTTTCTTTATGAAAACCACGTGTAATGCTATGCTGTGTTTGAATTATGATTTCCAAGTTCGTTTCCTGCATTTGATTCATAGAATGTAGTTAGGAGCATGATAACTGAGATATAGCTACTGCTGCTTCATCTTATTATTTACTTTCATTGTTTTTTGATTGCTATTATTACTTATGGGTTTGTAAAAATAAGTGAAAATATTTATTCTTCGCTCAATAAAAGGTATAATCTATTGTAGTAACATCCTTGAATTTCTGGCCGTTTGATCATGAAATTCACTTTGTATGTCACATAAGCTAACCAGTTAAATAGTGCCATTTCTTTAAATAGAAAATATGTTACTTTAGGTGGCCGTTTTGTAATGCATATGATGTTTAAATGGCATTCTTGCATATAATTGGCATGTAAAAATAAAATATCTGGCATGTAAAAATAAAATATCATACCCTGACTTCCAATCTTATTGTTGACTTGTTCTGCATGTAATGACATCTATTGTCATGGGTTTAGACTATGTCACATGGGTGCGGGTATGGGTTCAGGTGCGACACGGGTGCGGCGCAATTTTAAAATTTTTGGACACGGGGACTCAGATATATATATTTTAAATATATATATATATATAATTATATATATATTTAAATATATATAATTATATATATAATAATAAATTAATAATAAGATTGTAAATTTTAAAGCAAAAATAAAAAAGTAATTCTTATCAACACAAACTTACCAAAATATAACACATAAAGAAGCTTGTGAGTGTGATAAATAAGAAAACTTATCATAAATCTGCCTCATCGTCTGAATTAGAGGGAAGACCAGGATCGAGGTAGTCCATGTTGAGAGTATGTAAATCATGTTCTCCCTCCAAGTCAAAATCTTTTGGATTTACATCCCAATACTTGGATGGTCCACAACTGCATCAAAAAATGCTAACTTAGTATCTAACTTCAAACTTTGAATATAAATATTTAAATACGAACTTTGAATACAAAAGAAAAAAAAAATACCTATACTCATATTTGGTGCGATGAGAAATTAATCGTAGATTAGAGTGAACATAAACCAAATCCTCTGCTCTTTTACTAGTGAGTTTGTTTCTTTTAATATTGTGAATTTGAGCATATGTACTCCAATTTCTTTCACAACACGATGATGTAGCAGGTTGGGATAATAACTTCATTGTAAGACATTGCAGATTTGGTGTCTTTGAGCCATATGTTGCCTACCAATTAAGGGGATCTTTCTCGTCCCTTGCCACGAGTGCTGCTAAAGAATCAAATCTCCCAGTAGAGAACTTTTCAAACTCACTATTTACAACCTTAAACATGTGAGGATCATTAAAAAGTCTTCCCAAACATATCATTCTATTTCTTGATATCTCAGGATCTTCATTTGTAGAAACACGACCAACACCTATTGTCAACCATTTTTTTGCATAATATTTTGGATTGAGAGTGTGTGCCATGCAATGCAAAGGTGTATTGCTTTTATCCCATTTTCTCACTAAAACTGAATCTACATGATTGTAAAATTCTGAATCATCAAGTGCAACATCTTTCTTCTCATGTTTAAAAATGATACTTAAAATTTTTTCAATCATATTGTCCCACATTTCATAAATTCTATGAAGTATGGGTACATCTCTGTCAACTTCTCTCAACATTTCCCAAATAGGCTCTGTAAATTCAACAAAATATGTAATTTTATCCCACAAAAAATCATCACAGATGCATTTTTTGATAGCTTGAGCCTTAACATCATCTTCAGTACGATAAAAATTCCAATATTGATCAACCACCATAATCATCAATGCATTCTTGAGTTGCTTAATTCTTTTCATCATAACAATAAGAGAAGCAAAACGAGTTTCAGAAACTTTCAGTAACTTGAGATCAGAATACATATTAAATATAGAAGGGGCATGATGATGATTTATAACAAAATTTCTAATATTTTGAACATCATGCTCTATTTCCTCAATCCATAAACACATTTCACGTGCATGTGCATCATCTTTTGATGAATTGCATATACTCTTAAGTGTCAAATTTAAACTGTGTGCTGCACAAGGAGTCCAAAAAATATGTGAATACGTATCTTCACTTGCCAAATTCATTCATGCACGACTGCAAACTGGAGCATTGTCAGTAATGATTTGCATCACAATTTCTTCACCCACTTTTTTTATCACTTCGACAAATAATCTCTTTAAATATTCAACATCTTTATACTTCTCAAATGCATCAACAGTCTTAAAAAAGATTGGCCCATTAAGTGAGTAAGTAATGAAGTTTATCAGTGGTTGCCTTTGTATATCAGTCCACCCATCAGAAACAATAGACTCTCCATGTCGTTTCTATGCAAATTTTTGGGTCTCTAACAAGTCTTCAATTCTATTTTTTTCCTCTGCAAGAACGACTGTTCTTAGTTTTTCTGAACTAGAAGGCACATAACCACTCAAATTACAATTAGCCAAAGATGTAATCATATCTTTCCAGTATGGACTTCTGGCTACATTAAAAGAAATTGAGCTTGAGTAAAAGAATCAACCAATCTTTTTATCAATTTATGCTCTTGCCATGTTTTTGAATGACGCTTGTATTGTTTTATTGCTTTCTATCTTTTTTTTTTCTTCAAAATCTCTTCTTATATATCACTAGCAATAGGAAAAGGCAGATTAATCGAATCGCTTCTCATCTCTGCAATTTTCTTCTTTTCAGTTTCCTCTTGTTCTTTCTTTAATTGCTTTAACAAGTCTTTGTCAACCCCAGAACATGCTCTAATTTCTTGACAACGAATATGCAAAAGATGTGCTTTCACACGCGTATAAGTGTTAAAATACATGTAATTCATATATATATATATATATATATATAATACCCGACAGGGGTATTTTTGTCATTTCACAAGTACCCGATAGGGGTACTTGTTTTTCTTATTTTATTTTTCTCTTTATTTTTTTGTAAATCATATTTTTTGTTTTTTGTTTTTTTGCTCACACAAAAGGGGCCCCACCATGTAGTCGATGGGGCCCCCAACGGTCACATTTGTGACCGTTGGGGGCTCCCAACGACTACATGGGGAGCCCCCTATGTGGCTCTCCTTTTAAGGCCTCTTGGCCCTTCCCCTCTCCTTCTCTTGTGTATAAATAGGGGTGAACCCCTCTTGTATTTCTCACTCTTGAGAGCTCTCTCTCTTTCAATAAGAGACATTTATATTTTTATGTTATGTTGTCTTTTGTGGGTTTGGGTATTAGCCCTTGTTGTTTGTTCATTAGTGGATGTTGTAAGTGCCTAGTGCACTCTTTGCTTTTCCGCATATTTCATTACAATAAGAACCTGTGAAAGCAGTCTTACATAGATTGCAATGAAATTGCACATTCCCACCACTACCACTAGCTTTTATCCCTTTTGTCACAAGCCTCTAAAGAGGTTGAGAAACTTCTAATTCAGGGTTAGAACTTGAACCAACTGTATTGACACTGCCACTAAAACTCGCCATTATATCTGAAAAGTAAAAACTGAAAAGAAAAGTGAAACTGAAAACGAAACACAAAATCGAAAAAGTAGGAAGGGGCAGGGGCTCATGCGCTGTAGGAGAGAGAGCGACTAGCAGGGGCGTCACTCCTGCCAATGCTGGAAAAATTGAGCGGCAGGGGCAAATCTCCTACCGGATGAGATGCAGGGAGGCAGGGCCATGCCCTGCCTGTGACAGGGAGAAGAGGCAGGGGCGAGGCCCTTGCCTACCTAAGGGTGCTCAGGGACATGGGCATCACCCCTATTGAAAAACCCCAATCGACAGAGGGCATCGCCCATGCCGAAGACCCACGTGTGGCAGGGGCGATTCCCCTGCCATGCTGGGCAAACGAGCAACAAGGGGAGGTGAAGCCCCTTGCCGAACATGAGAAGGGGTCGAGCCCCTCCTCTGCGAGCAAAGGGTGCAGGAAAGGGGGGGTCGAGCCCCTGCCTATCCTGCAATAAGGAGGGCCGGCAGGCCCTGCCTGTCGACAATGAAGGAGAGGACGAAGAGGGGAGGGGGAAGAGACGCAGAGGGGAGGTCTCAGCCCCTCTCATGCGTACAACAAGAATGGGGAGGCAAGGAGGGGCTTGGCCCCTCCCTTATGGAAACAAGGCAGCAGGGAGGGGCTCAACCCCTCCCCTGCGAAAATGGGGCGCTGGGGAGGGGCTCGATTCCTCCCTTGCGAAAACGAGATGGCAGGGAGGGGCTCGACCCCTCCTCTGCACAAACAGGGAGAAGAAGAAGACAACGAGAGGGAGAGAGAGATATTACCTGAGAGGTGGCCGAAAAAAGGGGAGTCACCGACGTTGGGAGATGGCGCACAGGGGGTGTTGGCATCGGCTGCTGGAATATGACGAGCGGGAGGGAGAGACGAGCGCCGGGGGCTGGGAAACAAGAGAGAAAAGGGAGGCTCGAGGGGTGGTGGCAGAGGGTCACCGGTGGCGGTGGTCGTCGGTGGCCTGCCAGAGCTTGGATGAGAGAGGACCTAACCCTAGAATTCAGTAAAAAGAATTGGGGGGGGGGTATTCCCCTCCCCCTGTGCCTCTTAAGGGTCGGGCCCCGACCCTTGACTGTTTTGGATCCGGGTCGGGTTCAGACCCGAGTCCAAAACGTGGATGGATTCAGCCCTGGTGCGTTGACCGAGTCCGACTCTTCGTTGACTGTGTCTGCCCCGTGTTCGAAGCCACACCCGTGTCGGGGCATGTCGACGCGGGTGCATCGACCTTAAAGCCGAGTCCGTGTGACTTAGGGTTTAGATTGTACGCTACTAGTGGAACTAGCTGTAGGTTGACCATGCAAGTCCTGACATATCTCTCGAGTACGAGTTGGCTTACCGCAATATGAGTGCTTTCAAGGTTCAACCAAACCCTTAGTGCAACCTCTCTCTGTGGCCATGTTCCCATCTTCCAAGACTCAGGGCTTCGTAAGCTAGTGTTGGCTTCTCTATAGTCACCATCAGCCCTTCCTTTTTTTTGCCTTTTCCCATTGTATAAGAATGTAGGTGTAATTTTGTGATGGCAAAATCTCCTGTCCTAGGATTGAATTTCAGTGTTCAGACTGCTGTCAATGATACTGACTTGAACTACTTCTTCCTTGGTTGAAACCAGGTCCGTGGTTTCTGCTCTTTGATCTAGAACCCAATCCTTTCCTCTGTACATAGAGTGTCATCTATTCAGCAAAGTTCTATAGCTATTCCACATATCCTCGGATACTGAATTCAGCCATGGGCTTCACTAGTTGGTCATAAGAAAGTTTACCATGTGTTCATTTTCACCTGAATCCATATGGATATGTATGTGCCAATGTAATTCTGACTGATTCTCCTCACATGACTAGAAACTGGATAAACTTCGACTTAGTTTGGAAGAGGAACAGAAAATTTGTGCAGGCCTCAAGGAGAAGTTAGCTGCAACAGCTGAAGAGCAGCACCATTTCTCTTCCCTCTTAAAATCATTCCAGGTTAGTAGAATTCCTTTATTTCACCTTGTGCTGTTGCTATGCATTATTGTCTTACTCTTATGCATCTCATATAGGACGAATATGCAAAAAATGAGAGGTTACGGACTGGAAGAATGCTGACATAGAACATGCTTGTGCACATTTTCATGGATGGATCAAGTTGAGCCTCCCACAGATCTATTCCTGGTGAGAAGTATACCAAGACACTGATTCAAGGGACCGAGTATGAAAACAAGATATGCTTGACTATCTGTCTTTTATCAAGGGATGTTATGGTTGGAAAGATACAAGGGATGTTATAGTTGGAAAGATACGTACTGCCATTCTGAAAAGTGAAGGAGAAGAGCTTAATTTGGAGTTAAGAAAACTCTAAATCATCACTAAAAGCTTGTTTTATTCTAGTGGTCCAAATGTTATTTGCGCTCTATTTTTACTTGTAATTGTTTGTTGAAGCTTATCTGTATAAACCATTCATGGTAAAATAATGCTCTCTGTAATTGTATTACCATTCATCTGTAGAGCATGTCAGCTCCAAGTGTTTATTGTATGCTAAGATACCGTCTCAATTTTATCATCACTCTCATGTTGCCAGTTGGACTTCCGTTTGTTATGGTTGATGGTTTAAAAGATCTTGGGCATGACACAATAATCAACTTGAGTCCAAGCTAAGCAATTTTAACTTGCAGATTATTATGTACATAACATTTTGTAACTTCTACCACGAAACAGAAAGGCGACCATCAGTTGCTACTGGACAAGAAGCAGGCACATAGAATTCCTTAATTGCAATGTTAAGTCTTGGCACATTCCAGCATTGACTGGTTTACACAGACTTCTTGCTTGTATGAATCTGAAGCTGTCTTTCTGTTCAATGCTAATGAAAATCAGATAAGCATTTGACACTGTTGTGCCTATTATCACTGTTATCCGCTAACAAGGAATCAAATGAGCTGCAGTCAGCATGTAATATCTTTTATTAAGACAGGAAGAATATGCTTTTCATGTTTCTATAAGAGGTAAAAGTACCAAGTTCTACTTGATGCTTGGTCAAGTCTGGTGGAAGTTAGCCCCATCCTGGTGAATTGTATGTTCTTGACCTGCTTTTACATGAGCAAGGTACCCTTCAGTAAATTCTATTCTTTTACCTGAACTATATTCAAATTACATTTTAATTATTGGAAAGGAAATCCCTTTTCAGAAATTAGGTAGTTTTCTTGTACTTGACAATGTTTCTGTTCTTTCCTGACCACATATTTTTGCTTCATAATTTTTATATTTGGATGCAATTTTATTGGTTACCAACACAAAATTGCTGCTTATATGTGCCGTGACTAACATTCCACATCAAGGTTTAGATTTCTTGATTATCCTGGGGATCAAGTTGGTAACATTTAATCTTGTACTTTTGTTCCTCAAACATCATGGTTGTGAAAAAGGATACAAGTGATCGAGCATGCCTTCTTAACCTTTTAGCTTTATTTGCCAAAAGGTGCTTGAATATTTTGGGTTGATTATTGGATTGAAGCTTATTTTGTGGCTACAATGGATGTCCAAGAGGCGATTTCTGCCAGCACACCTGTCCACGCATGCTATGGGACAGACATCAAAGCAAGCATTAGATCACAGGGACCTTCTGGATCGCTGTTATCGTTACTATCCCCACCATAAAAGCGGGTGAAGATTTAGCAGGCCGGTTTTGTGTCTCATGTGCGAGAACCATGAGCATGCCTACAGCCCACACATTATTTTTGATTTGTTTGTTTATTTGTATTTATGCAGTAACTTTTTCCCCTTGCTGATAATCTTGATCCTTGGCAAATAAACGTGGTATTGTCTGTTTATGTGCCACCTTCCCAAATAATCAAATTGAAATATTTTTGTTCTTCCTTTGGCCAAAGACAAGAAAAGATGAACAGCAATGGTTTGTTTGCATGTGGGTGCATGATTTGATGCAACTTAGTGGGTAGAGACCCTCCCTCCTGGCAACTGACCCAATTCCCTTTACACTTTTCATCCCATCCACAACAATCCAAAGGATGAGAGTCCCAAAAAGCAACCCTTCTTTTTGTACTTCTTCCGCAGTGACAAAACCGGCCCATTACATCATGAAACCCATCAACACTTGAATTTACTTGGAAAAGAAATCCCTTTAGGATAATGGTTTCATTGCCGGAAGACCAGCCTGTAGCAGCAGCGACGGCAGTGCCTTGTTAAAGAGCTTGGCTTTGAGTTTGAGGTAGTCATTCCATGTAATGGACTGGTACAGAGGAGGATTGTTCAGGCTCAGGAGCTTAGGGTGAGGGCGGACGGTGGTCTCGGATGGCGGGCCCCAGAAGTAGGCAAATGAAAGCCGATGGTGGGTCCGGCTTACGAGTGCACGGTGCAGGGGGGCAGAGAAGCGCCCGTTAGAGAGGATGTGGAGGAGGTCACCTATGTTGATGACCATGGCACCGGGGATTGGAGGGACTGTGATCCACTGTCCATCTTTCATGACTTGAAGGCCTTGGATGCTGGTCTGATAGAGGAGGGTCAGCAGTGATGAGTCAGTATGTGCAGCTAGCCCCATGGCTGCTGTTGGTTTTGGGCACATTGGGTAAGAGTTCAGTTGTAACGCGCCATGCACGCTCTCGAACCTGTTCTTCGCCCACTTGAAGTCATCTTTGCTTAGTCCCAGTGATGAAAGTATCAGCTCCATTACCGTCTGTGCTAGGCGCTCCATCTCGCTTGCATACTTTTCAATTACAGCACTGTAAGAGAATAATTATGTCAAGAATCAGAATTGCAGCTATTAGAACTCAAGTTAAGCATGTTTGAAACAAGAGCGCTAACAAATCCTTGTATAGGAGGAAAGAGAAGAAGAAAATTATCAAACTTAATTTCCGCGTACCAGAAATGATTGTAATCATCCGGCATAAGGGAGCGAGCATGTTCCAGTGGCGAGCCCACAACTGTGAAACCTTCATACCACATCAATTTATCGAAGAAAGGTGATATGCGAGCAACACCATAACCGGAGATGCTATCAGGTGAACGCAAGGCCTTGAGCTTCTGTTCCATGGGAAGTGCAAAGAGGCTATGGCCGAGCAACTCTAGCTCTGCGAGAAGATGAGAAGGAACACCATGGTTCACAACTTGGAACACACCCCAAGTTTCACATGCACGTGAGACTTGATTCATGACATCCAGTTCGGGCTCAGACAGGTTGATAACAGGTATTGTGCCATCCCTGGAGGGCGCATCATCAAGGTAGTCAACCAGGGGTGGCCATGCATGGGATTCTGGGACTTCTTCCATGTTGGTGAGGTCCATGAGAGGGTGGTGCAGGGTGACAGGTTGGTCTTTGTAAACTTGGGACAGGGAAGGCATGGTGGACAATGAGAAGCAGAATCAGAAATGGCCTTGGATGGGAGGAACAGTGAGACATTATACCCATTTATGTAGAAGTTGGAAGTGAATCAAGGTGGTGAGGTAGGGATAAGATTAGGTATGCAAATGGTTCCGTTTCCATTTTAAGCTAGCTGACCCAATCTTTAGAATGGGCCGGATCATGTTGGCTGGGTCCGAACAGATTGAAGTTTGGAATGGGTCTGGACCTTGCAGGATCCAATTGAATATGGGTTTGGATACAAACAAATCCTGCCTTGAGCTTGATGATTACTCGGACCCGGTATACATATTCTGCTTGGATTGCACCCCTAGATAAGGTGGTGAAGGTGCATTTTGGAATGATGTGGCATTGGGGAGAGTGTTGATTGAAAGAAGACAAAGAATGAGAGTGAAGTGCAGGACAAGAGAAGGAACAAAACATAGAAGGGCCCCCCGAGAGAGTGTATGTATTTTTTTATACCACGTGGGGATGTCTTGTCTTCAAGTAGGAATACATCCAGTCCATGCCTTGGATGGCCTTGTTCCTTTACACAAGATGGCCTAGACAACCTTAGCTTTTTGCTTGCAACCACACAAAACTCACTGTCCTGAAAAAGAAAATGTCCTTGCTTCCCTGTCATTTCTAAAAACTACTAAATTTACCCTTACCATTTCTCTCCCTAGGCCACCTGAAGGATTTGAGGATTCCTTTCAACTCCAGTTTGAGCCATTAGATTTTGTTTTGCTCCACTTATTTTCTCAAAGGAGGTTACTAAGCTTTCTTTGCTCTAAGTCTCTATCCAAATTTAATTTCTCAGTATGGACCTAAAAAAAAAGAAACAGAATTGGTTTAGTGTGTTCCACATAAAGAAACTCTTATTTATCAATAGCTAGAATAATTTTTTTAAATTTTACAAAAAAGAAAGAGATTCAAATGGGTAGATCTTTGACATCTTAACCAGGGTTTTATGCATCATGGGTTGAATCTTTAATAATTGGAGCCAGACTCATAATTTAGCTAGAAAAAAGAAACAAACAGTACTATACTACTATGTCTAAATGATGGAAGGAAAAGGGAGTGCAGTGAATATCGTATGGTGGAAATGCGGCAGATCATAATTACCTGCCACCATGCTAATGTAAGATGGCATATGGGACAAAATCCAGTAAAACATGAGCAGGAATATATTTTAAAAAAGAAAAAGAACAGACTCATAGTTGAAACAAACAAATTTTTCCATTAAACACTTTTCGGCAAAATTTTCAATTTTCCGTTGGAATGGTATTTGGAGATTGCACATAGGAGTGGAAAAATTTCTGCAGAATGCAATGAAATAGGGAAACTATAGCTAACCTAAACGTTTTCCACCGGATAATTATTAGTTTATGATTTGATTTCAGCTATAGACTAGAAATTATATGAAATAATGGTTGCAAAAACATAGAAAAAAAAATCTGACAGAATTTGGTTGAGGAACCTGCGAAAAACACAACTCTTCATCTCTTCCACAGAGAGCGAGTGTGGGTTGCTGGTTTTCTAAACAGCCATACATTGATATATTTGGTGCTGGTTCCACTAGCCACTAAATAGAGTTGATAGGAATGAGGGCCTGCGTTAACATCAACCATCTAGTGATTACTTTCCAAAATCCATGGTCCAAATCAACTTTGTAAAAAAAGATCTAGTGTGGGCTTTCTCCAAGCTAGACATGTTGATAGGTAGGATTACAATAAGAGGCTGGTACAATAAGATCCAACACTGACCCACCTAGTTTGTCCCACAAGCTTAATAAGTCCAATTTGGTAGGGCCCAAAAGCACAGTTGGACCGGGACATAAAATATCCAAGGTTCACTATCGACTATTATGGGTCGGATTTCGACACGGACAAACCCGGTCCAGCCCGGTCTGATCATTTCACATCCCTACGATGTGTGCCATCATGTTGGCTTTTGGTCTTTCCTGTCTTATATCACCTTTCTGGTTCTCAAAAGCCAAGCAAGGAAATAAATGGCTATTTTGTCATTTTATGAAAACGAAAAATTATTCTGTGCATGTGTGCATGTGTGTGCATGTGCTCATGTATGCTTACCATCTAACGTGGTGTACAAAAACTCAGCCTTCCATACTTGTTCGTTTCCTCTGATTGATTGGGGACTAAATTTTGTGCTGTTTTTATGTCATTTTCAATTTCCCTAGCTATTCATGGTTTCTTACATGGCTTTTGTCCTCACCAACTCACATCAATAGTGATTGAGGTCATGAAACCATTAGAATCTTGTACAAATTGCAAATAAAAAAAATGCAAGTGAAAAAGATATCTGAAACTTACTGTATTGTCTTTACCATGATACTACACTGATTGATAAAAAAAAATGCAGATTTATGTTATCTGAGATCAATATCAACCATTCATCTCTAGATAGACAGACATGGGTGCATGAGCTTTGAAATGAAAATGAACATTTGGTGTTACCATCTTCTCCATCTTGAGATGATCAGCGGTTGGTATGCAGCAGTGAGGAAAACAATACTGTAGCTATTACAATTGATTCCAACCATATGATTAAACATATCACTGCTCAATTGGTAGGGGCTTGTGAATATCATCAAGTTGTGGGATGTCATAGGTTTGAAACCCACGGGCGCCGTCCCTTGCCTCAGGGTCAAAGCTGGGTGCATTTCTCGGTGGGCAAGAAGGGTGAGGCCTGCCAATTTGTAGTCGATGTGTTAGAAAGATTGGGTTGAGTCCGCATGGATCAGGATCCGAACATAATATTTTTGGACATTTACTGGAATGGATCTGAATCCATTATTTTTGTGGACCCTTACATTGAATGGATCTAACCCCAACCCGATGGGCCCTTTCTTGGAAAGAGACCTGGATCCATACCAAACATGACCGATCCTAGTTCCACCTAATTGAGAGAATGGAAAGGAAACATATCCCTTCTACTGCTTTTTTGGCAATATAATCCTAAACTTCCATTTCAGCGTTGCGTCTATTATGTTAAGTTAGCGCACGAATTTCTTAATAAGTTCCTAAAGCCATCGATATGAATACTTTCTACAAAAGCTTCTTTTGCCCTTATCTTTTGAATGAAGATTTTGTTACTATAAGTAGTCGTGCATAATCTACAATGCGCCCAGGCATATCTTATTTTTACTAGCATTTCCCTTGCAATGGGGGTAGCTGCCTACCACCCAACTGGCCTACCCCGAGTGGACGTGCGCGTGCGGATTGCACGGTGCACAAGCATTAAAGGGTAAAAAAAAAGCCCTTTAGCGGCACTTGCATGTGCTGCTAAAGCCCTTTCAAAAAGCCTCACATGCTTGGAGCTACCTTTTTTTTTGGGATGAAGGGGCGCATGGCTAACTCCTTAAACTATGGAAAACGATTGAGGTCATGCACATCCCATGCATGCTACCATAGCGAAAGTCTTTCGAGAAGCTAAGCCGAGTGGGTTGATATAGGAGCATTGCCAATGTCTTTGGCGTAAAAGCGATCAAGCCATTGAGGGACGTGTGCATTGCTTTAGTATGTTGAACACATGAGCAATCGAGGGTCGAGGGACATCACAACACATTTGAACAAGCATGACAAACATTAAAAAGCATGAGTTCCAAAGCTGGGGTAAAGTCAAGTCTTGGGACCAGTGAGCCCCATGCATGGTATTCCGATGGGAATAGTGGGCCTCACGAAGAGCCTCCCATCAACAGCCGAAGCCAATTGCGGGTGAGGTCATAACGAAAACCCCTAGCCAAGATCATACGTTAATGCTCGACCATGTACTTGTCCCATGAAAAGCATAGCATGGTTGGGCTACATGGTGAGCTGAAAAGAATGAGCCTTATGTTTAGATGCCCAAAGGGAGGGATTGGCATACTTAATTATGACAACTCATGCACACCAAAGTGCTACCCATGAGATACAAGGGGTGCTGTTGCAAAACCGCATCATTGGCAACTCTGGCCAAAGCCAAAACCAAAGCGAAGATGTCCATATATAGGTGTTTTGGGAGTGTGACACCCCATGAACAGGAGGGAACCCAAAATTACTTGAGGAACCATAAAAAAATCTATATGCCAAGTCCCTAAAATGCATGCTTGAATGAAGTATATAATTGCGATGAATCGACCACACCACGATGTTCTCAATATATGATTGCACAGACAACTTTTAGATCTCGGGCCAAGAATCCTCAAAGTGCACATTCAAAAGTGAGCCCGAAGCTCGGCGGACCCATATGGGCACTAGGCTAAGCAGCCCTGGATGAAGTTGCTCATTTTTTGCTGATTTGACTTCACGAACATGTTCTCCACATATCAAAGCAGGTTATATGTTCCGCCCCCGAACATGGCAGTTAGCTACATCTCATGTTCGGGGGTCCCAAAGAGCACCACGTATGTAAGCATGTGCGTCTCGTATCCCCATGTTTGTCAGCATTAATTAGCGTTGGAGTTTGATGCGATTGCAAAGACTTAAGTACCCTCTCCTCCATTGGTGCAAAAAAAAATGACGGTTCTTGAAAAGGAGTGATTGTAAAGACATAAGTGCCCCGAAGATGATTATTTAAGACCCACTCTCTGCACTGCAGGATTATCCGAGAAAAAAATCTCCCATGGAGAAGGCCATGAACATCAACCCTCTCAATCTCTCTCTCTCCCTTCTATTTCTGCTTCTGTGCACATCCATTAGAAGATCATACATTGCTCCATCAAGCACCGACTGACCTGCACATTGACTGTTGTGGAGCCTGATTCAAAGTTTTTACCCTTACAGGAGGAGGGTTTGGGGGCTCATCCCAGCGTGAGTAGCATCATTCAACTCTCTCTCTCTCTCTCTCTCTCTCTTCTATTTCTGCTTCTGTGCACATCCATTAGAAGATCATACATTGCTCCATCAAGCACCGACTGACCTGCACATTGACTGTTGTGGAGTCTAATTCAGAGTTTTTACCCTTACAGGAGGAGGGTTTGGGGGCTCATCCCAGCGTGGGTAGCATCATTCAACTAAATGAGTTGTAAATCCTGATTAAGAGTTTTTACCCTTACAAAAGAGGGGTCTGGGGGCTCCTCCCAGCGTGGGTAGCATCATTCAACTTGAAGAGTTGTGGAGTCTGATTTAGAGTTTTTACCCTTACAGAAAGGGGGGTCTGAAAGCTCCTCCCAGTGTGGGTAGCATCATTCAACTTGAAGAGTTATAGAGTCTGATTCAGAGCTTTTACCCTTACAGAAGGGGGGTCTGAGGGCTCCTCCCAGCGTGTTCATGGCCTTTTGCCCTTACAGGAGGGGGTCCGGGGGCTCATCAACCCTCTCACTCTCTCTCTCCCTTCTATTTCTGCTTCTGTGCACATCCATCAGAAGATCCTACATTGCTCCATTAAGCACCGACTGACCTGCACATTGACTGTTGTGGGTCCTTACTAATGAGTTGTCTCTAAATTTATTCGACTCTGGGTCCTTACTGTACTTGAAGTTGAGTCATTGTATTTTTTCTTATTTGGTGGGTGGTGAGGCCCTCTTCTACTCTCTCAAGACTCTTAGCTTGGGCAATCTTTCTTTTGATGATTGTGGTTGTAATGTATCGTTGAAGTTAAAATGGGGAATGAAATGACAATAGAAATCACTGAAAATTTACAGAAATAAACTAGACTCAATAACGAAGACACCACTTTTTACAGATTTGGAATATGACCTCCGGTTAGGGAGATATGGCCCTGACAAGTTGGTCCTAATTCGGGTAGCGATTTACAGCGACTTGCTTACTGAATAACACTAAAAATCGCTATAGCGATTTGCGGAAGACACTACAAATCGTTATAGAGATTTGCGGAAGAATCTACAAATTGCTATAGCGATTTGCGTAAGAATCTACAAATCGCTATAGCGATTTACGGAAGACACTACAAATCGCTATAGCGATTTGCGATTAGTAGTGTCTTCCGCAAATCGCTAGCGATTTGTAGTGTCTTCTGCAAATCACTATAGCATTTCGTTGGAGACCCGAAAATACTACAAATTGCTGTAGGAAAGCCCGATAATACTACAAATCATTGTTGGAAGGCCCAAAAAAAAATTGGTCTGGAGGGCGCTGCCCCCCGAGCCCCTCGCCAGGGGCGGCCCCCCGCCCGCTGATCGCGCAGCGGGATCCGCGCCGGGGGGGAGCCCCCGGACCCCCCTCCTGTAAGGGCAAAAACTCTAAATCAGGCACATAAGTAGAGAGAGAAGGGAGAGAGAGTGAGAGGGTTGGTGTTCATGGCCTTCTTCAGGAGAAACCCTTTACCTCCCTTGATTTCTTCTCTAGAGAGAGAGAGAGGGTTTTACGGTGTTTTACGAAGAAGGAAGAAGAAGAAGATGGTGATGGAGCAATGTAGGATCGTCTGTTGGATGTGCACAGAAGTAAAGAGAGAAGGGAGAGAGAGTGAGAGGGTTGATGTTAATGGCTTTCTTCAGGAAAAACTCTTTGTTTCCCTTGATTTCTTCTCTAGAGAGAGAGGGGGTTTTACAGTGTTTTACGGAGAAAGAAGAAGAAGACTTTGAAGAGTCAACATCATCCTCGACTTTCTGGATAAAGGACATGTTTGTCCTTTTTTTGAATAGAAAAAAAAGAAGACTTTGAAGAGTCAACATCATCCTCGACTTTCTGGATAGAGGACATGTTTGTCCTTTTTTTGAACTGTTTGTTTTTTCTTTTTTGAATGAAGGACATTTTTGTCATTTTCTCAAACCATCACTTTATGAGAAGAATAGCAAGAAAGGGTACTTAAGTCTTTGCAACAACACCAGAGTCCGATGCAAAGTTATGTCAACATACACGGGAATACGAGCCCCATGTGCTTGTATACGTGATGCTCATTCAAAGCCCCGAACACAGACGTGGGATTCAGTGAATCATCGGGGCGAACATACACCACCCTCTCTCCACATATAGTTTGGCAGGAGAAATCCAAGTTGTGTTCACATGTTCTTCCACGTGCTTGGACGAAAGTTGACCCAAAGCTTGATGGGCCCAAGGAGGGCAATCCGTGAGGCACTGTTGGATGAAGTTGCTTCTTTTACTAATACGATTTCACCAATAGCTTCTCCATATATGATTGAGTAGGGGAATACCAAATTACACCTAATAGATTCTACAAAGTACATGGACGAATTCTGGATCGAAGGTGGCACCCATCGAGAGGGCCTCCAGTGAAAAGTGTTCTAATGCCCAATCTGACTTCACCAATGTGTTCTCCACATATGGTTGGGTGGAGGAAATGCAAAGAACGCGTAGAGATTCTTTCAAAGTTGTGAACGTTTCGAAGTTGCGCATAGCAGTGCACGAACTGGCCTAACTATGTGATGCATGCCACAACCAGTGCACTAGAAGGGGCTGAGCAAGAGCAGATGCACATGAGTAGGAGCGTGCACACACGTAGCTTGCTTGCCAAAGCATTAGAGCTTGTGTTGCCTCATGCCACCACTGCATGACTTCACACCATCACGGGCTTTCCATTTGGCAACGCTTGTCAACATACCTGCCACCGCAACATGCATATCATGGCATGTGTTTCCCACTGGTGACTAACAAAGTTCATAACTGCGCACATCCACTGGTGGTAGGCCAATTGGGTTTTAGGCAGCTACCCCGTATTCTGCCCTTAAATAGGCAAAGCAGGTTATATGTTCCCCCCCGAACAGGGCAGTTAGCTACATCTCATGATCGGGGGTCCCAAAGAGCACCACGTATGTAAGCATATGTATCTCGTATCCCCATGTTTGTCAGCATTAATTAGCGTTGGAGTTTGATGCGATTGCAAAGACTTAAGTACCCTCTCCTCCATTGGTGCAAAAAAAAATGACGGTTCTTGAAAATGAGTGGTTGTAAAGACTTAAGTGCCCCGAAGATGATTATTTAAGACCCAGTCTCTGCACTGCAGGATTATCCGAGAAAGAAATCTTCCCTGGAGGAGGCCATGAACATCAACCCTCTTACTCTCTCTCTCTCTCCCTTCTATTTCTGCTTCTGTGCACATCCATTAGAAGATCATACATTGCTCCATCAAGCACCGACTGACCTGCACATTGACTGTTGTGGAGCCTGATTCAAAGTTTTTACCCTTACAGGAGGAGGGTTTGGGGGCTCATCCCAGCGTGGGTAGCATCATTCATCTCTCACTCTCTCTCTCTCTCCCTTCTATTTCTGCTTCTGTGCACATCCATTAGAAGATCATACATTGCTCCATCAAGCACCGACTGACCTGCACATTTACTGTTGTGGAGCCTGATTCAAAGTTTTTACCCTTACAGGAGGAGGGTCTGGGGGCTCCTCCCAGCGTGGGTAGCATCATTCAACTTGAAGAGTTGTGGAGTTTGATTTAGAGTTTTTATCCTTACAGAAAGGGGGGTCTGAGAGCTCCTCCCAGTGTGGGTAGCATCATTCAACTTGAAGAGTTATGGAGTCTGATTCAGAGCTTTTACCGTTACAGAAGGAGGGATTTACATTTCGTAGAACACCCATCACCGGAACGAGATGAACACCCGTCACCGGAATGACGGCTCCGCTGAGACCTCCTCGCTAGGGAGAAGAAGACGACGTGGTGGAGCTTCTGCTGGCCATCCTCAGCGCGACTGCACCGACTGGGTTGCTGTCGAGGAGGAGGGCGAGAACGGTGACTCTTAGCTTGGGCAATCTTTCTTTTGATGATTGTGGTTGTAATGTATCGTTGAAGTTAAAATGGGGAATGAAATGACAATAGAATTTGCTGAAAATTTACAGAAATAAACTAGACTCAATAACGAAGACACCACTTTTTACGGATTTGGAATATGACCTTTGGTTAGGGAGATATGACTCTGACAAGTTGGTCCTAATTTGCGGAAGACACTACAAATCGCTATAGCGATTTGCGGAAGACACTACAAATCGCGGATTTGGAATATGACCTCCGGTTAGGGAGATATGACTCTGACAAGTTGGTTCTAATTTGCGAAAGACACTACAAATCACTATAGTGATTTGCGGAAGACACTACAAATCGCTATAGCGATTTGCGGAAGACACTACAAATCGCGGATTTGGAATATGACATCCGGTTAGGGAGATATGACTCTGACAAGTTGGTCCTAATTTGCGGAAGACACTACAAATCGCTATAGCGATTTGCGGAAGACATTACAAATCGCTATAGCGATTTGTGAATCGCTATAGCGATTTGCGGAAGACACTACAAATCGCTATAGCGTTTCGCGATTTACGGAAGACACTACAAATACTACAAATTGCTGTAGGAAAGCCCGATAATACTACAAATCATTGTTGGAAGGCCCAAAAAATTTTTGGTCCGAAGGGCGCTGCCCCCCGAGCCCCCCGCCAGGGGCGGCCCCCCTGGACCCCTGCCCCCCGCCAGGGGCGGCCCCCCCCCTGGACCCCCCGCCAGGGGATCCGCGCCGGGGGGGAGCCCCCGGACCCCCCTCCTGTAAGGGCAAAAACTCTAAATCAGGCACATAAGTAGAAAGAGAAGGGAGAGAGAAGAAGAAAACATGTTTGTCCTTTTTTTGAACAGAAAAAGAAGAAGACTTTGAAGAGTCAACATCATCCTCGACTTTCTGGATGGAGGACATGTTTGTCCTTTTTTTGAACTATTTGTTTTTTCTTTTTTGAATGAAAGGCATTTTTGTCATTTTCTCAAACCATCACTTTATGAGAAGAATAGCAATAAAGGCTACTTAAGTCTTTGCAACAACACCAGAGTCCGATGCAAAGTTATGTCAACATACACGGGAATACGAGCCCCATGTGCTTGTATACGTGGTGCTCATTCAAAGCCCCGAACACAGACGTGGGATTCAGTGAATCATCGGGGGCGAACATACACCACCCTCTCTTAAATAGGGGTAAAGAGAAGGAAATTCCAAGTGGGGTAGGCTTTGGCTAACACATGGTTTAAATGCTGATCTATCTAAATTTGGATGTCTTAAAAAGAAGATTGGATTAAATTCAAGTCATGAAAACCTATCATCATATGGATTTGTGAGACCTAAGGCTCAGACATTATACTAAGAGGTATTTTGACCACAAGGGCTCCACCTTCTTGGGTAGGGTCAACCATGGTTTGTCGCCATCATGGGATGACCATGGTTCGAATCTATGGGGGCGTCCCTTGCTACAGGATCAAAGTTATATACTCAATGGGCAGTGGGGACCTCAAGAGATTTACTAACTTGAAGAATAATGCAGCCCGATTGCAAGTTCAGAGTGATTCTCGGTCCAGTTTATTTTTAGTTTCAACTCCGAAGTAAACTACACTATAAACCAAGATAATTGCACCTTTTCACAGCCACCTTTCTCTAGCTACTTTAAATTTCTTACTCAGTTTCAAGTATGAGTCATCAAGATCTAATTGTTTGCGAGATTCTAGTTCACTTTTAACTATTATTCAAATAGTACACACACATTAGACATACTATATTTACGTTAAACTAACTAGGAAATTTAGTATAAAATTTTTAATAATTAGATCCATGCTTGGTATGGCAATTTCATAATGTTTTGGTTATTTTTGTTTGAATTTGGTACATATAAGAATTTGTTGGTTGCACCTTGCTTGTCCACCTATTACCTTCATTTCTCTAAGTTTGGTTTTGGAGGCAAACTATACTCTTTTCAAAATTATTGTCCTGACTTGAAGTGAATAACATGGGTTTATAAGAGCTAGAGTGGCTGCTCATTTTTTACACATTTTTCATCATCGTTTGAAGCACTATTTCTTTGGTGGCTATTTTGTTCATCAGCTTCTACTTGAAGATTACTTCCAACTGTTTTTTGTTTAACTTTGTCACGTAGTATGATGAAAACAATTAAGTAGAGTCTACATCATTATCCATAACGAGTATAGTTATTTTTTGGCTTTCTATGCTTGCATTAATACTTGAATCATAGATACTCTTTGGCTTATCTGGTTTTACGAGATATGAATACCATAAATTCCTTAAAGCTAGTATTTTGAATACCATTATAGATATCTAATGAGGTTCATTAATGAGATGGTAGTATACTTTAACCCTTTTTGAGACCATCATTAAATGCCTACACTAATCACACAACATATCATGCATCAAATGAAAATAACATGTAACAAAAGACCATCCATATAACATTCATGCATTCAACAAAACTGCCTACACCAATCACAATTGTTCTCACATTTAAAACCAACCAGTTCAATCGTAACCCCATTATCTCAATTACCCATTAAAGGCATTTCAATTGAATTTTAAACTTTAATCTTTAAACTTGGACTTAGATTTTGGTTTTGGCCAAGCTTGGCTTGGTTTGGTTTCATTTTGGTCATATTAGACATTTGACCTAGTTTTTGGTATTTAGAATGATTATATCTCCAAGTCCTTGATCAGGCCATTTATTGGGTTTGATTGACCTAGACCTAGTCAACCTTACCATTTGAGGTGCTTTTGACCATGACTTATCTAACATCCTTGCATGGAGCATTTATGGTCAAATGGTTCAGAGTTGCCCCTATTGATTCCTGACCCTTTGACCTATGATAACCACACTCTTTATTTTTGGATAGTCTTGACCTTGTTAGGATCATTTTGGAACCTAATTTTATCCTTTAACCATGCCAATTAGTAACCGTTGGTTGACTCGTTGTTTGGGATATTTAGGGTCACTTATTGCTAACCATTGACAATTTATTCTTGGTTTTTGTGCTTGAACCTATATAAACCTAAGCCCCTTCCCTCGTTTCAATCATCAATTTTGAAGCACTCTTCTCTTCGTCTCTCTCTCTCTAGCATGCTCTCAGCCCCTTCCTCTAACTCTCTCTCCTAGATTTTGACTTAGTCAAAGCTTTCTCTTGTTGGAGTCAAACAGGCTATTCAAAGGTCGGGTCATTTAGGACACTATAAACCAAGCTAATTGCGGCTTTTCGCAGCTACCTTTCCCTAGCCATTTTGAATTTCTTACTTAGTTGCAAGTCAGACCCATCAAGATCTAATTGTTTGTAAGATTTAAGTTCACTTTTAACTATTATTTCAAATAGTATACACACATTAGATATACTATATTTACGTTAAACTAGGAAATTTAGCATAAAAAAATCAATAAGCTTGATACAATAATTTCACAATTCCTGGGTTATTTTTATCTAAATTTGATACATATAAGAATTTGTTAGGTTTATGTCTCAAAATTATGTAGGTTGCACCTTGTTCACCTATCACCTTCATTTCCCTAAGTTTAGTTTTAAAGAGAATTCACTCTTTTTAAAATTGTTTAGTCCTAAATTAAAGAAAAGAATGACCTTTACAGTGGTTTATAAAGGGTAGAGTTACTTTTATTGGCAAGATCCATTGTAGGCATGTAAATTGAACTTTAAACTTTAAACTTTGATCTTTGGACTTGGACATAGGTTTAGGTTTTGGCCAAGCTCAGCTTGGTTTGGTTCAGTTTGATTTCATCTTGGTCATATTAGACTTTTGACCAAGTTTTTTGGTACTTAAAATGATTATATCCCCAAGTCCTTGGCCAAACTATTTGTTGGGTTTGATTGACCAAGACCTAGTCAATCTGACTGTTTGAGCTACCTTTGACTATGACCTTACTTGTTTAATGATGAAGCACAATAAGGGCTACATATTTACATTCAAATGCATGCATTTTTATAGCTTTTTAACATAATTGCCCATGCTTAGGACTAAAATTGGCACAACAGAGAATTGAGGTCAAAAATATAATTTTGGGTTTTGGAGCATAATTTTGGATTTGGATCTCAACAGAAGATCCAATTGGTCCAACCCATGACCCAAGACCCAAATTTATCTGGATTGGATCCAAGATGTATTATGGATTGGATATGAAATCCAAAAGTCAACGTATTTCAGGAAATTCGAATATTTGAATTTCCTCTTTTCTTGCACATGGCTAAGGTGGCAAGCAATGCTTGCCATATTTTAAAATTCATGCAAAGAGGGAAGGAAAAGGCGTGTGTGTGTGGGTGGGGGTGGGGGGGGGGGGGAGGAGAGGCTCAAGATTTTCAAAGCCCTTTCCCTCTTCATCTCATATCCAAGGAAGAAAAGAGAGAGGGGGCAAGATTCTTGAAAATCGCCTCTCTTATAATTAATTAAATTAAAAGGAAAAAAAAAGAAGGAAATTAGAAAAGTCAAAACTTTATTTTTCCTCTTTCTTGCTTCCTCTCCCTTCCCATTTCAAGAATGAATCAGAAGGGGCAAGTAGTGGACCAAATCCACCAAAATCGCTCCTTCTAAATAAAAGCTTCACAGAAAGAGAAAGCTCTCATTCTCTTGCAAAAAATGAATTTCTCTGTTGTAGCCGCCCTCCTCCTCCTCTGCTCTAGGTCGAGTAACAACCTCCCTTGTTGAGCTTTGTGTTTCTTATCCCATCTGTTTATTTCTCCAACCCTCTTCTATGTCCGAGGAGAAGACAAAGATGTTGGCCGACCTACCCCCTCCAACGCTGTAGCACAGAACCCACCATTGTGATAGGATCGATACCTGGTATCCCCTTCTCTGGTTTGGCATAAATTCAATAACTTTCTGCAGATCTAAAAATTTTCAAAAAATCATTTTTGATTTAAGAAGGTTGTCCTTGACATTCTTCATATTTTTGTAAAGAAAATCATTCCAGATCATATCAGAATCACCCAAATACAAAATCGGGTTTCTGGATCTACAGTAGGCCTATCCGGTCAAAAACGGCTAGGTTCAGGCAGTTGTCAATTTTCAATCGACCTGAATTTTGGATATGTTGCATAAGACATATCCAACTGGTATGTGTTAAATTTTGGCATGATTTCATCCATGGTATCTTGATTTATAAAATCCAGAAGTAGAGGGCATCCCTGATGCCTGGCGCAGTCAAGATCTATCAGGCCAATCTTTTGCAGAGCGTATTTTCTTCAATTTTTTGAGTTTTTCTGATTGTTTTTGTATTGAAGTTTTGTGTGTCTACCTCGTACCTTGATTTTTCAAGATTTTTTTTTGATATCAGAGCATGGAGTTTTAGATGTCACAAACTGATTAGCCGGATTCTGTCAGGAATTCGACTGACCGACATTGTTGACATAATTTTATGTTCATTTTTGGTCAAATCGAGCCTAGTTTGGGGTTGTAGTTCACTGACGAACACATGGACCTATAGTTAAAATTTCATGACTATCACTATTTGGAGCAATCGATGGTGGGGATTTGTGATCATTGCAAAAGTTTTCCTCTCATAATATTCTCTCTTTTTCTTCTCTTTTCCTTTCCAACTTCTATTTCCTCCTTTTTAAAGGGAGGAAATAAAAGATAGAAAGAAAAGAGAGAAGAGAAAAGAAAAGAAAAGAAAGGAAGAAGAATTCTTTTGCGGGATCTCACTTGACCTTAATTTGAAAATATTTGAAATAACTCGCCTCCGTTTTTGAAATGTTTGCGGAAAAACTGGGAGATGGGATCCGCTCGTCGGTACGAGGTTCGACCGTTCCTGGCGCCTTTACCAGAGGTAATCGAACCGAGGGTCAAATTTATGCCTTTTTGTTTTGCTAAGAAATTATCTAAGAATTTATTCTAAGTCTAAATGCACAAAGAATCATGTTTGTGCGAAATGCAAAGATGTATGCTCTTTTTGAAAATGTTTTGAAGAATTTCCAAGTGTTTTCTGAGATGAATCTTGATAAAGTGAAGAAATGATTTTTAACTTAGAACTTAAGATTAAAGTTCTAAGTTTTTAGAATAATCAAGAGCTTGGGAATATGAATCTGGATTTGATCTTTGAAACTGAGAGAAAAGAGGAGAAAGGAAATTTCAAAGTCATAAATGGACTTTGAATTAGAAATTTGAACTTGAATGAATATTTGGAATGGAATTGAATTCTAACTTTGAAGTTTTGAATTTAGAAGGAAATGTGGGAAATCTAAAGTGAATTGGGTAATAGAATTGTTTTGAAAGTTGGAATTTCATGGAATTTAAATCTAAAGTTAAGGTTTGAGTTGAGATTCGAATTTGAATTCTGGATTTTAGAATCTGGAAATAGGAATTGGATTTGAAATCTAAAATGACAATGGAATTGGTATTTTAAGAATAGAAATCAAGATAGTATTTGGATATGAGATTTTGAATGGAATTGGATCTGAAGTCTGAGATCTAAAGTAGAATTGGATCTTGAATCCTAAATGGAACTTGGATCTGTAATCTGAGATCCAAAGGTGGATTTGAACTCTGGATCCTATGATGGAATTGGATCTGAAGTTTGAGATCCCAAGTAGAATTTGGATTCTGGATCCTAAATGGAATCTGGATCTGAAGTCTGAGATCCAAAAGTGGAACTAGATTCTGGATCCTAAGATGGATTTTGGATTTTTAAGAATTGGAATTTGGATCTGAATCTGAGATCCAATGTAGAATTGGGTTCTGGATCCTAGAATGGATTTGGATATGAAATCCGAGATCTGAGATCCAGTGTAGAATGGGGTTCTGGATCCTAGAATGGATTTGGATATAAAATCTGAGATCCAGTGTAGATTGGATTCTGGATCCTAAAGTGGAGTTTGGATCTGAATCTGAGATCCAATGTAGATTGGATTCTGGATCCTAAAGTGGAGTTGTACTCGGAAATCCGGATCCAAGTTGGGATTTAGGATTTAACTTTGGATTTGGATTATGAAAAGTCTAAATAGGACCTTTAAAGATGGATCTGGGTTTTAGAAACCCAGATTTAAATTTAAGTTTTGAGATTCAAATCCAAACCTTGGTTGAAAATAAGAGGATGAACTTGATTTTGAAATCAGAAGATAACTTCAAAGTTTAAATTGAATTTTGAATTTGAATTTTGAATCGAATTTGGAATTTTGGAGTTTTGAATATGAAATGATTCTGAAATTCCAAAGTCGAATTGGACTTCGAAATTGAGATAGATTTGGAATTTGCAATAGAAATTTGAAGAAGAGATATTCACAATCACTTGGGGTTTTGAAAGAGGATTTTGAAAATATGATGCAATTCTACCCTAAATGATGAAATGAATTTGAATAAGTTTGAATTTGGATTTTGAAAAGCTATTTCATTCTTTAAGTGAATTAAGAATGGGGTTGAAGATATAATATATCCTTGACTATGGTCATTGAATATATTATATAATAACCACATTTAAACTCAAGTGAAGAATAAAATACATTTTTGGTGCTTTTATAGAATTTAAAATGAAATTAACCCTCAATATACCCTGACTATGGCCATTGGTATATATTTTGAGTTAATTTTAAGTTAAATTCTGATAAAAGGGGAAAATATTTAAAAAAAAATATGATGAACTTTGAAAATGGATCCAGTGGGGATCCAGTGTTATTTTGTAAAAGATAAAAAATGCTAAGTTTTGTCCACACTCTGACTATGGCCATTGATATGGATCATCAACTTAGTATCAATTATCTTTTATAAAATGGTGCACGTGTCATTCGTGTTTCACCATTGTGAGAATTTGAGAAATAAAGGCAAAAATGCATGAAAACAAGTAATTCATGATTTTACGATGCTCATTCATTCTACCTAAAGCAGGAAATGGAAATTTTCATTCAAATCTAGCTATTACAACATGTAAAATCAAATTTACAACCCAAGTAATGATATCTTCCACATATTTCCTGAAAAAATAACCAGGTTAGTAATGAAAAGAGAAGGAAAATCACATATATCATATGGAAATCAAATAGTGAAAAGATATGTATGATGAAAATGATGGAAATGATATATATACCTATATACATATATATATATATATATACATATATAGGTATATTCACATGTATATAAGTATATATGTCTTACGTATAGGTATATATACATACATATACATATGGGGGTATATACAATAGGGAAATGTGTTGAGGGACAGATTATGTCCAGGTTGCTGCAAGCAACCCCTTTTAGTAGTGAAGACAGTTTGTGATGAAAAAAGGTGAGGTGCATGGTGTTGGAAAATGTGAATTTTTAGGTGCAGCAGTGAAGGTGTTCATTTCAGCTGGTGGAAGAATGCTGATGATGGGTTAAGAATAAGGCTAATGTAGATGCACAAAAATTCTGTGTAGCAGGGAGGCTGCAAATCATATTGGCAAAGGTAGCAGTAGTATGTGGAAGTGCAGGTACCACGGCCCAACTGCTGTATATGTCGAGCAGTGAAATGGAAAGAGTTTAAGGTGGTTGATGAGGTGGGCATGTATGGAATATACACACAGAACAATGCATGCTGCTATGTGGCAGGCGTGTGAAAATAAAAACTATGAAATGAATGGGATGGATTAGTTACCTGTGGTAGGAACTATTATGAGTAGAATATTGATAAATGAAATGAGTGAATATGACCTATGCAGAGGATAATGAGATGCAAGCCAATCTTGTGTAGGTGATAAAATGGAGGGATCATGATAGGTAATATCCTTAACAAGAAAATGCACATATATGAGGGATATATAATAGGTGATATGAGAATATGGCAGGAATCATGAAATACAGTAAACATGGCAAGAGGGTGCAAGATTGCAACAGGTAGCCATGATTGGCTGTATATGCCAACAAGAGAATCGCTAAATTAAGTGTTTGAACCACATGCTATTGTATTCATCACTGTTGTGGGGGATTTAACTGAATAGACCCATGCTGGGAGCAAAGACCTCCAAATCAACCATCAAATCCTTAACCCCTTTTTGCTTACAGTGTATATTCGAATCACTGTTAACCCCTGGAGTGGCATAATCAGCAAGTTCTTCATAATGGTGGCCTGATCACCTTCTCAATAGTCTGCTTATAGGAATCAGACAACATTCTAAAGTGTGGCCATTCGATCAACAATGCAAACATCCAGTTATGACACATCTCAGAGGTGCCTCACGGTGAGCCATTAAGAAACACAGGTAATGGTGGTGGTATGAGGCGTGGTGTCAAGATGTGAACAGTGATATAATAACAAGACAGTGTACCGGTTGCTGCAAGTAAAACTGTAGCAGCAGGTGTATGATGTAAACAGGGAATTGCAGCTGCACTATTGCCGAATTAACAATCTTCAGCATGTCCATGGTCATGTATTGATCAAAGGGCATGACTGCATACATTCGGGATGGATCACCCCACAAGCTAATTTAGGAAAACTTCTATCTAAAGCATTTTTGGGATAGTCTATATGAAAAAAAAAAATATCAACTCAGACAGAAAACTACAGAAGTAGCCCCATCTGTCTATTCTTTGATTGAGATAATTGTATGTTTTAAAGGCTGAGAGATTTCCTTTCCTCAATAAAAACTGGAACTAATTTGCAATGGGAGATATGAAGGGAATACAAGAGAAACACTGGATATACTTTAAGACCCCACCTGTTCTCACAGGATGAAGTGTGAGTAGTGAGCCTGGATCAACTCACTGTCTGATATGCTCACAGATATAATGATATATTGCAAGCATATCGACTAATATATTATGAGAATGTGAGACGACGTGCTGTGAGTATATTGACTATGAGGGTTCAAGTGACGTATAGTGAACATATCAAGTGAAAATGATTGCAAAGCAAATTAGCAAAGGATAGATCTTACAGTAAACTGAAGCCTATTCTTGAACTAATGCTTCAATGCATCCTGCTATAAAACCAGAAACCTGATTTGAACCAATGGGCCACACAACAAATGAGGGGCTATCTGGTAAAAAAAAAAGAAATGCAACACAACCCCTATTCTATTGAATTTAGGCATGGTGTTGTGTTATCATTGCCAACGAGCCTGATGATATCCAAATAATTGATGCTACTGATGTAGTATAAAGGAACAACTGAAGGAGCAGGAAATCTAAATCAAAATGAAAACAATAATTAAATCGGAAAGAACATGAAAAAGTAATGAAGTGAAATACGACTAAAATATCATAAAACGCTATCAGAAGGGCGATCGAAAAATATATTCGCATGACATTACTGGTTATAAAATAGGAAACCTGATGTGAACAGGAATCCAAAATCAGCGTGACAATTAGGATAGAAACGGAAATTCAACAAATAACAAATGATCAAAATGCTGTCCGATTATCAATTTGAAGTAGAGCCTTAGAAGAAAATACAATGTAAATAAAAAAAAATAGTAAAATATAAAAGAAAATGGACAAGAAGAAAGAAAAAAAAAAGAAAGAAAGAAAAGAGAAAATTATGTCGGAGTAGGATCATCTCGTTAATATTGCACATAGATAAGTTGATTTGCTACAAGCAAATCTACTCTATCAATGGTGCTTGGATGAGGTAAATGAATAGGAAAACCAAGAAACACCGGCATAGCAGAGAGAATAGGAGAAAGACTTATCGTGGCTCGTCTCTGATTTGGAAAAGAAGGGCGACTACTGCAGATCGCTGCAAGGTGAGATCGACTCTGATGGTGGATGATTTCAACTGTGGATTTCTGCGGATCGATCTGGATTGCGAAGAGAAAACGGTGCTCCTTCTGGATGTTGCAGGATTTGGTTCTTTTCTATAGAAGAGGTATTTACAAAAGAGGGATTGCTGCAGAAATCTGAGAGAGGAGGGGGGAGAAGCTTCTTCTTCGCTCTGTGGTGAGGATTCTGATTATATATCTTCTTTTTGTTAGGGTCTTGCGGTTGTTCTTCTGATATCCTCAACACGCAGTGATTCAAAGGAACTCTAGAGAGAAGGAGGCGGATTCGTGCAAAACCAAGGTGATGAAGATAATAGATGGTTCCAGGGGAAAAAGTCGATCAGAAGAAAGATCAACGGGAGAATCGGACGAAGTTGATGGATGATGTCGAGAACAAGTGCAGGCGTCAAAAATGGATGCCGAGAAGAAGCTTGGAGGTTCCTTCTTAAAGGAGAATGGAGAGTTCGGGAAGAAAATTTGTTGAGGATTGAGGGTGGAAAACGACGATGGCTGTTTGAAGATGGACGATAGAGAGAGAAGGAAAGAGGCGCGGGAAGAGTTCGTTAAATTTTTTTTCAAATTTTCAAAAAGGTGGTCCTCTTTTAGAAAGATTTTTGAAAAGTGGTTCAAGCTGAGGTTTTTGGTAAAAATGGTTTAAAAAGTTTTGAAAATCATCTGTTTTCTTTGTAGCTTTTCTCAATTTTTTTTAGGTTTTTGTATTGTTTTTCAATTTTTTTTGTATTTTTAGAATAAAATCCTAAAGTTTTACGAGAAACCAAAGATCTAAAACTATTTTTTTTGTGTTTTTGTAAAATATTTACAAGAGGGAATTTTTTTCTGAGAATTTAAAAGCTATTTTAAAAAAAAATTCTTCAGAAATGGGTTTTGATTCGGATTTTGAGGAAATATGGATTTAAAGTACTGGATTAGGATCCAGAGTTGATTTTGAATATATCAGTATGGATTTTAATTCAGAAAATCTGAAGAATGATCAAAATTTAGCTTTGGTTTTCTCAGAAAATGAAACCAGGGGCAAAAAGGTCATTTTTACAGATTTTTGAAAAATTTGGGGTGTTCACAGGATTCTAACATACTGGTTTTTCTGGGTCTATCGCAGAACAACACAAGTTTGACTAGGCTTAGTGTGAGGGCTTGGGTGTCAATTGACCCGAGTCCATTTTTGTTAGTTTCTTTTATTTTTTTTCCTGTGTCAAGTTAGTTTTAAATTGTTTAGAGTATGTCCTAACATTGGTCTAAGTTGGTCAAATATTTAAATAGGTTAGGTTGGGTTTTTGTAGTCATCTAGTTGCCTAATATACTCGACCCACTCAGTTAGCAAAGGGAAGGGCATATTTATCTTTTTACTTTGGTAGAGGTTCAAAGCGGACCCAGTAGCATTCTGGAGGTCTGAACATGTTTGTTACAGCGGACCATACACTGGTTTTCATAAAAAAACTAGACTTGGTCTGTTGGCAAACCCAGTCCAATCGGCTAGGCCCGAGTCTAGTCGGTGGTGCAGTCTAGTCAACGTGTTGGACTAGACTGTGTGCATAGTCATATTCGGTCATCTTAAGCTGCATTTAGGTCTATTTTTTAGGGTTGTCTAAGTCTGCATTTTCTGTGTCTTAAATTGCATTCAAGTTTGCACTTAGAGTCTAAGGTCTAGATTAGGTTCAGTTGTACTAACTCTTGTGCAAGCAAGTTTCTTTTTCGTGTTTACAGTGTTTTGCAGGTAAAGGCAGTAATCTCATGCACATCACCGTGACAAGGACATCGAGTTGCTGATTTCCTTTGCTTTCATTTTTATTTTTATTTTCATTTAGTTAAGTAGGGCCTTAGGCCAATTTTAATTTAGGTTGTACTAATATTTGATTTATGCTCGAACACTTATAATAGGCTTGGTGCTCGATTGCTTTTGTATATTTTTTTATTTTAAGGCAATAAAAAAGAGTGAATTGCGTAGAATACATAGTCTTACTTAGTTCCCCGTGGATTCGACTCGGACTTCACCACTTTCGTGTGTGAACTGGTTATTAAAATTTGATGTACGATTTACACTTATATTTTATTGAAAAATATATTTTAAAGCAAAATCACACCATCCAACTTCCTTGCATGAAACATTTATGGTCAAACGATCAAGAGCCACCCCTATTGATTCCTAACTATTTGACCTACGTTGACCGCTCCTTTTATTTTTGGACAAACTTAACCTCAATAGGGACATTTTGGACCCTAGTCTTAACCCCTTAGTCTGTTGACCGTCCCAACCAATAACCTTTGGTTGGCTAGCCATTTAGGCCATTTAGGGTTACTTATTGCTATCTATTGACCATTTATCCCTGGTCATTAGGCTTGGGCCTATATAAACCCAAGCCCCTCCCTTCATTTCAATCATCTCTCTCTCTAGCAGACTTTCTCTCGGCCTCTCCCCTAACTATCTTTTCTAAAATTGGACTTAATTCTTTCCTTGGTTCGAATTGAAGAGGTTATGCAAAGGTAGTTTGTATTGAGTCAACTTGGTCTCACATGGGGTGACCATTGCGAATAGGTGAAGCTTGGTTGTATCTTGGGAGAAAGGTTGCTTGTATCCAATTGCACCAAAGATTTGATCCTAAGTGAGGCAATGTTCACTTTAAAGACAACATGCCCAGCACGTGTCTTCGACCCTACCTTCGATCCAACTCAATTGCCATATGCAATATTTTTTGAACAGAATTGAAATTCATTTGATTGAAATATGTTTATGAGTCCATCCAATTGTCAATAGTCTCTTAGTCTAGCAGGATATTGGTTTCATTTTCCATAATCTAATCATTAACAAAAAATAATGTTAGATCTGGGTGATCATGTATACCTTAGCATTTGTTGCTTTAGTAGGAGACTACGATGATTAATTGCCCACATTGTAGGTGTGTTATCATCGCAAAATTTTTTCCCTCCCTTGCGAGAGAAAGATGAATTTTGCGAGTCAAACTCGACCAAAGTTTTGAAAATTGTTTTAAAAATTAACTCGTCTCCGTTTTGAAAATTTGCGGGAAAATTCCGTGGAATGGGATCTGCTTGTCGGTACGAGGTTCAACCGTTCCTAGCGCCTTTACCAGGGGTAATTGAACCAATGATCAATTACGTGCTTTAACTTGACTCAAATATCTAAATTATGCTCTATTTTTCCTAGAATGCATAGAGAATCAGACTTGTGCTATGAAATTTTGAAAATAATGCAATGTTTAAGAAAATATGATGTTTGCTTTGGAAAATTGAAATGCATTTGAAAAATGACTGGAAAATGCTTGAAAATGGAATTCCTAGGAAAATTATTGAATTTCATTGGAAATAAGAAATTTGATTGGAAAATGAATTTGCAGGAAAACTTGAACTTTAGAAAATTTGATTTTGAGATTTGGATTGTTTTCTGAGGAAATGGATTTAAGAATTCTGAGAAAATCTAAGAAATTCATTGGAAAATGACTTTTGAAATGAAAAATGGATTCTCAAGAAACTGGTTTATCAGGAAAATGGGAAATCTGAGAAAATCGATTTTTTTGAAAACTTGAGACATTGAAATTTGAGAATTTTAAAACATTGGAAAATCTTGATTTGAACTTTGAAAATGCTTTTGAAATCTCATTTGAAAACTCAGGATTTTGAGAAAATCAGATCCTGTGAAAGACTTGAAAATTCTTGAGAAAACTGAATTTTCTGAAATTGAAATTGGAAAATGAGTTTGAAAATAATGCAATTTGAATGATATGAATGAATGAATATGAATTTGAAAAAGGAATTTCATTGAGGAATTCAGAAATTCTTTTGAAGTTTTGAAAAATGTAGTGCCTTTTTGAAGTTAGCCTAAGTGTGTAGGCTGAATGTGGCTAATATGAAGGTCATAAATCTTGGTTTTCTTCGTATTCTGATTATGACCATAAATACGAATCCCACCGAGTTTATAAACTCCATAAAAGCTTGTGCACGTGCCATTCGTGTCAACCATAGTGAATTTGAAAAAATATGCATGAATGATACATCAAATATTGAAAATTGATGAAATTAAACTATATGCAATGCAGTCCTATTCTAAGCAAAAATGTAACTCTTATTCCAAATATTATATATTTTTTTACATTGAATAGAATAAAATAAAGAAATAAAGTGACCAAGCCTTCTTCTAGGATGTTCCTGCAAAACTGGAAAACAAGGTTAGCACAAAAATGTAGGTTTTTCTGAATTTATCCGAAAATATGGGAAATTAGCGGATATTATTCAAATATAAACCCAAATTCATACCCCCTTTGATATAAACATGATAAATAATGAAAATATTTTGAAAAAAAACTTGAAAATTCGAAATTGTGGCCAAAATGACCAAAATGCCCCTGATGACCTTGAAATCAGGGTTTTCTAAAAGAAATTTTGTAAATTTTGGAATTTTGAAATTCAAATGAAATAAATCAAATACAATATGCAGAAATATGATGATATGCATAAAAATTTATGAAATTAAAGATTGAAATTTCGAAATTTAGGTCAAAATGACCAAAATACCCCTGATAACAAGACTATGGCCTTGAAACTAGGGGTTTCTGAAATTTTTTTTGCAAAATTGAAAAATATGAAATGCAAATGAAATTGAAATTAACCATAATATGATCCTACATGCTAATTTACATGAATAAAACCCTAAAATGACGAAAATATCATAAAATATCAAATTTAACCTGATTTTCGCATGATTTTCGCTTCTGAATTTAAAGATAAACTAACACATGGAGCAAATGAAATTGTAATTAAACCAAATTTGGCATGGACACCTAAAATAATCCTAGAAATAGAATGGAGCTATAAATCTATTTTTTTTGTATTTTTAAATATGAAAATTTAAATAAAAACCCTCAATTTTGTGATTTTTGCCTAAAATGTTGATTCTAAAGGGGATTTAGGATATCAAACTTCCATAAAAATTTACCAAATTTTATGGGGTGACAGAGGATAGTAAGGCAAAGATTTTTTCCTTTTACACTTTCTGGTTTTGACCTATGGTCGGAGCTTTACCACTCCGGCAAGTCGGATCATAATCCGACGACTCTAGGATTTGGGGGAAACAGACAGGTTTCGGTAGAAAATGTGAGAAAAATAGTAAAAAGATGAGAAAAAGGCTGACAATGTGGAAAAATGTTCCTGACAAATAGGGGGAAATTTTATATTTTTTCATCATTGGGATTTAGGTTACGGTTTGGAAAATGGCACACTGTTATCAGAAACCCGAATCTCTGAAATTTCTGGATATTGAAATTTGTCAGACAGAAAAGAAATTTTCGGGAAAAATATTGAAACAGTTTGAAAAATCCCCAAATTTTGGAAAATGACAGGAAAACATGTTAGGAATAACTTTTGTGTTTAAAGTGTTTGCAGACAGGCTACGGATTGGGTGGACTCGGTGCATTAAAGTCTGTCTATACCCTGACAAAGGAAAATTGAGATTTTCCCAAGGGTCTGAAAAATCCGATTTTTCACAGGGGTCAAAACTAATTGGAAAAATCTCAAAATTTGTAGAACATTAGTAGATTCAATTATAAATCCACCGTGATTTTTTGATGACAATCCGAATCTCCCACGAGGGTGGTACCGGAGGTTTGTGTCTGCTAAAACTGGACTTGAAATTTCGGGAGTATGAAAAACCCGATTTATGTTTTGGTTTTTAGAATGGGGTTAAAGAACCCGAATCAATCTGGGTTTTTGTCAAGGAATCAAGGATGGATTAAATCACTCACAAACAGTTATTGACGAATAATTAGACATGAAATAATGACTGAATTTTTACATGTAAACAAAGATCTATGAATTCTAAATTAAACAATAATATAAACTATATAAAATGCATGATAAACTATCCTAAATACATTTTTTAAACATAAACTAATATGAAAAACGAAAATAAATAGGGGGTATAACTTACTTTTTTGTTGTTGGCTTATGAAGTAAAAGATCCAACCCATCAAACGGATGGATCTTCTATTCCCTTAGCCCCTTGGATCGGTGGCGACCATTTTTTTTATGAAGAGAATGATGAAAGCAACGACACTGGTTATCGTTGTGATGCTTGAAAGGAGGTACCTCCAGGGTGACTGCGAGGACGTTGATGTGGTGGCTGCTGCAATCGATTGTGGTGGTGGATGGCAAGGCTGTTGCTACGGTGCACCCATGGAGGGATCTTGCTGGAAGTTGAAGATGGGCTGTGATGGCTGCTGTGGGATCCTTTGGAAGAGGTGGTGCTGGAGATCGGCTGCAATGGCTTGAGAAAGGTGGCTGTGATGGAGGCCCAATTGAAGTTGTGGAAGCAGCTCTGGAGGTGGCTTCAATGGCTGGGAGTTGCAGCCAAGGAGAGCTGCAACCAAATGAGAGAGAGAGAGAGAGAGAGAGAGAGAGAGAGAGAGAGAGAGAGAGAGAGAGAGAGAGAGGCCTAGGTAGGCAGCCGTATGGCTCTCTTTGTTCTTTTTTTTTTTTTTGGTTTTTCCAACTTAGGTCTTAATTCATTTTCAACTTAGGGTTTAATGAGAAGGGAATGAGAGGGAAAGAAGGTTTTACGTGAGATGGGTTGGAGAATAGGGAAAGGAAGGGAAGAAGGAAAGAAAGGAAGAAAAGAAGAAAAGGAAGGAAGAAGGAAAAGAAGAAAGGAAAGAAAAGAAAGAAGAAAAAGGAAAAGAAGGGAAGAAAGAAAAGGAAGGAAGAAGGAAATGGGGCTGGAGGTTTGGGCGACCCCCCTCATGGTCCCACCTCTCTAAAATAAAATAAATAAATAAAATCAATAAAAACAAAACAAGCAAATAAAAGAAATATCTTTTTTTTTTTAATAAAATAGAAATGTAAATGAATGGGTCATCTCAGAGCGGGTCCAAATTCCACTTTTGAAATTTATTTTGACGATTAGAGGGGTAAAATAGTCTTTTTAGAAAATTTCTAGACGAAACGAGCTATTTTTGGCAGTTTTTGAAACGAGTTTGGATTTTGAAGTTCAATACCTCGTTGCGAAGCAAATTCAATGTAGAATTTGAAAATTTAATTTTGAAAGAAATCCAGATTGTTTTTCTTGTGAAAATATTTTCAAATTTAGACTCCTAGGGGTAAAAATATCAATTTTGGATACCCGGGGTTTGAAATTGATTTTTGAAAGCTTTTAAAACTCGATCTGGATTGAAATTTATAAAACCGGAGTTTTGGACTTCGAAAATGAAATGAAATGTGATGAAATGTTATCAAATACTTAAAAATGATATGAAATGATGAGAAATGACATGAAATGCTATGCGAAATGCTAACCCTGAATGGAGAGTTTTGGATTTTAAACCCTGATTGGCAGCTGTACTAGTTCAAAAAACATAAAAACTGATAAAATTTGCAAAATGGTTAAAGAAATAGTTTTCGGACTCTACTAGGTTAGAATGATACTGAAAATTAGGGTTCAACCTGGATTGAACTGAGATATGCTGGATTGAGCTGGGTTCTAGAGTTTCAGATCTCAAATGAACTGACCAGACACTGACTCAACTGACCTATCCGACTGAATTTTCAAGAAAAGCTGCCATTTTTAGAGAAATGGTACAGAATGATCACTGGAATGAAGTGAATTACGAACCTGAACTGGGTTTGAGCTGAAACAAAGGTTAGTAATAATGAGGTAAACTAAAATCGAGGCTCAAACACTAGATCAACTGACTGAACTCAGCTCAATTTCAGCTGAAATTGCTGAAATGGACTAAAATGGGCTCCTGGACACTTAGAAATGGTTTTGAACTGAAACGGGAGCACTCGAACTCCTGGTGAGCTCAAGTTAGACTCTGGGGAGTATGACTGACTATGACTGACTGACTCAGAGACAATTGGCTTGAATTTGAGCAAGGAATGAGCTCATTTATGAAGAAATGATCCCATTTTGGCAGGAATTGTCAGAAATGAAACTGGTTTGTTCATTGTGAGCTCAGATGAGCTTGAAATGTCTGATATTCTAAATCTTCTGAATTGACCAATGGGCTCGATTGACTCCGACTGACTGAGGTCCGGGATGACCTAGGGGTAAAATGGTAATTTTCCTAATAAAAGTTGGGAAAATGGTGATTTTCTGAAACTGACTCGGGGTTTGATTCTTATACTGACCTAATAGGGTTGGCACTGCACGAGGAGGGTTATTTGAGAATGGATGATGAAAATTTGGGGTGTTTACAGATGCCCCTCTTTGCTACTAAGCCAACTTGAGGACGAGCTTAGTGGCAAAGAAAACACACACCAAATTTGGGCTATAAAAATGCCCCAGTTGGAAGGATCTGACTAGGTATGAAGAAATTAGCCTTGATGAAAATGGTAGATATGAAATAGAGAATAAAGAAGAAAGAATTTACTTCAAAAGAAGTGAGATTTAGGTTTTGCCCTTAACCTGGATAGGACGGGAAATACCGCTTGTAGAAACGAAGCTCAGGTTTTAACCCTTAACCTGACCGAGAAATGAAATACCTCATCATAATGAAGCTCAGGTTTAACCCTTAGCTTGATCGGGAAATGAAATACCTCCTCAGAGGAGGCTCAGGTTTGTACCCTTATCTTGTTTGGTAATGAAAATGATGGGATTCTCGAAAGGAGAACCCATGATGGAACCTTCGGACTTCCGCACAATGAATCTGATAGGGGTTTTGCAAAAGAATGAAATTGGGGTCCCTAAAGCTTGAAAAGGGGTTTGATTTTGGGTGCCTCATTGCTGAGACTAAATAACTTTTGAAATTAATGAACTTTTACGAGAAAATTATTGGTGACTTAACCTCAAGCCAAAATTGGACTGTCTATGGTGGGACAGTGGGGACACAGGGAAGTGTGCGAATCTGAGAGCTCAAGCGCTCAGATTATACCAACAAAAGGGAAAGAATCTTGAAAACTCCCATTATCAAGTCCTTAAAAGGGATAACAACTGATGTCAGGATGCGCCAAAGATGAACCTCAAGCTTGCGCTTCATGTCAGGATGGCTAGAAAATATTGTCAAATGTTGAAAATTGTTGTTGATTCAAAATAATTGAAAGTGATGCACATTGTTTTGAAAATATTCCCTCTTTTCTACCTGAAGTATTACCTCTGATTGGGCTTAACTTCGTAGAATCAAGATTCAAATTCAAATTGCTTGCGATTGACTTTCTTTCAAGGAAGCTATCAATTTCCTTGATATGAACAGAAAAGAGAGTATTCTTGATATTGTGAAAGCAATTGGTGAAAGAATATTGATAGTAAAATTTCACAAATTTTAAAGAAGATTCTTTGGCAGATTCGGCAGTCTGATATCCTGGGATTCTTTTCTCATGATGATCTTTCTGCCCTCTTTTTTTTTATTTGCAGAATTAGAGCTCTCTTGGGTTTTTGGGGAGTTTATTACATCATTTTTCATTTTGGAGATGCCCTGACTTTTCTCTCTCTCTTTTTTTTTTGGAAGGGTACGTCACAAATTCCTTCATCTCAAAGATGTTTCGATCCTTCTTTTCTCTTAGGGATTATATTGACGATTATTGGCTCTTTGGTTGAAAATCTCTTGATGATAGCAGAAATTAAATATCCTTTAGGGTTTGTCGGGAGGCTCATCGCAGTCGCCTTCATCTTGACGGTGCTCTCAACTTTCCCTGGAAGGATCCGTCACAAACTCCTTCATATCGGAGATGATCCAAATCTTCTTTGGCCCCGGGGATCTAACTCGCATAATTCGTCTTCATCTTGACGACAATTGAGAGATCCCTTTTGCAGATATTTAATTGCAGCTTAGGTGATTGAAGAGATATAGGGATTGAGTGGATTTTTCTGTATCACCCAGGATATTTCGACTGCTTTATTTTTCAAGAATGATCTTTAAAAATGTGTCATTGACTGCGATCAATACCGATCACTTATGGCTTTGCAATAACATTGAATTTCCTTTGCTGGCCATATCGATGATTTATTCTTCATCCTTTTGGTTGGCCAATAGAAAGATTTTGAATTTTGAATCCTTTTTCGCGAAAGCTTTGTCTTTTCGGAAGTAATACTGAAGGTATTCTGAGGCAATAATTTTGTACAATAAAGATTTTGAAATCAACAAATATTTAATGGCAAATTGGCAAAATGTTCTTGAAATCCTTGATGAAAGAAATTCCTTGAGGTTTAATTGTCACATCCATGACCAAATTGAGTCTTGAAAAGACTCGATAAAAGATCAACTCGAAAGTTGGGTTTTATTTTGACTTAGCAGCTCGAAAGCAGGATTTGGGTTGATCGACCAACTCGAAAGCATGATTTGTTGAATTACCAGCTCGAAAGCAGGATTTGTTGACCGACCAGCTAGAAAGTAGGATTTGTTGACCGACCAGCTCGAAAGCAGGATTTGTTGACCGACCAGCTCGAAAGCAGGATTTGTTGACCGACCAGCTCGAAAGCAGGATTTGTTGACCGACCAGCTCGAAAGCAAGATTTGTTGACCGACCAGCTCGAAAGCAGGATTTTGATTGAAAGATTGAATTTAATGATTTGAAATTGATTGACATTGATCAAGTTGTAACCCTAAGGCTTAGAAAGTGATAGATATTGATAAAGTTGTAACCCAAAGGCAAGAAAATGACTGATGTTGGTAAGATTGTAACCCAAAGGCTTGAACTTGAAAATTGATTGACCCGAAGGTCAAAATTAGAAATTAGTTTACTAGGAACGACATGGGTTTAATTGAGAACGACATTGGTTCTTTGGGAACAACATGGGTTCAAAAGAGATTCATCCTAAGAACTTGGATCAGGAGGACTTCAACCTACAAATCACAATTCTGAAAAATACTAATCCAAAAGGGGTTCGACCTAAGGACTGTAAAGAATATTGGATCAGGAGGACTTCAACCTACAGATCAAATTTTTTGAAAGTGAGATTAGTTCCAAAGGGGTTCAACCTAAGAACCGTGGATCAGTAGAAATTCAACCTACAGATCGAATTTTTGAGAATGAGATTGATTCAAAAGTGGTTCAACTTAAGAACCACTGGGTTGAGAAGGACTTTTAGTTCACAAAGGGGTTTAACCTATGAGCCGTATTGGTTTGACAGGCGTTCAACCTACAAATCGCATTGGTTCCGCAGGCGTTCGACCTACAAACTATCAATTCCATAGGGATTTAACCTAAGGATCACATCTATTCTGCAGGTGTTTGACCTACGAACGATCAATTTCATAGGGATTAATCCGAGAGACCATAGTTTAAGAAGGAAGGATTCAACTTGTGAGCTTTGAATGAACCAGATGCTAAACCGGGTTTTGAGGGAAGATTCAAATCAGAATTCAAATCTTCAAGGAAAAACTAAATGAATTGGGTTTTGAAAGAAAATTCTAGTCGGAACTTGGATCTTCTAGACCAGTTACTAAATTGTAAAAAAGTTTGAGTAAGAGTTCAAACCTTTAAAGGAAAGCCAAGCGAATTGGATTTGGAAGAAAATTCGAGTCGAAACTCTAATTTTTTTAGATCGATTCCAGGCATTTAAATTGGATTTGGAAGAAAATTTGAGTCAGAACTCTAATTTTCTAGACCAATTCTAGGACATTTGAATTGGATTTGGAAGAAAATTCGAGTCAGAACTCTAATTTTCTAGACCAATTCTAGGACATTTGAATTGGATTTGGAAGAAAATTTGAGTCGAAACTCTAATCTTCTAGACCAATTCTAGGACATTTGAATTGGATTTGGAAGAAAAATCGAGTCGAAACTCTAATTTTCTAGACCAATTCTAGGACATTTGAATTGGATTTGGAAGAAAATTTGAGTCGAAACTCTAATCTTCTAGACCAATTCTAGGACATTTGAATTGCATTTGGAAGAAAATTTGAGTCGAAACTCTAATTTTCTAGAACAATTCAGAAGGAAAAGAAATTCGAGTTGAAACTCGAATCCCGGAGGAAAGAAAATTCGAGTTGAAACTCGAATCCCGCAAGAAGACTAGACCAACATGGATTAGGTTTGAAAACATTAACCAGTAAAACCAGATTTAGAAAGTTTGACCAATAAAAATTGGATTTTGAAAGATGTACCAGTGTGAATACCGGATTTTGGAAATGAACCAGTATAAGTACTGGATTTTGAAAATGGATCACTACGAATACTGTTTTTGGAAGAATTACCAACACGAACACTGGATTTTGAAGATTTACAAGCACGAACACTGGATTTAGAAACTTTTACCAGCACGAACACTGGATTTTGAAAATCTTACCAGCACAAACACTGGATTTAGAAAATTTTACCAGCACGAACACTAGATTTTGAAAATCTTACCAGCACGAACACTGGATTTTTTTTGAAGATTTACCACCACAAACACTGGATTTAGAAAATTTTACCAGCACAAACACTGAATTTTGAAAATCTTACCAGCACGAACACTGGATTTTTTTTGAAAATTTACCAGCACGAACACTGGATTTAGAAAATTTACCAGCACAAACACTGGGTTTAGAAAATTTACCAGCACGAACACTGACTTTCAAAAATTTACCAGCACGAACACTGGACTTTGAAAATTTACTAGCACGAACACTGGATTTAGAAAATTTACCAGCACGAACACTGGCTTTCGAAAATTTACCAGCACGAACACTGGATTTAGAAAATTTACCAGCACGAACATTGGATTTAGAAAATTTACCAGCACAAACACTGGCTTTCGAAAATTTACCAGCACGAACACTGGATTTTGAAAATCTTACCCAACTGATTCTGATGAGAGATTTTCAGTCTTCATCCTCACGATGACTTAGACAATTGTCGGGGTCTCGGGATTTATCCCTTACCTTGAATGGGTAGTTCAGGTTTATCCCTTAACCTGAAGGGGAAATGAATTTGATACATATGGATGCAAATGAATGCAAATGAATGCATGTAAATGCAAATGTATGCAAATGAATGCAAAATGATGTAAATGGATGCACATGCATGCAAAATAAGAGATTTGTGTAATTCTGCCTGCATACAGGACGTTTTGAAGACAATTTTCAAAATAATGCCCCAATATAATAGGGAAAGAAGAATTTGATCATTATTGAAGAAAATATATTAAGGAATTATAAAAGATGGAATAGAGGATTTAAGTATAGAAAATTTTCAAATGTTGAGCATTGATGGGATTTGGTAATTCTACTCCGTCGGCATTGATGAGCCGATATGAGTTACAAGGTAATGCCTCTTTGACAACATAGGGACCTTCTCAATTGGGTGACCACTTGCCACCTGGGCGGTGTTTGAGATAAGCTGTTGATCTGAGCACTAGATCATTGACTCAAAACTTTCTTTCAATGACAGATTTTGCATATTGTCTGGCTATCCTTTGACGATATGATTGAGCATGCTCTGCTGCTCTGAGTCTTCTTTCATCTAGCAAATCAAGTTGTACTAGCTGCTGTTGCTGATACTAACTAGAAGTGATGCAAATTTCATAGCAGGTTTCTGAACATGTAGAGGCAGTACTACTTCAGTTCCGTAGACAAGTTCTGACGGAGTAGCATTAGTTGGAGTTCGAATGGTGGTTCTGTATGCCCATAATACATCATGGATTTTTTCATGCGAATCACGGTCTGTCTCCAAAGTTCGCTCCAAGATTCGAATCAGAATCTTACTGGTGGCCTCTGCTTGACCATTCCCTTGAGGATAATAAGGAGCGGAGAAATGATTATGGATTCTGAACTTTGAGCAGAATGTCCTCATTCTCTCCTTCTTGAAATGACTGCCATTGTCTGACACGATATCGTGCGGTATGCCGAAACGACAAAGGATATTCTTGTGGATGAATGAGACCATGTGTTGACCTTCTACTATACGCAAAGTGATAGCTTTGACCCATTTAGTAAAATATTCTATTGCGGCAAAAATATTTGTGGTCATTTGAAGCAGAAGGAGTAATGGGGCCCACAATATCAAAGGTCCACATAGAAAATGGCCATGGCGAGACGACAGATTGCAAGTATGTCGCTGGCGCATGAATGGAAGGTGCATGCATCTCACATTGAACGCACTTCTTCACAAAACGATAGCAATCTTGTTGCATAGTTTTCCAGTAATATCCTGCTCGGATGATTTGCTTGATAAGAGTTTGGTAGCTGACGTGACCACCGCAAATGCCTTCGTGTACCTCCTGCACAACTTCTTTGGCTTCATCTTCATCTAGGCATTTGGAATATTCAGAATTGCATCCACGACAATAGATGACATCGGCAAGAATAAAATATCGTCCTGACATGCACTGAATCGCTCGTTGCTCTTACCAGTGATATTCTGAGAGAAGGAGATAGATGTCTTCTCATTGATGGGAGCCTTTCTAAAATTGTCTTCAGCTTGCTCAGACATCATCCTAATCATCATTTTCTTGAACATCTGATATGTAGCAGGATCAATGTCATCCCTATCATTCGGACTTTGTCTTCTAGCAGATCTTGGAGAATCCATTTCTTCTTGCCTGCTTCTAAAATCACTGATGCTCTGATACATTGGTGTCTTCTTGCTTGATCTGATCTGAACCACTTGGGAATACTGATGCTCTCTGCATAATGGATGATTAAATTTTGATGATGAAGATTCAGGATAGAAATGAATATAGAAAAAATATTTGATGAGAATTTGGTAGACAATTGGAAGAACATCCCATTACTAGGGATTGGGTCACCACTGGAGTCACAACAATTATGTTGTCATTCTTTGCAAGGAGAACAAACAACTGCAAATATGCCTTGTCACCTAGGCGAGGTCGTCAAACCATGATAGAATGAAAATTGAAGGATTTTTTTTCTTTATTGAAGGAAAAATATGATTGCATCAATAGTGGACTTGAGAAAGAGGGAGCATATAGACAGTCTGCCACCACTCTCAATGATCAGCAGATACACGAGAACTGGGGAAAAGAGTGAGAATGATGAAATAATCCCAGTCATATTTGGCAAAATGGTATATTCTGGACTACTGCGCTGATGCAAGGTTGAACTCTGACATAACCCCTGATAGTAGCCGAGCTTCTACGCGCTTCTGTCTTTGAGAAAATTGCCTGACGCATCGCTCTGGATAGTAGTAGGTATAGGAAAATGAGCCAAGTAGCTTGAACTGCTTGCCATACACATATGTATATCTGGAAAGAAAGCGAACCCTTCAGTGCATATGACCATCACATACTGAATTCTTTCTCGAGTTGTTCTGGATAATGAGCTGACTTCTGTAAATGCCCCATACTGTCAGTAGATCTCGATTAGTTTCACATAGTCATTTCCATTTTCTTCAATCAGTGGCCAAGACTTGCGTCCTGTCATGCGAGCTACAACATCTTTAGGGTCCAGACCCTTGACATTGATCAAAAAATTGCTGCTCCAATGGATCTCCAGGCTGACCGACTGGCTCGGACAGTCCCATAATCTCTGAAAATTCGTCCATCAACAGGGTCATCTCTTTCCATGGAAACCAGAACGTGCAAGTGCACGGATTCCACCGCTCTGCCAGTGCATGGATCAGATTGCCGTTGACTGTCAATTTTCCCACTGCGGATGCCAGTTCCAACCCGCATTCACTCAAGTGGTCCGAAAATATATGAGAGAAGTTTTTGAACCAAATGTAGTACCATCGGGGGAAGAAGGGTCCGGTGCTGAGAGATCGATGCTCAGGAAGACTTTGTCGCACCTCGTAGGAGATGTGACCCTAAAAAAAAACAGAGTCGAGCTGACTGAATGCCATTTGACTGAAAGATAGGAAGATTGGAATTAGACTTTGGAAAAATACAAGAATTTTGAAAATTGCAGGCAGGATAAAGTGAAATGCTGAAAATTCGAAGTCCAGAGGAACGAAAGAATGAAAAATCACCTAGAGTTTTGAAGAAAAAGTGAATAATTTGGAAAAATCGTCCAGGGTTTACAAAGAAATGCTTTATAAATGGGAAAATGAAGTATTTTGGAAAATTATCCAGTATTTTGGAAAAACTGGGAAAAATATGGGAAAATAAGATGGAAATGAATATCATATATTCAATCACAAACAATTATGCACATATAACATTCCCTAAGAAGCTGACTCTAAATGCATCAATTTTGAAAGAGCTTTAGGACTCTAATCCTGACTCTAGACTTAGATCAACTGTGTCCAATCATGCTATGCCGATATACTCGAACCGAGGCTCAATGTACGTGGCATAAAAATTCATCTCCGGTTCTAGGCTTGTGCTCTCCCAACATCCTTGAGCGCCTGTCGATATACGTTGGACTATGGCCCTTGGTACGTGGCAGGGGGCGTTAGCTCAAATAAGTGGCCCAGTTGTGAGGCTCTGTCTCGAACTATGGTTCTGGAAGAGAGCCCAGCAACGTGAAGAGCAAGTAGACATAGGTGGGGTGGTTTTTGAAAAATGATCACATGCAGACAAATAGAGGGCTCTAAGTCCTAAAGAGATAGCATTTTGAATTTTTTTGAAGAAGCAAGCATTGTTTTCATACAAATCCTAGATTGAAGAGTGTTGTATTTCAGAGCTAAGTCTATGCAAGCATGCATAATTCTCCTCAATATGGTCCTACCAAACCATGCCTAGTCTATATGCAATCCATGTCTGCTGGGTTCAAGTCTAGGCTCCTAGGTTCACATGATATCAGAAATTAAAAGCTGACATTCCATAGAACATAATTTTGATAATTGAGCTAAGTTAAAGCACATAATTGATCAGGCGAAGACAGGTCCCATCTCGGTCGCCAAACCTGTTATCATCGCAAAATTTTTCCCCTCCCTTGCGAGAGAGAGACGAATTTTGTGATTAAAACTCGACCAAAGTTTTGAAAATTAACTCGCCTCCGTTTTGAAAATTTGCGGGAAAATTCCGTGAAATAAGATCCGCTTGTCGGTACGAGGTTCAACCGTTCCTGGCGCCTTTACCAAGGGTAATTGAACCAAGGATCAATTACGTGCTTTAACTTGACTCAAATATCTAAATTATGCTCTATTTTTCCTAGAATGCACAGAGAATCAGGCTAGTGCTATGAAATTTTGAAAATAATGCAATGTTTGAGAAAATATGATGTTTGCTTTGGAAAATTGAAATTCATTTGAAAAATGACTGGAAAATGCTTGAAAATGGAATTCCTGGGAAAATTATTGAATTTCATTGGAAATCAGAAATTTGATTGGAAAATGAATTTGCAGGTAAACTTGAACTTTAGAAAATTTGATTTTGAGATTTGGATTGTTTTCTGAGAAAATGGATTTAAGAATTCTGAGAAAATCTAAGAAATTCATTGGAAAATGACTTTTGAAATGAAAAATGGATTCTCAGGAAACTGGTTTCTCAGGAAAATGGGAAATCTGAGAAATTCGATTTTTTTGAAAACTTGAGACTTTGAAATTTGAGAATTTTAAAACATTGAAAAATCTTGATTTGAACTTTGAAAATTCTTTTGAAATCTCATTTAAAAACTCAGGATTTTGAGAAAATCAGATCCTGTGAAAGACTTGAAAATTCTTGAGAAAACTGAATTTTCTGAAATTGAAATTGGAAAATGAGTTTGAAAGTAATGCAATTTGAATGACATGAATGAATGAATATGAATTTGAAAAGGGAATTTCATTGAGGAATTGAGAAATCCTTTTGAAGTTTTGAAAAATGCCATGCATTTTTGAAGTTAGCCTAAGTGTGTAGGCTGAATGTGGCTAATATGAAGATCATAATTCTTGGTTTTCTTCGTATTCTGACTATGACCATAAATACGAATCCCACCGAGTTTATAAACTCCATAAAAGCTTGTGCACGTGCCATTCGTGTCAACTATAGTGAATTTGGAAAAATATGCATGAATGATACATCAAATATTGAAAATTGCTGAAATTAAACTATATGCAATGTAGTCCTATTCTAAGCAAAAATGTAACTCTTATTCCAAATATTATATTGCTTTTTTCATTGAATAGACTAAAATAAAGAAATAAAGTGACTAAGCCTTATTCTTGGATGTTCCTGCAAAACTGGAAAACAAGGTTAGCACAAAAATGTAGGTTTTTCTGAATTTATCCGAAAATATGGGAAATTATCAGATATTATTCAGATATAAACCCAAATTCGTACACCCTTTGATATAAACATGATAAATAATGAAAATATTTTGAAAAAAAACTTGCAAATTCGAAATTGGGGTAAAAATGACCAAAATGCCCCTGATGACCTTCAAATCAGGGTTTTCTGAAAGAAATTTTGTAAATTTTGGAATTTTGAAAATCAAATAAAATAAATCAAATAAAATATGATGATATGCATTAAAATTTATGAAATTAAAGATTGAAATTTCAAAATTTAGGTCAAAATGACCAAAATACCCCTTGATAACAAGACTATGGCCTTGAAACCAGGGTTTTCTGAAATAAATTTTGCAAAATTGAAAAATATGAAATGCAAATGAGATTGAAATTAAACCTAATATGATCCTACATGCTAATTTACATGAATAAAACCCTAAAATGACGAAAATATAATAAAATATCAAATTTAACCTAATTTTCGCCTGATTTTCGCTTCTGAATTTAAAGATAAACTAACACATGGAGCAAATGAACTTGGAATTAAACCAAATTTGGCATGGACACCTAAAATAACCCTAAAAACAGAATGGATCTTGAAAATATATTTTTTTTGTATTTTTAAATATGTAAATTTAAATAAAAACCTTAAATTTTGTGATTTTTGCCTAAAATGTTGATTCTAAAGGGGATTTCAGATATCAAAATTCCATAAAAGTTTCCCAAATTTTATGGGGTGACAGAGGATAGTTAGGAAAAGATTTTTTTCTTTTACACTTTCTGTTTTTGACCTATTGTAGGAGCTTTACCACTCCGACAAGTCGAATCGGAATCCGACGACTCTAGGATTTGGGGGAAACAGACAGGTTTTGGTAGAAAATATGGGAAAAATAGTAAACAGATGGGGAAAAGGCTGACATCGTGGAAAAAGGTTCCTGACAAATAGGGGAAAATTTTATCTTTTTTTATCATTGGGATTTGGGTTACGGTTTGTAAAATGGCACACTGTTATTAGATACCCAAATCTCTGAAATTTCTGGATATTGAAATCTGTCAGACAGAAAAGAAATTTTTGGGAAAAATACTGAAACAGTTCTAAAAATCCCCAGATTTTTGAAAATGACAGAAAAACATGTTATGAATAACTTTTGTGTTATAAATTTTTGCAGACAGGATACAGATTGGGTGGACTCGGTGCATTAGAGTCTGTCTATACCCTGACAAAGGAAAATTGAGATTTTCCCAAGGGTCTAAAAAATCAGATTTTTCACAGGGGTCAAAACTAATTGGAAAAATCTTAAAATTTCCAGATCATTAGTAGATTCAATTATGAATCTACCGTAATTTTTTGAGAACAATCCAAATCTCCCACGAGGGTGGTACCGGAGGTTTTTGTCTGCTAAAACTGTACTTGAAATTTTGGGAGTATGAAAAACCTGATTTATGTTTTGGTTTTTAGAATGGGGTTAAAGAACTCGAATCGATCTGGGTTTTTGTCAAGGAATCAAGGATAGATTAAATCATTCACAATTTTTTTTTTAACATTTATTGACGAATAATTAGACATGAAATAATGACTGGATTTTTACATGTAAACAAAGATCTATGAATTCTAAATTAAACAATAATATAAACTATATAAAATGCATGATAAACTATCCTAAATACATTTTTTAAACATGAACTAATATGAAAAACGAAAATTAATAGGGGGTATAACTTACTTTTTTGTTGTTGGCTTATGAAGTAAAAGATCCAACCCATCAAACGGATGGATCTTCTATTCTCTTAGCCCCTTGGATCGGTGGCGACCATTTTTTTATGAAGAGGATGATGAAAGCAATGAAACCGGTCGTCGTTGTGATGCTTGAAAGGAGGTACCTCCAGGGTGACTGCGAGGACGTTGATGAGGTGGCTGCTGCAATCGATGGTGGTGGTGGATGGCAAGGCTGTTGCTACGGTGCACCCATGGAGGGATCTTGCTGGAAGTTGAAGATGGGCTGTGATGGCTGCTGTGGGAGCCTTTGGAAGTGGTGGTGCTGGAGATCGGCTGCAATGGCTTGAGGAAGGTGGCTGTGATGGAGGACCAGTTGAAGTTGTGGAAGGAGCTCTGGAGGTGGCTTCAATGGCTGGGAGTTGCAGCCAAGGAGAGCTGCAACCAAAAGGGAGAGAGAGAGAGAGAGAGAGAGAGAGAGAGAGAGAGAGAGAGAGAGAGAGAGAGAGAGAGAGAGAGAGAGAGAGAGAGAGAGAGAGAGAGAGAGAGAGAGAGAGGCCTAGGTAGGCAGCCGTATGGCTCTCTTTGTTCTTTTTTTTTTTTTTGGTTTTTCCAACTTAGGTCTTAATTCATTTTCAACTTAGGGTTTAATGAGAAGGGAATGAGAGGGAAAGAAGGGTTTACGTGAGATGGGTTGGAGAATAGGGAAAGGAAGGAAGGAAGGGAAGAAGGAAAGAAAGGAAGAAAAGAAGAAAAGGATGGAAGAAGGAAAAGAAGAAAGGAAAGAAAAGAAAGAAGAAAAAGGAAAGGAAGGGAAGAAAGAAAAGGAAGGAAAAAGGAAATGGGGCTGGAGGTTTGGGTGACCCCCTCGTGGGTCCCACCTCTCTAAAATAAAATAAATAAATAAAATCAATAAAAACAAAACAAGCAAATAAAAGAAACATCTTTTTTTTTTAATAAAATAGAAATGTAAATGAATGGGCCATCTCAGAGCGGGTCCAAATTCTACTTTTGAAATTCATTTTGACGATTAGAAGGGTAAAATAGTCTTTTTAGAAAATTTCCAGACGAAACGAGCTATTTTTGGCAGTTTTTGAAACGAGCTCGGATTTTGAAGTTCAATACCTCGTTGCGAAGCAAATCCAATGTAGAATTTGAAAATTTAATTTTGAAAGAAATCCATATTGTTTTTCTTGAGAAAATATTTCCAAATTTAGACTCCCAGGGGTAAAAATATCAATTTTGAAAACCCAAGGTTTGAAATTGATTTTTGAAAGCTTTTAAAACTCGATCTGGATTGAAATTTATAAAACTGGAGTTCTGGACTTCGAAAATGAAATGAAATGTGATGAAATGTTATGAAATGCTTAGAAATGATATGAAATGATGAGAAATGACATGAAATGCTATGCGAAATGCTAACCCTGAATGAAGAGTTTTGGATTTTAAACCCTGATTGGCAGCTGTACTAGTTCAAAAAGCATAAAAACTGATAAAATTTGCAAAATGGTTAAAGAAATAGTTTTCGGACTCTACTAGGTTAGAATGATACTGAAAATTAGGGTTCAAGCTGGATTGAACTGAGATAAGCTGGATTGAGCTGGGTTCTAGAGTTTCAGAACTCAAATGAACTGACCAGGCACTGACTCAACTGACCTTTCCGATTGAATTTTCAAGAAAAGCTGCAATTTTTAGAGAAATGGTACGGAATGATCACTAGAATGAAGTGAATTACGAACCTGAACTGGGTTTGAGCTGAAGCAAAGGTTAGTAATACTGAGATGAACTAAAATCGAGGCTCAAACACTAACTCAACTTACTGAACTCAGCTCAATTTCAGCTGAAAGAACTGAAATGGACTAAAATGGTCTCCTGGACACTTAGAAATGGTTTTGAACTGAAACGGGAAAACTCGAACTCCTGGTGAGCTCAAGTTAGACTCTGGGGAGTATGACTAACTATGAATGACTGACTCGGAGACAATTGGCTTGGATTTGAGCAAGGAATGAGCTTATTTCTGAAGAAATGATCCCATTTTGGCTGGAATTGTCAGAAATGAAACTGGTCTATTCATTGTGAGCTCAGATGAGCTTGAAATGTCTGATATTCTAAATGTTCTGAACTGACCAATGAGCTCAATTGACTCCGACTAACTGAGGTCCGGGATGACCTAGGGGTAAAATGGTAATTTTCCTAATGAAAGTTGGTAAAATGGTGATTTTCTGAAACTGACTCGGGGTTTGACTCCTACACTGAACTAATAGGGTTGGCATTGCACGAGGAGGGTTATTTGAGAATGGATGAGGAAAATTTGGGGTGTTTACAAGGTGGTACTTTTGATTGACCATAGTCTAGCTTTTACATGAACTATTGGCCTTTGCCTAGGTTGGCCAAAGTGCATTTAAACTTTTAGAGTTTCATATGATGGGTTTGTCATGTTAGAAACATGGTAATTGTAGTCATACCAGGTGAATATACTCCTTCAGGTCGGGCCATGACCCTGCACACTCCTTCAGGTAGGGCCATGACCCTGCACACTAACAAGCTAATAGCTTTAACTGAGCAAGCTTAGTTTAACCCGTCAGATGAAATTCTTGTCTGAACTTGATCTAGGCTCAAGCATGGACCTTGAGCTTGATAAGTCAAGATCAAGCACTATAATTCATAAGCTAATAGCATTATTTGATGTGGACTAATTAATTTTTGAACTAAACACTGGAATTTTTATTATTATTGCAGGTGCATATACCCTAAGTAACATAGTCAAAAGTGTGAATAAAAAACATTGTCTTCTTAGAAGAGTTACTCTCAAATCCACAGGATCCTCTTCGGGTTCCCAAAGGAAAAACTATGATCCCTTGAATCCACAAAGGTTTATTTAAGTCCACTTGGATAAGAAAAAGAGCATATAGCTCAAAGAGATCCTTAAATCCACAAGGATGAGAAGGAAAAAATATTCAAGAGAAAACTCAACTCATTAATAAAAAAAATTAAACACAAAGCAAATGACGTCTCCCCTATTTATGGACTCAATAACCACGAGGATGATAGACATATAGGTCAACTACATTAAAAGTTGGAGAGATGTTTATGTCTTCTAGATGATCAATGACATATACGTTATCATTAATCTTCTTGATAATCTAATAAAGCTCATGTTTTCTATCATTGAACTTGTTGTATGTTCTTGCAGAGAAACACTCTTTTCAGAGATAAACAATTACTATGTCTCATTCTTCGAATGCTTTCAAGCGTCTATGCTTATCTGCATCTTTTTTTTACTTAGCATTTGTTTTTTCCAATTGTCCCTTTACATCTGCATGCACTGACTGAATTCTATTTGCCATATTCTCTGCAACTACACTCATTCCAGAAAATTTTGACAACTTTAAAAGATCTAGCGTATGCTTAGGAATCTTTTCATAAACAATTTGAAATGATGACTTGCCTGCCAATCTATTCACCATGTTTTTATAGGAAAATTATGCTTGAGGTAAAGCAATATTTCATTGTTTAGGCTTATCTCCATAAAGACACCTAAGAATATTGCCACTTTAGTTTTTTCATCAGTTTTAGGGTGATAGGCATTGCTATATTGTAGTGAAGGATCAAATCTTTATCATAAATTCCTCCAAAAGTGACTAAGGATCTTAGCATCATGATCTGATGCAATAGCTTTTTTTACCCCATACAAGCATTCAATATCTCAAAAGAACAATTTGGCAATATTTATGGCATTTGTGGTCTTTCTATAAGGTATAAATTGTATCATCTTAGAGAATTAATCAATGACCATGGGTACAAAATCCATACCGCTTTGGGTTCTTGAAAGTCCCAACACAAAATCTGTAAACAAGTTTTCTCATGGGGCTTTTTGTGTGGGTAATGGCATATAATGTCCAGAATTTTGAGATTGTCCTTTAGCCCTTTGACATACAGAACATAGTTGTATGAATTTACCAACTTCTCTTTTTAGTTGAGGCCAATAATACCTTTCTTTTATGATAGTAATAATTTTATCATGTCCCAAGTGCCCCCCTTAAGCCTTCAACATGCAATTCCTTAGCAACCCTTTCAAGTAGAGAACACCTTGGAATACATAATATGTTTCTATGAAAAAAGAAAACCTTTTTTGGAGGTGTAAATTCTCATATTGACTTGTTTGACATTTTTCCAGTCTTCCTTCAAGTCTTCATCATCTGCATATAAGTCTTTCAATGAAGCCTTTTATTTCATTAGTCAAGATGACCAATAAATTTTCTCTTCTACTCAATACATTTGTTACCTTCTTCTGTTTACCAAATTTGTGTTTCAGGCTAACAAAAAATTCTTGTAAGAATGAAATCCATCTAGCATGTAGACAATTGAGGTTAGTTTAACTGGTCACAAATTTTAAAGCTTGATGATATGTGTACAATACAAATTCCTATTAGATCAAATAATCCCTTCAATGCTTTAATGCTTGTCTTATTGCATATAATTTTACTTCGTATGTAGACCATTTTTTTTAGTACCACTCAAATTTTTACTGTAAAAAGAGATAGTTCATCCTTCTTGAGATAACACAGCTCCTATGCCTATATAAGATGCATCACATTCTACTTCAAATAGCTTCTCAAAATTAAGAAAAGCTAGGACTCGTGCAGGCAAATTTCTCTTTAATCAAAGGAAAACTCTTTTTTGCTTCTTCACTCCACTGAAACTTTCCTTTCTTTATGCAATCTATCATTGGAACTGCAATCGAGCTAAAATTTCTTATGAATCTTTGGTAAAAAGTAGTTGACCCATAGAAACTTCAAACATCATGAATGAACTTAGGTGTAGGTCATTCCCTGATTGCTTTAACCTTTTCTTCATCAACCTTGATACCTTCAACACTCACTACATAACCCAAAAATATAAGGTTATTGGTGATAAAACTGCATTTCTTTAAGTTAATGCATAATTTATTCTCTTTGAGTACAACCAACACTTTCCTTAAATGTCCAACATGTTCATCCTCAAATTGGCTATAGATGAGTATGTCAATGAAATAAACAATCATGAAGTGGCCAATAAAAAGTTTAAGTATTTGATTCATTAATCTCATGAAAGTACTATGGACATAGTAAACCCAAAGGCATCACTAACCACTTATATAACCCATCCTTGGTTTTAAATGCAGTTTTCCATTCATTTCTAGGTCTAATTCGAATTTATTGATACCCACTTCTTAAATCAATCTTCAAAAACACTCTCGAGCCCTCTAAACATATTCAACATACCATCCAATCAAAGTATATGAAATCAACATTTCATTGTTATCTTATTTATGGCTCATCTATCAACACACATGCGCCAACTTTTATCCTTCTTAGGAGTTAAAAAAGCAAACACAAAACATGAACTCATGCTTTCTCTATTGTGACATTCTTAAGCAAGTCTTATATTTTACTTTGCAAAATTTCATTCTCTTCAAAATTTCATTTTCTTGGGGATTCATAGGATAATGTGGAAGGTTTAATAAACTTACACTTGAGATGAGATTGATATGATGTTAAATGTCCCTTAAAAGAAGGCAACTCATCTGATTGATCTTCTAGAGTGATCTCTTCAAATTATTTCATCAAATGTACCAATTTAGTAGAAATACTTATTGGTTCAACTTCTTGTTTTTTTACTATCAAGAAGTTTTGGGTGTAATTGCTTCTTTCATAGGTGCAAGTGCAATTTTTTTCATCAGTAAAAAAAATATACACATTCTCTTTTCCTCTACAAGTGGCATCTAAATCAAATTGCCAAGGCCGATCAAATAACATGTGACAAACATCCATATCTACTATGTCACATATTACTTTATCCTTATAATTTTTTTCAATAGAAAAAAGGAATTCGACATCGTTCACTTACCTTTACATCTCCTACTTTTTTGATTCATCCAATTTTATAAGGAGTTTTATGTGATTCAATGTTAAGCTTCAATTTGTCCATCATGTTTTTATACTATATTCTCGCTACTGCTACTATCAATGATCACGTTGCATACACTTTGATTAACCATGCATTGGGTTTTGAAAATAATATAACATTCAACATCTTCTTCCTATTTTAGAGCATACATCAATCTCCTCACAACCAAAGAAGTCCCTATATATGCGTAAGTCATATCCTCATCATCATCATCTTCTGAATCTGTTTTTTGCCCCTCTATAAGTTCATCAATTTCTTTCTTGGCAATATTTATTGTCCTTCTCTTGGGACTTTGGTTGGACCTATGTTCAACTTCTTATCAACAGAGCTTAAAAGGTTAAGGGGTGCATAAGGATTTTCTTTAGTTGATGTGGCTTGACCCTTGTTGTTATCCACGTCTTAGTTTGAGTTAATAGACGATCGAGATTTTCCCTTCATCAATGGTTTTTCATTGTCTTTTATATTAGGGGAATAGACTCAAAAGTTGAGGTACAATTAGCTACATTACACTTTGTAGGAGGTTGATCTATTTGTGATTCAATCATAGTTGTTAATTTTACTATGTCTGCTGAACTTTAAATAGGTCACAACAAGATCTTAGTTTTGATATCCCAATATAAACCTCCAGTAAACCTTGCCACTTGCTATGACTCGATTTCAAAAAAATCATTATGAGAAGAGAACTAATAAAATTCTTTAGTGTACTCTCTTATTATTTAAACTCTTTGTATATAATTCTCGTATTGCTGGAATTAAACTTGTTCATAATTAGGTGATAAAAATATGACCCTCAATAATTGTTTCATCTTTTGCCAAGACATGATGGATGCTTTTTCTTGGCAAGTATTGGTTAATTGTAAGTGCTCCCACTAAGCTGAAGCGCCTCCTTTTAACTTGTAAGCAACAAGCTTAACCTTCTTATCTTTTCAGATATCCATACAATCGAAAAATCATTCTACTTCTAAGATCCAGTTTAAGAAGTCCTCAATATGCAATTGGTTGTTAAAAATATGAAGGTCTACTTTCATCTTATAGTTTCTTTGATGTCAACCTCTATTAGAAACCACCCTCTTTTCTTCAACTATCAAATTTCTAATATCTTCATCACTTGAATAGAATGAAGGTTGTTGGGTTGATCATGGAAGAGACCCATGCCTATGGATATCATGAGCACCTTTATTGATTGATGTCCTATTTTTCCCATATCCCTATGGTTGCAATTGTTGTACTGCCACTATCAATTGTTCTACCATTCTTTGAATAATTTTCATCTCTGTCATGGTTACATGTTGATCTTTAGGAGTACTATTGCTAGATTTGTGGCCCTGAGAACTGTTGTTGGCTATTAAAGTAAGAAAGAGCAAGGTTCTGATACCAACTAACATAGCCAAAAACATGATTAAAGAAGAACACCATCTTCTTAGAAGAGTTGATCTCGAATCCACACGATCCTTTTGAGTTTTCAAAGGAAAAACTATGATCTCTTGAATCTATAAGGGTTTTCCTTAAGTTCACTTTAATAAGGAAAATAACATATAGCTTAAAGAGATCCTTGAATCCACAAGGATGGCAAGAGGCAAATACCCAAGATAAAACTTACTTCATTACTAAAAAAACTGAATATAAAGCAAAAAGCGCCCCTTATTTATAAATCCAATGATCCCACTCTAAAGCCCAAACCCCTTCTAAAATATCCACTCTTATTGAATACCTTTGTAGAAATTAAAATCCTATTGAGACTCTTCTACCTTAAAGACTCTTTGCACTTTCCTACTTAAACCATAACTCTAAGACTTAAATTTTGACCCCATCTTAGACATATCTTAATTCCCTAGAAAGTTCCAAGCCATGTGTTCTACATCACTAAATAAAAGGAAGAACTACAAATTCAAAAACTGTAAAACTTGGAAACAAGAGGCTTAACAAAGAGACAAAAACAAGGGATAGTAGTTGCCATTCCAAACTAACTATAGCCAACTAAGTCCAATCTATTATCTGTGTGAACCCAAGATTAAATATACTATTAACAAACAATTAAGACAAACTCAAGCTTAGGTGTCAGGCTTGAGTTTAAGCTCAATATTCCACATAGGAATCATGAAGCACATAAGGATAATGCAAACATCATGTTGTTGGATGGAGAAGGACGGCAAGTTAAGGAAAGAATACTATCAACAGTCTATTTGTATCATTTATCATGTAATCAAATAGGCTAACAACAACTCTACTAAAATTTTAAAGATAGATTATACAAGAGAAGATTATCTTATTAGAAGACCTTTTTACATGTTTTTTCATAAGAACAACATTTTCAGTTTTTTTTTTTTAATTCAGACTTAGCAATACAGTATAACTATTGGACCAATGAACTTAGAAAAGGGTAAGGAATAGGTAGCTACTTCTTCTAAAACGGGTATTGATTTGTTAGTTTACCCTTTTTAAAAGGTATGTTATTGGTGAGAGAGTATGGGTGACGTCTTATACTATCTCACTTAGGCACAAGAATGACAACTTTCTATTGAGTTTAATCTTTACTGCTTGCTAGCTTTGCTCACTCACTCTATCGATCGCTTTGCTCCCTCAATTGGTACTTTATTTATCAGTCACTTTTCTCTCTCTTTTAGGCAAAAAAAGAATTAAGAGAAGAAAAAATGAAAGAAAGAAATAATAATTACCTTGCTTACTTTCTTTTGTTGCTCGGTTGCTTTGCTCCCTAACTCTGTTGCTTGCTTGCTTTGTTGTGTACACCTAAAAAAGAAAATGTGTTATTGACTTTGTGTGCTTTCCTTTTTTAGGTATAATGTTGTTAGCAATAGAGGAATAGTGACATCCACTCTTCTTGAATTAGGCCACCAAAATTAAATACTTAAAATTGATCGTTTTGCTCCCTAACTTTTAGGTAGCTTTTTTACTCTTAAGCAAGGAAAGACATCAAACTTAAATTCCTTGCTTGCTTTGCTCTCTCCGTTGAGTGCTTTTTTAGGCTCGGGTTTATAATCCTAGATAAACACAAAAATCAACATGCATCAATGGAAAATTCTGGGAACGAGGATGTGCATACTGCAACTAGGACTCACTCTTGTAATCATTAAGGCATAAATGAGTGAATCTTTACCCAGCTTTACACTTTGGTACCATCTCCAATATGAGGTTTTCTTCTTCTTCTTTATAGTATGTTGCTTAAAATACTTGTTGTAACCATGGTCGTCCCAATCAATCCTTGTTTTTATCTAAGAGTTTGTCATCGGTAAGACTACAGAAGATAAGAGCATCCATTGGTCACTACATTCTTGCTAAGTAAATTGCCCCGCATACTTTGTAGCTCAGTTATTCTCTACTGAAAAAGGATTTGTCGTAAAATTGAGATTATGTTGTTTCCTTCCTTATCAGAGAGGGGCCCCACTGTGGAGCGGGGCTTGAAAAGGAAGGAGTAAGGGTGGTTCTGAAAGAGGAAAGGTAGGAAAAGCCCTCAAAAAAATGCAAAAGATGAAAAAATGAGAAAATCTCTTTTTCTTCTCACCCCCCATCTCTTTCTTTCATGGTGGGCAAAAAGTTTTGCCTGACACATCCTTTAGCCTTGAAGAAAGCCTTGAAGAAAGAGAGAGAAGGCTGGGGGTTGAGGGTGTTTAAATAGGACGTGTCTAAGTTGAGCAGTTGCACTTGTACTTCAAGCAACGAATTCCTACTGTTTATTACTTGCTAGAGAATATTGGACATTTAATGAATCGTGGGACAATATTGATTGCCAATGATTGAAACTTTTGGTAACGTACTGCAGGTTATTTATATATAATTAGAATAATGTTTATATTTATTTATCATGATCTTGTACACTAGCTAAGCACTTCTTGGAGCATCATGTGCATAAACTAGTTTTCTTTCAAGTAATTCTATAAGAATGTTTTTTTTTTAGACTGTGGCTTTAATTTGGAGTCTAATGGTCTCATGGTATTCTCAAAAGGAGTTTATTTTATCAGGTTGAGAGTACTTTAAGTTGAACCATGGTGTTTGCCCTTTAAATGTTCTTGTATTTATGTTTCCTTTGATACCTTAAATATTTTGCATGATCCTTGATTTTTGGGGGTATGTTTCTTTTCATTGTGCTTAAGTGACTAAAGATGGTTCAAGTCTCAATCCAATGCTAGTGTTTGCTTTCTATGATCTCTAGCTTATTCAATCATTCTCTCCATGAGTGCTGATAGTTTGGCATGTGTTCCATAGATGTCTACTTCAGAATTTGTCGTTTTTATCTCATATCTATCTTTGGATATCCCTCTATACGATTGCTTTCGTTTTCAGTGATCTCAATGTCTCCCTGTTGTTATTGTTGAATAGTACCTCCACTTAGGGGTGTCAACGGGTCAGGTTTACCCAGACCCGACCCGAACCAAACCCTATAGAGTCCAGGTATGGTGATAAATTAGAAGACCCCGGTCCGATTAATACATGGACCTGGGTATAGTTTTTGAAATTTTATATCAGACCCGAACCTGAGTTCCGATTAAGACACAATTTTTCAATGTAAAAATGATAAAAAATATGGTTTTATCGGGTATGGTCTGGGTCTGGTTCATGTAGTTCTTATCAGGTCCGGGTATGATTTTTCTTATAGCGGACCCGATTAGATTTGAGTCTGGACCCGATACCATACCGAAAAATCAGGTCCAAGTCTGGTTCCACCTGGGTCCAAACTAAACCTGACCCGTTGACACCCCTACCTCCAGTGTCAGCTTATGTTTTGTCCTAATAATATTTATAGGTAGCCCACCTTGGGATGCCCAAGTGGTTAGGGCTGTACTTGAGAAGATGTTAGAACCTCGTCTTCCCAAGATCGATTCTCCCTGGGATCATACTGGTGGCTTGCCCGGTGGATGTTCTTTGTAGGCTAAGGCACTCACTTGGGGTTTACTATCTAGGAGCAGGCCTACTAAGTGACTCTGGCAGATCCATGTGGGCGAGGAGGGGCTCGAGACCCTCCTAAAGTTTTGAATTTTTTTATTATTTTATTATAAAAATGTATACTGCTCCCTTTATATTTTAGTTTTATACTTTATTTTATTATAAAAAATTTTGGCCCCCTTTTAAGCAAAATTCTGGATCCGCCACTGCTCTCATTCTTAAGCAGGTTCTCATCATAAAAAGGGGAAAAAAAACTTGCAGGCATTGATACCAACCCTTTTCATGCCTTGTCTAATAAAATGCTGAGATAGCTTCCAAATGGGCACCATAATTCCCTTTGGCCAAAATGGTTTGGCCCTATGAAGCCAGTCCTAAAGTAATTAAGGTCCACAGGGGCTCCACATACACAGCTAGGTGGGTCGATTTAAGGCATCCAGTGGAAGGATGTCATGAGTTCGATACCAGGAGTGTGTCCCTTGCTGTAAGGTTGTTGAAGCAGATGGAAAAATATCTCTTGATAATAGGGCCATAGTCAATGTGGTATCTCTCGACTTGTAACGGGACGTCTGAGCCATAATGACAGTCTCTCCCTATTATCCAAACCAAAAAAAAACAAAACAAAAAACAAAAAAGAGTCCTAAAGTGTTCAAGATTTTAGTGGTGTTATTTTGATAAATTTCAAGGCGATAAAGACCCATTAGGAAAGATTAGAAATGAACATATTCGAGCATGTTTAGGAGTCCTATCGATCAAACAAAATATTAAAGAATATCATTTAAGATGATTTAGGCTTGTTGTATATGGCGACCTATTGTGTCATCAGTAAAATAAAGTTAACATGATAAAATAAAATAAAATTAAGAAAAATGAAAGACCATTGAAGACTTGGAAGGAAGTGGTAAAAGGTGATACGGAGGATTGTAAAGTAGTGACCAAAATTATAGTTGTAAATAGGAAGGAATGGAAAACCAAGATTCTTAAGGGTTAACTGTGATGATGATATGAAAGGCCCATAATTTTTTTTTTTACTATTTCCTGTTTATGAATTTGCATTTCTTTTAAGCTTTTTACAAATCCTCCAAATCATTTTCCCAAAGGGGTTTGGCGTGTGGTCTGGATTCAAATCCCATGGGCGTCAGCCTCTTGCACGTTAAGCTGAAGCAAGGTGGCTCCCTGAGCACGAAAGGTGCGCTATGGTTTTACACCACCGAGAAGCGACCATTACACGGCCAGGTCTCTTATTTCGGGGGTGGTTTCTCTGTCCATTGGAAAAGTGGACTTATAAAAGAGTTGCCATTTCTTTTTACAAGTTGAGGGACTTTTCAAGGAGCTCAGATATCATGGTTCTGTTATACCAACCTTGTGAAAATGGATTTCAGAAAAGAGATCTCAAGCCTAGAGGCACGTTCTTAAGATCGCTATCTTTAGAACTTCAATCGCCCCACTCCGGGAAGTCCGAAGATGCGAAAAGGGGTTTGATGCGACTGAGTTCCCAGGATACAACTAGGTTTGAACCTCCAGAGAGTCACTGCTTCGCAAGGACAAATGATCTCTACCACACTTGTACTCTGCAAGCCAAATCGAGAAGAAGGAAGAAGAAGATTTTGGAGAGTCAAAAAAATCTTATCTCTCAAAAGACGAAAATAAAAATATTTATAAACTTTTAGAGAGGCCAAAACGTTTTGCGATAAATGAGATTAATGGTCATAAATCTGACGGTTTGAAAATAGGACGAAAAAGTACCTGAACGGTCACCCACCTTTGACTGTCAATCAAAGGCCTCCAAAACCGCCCAATAGTCACAATGCAACATTAACTCGATATGCATGCAACTTAAAGCTTTTCAAACGGCCAGATAACTCAAAACCGAAAAGTCAAAACGGATATTTTCACCTCATAAGCACCTCGCACCGCTGCGAGCGTTTTGAAGTACAAAGTGTGCCATCAAAACGCCACATTGCACCTCAAACGCCCTTGCGCACGCACGCATGCGCCCGCGCGCGTGTGCGCGAACGCGTCCGTTGCTGCACGATGCGCAACAACGTCCGCAATCCACATAAAGAATCAAGGCTTACCAAAGTAAAGAATAGATAACAAACTCTCTATTTAAACCTCTTGAAAAAAATTTCTCTCTTAGATATGGGACTAAACTTTTTCAAAACACTTTAGGTAGTAATCATTAATATTTTAAAACTTTCCTAACAATCCCCCATTAGTTTTAAAATATATTTGGCTTGCATAGAAACTTATGCATTAGTGAGAGTGTCTGCATGACTTGAACCCCCACTATTTGAAAGCAAACCTAAATTAACCAAGGTGCTAAGTGGACTTACCTTGAACTTAGCTCCTTATATTGTTAACGGAGTTTTCAATCATACATAGGTTTCCAAAAGTTCGATTGTGTGGATTTCATGTTGGCACATTTAGAGCCTTGTGCTTTCCTGGATTCATGAGTGCTCTAGAGAATTGCCAATTCTCATAAGAAACGACTCACATTTCTACACTCATATAGGTGAGTTTGTCTAGGTGTATTATAACCCACACCCTAGCCTTAAGGCCTACAAACTCATTAAGAGCTATTAGCTCAACCCTCATATTAGTTACAACTCATGAGCACATATCAATAATGGGCTTACATAAATATGCTCAATATCTGTCATTCACCAATTCGTTTCCCATTGAACCTATGCATGTGGGATCTCCAACGCTCTAGGTTGGGTATCCTTAGGTGATGACTTAATTGGCTTAATTCTCATTCCCCTTGATGTTTTATTGATGACATCTCTCGAAAGGCCTTTCGTAAATGGGTCTGCCAAATTTTGACATGACTTCACATATTTCAATAAAATAATATTGTCATCAATCATTTGTCTTATAAAACTGTGTCTTAGACTAATATGTCTAGACTTCCCATTGTATTTCATATTACCTGCTTTACATATAGCTGATTGACGATCACAAAACATTGAAATAGCAGGTATATGCTTCTCACCTAGTGGAATATCCACTAGTATATTCTTAAGTCATTCAGCTTCTCTACAAGCAGATGCCAAAGCAATAAACTCATATTCCATTGTAGAATGAGTTATACAGGTCTGTTTCTTAGACCCCCATGCAACTGCTCCTCCACCAAGGGCAAAAACCCATCCACTCGTAGACTTAGAATCTTCAAAGTCGGTATTCCAACTTGCATCACTATACCCTTCAATAATAGCAGGAAACTCGGTATAGTGAATTTCATAGTCTAAAGTATGTTTTAGATATCTAAGAATCCTGTTCACTGCATTCCAATGTTGATGACCAGGATTATTAGTGTATCTACACACTTTACTCATTGCATAGGCAATATCAGGCCTTGTGCAGTTCATTGCATACATAAGGCTACCTACGACACTGGCATATTTTAATTGTTGAACACTTGCACCAACATTAGGGGTCAATTTCATATTTGGATCATATGGGGTGCATGCTGGTGAACTTTTCATATATCCATACTTTGTGAGAATTTTCTCAATATAATGTGATTGACATAATACAATGTCATTTTTATTTCTTATAATTTTGATTCCTAAAATAACATCTACAAAACCCAAGTCTTTCATACAAAACACGGAAGATAAAAAACTTTTTGTTTAATTTATGCATTCACTATTGTTACCCAAAATAAGCATATCATCAACATATAAACTAGTAAATAATAATTGAGATACTATCTACCTTACTGTAGACACATTTGTCCGCATCATGAATTTTAAAACCATTATGTACCAGAGAACTATCAAATTTTTCATGCCATTGCTTAGGCGTTTGCTTTAATCCATATAAGGATTTCTCAAGTTTGCAAACTTTGCACTCTTTCCCTAGCACTACAAAACCTTCAGGTTGCTCCATATATATCTCTTCATCTAATTCTCCATTCAAAAAAGCCGTTTTCACGTCCATTTGATGAATTTGAAGCTTATATATGGCAGCCATGACAATCAGAATTCTAATAGTAGATATTCTGGTTACAGGAGCAAAAGTATCAAAATAATCAATACCTTCTTTTTGTTTAAAGCCTTTTGCAACCAAACGAGCTTTAAATTTATCAATTGTGCCATCAGCTTTTAATTTCTTTTTGAAAATCCATTTGCAGCCAATAGGTAAATCAACTAATTTCCAAACATTGTTAGACATAATTGATTCTATTTCATCATTAATAGCTTCTCTCCAAAAGGCAGCATCTTGAGAAGACATTGCCTCTTGAAAAGACACAGGATCATTCTCAATTAAAAATGTATAAAAGTCAGAACCAAAATTAGTTGGTTTTCTAATGCGTTTACTGTGTCTAACTTCAGTTTCTGGTTCATCAGCACAATCATTAGAATATTCAATCATGTTATTAACAGGATGTTCATCTACTATAATCCGGCTTCCATCAAGAAGAGAATCAAATGCATTTTTATGTTCTATGAAAGATGCATCTCTAGATTCTACAATAACATCATTAACAATGTCCAGAAATCTATATGCTTTACTATGTTCATCATACCCAACAAATGCACATTTAAATGTTTTAGGTCCAACCTTCTTCCTTTTATTTTCTGGAATTTTAACATATGCTAAACAACCCCAAACACGAAAATAACTAAGATTAGGTTTCTTACCAAAACACAATTCATAAGGTGATTTATCAGATTTAGAATAAGGAACTCGATTAAGAATATAACAAGCAGAAAGTATAGCCTCTCCCCATAAGTTGGAATGCAAACCCGTATTAAGCAGCATAACATTCATCATTTCTACAAGTGTTCTGTTTTTCCTTTCTGCTACTCCATTCTGTTCAGGAGTTCTAGGAGCTGACGTTTGATGGATAATACCATTATCTTCACAGAATTTATCAAATTCTCCACCTAAGTATTCACCTCCTTTATCTGTTCTTCAATGTACAATCTTTGTTTTAAACCTATTTTGTACTTCAGCTAGATAAAGAAGAAATTTGGAAAATGCTTCAGATTTATGTTTCAACAAATAAACATAATAGAATTTTGAGTAATCATCTATAAAGGTAATAAAGTACCTATTGCCACCACGACTCAAAACATTATCCATCGTACACACATCAGAATGCACTAATTCAAGCAATTTATAATTCTTTTCTACACTAGGAAACGGGAGTCTAGTTAGCTTAGTTTGAATGCATGTCTCACACTTATGTTTATGTTCTATTCTAACATGACACAGAAGAAGACCAAAGTTATTCATATTATGAATGCAATAAGAATTTTTATGTCCTAATCGTGAATGCCAAAGAAAATAAGAGTCAATCATATAAACAGAAGTAGTAGCTTCATTTATGCTCATCTTGAACATACCACCAGTGTCAAACCCTTTTCCTACAAAGATTTTTCCTTTGGTCACAGTTACAATCCCAGACTCAATAACAATCTTAAAACCATTTCGTGACAATCTGCAGAGATTAAATTTTTTCGAACTTCTGGAGCATAGTGGACATTCTCAAGTGTTAGGACTTTCCGGAGGTGAACTTAATTTTCACACTCCCTTTTCCCAGCACTTTAGTTGAGGAAGAGTTTCACATAAAGGGATTGCATCCCTCCCCCACTACTTCATACGACTTGAACAAGTTCCTGTCGTTTGCCACATGAACAATGCTTCCAGTATCCAGGTACCAGTCCTTATTTGCAGCCATCATAAAGGTTTTAGAGATTACAACAACAAGCCTTTCTTTTGACTCATTTGGCTTAGGACCAGTCCTCTTCCGTTCTCTGCATTCTCTAGCAAAATGGCCAAACTTGCCACAAACATAGCAACTAATTTTCTTTTTATCAGTTGGCTTTTTCCCTTTCACAAAATTCTTTTTGATTTTCTGGGTTTTCATGATTTTGCCACCCTTGTTACTAACAAAATTCACTTTAGGATAACTTTCTTTAGGACTCGAATTCTTTTTGTCACGAAAACGAGTCTCTTCCTCAATTCTGATGTCCTTAAGAAGGCCATCTAAAGTGATTTTCTCATTTTTATGTTTTAGGTGATTCCTATATTCTTTTTAGGAATCCGGCAGCTTCCCAATGATGACAGCAACTTGGAAGTCATCATCAAGATACATACCTTCTCCTTTGATCTTATAGGCCAGTATTTGCATCTCATGAATTTGAGCAAGTATAGGCTTATCATCAACAATAGAAAAATTAACATACTGATCTACGCTAAACCGTTTGTTACCAGCATCTTCTGCATTGTACTTGATCTCGAGAGCATTCCACAACTCTCCAGTCGACTCCAATGGTGAATACAAGTCAAAGAGAGAATCTGCTAAAGTGTTCAGGATATGCCCTTTGCATCGGTAGTTGTCAGTAAACCACTTCTCTCGCTCTTTCTTTCGTTCTTCTGTCTCAACTTCTCCAGCAGCGACAGTGGGACAGGGCTTTTTGAGAACATAGTCAATATGCAGCTCCGATAGCAAGAAAAAGACCTTTGATTGCCACTGCTTGAAGTTTGACCCATCAAATCGATCGAGTTTTTCAAGGTCACGGCTAAGCAGATTGATGGAGTTGGATGTCGAACCAGAGGCCATATTGAAGTTCTAAAATTGTTCTACCAACCTTGTGAAAATGGATTTCAGAAAAGAGATCTCAAGCCTAGATGCACGTTCTTAAAATCGCTATCTTTAGAACTTCAATCGCCCCACTCTGGGAAGTCCGAAGATGCGAAAAGGGGTTTGATGCGACTGAGTTCCCCAAGATACAACTAGGCTTGAACCTCCAGAGAGTCACTGCTTCGCAAGGACAAATGATCTCTACCACACTTGTACTCTTCCGTTCTCTGCATTCTCTAGCAAAATGGCCAAACTTGCCACAAACATAACAACTAATTTTCTTTTTATCAGTTGGCTTTTTCCCTTTCACAAAATTCTTTTTGATTTTCTGGATTTTCATGATTTTGCCACCCTTGTTACTAACAAAATTCACTTTAGAATAACCTTCTTTAGGACTCGAATTCTTTTTGTCACGAAGACGAGTCTCTTCCTCAATTCTGATGTCCTTAAGAAGGCCATCTAAAGTGATTTTCTCATTTTTATGTTTTAGGTGATTCCTATATTCTTTTTAGGAATCCGGCAGCTTCCCAATGATGACAGCAACTTGGAAGTCATCATCAAGATACATACATTCTCCTTTGATCTTATAGGCCAGTATTTGCATCTCATGAATTTGAGCAAGTATAGGCTTATCATCAACAAAAGAAAAATTAACATACTGATCTACGATAAACCGTTTGTTACCAGCATCTTCTGCATTGTACTTGATCTCGAGAGCATTCCACAACTCTCCAGTCGACTCCAATGGTGAATACAAGTCAAAGAGAGAATCGACTAAAGTGTTCAGGATATGCCCTTTGCATCGGTAGTTGTCAGTAAACCACTTCTCTCGCTCTTTCTTTTGTTCTTCTGTCTCAACTTCTCCAGCAGCGACAGTGGGACAGGGCTTTTTGAGAACATAGTCAATATGCAGCTCAGATAGCAAGAAAGAGACCTTTGATTGCCACCGCTTGAAGTTTGACCCATCAAATCGATCGAGTTTTTCAAGGTCACAGCTAAGCAGATTGATGGAGTTGGATGTCGAACCAGAGGCCATATTGAAGTTCTAAAATTGTTATACCAACCTTGTGAAAATGGATTTCAGAAAAGAGATCTCAAGCCTAGAGGCACGTTCTTAAGATCACTATCTTTAGAACTTCAATCGCCCCACTCCGAGAAGTCCGAAGATGCGAAAAGGGGTTTAATGCGACTGAGTTCCTTGGATACAACTAGGCTTGAACCTCCAGAGAGTCACTGCTTCGCAAGGACAGATGATCTCTACCACACTTGTACTCTGCAAGCCAAATCGAGAAGAAGGAAGAAGAAGATTTTGGAGAGTCAAAAAATTCTTATCTCTCAAAAGACGAAAATAGAAGATATTTATAAACTTTTAGAGAGGCCAAAACGTTTTGCGATAAATGAGATTAATGGTCATAAATCTGATGGTTTGAAAATAGGACGAAAAAGTACCTGAACGGTCACCCACCTTTGACTATCAATCAAAGGCCTCCAAAACCGTCCATTAGTCACAATGCAACATTAACTCGATATGCATGCAACTTAAAGCTTTTCAAACGACCAGATAACTCAAAACCGAAAAGTCAAAACGGATATTTTCACCTCATAAGCACCTCGCACCGCTGCGAGCGTTTTGAAGTGCAAAGTGCACCTTCAAAACGCCTCAAGCGCCCCAAGCGCGCGAACGGTGCGTCCGTTGCTGCACGATGCGCAGCAACGTCCACAATCCACCTAAAGAATCAAGGCTTACGAAAGTAAAGAATAGATAACAAACTCTCTATTTAAACCTCTTGAAAAACTTTTCTCTCTTAGATATGGGACTAAACTTTTTCAAAACACTTTAGGTAGTAATCATTAACATTTTAAAACTTTCCTAACAGGTTCATGTAATAATGCAATATTCTTGGCTTATCCCTCTTTTCTGAATAAGCTGATGCATCCTATCATCAATTTGAAAGAAAAATGACAAGAAAAAAGGTTACAGGTGGAAATCACCAAGGTTCAAGGTCTTTGTCTTGTTATGTCTCAAAGTCCACTGCCAGCATATGAAATGACTTGAAAGTTGTGATTCACATCACAGAAAAAAAGAAAAGAAAAGAAAAGGGAGGAATAACACAGATGGGCTAGCTGAGTGTTCCAATCCAACAACCCTTGCCAGTGGGGCCACTCTCCAAACAACTTCGGCCTGATGGGTAGTGGGGCCCTGTCATTCAAGTAAGTTCCTGGTGCCAGATTTGAAACCAATATTTGAATTCTATTTAGGCTCTGTTTGGAATCTAGGAACTGGGATAGGAGCTTATGCATTTGGCAAAAAGTTGGTCAAACCACCGCCTGGTGGCTGTTTGGAAACCGGTAGCTGGGATGAGAGTTAATGCATTTAGGATTGGAAGTGGCATCTACCACCTCTACGAGGTGGTAGGCAGCTGCCACTTCTTGAAATGTCCACTTCCCATCCCGGTAGCTGGGTTCGATTAGACCTTGATCCAGACCTGATACCATACCTGAAAATCGAGACCAGGTCTAATTTCAACTATATCGAAACCAAACCCGACTCCTTGACACTCCTGGATAGAACCTGTGACCTGACGGTGCAACTCACCTGGTTGTCCAGGGTGGCATATGTCTAGTGAATCAAACACAGCCTTAAAGAAAATGTTATTACGGCATCGATATCAACCAGGTGGCGTTTGTCTAGTGAATCAAACACAATCTTAAGAAAACGTTTGTACCGCATCAATATCATGATAATACCTGATATTTTAAAATCAGTATTTTGAAAATATTGCGTTTTTTAGATAATATTGGCATTTAAGATGACTTTGTGATATTCAAAATACCACCAATATTTGCTTTGTGGGTCCCAGTATAAATAGTTGATGCTTGGACCACAGTTTAAAAGCTTGGGATCTGGCTGGATTAGTCTACACCAGGTTTCTTAAAGCTCACTGCTCGTGGTAGATTCACTCGTGGCGATTTTTGGTATCACAAGGTTCTATTTGAATATCAGAACACTGTAGATTTTGACCTGGACTGTAAGGGGCTTCAGCTGCTATTTTGTGCTTTGGAATTTAGAGGTGGACATCGGGCCAGACTAGCCCGATTGTGGGACGTCCGATAGGGCTGACCTGAACCAAAAAGCCAAGCCCGGTCACAATCAGGTTTAGGCCAAGCCCTTCAAGCCCAACCAATAAACGGTTTGACCAGTGTTGTGAGAGGCGTATGCCTCAGTACCTGAAGCGTACGCCTCAGAGGCGAGGTGCACGCTCAAGGTACTGAGGCGTTGCTGTGATGCGCAAATTGCCCCTCATCACAGTTCCCCGGTTACAAATTCCCCGGTGGCAAACTTCGTTGTTGGCTGCTCAGTCTTCTCCGACCACCGGATGCGACCCCCCCTCGCTTCCGTACCAGCTGGGCGCGTGGTCCTTCTCCTACTGCCTCCCCTCCCACCGCTTCACTTCCAATCCAGTTGTGAGAGGCGTACGCCTCAGAGGCAAAGCGCAGGCTCAACGCCTCGCTTCGCCTCATCGCATTTAACAACCTTGGGTTTGACCCCATATGTTTGCACCATCAACCGTGCCCAATTCGGGCCTGTTTAGAGATTTAACCCAATCCGGTCCACCCCTAGTTGGATATTTGGATAGTGGGAAAATTTTGCAGCCGGAGCCTGTCCTGATGTCCAACCCTACTCAGGGTGTTTCTCTCTCCCATAGTGACAAAACTTAAAAACTGCAAAATATTGTTTTTCAAAAATTTGCGAGAATTTAAATTTTTTTCATAAAACTCACATTTTTTGGCAAAATTTTGGCAATAAAAAAATAAATTTTAAAATAAAAAAATATTTTTTATAAGAAAATATTAATAAAAAATATTTAAAAATAAAATCACACATTTTTTTCACGATAAATAGCTGTTTAAAACGTAAATATCATGTTTAAATCACTGTATTTATGTTTTTTCATAAATCTCGTGATATTTTGAAAAGCTCACGAGAAAATGCCATTTTAAACTTTCAGGCAATTTCTCGTGATATTATCGTTAGATTTTCACAAGTCTCTTGATATTTGTCAGTATGCTCCCAGGTAATCTGCTCTTGCATTCCAAAGTTTTTGCTTACAATCTAGCTAAGTTGGGCGAGTAGAGCACTATCAAGATATGGAAGTATAAACCACTGAGTTGGTATCCCTCTTCAGCGGACTTGTAATTAGGGGTGTTAATGGGTTGGATTTATCTAGACCTGACCCAAACCAAACCCTATAGGGTGAGATAAATAAGAAGACTAGATTACGACTCGGGTCTGGACCCGAAGGTCAGATTATTACATGGAGTCGAGCATAGTTTCACTACAAGAAAAACTTTAATTAGCGACAGACTTTTGTGACGGAAATAATCCGCCGTCAATTTGCGACGGATTAGCTAGAGAAAACTATCCGTCACTAACATTTGCGTAATTAGCGATGAAAAACTTCCATCGCTACTTGGCGACAGAAAAATTCTGTCTCAAGTTCCTTCGCACTTTAGTGACAGATCATCAGCAAAAATTTTTTGTTGCTACGTCCGTTGCCAAGTAGCGATGGAGTAGAGACAAAATTGTTCCGTCGCTAATTTCCCTAGACTCGGGCTTGTCCCAAGTTCCCCAGACGAAAATTGTGAAATTTTATACCAGACTCGGGCTTGTCCCAAGTTCCGATTAAGACCCACAATTTTTTAATGTAAAAATGATAAAAAATATTGTTTTACTGAGTATGACCTAGGTTTGGCTCATGTATTTCTTATTAGGTCCGAGTATGGTTTATCTTACTAGGGTCCGAATGTGATACCGTACCCCAAAATCGGGGCCAGGTCTGATTCTACGTGACTCGTTGGCGCCCTTACTTGTAATATTACTTTTGTACTTATGGGGTTAGTTTAACTTTAACCCCAGTTTGCATATCTAAAAAAAAAAACCTACTAGAGGTGTTTGAATAGTGAGAAAAATGGGTCTTGGCATTTTTTGACCTGAAACAATTTGGACGTAGGGATGCACACAAGCTGAGTCTGGGCTGTTCGAACTTGATTCACATAGAAATATTCCTGTTCATGCTCAGTTGGAGCTCGAAGCTGAGCTTCAACAGCCTTGTGAAGACTCAGCTCAGTTATGGGTTCAAGCCAAACCAAGCATGTTTGAAGTTCTATTTGTTTTACATTTTTGAAGCAGGAGGATTCGATCACTAACACCTTCAAAATGTGCACAAAATTCTCACCATTAAGCCAAGCTATTGTTTTTGCATACATTGGCTCAAAGAATAATACATATATTAAATACTAAAAATGACCATATTGTATGACAAAAGTGATGCATTTTTTGAAAAAACCTTACATTTTCTTCAAAAATCTGCCCAATGTCCAAAACCACAACTTTTCAATTGTAAAAGGACCTTTTCACCATTAGCACATGCAAATTTCCTGTGATATGCAAACTTGCCTCTCAAATAAACAAATATGTGAATTTTCCTCCTGCTTGCTTTCACATTTGTGAATGTTCTTTCCTTGCGAATGTCCTCACACATTTGCTAATATCCTCCTGCTTGTTATGTGATTTTTATTAATAAGAGTTTGTTGAAAAAAAAAGATTCTTCAAAAGCGCAGTGACACTTCAAAAGCGCATATTTAGGAGAAGGGGATTGCAAAATATAGTACAAAATTTGCATATTTTGAGAGAAAAATCAAATATTTGGGAGGACATTCGCATATTCTCATATTTTGAGATGAAATTCGCAAATGTGAGGGAGTAAATTCATATATTTAAGAGAAAATTTGCAAATAAAAAAGAAAATTCTTATATTTTGATATTTGAGGGAAAATCTCGCATATTTGAAAAAAAAATGCATGTATGAAGGGTGAAAGTGTCATTTACAGTAAAAAAAATCTGATTTTGGACATGAAACGAATTTTAAAAAATTATAAGATTTTTTGAGAAACTTGTCATTTTTGTAATATAGTAGAATCAGTTTTTGTATTAAATAAAGCGGCTATTGTAAAACGTGAAATTTTAAAGGAATGAGATTTGACCCCACCACCTTTTAGGAAAGAGACCAATGCCCGACCCATTAAAGAAACATTAACTTTGGTTTTATCTTGAAGAATATATATATATTATTTAGGCTAGCTTAATCAAGCTTAATCGAGTTTAGCAACTTGATAATCTCGGCTCATTTATTTAGACCGGACTTGTGTTTAAGCTCAGCTCATTTATTTTTAAACAAGCCAAGCCTGAGCTAGCTCTTAGCTCGGTGTTCGTTGTGCATCCCTAGTTGAAAGTAGGGGTGGCAATTTCTGACACGACCCGCCAACCCGCCTCTTAGGCGGGTTCGGGTTGGGCTTAAGCCAACCCGTTTAATAAACAAGTCGACCAGCGTAACCCGTTTATTAAACAGGTCGGGTTCGGGTTGGGGGTATGCCAACCCGGCTGACCCGTTAATAAACGGGTTAGGCGGGTGGGTCAACCCGCCAACCCGACCCGCCAACCCGTCTGCCCGACCCGTCAACTCGCCAACCCGACCCGTCAACCCGACCCGCCAACCTGCCAACCCGATCCGTCAACCCGCCAACCCGACCCGCAAACCTGACCCGCGAACCTGAAAACCCGTTTACCCGACACAACCCATTTATTAAATGGGTTGGCGGGTCGTGTCGGGTTACCCGTTTATTAAACGGGTCGGGTTCGTGTTTGCCACAGCCGACCCTTTTAATAAACGGGTCGGGTTCGGGTTGAGGTATGCTGACACGCCAACCCGACAACCCGACCCGATTGCCACCCCTAGTTGAAAGTACATATGAAAAAGTTGGGAGATCTCGGGTTGGTGCAGTTAAGGCCTCACCCTATAGATTTCTTGTCAAGATTACTGGACAAATGAATGCGTTGGCCACAGCTGTCCATGTGTTTTAACCAAACATTGCCATGTGACATGGAAGTTCATTCATGCCACTTGCACATATAAGTTCATTCATCCCTAGTTATGGGTTTTTGGCTTTCATTCAAGCACTAAGAAAATGTTTTTGGCTTCCTTAATACAACTTATTCATATTATTTCTTTTGTCGGCTATGCCAATAAATAGCTTGGCATCACCAACCACACATTAGCAATCCTCAGGTTGGTAAAACCCTTAAAGAATACACCCACCTTTGACTTTGCTGTAAGGGATGCCTCGCTTGGGTTTTGAACTCGTGACGTGCTGCCAACTTGGTTACTTCACAAGTCTCTCCCACCAGATGAGCAAAGTAAGCAATGCGACCTAATTTTGATGCATTGCAAGCTTCACTTTTGCTACTAACATATTGACCCTTAAGCTCTTTTTTTTTTTAAGAAAGACAAGCTGTGGTTAGGCTGACCCATCAGTTATTATTCAATGTACTACTGGGGTTTTGAACCTGCAACGTCCCACCACATGGAGACGTGCAATGACAGCCTTTCTTTTTGTTGTAGCATAGTTACCAGAAAAAATAAAAGTGGGTGCAAGAAGTGATGCATGAAATGAAAGCTGAAAAGCTACTGCTAAAAGATAAGTGTGAAGTGTTGAAGCATTGTGGAAATGTGTGAGAAGCGATCAAGAAAATGTGCACAAAAAAAAAAAAAATGAAAGTGGAATTCAGTATAAGACAGCAAAGAAGTGAAGAGCAAGCGAGTAGGAAGCGACGTGAAAGCAGGTCTGTCCTTTTATACCTAAAGATAATATATAATACTATAAAAAATTAAGCAGCGATCGATTGAAAAGCAAACGAGAAACAACCAGAAAGCAAACAATAAATAAATGAGAAGCGTATTTCTTATCACATAAGAAGTGCACTTCCCATGAGAAGTTTGCATTTTCTCACGCTTTCTCCTTGAGAAGAACAGGGTTTCTAACTTCCGAAGCATGCTTCCTACGAAGATATGCTTTTGAAGCCGCTTAGGCAACAAAAGCCGTCCAATTAATATTGTTATCCTGCATCATTACCCTAAAATTTTGGTTGTCCACAACTCCACGTTGAGCTCTGTTAGTTGGTTGGTAAGCTCTCGATAGCCAAATTACGCATGATTGGATACGAGAGAGAGAGAGAGAGAGAGAGAGAGAGAGAGAGAGAGAGAGAGAGTAGTGCCAAATTGAGTATGCTTAGAGAGAGAGAGAGGGAGAGTAGAGCCAAATTACGTATGATTGGACACTACGGAGAGAGGGAGAGAGAGAGTCCAGTATCATTGAATGACATCTCCTCTAAAACTGTTGAATGCTAAGCCAACTAGACTATCACCAATGCATCAGACATAGGGGTGACAACGGGTCGGGTTTACCGGATCTGACCCGTGCCAAACCCTATAGGGTCCGGATATGGTGATCATAAATAAGAAGATGCGATTAAGACATTAGTCCGGACCCGAATGTCTGATTAATACATAGAGCTGGGTATAGTTTGTGAAACTTTATGCCAGACCTGTGCCTGACTCGAGTTTTGATTAAGAGCCACAAATTTTCAATGTAAAAATGATAACAAATATTATTTTGTCGTGTCTGATTCATGTAGTTTTTATCGGGTATAGTTTCTCTCATGATGGGTCCGATTAGACCCGAGTCTAGACCCAATACTATAGCTAAAAATCAGGCCAGGTTTCACTTGGGTCTGAACCAAACCCGACCCATTGACACCCCTAATCAGACAATTACCATGCCACTGTGAAGCTGTATCACAAAGATATGGATGTAACCTGACACTTGGCATGAGTTCGAAAAGCAAGTTCACAATTTAAAAAAAAAACAAGACATGTGGACACGGGTTTTCTTAATTTTGTAGTCAATAAAAAATTACAATAATATTAATATATAAAATATGATTTTTAATGAAATACAATTAAAATTATGAGAAAACTATTAAAAATATTAAAATATAGCTTGAATGTGTTCAGCTCATCAACATGTTACAGTGTGTCCGATTCGTGTCATTAAAGACACAGAAAATGGTGTATCCCTGTAACAGCCGTGAAGTAAACTTTTACTATTAAAAGAAAAGGGATTGAGTCTACTATAAAGGCCTAGTCCCATGATCAAAGAGGCCTAGTGATTCAAATTTTAGGATTAGGATCCAAGGCTATAGACACTCATCTACCTTATCAGAAGCCTTTTGAGTCAAGAGAAGTCATTTCATATTGGCACCTTCATGCATGAGGACAAAGGCTCTCCAGCTTGCTAAATCCAAGAAAACTAATAATGATCACAATTATAATCTAACTTTGGCATTTCTTCCTCAGAGCCATTATAGTCACTTCATATGAAATAGGGCATTTGTCTCTTTTCTCAGCTAAGTTCCCATCCAAGGGTGTCACCCCAAATTAAGGGAATGAAATGCCAATCAGTTCAAATGTGGGTCATGATGGGCTTGTCTCTATGTTTGGCTCTTTCTTGTTAGCTCCTTTAAGACAAGGCCTATAGAGGTTATAGATAGGGTTGGAAGACGAACGGAACAGCTTCTGACTCGGCCCGATTCCATGTGAGTGGCAAACCAAACCAACAAGCAGCTTGTGACTTGGCTCAGTTCAGCTTCTGACTCGGCCCGATTGCACTCAATGAATCGAGCACAAACAAATGGTTTTTTGGCACGGCTCAGCTTTCATGAGCTCTTTTTTTTCGAATGAAGATCTGCTGGTGCTCGCATGAACTCGAGCTCGGTTTGCCTAGATATGAGCCTGAGCTTGAACACCATTAGTGGTAAATGAGACGAGTCCAAACACCCTATGTTTCGGTTCATTTGGCGTATTTTACCCGCCCTAGTTATAAAGCAAATCGAGGGATTGTTAGGTGCTCTAAGATGGATGCCAATATGGGGACTGACTGGCACTTGAACCCCTTTTATAATCTTGTCAAAAATCATATTCTGACCAAGATTTTGGTCAGACTCAGTTCTGCAGTTGAGATCTTGATCGAGTTCTTTCATAGGCAATCTTTCTTAGATTGACTGCCACCTGATTTTAGCCCCTCTAAGGATGGATATATATGAAGTAGATTCGATTGGATCTAATCCATTTATCCTTCCAAGTTTTTGGTTTTTTATGACGAGAAACCCCCCCAGGTAAACGCCGGCTGGGGTTACTGACACCCAAGCCTTTACAGAGCCCACCAGTTAAACTGCATACTTGGTAGAAGTTGAACCTGGGATGAAGGGATAGGATCAAAAGAGAACTTGAACCCTGACCTGGTATTTATACTTCCAAATGGGTCCAATTGAAACCATTAATGGATTTTTCAATTCACTGGATAAATATTGGCTAGCTCTAAGCTCTCGATTGACTGGGACTTTTTGGATTTCCGTAGCTGTTGGACATATCCATTGTTAGACACAGGTCTGGATCCAGTCAGCTTTAATTTTTTTTACTACTAGGCTCCAACCTAGGTCTGGGTTTGGTTCAAGCTGAAGTTAGCCGAACCAGTGGCAGGCTCCTTTAAATCCGGATAACTCCTTCAAACAGGGCCCGGATCTGAATTTCATTCTCTTGTCAGGCAATTCTGAACCCCGGGGATTGGTTGCGACCTAGCCAAGTTGGTGTGAGATTCCTTACACAAACATGGACCCTGGTTGAATCTTAGCTAAAGTAGATCAGGATTGTTCATGCACCATAAGATTCTTCACCATGTCTATGAACTTTACTGTTTTTCCTTATGGTTTCGTTTGATTGCCTTTAATAAAGGATACATGGATCTCCAACTCCCGGTTAACATTTTGGGGATTATTGGAGATCTATTAACCAAGGGTATGAGATTGCTTGTTTGCAAAAGGACTTCACATTATATGAAGCATCACTGCATGGTTGGCATGCAACGATGTGCTTGATAGCCACCCATTTTGGCATTTCTGGACATGGGTGTGGTGTTCATCTTGAAAAATGTTAACATGGATGATCATCAACAACTTTGTCTTTTTCAAGAATCTTGAAAATAAGATTTAGGAGGAAAAGACACCAATGCATAAGATGGATAAGTGTGCATGACCAACCAAATGAGAATAAAAAGCAAAAGATATTCTTGACATCTTTTAGCTTGAAGAGTTTTTTTTTAAAGTGAATCATCATGGTTCATTTATCATTCTATTTCACTGCAAATTCAATCATCTTATATTGCCATCTCATAAAGGCTCTACTTTTAAGTTTTCTATTCACAATAATGAAAAAAAACTAATCATTGCTAATGATGCAAGGATTGCGATAAAGTGCATGTGAATTTTTCATAAATACAATAACTTGTAGGTGAAATCCATTCAAATGACAAATTTCGCAACAAAAAAGGCAAAGTGCATGTATGATGAGTGAAACCAATGATACTCACTGCATAAAAAATGACCTCGTCCACACCCTTCATTTGATGTAAGATGTAGGGCCCATAGAATGCATTTTTTGTGCTTCATCCATGAGTGATGAGTGAAGCCAATGCTACTCAAGTATTGGTGCCATCTTTTAATTTACTTTAGATGTCGTATCCTAGAAAAAGAAGAAGCAAAGAAGCATACGATTGTGATCCAATTCCAAGTGGGGAAAATTGATACTGTTAGCTACTTATACCCATTATATCATTAAATATTGTTTGTAGAAATAAGCTATAGATACCCATTATACTAGATGCATTGTAGGATGGTAAGCCTCCTAGAGCTAGGTCCGCCTTGAGCGTGCCAGACTGTGACAAACTTTACTTATCAACTGTCGAAAGTGGCACACGTGTGTGCATTGTGGTGAGACTTATGGTGGCACACATGTTTGCTAAGTGAAAAGTTCATGTCTTAGCTATGGCATGCGGTGATAGCACGATGCAACATATCATTACTCGTTAGCAGCTTATAAGTGCATATGCTCAACTCTATGTTCTATCTTACGAGAGTCTCTAGCCACCTGCAGCCACGTGCCATGCTTCGGGGGTGCTATGCCACCCATGGCCCATTTCAACTTCATGTTTGTAAACGGATGACTTTCATGTAGAATTCATGTGTCACAGTTGAGTATATATTCTCTCATACAATCATATGTGGGGAAGATGCCCATGAAGTTAGAACACTGAAATAAGCTACTTCATCCGACGGTGTTGTCTCGGTGCCTACGCGAGCCCACTTGAACTTCGGAGCCACGTATCTTCATGAACATTGAGAATCTTCAAGCCAATATCGAAATCTCGCCAACACATTCATATGTTAGGAAGGCCGTGGTACAATCATTTTGATTAAATACAACAATTTAGCTCAGAGCACCATTGGATACCAAAAGTGTTATGTTTCTAAGTGGTTTTATGATTCCTTCTACTGATGGGGGTCAGCGCCCATAACACCTATACACAGGACATTCCTCTTGACTTGCATTGGTACACCATCGTACGATCATGAGTGGGCAACTCCTATATTTCATGATTAACACATCAGAGTGCACAGGGGTGCTCACGAGTATACAAATTATCTACTTGGGAAACTCAAGTATGCATGAGGTATGCTATTGTTGCCCAACCTTGCACCCTTAGGAGTACTACATCATACTAACAACTGGCTTCAGATGGGGTCAAAAGACCTTCTCCTTCATGATTGGGGGTTAATGGGGCACACTATACGCTCTGTGAGCCCATAAGTGCTAAAAATCAATATGCTCCTTGTTTGGTGCATTTTGCGAACTCGATACTCACTTTAATGTTATAATGCTTATTTAGACGCGTAGCTAGCTCTATGATCCTCGATTGCTTGTGCGTTTGTCATAGAAAGGCAACACACATGTGTCTCATTGGCTTCAATACTTATACGCTAAAAGAATTTGGCATTGCCCCACACTATTGACCTGCTCGACTTTGTTGCTTCAGGTATTCCACAGTAGCTCTTCGCCTCTAAGGCAAGTTGTATGTCGCATGACCCAAACGACCTACCAAACTACTTGTTCGTGCGAGATAAAAAGTACGAACAAAAAAAAAGACTGTGACAATGAAGCCCCAAACTATTATCAAATTTGCTTGTTAGTTTTAGACATCGTCGGAACAGCCCAACTTTTTAGAAGGGATCACAGCCCAATTGCAGAGTGAAAACTACCAATTTTTGGAGAGGTGTTTGGTATAAGGACCTAGTACTAAGGGAGGAATACCCATTGCTTTTTTAGGTGGCCAAGGGTACTAATCAATTGGTGAGTGCTTTATGAAAGGACAACACGTGACATTGTCTTGATAAGACATCCCAACGCACAAGTATTGCAACAATGGCTCTCTCTTATGCATTATCTTTCTCAAATCATGCTACCAGATCCGCAGGACCACCTCATTTGGAAGTTTTGGAGCTCGGGTAAATTTTCGGTATCTTCTTGCTACTGGATTCTAATTCCCCCAGTCATCATTTCTTGGCCTTGTGAGGATAGGGTCTACCTACAAGGGGTTGTTCGTAGGGGTTGTTCGTTTGGATGGTTAGTACTGAATGATGGAGTCAAAACGGATATAACTATGAAGTGTCGAGATTTCTATTTGGCAAGCAAATGCTATTTATGTGGGCAAGTCGAGGAATCGAGCATGCATTTATTTGCAGAGTATTCGCATATCAACAAGCTCTTTCAGTTTTCTTGGGCGGATGTAACACTATTTTGGCAGAGAATTGTAACGCCGAGGGATTTGATTATGGCCAACGATATGACTGTCAAAGGCAGCAAGTGGGTGTTCGCGTGGCATTGTTGGCTTCTTCTTGCATGGTGAGGTGTATGGTTGGAAAGCAATAGACAAAAATTCAGGAATGAAACTATCCCAGCAAAGGCACTTTTGGCGCTCATCAAGTGGGAATTAAAGGAAAGAATTATAAAATCAAATGATCCAACAAAATTTATACTTGGTTGGGCGAACCAAGATCATGTTCTATTTACATGTTTCATTGACTTTTTTTTTATACCTAATGCTGAAAGTGATATCTCATCACTTGTAGCTATGATATTAATAAAACTCTTTCATTCAAAAAAAGATAGTGCTAGCTACTGGCTTTAGTGAGAAAAAAAAAAAACATTCCCGTCCATTTGCACACATGTGTGTCTATGTGTGTGTTTCTATCGGTTCATGCACTCGACTCGAGCACATGTGCTGTACTAATATTAACTTGGCATGATGAATTGCGACCAAGTTTATGAACTGAAATGATTTTGGTGCAACCTTTTGAGTTATATGCAATATGACCAAATTCATGAGATTAGAGTTTATGAACTTGGCTAATGCATAAACATAAAGTGAGGCATAGGACAAAGAAATCGGCCATTTCGCCCAGTATATCCAGCTCTATGCAAGAAAAGGAGCAAAGCAAACGCATTCATGCATCTTATGCAACCCTATCATTTTCAAAACTGAAAATTGGCAATGTATTGAACTGGGACTGTCAATAATCAAGAGAAAAACTGCCTCACAGAGGGTTATGAACCAATTAATCTTCCAAGTCCCATGACATGGTGGCATTAGTTTGCGCATGCATGGTGTCCAAGTCTCCTGTGCTACCATCCTGTTTATGTGATTATGATCTATCAATGGTGACCAAGTTGCAGATTTCAATTCCTGGAGAGCATTGTGGATGCTCTTGATAACTTTTGACACTCACTCACTGATGTTGCTATGAGCCATTAAAAGGATATATATTTGCTGCAATTAATTCTACCAACAATTTAGTCTGCATCTCAAGATGCTAGTTGTTTTTGTCTCAACCTAACCTCCTATATGTATTGAGCATGATTGATTTTATAAGAATCAACCCTTGAAATATGTTTTTTTATTAAAAAACATGTTTTTTTTTTGGTGCAGTTATAGCCATCGATTTTTGCATAACCGAAAAAAATGCACACATTGGATTCTGGGGATCCAAAAGTCGATTTATACTAAACACAGTATGTAGATCGCATATACGCGGTTATATTTAACAAAGAAAAAATGAAAAAAGGGATTTTGGTAAGTTTATTATAGCAATATTAACCAATGTTGTCAGGATCGATATGGGCCCTAAATCAATTTTCAAAACTATTCATAGAACCAGCCTATTTTAATTCTAAACTGAATCAGCCAATTTTTAACCAGTCGATGGCACATGACAAAAATATTATGATAATATAAAAAATATTAAAAAAAACTTTAAACCAGTTTTCAAAAATATTTAAAAATAAGCCAGATCAGCTTGGTTTCTTATCAAAATTTAATCGATACAATACAAATCTGCTGATTCAGGCCGATACTAACAACATTGATATTAACCCATTAAAAAGTAGAATTAATGAAGTTAATTGCAAAGAATCATAAAGAAGAAACTAGAATCAGCCAAAATGCTGTGAGGCAGAGGATAGCACCACTCCAATGCCCCTATCATTCCTCCCATGGGAGGACCCCACTAGGTTTGATCTCCCCAGCGACAAGAGATTGTACAGCATTGTTGTCTACTCATGGCTTAGCCATGCCAAAGGACATGGTTAAGGATGTGATGGGATTAAATATTTGTCCTCTAGAAAGCATGACAAGCTCAACAGAACTCGATGAATCCAATCAAAGCTCATGATGATGGGACATTCTTTATCTGGCTCGGTGTCCCTTTTTGTTGGGTTGGCACATAAGTACACTAGAGCCAACTTGCAGGCCTCTCACACTAGGGTATGGGAGGGTGGTGTATGTTCTCCCCCGATGATTCATTGAATCCCACGTCTGTGTTCGGGGGGTCTAAATGAGCACCACGTATACAAGCACATGGGGCTCGTATTTCCGTGTATGTTGACATCACTTAGCATTGGAGTCTGGTGTGGTTGCAAAGACTTAAGTACTCTTTCTTGCTATTCTTTTCATAAAACGACGGTTTGAGAAAATGACAAAAATGCCCTTCATTCAAAATAAGAAAAAACAAATGGTTCAAAAAAAGGACACACATGTCTTCCATCCAGAAAGTCAAGGATGATGTTGACTCTTCAAAGTCTACACAGAGAAACGAACCTTAATCGTTTTGTCGATGGTGATCCGGCGAAACGATGGTGAGTCGACGATTCGATGGTGAGCCGGCGATCCGATGGTCATCTGGCGAAATGAACCTGAGCCATCAAAAATATATGTTTGAACTTTTCATCGTCATCTTCTTCTTCTTCCTTCTCCGTAAAACACTGTAAAACCCTCTCTCTCTAGAGAAGAAATCAAGGGAGGCAAAGAGTTCCCCCTGGAGAAGGCCATGAACATCAACCCTCTCACTCTCTCCCTTCTCTTTTTAATTCTGTGCACATCCAGCAAACGATCCTACATTACTCCATCAAACACCGACTGACCTGCACACTGACTGTAGCATCATTCAACTTGATAAGTTGTGGAGCCTGATTCATAGTTTTTGCCGTTAGAAGAATGGGTTTGGGGGCTCCTCCCAGCGTGGGTAGCATCATTCAACTTGATGAGTTGTGGAACCTGATTTAGAGTTTTTGCCCTTACAGAAGGGGGGTCCGAGGGCTCCCCCTCCGGCGCGGGTCCCGCTGCACGGTCAGCGGTCCAGGGGGGGCGCCTCTGGCGGGGTTTGGGGGGCAGCGCCCCCCGGACCAATTTTTTTTGGGCCTTGTATAATTTTTTTATTTTCTTTTCCTCTTTTAACTATCGAAAAAGAGCAATAAAGCGTTTTGTTTAATCGTGGGGCTCATGTTTCCTTCGGTTGTTTCTTGCTCGAGGTTTTCATAACACCCCTTTCCACAATTTTTCTATTTTTCTTTTTTTGTTTCTTTCCCACGATTTGTAGTGTTTTCGCTGTAGGGCTCGATGGAGACCCAAAAATACTACAAATCGCTATAGTGATTTGTGGAAGACACTATAAATCGCTGTGGGGCTTGTTGGAGACCCGAAAACACTACAAATTGTTGTGGGAAAGAAACAGAAAAAGAAAAATAGAAAAATCGTGGGAAGGAGTGTTACGAAAACCTCGAGCAAGAAACAACTGAAGGAAACATGAGCCCCATGATTAAACAAAATGCTTTATTGCTCTTTTTCGATAGTTAAAAGAGGGAAAGAAAATAAAAAAATTATACAAGGCCCCAAAAATTTTTGGTCCGGGGGGCGCTACCCCCCGAGCCCCCGCCAGGACCCCCGCTCGCTGACCGCGCAACGGGACTTGCGCCGGGGGGGGGGAGCCCCCGAACCCCCCTTCTGTAAGGGCAAAAACTCTAAATCAGGCTCCACAACTCATCAAGTTGAATGATGCTACCCACGCTGGGAGGAGCCCTCAAACCCCCTCCTGTAAGGGCAAAAACTATGAATCAGGCTTCACAACTCATCAAGTTGAACGATGCTACCCACGCTGGGAGGAGCCCCCAAACCTCCCTCCTGTAAGGGAAAAAACTCTGAATCATGCTTCACAACTCATCAAGTTGAATGATGCTATCAACGCTGGGAGGAGCCCCCAAACCCTCCTTTTGTAAGGGCAAAAACTCTGAATCAAGCTCCACAACTCATCAAGTTGAATGACGCTACCCACGCTAGGAGGAGCTCTGAGACCCCGCTTCTGTAAGGGTAAAAACTCTGAATCAGACTCCACAACTCTTCAGGTTGAATGATGCTACCTACGCTGGGAGGAGCCCCCTGACCCCTCTCCTGTAAGGGTAAAAACTCTGAATCAGGATCCACAACTCATTTAGTTGAATGATGTTACCCACACTGGGAGGAGCCCCCAAACCCTCCTTCTGTAAGGGTAAAAACTCTGAATCAGGCTCCACAAGAGTCAATGTGCAGGTCAGTCGGTGCTTGATGGAGCAATGCAGGATCTTCTGCTGGATGTGCACAGAAGCAGAAAGAGAAGGGAGAGAGTGAGTGAGAGGGTTGATGTTCATGGCCTCCTCCAGGGGAGATTTCTTTCTCGGATAATCCTGCAGTGCAGAGACTGGATCTTAAATAATCATCTTCAGGGCACTTAAGTCTTTACAACCACTCCTTTTCTAGAATCGTCATTTTTTTTAGCACCAATGGAGGAGAGGGTACTTAAGTCTTTGCAATCGCATCAAACTCTAAAGCTAATTAATGCTGACAAACATGGGGATACGAGACGCACATGCTTAAATATGTGGTGCTTTTTGGGACCCCCGAGCATGAGATGCCCTGTTTGGGGGGTAACATATAACCTGCTTCGCTAGGGTATTAGCTAGGCCATTTTAGGAGGGGTCCACCCTGCCATAGTTGTGGTTTGGAGCTCCTAGGCCTAAACGTTTGGTCTCAAACCTATAGGCTCAATGACCTAATCCAGGCCTAACTTTTGACTCCTTTGGTTGGGTACAAATTGAATTCTCCATATCCATACACGAAAATCCAAATTGTATATTGGGTAGCACTTTGATGACATTAATTATGAGAAAACGGTTTGAACTACACCTTATGTAGATATTGTTACCTATGTCACAAGAGCACATACTCGGTATATTAGACACTTTGTGCAAAGCTTTTGAAAACCAGGACACGAGAATGCTGATTTTGTTTTTAGTTGATAAAAATGTATTTTTTCTACTTTAATACTTAAACATATAATTATTATCCAAAATATTATTCAAAATATTAAAATGATAATAAAACATGAGACACGCAGGTTGTGTCACCTAGGCAGAATCTCGCATTAAATCAGCTTCCAATGCGGAGAGATTCAAGGATAAGAAGACTCTCTAATGTGGAGAGTTTCAAGGATACCAAGACTCTTGGTGAGAAGTCTTTGCGATTGTATCTCAGGATACTAAGGTGATAGGAAATTGTAAGGTCCAATCTACTCAGGGTTGTAATCATAAGAGGTCCAATTAGACTGATCCTTTCTCATGTAACTTTTATATAAAGGAAGAAGCTTCTCTCCTCTTAGTGTCAATTGAGAGAGAGAGAGAGAGATTTCCCATAGACGCAGGTCACACTCAGACCAAACCATGTAAATTGTGTGTGAGTGTATGTGTTTGTGTTTGATTCCCATATTGTGTGTGTGCAGCCTTTACATGGTATCAGAGCGTGTTTGTTCTTGTGAGTTTTAAGGTCCATGCCGTATTTTCTTCTTGCCCAGTTGATATGATGTCAAGCTCGTCTTCCCTGTTTCTTAATCTTGCAGTTCAATAAAATATGTTTTTGTCTCTTGTGTTCATAAAGCTGGACAAAGACAACTAATTGTTGTGGCGCTCTCAGATAGAGTTGGTGATGTACAACCAGGATCTCATCATGTATATAGATGGATCACATTCAACATCTTTTTAATACGTTAGAAAAGGTAAGAAACTTATAATCAATCCTGAATTTGTTATTTGGAAATGGCCTTGACATTAAGTTGAATCAAGGTCACTATCATTGAGGCCATTTTGGGACAAATCATGTGTCCCATTTACCAAGGAAACATAGATTGCTTTAGAACAATCCTATGCATCACATTCGAGTGTTTAAATTATTCAGTTGAAATGTGATCTTCAAAATGTGAAAAAGGAAGAAAACAGCATGGTGGAATATCTAAATCATGTTAAGTTTCATGCAGATTGTCTGTGTTGTTGATGAAGTTGTGCCTGATGCAGATTTGGTTCAATTTGCTCTTAATGGTCTCACTCAAGACTATGAAAGTTTTATTATTACTGTTATTTATGTCCTCCCTTATAAGCTCCTTAATTTTTTTTGAGATTTATGATTACTAGTTGAACTAAGAAAAGAGACTTTAAATGTTAAATCCTAAGTCTCCTCAATAATCAAAGACTTCTACTACCGCCTTATTTTCTCAAAGAGGTCATGGTGGTAGAGGAAGAGGGGCTGGCTGTTGTAACCCCTTCCAAAATTTTCAAAATTTTGACACTAAGGATAATCAATGGCACCCCAATATGATGGTAAAGATGAGCAAGTAATTTGCCAATTATGTGGTTGTAAAAATCATACAACTCATATATGTTATGGTATCCTCAAAGCGTTTATAGCTATGGATCTCAATAGTATGCAGAACTTTTCATCGTATCTAGATACATGTGCCATTCATCATGTACGTCAGATGAACAAAGCATGACTAACAAAAGTAAATATCATGGGACAGATGGAGTCATGGTTGGAAATGGCTCATAGTTACTTATTTTTAGTTCAGGTAACATATCTTTACAACATGCAAATAAGTTCTTTAAGTTGACAGATTTCTTTTATGTGCCTTTTGATGCATCTTTTTCAATAGAGTATTTTTTAGATATATTTTCAGTAAAAACGTTTGTGCAAATCGTGCATCAAATCATAAAAACTGATTCACACTAGTGGTGAAGTTTGAGTCGAACTCAGGGAACGAGATAAGTACTTTTGTACCCCACACAGAACTACTTTTGTTGCCTTAAAAAGAAAAATTAATTAACTAAATAAAAGAATGAGTGATGCCCTCTGCGGAGGACTTACAAAGAATAATTAAATGATTTTATTACAGACCCAATTAATAAAATAAAATAAATCCCAATCTAAAAAAAAATGTCTTCAGTGCTTGGAGCTTCTTGTCCCTTCTTTTCTTCTTCTACCTACTAGCTAATCTTGGAGGGTTCCCTAAGGGGTTCTGAGAGGCCTGAAGGGCCTTTTAAGGGGACTTCAGAAGGCTCTTTGGTGGCTCATTTTTGGGCTCATCGCACGTTTGCACACTCTCCTATAAAAATAAAAACACGATGCACAAAAATATGACAGAAAACTATGAGAAAATAAAAAATTAGTTTGAAAAAAAATCACAAAACACTAAACAAACTATGAAATAACACTACACTACAGGACAAAATAGCATAACTAACGATTTAACTAACATGAACTAAGTTATGAACTAACTACTACAAGACAAATTAACAAAAGAAACAAATCTACTTAACAAGAAACAAGTTATGAAATTAACTAAGAACAAATAAAAAGAAGAAACAAACTTAATTTAATTGCTTACCAAGAAAACGTGAACAATATTTAAGCCTAAACTAAACTAATGAAGCAAAAATTGCTAAATAAGTGCGTTAAATGAAAATAAAAGTTAGATCAAACTAACTACATTGACTAACTAAATTTAGCTAAAGAAAACTACTAACAACTTTGTAACACAGTACTCGATCAAATAACAACCATAGACTTAATCAAGAAAACATGGTTAACACTACTTATGTAAACCAAAACAGTTTAGTATTTCTACTTCTATGAAACATTAAGACATAAAATAAAAAACTGTTAAACTAGAAACACCTAAACTAAACAAATCTTAACCTATTAATGCATGCACTAAGCTGCACAAGGACCAGTGTCATTCACACTATGTGAGCAGATCTGAATGCTTTTCAATCATGGTCGGATGATCACGGCAAGTGTGAGATTGTTGCCGAGCTTTCCAAAGAAGAGATCAACATTGTTCACGTCACCGGCAGACAATATGCACTTTCGGTCTATGCTTAGTGATCAGCAAAGCACCATTCAGTAGACCCGCAAACATCCTCTACACTCGTCAGCAACAGATTAGTTCACATTGGGTATGCGTGACCTGATCAGAGGTTGGTCGGATCGGTCAGTGTGTATTGATCAACCGTACACCGATCTGCCATCGTTTGCTACAGGTGTTTGTGCTTAGAAAGAATAAACCTGCATACGCCAATGTCTAAAACATAATAAAAATAATAAAAGAGAAAGATATTTTTTTCTTTTCTTTTAAAAAAATGGTAAACAATAAATTATATGAGATACAAGATGCTGAGACCAAAACAATATCAAACTATGAAATATGCATTGAAGATAAAAAATATAACTACAATGCATGCAATGTTCCTATGTACTATAGAGATGGGGGAGAAGAGGTTTACCTATGGCTTACCTTCGACGGATGGGTTGAGAAAAAGAAGTTGGCTTCTCCATTGCAATCGAACGAACTCTACTCTCTTCGGCGATGGGGACAAGAAAAACTAGTGACGATGAGGTTTAGAAGAAAAAGTGAAGAAGAAGAAGAAGAAGAAGAAGAAGAAGAAGAAGAAAGAAGAATAGGGTAAGCAACCGGTTGAAAAGAAAACAAGGGGAAGAAGAGGTAGAGAGGAGAGAGAGGGGGGCGTAGATTCCAAGAGGGAAAAACATCTTCCTCGGGCTAAAAATTTCCTTTTTATAGTTGCTAATTAGGTTTTAGCAAATCTTTCAAAAAGAGTATGAAAAGTTTTCAATATTTTAAAAGACCTCTCTTTCTAAAATATTTTCTAAAAGCTTAATTATTTTCCCCAAAATATTCCAAAGAGGCTCAATTTGCTCAAACTACAATTTGATAAAAAACTATGAAAACCTTTGCAAACAAGCATTTTTAAACGATTATCGCACATGATCATGCATAAAAATGTATGAAATTATGCATAAAAATTCTCCCATGCTTATCGTTTGCTAGTCCTCGAGCAAACTGGCCTAACAAAAATAAATAAACTAAAAAGAACAAAAATCTAACTCACTTTTGTAGGAATCACGGTTGCATTTAGCGTTGCAATAAGCCATTTAAACCCCTAGGTTACATAGTGGACGAGTAAGGTCTCATGAGGGTTTGCAGTGATGCTACCCACAAACATCTATGTCATGTATGCATAAAGATTTCAATTTAAGAAGCATTAGGCAACCAAGCAATTTATTTTCATAAATATTTCATGTCATTACATTTTAAAAACATAATTAGTGCCTTTTACATGCTGGTGGTACTTTTAGCAATGGTATTTTTAAAACATTATTTTATCGTTGAAAGCATTTAGAAAATCGCCAACCAAGTAATAATACCGATTTTCCACGTAAGTGGTGAGTCAGATCGATCCACAGAGAACATGATATACTCAAATTAAAACTAAACTTTGCATTTTATTGATAATAAACTTGTTCAATTACAAAAAATATTACAATAAAAAGTAAATTGAAGAAGAACAAAAAGAAGCTACACAGTGACTTAAGCCCGCGAATACAAGGGCATTTTCATCATTTCACTAATGAAGTATGATATCGCTTGGACGAGAAGCGCTTTATCCGCAACTTAATATCAATTGCATGACACATAAATGAAGTTAGTAAAACTATTTATAGAAGTGGAAACGACTATTTCTGAATTAATTCTAAAATTTATCGCTAACCTAATTCTACGTAAAATGAGAAGTTACCAGAGCTAACTCCCTAAACTATTTATCCTAACACTGCAATTAACTCTAGACTACTATTAGAAACTTAATAAAATACTAAAAATTTAAATTAGAAAAGCTATGCAAAATCGCAAATGACTATTTTGCCCCCACGATACGTGAAACCCTAATTTCTGATAGGCGGTCAAAGACTGAATAGTAGATGGCTCAAACGGAGTCTGATTAGAGCGATTTTTGTTCTGTTGTATTCTTGACAGAATTAGAAATCCAGCAGAACTCTCGGATCAAGAATATCACTCTGGGAGCTTCGAATATAAGTGTCACAAATTTAGATAGAAATACGAAATACACCTATCTAGAAAAATCAAGATCGCGAAGGGCAAAACTATGAAGAACTAAACCCAAAAATGCTAATTATCCTACGTGAACACCTCTATCATATACATACATTAATTATACTGCTAAAACCAGAAAGTAAACAATCTATATGCTGTTTGCAAAATTGCCTAAATCGAGTATGCAAAGGCTACTCAATTTTTGGCCTTTCGATGATTTACCCACTCAAAATGCTCAAACAGCGAGAACCTACTATTCTAAATCCTCTACATTCAATATCCCAGCATATAATAACTAATTAATATCTAAACACATACTGGAAATAGGATGTTAACAACTACTCAAAACGGTTAAGCAAATATACAATGCTAAATCGATTCTAACAAAAATAACCTAACTAATACTAATCGTAGGATTATACTAACATATGAACAAAGCGCAACAAGTGATCAACCTAATATTGATTAACCTCATTTATTAATATCTAAACTAGTTGCATCTACTGTTAAAACAAAAATGCCTAAGTGCCTATGCACACACCATGCCTAACTCGACTAATATGAGGCAACACTAAGTAAGACTAGAAATTAGAACTAGGCTAACTTACTAATAACATTTCGCTAAATCCCCTATTCTATACTAACTTACCCTATTGCAAAATAGCTATGCACACACAAAAATGATGCTGCAACAAAAAGTAATAACCTATATGCTACTTAGCAAACACGCCAAAAATGAAGTACCATCTAAGTAAGGCTAATACGGAAAAATCTTCTAACTCAAACACAAAATTCAACAAACTACACTAATTACTGCAATAACCAACAAATCAGTCATTGAACTGATTGAACTAGTGCTAACACATGATTTAAAACAGATTAAATCTATAGGCATCTGTGATCATCGCAAAATTTTTCCTCTCTTGGTGTTTATTTCTCTTCCTTCTCTTTTCCTTTCCAACCTCTATTTCCTCCTTTTTGAAGGGAGAAAATAAAAGACAGAGAAGAAGAGAGAAGAGAAAAGAAAAGAAAAGAAAAGAAAAGAAGAGAGAGGAACTCTTTTGCGGGGTCTCACTTGACCTTGATTTGAAAATATTTAAGAAAATAACTCACCTCCGTTTTGAAAATATTTGCGAGAAAATGGAGAGACGAGATTCGCTCGTCGGTACGAAGTTTGACCGTTCCTTGCACCTTTACCAGAGGTAATCGAACCAAGGATCAAATTTATGCCTCGTTGCTTTGCTAAAATATCATCTAAGAATTTATCCTAAATCTAAATGCACAAAGAATCATGCTTGTGCAATGCAAGGATGTATGCTCTTTTGAAAAAATGTTTTGAAAATTTCTAAGTGTTTCTGAGATGAATTTGATAATAGAGTGAAGAAATGGTTTATAACTTAGAACTTGAGATTTAAAGTTCTAAGTTTTTGAAATAATCAGAGCTTGAGAATAAATCTTTGACTTTGAAAAGAATGTTCTTGAAGCTGAGATAAAAGGAGAAGAAAAGAAGTTTCAAAGTCATAAATGGACTTTGAATTAGAATTTTGAATCTGGATGAATGTTTGAAAATGGATTCGAATTCTAGTTTTGAAGTTTGAAATTAGAATGAGATTTGAGAAATCCAAATAGGATTGAGATATAGAATTGGTTTTGGGAATTTTGAGAATCAAGATAAACTTGGATTTTGAAATCTGAAACGAAAATGGAATTAAATTTGAAAGTTGGAATTGGGAATAGAATTTGATTTGAAATCTGAAATTCAAGATGGAATTTGAATCTAAAGTCTGGATCCTAAATAGAATTTGGATCTTAAATCTGAGATCCAAGATGGAATTGGATTCTGGATCTTAAATAAATTTTGGATCTGAAATCTGAGATCCAAGATGAAGTGGAATTATGGATCTAGTATCCTAAATGGGAATTGGATCTGAAGTCTGAGACCTAAGATGAAGTTGGATTCTGGATCCTAAAATGGAATTTGGATCTGAAGTTTGAGATCCAAGGGCAATTATTTAAAAATCTGGATCCTAAAATGAAATTGGATCTGAAGTCTGAGATCCAAAGTGAAGTTGGATTCTGGATCCTAAAATGGATTTTTTGAAGTTTAAATTTAGAAGATGAATCAGGAATTTCAAAGTTTAATTTGAGCTTTGAAATTTGAGATGTTAATTTGAATTCGAATTTGAATCCTGAAAATGAATTTAGAATTCCAAAGTTGAATTGAACTTTGAAATTTGATTTGGAATTTAGAAATTGAATCTTGAATATACAAATGAATTTCAAAGTCAAATTTGGATTTTGAATTTAAAATTTGAATTTGGAATCAGAAGATGAATCAGAGATCTTGAAGTTAAATTGAACTTTGAAATTGAATTTGGAAATGGAATTTTGAATATAAAATTGAATTTGAAATCTCAAAGTCAAGTTGGACTTTGAATTTTAAAATTAGAAAATGAAGATGGTATTTGGACTTACAAGAGTTAAAAATTGATTTGAGAAGTGAAGAAGATATTTGAAGGAAATCACATGAATTTTGAAAAAAAGAATTTCTGAAAACATGATGTAATTCTATCCTAAATTATGAAATGAATTAAAGAATTCAAAATTGGATTTTGAAAATCATATTTCATTCTTTAAATGAATGTAAAGTAAGATTGAAAATATAATACATCCTTGACTATGGTCATTGAATGTATTATAAAATAATGTATATTTAAATTCAGGTGAAGAATAAAACATATTTTGGTGCTTTTATAGAGTTTAAAATGAAATTAATTCTCAATATATATCCTAACTATGGCCATTGATATATATATTGAATTAATTTTAAACTAAACTCTGATAAAAGAAAAAAATATTTAAAGAAAATATGATGAATTTTGAAAAAGATTCAGTGTGGATCCAATGTTATTTTATAAAAGATAAAAATCCTAAGTTTTGTTTACATCCTGACTATGGCCATTGATGTAAATCGTCAACTTAGGATTAATTACCTTTTATAAAATGGTGCACGTGCCATTCGTTTTTCACCATTGTGAGATTTCGGAAAATAAAGGTAAAAAGCATGAAAATAAGCAATTTATGATATTTACAATGCTTATTCACTCTATCTAAAAGCTGGAAATGTAAATTCTCATTAAGACCTAACTTATTACAACATATAAAATTGAATTTACAGCTCCAAGTAATGATATTTTCCATATATTCCCTGCAAAACAACTGGGTTAATATGAAAATAGAAAAAAATGGCACATATCATATGGATGTTAACGGTAAAAATGCTCATATGCCAAGATGTTTAAGATCTAAAGTGTAGGAATATGAAAAGGATATATATCTATGTATATATATACATGCATATACATATATATATATATATATATATATATATGTATATCTATATACGTATATATATCTATATATATATGAATATATATATATATATAGGTGGAACGATGGATGTGAAGGGACTGTGTAGGTAAATGGTAGCACACAGCTGCTGGGAGTTGTGTATGTGCTGGGAGGGTGATGACAGGGTGAATAGTGTTATTAGCAAAAAAAATGTGGGTTGGTGATGAGGCTACAACAGGGGGGCCTATATAAAAGCATATATGGACTATATAAAAGCATATATGGACATTTCATTTAACGACCAGCGAAGTAGCTGGAACCTTTTATTTAACGACCAGTGACAAACTGGGACATTTCATTTAACGACCAACGAAGTAGCTGAAACCTTTTATTTAACGACCAGTGACAAACTGGGATATTTCATTTAACGACCAGCGAGGTAGTTGGGACTTTTTATTTAACGACCAGTGACAAACTGGGACATTTCATTTAACGACCAGCGAAGTAGCTGGAACCTTCCATTTAACGACCAGTGACAAACTGGGACATTTCATTTAACGACCAGCAAAGTAGCTGGAACCTTTCATTTAACGACCAGTGACAAACTGGGATATTTCACTTAACGACTAGCGAAGTAGCTGAAACCTTTTATTTAACGACCAGTTAAAACTGAGACATTTCATTTAACGACCAACGAAGTAGCTGGGACTTTTTATTTAACAACCAGTGGAAACTGGGACTTTTCATTTAACGACCAACAAAGTAGCTGGAACCTTTCATTTAACGACCAGTGACAAACTAGGACATTTTATTTAACAACCAACGAAGTAGCTGGAACCTTTTATTTAACGACCAGTGAAAACTGGGACATTTCATTTAAGGACCAACAAAGTAGCTGGAACCTTTCATTTAACGACCAGTGACAAACTGAGACATTTCATTTAACGACCAACGAAGTAGCTGAAACTTTTCATTTAACGACCAGTGACAAACTGGGACATTTCATTTAACGACAAGCGAAGTAGCTGGAACCTTTCATTTAACGACCAATGACAAACTAGGACATTTTATTTAACGACCAGCGAAGTAGCTGGAACCTTTTATTTAACGACCAGTGACAAACTGGGACATTTCATTTAACGACCAACGAAGTAGCTGAGACTTTTTATTTAATGACCAGTGACAAACTGAGACATTTCATTTAACGAACAGCGAAGTAGCTGGAACCTTTCATTTAACAACCAGTGACAAATTGGGACATTTCATTTAACGACCAGCGAAGTAGCTGGAACCTTTCATTTAACGACCAGTGACAAACTGGGACATTTCATTTAACGACCAGCGAAGTAGCTGGGACTTTTTATTTAACGACCAGTAAAAACTGGGATATTTCATTTAACGACCAGCGAAGTAGCTGAGACTTTTTATTTTACAACCAGTGGAAACTGAGACTTTTCATTTAACGACCAACAAAGTAGCTTGAACCTTTCATTTAACGACCAGTGACAAATTGAGACATTTCATTTAACGACCAGCGAAGTAGCTGGAACCTTTTATTTAACGACCAGTGAAAACTAGAACATTTCATTTAACGATCAGCGAAGTAGCTGGAACCTTTCATTTAACGACCAGTGACAAACTTGGACATTTCATTTAACGACCAACGAAGTAGCTGGAACTTTTCATTTAACGACCAGTGACAAACTGGGACATTTCATTTAACGACCAACAAAGTAGCTGGAACCTTTCATTTAACGACCAGTGACAAACTGGGACATTTCATTTAACGACCAGCAAAGTAGCTGGGACTTTTTATTTAACGACTTGTAAAAACTGGGACATTTCATTTAACGACCAACGAAGTAGCTGGGACTTTTTATTTAATGACCTTTGATTTAATGATTTGATCTAAGATTGAGACTTTCTGAGAGACAATCAACACGAGGACTGATTTTTATGAATGAACTTGATCTTTAGATTTTGAAGATTTTGACAAGTAACCTGTGCAAGGACTGGGTTTCTAAAAATGGTTCAATCTAAGATTAAAAAAATTTAAATGACCAGTTCAAGGACTGAAATGAGCACTGGATTCTCCAACTGAGAGTCGGGAAGGAGACCAGCATTCTTAAGATATTTAGAGATCGAAGCAGGAATGATTGCTGGGGTTTCAGGATTATCCCTTATCCTGAAGGAAAAATAGAATAGATATTTTGATGAGAATTTAGAAAAAAATGATTCAGGTGTATCCCTTAACCTGAAGGGGAAATAGAATAGACATTTGATGAGAATTTAGGAAAAATGATTCAGGTTTATCCCTTAACCTGAAGGGAAAAAGAAGATTTTGTGAAGAAATAACCTGAGACTTGAATTTATAAAGGATATGACAAGATTTATGATTTATGATTTATGATTTATGATTTATGATTTATGATTTATGATTTATGATTTATGATTTATGATTTATGATTTATGATTTAGATGGACCAGCAGAGTTAGCTGTATGCGGTCCAATTTTCAGGATTAACCCCTTATCTTGAACGGGGACAAGAAAAAATAAAATTTGAGATGATAGAAGGATATAGAATCTTGATGAAAGGTTGATAAAAATGGAAAAAATTTGAGGAAATTGATTTATTTTATAAAAAGAATTTCTCACAAGTAGCATTGTTGCTCCTATGAGTGATCTCAGGATTATCCCTTATCCTGAATGGAAAAAAGAATAAAATTTATAAAAGTGGAGAAAAGTTGATTAAATTTATGAAAATTTTGTTTTTGAAAAGAATTCTCACAGGTAGCCTTGTTGCTTCTGTGAGGGGTCTCAGAATTATCCCTTATCCTGAATGGGAAAAAGAATAGAATTTGAGGAGAATTAATGAAGAGAAATTGATATAAATTTAGAAAATCAATAAAGATTGATGAAACTTGTATTTGCAAAAGAATTCTGGTAGGTAGCATTATTGCTCCTACGAGGGGTCTCAGGATTATCCCTTATCCTGAACGGGAACACCTCGAACAACGAGGGTTAGGTTTATCCCTTAACCTGAGGGGGAAAAGAATAAAAGAATACCTCATGGGATGGAGGCATCAAGTTTATCCCTTAACCTGAAAGGGTAAATGAATAAAAGAATTTTGGAGAAAATTAAAAGAAAAATTGATAGACATTTACAAAATCGAGAAAAATTGAAAAATTGTCTTTACAAAAGAATTCTCACAGGTAGCCTTATTGCTCCTATGAGGGGTTTCAGGATTATTCCTTATCCTGAATGGGAACACCTCGAACAACGAGGGTCAGGTTTATCCCTTAACCTCAGCGGGAACACCTCGAACAACGAGGGTCAGGTTTATCCCTTAACCTGAAAGGGTAACACCTCGGACAACGAGGGTCAGGTTTATCCCTTAACCTGAGCAGGAACACCCCGGACAACGAGGGTCAGGTTTATCCCTTAACCTAAGAGGGGAACACCTCGGACAACGAGGGTCAGGTTTATCCCTTAACCTGAGCAGGAAAATAGAAAAGGAGAAAGAAAATACCACATGGAAAAGAGGCATCAGGTTTATCCCTTATCCTGAAAGGGTAAAAGAATAAAATTTATAAAAAGTGAATAAATTTATGACAATTTCGTTTTTGAAAGGAATGCTCACAGATAGCCTTGTTGCTTTCGTGAGGGGTGTCAGGATTATCCCTTATCCTGAATGGGAGCACCTCAGACAATGAGGGTCAGGTTTATCCCTTAACCTGAGGAAAAAAAAAAGATTTAGAAATACCTCATCGGAAAGAGACATCAGGTTTATCCCTTAACCTGAAAGGGTAGAAGAATAAAAATTTATAAAATGGAGAAGAATTTAAAGAAATTTATTAAGGATTTATTTTTGAAAAAAATTCTCACAGGTAACATTGGTGCTCCTATGAGGGTTCTCTGGATTATCCCTTATCCTGAATGGATAAATGAATAAAAGAAATACCTCATTGAAAAAGCGGCATCAGGTTTATCCCTTAACCTGGAAGGGTAAAAGAATAAAATTTACAAAGGTGGAGAAAAATTGAATAAATTTATGAAAATATTGTTTTTTAAAAGAATTCTCACAGGTAGCATTGTTTCTCCGGTGAGGGGTTTTAGGATTATCCCTTATATTGAATGGGAACACCTCGGACAACGAGGGTCAGGCTTATCCCTTAACCTGAAAGGGTAAGATGAAAGAATATAATTGACCAAAATAAAATTGATGAAAAATCAATAAAATTGATAAAATTTAATAAAAGATGAAGAATTGACGAGATTGACAAAAGATTGATAAAAAATGAGAAAAGAAAAGAAAATTTATTTAATCCTGCCTGCAAACAGATTTTTGAAATATGAATTTATATATCTATATATTTTAAAAAAAATGCCCCAGTATAACTGGGAAGGAAGAATAATATTTGAAGAATGTTTATTTGAGAAAAATAGGAGAATTTTAAAAATGAGATATTTAGAATAAAGAATTTTGAAAGAAATTTTGACAAAAGAAAGGAATTAGGTCGACAAAAATGATATCCCATTACCAGGGATTGAGTCATCACAGAATTTATGACAATTGCGTTGTTACTCCACGAGAGAGAGTAACCAACTAAAATATGAAGGAAAATGCTATTTTGAAAAAGGATATCTCTTTGACGAAAAAACGATTTTATTTATGAAAAGATAAACAAGAAAAATAGAATTTAGAAGATACATTGGAAAGATAGGAGGAAAAAGGAATTTCAAAATAAATGGTAAAGATTTAAAATTTGAAGAATTTGCAGGCAGGATCAGAAGAATTTTGAAAAAATCAGAAGAAGAAAAGGAAAAATACACCTGGGTTTTAAAAATAAAGAGAAAATTTTGAATAATATATACCCAGAGTTTTGGAAAATATAAGGGAAATATAAAATATCACACAATCACAGATGTACAATTAAGGATGCACAAACAGCAATTCCTAAAGGCTGACTCTAAATGCAATATTTGAAATGGCTGATAGGACCTTAATCCTAACTCTAAGATTTAGATCATCTGATTCCAATCAAGGTATGCCGATATACTCAAGCCGAAGCTCGAAGTATGTGGCATAAATATATTTCTCCGGTTCTAATTTAATGGCTTCCCAACATCCTTGAGCACCTACCTATATACCTCGGACTATGGCCCTTAGGTACGTGGTAGGAGGCGCGAACCCAAATAAGTGGCCCAGTTGTGAGGCTCTCTCCCGAACTATGGTTCAATGAGACAGCTCAGCAACGTGAAGACCGAGACAATATAGGTAGGGATGTTTTAAAAAAACATGTTCAACTAAAGGCTGACTCTAAATGCAATATTTGAAATGGCTGATAGGACCTTAATCCTAACTCTAAGATTTAAATCATCTGATTCCAATCAAGGTATGCCGATATACTCAAGCCAAAGCTCGAAGTACGTGACATAAATATATTTCTCCGGTTCTAATTTAATGGCTTCCCAACATCCTTGAGCACCTACCTATATACCTCGGACTATGGCCCTTAGGTACGTGGTAGGGGGGCACGAACCCAAATAAGTGGCCCAGTTGTGAGGCTCTCTCCCGAACTATGGTTCAGTGGGACAGCCCAGCAACGTTAAGACCGGGACAATATAGGTAGGGATGTTTTCAAAAAACATGTTCAACAGGCAAATAAAACCAGATAGCTCTAATGCAAGTCCTAAAAGAGATAGAATTTAAATGAAATAGAAGCATACACTTGCACACATTGTTTGCATTCAATCCCTAGAATTGAGGAGAGTTGTATTTCAGACCTAAGTCTAATGTGAACATGGAATAATCTCCTCAATATGGTCCTACCAAACCATACTTAGATCCTATATGCAATGATGTCAGCTTAGGACAGAGTCTAGGCTCCTAAGGTTTGCATGGAAATGAGGCTGACATTTATAGAATAAAGACTTAGATAATATAAAAGCAAAGCAAAAGGCACAAATTCGACCGGATGAAGACGGGTCCCATCACGGTCGCCAAAACTGTGATCATCGCAAAATTTTTCCTCTCTTGGTGTTTCTTTCTCTTCCTTCTCTTTTCCTTTCCAACCTTTATTTCCTCCTTTTTGAAGGGAGAAAATAAAAGACACAGAAGAAGAGAGAAGAGAAAAGAAAAGAAAAGAAAAGAAGAGAAAAGAAGAGAGAGAAACTCTTTTGCGGTGTCTCACTTGACCTTGATTTGAAAATATTTAAGAAAATAACTCACCTCTGTTTTAAAAATATTTGCGGGAAAATGGGGAGACGAGATTCGCTCGTCGGTACGAGGTTCGACCATTCCTGACGCCTTTACCAGGGGTAATCGAACCAAGGATCGAATTTATGCCTCTTTGCTTTGCTAAAATATCATCTAAGAATTTATCCTAAATCTAAATGCACAAAGAATCATGCTTGTGCAATGCAAGGATGTATGCTCTTTTGAGAAAATGTTTTGAAAATTTCCAAGTGTTTCTGAGATGAATTTGATAATAGAGTAAAAAATGGTTTATAACTTAGAACTTGAGATTTAAAGTTCTAAGTTTTTGAAATAATCAGAGCTTGAGAATAAATCTTTGACTTTGAAAAGAATGTTCTTGAAGCTAAGATAAAAGGAGAAGAAAAGAAGTTTCAAAGTCATAAATGGACTTTGAATTAGAATTTTGAATCTGGATGAATGTTTGAAAATGGATTCGAATTCTAGTTTTGAAGTTTGAAATTAGAATGAGATTTGAGAAATCCAAATAGGATTGAGATATAGAATTGGTTTTGGGAATTTTGAGAATCAAGATAAACTTGGATTTTGAAATCTGAAACGAAAATGGAATTAGATTTGAAAGTTGTAATTGGGAATAGAATTTGATTTGAAATCTGGAATTCAAGATGGAATTTGAATCTAAAGTCTGGATCCTAAATAGAATTTGGATCTGAAATCTGAGATCCAAGATGGAATTGGATTCTGGATCTTAAATAGATTTTGGATCTGAAGTCTGAGATCCAAGATGAAGTGGAATTACGGAGCTAGTATCCTAAATGGGAATTGGATCTGAAGTCTGAGACCCAAGATGAAGTTGGATTCTGGATCCTAAAATAGAATTTGGATCTGAAGTCTGAGATCCAAGGGCATTTATTTGAAAATCTGGATCCTAAAATGAAATTGGATATGAAGTCTGAGATCCAAAGCGGAGTTGGATTCTGGATCCTAAAATGGGTTTTTTGAAGTTTAAATTTCGAAGATGAATCAGGAATTTCAAAGTTTAATTTGAGCTTTGAAATTTGAGATGTTGATTTGAATTTGAAATTGAATCCTGAAAATGAATTTAGAATTCCAAAGTTAAATTGAACTTTGAAATTTGATTTGGAATTTAGAAATTGAATCTTGAATATACAAATGAATTTCAAAGTCAAATTTGGATTTTGAATTTGGAATCAGAAGATGAATCAGAGATCTTGAAGTTAAATTGAACTTTGAAATTGAATTTGGAAATGGAATTTTGAATATAAAATTGAATTTGAAATCTCAAAGTCAAGTTGGACTTTGAATTTTAAAATTAGAATATGAAGATGGTATTTGGACTTACAAGAGTTGAAAATTGATTTGAGAAGTGAAGAAGATATTTGAAGGAAATCACATGAATTTTGAAAAAAAGAATTTCTGAAAACATGATGTAATTCTATCCTAAATGATAAAATGAATTAAAGAATTCAAAATTGGATTTTGAAAATCATATTTCATTCTTTAAATGAATGTAAAGTAAGATTGAAAATATAATGCATCATTGACTATGGTCGTTGAATGTATTATAAAATAATATATATTTAAATTCAGGTGAAGAATAAAACATAGTTTGGTGCTTTTATAGAGTTTAAAATGAAATTAATTCTCAATATATATCCTGACTATGGCCATTGATATATATATTGAATTAATTTTAAACTAAACTCTGATAAAAGAAAAAAAATATTTAAAGAAAATATGATGAATTTTGAAAAGGATTCAGTTTGGATCCAATGTTATTTTATAAAAGATAAAAATCTTAAGTTTTGTTTACATCCTGACTATGGCCATTGATGTAAATTGTCAACTTAGGATTAATTACCTTTTATAAAATGGTGCACGTGTCATTCGTGTTTCACCATTGTGAGATTTCGGGAAATAAAGGTAAAAAACATGAAAATAAACAATTTATGATATTTACAATGCTCATTCACTCTATCTAAAAGCTAGAAATGTAAATTCTCATTAAGACCTAACTTATTACAACATATAAAAATGAATTTACAGCTCCAAGTAATGATATTTTCCATATATTCCCTGCAAAACAACTGGGTTAATATGAAAATAGAAGAAAATGACACATATCATATGGACGTTAATGGTAAAAATGCTCATATGCCAAGATGTTTAAGATCTAAATGAAAGTGCACTAGGATCGAGGCAACGAGCACTAGAGGGGGGTGAATAGTGCTTTTAAAACTTTCTGCGGAATATTGAATGATTTTGCAAATCTCAAAGCAAACACACAAAGAACACAAGATTTTATCCTGGTTCGGTCAAACCCGACCTACATCCAGTCCCCAAGCAAAACCCGCTTGAGATTTTCCACAATCAACCTTGTAAACTACAAGATCACACAGACCATAACCGGTCTTACTTTCAGTAACAATCCTACTGAAAGCAAACAACTCCTTTACACCAAGGAGTCCTTCTTTTTACACAAAAGAAATAACAACTTACAATACAACCTATGAGCCTTCATTTTGAATACAAATGAGATGCAATTGGCTTTTGAGGTTGTTGAAACACTCTACTCACGAATTCACTATCTCTCAAAGTGATTTGAGTGAAAAACTGAAATAAAAATATCACGTGAGTGAGAAAACAAATACTTGAATGAATAGGAGTGAAAAGTAAGAAGTAATTCAATATAATTCTATTGAATTTTGATGTTTTTGAGTGTAGAATGCACTCATATTTATAGTTAAAATATTCCATACGTTGAGAGTATGAAAGGGTGTCAAAACTGTCCATTTTGAACGATCAAAATGTTTGAAAATGAAAAGACACGCCTTTTTGAAGTTTCAGGAAAACGGCAAAATTAGTCGACTAAAACATCAGTTAGTCGACTAATAGTTAGTTATTAGTAGACTGACAGTTATCGTCGGTCGACTGATCTGTTAATCGAGCCGTTTGAAAATCTGAACTTTTGAAACTTAGTCGACTTAAGAAAAGTTAGTCGACTGATAATATCATCAGTAGACTAAAAAACCTTTTAGTCGACTGCTGCTAAAAACTTCTGAAAAATAAACATTCTGTTCGGTCGACTGATAAAAAGCATTAGTCGACTGTTGCTAAATTTTTTCAGAAAACACATGTTCTGTTCAGTCGACTGATAAAACCATTAGTCGACTGTTGCTAATTTTCCAGAAAACAGACATTCTGTCCAGTCGACTGATAAAACCTTCGGTCGACTAATTTGACAAGAATGACTTTTTAGAAAATATGGCGCGAAAGGATTAGTCGACTGATAAGTCTATTGGTCGACTAATAAACATGAAAATTTAAGAAAAGAGTTTTCTAAAAAGATTTTCAAAAGAGTTTCTTTTTTAAAAGTTTTTCTAAAGACTTTTAAGGTGAAATGCAACCTAAATATGCACTCTAAGTAAGGCTCTTACAAGAATCTAAAACTTTTAATGAATTAAACATTTGCACACTAGTCTTCAAGGATTCTTAACTGAATTCTTCAATTTCTTCATAGCCTTAGCTGAAATGCAGTTGATTCCACTTGCTCATCATCAAAACCTTGTACTTGAAGTATCATGTATGGCTTCATTGTCGTAACAATCTCCCCCTTTTTTATGATGACAAACTTAATCAAAGATGAAGCATTTAGATGCATAGATGGAGATTTTACTCCCCCTATCAATATGCTGCAAAACATTAAAAGTTAGCACATTTAAAGCACATATATCACATATTGATTGTTTTGCATTTCCATTCATCATTTCTTCATGTATTTAGAAATACATTCATTCAAAGCTTTCTTTTTCTCTTAATTTTGCATTTCTCATGCAAGATCTCCTGTGATGTAATTGCTATCATCTTTTTCTCAAGATCTTCTGCAATTTCAATGTAATGCTATCTTTATCTTTTTCTCCCCCTTTGTCAGAATAAAAAAGAGTAAGGGCAAAAATAGCATAAGCAAAATAGACTTTTAACTCGTATCTCTATTTTAAAACACGGCAAGAGAGTTCTGGCGTGTTTTGAAGATGCGCCAGTCACTACAAGAGGATTCCTGCGTTTGAAGATCACGACCAGAAGATTCCGGCGTCTCTCTGTTACGGTAAGAAAATCCCGGCGATGATGGAGTCGAACGGCACTCCGAGTGTTTTTCGGAAGAGAGAGAGAGAGACAAAAGAGAAAGAGGGGTTTTCGGTTTAAGGGTTTCGTTTTAAAAAAACGAAAAGGTACGAAGTGAAACGATGCCTCTTTTAAAAAAAACGGGTTTTAAAACAAATCCAATTGGTGTCGGGTCCCTTCACTTAAATTTTTAAAAAAAAATTTAGTCGACTAAAACTTTATCGGTCGACTAAAAAAGTGCGACATTGAGATTTTGTTCAAAAATCAGCATTTTTATAAATCCAAAAACGAGCAAATACCTAGTTCTCTCCTAATTCTCATAAAATCTTCATTTTTAAGAGGTTTAGTGAAGATATCGGCATGTTGTTCTTTAGTGGAAATAAAATTTAACGAAATATCTCCTTTTAACACATGATCTCTTAAAAAATGATGTCTAACTTCAATATGCTTAGTTCTTGAGTGCTGAATAGGATTTTTCGAAAGATTTATAGCACTAGTGTTATCACAATAAATAGTTGTTGTGGAGTAGTTTAAACCAAAATCTTTTAAGGTCTGTTTCATCCAAAGTACTTGTGAACATGCTAAACTAGCCGTTATATATTCAGCTTCAGTTGTTGAGAGTGATACTGAATTTTGGTTTTTACTAAACCAAGAGACTAAGGAATTTTCCAAGAAATGACAAGTTCCACTAGTACTCTTGCGATCAGATTTACTTCCTGCAAAATCTGCATCACTATATGAAACTAAATCAAAGGAAGATGATTTTGGGTAAAATAAACCGAAATCTGAAGTATCTTTCAAATAACGAAGAATTTGTTTTACTACAGTTAAATGAGATTCCTTTAGATAAGCTTGAAATCTTGCACACATACAAACACTAAACATAATATCAGGTCGACTAGCAGTTAAGTTTAATAAAGATCCGATCATACCTCTGTAGAGCTTAGTATCTACACTTTTACCATTTTCATCTTTATCAAGAGAAGTAGTTGTACTCATAGGATTCCTTCTTGATTTCGATGAGTCCATCCCAAATCTCTTGAGAAGTTCTTTTGTATACTTACCCTGATTGATGAAGATTCCTTCTTCAGTTTGCTTTATTTGAAGTCCAAGGAAGTAGTTTAATTCGCCCATCAAGCTCATTTCAAACTCTTCCTGCATAGCCTTAGCAAATTCTTTACAAAGAGAATCATTAGTAGAACCAAATATTATGTCATCAACATAAATTTGCACAATAAGAATATCTGAATTAAAATGTTTAATAAATAAAGTGGAGTCTACCTGACCAATGAAAAAACCAGATTGTTCTAGAAAATTTCATAGTCTTTCATACCACGCTCTTGGTGCTTGTTTGAGTCCATACAGAGCTCTTTTCAATTTGTAGACCTTTTCTGGATATTTCTCATTTTCAAAGCCTGGAGGTTGCTCTACATAAACTTCTTCATTGATGTGTCCATTTAAGAATGCACTCTTAACATCAATTTGATATAACTTGAAGTTCATGTAACTAGCAAAAGCAAGCATCATACAAATTGACTCTAATCGAGCCACTGGTGCATAGGTTTCATCAAAATCTATGCCTTCTTCTTGATTATAGCCTTGTGCCACTAGCCTTGCTTTGTTACGAATGATTTCACCATTTTCATCCAGCTTATTTCGGAAGACCCATCTTGTTCCAATTACTGGATGATCTTTTGGTCTATCAACTAGATCCCAAACATCATTCCTAGTAAATTGGTTAAGTTCTTCAGACATGGCTAAAAGCCAAAATTCATCATCACATGCCTCATTGATATTCTTTGGTTCTAATTTAGATATGAAAGCAACATTTGCAATATATTTTTCTAACTACCTTCTAGTTTGGACACCACTCTTTATTTCACCAATAACTTGTTCATGTGGATGATTAGGAACTTCTTTCCAAACCGGTTGAAGAGGAATATTTTCTTGAGAAGTACTCTCTATCAAGGGTTCTTCTTGAAGTATTGCTTCTTCTTCTTCGCTTAGAGGAATAACCTGCTCACAATTCTCATCAAATGCAACATGTAAAGATTCTTCAATACAAGATGTTCTTTTATTGAAAATACGATATGCTTTACTTCTAGAAGAATATCCAAGAAATATTGATTCATCTGATTTTGAATCAAACTTATCAAGATTATCTTTGGTATTTAACAAGAAACATTTACTACCAAAAATTTTGAAATATGAGATCTTTGGTATACGATCATAATACAATTCAAAACATATTTTATGTAAAATTGGTCGAATAAGAACACGATTTAAGACATAACATGCTGTATTAATTGCTTCAGCCCAAAAATATTTTGGTAAATTTTTATCTTGAAGCATGGTTCTAGCACATTCTTGCAAGGTTCTATTCTTTTTTTCAACAACTCCATTTTGTGGAGCCGCTCTAGGAAAAGCAAAGTTGTGAGATATACCATGTAAATCACAAAACTTTAGAAAAGATTCATTTTCAAATTCACCACCATGATCACTACGAATTTTAATAATAGATGTAGATTTTTCATTTGTAATTCTTCTACAAAGTTTAGAAAATTCTGAAAAAGCAACATTTTTGCTTTTTAGAAAAAATCACCCATGTAAACCGAGAATAATCATCTACTATAACAAAAGCATACTTGCTACCATTCAAACTTTGAATTCTAGATGGTCCAAATAGATCTAAATGTAAAAGTTCAAGAGGACGTTTTGTTGAAACTATATCTTTAGCTTTAAAAGAACTCTTGATTTGTTTACCCCTTTGACAAGCATCACATAAGTGATCCTTTTTATATGGTATTCTAGGTAGGCCTCTTACAAGATCATTCTTGGATAATTTTGAAATAATTTTAAAGTTAACATGTCCAAGTCTCTTGTGCCATAACCATTGAATTTCATTTGAAACAATAAGACATTTTTCATTAAAAGAGGGTAATTCATCTAGATATAGTTCATACACATTGTTTCTTCTTTTACCTTTAAAAATGATCTTTTTAGATTGAAAATCAAAAATTAAGCATAAATCATTTTCAAAAGAAACATGAAAACCTTTATCACATAATTGACTAATAGATATTAAATTATGCATTAAACCATCTACTAAAAGAATATTTTCTATCAAGGGAAATTTTGGATTACCAATATTACCAATACCTATCACTTTTCCCTTGTTATTGTCACCAAAGGTGACGGTTCCTCCATCCTTATTTTGGAGGGTGGAAAATAACTCTGGCCTTCCAGTCATATGTTTGGAACAGCCGTTGTCCAATATCCATTTGCTCCTTATGTTGTGTACCTACAACAAAATCAGAAAACAGAGCATTTGACCCCTTTCTATTTTCGGGTCCATGAGAGTTAGTCTTAGAAACCCATATCCATTTGGATTTTGGTTTTCTTTGATAATAAATATTCTTTCTATAACAGGATTTAGAATAAACATGTCTAGAATAATCATTTTTAGATGCATTTCTATTAGAACTAGAAAGTTTAGTTTTATGAACAAAAGGTTGAGAATAATGTCTTTGATTTTTCACCACATAGTTTGGTCTATTTTGAGTATCAAAGAAGCTATATCCCAATCCGGTTTTATTAACCGAGCATCTTTGAGAACCAAGAAGTTTTTCTAGATTCTCTTGACCATTCGTGAATTTGGTCACTATTGAAAGAAGATCATTTGACTTTTCTTTAAGACTAAATATTTCATTTTGTAAGAGATTGGTTCTAACTCCAATTTCTTTTATCTCAAGTGCTTGGCAAGAATTTTCCTTCTTGAGATCTTCTATTTCTTGAAGTAACACTTTATTTTGAGAGTCAAGAGTTAAATTTTCAGTTTTTAACTCTTTATTTTTAGAACTAAGACTCTTAAATTTAGCATATAAATCATTAAATGCTTCAAATAACTCATCATAGTCAAATTGACTTACCGAATCTTCTTGTGCTACAAAACACATGTTGGCGACTTCTTCATTTGATTCTTCATCGGAAGAGGAGTCACTATCATCCCAACATGCTTGAAATGCCTTTTTCTTCTTGAATTAGTCCTTGGGCTTGAATTTGAGAAGAGGACAATCTTTCTTGATATGTCCTGCCTTTTTGCAGTTAAAGCACTTTACTTCATTGGGAATGGAAGAATCTGCTTTCTTTGCCTTTCTTTGAAATCTTCCCTTTTTGATGAATCTTCTAAATTGCCTTGTGATGAGGCCAATATCTCCATCTTCATCTTCATCTTCTTCAGAATCTTCTGAGTCAGAAGTAGCCTTAAAAGCAAGAGATTTCTTTTTAGGCTCTTCTTCTTGTCTGTCTTGAAGTTGGACCTCATATGCCATTAGGTTACCAACTAAGTCTTCAAGAGTGAGAGTATTGAGATCATTTGCTTCTTCAATAGCAGTGGTTTTTCTCTCTCATTCAGGAGTTAAACACCTTAAAATCTTTCTGACTAAATCCACTTGTGAATATTCTTTTCCAAGGGATTTCAAAGTGTTAGTTATATCGGTCATTCTAGTTACCATGTCCGATATAGATTCATTTTGCTTCATTTTGAACAATTCAAATTTATGAACTAAAGAAGCAATTTTAGATTCCTTTACCTTTGACGTACCTTCGTGGGTTACGAGAAGAGTATGCCAGATTTCATTAGCTGTAGAGCATTGAGAGATGCGATTGAACTCTACCTTGTCAACGCCACAATATAAGGCATTCATTGCCTTGGCATTAAGTGAAGCAGTCTTCTTTTCATCATCGGTCCATCGGCTGAAATCAGTTGATGGAGTTTGGTACTTTTCTGAAACAACTCTCTAGATATCGAGATCCATGGATTGCAGGAATATTGTCATTCTTACTTTCCAGTATCCATAGTTTGTTCCGTCGAAGAGAGGAGGACGAATAGAGGAGCTTCCTTCTTTGTGCTGAGATGTTGTAGTTGCCATGCTAGATGATGGTCAAATCAAAGTAATAGCAAATCTGTGCTTTGATACCAAATGAAATTGCACTAGGATCGAGGCAACGAGCACTAGAGGGGGGGTGAATAGTGCTTTTAAAACTTTCTGCGGAATATTGAATGATTTTGCAAATCTCAAAGCAAACACACAAAGAACACAAGATTTTATCCTGGTTCGGTCAAACCCGACCTACATCCAGTCCTCAAGCAAAACCCGCTTGAGATTTTCCACAATCAACCTTGTAAACTACAAGATCACACAGACCATAACCGGTCCCACTTTCAGTAACAATCCTACTGAAAGCAAACAACTCCTTTACACCAAGGAGTCCTTTTTTTTACACAAAAGAAATAACAACTTACAATACAACCTATGAGCCTTCCTTTTGAATGCAAATGAGATGCAATTGGCTTTTGAGGTTGTTGAAACACTACTCACGAATTCACTATCTCTCAAAGTGATTTGAGTGAAAAACTGAAGTGAAAATATCACGTGAGTGAGAAAATAAATACTTGAATGAATAGGAGTGAAAAGCAAGAAGTAATTCAATATAATTCTATTGAATTTTGATGTTTTTAAGTGTAGAATGCACTCATATTTATAGTTAAAATATTCCATACGTTGAGAGTATGAAAGGGTGTCAAAACTGTCCATTTTGAACGATCAAAACGTTTGAAAAATGAAAAGACACGCCTTTTTGAAGTTTTAGGAAAACGACAAAATTAGTCGACTGAAACATCAGTTAGTCGACTAATAGTTAGTTATTAGTAGACTGACAGTTATCGTCGGTCGACTGATCTGTTAATTGAGCCGTTTGAAAATCTGAACTTTTGAAACTTAGTCGACTTAAGAAAAGTTAGTCGACTGATAATATCATCAGTAGACTGAAAAACCTTTTAGTCGACTGCTGCTAAAAACTTCTGATAAACAAACATTCTGTTCGGTCGACTGATAAAAAGCATTAGTCGACTGCTGCTAAATTTTTTCAGAAAACACATGTTCTGTTCAGTCGACTGATAAAACCATTAGTCGACTGCTGCTAATTTTTCAGAAAACAGACATTCTGTCCAGTCGACTGATAAAACCTTCGGTCGACTAATTTGACAAGAATGACTTTTTAGAAAATATGGCGCGAAAGGATTAGTCGACTGATAAGTCTATTGGTCGACTAATAAACATGAAAATTTAAGAAAAGAGTTTTCTAAAAAGATTTTCAAAAGAGTTTCTTTTTGAAAAGTTTTTCTAAAGACTTTTAAGGTGAAATGCAACCTAAATATGCACTCTAAGTAAGGCTCTTACAAGAATCTAAGACTTTTAATGAATTAAACATTTGCACACTAGTCTTCAAGGATTCTTCACTGAATTCTTCAATTTCTTCATAGCCTTAGCTGAAATGCAGTTGATTCCACTTGCTCATCATCAAAACCTTGTACTTGAAGTATCATGTATGGCTTCATTGTCGTAACACTAAAGTGTAGGAATATGAAAAGGATATATATCTATGTACATATATACATGCATATACATATATATATATATATGTATATCTATATACGTATATATCTATATATATATATATATATATATATATATATATATGAATACATATATATATATATGTATGTATGTATGTATGTATATAGGTGGAACGGTGGATGTGAAGGGACTGTGTAGGTAAATGGTAGCACACAGCTGCTGGGAGTTGTGTATGTGTTGGGAGGGTGATGACAAGGTGAATAGTGTTATTAGCAAAAAAAATGTGGGTTGGTGATGAGGCTACATTAGAGGGGCCTATATAAAAGCATATATGGACCGTAGGTGTGAGTGTTTTATGTGATGTCATAAATTAACTCACATTCTTTGCTGAAATGGGCTGATCCTGTGTACATACATCTCAGACTCAGATTGGCAGGGGATGTGGGCAGCTATTGTACCAGCTGTGTATACATATGATGTATATGTTGTGGCAAGTAAATGGGTGATGTGCTGAGTGAGTAGGTGGTGTGTGCTACATCGCAGGTGAATATGTCTATTGGAAAGGTAGGTTTGAGGGAAGTGGCAGCATGTAGGACATAGCTTGTGAAAAGACAGTTAATGAAGTGTTGTTGTGCAACAGGGCACAAGAATTGCTGGATGTGCTGTCAGGAGGAAGAAGGTGGCTGGGACTGTGTGCAGGAGTTTCTGAAGGCCAATACAGAATATACAGGGAAGATATTATATTATAGCAGTGAACATGTATGCAGAATGGTGGAAGGCAACTGCTACTGAAAAAGTAAAAATACTATGACATTGAGCTAGATTGTCATACACTCAGGTGTGATAAAAAAAATGAAGGTGCGCAGGAAATTAAACACCACAACAAAATATATGCACAGATAATCAACGAATTTAGGCAGCAAACGAAAAATGCACATGAATGTTAAGCAGAGAATGCCAAAATGTACAGAAATTTTTTGCAGATGATTCATATTAAAGTGCACAGGAATTTTCACATATGTTACTTTTCTTCAAGCTAAAAGTGCTTATTATTTCAGCCATGTATCTGCTAGGAATTTCAACCATTTCTAGGCATCCAACTGCTTAGAGGCAGAAAGATGATAAGCTTCTGCGATACTTCAGCAATGAGAGATTTTTGTGTTGGGCCATACATTCTTGGGTTCATGGCATATAAGCGACTACTGCTAAAAAAAACAATACAAAGACTACTGCTAAAAAAAATACAGTCATCAAAACCATGGTAAAAGAGAACAATAATGATAGTAATGTTGCTTAATGACAGACACAAACACAAGAATATCAGATCTTGATGTTGTTTTTCAATTTCTAGGCTAAATAAAACTTATGATTCATATTTTGCAACATAAACCACCAAGGCTAATGACTTTGCAGAAAAGGGGACAATATTAAATAACAACATGATCGATAATGCGTACACAACAAAGAACACACAGTAGATAAGATGATGAAATATAGCAAATGGGTCAGTAAATGAAATAGACAATCAAATGAAAGACATGAGTATACGAACCTGAAGCTTATTGTGTAAATCAAATGTTGTTGAACACCCTTTTGCAAGAAATCCGGGACCTGAAGGAGCCAAGAAGGCCACTCCTGCTATTGCACAGCCCTGTAGAAGTACTCCAAACTATTCTGTATTAGCTTTTTACCTTCGATCTTTTGATATAGCTGCCTTCGTTTTGGTATTTTAGGACTTGCCAAGTGAGAGCACCTTATATCATTTGCATTGATAAATCTTATGACAAAAATCACTACCTGTATTATCCTTCAGCGAGTCAGTCTAGATAAATCAAGAAAAGATTCCCACTCATCAGGGCAAGACTTCAAGCCCTTATATATATAAGAAGTGCTTCAAGTTTATGTAAACTATGTGAAGCAATATGTCCTTTAAGCAAAGCCTCAGTTAGCGGCGGCAGTGGGTTTTACCTGGATCCGAGGCAGAACGTGTATATCGGAATAGAACACATCTTTCTGAATCCACAAAGCACCATAATCATGAGGACTAAGCGTAAGGAGTTAGATCAAAACACAGGGCACTGATTGACAAAACTTGAGAAATATATATTCATAAATCAGGGTGAGATATAATTCTAATGTGATGAGAGGAATGCAACATACCACTAAATATGATAAACAAAGAATCCAAGTAATCGAGCAATGCTGAAATAGTGGGAATAACAGGAACTAAATGTTAAAAAAAAATGCATATCTTAAGATGTTTGGTCATGATTTGGGGAGAGAATAAAACAATAGGGTCGTGCAACATGTTGTTATGAATTGTAATGGTACTTATGAATATTGTGCAAAGAAAGGAAAGGGGAATACAGGTAAACCCCACTGAGTCTAAAAATAACCTCCTGGATGAGTCTGAATGATATATTGACACCAATAAGTAATCCCCGAAATAAGCATGGATTAAAAATGGAATGAATAATCAAATACAGTAAAAATATAATGCAGGGATGAATGAATTAGAGTGAACCAAACTTACAATCTGATGCCATTAAAATGGGAAATCAAATGCAAAGACAGTAATATAAAGAGAAAAGAAAAGAAGAAAGAAAGAGAAGAAGAAAAAAAAATCAAAGGATAATAAAGAACTAATCGTGAGTTGAGCATCAAATGGTAACCCAGAAATGGAACATGTAAATAAATTTTCTATTTGAATAGGGTCCAATCTCATTGCAGGGGCATCAGGTCAATGTGTGGGCCATGAGCCCATCCTTTGATGCCTGGATATTGCAAAGCAGAGAACGAACCTACGACATGGTCATGCAAAAATAAACCAAAGGGGAAGTTGAAACTACAGAGGGGAAAGTAAATTAAATTCTGATATAAGTTGAAATTAGGACCCTGCTGAGTCGGTGATGCCATTGCGAGGCATCGCCGATCATCAACATATAAAATACATCAAATGAAATCGAAAATTCATCGTGAACTGAAATAGAAAGAAACATTGGATAACAAAATACAACTGAGGAAATGTATACGGATCAGACAATGAAAGCAGAAGAAGAAAAAAAAACAAATAAATAAATACATAAAATAATAATAAAAAAATTTGTGTTAGAACCTCTGAAAATCGAGAAATCCATAGGTAAAGTATAAAAGGGAAGAGAATATGTTGGAATCAATATATTCCTATTACTATAGCCACAAGGGGGGGGTCGATCCTGCTATATGCAGGTCGATTCCCACCTTTTGTGCCTTGAAATGCAAAAGAAAAGAAGTGAAGAAGAACTAGAAAGATCAAAACGGAGCAATGCTGAAAATGAAGAGGAAGAGACGCTAAAAAAAATAGGGAAGAAAAGGGAAGAGGGTTACTTACCTCTAATCTCAGAGATGACCGATCGAATTCCGTTAGAAGGTGGAGAGGAGGACCAGAGAGAGAGAAAGAAAGAGATGGATCAGAGGGAGATGGAGAAGAAACAAGGGGAAGGAGGAGATCAGAGGTAAGAGAAGAGGCTGGAAGGGAAAGAGGGGTGTGGGGGTGAAGAGGCGGTGAAGGTGAGAATATGTAGAAAGATGAGGAGGTGAAAACGGATCGGGAAGAAGAAAAGAGGGATAATGGTGGGGTGAAACGTGATGAATCTAGGGTTCCCATGCGCAATTCCTTTATAGGGGAGAAGGAGGTTCGAGAAGGAGGAATCAGTTGGAGTTTGTTAGGGATGAGCGGAGGATGGAGGCCATGGAGGATTGGGGGGCGATGAAGAGGAGGTCACACATGGGGGGGGGGGGGGGGGGGGGGGGTGGCCATGGAGGGTTCGGGCGAGAGTGGGAGAAGGCGGTAGAGAGAGAGAGTTTCGGTAAACCCCTTTTTAAGAAATCGAGTTTAGGTTTTTTTCCTTTTTCCAAAACAAGCCCTTCAATATTTATAAAATTTCCAAACAAGGCTTCTTTATAAAAAAAAAATTCAAAAGATAGATTTAAAGAAAAAGATGATTTTTCAAAAAGTGGTCTCAAGAGTTTATTTTTTTGTATTTTCTTTGTGTTTTCCTATTTTTTTGTGTTTTTGAAATAAAACTCTAAAGAATTAAGAATTTTAAACTAATTTGGCAAAATTTTAAAAATATTTACAAAAGAAGGCTTTTCTGAAAATTTGGGTTGGATTTCTTCAGAAAATGAGTTTGGACCCAAGTTTTAAGAAAATATTCGAGTTCTAAACCTCGAATCGAGGAATATCAAATAATGAATCCAAATGAATGCCGGATGGACTGTCTGAGCCTTTCAAAAAGTAATTTTGGTAATTTTGATAATTTGATTTAAGATTAGATAACGAAGCTCAGATTTGATTTTGACAATGGATTCGGATCCGAAATTGAGTCAGATATGTAAAATGAATTTAATTTCAGTAAAATTTGATAAATAAACTAGTATTTAGATTTAAAACTGACTCAATTATCCAGAAAATGGAATCAGGGGCAAAAAGGGGATATTTGCAATATTTTGAAAATTTTGGGGTGTTCATAGCATCAAATTACAGAAATCGGGTAGAATGCTTCAACCCGGTTTTAGGTATTTGGATATACCCCCAAAAAAAAAACAAAGAATGCACATCACGCCCAAGAACTACACATATACTGAATTGAAATTAAGCTCTAGACATTCATCACATCTACACTAATTGTGCACATTAACTAAATTAAACTCCTAAAACAAAACACTTTAATCGGCTAGAATCAATCTAGCCGGTTTAGGCGCAAAAGAGGAAAATGATTCCAATGATGTTGAAAATGCAAATCAATCCAAAAATGACAGAAGAAGCATAAACCTAGACTCGATCTAGGTGTTCAACACACCAACACATCTATATTATGGCTGTAAAAAAAAATAAAAAATGCAGACAATAAAAAAAACAGAAAAACCACACGCATAGGTTTTTAACTAGAAGAGGGTGAGAAGCTTACCAGTGGCCTCTTTTGGTAATCTGACGATTGGAGGGGTCAAAGAAGAGGTGGAAATTTGCCCAGGTTGTGAGCCAACACCCTCAATGGTGCTGTCTATTTTGCCTTTGTTGCAGGATGTTGGAAATAGTGGTGGGTGGCGCTCCGATGGTGGCGTGCGAAGGTCCGGCGGCGCGGATGGTGTAGAGGGCCGAATGGAGGTAGAGTTGGCTGATTGTGGAGGGGCAGACGACACCCCTTTTACAGCTGGACTACCACCATGCCTGCTGCAACCTGCAAAATACAGCAAGGGAGGTTAGTTTCAGCAAGGAGGAGAAGAGAAGAGAGGTGTGGAAGACGATGAAAAATGGAAGAAAGAGGAGACGGCGGCCATGGGAGCTTAGCAAAGTCAAGCAACCCAAGGGGAAGAAGGTGGGGTGGCTTGTGGCTGAGGGAGAAGGGTGAAGGATTGTGAGTTGGGCTGGAGGGTGCACTTCCAAAAGCAAAAGACACGGTTAGGGTTTTTGAAACTTGATTTTATAGAAGAAGCCCATATTTTAGAAATTTCCAAAACCAGGATTAAAAACAAAGTAATGGCTAGGCGCCATTTCTGAGGAGGGGTTTTTAGCAAAAATCCTAAAACTTGAGTTTTGGTTCTAGTGTGGGGTGGATCTTAGACTTTTGGCTCGATCCACAACCCAGAATGGTCGTTTGGATCCAAATTGACCGATTTCGCCCTGAGGTCTAACCCGCTACACTATAAATGCGATATCTCTCTCGTTTTAAGTCTGATTCAAACGAAATTCGAACCGTAGCTCAATCATACCTAAATGCATCTAATTGTGGATTCTAAACCTATAAATGATGCATTTATGCAATAATAATATATTATATTTACGAGTAATTAACGCATCATCACATGCCACCACAGAGTAAAACTTTTTCTTCTACTTTTCTAAATATCATAATCATTTATGCTTTATTCTCAGAAAATTAAATATATACATGTCATTATTTATTTCTCCTCACTTATATATTTTCTGTACAGGTTTTCTCAATACTTATTCCTAAGCAGTGAACCTTTTTCTTTTATACTCTTTCTTTTCTTTTCTTTTTCTTTTTCCAGATTTTCAAATTTTTTTACTTTTTTTTTTGTTGAGAACTATATCAAATTTTTAGTTTTCGTGACCCGTGTAACGAGTTTTGGGTCAATGGCTCTCAGTCCAGACAACCATAGGACACCAGATACAAAGTATCCCTCAAACTTAATTGCTTGAGTCACTAGACCTTTAATTTTTAATAGTTTTATGTATAGCTTGCTTCTTGTCATGTGCAATGTCAATATCTATTAGGCTCTCTATACAGTCCATGTAATGAGATTTTGGGCCTGTGGCTCCCAAACCAGATAGCTTTAGAGCACCAGGTGTAAACACCTCTTAAGCTCTACTTGCTCGAACCAAATAGGCCACAGATATCAACTTAGACAAAGAAGTGATTTTCTTCATTATTTTTTTCGACATGGAACTCAAACACTTCAACTTGTGTCTGATCCCAATTACTGAGGAATACGAAGACATCAACAACTAAACATATGCTTTTTTCACTTTTGAGCTCTGATTTTCAATGTTGTTCATTTGCTTAGTTTTTTAAAAATAAACTATGCATATTCATACTTGTGGTTCAAAGTAAACTCTAATATGCATCTATTGCCATTTCTTTGAAATCCACATAAATAACCATGTTTTTTTAGATCCGTGTCAGAAAAAAAAAATTATGGGGCTTAAAAATTCTCTAAAAATATTAAATTATGTAAAGCATTCATATAAAGTCAAACTCATTCCTTAAAAGCCTAATTTTATGAGTTTTCATCAATGTGTAAGTACAAAGACAAAAAAAGATTTGGGTATGCAAACTACACCTTCTCTCATGCTTGAATGACATTGTCCTTAGTGACACTCTCTCATGCTTGCATGAAACTATATGAATGCACATGAGAAACAAAAGAAATAAGAGAAAAGTAGTAAAAGTCACATAATCTGTACTGTGAAATCTTACCTGATGCTGCCTTGTACTAGCTCTGCAGAGATTCCACCAATCTCAATGCTTACAACTCATAAAAATGTACCAAATGCAATGTATACATGATCTGACATTCATGCTCAGGAACAAAGAAAATAACAGAAAAACCACAAAACAACAAAACTACTAATAGCACAACACTAATATGGGTTGCCTCCCATAGAGAGCTAAATTTTATGTCTTCAGCCAGACGGATCTTTGGTGACCCTTCATCGTCCATGAAATCAATGGATGTGAAGTCATACTCAATCGGGAGGTATGAGAAAAATGGTTTCATCTATGACCCTGCCCACAACATTTTCTCCAACTCTACCACTCTGGACCCTGCAATGGTGCTCTGGCATGCTAAGACCAAGCTTAGTCTCCACATGAAGACTATTTTCATAAGAAGGTGAGCCATAAACCGAATATTTACCTATACAATCATCCAACTGTAGATCAGATTGCTTTCATTGAACGTCCGTCATATGAAAGCATTCATCATTTTCTATCACTTTTGTGGCAACATAAAAAATGTTTATGCACAAACGCTTATTACCAAAAGAAACATACATCTCCCTAATATGATAATCAATACGAGCATTGGCAGTGGCCAAGAATGGTCTGCCAAGAATGATAGGGTCTAGTGAGGGACATCAGTGCCCTCCATGTCCAGAATGAGAAAATCAACAAGAAAATAAAAGTTCTCGACCTTTACTAACACATCTTCCAATATTCCTCGGGGGAGCGATAGTTGTTGTGGGTTTTAAATCTCCAATCCCAAAAGTATCGTATAGGGAACCCGGCAATATATTCACACTTGCCCCAAGATCGAGCAATGCATGCTCGATGGCCATGTTCCTTATAACACAAGAGATGATCAGTACCCCAGGATCCTTCAGTTTAGATGGAGCTTGGTGTTGAAACACCGAGCTCACCTGCTCAGTCAGAAAGATCTTCTTGAGCAACAATCTTGATTTTCTTTTCTGGGTGCAAAGTTTCTTAAGAAACTTTGTAGAGGCGGACACTTGTTGGATGACATCTAGAAGGGAGAGGTTTATATGAACATGCTTGAATATGTCAAGCATTTTGTGTATTCTAACCCTTTGCTTGCCAAAATCATTCTGTTTTACTAAGGCCTAAGGAAATGAGGCTCTAGGAATATATAAAGGAGAAGGCACAGGTTGTGGGCCCTGCCTATTTTCTTTGGGCCTGGTAGGAGAGATCGACTGGTCAATGGGTGTGTCACTGGTCTCTCCAGTCTTCTTCTGTGTAGGGTGGAGTTCCTTCCCACTCTAAAGGGTCATAAAAGAGTTGGCCTGTTCTTGATGAGACTCTGTGAGATGCAAGCCATGGTGCATGGGTTCTTTACCCCTCGGGTTGATAATAGATTGACTTAGAAGGCTTCCCTCGCTTCGCTTGCTCAAGGCCTCAACCAACTGTGCCATCTGAGTTTCTAGCTTCGCTATCGACTGCGTATAAGAACTGAGGTTGACCTTGATGTTAGAGAAGGCTTCAAGAAGCTTCTCTTGAAAAGATTGACTCGATGTGGGCTCTTGAGGAGAAGGCAAGCTAAGCTGGGGAGAGGCCTATGGGAATTTGGACCGCAGGTAACCTTGTGGGGGGTTACTTGGTCTGTGCTATATTTGGGAAGGCAAATGGGGTGTGGCTTGTGGATTGCTCCACACAAAGTTGGAGTGATTTTGCCATCCCGGGTTATAATTGGGTGCATATGGATCTTGCACCGACCTGGCGAAACCTTGGACAACACTCACTTGCTTCTTAACGAATTCAGGATAGAGTGACACTGTTGGATAGTCTGAAACATAGTGTGCAGGGCTAGCATATAGCTCGCACACTTTTCCTACGTGATTTAATGAAGCTGAGTTGGCTAGTAACTAATCAACTTTCTTGATCAACTGGTACACTTTGATTTGCAATTCATGTTCGGACCCAACTTTATAAATCCCTTCTTTTTTAGGACCACTAGGAACAAATGTGGTCCTATCGATTCTCGAGGATAGGGCATGGTGCATAGCATTTTCACTCAACATTTTGAACATGGCTCATGCCTCGTCCTCGCTCTTAAGCATGAACGTGCCTCTATACGAAAAATCAACCATATGCCAGTCCTTTTTGGTGAGGTCATCGTAAAAGTATTGCACTAATTGCCAACGAGACACCTGGTGATGGGGGCACTTTTGGAGAAGATCTTTCATCTTCTTCCAAATCTCATAAAATTGTTTTTCCTCAATATGAGAAAAGCTGGTGATGGCTTTTTGAAATTGGTTTGTCTTACCAATTAGGAAGTCTTTCTTAAGAAATTCTCATTGCCTGTGTTCCCAAGTGGTAATTTGAACTGTATCTAAGGCTTTCAGTCAGTACTTGGCTTTGTCCTTGAGGGAGAATGAGAACAACGTCAACCTCAACACGTCATCTCCAAAATTGTTGATCTGCATCGTAGAGCAGATCTCGAGGAACTCATCGAGATGATGGTAGGGATCTTCGTTGCTAAGGTCATAAAAGGATGGTAACATTTGAATGACACTGGCCTTGATTTTGAATTGGTTTGTTCTCACATCAGGTCTCGTGATGCAAGAGGTGGGAGTGTAAGCATTGAGAATGAAGTACACCTTGAGAGGATGAGTCAATTGCTTATCCTCAGCCATGGGATCGGGTCTACAGGCTTTCCTAATGAGGGACTCAGGGTCCTCTAAAGTGTTCACAAGCTCAAGGTCAAGTGAGTGTTGCCTTTGCATACATTGCAGGTAGAGACTGGTGTAGCAACCGTCCTAATGGTTGGTTTTCTACCTAACTAGCGCACTAATGTGATCAAACCACACCACGAAAGCAGACAAAAATGAAATAAAGAAAGCAGGAAAGAAAAAATAAACAACCACACACTTGCACCCAACAAATAATTTTGCAAAAAGCAAACATTGAACACGATACCAATTGTGCGTAGTCACCTCCTAGGGGTAGCCTAATAGGTGGGCCATGCAGAAAAAGTAAGATAGTCTCTAGGTTCATAAGCATGTGGTTCTACAATCCTAAATGCATAAAGCAAACTGACAGTCCTAATTAATCAACAGAAAAATAAACTAGCAATCCTAAATAACTACAGGAAAGAAACTAACAATCCTAAATACACGAACTAGGCAACAAAACAGGTACTCAGTTCTTAATTTGTCATTCCCTGCAAATACGCCAAAAAATTGATGTATCTTTTTCAATAAAGTATTTTTGAGATATGTTTTTAGTAAAAATGTTTGTACAAACCATACATCAAATCATAAAAACCGGTTCACAGTAGTGGTGAAGTTTGGGTCGAACTCAGGGAATGGGATAAGTACTTTTGTACCCTATACAAAATTACTTTTATTGGCTTGAAAAGAAAAATTAATTAACTAAATAAAAGAATGAGTGTTGCCCTCTACGGAGGACTTACAAAGAATAATTAAATTATTTTATTACAAACCCAATTAATAAAATAAAACAAAATAAATCTCAATCTAAAAAGAAAAAAAATGTCTTCAGTGCTTGGAGCTTTTTGTCCCTTCTTTTCTTCTTCTACCTACTAGCTAATCTTTGAGGGTTCTCTAAGGGGTTCTAAGGGGCCTGAAGGGCCTTTTGAGGGGACCTCAGAGGGCTCTTCGAGGGCTCATTTTTGGGCTCACCGCACGTTTGCATACTCTCTTGTAAAAATAAAATTATGACGCACAAAAATATGATAGAAAACTACAAGAAAATCAAAGATTAGTTTGAAGAAAAATCACAACACACTAAACAAACTATGAAATAACACTACACTATAGGACAAAATAGCATAACTAACTATTTAACTAACATGAACTAAGTTATGAACTAACTACTACAAGACAAATTAACAAAACAAACAAATCTACTTAACAAGAAACAAGTTATGAAATTAACTAAGAACAAATAAAAAGAAGAAACAAACTTAATTTAATTGCTTACCAAGAAAACGTGAACAATATTTAGGCCTAAACTAAACTAATGAATAGAAATCTAAAAAAAATGTGAATGCAAAAGTTGCTAACTAAATGCATTAAAGGAAAATAAAAGTTAGATCAAACTAACTACATTGACTAACTAAATTTAGCTAAAGAAAACTACTAACAACTTTGTAACACACTACCCGATCAAATAACAACCATAGACTTAATCAAAGAAACATGGTTAACACTACTTACGTAAACCAAAATAGTTTAGTATTTCTACTTCTATGAAACGTTAAGGCATAAAATAAAAAGTTAGATCGTATTGTTGCCAAAGTGTACAATCAATAGGAGGGGGTCAACTATTTTGAAACCTTCAGCCCCTGTTATTAAGCCAACGTCTGTCAGGATGATGTTATCCATTGTAGTCATATTGGGCTGGCCCATTCACCAATTAGATGTAAATAATGCATTTCTTCATGGTGTTTTAAAAAAATAAGTTTACATGAGTCAACCACTAGGCTTTGAAGATAAGAGACACTCTGACTTTGTGTGTAGACTAAATTGTGCTCTTTATCGTTTGAAACAAGCTCCCCAAGCATAGTTTGAGAGGCTTCATATTTATTTAGAAAAGTCAGGGTTTACTCAATCCAAAGTTGATCCGTCTATGTTTATCTGTCATAATAATGATTTTTGATACTATTAAGCAGATTATTCAAATTTTTGGCAGTGAGTTTTCTATCAATGATTTGGGTCCCCTACATTATTTTATTGGCATCAAAATAATTTACGAACCCTCAAGATTAGTCTTATATCAAAGGAAATATATTTTGGATCTTTTTCTCAGATCAGATATGGAAAACTATAAGCCTATGAGCTTCCCCGAATATGGATCTCGAATTGGATCTAAATACCGAAACATACAAAAATGCATATAAAACAACTAAGCAACAATTTTTTGATATCCCGACATTATAATTGGTATCAAATATAGATCCAATTATGAATGTATGTCTAAAATCATGGATTTTTCCCTAAATATGTATCTCAAATTGGATCCAAATACCAAAACATACAAAAATGCATGTGAAACAAATACGTAACAATTTTTTTGATATTTCGATGATATAATTCGTATCAATATGGATTCAAATACAATCATATGTCTAAAATTATAGATTTTTGCCTTGAATATCAATCTTGAATTGGATCCAAATACCAAAACCTACAAAAACATATGTAAAGTAACTACACAACAACTTTTTTGATATCCCGACATTATAATTGGTATTGGATATGGATCCAAATATGAATGTATGTCCAAAATCATGTATTAAGTCATTAAATATGGATCTCAAATTGGATCCAAATACCAAAGCATAAAAAAAATATGTCTTCATTCATTCAAAAATCAATTCCATGTCTAAACTCACCACACGTTACACTCATAAGTTATTAGTTATCTGCACTTAATTTATCAACACACCGAGTGCTGAAAAAATGATTCAACAAGGGGAGGAAAAGAAAACTGAAGATAAAATACTTGAAATCATGAGAAATACACCCAAAAAATGAGCTTTTATTTTTATATTTTTTTGCTTGAAAAAGGTTAATGGAATGAGGAAATAAGAGAAATGCTAACCGGTGGATGACTCCCTTCTAAACAAAACACCAAAAAAATATTTCAAACTAAGCGATGTTAAGAGTTCAATGCATATAATATTTATCAGTTTATCATTCCAAACCAAGCCCAGAATAAATCTCAAACAAACCAATGCATTCCATATGTTCAACCAAATAAAAAACAAAAACAAAAATAAAAGAGTTATAAAAACAAATAACATGCAAAAAAATAATCAAAAAACACTCAGGCATCAGATCCACCAAAACACAAAACTTAATCGACGATTGATCTTCCTACTTCTATCCTAAAAAACAAACAACAATCAAATTAGGGTTCTAGGATTTTCCAACAAGAACCCCACAAAAAAGGGCAATGAAAAATGATGGTGAGGCAATGAGAGAGGGGTGTCGCTCGCCGGAGATCGGAGGATGGCAAGGGGTGCTTGGGGTGAGGCAGTGAGACAAGGGGAGCATCAGGCAGTGGTCGCTCACCAAATGAATGACACTAGTCGCTCAATGGGGTCAAGAGGTAGCGAGAGCCAGAGGGTTTGAGAGAGAGAGGCAGCGAGAACAAGAGGAAAGGGAAAATCGCCGAGGTGGAGGGGTAACAATTTTCATTTTTTTTTATCTTTTGTTCTCCCCATCCCTGTTCTTTTTGTAACAAGGGGGTGGAACGGAAATTACACCCAAATCAAGATCCGACAAACGTGTTCCACGTGTCCGCTGTATCTAGTGTATGTTTTATACACCATCCCAATTGGTCGAAACATCCAAAAATGGGTGGGGGAGGGTGTATCAAACACGCTCTATGGTTACTCTTGCTAGGAACCATCAACTTTGGTCTGAAGGTCAAGAAATTTAGTTCTCTTTGTCTATCTGCATACTCTGATGCTGACTGGGTAGGGTGTCCGAATGATCACAAGTTTACAAGTGACTACTTGACAGTTAAAGAAACAAATTTAATATCTTAGAGCTCAACCAAGCAGTGCATTGTTGCCTGATCTAGTACAAAAGCTGAGTATAAGGCAGTCATAGGTGTTGTCTCTGGGCAAGTTTGGCTCAAACAATTGTTGACAGAGTTGAATGTTGTTTTTGAAGAAACTCTTACTTGGTGTGACAATTTGTGAATCATATATCTTGCTACCAATCATGTATTATATGCTCGAACTAAACATATTGAGATTGATTATCACTTCATTCAATAAAAAGTTTCTAAAGGTGAAATCAATATGCGGTTCATCTCTTCTCAAGATCAATTGGCTAACATCCTCACTAAACTGTTGGCAAGGCCTAAGTTTACTTATTTTATAAACAAGTTCAATTTCGTAGAAATTGGCTTGAGGGTCATGTTAAAATGATAGGCTCTAGATCCAATGTTGAGTGCAGAAACCCACCTTAATTCAACTTCCAATGTGGAGAGTTTCAAGGATAATAAGACTCCTGATAAGTTTCTTCTAAAAATTGTATCTTAGAACTCTAAGGTGATAGAAAATTGTAGAGTCCAATCCACTCATTGTTGTAATCATAAGAGGTTCAGTTGGACTCTGAACCTCCCTCATGGAACTTCTATATAAAGAAAGAGACACATCTCCTCTCAACGTCAATTCAGAGAGAAAGGGATTTCCCATGGACGTAGGTCATGCCCAAACCGAACCACGTAAATCATGTATGAGTGTATGTGCTAGTGTTTGGTTCCTATATCGTGTGTTAATACTTTACACGGTCAACTTGGTGATATTCACAAGTTTCCTACCAGATGAGAGGATCTCTTGTAGGCTAAGATATAAACCAAATGTTAGACCAGAAAGCCTTCAGTATTCAAACGAACTGCTCAAGCTTCAATTACTGAACCAAAATTCCCTCTACAACATTTTTTTTAACACAACACTTTGCGTCGAATGACTTTCACTATTTAAGGAGAAAAAACCACAAGTACAAATATTTCTTGAGGAAAACAAAAATCATCACTCAATCTTGTAGGAATAAAGGACATGGATGGCACCAAAGAGGTCTACTGAACCAAACACTTTGAAAACCTGAAGCTCTAGAATCACAGTAGCAACATAATGGTACTTTTATATTCATCCATAATGTCAATGCTCTATTTACTGAAGTGTTCATTTTCATTTGTTGGTAATTCACAGATGAGAACAATGGCTCACATGTCAACTATGTCCTATGAACTATTTTATAACAGTAATAGTGAAGATGAGGTCTCTTGTCTCTTTCCCCCCTTAATGGTAGACACCATATTAGCTACTTCAAATGGAAATTGGTTCTTGTGCCATCAAATGTGGTCATGGGCGTTCATATCTATCTTTGTCTCCAAGCTTGCAGTGCTTAGGTTGGACATCAAGATTATATTCACTTCATGCATTATCTGCCTAAGCTAAACTTTTGTGGCTCCAAGCATTAGTGGTAAATATGGTCAATGTTTAAAAAAAATTAATAAAAAAAAACACAAGAAATTGGCTAACCAATTTGTTTGTAAAATGCTAAATTATTTTTTAGTTTTAAAACTTTAACTTATTTTTTAATTTTTCTTTGTAAAAATATTTTAAAATTGTTTTTTATTTTTCTCCAAAATGCGAAAAAAAATTAAAAGCTTCAATTTATCACAAGAATTTTGGCCGCTGATATTTACCTAAAACCGAGTTTTTGACAAGATTGCAGCTCACTTGGTCCATACAAGATGCACATCTAATGGGCTGATACGATCCAGTTTGGCACATTTGGATCCAAATAAATCCAGAGCAAAGATCAAGATAAGGCATGTCAGTTCCCTAGATAGGACCTGGCTTGATTCTTAGGGGAGTCAGCTGCACTTGGGCAGAAAAGTACTGAAATCATCTAAATGTAGATATGTGAAAGGGAAGCTGGAACTTGAATTTGTAACATTGGTTTTGTTTGTATAGCGTGATCAATTTCATGAACATCCATTCTCTCTGCTGAATTGGGGCTTTGCTTACAATTTGTGATGACCTATGTTACATGGATATGGCTGCAGATACGAAGATACAGCCATTTTGTCACGTGGGCACCACTGCAGACGCGGGGATATCGTCATTTTTATAAAGTTTCCAATATGACTTGTATATAAAGATATACAGAATGGGAGTCAAAATTGAGTATCCATGTGACTTAGGCGTTGGCTAACAGTGGCTTCCAATTTCAATAAAAGGCATCTCCTAGAAAGCCTGTTTGTTTAGAATCGTTGATCCTGTTTTCAATAATTCCATGTTTGAGATGGATAGTTGTTTAAATGTGGCGCTTGGTTTCTCTTAAAACGTTATAATATAAGAAAAAAGGCTCCATTTTGGAGTGTGTTGCGGTTTTCCTGACAACATTTTGTTGTTTGAGAGCAGCGCATTGTGGTTTCCCCTACACCTTCTGTTGTTTGGAAGCGGTCGTATCGCCAAAACACTGCATTGGGGATGGAGTTGGCAACCCCGACCCTATATTGCAGAACCATTCATAAGAGGATGTTTTTGGCAACTTCATCTCCAACACCTTCGTCGCTCACAAGAGGATGTTATGCCCAAGACCACATTTTGGCAACACTATATTTTGACAAGACCATATTTTGGCAACACCTAAAATGGTGTTTGTCTACAATTCCATGTGAGGTAGAAAATGATGAATGCACGATTACTTCAATGTGGAATAGAAAATGATGACTCTGGCTAGCTTTTCATCTTATGCGCAAATTTCCAATGTGACTAGCAATATCATTTCTTTTTTAATCCAGTTCTCAAAATAATATGCTCATGAAAAATATGCAGATCCATGAAAGACAGCAGATTGAAATCCACATACACAAGTTTGACAAGCTGACACACCTTTACAAGGGCTCCGCACACCTGATTAGGTGGGTCAGCTTAAGATATTTCAAGTCGAAGGATGTATTGAGTTCAATACCCAGGCGTGCATCCCTTGCTGCATGGTCAAAGCCAACAGAAAACAGTTCCTGTTGGACAGGAGAAAGTACTTGTGGAGTTTTACACCACAGATACCGAAATAGGGCTATAATTAACATGGCACCTCTTGGTCCATAATAAGTTCAGGCTGCAAAGCACCATCTTAAAACAGCAGTGGTGTAAAAAAACAAAGGGTGAAGCTCAAGTCGAGGCTACTGGTTATAGAAACATGTTGGATGGTTGGACTGGCAATGAAAATAGCTTTACTGTTGTTGTTTTTTTTTCTTTATGGTAGGCAAGCTGGGGTTAGGCAAACCCTGACCAGTTTATAATCAAAATTCAAAGACAGTCATTACTCATTCTTTGAAACCAATCAGGAGGTTTATCTTTCCAGATTCTATCCTCCTGGTTCATTTCCATCTGAGCCAAATTCCCAACAGCATAGTTGCTTCCCTTAGATACCAAAATACATTGAAAATGGGCAAAATGAGAACAAAATATCAACTATCTACACTCCCACAGTTCCTGGATGCATCCGGTCTTCAAGCAAATGATTAATGAACGCCAACTACATCATGCCCTGAGGACTCCACCACCACCTTAGGATGATCTGGAATCGAAGCAAGTATTTCCTTCCACACTACCCATTCTCTGTTAATGGACTCACGGGATCGAATAAAATCCATCCCATGAATAAATTGCCGCAATCATGATTTCTGATAGTAAATCCCACACGCCAATGCAGACAAAGGATTGTAAAGACATTAACCTTAACCCAACCAACTTTCGGGGCTCGCCATCTACCAGCACATAGCCAATTTTACGAACAATAGCCTGATGTGATATATTTTGGTCCTCTTGCTCTAATTCTTATCTTTCTTTGATTTGCAAAAGCCTCTGGAGAGATGCCCTCCACTATAAATGTTTGCAAAAACATGAATAGCTTAAAGAAGCAAACTTCCACTCAAAAAAAAGAACCATAAGTGAGTTCTATTTGGAATTGTTCTCATACAAAAATCGCACTTGGGATGATGAACATAAGTGCTCTGAGATTACCCCAAGGGTGGCTTGGCGTAGTGGGGTGAGGCATTGACTGCTAGACAGGCAGTCAAGATTCTATTCACATGTCGCCCCATCTGAGCAAGCCAATGGGTAGCATAGGCCTCGAGGGTAAGGTTTCCTAGCCTCAGAGTTTGATGCTGCTGGCACGACGACCGTAGGTATGGCAGGCTGAGCTAGTGCAACCAGGTCTTCCTGTCTGGTGCGGTTTCTTCAGGTTATAAACTAAAAAAAAAAAAGTGCTCTAAAATCTGACCCAAGCTTTCCAACTGAGTCAGATTTCTAGGGCTCTCAATAGGAAGTTTGATGCACCATATATCGGAGGATCTAGTGACTCAAGGTCGGATCTAGAGTGGGGCCCACACCAGATCCATTCCTCAAGAAAACAAGGGATCTGTCATAAAATGCCTTATATCCACAGTTTTCTGGTCTATCGGCGATTTGCACCAGAAAACCAAGGGTCCTAGATCCTAGGATCGCAAATCCAGATCAAGATATGAGGCGATCTGATGCACTCTGTACGGTTTTTTCAACCCTTCTAAACAAGATGTAGGAAAAGTGATACAAAGTAAAAAATATGTACGGTTTTTTCAACCCTTTTAAACAAGAGAAAATTTCTCTTTGAGTTTTTCTAAAAAGTATATTTTTTTATAAAAAACATTTCTCCAATGGAGGAATGTTTTCACGAAAAATTTTGTGGGCTCTTTCTACATCTCACCACCCACCACCACCATCCATCTCTACCACCATTCATCTCACCACCACCACCCACCATCACCAATGCTGGAGGCGAAGAGAAAGAGGTGGAACTTGGAGGGCTTCATGTCTTCAGGCATTACAAAGAGAGGGGCAGAGAAGATGAAGCCGGACCACCCATCGGGTCATGCAGGTACATGAGCATGGTGGCGGCAGCGCCCATGGACTTGCCGAAGAGGAAGTGTGGGAGGCCGAGGTATGCGGGGAAGTGAATTTGCACCACTGTCCTAGCCCTAGCTTTCAGTTTGGGCTCAGAATAATGACTGAATGCGCATCAGATTGCCCATGGACCTGGTTTTGTTTGGCCTTATCATGAGCGCATCTGCTTGTTTACATCATTGCATGTCACGTTCAAGACTTGGGGGTGTCAAGTGAGCTCACTACATGATTCATACTTCACCATTTTGTGTTTGATTATTGATTTCAATAAATCTAAGTTACGGTTCAACCAGTAAATTGCCGTAATCATAATAGAATTTACCTCATCAGTCAAAATAAACTTTTTGTGTATAGTCTTTCCATTTGATTAATCACTAATACTTGGCACAATTTAATTAAGGCAAGTCAAACGACGAAACATAAGGCCAAATCCGAACAATTTCACTGGTTTCCTTCGATTGAGGACCCACCTCAAGCAAGCATATCCCTCCTTATGAAAGGCTTTCATTGCTAAATCATTTTCTGACTCTAGGATGTGTTTGAATACCTCAGATCTCAAGATCTGAGTTCCTTCAAAATTTTCTTTAATTCCATCAAGGGAAAAAAATTTCTCAAGATTTGAAGGTTATGATCAGATTTTGAGATCTGAGAATCTCAGGTCCGATCCCCCCATCTCAGATTTCAAATCTGACCCTCCCCCTTTTGCCTCACAAAAGCAAGGATCTCAGATCCAATCTACCCACGGATCTGAGATCCATTATTTGATGGCACATCGGATTTTGTCATGAGGCTACCAGATAAGGTCCTTGCCACCTCAGACCCTTTGATCTGAGATCCAAGGTCATCACACCCTTATTAAGCATCAGTTGTTCTACCGTTTCTCCAAAGCACTGAAAATTATTCTCCAACAAAGATTTTTCTACATATACCTTTTGTTTTATCACTGCGTAGATCAACATATTACGCAAAAGCTCAAAGTTGATTGCAGTGAAGGCTATGAAGAAACAGTCCCGTTGCACGTAATGCCACAGAGCCTTAATGCGCAGAAACGATATCGGACCCTCCTTCGTGCATTTCCATTGAAAGCCTGAGCTTTCCCTAAAGTAAATCCATGTATGATCATGCAGTCAGCAGATTAATTCACAATGTATGCCAATATTTAGGTTTGCTTTGCTTGAGAAACGGATCAAGTACCTAATCCATGACCTGAAATATCAACCAAATCAACACTTCAAAGTTACATGGGACGCACTTTTAGCAGAACTTGAGCCATCTGAATGACAGGCTTAACTGCTCTCATTAGCAAATCTCCACCAACTTCATTTACAATGTAACAAGGGAAAATTTTACAGCTAATCAAAGAATGATCTTTTAAGATGGGACCATCTCCGTGAACACATGATATCTACATCAAACGCTTATAACAAGGGAACACAGATGGTTCAAGTTCTGCTAATCCATGGCCTGAAATACCAACCACATCAACAATTAAAAGTTACATGGGAACACACTTTTAGCAGAACTTGAACCATCTGAATGACAGGCTTAACTGCTCTCATTAGCAAAGCTCCACCAACTTCATTTACAATGTAACAAGGGAAAATTTTACAGCTAATCAAAGAATGATCTTTTTAAGATGGGACTATCTCCGTGACCATGATCTACATTAAACACATACCAAGAACACCAAAATTGGAGATCGGATGGCCTAAAGAAAATGAAATCGCACCAAAAGCCAAAACATAGCCTGCACCTTACAATAATCCATTGGGCCAGGCAAGGTGCAAAATTATGAATCTCTTTAGGCCCACAAAACTCGGTGATCAATGGTCCAAATGCAGACCCATATCATAAAAGGGAAGAGAAACAGAAACAATTGTCTGTGAAGCCAAACACAATAATGAGTAACATCGAGTAGCAGCACCTTGTATATCATATAGCTATGAATCTTACTCTTAGTTTATGAACTGGTGGGTTTCCCTCCCACTGCTTTGCATATACCAACTTGAGAAAATCCCAGAGTACAGATTATCTGTATCTCTAACCTTGGAATGCCAGGTAAACATAAAAATGCTCTCTCTCTCTCTCTCTCTCTCTCTCTCTCTCTCTCTCTCTCTCTCTCTCTCTCTCTCTCTCTCTCTCTCTATATATATATATATATATATATATATATATATATATATATATATATATATATATATATATATATCAGGGGTAGGAAATGGAAGCTGTTTTGTAGGTTCTCCCTTTCACAACTAGATCTTGAGAAAAGTAATGCCGAACAAGTATCATCATCACATAAGAAAAGCTGTAGAAGGAAGATTAAAGATGCCATTCAGTAAGAAGCTAAGGATGTGGGTATGGTGAATCATTACATAACAAAAGCACCCACTTGGTGGTGATGGCGTGGTTTGTTTCATCTCACTGTGGTGACTTGTTCTACCCACGACACCATTGACAAAATTTGTATTGCATATAAGGTGTACAAAATCAGCATCGTACATTAAAATTAATATCTATTGTACCTCTTTGTTTTCTTCATTTTCAGGATTGACTACTTGTGCCATCGCCAGCTTCGCGTCTTTGTCAGAGGCACCACCTTCAACCCCTATAAACATAAGTTGCAACTAGTAAAATCAGAAAAATAGAAGATAAACTATCCATAATCAGTAAGTTAACAGGAAACTAGTACATCATACCAGGTATAACACCTGTAGCTGGCAAAGATGAGCTGTGACCACCTCGGCTGTAGCTAGGGGTACCTGCACTGGCTGCAGAGGGAAGCCTGCCTTGTAGATCTTGAGAAAGTGCCCTTTTACCACCTATGTCATTATCATTTCCTATCTTACAAGTTTCACTTAAGGATGCAGGCCTGCTACTTTTGGAAGAATATGTCGTAGACCATGAACGGCCATTAGATCCAGCTAAGGTCATGATTGCATCTGCCTGCCAACATCAAGAAAAGAACTTTGGTTTCATCAAACACTATTTGTATATAAAAATATGATGATCATGCAAAGCAAATAGTCAAAATGATCATTCAATTATTCCTTCAGAAAAACTGGAAAAATGTCAAACTCCCAGTGGTGCAGACATAGGTTCTGCCCAGCTCGGGTGAGCTTGTGCAGCTGTAATATATAGGATTTAAGTGTAATATATATTGCAAAAAACAATCTAGTATAGTTTGTTAGAGCACATAGCTTTCAAAAAGAAGGTTCAGTGTTCAAATCTCATTGTTTTCATTCCTTCAAATACACATGAACCTTTGTGCATAAGCCAACTCAGACTCAGCTCGTCTGGCTTCGGTCAGCTCAAGTATCCGCTTGGGTCATGTCAACAAGCCCAAGCCAAAGCTGGGTTGAGTGGTAAACAAGCCGAGCCCGAAAAGGCTATGTTTGTTTCATTCAGCTCATTTACCAGCCATGATTGTGAAACTGTTATCGCACATTCAAATTCCTTCCAATGAGATTAACCAGGAGAAAACTGTGGCTCTTGGATTTGGTCCATCTCCCAAATCAGCCTTTTAGAGAATGGTGCCACAAGCAAATCAAATCACAATGAAGATAGAAAAATGGGGCAGGACCAAAATAGATGAAAGGATGTTACTTCAGCGTCCTTGCACAAGCAACACCAACTTGATATTGTAGAACTGATTATCTCGAAGTTCTCACATGTTAAGATTCCTTCCAATAAGATTAAACAGGAGAAGACTGGCTCTTGGACTAGGGCCATTGTCTCACCACACTTGGTTCTAGTAGTGAGAAGATTCATTAGCAAGCACCTTGATGCCTATGTAACACGGACTCTTCTAACAGGGCACCGCACCAAAGTTGCACCCGCACCCATGCGGGTGCGACACTTAGACATGGTTTCCTTTGTGTCAGGTGAAGTCAACCATACTGAGGTCCATTTCTGTCCAAAATTAGATTCAGTTAACCCTAACCAAGTCCAGTTTTATCTATATTATATATATAAATGCATAAATGCACACACATACACATAGTGTTAACTTAAAACTATTAAAAATTGTATATATACAGTCACTAGAATATGAGAACTAAAAATATGATAACTAATGTGTGAACTGTGATTATCATGGATTTTTGTTCTTTTCTCTTGAATCTAATTGTACGGATGTGATCTACAGGTTTGGTTCTATAAGAACCCACTCTTGAATCATCAGATTTTGATGCATAAACAAATTTTTTTAAGACTTTAAGATCAATGGCTCATAATCTTCATAAATATTCAAGCATTCAAAAATCATATTTTTTCATCGAAAGTACACGATCCAATGGTTGATTCCTAGAAAGTTCACCATGCCAAGCACATCCACATGGTTAGATTTGCAAAAAGTGTTGGAAATGCCCATATTTCTAGATCTCATATTCTAGTCTCTCTCTCTCTCTCTCTCTCTCTCTCTCTCTCTCTCTCTCTCTCTCTATATATATATATATATATATATATATATATATATATATATATATATAAACCTTCCCCACACCCTTGCACCCAAAGTTTTTTTAAAGTGCTGCATCCGCATCCGCACCCGCACCTACGTGACATAGCTTGGTGCATTGTGCTTCCAGAATATTTCTGTCCTGCCTGTCAGATATACTGGAATCTCTTAGCATTCGCATCATCGATAACCTTTGAGTTATTAAAGGGTTCCGTTTCTTCTCAACAGTAGGTCCTTTACACATTCCATCATGTAACAATCAGCCACTTTGTGTGCTTGCCTTATTGTTAGATTACCATTAGGGAAAAGTATTTGCATAAAGCTCTTCCATCAACCAGGGGTCCCCCCAAAAGAAATGTACCTCTCACATTTCCAGGTTTGATTCCAATTGTTTCTTTAAAATCATCCAGCACTCTAGCCAAGCATTTCCAAATGCCTAATGCATTTTTAAATCTAAATGATTCCTTCCATTACCATGACAAACATGACTGTCTGTATTTACTTTCTAGTATTTAATAGTGTTGCTCAATCTCCATTTTCCTTTATGCAACAATCACCACCATTTGATTGGGAAGGCATTACCTCTAGAAGATTTCAGATTCATATACCCCCCAGCTTGGTAGGGAGAGTTACATGTTTATGAGGAACCAAATGTCTGTCTTTTCACCTTCAACACCCTTCCAGAGGAAAGAGGAGAAGGCCCTTGTGAGTTGTTTCACTAGAAATTGATAGCAAAAAAAAAAGAGATAACATGTGATACTAGCTAAGCATATATCTCTGCAGCCTGATCTTCTAGAGATAAATATCGAGCTGGTCTTGAACAAATCATTTTGCACACACTATCCTCCATTGATGCCCATTGAAATTACACTTAAAATAAGCATACATATTTCATTGGAGCTCCTTGATGCCATAACTGAAGATTGTTGGGGCTATTGATTTAAAATTCTTCCCTGAATTGAAAATAACCAGGCTTCATTTTAAGTCATGCTGCTAGGCCACACAATCAGAGAATGAAGCATGCACACATTTTGTGTCAACCTTGCTTCCTCAAATATTAGTATGTCATATGTGAACTATATGTGGATAAGAGGACAAATGCCTGGAAGTGAAACTCCTTAAACAAGCATTTTCAAATTGCTTTCTACAATAATTGACTTGGCCCTTGCTGACCAGGTTAAAAAGGAGGCAAGGCAGAAGATTACCCTGTTATAATCCCCTAGAAATTTAGAAGCATTCACCCGTTTTTCCACTAATGCAATCCCAGATCAAGACAGAATATCCTAAACCCCTTAGCATCAAAGTATTGCCCAGGCCCATCTCTTCCATGCAATAATTAGGAAATCCCAGTGAATTGTTAATTGTAGATGCTCTCTGATTGTAGAATACACAATCAAAGGTATAGACAAGTAAAAAGAAAAAACAAGTTGGGCATTTTGTTGATGGTTTTCGGTGGTATAAGATGTGTCCTTTATCTAGGTGCATCATAAGGTACTCCAGCATCATAAGTTACAAATGGTGGGGATAGAATTGAGGGCACAGGTAGTTATGGGGATATATGGTGATCAGTTTCACACAGATGCAGAGCTTCACTGTGATGCATCCTTTGGTACACGACTCCACCCACCTCGAGCACTGATACCCCAGATCAAATTCACATGGATTTAGATAGTTAAGCATTTCTTAAGCATACCTCTGGCTACAAGGTGAGGTAATTAGATGGTTGAAAGTTCACAAGGGTGGCAGTTTCTTGGCTTGAGGGAATGCAGGATCCCTAGGCAGTGTTTGAATCCCTGGGATCATGAGATTTGACCCACCCAGGTTGAATGTTATATCCGGCCCTCTCCCTTTTGACTCATAAAAGCAATGATTTCATATCCAAGCAACCCTTGGATCTGAATCCGGCATTTAATGGCATCTCGGATTTTGTCATGGGGACCACGCCATATCAACAAGCCTCTGCCACCTCAGATCCTCGGGTCTGAGATCCAAGGACAGTGAACCCACCCTTAGAGCTTTCTGATCACCAAATTATACACCATTTCACACCCAAATGACTTGCATGCTAGCATTTCTAGTGCTTAGGAGTTGATAGTTCGTAAGCATTTTTCTCTTGGTGACTCGTTATCACTTTCCTGTATCCATATCATATCTCTGTACATTCTTTTGGTGATTTACAGTGATTGTGTGCTAATTCCCTTCTTATGCTTGTATTACTTTTTCATGTTACCAGTCATGACAAGATTCAAGATTCAGTCCTAGACCACCTACCTTCTTCTGTATCGGACCACTGTCCAAAATTAATTAACAGAAGTGAAAGCAAAAGGATCCATTCCATGTATTTGCTCATTATACTAAACAAGGGATAGAGTTTCCAGGTTTTCAGATTTCCAAACTAACTTATGATGTGCTTGCTGGGATCAAGATATCTAGAATAAAAAACTTTTGATAGGAGAAAATCAATCACTCCCAACACATTGAATAATGTCTAGAGAAAAAAGTTCTAGAAGAAGTTTAAATGAAATAAATAAATCAACAAGTAAAGCATAATTCAACAACTAAATCATAAGTAAATCAAGTTTTGTGTTTCTCAAAATTAAGAACTACAGGTAACAATCTTCTTCTGACAACATGCCCTTTCCACGAGAATCTTACACAAATAGGCTCCTTCTAGTTAATTGTAAAAGTTCAGAGACTAGTAATGACACCATATTCATAAAACCACCTTCTAGTATGCCTGCTAAAGAAAGATCCTCAAGGTTAGCACCTTCAGCAAAAGTTATCGCCTAAATTTACAAAATACGGTGTCAGCATAAGCCCCTAAAAAGTTTATTGTTTCTTAAGCATATTCACAGAGATTATGGCAGATATTCCAGACCAAGTTTAGAACAACCCTGCTAAAGAGAGATTCTCACGGCTATCACCTTTAGGAAAAACTATGGCATATGCATATCAATAATACCTAAAAACTTATGGCCTAAATTGTACAACATATGCATACCAGCACCCATATCAATGTGAATTCTATATTCTGATACATATGAGGGTTTTTCTCCTAACTAAGCAAATCTAAACTTTTGTTAGTAATAGGTACAATATTGTCCAAAATGAGGAAAGATAGTTCATGTTGATTGAATCATGCTCAGGAAAGATACTAAACTATATTGTTTTGATGCTTAGCTCATAAAAGCTACTATAACATGGATACCAAGCCCCAAGTGCAATGCAGAAACACTTGTCAACCAATAATCAGGGCAAAAATCTTAACACAGTAAAACATATAAGAACCATTAAAATATTATTAAACAAATTCATCAGAAAATCAATTTCTTTTGAAGGCACTACTACCAGTGTCCAGCAAGGCATAAGACACACATGAGACTTACTAGACAGATTCCCTGATAGTTTATAAATGAACCATGTATGCACACACACACACACACACACACACACACACACACACACACACACACACACACACACACACACACACACACACACACACACACACCTATGTCACATGGGTATGAGTGCGGGTGCAGGTACAAGTACGGGTACAGAGAGTACGATACGGCAATTTCAAAAAGTGAGGATACGGGATCACGACTATCTCTCCATTAGGATCCATATTAGAGAGAGAGAGACCTTTCGCTCCCCCATCCTCGTTTTTATTAAAACAAATTCAAATTCCTCCCCTTCTTTCTCTCTCTCTCGGACAGATAAGAAGAGGAGCAGGTTGAGGAAGAAGATCCGGTACTCTCTCTCTCTCTACTTTTTTTTCTTCCTCCTCTTCCTCTTTCTTTTTCTTCTTCCTTCTCCTCCTCTTTCTTTTTCTTCTTCTTCTTCTTCCTCCCTGCCCTTGGACCCCAGGTCAAAATTCAAAAAAAAAAAATTTGTTATTTGGGTCGGGTCAAGGTTGGACCTGACTTGATCTGGACCAGCACGTACCCATACCCGTGTTGGGCCATGTCAACATGGGTACAGTTGCTTGTTAGACGTGTCTATGTGACATAGACACACACTCATCCTAATTCTGGAAAATTAGCTCAGTATCAACCATAACTACTGTTGCATCACGTTTTGAACACATATCATGAAAAGAATGAATGGCAATAAAGCAGGGGCATGGACAAACAACTCGTTATTAAAAAAGAAAAGAAAAAGATGAATGTCCCCTTGACCAGCACTACTCATAGTACATTATCTACTAGGTAGATATAAACTAAAGTAACTGTTTCACTGTGAGAAATTTCATGTGATGACAAAAGAAGTGAGAAATTACAGATTAGCAACACACCAATAGAAAATGAAAGTTCCACAACAAAAGGATGCTTCATACGGTTGGAACAAAATGTAGAGATTTTAATTCAGCAACCCAACAAAACACATTGATGCAGCATGAGCATACCTTTTTCGGATGAACATCATCAAATACATGTGCCTGTCCAGCATAGAATATGGTCATCTGACGATTAGCTGATGACAAAATCTGGTGACTGTGACCAGAGGATGAAATGGAGATCAGTTACGCAAAATGTCTTTTAGGGCATGATTGCTTACACTTAAAAGAGAATAAACATCTTTAGTATGAAGAGGATGATTCTCAGGAGAACCACTTTCTCATGATTGAGAACGTGAGACAAAATGGTTCTGTTATGGTTGTAAGAGGGAATGAATCACAAAAAGAAAATGATTCCCTATTTTTGAGAAAAAGGGAGTCACAGGGTGGAGGAAAAACATTCAAAGTTGATTCCAAATCACTTTTTGCAAACAGGTTGAAAGTGCCCTTAGTGTAAATATTCTGAAGACCTCAAAACCTGAAAAAGTTGAGAATCGTATGTGTTCAGGAAACATATACCTCGATGGACCAGCAGTTTCAAGTTCAGTAGTTTGAGGTCCAGGCTTTTGTCTACTACCACTCGGCATCACACCTGATGAATTCTTATCAGCTGCTGCACTAGCACAGGCAACAACATTCGTAATCCCAGAACCCTTCATTCCAGTTCTTGAACCTTCGTCTGCAGCAGGTTGAGTAACAAGTGAAGGGCCAGCACTGTTGTCCCCATAAACATATGTCCCATACTGGTTGTACTGACTAAGACGAGGATGGAACTTCACTGCAGGCACTGTATTGGATGACATGATTCGATCCAACTTGGACACAACAAAATCTCTCATACTCATTGGTGGCTGTGAAAGAGAAGAACCAGCAGAAACAGTTCTTGGTGGTTGCATCGCATTCAAAACTTCTTCCTGATGTTGTATAACTAATCTGTCGTCTCTTGTATCGTTTTGGTACTACATGAACCAATCATCATTTTCAGATGCAAATTGAAATGGTTTTCAAGTATAAAGAAGAAAATCACTAAAGTGTAATGTTTATGTCCTGTAAGGTCCTAAAGTACAATACTTTCCAGATTGCCAAGGAAAATCCATAACAGTTAACAATGACACTACTTAAATGGAAAAGGCTAGAAAAAAAGTGAATGGTCAGTCAAATTAAACTGACTAAAGTTGAATCGGTTCTACCTTCATCAAGCTCGTGTTTTCTACTGCATCTGCGCCCACAGATAACATCCTACCTCTCACTGATCCCATGAAGTTCGAGTCTGAATTACTCCTCTTCCTTCCAGAGAATCGGTCCAACACTGAGAAGTTAGTCATTTGTCCATGCAACTGAACTCCTTCAAAATTGCTCCCCCCTTGCCTCTCTACGCAGAACAAAAAACCAAAATAGAACAAAAGACATAACAGCAGTAACACATCATGCAACAAACTCATACAATTAGATAAAGAAAATAAGCATTCAAAAGGCAAGAATGCAAGTAGAAATTTCCGATGGACATGCAGAATCGACTGCCACAGTGACTAAATAAATTGAACGAAAAGAAGCAAAATCATGTAAATTATCCGCGCAAGTTAAACACAAAAAGGGATTAACCATGAAAATCAGAGACTAAACAAATAAAAATTACAGACTATGCACGCGAATCCTCAACACCAACAATCCAAAAAGAAAAAGAAAAAGCAGATTTTCAGGTATCCATCCCAAGGTAATAACCACTCAAAGAAGGAAAACTAAAATCAAGAAGAATCCAATTCTCACATACCCACAATCCTAAAAATCCAAAAGAGCACAAAAAGGGATATGAAAACCCCATACTTTCAATACCCATAAAAAAATATGCACATTAAGAAACCAAATAAATTAGAAGAAGAGGGAGAGAGATTGAGAGGGGTGGGGGGAGAGAGAGAGGAAGAGGTACCGGGAGCAAGGTCGGAGCCGGCGCGGGCCAGCAGCTGGGCGGCGCCGGAGGATGCTCCGACCGACGAGGCCTCCGGAGGATCGCCGGATGCGGCGTTGCTGGCGGCCGGCAGCACGGCGGAGGAGTCCGTGCAGCTCATGCCTAGGAAGTCGTGGAAGACCGGCTGTTGCTGCTGCTGTCCGTCGCTCGCCATCACCAACACCACCTCTCCCTCCTCCTCAACACCACCCTTCCCTCCTCCCTCCTCACCCCACTCATGCTTTGTTCTCTCTCTCTCTCTCTCTGACACAGCCGTGTCAAGGGAAGATGGGAGAAAAAGAAGAAGTTTTTTGAAATAAAAAATATTTTCGAAAGAAAAGCAAAAAACGATTCACAAACGCCCAGGCTTTTTCTCAGAACGCCATTGCCAATAACAATTTTTTCTCTCTCCTCTCCCTTTTTTTTTGGCCTTGAAAATATTCTTTTTGCTCCTCTTCCATTGAGAGATCGCGTGCTGCCGAGAGAGGGGCAATGGTGTTTTTATCATAGTTGTAAAATTATGGTTTGGTACAATCCTCATAGACCAGGTCTTTTTCTGTGAAGTTGTAGTATCGACTCGGTTATGAGGATCGGTGAACCAATACGAGTGAGACACGGTCCATGTGAGCGGACGAGGTTTCCCATGAGAAAAAAAGCTCCTAATTACTAATCTAAATGGGTTCTATTCCATTCAGCCCATTGAATATGCCTCGAATTTTCCGGATTCAGTCAACCAAATCACATCTAATTAATAATTGGATTTAGATTTAGTTTGAGATTTTAATCCCAAATCTGATGGATATCTGAATCCAATTGTGTTTATTCAGTAAAGGTTACATCCAACCAGATCCAAACAATTGGCGTCCTGATATTAATGGGTCTCCTTAACCAGGAAAAGGAAGCAAAGAGAAAGGAAGTGTCATTGACAGCCATGCTTGGGATCTCAACCCTACCAGACAAACCAAGCTGGAGCCTGAGCTGTTTTTGACCTCGGCTTGTGGAACCCTAAACCAAGCTCAGTTTGAACTCGAACAATTGTGTCCATATTCATGCCGCGCCAAATTATAAATACATAATTCAAAGTTCAAACTCCACCTTTTACCGAGTTCTCACAGACAAAATATGTTTTTTAAGTTTTAAATTTTTTATTTTTTTTAAATTCACAATAAGTTTGTTAAGATTTAAAATCATATCTTCATAACATTAAAAAAGAAGCATGGTTGTGAGATTAGTCACGACTGGGAGAAACTTCAGCTGACCCGGGACAGGTATCGGACCGCTTCGAGTCGTTGGGAACAGGAGTAAATGATTGAACCCGTTTTGATAGCCCACAACAAGTGCCAGCAGTGGAGGGTCAATTTCGTCAGAAAAATGTGGAGCCAATAGCCGTTGGCGTTACTTTTGGGAGGGAGGTTCCTTTCTGTCCTTGACTCATGGTAAAGGGGTAATTTCTGATTATTCTCCGTTCTCCCTCCCATCCCCTTCCCTACCATAAATACCGTGGGAACTTTCGCACTAATTCTCGATTCAACACGCGGATTCATTGTAAGAGTGCGTGACCCGACCCGACCTGACCCGACCCGTCCCGTCCCGTACTCTTTGGAAAGGGAGTTTCGGTTCGGATCTCTCCCTTGGTCGTTGGTACTGACGCTCTGTCGTGTCGTGCTTGCTGCCGTTGAGTGGACCGAATCTGGTTTTGGTGCCATGCCTGGATCCTTTTGAAACTTCAATAAATGTTTGTCTACATTAAATAAAAAGTTTTCATGATCTCACCCAAATAAACACTAAAAAGTTTACTCACCAAATGTATGGTCACGTGTGGATGGTGTAAAACCCCAGATCTGAGACTCATACCCCCAAGGCCTATGTTGAGCATTGCCTTGATCGTAAAATAGACAGCCCATGAAAATGGAAACTTGATGGGCCCGTCTAGCTATTGTATGTCCCTTACTGCAAGGTCGAAACTGGGTGTACTTCTCATGTAGGGATGGCAGTGGACCCGGGGAAAGCGGGGCCCCGCCTCGCCCCGTTTGGACCGGGGATGAAGGGTATGAAAGGGGGATGGAGGCGGGGGTGGAGGATAAAATCCATCCCCGCCGCAGAGGCGGGGCGGGGGTGGACGTGCACTTTTCCCCACCCCGCCCCATCCCCGCCACGATCCCCGCCCCGCCCCATCCCCGCCCCATCCCCGCCACGATCCCCGCCTCATCCCCGCCCCAACCCCGCCCCGACCACTTTTCCCCGCAATATCCCCGCCTCATCCCCGTTTGGACCGGGGATGAAGGGTATGAAACGGGGATGGAGGCGGGGGTGGAGGATAAAATCCATCCCCGCCGCGGAGGCGGGGTGGGGGTGGAGGATAAAATTTTGAGGCGGGGCGGGGGTGGAAACCTTGTCCCCCGCCCCGCCCCGCCCCACTGCCATCCCTGTTCTCATGGGACCTCCAGTTTTCCATTGACAAAAGCTGCAAACAAGAAACATGTCAATGGAACAGTTTTTCTTTGATTATTTAAAAAGTAAAAAAATGAAGACAAATAGTATCATTTTTGTTCATTGGAGAATTAACCCAGGATAGACCCAATTAGATTGGACTCAGGTATAGTGTCACGAGTTAATTTTTTGAGATCCCATTCGGTGTTAGGCGAACTAAACCTAGCCAGCCTGATAGCTCTATGCCTCGCACATTACCCCGTGGTTGCCGAAATGATCACTGGCACTGCACATCACCCAATGCGCTACTTAGACTGATGTTCGGCCCTATGCACCACCTCATGCACAGCGACCTATGGCTATGTGCACCATCTCATGCACGACGCCTTAGTGATCTTCAAGAATGTATGAAAGCAGTTGTTGTTCGTGTTCCCAAGAGGGGCGACACTCACACCTCTCCGAACCAACAACAAATCAAACAACAATGTCGCCTCACCAAGAGGATGACACAACCTCTTAAAAGAGTCAAACAGGAGACTTGTGGGTACTTCACAACAAAGAAAAGGTCATTGTCGAACCCAGCCTTGCAGCTAGTTGATAGCTATTTGTCTTTCTGAGCAGCGCTACCCAAACCACTCAACAATGCTGAGACACTCATTTGCCTGGCCCGTGCCACTATGCACGGTTGGGACCACCTAATGTGATCTTCGAAGAAATTAGCCATAACCCATATGCACCTTCGTGAGCACCAAATGCTATGTGTGTGATAATCTTATCTTGAGTTGAGAAGTACTTAACCAAATCTCCAAAAACATCTTTCAATCTGTTGGCCCAACATAATGCAGAACAACACTGTCACACCAATGCCAATACCATTTCTCATCGCTTGTCATACTACAAACGCAATGCTCGCTATTACGCTTGATGCATTTTTCACTCAATGGTGATTGTGCCATATTTTCGGCCCTCGAAACACTTGATAGTTTACACACATCTACCATATGTATTTGTCATCTACCTGAACATTGAGTGTTCTCTATCACTTGCATGACTGGTTGTACCAATGATGTTGTCTCGCAACACCCATTGCATACGACAATGTTCATCCTCGCTGAGACTATGCATACACATCGACCCCAAACACAGGGTATCCTCTTTCACCCATCTTCCAAACGGTGCTTACGAGGTTGGCTTGTAATACTCTCTTAAACCTAACTATTTGACTTTCTCATCGAAGTTGGTAATTCTCTTTGATCTCGTTTCACCTCATCCCTCTCCAACTCGAAGCCCTCGCTCTAAAAGATCTAACATTAACAACAAAGCTCTTTCTCATGTGCACACTCCCTCGTACGCAATTACATCTTTCCAACTTTGGGCACCCCCTTTGCCTCGACTCCACCAACACTCACCCATACATTGATTGTTGAAACCATAAAGTTATTTTCATGGGTTTTTTCATCCTTGACTTTCCCTGGAAGCCCTCATCGACCATTCGCTGCCTTAGTCACTTCAAGTTTCGTCAATTCCATTCGGTAGAGATCCTCTCACAGGATATGTCTACACGTCACCCATTCGGGTGTCTTCGGTTTGCCTTGAGAGCCAACATCTAAGCGACAACCGAAGAATCCTCTTTGTACTACCCTTAATCATAAGCAACAACCGAAGAATCTGTTTTGTGTTACCCTCAACTACGAGCGATAGCTAAACATTCACCTTGCTCTGCCCTCAACACGATGAACCTCTTGCTCCAAGGTGCTCCACCAGGCTCCTCCTTAGTGTGAGCCCCTAACTGAAGATCTGTCAACATGTTGCGTCTTCCTACACACTGTTCTGTTGGGTTACCCCTTCTGCATGTTGCTTCCTCACAAGAATAATTTTCTTTTTGAAACATGTAACCATCCTCAAAACTTGAAGCACCCTAAACTCTTAAGTGTGCGTTGCACCCACTCAATTGTCGACCAGTGCCACTCCCATGCACCTAAACTTCTATCTTGTGGTGCATTCTCCTAGCATCACTACATTGTTGTCACAACTCTCAACACGTCACGTCTCATACCATGACACACTTTAAGCTACTTTGACAACTGATAAAAAAATTCTTAAAATTTTAGATCCCTTTAGATTTTTAAAAACAAAAATAACAAGGTTTTTATGAAAAATATTATTTTTTTAGAAAATAAAACCAAAACTCGAATCCAAAGTTGAGATGTGGGGGTTGTTCTTCAAGATCTCGCATCTTTTCTCCTCCGTTAAGCACAGATCAACTGGATCAGAAAACTCTAATCTTCATTTTTTGGGTGGTGGCATTGTGAAAGTACATATCTGAGGTGCAAACCTACAAAAAATATGAGTTTTGTGGTAAAAATCATCAAAACTCGAAAAGGAATACAAAATCGAAAGTATAACGGTGTTAGGGCTATCAAAACTTAGAAAAATGTATAAGATAAACAAAATAAAAGATTAGAATAACTAAATCTCACATCGGGTTTAAGTAGCCCTTTTTATGTTCGACGAGCATGAAAGCACATACAACACTTCGGTTTGGTTGAAGCTCCAAATGAGTGTGAGATAGGGGAATTGGGTTCTAGACTAGGCTAGGTCGACTAAGCTAGATGAGGCTAGGCTATGTTCGATTCTGCAGAGATTTCGGTAAGTAAGGGTGTTAGGAGAGAGAAAGTCCAAATCTTTAATAGTGGTGGCCCTCCTATTTATAGTTTTTTTAATAGATTCAAATATATTTTCTACATATCCGAGATCTGAACAGATAGATGGTCCTTATTGGATAGGTTTGAAATAAATGGCTAGGATTAGATCTAGGGATTGTTGCCTTAGGATAGAGCTTTATTTTTTGTAAAATAAGGGGATTTTGACTCAGAATATTTCATTTTAAGTTTGGAAGGTGAGTGAGCGAGGACAAGAGTGGTTTCATCCAAAGGGCATGCAAAAAAAGATGGTTGACGATAAAAAAGGTGCTTACGAAAATTCTTGCTAACAACACATTTTTTGTGCTAATGACAATTCTTAGAGTCGATAGCGATAATTTATCATTTTTGGACCCTTCTAATGACACATCAAAAAACTGCTGACGACACAAAAAATCTACTAACAACAAATGTAATTGTCATCAACATTTTTGAGCAGTTGATAACGATAAATGTAATTGTCTTTATCAAAATCGAGTAAAATAAGCCCAATAGGTTAACTTGTTTCGATCATAACTTCCTATCTGAATGTTAGTTTGTGGTAATTTTTGATGCTTTGAAAGGCTAACAATATTTACTTTAATTTATTTTTTAATTTCAAGCTAAATTTAATGATGTGCTAAATAAAAATGTGGTCAAATTGAACCTTACTTAAAAAATATGTTTTTTACTAAATAAGTTACGTTGTTCTGGTCATAACTTTTGACTCTGATATCGTATTGACCTAATTTTTGGCTCATTGAAAAGTTAAGATTCTCTAATTTGATTGATTTTTTGAACCAAAAACTTGAAGATATAGTTTTGAAAGAAAAAAATAAAATTAAAGTTAACATAACTTTGAAATGAAGCCCAAAAACACTGGATTTTGGTAAGTGGCTCTTGACATGAAATGAATTGGTCTGAATTTGTGTCTACATGGAGTCACCAATATTCTTGATGAAGAATAAAGCACCATTATCATAGAATGAGTTGCTCTACTTGAAACTTCTGATCAATGTTGGGCTCAACTCATCGTCATGCTCTGTTAGCCATAATATGCCAGTGAGCCTCTCTATGATAAGGAGGAACAAGTAAGGTGAAATAGGATCACCTTGATGAATACCATGAATACTCCAAAAGATATCACATGGTTCTCTATTAACCAACACAACAAAGGAGTCGTAACACACTCCATGATCTTGTTCACCCAAAACTGACTAAATCCAAAAAAGTTCAGAGAGCTACACAATAAGCCCCAGTTAATGAGATCGTAAGCCTTAGCCAATCAAATTTAAAATGGATGTTGTGTTGAGTACTAGACTCCAATGAATGAATGATTTCATGTGCAATCAAGATGCTCTTATAAACTACATGTAATTATTAGAAGTTTCTAAAAACCTCAAAAGCTCAACTTAAAAGTATGCAACTAAGCAATTTATTCATGCTTTCAAAACTTTATGAAAATTTTCTTTTATGTTGGGTTGGGTACCTTGCCCATGATGGGCGAGATCCGGACCTGGACCATATTTGAGGAGGGAGCGGTTTGGAAACCACCCACCTCCCCATTTGCTCGGTTATTCCTCATCTGCTGGAACACACAGAGAGAGATCTTTTGCACAGGGAGTGCACGTTTTGAAAAGTAAGAAGAAGAAGACGGTGAGGACATCTTCATGATGATAGTGCATCATGGGGCACTTGGATTCATGGATTCATCATTCTCTCCAAGTGAGGGCACGCATCTGTTGAGCAAGATGAGCATCAACGATTGCTTTTATGCTTCTGCTTCAAAGAGGGTTTTTTTTTTCCTTTATTGGTATCAGATCAACATGTTTTTTATGTCGTTTTGTTTGCAGGTGTATCCCTCGTGTGCACGTGGTTGGAACCACATGCATGTGCGTTCATGTTGAACACACACGGTGGGGCCACCATACAATAATAAAAAAAAATTGAACGTGCGACAATGGCCGCATGGCCAAGGTGAGGGATCGGTCGGCTGTAGAGCTCGGGCCAAGCCCAGTGGCTAGGCCGCAGGCCTGACCTTTGGCCAGGTGGGCCATTGCAGCGTAGGCCGCAGGCCCAGCCTCCGGCCAGGCCCACTGCGGCAGGGTCGTAGGCCATGTTTTGATTTTGGGGCCGGATCCTGGCATTCAGCTAGAGTCCATGTGGTCAGAGGCCCATGTCCTGTGGCTGGTGTCGCAGCCCTTTTTTTTTGTTGAGCTCCGATTGGGTCGGGGATACCCGGACCCAGTCTGAGGTAATTATTATATTTATTTTTTTAAATTTTTTGTTTTAATATATATATATATATATATATATATATATATATATATATATGAACATACTATTGAATGAATGTGAATGAATGTGATATGATCATGTTGATTATTTGAGGAGTTTGAAGTACTTACTCCATGAGTTAATACTTTATTTATACAGTTATAATACAGTTTAGATGAATATAATCATCTTAGGGAAAGTAAGAGATTATTATGAACGTAGTGAGCTTTCGATTCTATGCCCTGAGAGAAATTATATATTATCTAATCATGTGATTATGACTGCATATAGATGTGCTAGTGATTAGATCACAACATGCATGAATAACATAATTGTGCATTGTATCTTTATTAGGACATGGTTGCGTCAAGCAAATCCATAATGGACCTATCATGAATTGAGAAACTGAATGGTGATAACTATGATATATGGCATAGGAAGGTTCAATTTACACTAAAGGAGGTTAAGCCTTTGAAGGTTCTCAACCATATTGTAAAATGACCTGAAAATAGAAATGGGACACAATCTCATAGGGACATAGAAACCTATGAGAAATAAAAGCGCATGAATATTGTTGTGTGTGTCAACATGCTATGTTCTATGTAGGATGACATCATGTGCCAATATGAGCATTATAAGACTGCTCAACAAATGTGAATGGCCCTTAAAGATAAGTTTGGGGAAACATCAGCCACAAAGCTTAGAAGGTTGACCAATAGGTTCGATTCCTACATGAAGTTCCCTCAGCACACTATGAGCTAGCATCTCAAGGAGATGACAAATATAATAAGAGAGGTCAACAGTGCATGACATATCCTTACAGATGAACAACAGGTCTAGGATGTGGTTCGCTCTCTGCCACACAGTTGAGAGCATATAAAAATTAATATGACCCATAACGAGAGTATTAAGACTTTCAATGATATTGCCCGTCATGTAGAGCTAGAAAATGATCACTTAGAATCAGCTCGACCATCTAGCATGAAGGCATATGTGATAGAAAGATCGAAGAGGCCAAAATCTTTTAAGAAAAAATTTTATGGACCAAGGAAGTTCAAGAAGGGACAAGACAAAGAGCAAAAAAATAAGCCTTATCAACGCTCTGGGAAGCGTGGTAAAAGAAAAAATAAAGCGAATGCAAAATGCTTTAAGTGTGGAAATTTGGGTCACTATGCTCGTGAATGCCATGAGTATGAGAAGGTACATTCTTTTATAACTCCTGATATATGTGTCAATGTTTGTAGTTGTGCACTCATTATTGAATCTAATCCTATGTGAATTTTAGTCTCAGGAGCCACCGACCATGTGACCAAAGACTGCACAAACTTTATCGAATACAAGAAGATGACATCTGGTTCGAAGTGGTTGTTCCTAGGGAACAACACTAAAGCAGAAGTCAAATAGATCAGGACCTACAAATTGGATTTGGGAGAAGGATGATCTTTATTATTACATGATGTTCTGCATGTTCTAGAGATTTGATGAAATTTGATTTCAGTTTCTTCTTTGTCTATGTTAAATTATAAACTTGTGTTTTGAGATGTCAATGTTGACATCCTTTGTGGACAAACTTTAGTTTCTTCTGATTTCTTGATGAATGGTTTATATGTGTTGGACACAGAACTTAAAAGTTTGAATGTTAGTGATGAATGTTTTTCTCTTGTTTCAACTGCTAGTAATATGAATATGGATATATCTATATGGCATGCTTGACTTAGATATATAGGACAAAAGAGAATGGATAGGCTCGCACGAGAGGGTCTTTTGGGATCCTATGCGAAGATTGAAATGTCTATATGTGAATATTGTCTCGCTGGAAAAGAGACTCAATTGCCTTTTTGAAAAGGCAGTTAGAGCAACCTATCCTCTTCAATTAATTCATTCTAATATATATGGGCCAATAAATATGGCAGTGAGGCATGGAGCCTCTTATTTCATTACTTTAATTGTTGATTATATACGATTTAGTCATGTGTATTTAATTTCACATAAATCTGAAGCATTGGATTATTTTAAATCATTTATGAACATGGTAGAAAATCAACTTGATCGTAGGATCAAAGCTTTGAGAACAGATCATGAACGTGAATATCTATTCAAACAATTTAAGGAATTGTGTGATGATAAATGGATAGATAGACAATTGACTACTCCTCAAACTCCGCAATAAAATGGTGTTGCAGAAAGGAAGAATAGGACCTTCTTAGAGATGGTTAGGTCCATGATATGGCGCATACAAATTTACCCATTTCATTTTGGGGTGATTGTTTGTTGACTACAACCCATATATTAAATTGTGTACCAACTAAATCTATTTTTTCAACTTCCTACGAATTATGGACAGACAAAAAGCTTGATTTGGCTCATCTCAGGCCTTGGGGGTCTAGTGCATATGTCAATGATCTTTCCCATCAACATGAAAATTAGGTCATCGGGAAAAGAAGTGTATCTTTATAAGATATTGTAAACATTCAAAAGGAAATGTATTCTTAGGAGAGAATACAGATGGGAGTATTTCTGAGATAGATTCTAGAGATGCCACATTTATTGAGAGTGGTTTTCCTAAAAGAGAGGAGATAAAACGTAACTTCCAATTCTATGAATTGGATGATTCAGATCAGTCTAAAGAGATTGATCATCATGTTTTAGAGACATAAGAGGATGTGTTTATACCACTATTGGATAGTGAGAATAACACTCAAGTGGATATCAACTTTGATGAAGATCTGGCAACTCAAAAGAGTTTAAGGAAAAAAATTCTTTGTTGGAGATTCCAAATCGAAGGGAAAGCCTTTGTGGTCATGCTCCAAGATGATAAGATACCTAAGAGTGTTAGAGATGCTCTATCTTGTTCTAAAAGGGATGAATGACACAAGGTAATGAAAGAGAAAATGAAATTCATGGCATCCAATGAGGTCTGGGATCTTGTTAATCTTTCAAAAGGAAGAAAACCTATTTGGAGCAAATGGGTTCTCAATATTAAGAGAAATGCCGATGGATCTATCAGGCGATACAAAGCATGTTTGGTTGCTAAAGAATACACACATATGACAGTGATAGACTATGAGGAGACATTCTTTTCTGTGGTCAAATTAATCTCTATTCATCTTTTGTTAGTCATAGTGTCAGATATGGATTTAAAATTACATCAAATGGACGTTAAGACTGCATTCCTAAATGGAAAACTGAATAAAGAAATATACATGGAACAACCCGAGGGGTTTGTTACTGCTGGATTTGAGCACAAAGTATGCAAGCTCAAACGATTCATTTATGGATTGAAGCAGTCATCCAGGCAGTGGTATTTAAGGTTTCATGAGACCATCATGAGCAATGACTTTGCTATGATTGATGAGGATCACTGTGTTTATCTTAAGCGATGATGTCCAAAATTTATAATTCTAATTTTATATGTAGATGATATTTTATTGGCTAGTAATTATTTAAAGTTTCTGAAAACCATTAAAGAATTGTTGTCTATTCATTTTGAAATGAAAGACATGGGTGAAGCATGTTTTATGTTGGGCATAGAGATTAAAAGAGATCGTTAAAAAAGACTTTTTATCTTTCACAAGAGTCGTATATAAATAAGGTCTTAGAACGATTTTATATGCAAGATTGTAAACCCATAGATACTCCTACTATAAAAGGGAATGATTTAAGTCTTAAGGTATGTCCAAAGGAGTAAAAAAAAATAGAAGCTATGTCTAAAATCCCTTACTCCAGTGTAGTAGACAGTCTGATGTACCTAATGATGTGCACCCGACCTGACATATGTTATGCAGTAGGGTTGGTGAGTAGATATCAAACTAATCTAGGACAAGCGCATTGAAAGACTGTAAAGAGGATTATGCGATATTTTAAAGGCACATCAGATTTAGTTCTTTGCTACCATGGTGGTAACATGTGTGTAGTAGGCTATACAGATGCAGATTGGAGCGGGGACTCTGATGAGCGTAAGTCTACGTCTGGCTATGTGTTCTTGATGAACAATGGTGCTATATCTTAGTGTAGCAAAAAGCAGACGTGTGTAGCCTTGTCCACAATGGAAGTTGAATTTGTTGCAGGTTCGTTGGCAGTGTAGGAATGTGTTTGGTTAAGGAGATTTATCAAACATTTGGGAGTCACTTCTAATGAAAAACTGTCAGTGACTTTATTCAGTGATAATCAAGCGGCAATTGTGTTTACCAAAGATCTCAAGTTTCATAGTAGAACCAAACATATAGACACGAGATGCAAGTATATGTGCGGCATTATATCTAAAGGCAAGGTTGCCTTGGCATATGTTAATACCCAAGATATGGTGGTAGATCCCTTTACTAAGCCGATTAATAGGGATTCTTATGTTAAGCATGTAAAATCTATGAGTATTTATAAAATTTGATATGCTAATATTATTCATATTTCTTTTATGATTATTGTATAACATGTTGCACATCTATATGAGTATGCTACCAGGTTTGAGATAAATCTTCTCACACGGATTTATCGCCTTAAACACTGCTTGTGAGCGGGATCAGATGAGATGTAACAAAATCTAGGGTTGCTAAATTAATAAGCATGTCGAATTTTAGGGATATCGCGTGTTAATAACTCAAAAGAGTGGGAGTACAATGAGTTAGATATCTATCATATATACGCATATGGGATACATTGCCCTAACTGGATTAGGATGAGGTCTCATGTATATTTAACTATATGGAGAGACTGACCTTGCTATCTAAATGTCAAGGGTAACCTGGTTGACCAGATCTGACGACTTGGATAGACATTGCATGTGAATGTGTATCCTAAATGACTCAAGTTAGTTTTTCAAAGAGGAACTGAACCAATATAGATCTGTACGAATAAGAATTTATGATGTATGCATACACTCACTAGAGTGAGATAGTCTTATCGTAATATCTGAGTCATACCATGTATGTCGCACCATAATTATAAGTTGACCACAAAAGAAAATGAAGAATGATCCCTGCTTTTTCATTGTGTGAGTCCTTGATATATATATATATATATATCAAGGACTTCATTCACCACAATGTCCGCATGAGCGAAAACACTCATTTTCAGCATGACCCGATCTGCTTCCCTTCTCTTATGCTTCCTAAATACTTCATTCACCAAAACATGAAAGATCTGTTTGGATGCACCAATTTATGAATGAAAGCTAGATGTGTCAAAATTTGTATCGTAACATAAAAAAATGTCACAAAATGTCTTTATTTGGATGTATAGATGCATGCAAACACCTTTTAGACAAGGTAGATTTCATGAACTTTCAACATTAGGGGCGTTTAATTGCACAGACAAAACTGAGACACTATCTATGTCAGTGCAGAAAGTTGGAATTGAAAAAGGTTGCATCATTTCATATGCATGTGACATGGTGTTAGGCAATGCCTCTGTTGTTGTCTCTATCCAAGTATGTGGCTCATTAACATCAGGATGGAATGCTTAAAGTGGGTTCGTACCACATCACCTATATTTTCCTTGAATAATTTCTTAGGTTTTCTTTCTTTTCAATTATTTTGTTCATAGTGAGGGTAGTGGAGAGATCCCAGTGGGACAATGTGGACATGGGCCCACATCGAGCCAGGAGCCCCACTTTCTGTTGCCCAACCTAGACCCTGTAGCAGTATGCCAAGTCACTACTGGCTGTAGGGCTGGTAAACGAGCCAAACGAGCTGAGCTTGGGCTGTTCGTGCTCGGCTCGTTAAAGGATACACCCCAGCTCAATCACGAGTTTGCTCATTTAAAAAAAAAATATTTTAAAATGCTTTTTTAAAGATAGATATTATAATATATATAATATAATATAAATATAATATATAAATAATACATATATAAAACATATATAATATGTATATATATAATATAAGTATATAATATATAAAACGAGCCTATACAAGCCGAGCGGAGTTTTCCATGTTTGTTCTCGGCTCATTTAGTTAAACGAGCTGGCTAGTATAGCTCAGCTCATCAAGCTCAATTTCTGAGCCAAGCTGAGCTTCTCACGATCCAAGCCGAGCCAAACAGGCAGCTGCTCGTCTTGTTTCCCAGCCCTAACTGCTGGTCAGTCTTTAGGGATTGTCACCATCCATTCTGGTGATCTATGTCACAAAGATACAGGTGCTATCTGACACGAGACACACGGTGTGAAAAAATGATTTTTAACAAAAGAGACATGAGGATAAAGTTTTTTATTTTTAATCAATGATTTTTTTTATACATAAAATGTATTTTTAGTGAAATACTGTTAAAATTTATTAAAATATAAAGATTATATCCATACTTATCATGCATTTATAAATGAGAGAGAGAGAGAGAACATTAACAATAACTTTTATGTTAATGCATTTAAAATGTTTATGGAAAATAGTCCCATATCGATAAGCCAAGGCGAGTTCAAGGCTCGCCTTAATTTGTCTATAAAAAAACCTAATCCATTTTACAATAACGTATTTTTTTCTTTTTTTAATCACCTGTTAGAGCCCGAATCGGGCCTGGACCTGAGCCTGACCTGATTAAATATTGGGTCAGGCTCGGCCCAACTTTATTTGTTAGGTTCTCAAATTGAGACCCAAGCTCAAACCGAATCGGTTTCCCGACCTCTTGGCTACCCTACCACAAGCTCAATCCACTGGTAAACGAGCCGAGCCTGAACATTCACTGTTTGTTAGCCCTAGTTAGGGGTGGACATTGGGCCGGCTCGCTAATGGACCCGGCTGGTCCGGTCAACAGCCCGGTTCTTAATGGGTTTGGGTTTGGATCGAAGCCCATGGCCCAACTGGCCAATGTAAAGCCAGCTGAGTCTGACCTGGCCTAAACCCATTTACTTTTTTTTATTTTTTAAAACTTATTTCTTAATTAGTGTAAGTAAGTTCTCGTGAAACAAATTAGGTAAAAAAATAGTAAATTTTAAAAATTTTATATTATTAAAAAATTAATAAATAATTCAGGCTCATCTCGCCGGCCCACGGTTTCGGTCACTCAAGGAGAATCCCACGAATGACGTTATGCCAAAAAAAAAAAAGGGGCAGTTGCACAAAAGGGGCAGTTGTGATGGAATCAATGGGCATTGATGATGTCAAAACAATAATTAGTAGTGATTTGGCATATCATATGATCCAATCTCCCTAGACCTATGTCACAAAGATAAGAGCAACTTGAAGTTTGAAAAAAGGAAATTTCAAAAATGGAAAATGAGAATAGGAAATTTTAAAAATTTAATCAATAAAAAGCTATTTTTTGATATTTTAATACTTAAAAATCCTTTTTATTGAAATATGTCAACAAGTAATAAAAATTTTAAAATAATAACAGTACAAATCTATTGAATCCGTGTTCACTCGTGTCATGGTGTCACTGAGAACATGCAGCCAAAATGGTGTGTCCCTGTGATATAGTCTGTGCGAGAGAGAGAGGTCTAAAATCTCTAAATTTGTTGTCTCATCTCCTACCTTCTGCAACTAGCCCTTATTTTTTATGATAGTAGTTTGGTATTTTGTAAGATAAAATGAAGAGTGATTGACGGGGAGAGCTGTCATATCTTCAACGTGTTGAAGATTCTACATCATCTTTACTATCTCATTGTATGCCAGTAGATGAGGTAAAAATTTGAAAAATCGGGTTAGTTGACTCAAACTACTCTATCAATGGTTATTTGTAAGAAAGAATTGAAAAGGCATTGGAAGAGCTGAAGAGGTAGTTTTAAGAGTTTTCTCTATGGAAAGCAAAATTAGCAAGTATTACCACTAGAGGGCTTTGAGTTCTTCACCCCCATCGGTTCTTCCTCCAACACAACTTTAAAGGAGTTTCAATTTGGGGTATACACACACACACGCCAAAGGGGTATCATCGAACCCGCCTTTCAGAATCGGATGCGCAAGGCACGTCCGAGTGCATTAAAAAAGAACATTTAGTGGCTAAATGTCCGGGTAGAAAATTGGCCTTTAGCGTGGTTACAACCGCCGCTAAAGACCTATTAAAAGCAAAAAAAAAATTGCACTGCTGATTGCGCATGCAAGAAGCGGCCCAAACACATCCGACTTTGGTAGAACGAGATGGGTGTTCGACAATGCACCCATCTCTTTCGAGAGCAGGTGGATCCTACTCGTATTGAGCTATAGTAAAGAGGGGTGGGGTTTGTGGTTGTAAACTCAGGGCGAGATTGGTACTGCTCTCATCACACACTCTCTCTCTCTCTCTCTCTCTCTCTCTCTCTCTCTCTCTCTCTCTATATATATATATATATATATATATATATATATATATATATATATATATATATGAGTTAATATTTGGTGCCATGAAAGGCATTGAACTATTGAGTACAAATTTTCTTTTTTTCATATCTTTTAGATTTTTTTTAAATGGATCCTATGGACGTAAAGGAGTTTTGAATAATTTGATATTGACATGTAAGTAGGTTTTTTAAGTGTTTAAAAAAATCAATGGCTTACATTGAGCTAAAATTTGTTGAATAAAAAAAATCATATTTTTTATATTGCAATAACACGACCAAGGTTTGATTCATAACAAACAAGCCATGTTTAACACCTTTATGCCGTCAGATTGATTCAATAAAGCTTGAACCTATGATTTTCAACTCAATAATTTCGTACCTTCACTATATATATATAAACATTAGTTAATAGCGTCATTACATACAAACACGAATCTCGATGCACAAATTGTTTTGATTCAATTTGACCTTATGAATGGATTCAGCCTGTTAAAAATAGCGTCGTTACATACAAATTGTTTTGATGCACAAATTGTTTTTGACCTGAAAAAGATTTTCACATCGTAGATCGTTGATTTTTAAAGCATTATAAAAACCTGTTTACTTGTAATCTGACGATTAAAGAGTCAATTAGTGTAAAACATGTCAATCGCATTTAGGTTAGTTTCAAGAAAAACAATAAAAAAATGAAAAAAATACAAACAAACAGGCGTTTGGGGGACCGTTCAGCACTTTGGACGGTTCAAACCGTCCAAACACATCTGGACTGTTCCATTAGACGGTCCATATGTATTTGGACCTCTCTCTCTCTCTCTCCGCCTTCTACCTTCCCGAATCCCACCGCCACCCTCCTCATCTGTAACTCCTCAACAGCCACCAATGACCACCACTCCAGTGGGCGGCCACCGGTGGTCAGCGGCGACCACCTGATAGTAGGCCACCGGTAGCCACCCATTGGAAATGTTTTTTTTCTGTTTTTTTATCTGAAGGTAAACTCCATCCAACAGTGGCCACCCAACATTCATGCCGCAAGTGGGTTGGACCTGGCAGTAGATTTCCGGTGGCCACCCACAGCAACAATCTACGGCCTCCCACCAGTGGATGTACAGAGAGAGAGAGAGAGAGAGAGAGAGAGAGAGAGAGAAGCGGTAACAAAAAAAAAGATCACTGCCGGTTTGTCTCGCCGGCCGATCGATAGGCAGCCGTCGCATTGGCGGCCATCTACCGGTGATGGAAGGCAGGGAGAGAATAGAAAGTTGGAGATGGGCCGGGACGGAGTGGGGGCGTCTATAGAGAAAGAAAGAGAGAGAAGCATAATCAGACAGTCCTCCTTGGGTTGGACGAGTTGGACCGTCCAGGTAAGGGTGTCAACTGGTCGGGTTTGGTTCAGACTCAGGTGAAACCAGACCCAAACATGATTTGAGATGATGGTATCCAGTTCATACCTGGGTTCAATCGAACCCACCATAAGAAAAATCATATCCGGATCCTATAAAGATTACATGAACCAAACCCAGACCATACCCCATAAAATAATACTTTTTATCATTTTTACATTGAAAATTTGTGGATCTTAATCAAAGCTCAGACGGGGCTCTCGAGTCTGCCATGAAATTTTACAAATCATACCTGGCTCCATATATTAATCGGACCCTTACACAGATTCTAATCAGGCCTTCTTATTTATCTTTGGTAAGAGCATTCAACCCATTGACACCCCTACATCCAGGTATTGAACAGTCCCAAAATTTTTTTGGGTTCCTAACCAATATAAATGTTGGCTATAGGATAATAAAGTCACCTCAATAACCCATAAAAAATGGGATGATTTGTTCACACTCCAAAGACTTTTGAATGTGAACTTTAAGTATCCTTTTATACAAGGAGATATACTTTGCAGTGGACATTTGGCGGAAGGTTGATTAACATTTCAGGCATGATATCTTTAAATATTATGACAAAAAACTCATTTACATAAAATCCCACAAAACATTTCGGATGAGCAAAGATTATTCACTCTAATACCAATATATTACACTGTTTAAAAAAATTGAATTTGTGTTGAATGCACCGATGGAGAAATCAGAATCGGGCCCGATTGGTAGATCTGGATTGCAACAGATGAGTACTTTAAATATTGTCTAAGAACTCGAGCGGACCAAACCTACTGGACTTAGGTTTGGGGCCTGCGGGTTATGGGCCTTATGGTTTGCACCGTTGTGGGCACGTTGGGTAAGAGGCCAAGGGATTCACAGGGTTACAGTAGAAGGGGTACTTGTAGGTTCATGACAAATTAGGTAGCTAAGTAAGTTCAGATTAAGCTCAGTGAGTGGTTCAAGTATGAGTTTAAATTCAAAATGGGTAGGGTCTAGTCTAGAGGGTCCAAGGTCTGTCTTGAAATATGTGCAGAAGTCTGATATACATTTTAGAAGTCTGAGTTATCAAGTTTGGCTTTAGAGAGGGTTAGTGGAGCCGAAACGATCAAATCTGCATGGTGTTTTCTAATCGGTAAGACTATTTTTGGGACTTCGGTTCCAAGGGCTATCACCAAAGTATGGTGAGGCATCCTAGGGTAGGTGATGGAGATTTAGTGAGTGAGTGTAGGTCTAGATAGGTATTGGTCCATTAGAGAGGTTATCGGTAGTTTGGAATCTTTAGAACTGTCCAAATGAGTAGGATGGGTTATCCGCATGATGCAGTTTTGACTTTTGGGTCCTAGAAAATAGGTAGAAGCTTGACTAAGGTTGAGAATGTAAGTCTAAGGTTGAGCAGGGTTAATATTAATTGGGTTAGGTATGGGAATGGATTAATTCGCCTGGATCAACCAAGCCACAACTGAGATTGACACGACGCTGGCATTTTGAAGAGGACTAGGTGACACCAAGATATTGCCATCGGTGAGCCTAGCTGAAAGACGACTTGGACCAACTTTGGATAAGAGTTCAGGTAGAACTGAGCCTAGGAGAAAGAAGAGAAGACGTTAGGAGTAGGGAAGTAAGAGGGAAGAGATGAGAGAGAAACACCTAGAGAGAGAGAGGGAGACATCTAGAGAGGGTGAGAGAAAAGAATTCATAAGTTTCACAATTGTATAATCATGTCATGTCATAAACTAAAACAAGGTGACCCTGGGCCTCTGTTTAGAGTGTTTAGTCTGGGTTTGGGTCAGCCCCAATGTAAAAATAAAATCCAAAGCATAAAACCTATACACCCTCTAACTACCAAAATAAGACCTAACTAACAGTTAGATTTAGACTAGGATGGAGGTCAGTTAGATTGACTATAATCTTTCCCTAACTAGATTCTATCTAGACCTAAATCTTACCAAAATACTAGTTTACAAAATAGGAAACACTGACTTGTTGAAACCATGCACCCTTTTTGGAAAGTGGGAAAGAAGGGGAGATGTCTCCCCTATTTTTGGAAAGTAAGGATACCCCCACTTTCATTTTCTCTTGTTTCTTCTCTTTCTAATTTGGCAACCCCATAAACCTCACTTAACTTGCCTTTTTATCTTTCAAATTGGGGCTCCCATGAGCTCACTTGCCTTATTCTCCTTAATTATCACTACAAGAAAATTGTTAATTAGCGACAGAAATTTGCGACTGATTTTTTCCGTCGCTAATTAGCGACAGATTAGCTAGAGATACAATCTGTCACTAATTCGCGACGGATTCGCGAGGAAACAACTTTTATCGCTAATCTGTCGCTACTTAGCGACGGATTAGCGACTGCAATGTTTTGTCGCTAATTCTTATTACAAGAACACCATTTTAGCGATGGATTTAGAGAGGGAACTCTGTCATCGCTAATCCGTCGCTAATTAGCGACGGCGTAGCGACAGAATATATTCCGTCGCTTTTTTGGTATTTTGATTTACGACGGTTTAGCGACGGAATTATTTCGTCGCTAATTGTCGCGTAAATCCCTAATCCCATCCCTCTTTCTCTTTTTCCTGTTTCGCTGTCTTGCTCCCGCCCGCCGCCCTCTCCCTCCCGCCGCCCGTCGGCTCTCGCCACCGCCCGGCCGCCGCCGCTCGCCAGCCGCCGCTCGCCAGCCGTCCACCGCTCGCCAGCCGTCCACCGCTCGCCAGCTGCCGCTCCCCGTCAGCCTCCCGCCACCGCCCGGCGACGCGCAGGTAATCATTTGCATCTGCATTTTCTTCTTCTTCTTCCTCCGATTCCTCATCTGCATTTTCTTCTTCTTCCATTAATTCTGTATAAAACAGAATAAATAAAAAACAAAAACAAGAGAAATAAAAATCTGATTGATGATGAAGCCTGATTCTAACGCCTCTGATATTTGGTATATGAATATGAAGGTATAGAGACTTATGGCTCTATATATTGCTTTCTCTAAAAAAAGTCTTCTGGTTATGTTGAAGACACATTACTACTTTATTGTCTTTCGTATCATTGTTTGTTGAGTGCAAGATCTGTCTCTACTTTTTAGTTCATGCAGGCCTTGCTTACTATTATTGATTATTTGTGCATCAATTTGATAGTATCTCTGTGTATATTCTTTGTGCATCAATTTTTATAGCATCAATTCATCTCTTTGTTAAGACGAGGAAATATTGGAAGATCAAGAGGTTTGGAGTCCTTCGCTTGCCCCCACAGGCTGTGACGTTTCAGTCGATTGTTATTAGCTTACCATAAACTACTCGGAGTTCAAATTTTTATGATGTTTCTTGTTGTTTTAATGTGGGTCATGCATGCTTTGCCAAATCACCAATTTTTTTTTTCATATTTTGGAACAATGCCCTTCATTTGGAAAGTTTGATTTCAGTGCAAAAGGACATTCTATCAAGAATTCCAAATTACAAGCATAGTGAGAAATATCGCGAGATTTATGAAAATCTCACTATAATATTGCCTGAAAGTTTAAAACTGCATTTTCTCACGAGTTTTTCAAAATATCGGGAGATTTTTGAAAAAACACAACTACCATGATTTAAACGCGATATAAATCTGATTGATGATGAAGCCTGAATTCATGCATGCATGGTAGTATGGAGTTATTGATTCCTAATAGTCATACATTGTTTGATTAATTAATGTGTTCCTAACAGCTATTGGTTCTGTTTGGTATGTGTCAATTTTGAGTTTATGCCTAATTTATGCACAAATATACCTATGTCTTGTTTGATGTCAATTTTTTATTTTTTTATCATTGTTGAATTTCCTGCTTTTTAATTGAGTCAGTTCCTGTTTGCTTTCTTTTTCAGCATTGCATTACCTGTTTTTCTTTTCTGAATTTTCAGTAATTTTCTGTCTGCTTTACTGTTTACATTAGGTATAGTTTTTAGTTTTTTTTTTTCTGTTGCTAATTGTTCCTGTTTTTAATTTCTGGTTCTAATTTCCTGTTTTTAATTTTTACCTGTTTTCTTTTCTTTCATTCAAAATTTTGTTTGTCCAGTTTTATGTTTCATGCTTTTATCTAATTTTTTTATGTCTATTTCATTCAAATTTTATTTTCCTGAATTTTTTTACAAGTTCATTTTTCTGTTTTCCTGTATTTCAATTTCCAATTGTGTTTTTCTCGTTATTTTCTTGTTTCATTTTTTTGTGTTTGCTTTTCATCATTGCATTTCATGTTTAGATAATTCCTTGTCTGCATTTCTTGTTCTGCTAATTTTTGTTAATCTTTTAGTTTTTCATTCTTGTAAAAGTTCTGTTTAGTCTTTTTGCTTCCTTTGCATAAGTGTTTGTGTTTCCCTAATTAGCTTCAATATTCATTGCAGTACATTACTTGCACACTTTATTTCATCGCATTTCATCATTAGATATATCATCAACAATTTAGTTGTTTTTTGCATTACATAAGTGTTTGTGTTTCCCTAATTAGCTTCAATATTCATTTTAACACAGTGTTTTTTGCAGATTTCTCAACGGAACTCGCTTGTGCCCCGCCACCCGTGGTAAGTAAGTGACAAAAATAATGCAAATCGGGTAAATACCCGTGGTGAGTAAGTGATGCAAGCGCATCACATGTTATTTAATTTATTGAATGTAACACTTTATTGTTCACACACTCACTTAGTTGTTGATATCTAGGACTGCTTTGTTGGAGTTCGGAGATCATGCTGAGCATGATTTTAATGTATGAATATGGAAGTGTTCTTATTTTTGGAGTACGGAGTCCATGCTATGCATGGTAGTAGTTAGTGGGATATTGAAGTGTGTTTGCTGCAGGTACATGTTTGACATTTGTTTGATATGAATTATTTCGATGTATTGCAATGTTTGATGTGATTGTATCCATGCTTACATGTAGTTACTTTCAATTTGATTATGTCTTCCATGTGAAATTGTATACTGAAAGCATGCTTCAAATGAATGTATCGTGTCATGAATAGTTTGCACATGAAAATATTAAGTTATCAATGCATGCATCATAATTCTTGTGATTGTATGACATCATGTATTGCATGATAAATTTGATATTTTCTTCATCATAGCATTCTGATGGTTCTCTTTTAACTGGTTAGGATACTATTCGTAACATCATACGACAGAATGACTGCAAACCGTGAATGGATGTACCGTAGGATAGTGGACAATGAGTTATCGCATGAATATATGGATGGTGTTGATAGTTTTATTGAATTTGCAACGTCAAGTGTCAGTACGGTAGATCCCACAGGTCGGATTAGGTGTCCCTGCAAGATTTGTAAGAATAATCAATTTGTAGAACCTCATGGCGTTAGACATCACCTATACAGGAAGGGTTTTGTGAGTGATTATCAAAACTGAACGTTTCATGGAGAAGAATTTAGAAACGATTTTGATGCACGGGTGAATGTGGTGCACGATAATCCATATACGAATTTGATATTTGATGCCGCAGGAACAGAACTGGGTTCTGCTATGAGTTCTAGTGATGTAAGAACTGCCGTAGATGAAGAATCACCAAACGATGCAGCTAGTAGATTTTATGATTTACTTAGAGATGCTGATGAGCCACTTTGGAACAGTTATGAGAGTCACACTATCTTGTCTGCAGTTCTTCAACTAATGAATTTGAAGTCCGAGTATAATTTGAGTCAATCATGTTTTGACCGTTTGTGCATGATTGTGAAGAGTATGTTGCCTAAAGATGAGAAATTGCTACAAAATTTCTATCGTGCGAAAGTTATGGTCAACGCTCTAGGTATGGGTTACAAAAAGATTGATGTTTGTCCAAATCACTGCATGTTGTATTTCAAGGAGCAGGAAAACGACATATCATGCCCGTCATGTGGGCATCCTCGGTTCAAGCCAAAGACAAGAGGCAATGGTAGCACGAGATCAAAGGAAGTTTCATACAAGTCGCTCCGCTACTTTCCTATCACTCCTAGATTGCAGCGATTGTATATGTCTTCAAGGACAGCTAAACACATGAGATGGCATGCAAATAAAGTTCGACACGATGAAAACAAGATCACGCATCCTGTTGACGCTGAAGCTTGGAAGCACTTTGATCGTACTCATCAGAACTTCGCAATGGAAGTGCGAAATGTTAAACTCGGTCTATGTACAAATGGATTTAATTCATTTGGGGGTAGATCAACTCCATACTCATGCTGGCCAGTATTTGTAACTCCATACAACCTTCCACCAAGCTTGTGTATGAAACGTCCAAATCTTTTCTTGTCTCTGTTGATCCCTGGTCCGACCTCACCTGGCCAAAATCTTGATGTATATCTAAGGCCATTGATTGATGAATTAAAAGTACTGTGGGATGACGGTGTTACCACGTATGATGCCCACAAAAAGCAAAATTTCAACATGAAGGCCGCTGTTCTATGGACAATCAGTGACTTCCCTGCATGTGGTATGTTATCTGGTTGGAGCACACATGGGAGGTTGGCTTGTCTGTATGGAGGATTCCAAAGCTTTTAGATTGAGGCATGGAAGGAAGCTTTGCTAGTTTGATTACCATCGTCGATTTCTACCCAGCGATCATCTGTTCCGACGTCAAAAGAATGCATTTAAAGCAGGCACAACTGAAACGGAAGGTCCATCCTCAAGATTGTCCAGCATAGAGATTCTAAGAAGATTGCGATACTTTCCAGATGTATTAACAGATGCCCGCAGTCCTACACCCTTCCGTGGATTTGGGAAGGATCACAATTAGACGAAAAAATCTATTTTTTGGGAACTACCGTATTGGCCGACCCTATTGATACGACATAATTTGGATGTGATGCATGTAGAGAAAAATGTGTTTGATAATGTGTTCAATACAGTAATGAATATTAAAGGAAAAACGAAGGATAATCCGAAGGCCCGTATGGATTTAAAATTAATATGTAAAAGACCAGAATTGGAACTCAAAGAGTATAATGGCAAAGTACTGAAACCAAAGGCGAAGTACGTGTTCGGACCTGATCAAATAAAACATGTATGTCAATGGTTGAGACAACTGAGATTTTCAGATGGATATGTCTCTAACATTGCTCGGGCTGTGAAGATTGACGATGGACAGTTATATGGGTTGAAGAGCCATGATTGTCATATCTTTATGCAACGATTGATACCCCTAGCATTCCATGATATGTTAGACAAACCTATATGGGGGGTATTGTCTGAGTTGAGCGAATTTTTCAGAACATTGTGCGCATCGGAGGTCGTTGTATCAGATGTAAAGAATCTCGAGGACTCTGTCATCACCACTGTTTGTCTGTTAGAAAAGATATTTCCGCCAGCATTTTTCGATGTTATGGAACATTTGATCATACATCTGCCATATGAACTAAGGGTTGGTGGCCCTGTGCAATATCGATGGATGTACCCATTTGAAAGGTATATGTTTTTTTATATTTGTCTCTTTAATGACAGATATTTAAAATTTGAAATGTATATTCTTGTCAGATGCATGTTCGACCTAAAAAAAAAGGTTCGTAATAAAGCAAGAGTAGAAGGCTCTATTTGTGAGGCGTACACTTTAGAAGAGATTTCAAATTTTCAGGATAGGGGATCTTCGATTCCAGGTCCCTCTCAGGTATAATCACATATTCAGTTTTTTGACTGCCTTAGAGCACATATGAGCATGCTATAATAACATATAGAGTTTTTTTATTGCATTAGAGCACATATGAGCATGCTATAATCACATATAAAGTTTTTTTGTCTGCCTTAGAGCACATATGAGCATGATAGAATCACATATAAAGTTTTTTTGACTGCATTAGAGCACATATGAGCATGATGGAATCACATATAAAGTTTTTTTGACTGCATTAGAACACATATGAGCATGCTATAATCACATATTCAGTTTTTTGACTGCCTAAGAACACATATGAGCATATTATAATCACATATTCAGTTTTTTGACTGCCTTAGCACACATATGAGCATGCTATAATAACATATAGAGTTTTTTTACTGCCTTAGAACACATATGAACATGCTATATATCATTTATGATAGAATCACATATAAAATTTTTTGCTTTGCCTGCCTTAGAGCACATATGAGCATGCTATATTCACATATTCAATTTTTTGACTGCCTTAGCACACATACGAGCATGATCGAATCACATATATAGTTTTTTGCCTGCCTTAAAGCACATCTGAGCATGGTAGAATCACATATAGAGTTTTTCTAGATGCCTTAGAACACATATGAACATGCTATAATCACATATTTAATTTTTTGACTGCCTTAGCACACATATGAGCATGATAGAATCACATATATATATATATATAACTTTTTGTCTGCCTTATAGCACATATGAGCATGATGGAATCACATATAAAGTTTTTTTGACTGCATTAGAGCACATATGAGCATGATGGAATCACATATAAAGTTTTTTTGACTGCATTAGAACACATATGAGCATGCTATAATCACATATTCAGTTTTTTGACTGCCTAAGAACACATATGAGCATATTATAATCACATATTCAGTTTTTTGACTGCCTTAGCACACATATAAGCATGCTATAATAACATATAGAGTTTTTTTACTGCCTTAGAACACATATGAACATGCTATATATCATTTATGATAGAATCACATATAAAATTTGTTGCTTTGCCTGCCTTAGAGCACATATGAGCATGCTATATTCACATATTCAATTTTTTGACTGCCTTAGCACACATACGAGCATGATCGAATCACATATATAGTTTTTTGTCTGCCTTAAAGCACATCTGAACATGGTAGAATCACATATAGAGTTTTTCTAGATGCCTTAGAACACATATGAACATGCTATAATCACATATTTAATTTTTTGACTGCCTTAGCACACATATGAGCATGATAGAATCACATATATATATATATATATATATATATATATATATATATATATATATATATATATATATATATATATATATATAACTTTTTGTCTGCCTTATAGCACATATGAGCATGATAGAATCACATATAAAGTTTTTTTGACTGCATTAGAACACATATGAGCATGCTATAATCACATATTCAGTTTTTTGACTGCCTAAGAACACATAAGAGCATATTATAATCACATATTCAGTTTTTTGACTGCCTTAGCACATATATGAGCATGCTATAATAACATATAGAGTTTTTTTACTGCCTTAGAACACATATGAACATGTTATATATCATTTATGATAGAATCACATATAAAATTTTTGGCTTTGCCTGCCTTAGAGCACATATGAGCATGCTATATTCACATATTCAATTTTTTTACTGCCTTAGCACACATACGAGCATGATCGAATCACATATATAGTTTTTTGCCTGCCTTAAAGCACATCTGAGCATGGTAGAATCACATATAGAGTTTTTTTAGATGCCTTAGAACACATATGAATATGCTATAATCACATATTCAATTTTTTGACTGCCTTAGCACACATATGAGCATGATAGAATCATATATATATATATATATATATATATATATATATATATATATATATATATATATATATATATATATATATATATATATAACTTTTTATCTGCCTTAGAGCACATATGAGCATGATAGAATCACATGTAGATTCTTGTTATATGAATTTTTTTCTGTGGTTTGTTTTTTATTTACAGGAAATATAAATTGTACAGGAAATAGAAATTGTACAGTTCTCGGTATTTAATTTTCAAATAAATTTTTTTTTTAATTTTTTTCATGTTTGCGACGGATTAGCGACGGAACCATCCGTCGCTATTCATATTAATCTAGCGACGGCATAGCGATGGAAGTAAATCCGTCGCCAAGCCGTGGTCGCCGTTTAGTACCGGCGGATTGGCGACGGAATATAGCGCTCGTTATTCCGTCGCAATTAGCGACGGACCTGGCGACAGAATAATTCTGTCGCCAGTTAGCGTCGAAATATTTGCGACGTAAGCATACTGTCGCCTCGTTGTCGCTAATCCGTCGCTAACCATGTTAGCGACGGATTAGCGACGGAATGTGGTCGTCGCTAATCTACTGCTTTGTTGTAGTGTATAGTGTGGACAATTGTTAATTAATTTTTTTCTTAAGAAGAAGTCATATCAGCAGCCACATCACCTCTTTGGATCTCACTTTAACTCAAAAAACTCTAATTGATTGGATATGGTGGCATTTTGATCTTGAAGCAATGGATTAGACCTTTTCTCTGAGTTTTAGACCATAATAGTTGAACATGAGACAATAACCCTTGAGCTTAAGGAGTAAAAATTGCAAGATTTTCAACAAAAGAAAAGAAATCCAATAACAAAGATGCCTACAAAAGTTATATAAAAAACTAAAGTCTCTTCTCTTGCTTGTTTGAGACTGATGGTTGGTCATCAGCAATACTCTTGTCTCCAGGGAACTCTCATGTGAAACAAGTTGCTTATCTTATTCTGGCAAAGCGAACACAACATATCATTGAGCACTATCAATAGATCAACATGACCTTGGCTCAAAGTAGTCGTAACCCTCGAGTAAGGAAGCTTTTAGACAAAATGTCTGCTAATTCAACCCTCACAAATATTGCATTGTCTCTATCTTTGGATTTTTCTCCTGTGAAGAGAATCTTAGTTTTAACTAAATTAAATTTTGAGCATGTCGACTCCTTTCTTATCAATTGAGCTTTGCACGCTTGATAACCGAGCGGGGCATATGTTGACACCCAATTTTTTTCGGTCCCCAACTAACATAAACATTAGCCGCGACATAGTAGAGTTACCTCGATGAATCATAAAAAATGAGATTGTTTGTTCACACTTTAAAGACTTTTGAACATGAACTTGAAGTATGAGGCTTCTTATACAAGGAGAGACACTTGACAAAGGACCTTTGGCGTAAGGTTGATCAACATTTCAGGTGTGATACCTTCAAATCATTAGAGAGAGAACCCATTTTCATAAAACCACATAAAATATTTTAAGCATATTTTAAAGCATTTTTTGCCAAAATCTGGTATTTAGTTTTTAAGACTGCATTCTCCAAGTATTTTCATATAAATTAGAGGTTTGAAGCTTTTTAACCAAACAAAAATCACTTCGATCCGACTTCAATATGAAAAGTTATGAGTAAAACAAGTTTTGTTTTGAGGAAATAGTTTTAAAGTCAAGACCTATTTTAAACATATTTTTGACTAATCAAATTGCTAAATTTGACTTCTCACCCGAAACATATTTTGTAGAGGAGCACGTCAGGTTTGTCGATCAGATTTACAGTTAGAATTTAACGAACAAATTACCAAACAATACACAATGTAAGGACCCTAGGTCAGCATGGCTGAAACCTACTGACAGAGTCTCATTCCTTTATGTGTCTTTTTAAAGAGATAAAATTAGCGTGGGGGATTCCCAACCCTATAAATAGGCTCCCTCACTCTCATTTGCTTCCCATCTTTGAATGATTTTTGAATCTTCAATATTGTCTCATCTAAGTCCCTTTGGTTACTCCTTTTCAGAATTGTTCCATAAAAAAAATGTCCCTTTTTTGGAAGATTTGTGGGCTTTGAGATCTTGGGTGAGAAAAACTTTCCTTGATTCCCAAATCTCTCTCTTCTTGAAGTGTCTTATAACCTATGTAACCTTCAACTTTTGAGGAGGGGGCTCCAAGGTAATTTTTTATTTCTTTTTAATTTCCATTAAGAATTTTATTTTCTTGCATTCTTGGGAATCTTTTTTTCAAGATTTTGGCTTCAACCAATCAAATCTCGCCACATCATTTATGGACAGATTTAGATCTCTGAATCTTGAATATGTAGAACCAAGGTCATATTCACCAAAAAAACTTATAAATAGGGACCCCCACTCTCTAGTTCAACATTTATAACCTAAGTAAAGAAACTCTATGCACCTACCATTCAACCTAGCTTTCTAGAGCCCAACACCCAGACTCTACCCATGTGAGTATAGCTCAATTGAGCCCACCTAGCCTAGTATAGATCTAGATCCTCTATCTCAAAGTGTTGTCAGAGTCTCCTTGCACTCATATACATTATAGGAAAACGCTACCAAGTTTGAGGTCATATTGGGCTCTTTTTGTGCTTTGACTTCTTTAAATTTTATTAGAAGTGTGAATTTTCCTAATTTTAGCATATTTGTTTGTGTTTTTGTGTTTTTCCAAGCCTTGGTAGTGGCTCACACCATCAAGCCCATTTGTTTTAGGACCCACATACAAGGTACAATCATTCATAAACTAAAGCTCAATTGTTGAGATTACCTGAGTTCGACGTGATGTGATACATAGATCTGGAGTCTCAGAACCAGGTCTGGTCGTGAGAGCTTGATATCTTCATTGCTGCAAGAGCCTAAGGAACGTCTTCAGGTTGATACACTTCATTGAACCTACACTAACAATTCAAGGCATTATGGTTGGGAATTCCACAAATTTGGCATATGACTTTTTGTTGATACCCATTTTTTTTTAAGTCCCCAAACCAACTTTGATTGTGAGTCCTCAACACCAAGTCATGCCATGACTCATCAAAATTCGAGATATGTTCATTTACATTTCTCGGTCACACGAAACCTCTTTATCTTAGAATTTTCAATTTAAGATCCATTTTCATAAGTAGGAGAACCCTTTTCCCCACCCTACCATTTTACAAACGGGCTCGAGACACTGCCACCATGCTTGGATCATCGCGAGAAAGGGGTTAGGATTTTCAAGAAACCTGAGTAAGTTTCCCTCTCTCTCTCTCTTGTACTTTCCTTACTTTCTTTAATTTTCTTAGAAAATCTAGGTTGTTTGCATACGTTGTAATTGAGAACACACATTTTTTAGATTGGAGTTCGCTTGGGTGGGTCCACCATCCAAACTTATTTCACAAGTGTACTTTCCAAGGTTTACGAAAGCTCAAGAAAGCATTTTACAGGTAAAGATCTCAACCTTGATTGAGTCATCCCTTACCACTAGAGAAAAAATACTCAATCTCGTACCAAGCAAGCAAATCCCATCACCATTTGAAAATAGATGCGATTTTTACAAAAAAAATTCTAAAAATCTTTTTAAATCTTTAAAAACCCTTGTTGATCAATTTTCTCATCAACAAAGGCAAAGTAAGAAACAAATTAGAAATTAGTAGAAAACGACACACATATCCAAGATATCAAAGATACATGAAGCTTGAAGCATTGAGGAAGCATGAGCATAACGACACATAAAAGTTACAGTTAAAACTTGCGTTGTTAGATGAATTTTATGCATTTTTATCAGCAATATTAATCGTATAAATTATAATAAATGTGTTTAATGAAATTCTTTTAATACGAGAAAGACAACTATAACATAAAGAAATCATTTTCTCGTCGGACAAGCTAGTTTTCCCATTCTTTACGAGCGAACTTCTTGCAAAGTTTCAAATGTAAAAGAAGCACGAGGTTTCATGCTTCCACGTGTACGCGAGCGCTATTTCTCAGCTTCGTCTTTGGGTCAATTCTTGAAAATGCATTACTTTTGTGCATGTGGCAGCACCAAAATGCAGGACTGATTCTTGAGGTGCTACTATGAGTTGCCTCGTTATTCTTTTGCACTAACAAATATTAGGCTTATTATTATTATTATTATTTTTTATGACGAAGAACCCTAGCCGAAGCGAGAAAAACTCCGAGTGGGACCTCACGACCACCTTGCCTTATATGGCCCACCTCTGAAAGCAATATTAGACTCATTATCGTTCACTACTTTTGCCTAGAAATTTTGTTGGTGTTGAGAATGGTGGCCTTGTCAGTTCCAATATTAGCTCTCCCTTTGACTTTATCTCTAAACTTCCTCTCAAGAAAAGGACAAAGATAAACCTGTTCCACCATAATTTGTCCCCTAGACACTCGGGCCTAGGAGTTCAAGTGGGTCGGATTTTGTGGGATCTTCGAACTGAATCCAACATACTATTACTGGATTATTGGATATAGATACAAAAATTAGATCAGAATGTATATTCAAATCGGTTTTATGATCAGACACTTTTTTCAATTCAGATCAGCATTTTCGATCAGATCTGCATTAATCCTAACCAATTTTAAATGTAAACCATTTGTTTTCAACCTTTACTCTCCCGATACAGTATCAACATTTAAAATCAGATCCATACCCAAAATCTTCTAAACAAGATCTTGTTCATATTAATTTGCGCTTGCTGGCCCAGTCAGGTTACTGATCCTCCCTACTTGGAGCCAATGGTTGAGTAAAGATCCAAAGTAATAGATCCAGAACCGAAGCAGCCAAAAGAAAAGCAGTCAAAATTAGGAAAGGTATCTTCCGAGTTTCCAAGTGCCTTTTAATTGGAAAGAGAAAAGATTCTTATTCATCGAACCAATAAATTAATACCTTGTTCCCATCAAATACCCACTCCATTAGAATCCAATGTTGACACCAACTCATCAAATTCTATAAAAAAATGAAAAAACGCCTTTCACATTATTCCTTGCATCAAACAAAAAAATAAATAAATAAAAAAGAAGCAAAAGGCAATTAGCTTTATGTGTTAAGAAAATGGAAGAAGAATGTTTTGTCATCTTCAACTCGGACATGCTGATTGCCCAAATTGCGTATGTGGTTTTGGTTATCCATAATATTAGTTTTTTCTTTTTCCTGAATAAATTATGAAAATGAGATATGGTTTTGGTATTGCTAAGCTAAAGGTATTTATAATAAAGAAATGGGATAAGGTTGTTCTCATTTCCTTAGTCCTTACTGGGAGGGCCTTTTCAAACATTCCTCCCCTAAATGATAGTCTCGATTCTCGAAGATGTTGCCAAAGCATATATATATATATATATATATATATATATATATATATTGATAATTAGAGCATGAACTAAGCATTTTTTAAATTTATTTGTTAAATTCAACCCTTACAGCTGTATTCAACATAGTCCATTTGCTACGAACCAATCATGATTTTTTGTTTTTTTGGGATAGGCAAGATGGGGTTAGGCAGATCCCGACTAGATTACAACTAATTTACAAGAAACAGAAGAAACCAATGTTGTTAGTATCTTTATCGGTCCTGAATCATTTGGCAACAGATTCAGCTGTATCGGCCCGATATTCGATACTCAAGTGAATCATTCTGTATCGGCCAAAAATTAATAAAAAATATTACGTATCAGTCATAGCATGACACATATTACAACTATTAGAAAATATTAAAAAAATACATTTTAGTATTTTTATATTTATTAAAAAATAGCAAATTCAGAAGCGAAGCATATTAATTTCTTGCTGATATAATGTGTATCGACTGATACACACCGATGCTAATAACATTTGAAGAAACCACTTAAACTTGGAAGGAGACCAGCCTGGACATAACGGATCTGGGTCTAACCCATTGAGTGACCCGGTTTGACACCATTAGTGGGCCACATAATGGGGAGTTAGTGGATGGGAGTTACATGAATGTGGAGAGACCACGTTCACGTAACTACCTATTTCCCCCATTATATAAGTGGGGTAGGCTGCCATAGGATCTGGGTCTGATCTATTTTTGGGGCCGGATCCATAGGATTTGAATCTACTTGGGCCCAGGTCAAGATCCAGACCTATTAGGAATTCAGGTTTGGATCTAATTCGGGTCTGACCCGGATCGTATGTGGATCGGGTCGAACCTGAATTCTATGGGGTTTGGGTCGATGATCAGATCCGACCCGGTTGAATCAAAACCGGACCTATTTGGTTTCGGGTCTGGTCTGATCCGGTTGAATCGAGTTATGATTCAGACCCATCAGGTATTCGGGTCTGGATCTAATCCGGAAGACTCAGATCTACTTTTAGACTGGGTCAGACCCAGATCCCGTTTGGATGGGTCAGACCTGAATCCTCTTTGAATCTGGCCAGACCCGGATCCTATTTAGATCCATAACAGGGTCCAAACACTATTTGGCTTGAACTGGATCAGAGACCGATACGGCCCTCTCCAAGACCAGTTCAGAGTTGTTTTAGACTGATTTCATTTAGCTTTTCACCAGTCTCTAGATGCTAAGACCCTGTTTTCATAAAATATATAAAGATACAGGGATTTTGGCATACAGTTATAGTGTTTTATGAACTTTTATTCATACTTAACACCGGTTCATAAGGTTCAGAACCAATTTGAACCCTTTGATGACCAGTTCAGGGCCATTTCAAACCGGTTCAAGGTATTTTCAAACTAGTTCCTACTTATGGACCCCAAGTTTTACCCATATGAGCTTGCTTTTGTTATTTTTCATGCTTTATAAAGTGTTTATTGTATAGAAAGCATGACTTATGCATATTAATTTATGTATTATACGTTGGTTAAGTTATGCATGAAATTTTTAAGCATGAATTATGACTAAATTCATGACAATTAGTTTATACATATTAGTTGAAGCATGAACTTGTATTTTATCATGAATATGCATGTATTAAAATGTGTGCATGGGCATACTCCATAATACAAATATATTTTCGGTAAAAGATCTTGATTAACCAATTCATGTAATCACCAAAGTGATCTGAGCCATGTTGATTAAGGATTCTTTAGTCCATATTAAGATTCATTATTATAATTGTGTATGAATTTATGAAACATCGATTCTACCCAAAGGTAGGTTATTGTATTCAAAATTCATGCAGGGTGTAATAGTAGATATGTACTCCAGCCAATGAAGCATGTTTGTACCCAAAGGTACAGTGTTGAATTGCCTTTGATTACATGATCTACTAGTTTCACCAACTGAAGTCAATTCCTTGAGAATTGAAAAGACAGAGCAACTATGAGTATTGTCGTTTCTACCAAAGTGGAGCGATAATGGATCAACTATACTTGTCTTAGAAAATATGAAAATAAAGGGTCTCAATTTTACCTTTTCAACACGAGTCTCGTCTGAGCAATAATAGTAATGTATTGTTGTTTTCATTCTTTGTTGTATCAGGTTCCTTCCTTATCGACAGTTCTAGTGATATCCTCCATCTAGACGGATCAATTTTTTCTGATTGGAAAGAAATTGTGTTATTTACTTTGGGATATATGGATCTAGATCTGGACCTTAGAATTGATGAACCTTTCGCTCTTACAAAGCAGAGTACAGCCGATCAGAAGGCTGCCTCTGAGAAGTGGGAGCGCTCGAACAGACTTAGCCTATTGCTTTTGCAATCTCGAGTGGCTAAGAATATTCAAGGTGACATTTCTCATTGCAGGACAATGAATTTTTTTTTGGAAGACATTGAGGCTCAATTCATCACTTCTAATAAGGAAAGGGTCAGTACGCTCATATCCAAATTAGTGTCTATGAAATATACAGGCGATAGTCACATCCGACAACATATTTTGGAAATGAGAAATATTGCGACTCAACTGAATGACATGAAGTTCGCTACCTCTGACTCCTTGGTTCATCTAATCTTAACCTCATTACCTATTGAGTATGGACCCTTTAAAATCTTCTACAATACACATAATGATGAGTGGTGTTTTAATGACCTCTTGGTCAAGTGTGTTGAAGAAGATGAGAGATTGAAGGGTGAGAGGGTGCCAAGTGCACATATGGCCTCTTATAAGAATAAACAGAGGTCGAGGCCAAAGAAAAGCTCCTTCAAAAAGAAAAATCAGAAGAAAGCCGTTGGGGAGAACTCAAACTCTCAAGCGAAAGCTAAATCCCAGTCATGAGGCTCTTTTATTAAGTATTTCTTCTGCAAGAAGAAGGGGTATAAGAAGATGGATTGTTTGAAGTATAAGAAGTGACTCAAAATAAAGGTAATGAGTCATTTGTTTCTCATGAGTGAAATTTAATTCATGTTCCATTGTATAGTTGGTGGATTGATTGTGGTGCCACAGTACACATTGTCAACTCTTTGCAGGCATTTCTAAACAAAAGAGAACCAACAAAGCATGAAAGAAGCATCTTTTCTAGAAATAGGACACGTTCATATGACAAGAACGTTGGAACCTGCAAATTGTGTTGGAGTCAGGATTCATATTGGATTTGGTCGATACATTCTATGTTTCAGCCTATAGACGGAACTTGATTTCAACTTTAAAACTTGATAAGTTTGGCTTTGTATTTAAATTTGAAAATTCCAAGCTTATTATTATAAAAAAATCAATGAATATAGGTTCTGCATATGTGTGATGGTTTGTATCGATTAAGAACCAAATTCCAAATTTGGGAATCTCACTCCATTGAGAAGATAATGATTGACAATAAATGTGACCTAAAGGATAATCAATCCTATCTGCTTTGGCATCGAAGGTTAGGACATATCTCGAAAGAGAGAGTCCCAAGACTTATGAAAAAGAGAATCCTTGGATTTCTTGATTTCACGAATATAGAGCCATGTGTTGACTGCATAAAAGCTAAGCAGTCTAACACGTATAAGAAAGTTGCTAAACACAACAATAAAAAGTTGAAGATAGTGCATATAGATGTTTGTGGCCCTTTTTTACCATGTTATACGGGTGAAAAGTATTTTGTCACCTTTATAGATGATTACTCACGGTATATGTATCTCTACTTATTATTTGAAAAATAAAAAATCTTTCAGGTTTTCAAAAACTTCAAGAAAGAAGTAGAGAAACAAACTGGTGAAGTTATTAAGGTTATCAGGTCAGATAGAGGTAGCGAATATTATGGTTATTTCACTGAGATGGAACAAAAGGAAGGGCCATTAGCACGATTTCTAAAGAGGAAGATATTATACCTCAGTATACCATGCCTAGTAGTGCTTATCAGAATGATGTAGCTGAAAGGGGAAACCATACGCTTAAAGAAATGGTTTGAGCGATGTTGAATCATTTAAACCTTCTTTTGACCTTGTGAGGTGAAGCTTTTAGGACAATAATGCATATTTTGAATAAGGTTCCTACGAAGGCTGTTTAAAAGACCCCTTACGAGTTATGGATAGGTAAGAAACCTTCTTTGTCATATATGCGCATATGGGGATGTCCGACAGAAGCTAAATTGTATAACCCACATATAAAAGCCTTTGATCCTAGGACGACTAGTGTTTTTTTCATTGGTTATTTAGAAAGGTCAAATGACTTTAGGTTTTATTGTCCATCTCATACACTACAGATAGTGTAAACAAATAAAACAAGATTTCTTGAAAATGATTATATTGGGATAGATGCATATCAAAATATTGATTTTGAAGAAATGCAGGATTCAAGTTTCACACCTGTTAAGGATAAAAACTCAATAATGTACGAGAAAGTCTTGTCAATGAATATAGAGGTTCATTTTGAATCACTTGTAGCACCTGTATGGAGGTCTACGAGAATAAAAAAATCTGCTATCCATCCAGACTATGTGGTATATTTGCAAGAGTTTAATGACTTCATAGACATTGATGAAGATCCATTCATATTTGCAGAAGCTATTGAAAGTGAAAGGTCAACACATTGGATTAATGCCATGAAAGAAGAGCTTGACTCTATGGCAAAAAACCAAGTATGGGATCTTGTACATTGACTTGATGGAGTCAGACCTGTTGGTTGTAAATGGGTCTATAAGACCAAAACAAACTCTAAAGGTCATGTGGAGAGGTACAAGGCTGTGTTTGTTGCAAAAGGTTTCACACAGATAGAGGGCATTGATTATAATGGGACTTTTTCTCTTGTCCTAACTAAGGAATTGTTAAGGATAATCGTGGCCTGCGTAGTTCATTTTGATTTAGAGCTACATCAGATGAATGTGAAAACTGCGTTCCTAAATGGGGATCTGGACGAGGAGGTATACATGCAACAACCTCCTAGTTTCAGTATAGATGACTCGAATAATTTAGTTTGCAAATTCAAGAAGTCAATTTATGGACTTAAACAGACCTCCTGCCAGTGGTATAAAAAGTTCAATCAGGTAATTATGAACTTTGGATTAACTGAAAACATTGTTGATCAGTGCATTTACATAAAGACTAGTGAGAGTAAGTTCATGATTTTGGTTTTATATGTTGACGATATTCTTCTTGCAACTAATGATTTGAATCTATTACATGAAACAAAAGATTTTCTTTTCTCTCGTTTTGATATGAATGACATGAGTGAGGCCACATATGTCCTTGGAATCGAGATCCATTGTAACAGAACTAAGGGTGTCCTTGGCCTCTCTAAAATCCTATATCCTTAAGGTTCTTAAAAGATATGAGATGAAGAATTGTTCTCCTAGTTCGGCACCCATAGTGAAAATAGATAAATTGAGCTTAAAGAACTGTCCTCAGGATGATATTGTGAAGGCTCAGATGACAGTTGTCCCATATGCTTCGGCAGTTGGGAGTTTGCAGTACGTGCATACCTACACTCGACCTGATATAGCATGTTGTGGGAATGCTTGGTAGATATCAGTCAAATCCAAGCATTGTGCACTGGAAGGCATCGAAGAAGGTCATGCGCTATTTACAAGGAACAAAAGATTATATGTTACCTATAAGAAAGCTGACCACCTAGAGGTCATTGGATACTCTGATGCGGACTTACGAGGGTATATTGATAGTAGAAAATTCATTATTGGATACATTTTTCTACTAGCAGGTGATGTTGTATCATGGAGAAGAGGAAAGTAGTTTATCACTGTTGCTTATACCATGGAGGCAAAATTTATTGTACTATATGAGACTTCGTCACATGCCATTTAGATAAGAAACTTCATTATAGGTCTTGGTATTGTGGACTCTATTAAGAGACCACTAAAGATATTTTGTGATAATGAAGCAACCGTGTCCTTTTTAAATAACAACAAGTGCTCAACCTCGTGTCGACACATGGAGTTAAAATACTTTATTGTTAAAGAAATGACTGAGAATCATCTGGTATGTATTGATACAATTGGGACAAAGAAAATGACTGTGGATCTCCTTACTAAAGGGCTAGCATAGGGATTATATTATCAATATGTAAAGGGGATGGGTCTTTTTTATTCCTTTCGATGTATGATAATACATTATGTGATTACATTTGTGTATATGATTTGATTATCTATGACTTTGTATATTGTTGATTTTGCATAAATAATCTCTCATATGAGTTAGAGAGAATAGCAGAATAACAATATTAAAGGATCAATAGAATAGGTAAGAGACCAACCTATTCATAAATGTAATTTCAACATGCTAAAGCACTAAAGGTGAATTATAGTGTAGTACATAGAAATATGATATTTTATAAAGGAGTGTTTATCTTCATGACTCATATGATTCATTCTTGTGATAAAGGGTAGCATGTGAACCCACATGAATAATTAAATCGAGATAATGACATAAACCTCAATTTAGTGCACTTTTGGTGTCAATGGGTCAAGTGGGAGAATGTTGGACATATCAGATCTGGTTCCAACCCATTTAGTGACCCGGTTTGACACCATTAGTGAGCCACATTAGTGGGCCACATAATGAGGAGTTAGTGGGTGAGAGTTATGTGAATGTTGAAAGACCACATTCACGTAACTGCCTCTTTCCCTCATTATATAAGGGGGGTAGGCTGCCATGAAAATGATGAGAGATTCATAGCTATTAGCCTACCCCATATACCACATAAGGTTTACGTGGTACAGGGTTCTGCTCACCGTCGACCTTAGGCCTAGGCTCATCGTGGGTGTCGACCGGCTGAGGAGAACGCCAAATACTCTGCACACGCACTCTATGGCAACTGTAGGTATGCTTTCTGTGTTTGTTTATGCAGAAAACACCAGCATGTACTTCCAACATCTATCAAAGCCAATTTGGATAATTTCCTACTTTGGGGACCTACACACATTTAAAATTATCAAACCTAGGAAATTTTAGAATTGTCTCCCTATCTACCCTCACTTGAAAATCACAACCCTCAAGCACATGATTCACTGTGCTGATCATATATCGGCTTGAAGATTCCATTCTCATTTTTCCTGCATGAAGGACTTATAAAATCTCAGTCCACCACTTCCATTCTTTGATCTTCGGGTTCCTTGGTTGTACCATCCAACCAACCATAATATATCGACCTGAGTGCTCTCTAACTGCGTACCCATGATTCTCTATTGAGATGTGCAACAAGTGAAAATAATAACTGAGATCCATCCACTAGGAGGGGGACACCATGTATCAACATAAATCCAATTCAACCTTATGGGATGATCAGAGATTTTCAAGATTGAAAGAATGCCGTCACGCACACCGTTTTGGATGAACCTTATGACATTAAAATCCCAGAAGAGAATCCTTTGTTTTCAAAGATTATCAAGTTTCGTATCTCTCATACCTTTCTAATAACCAGTTAGAAGGCAACAATTCAGCCTAGATTGATGACTTTCTTCAGCATCTTCATGTGGATCCACCTGTTAAGACCATCTTTCATATCTTTCCCCACTTTCCAAATAATCTCAGCAATGCTTTCAAAATCCTCCTAAATGACTTGCACTCTATAAATAAACGGGAGCACACGAGCAGAAGAAATATTTGTTTGCAATATGAAAACCAAGCTTTTGCATTCTACCCTAAGTCATAAGTCTTTCACCCAATGTGACCCGCAATGTGTTGGATTCATATAATGAATCTAGTGCGGCCATAACGGTTTCACAATGGAATTCAAGGAGCCACGCAATGGCGGGTGGGCTCATAACTCATGAGAACACAAATGGATGATATTAAACATCTTATTAAAAGTTGGGGAAATGACTACCTAGGGGAGGGCTATTTATGCCCCAACCCCTGCACATTGCAGAGATAACCCGAGTACAAATCCCCCCTAAGCAGGCCGTTGACAAACCCAATCTCTTCCCTCTTCTCTCAACTTTTTCCTCCCTCTTTGTGCACACTCTGATCCCAGAAACCAAACATTGGTATCAAAGTGCAGGGGAGTGTGCATGGTACAAAGAGTGGTATCTCTTTTGGACAGCCATGCATGGCATCAAATGAGAAGAGTGCAAGAGCGGGACACCATGACCTATAGTCGCAGGATAGTCATGCCCTACACTAAAAAAGCCCTACAGAGAAGATCCTTCCTGACCAAAAAACTCACTGATCGACTGAACCTGATGGTTGGTGACAGAGGGGCAAAGGAAACTCCTCCGTTGAATAGGTGGTAGACCCAACAATCTTACGCAAGGCGGTGCGCTACTGCGAAAAAAGGAAAAAAAAAACAATAACACAAGACACTTCTTGCATTGGTCGGTTGAGAAGATAGCCATGTGCTAAAGGGAGTCGAGAGAAAAACAAAAGGGGAAAGGAAGAGGAATGGTGAAAGGCGAAGGAAGACCCTCTGCCGGTTGGCCCACCGGATCCCTGCCGATACGATGACAATTGAGGTAGTGTAAACACCCCAAATTTTCACCCTCATCCAGTGTTTGTCCATTTCATGTGTCATTGCATATCATTGCATGCATTCAGCATATCATTTCATCGCATTGCATAGCATTGCATGCCATTACATCTCATTCTCGAGATCCAGCACTCCTGTTTTCAAAACATTCAATCCAGATTTGAATTTTAAAAGCTTTTATTTCAAAATCAATTTCAAAACCTGGGTTTTTTATTCAACACTCTGTCATTTTCCAACCCCAGGACTTTATATTTCGAAATATTTTCTCAAGGAAACAATCTGGATTCATTTCAAATTCAAATATTAATTGATTTCAATTCACAGATGAGACCCATTGAGGTGGTGTCGCTTCTGAATTCCTCTATTCATCAAATTTCTCAAAATTTTGAAAGTTTCAGTCCGATCAGGACTCTGTCTCAGAGTCCTGATCCGGTCAGGAGTCTGTTTTGAAGTCTGTTTTACTTCCATTTTCAATCTTTTCCGTTTGTTTTCGAAATTTAGGTCATTTTACAGAGTCCAGTTAGTTCAGGATTCTATTTTAGAGTTCGGTCGAGTTAGGAGTCTAACCCTGACTGTGTTTTCTGACTTATTTCATCATTTCTTGATAAAATCTTTTGAAAATTCTTTCATTTGGCTTTTAAAATTTAAAATCTCAGAGTCCTAAGAGTTCAGGACTCTAACTCAGAGTTCCAGTTCGCTTGAGACCCTATTTTCAAAGATCTTGAATTTCAAATGTCGATTTTAACCCTTTTTCAAAGCCATTTTCAGTGTTTATTTCAAAATTTCTAAAACTCGATGTGGGCCCACTCAGTTGGCACCATATCCAAAGGAATTCTAATTCAGTTAGAACCCTATGCCATTTCAAAAATTCTAATTTTAAAATTGCTTTTGAATCTCTTTTGAAAACTCCTTCAATTTCAGGTTTTAAAATCGTTTTTTTTGAAAAACTCAAGTAGGGCCCACTCGGGGTGGCGCCATATTTGAGTAAGTCAGGGCTAGACTAGGGTTAGTTGATGTCTTGGTTAGTGTTAGAGGTTTAGAAGAGTCAAAACCATTTTGAAAAACTCATTTTGAAAGTTAGCTTTTAAAACTAGTGTTTTTAAAGGTTTTTAAAGGTGTTTTAAAAACCCAATGTGAGAAAATGCCAAGTGGCACCACATTTGGGGGATTCTTAGGTTTAGCTAGGGGTTAATTAGGGATTAATTAGGATAATTTAGGTCAAGGGAATATAGGTAACTCCACCCAAAAATCGCCCCCCCTTTAGAGTCCAAAATTTTCAAAATTGTCAATTTTTAAACCTAAAATTTTTTCTATAAATAGATGTCATAAGGGGGGTCGATTTTATCATCTCTCTCTTATTCAATTCTTGGAGATTCTCTCTCCTCTCCAGCCCTTCCATCATTGCAGCAACCTCAAGGTAATTATTTTCTTTAATTTTTAGTTTTTATTTAATATTTTTCATTGTTTTAAGTATGATTTAGCCATTGGCACCATCACCTTCATGGATTAAACCATGGATTCAACCTCAAGAACCATCAAGAATCAGCAAGAACGATCCAAGAAGGTGATTTAACTTTGTTTTAGGTGATTTACAGGGATTTTAATCCATTAGAATTGATTTTAATATGATTCTTTACATTATTAACCAATAAAATATATGATTTACCCCTTTTAATGGGTTAAATCTATGTTTTAAAGGTGATATCAAATTCCAGCCATTGATTCCCTGTTTTTATTTTATTTTCATGGTTTATTCATGTTTGTTTTACGTTCTACAGCATAGAAATAAGTTTTATTTACTGTTTTATGGTTTATTTTATTGATTTACATTAGTTAATGCATGGTTTTTCAAGTTTCTTAAATTTCTGTGTGTTTTAGGTTTAGAACAGTAAAGATAATGTTATTTCGGCTTGAAGTTCTCATTGTTTATTTCTGATTTTTTTATATGTGGTGCATGCATAAGTTATTGAGTTACTGTAGAAAAATCAGAGTTTTGGATCTCGGGAACTCTGTCAAAAAAATCAGACATCAAATCGGGTTTTTAAAGCTTTAAAATCGTGGTTAAAAACAAGAAGGTAACTTGCTGTTATGATATTTCTCTCATCGTATATCCGATTTTAGATCTGTAAAGTGCTATGGATTCACATTGAGTAGATCTGTCTGCTGTGAAATGTTCAGATATTTAGATCACTTTTTAGTATTTTTCCTTTTTTAGAGAATCTGTTTTAAAATTTAAAACTCGTTAGGGTTTACCAAAACCCTAATCAGACTTGTGTTAGTCATAAATCCCAAACCACAGATCCGATTCATGATCTGTAAAAAGTGAGTATTGTTATTTTTTTGTCTACTGTGCACCACTAAAATTTCAGAGATTTTTGTTTAGGATTGCTATTTATGTCTGTATTTTCAATCTGAAATAGCTGTTTTAATCCTTGTTAAGAGTGATATATTTTAGCTCAGATTGCCGGAAGGGTTTCTCCCTAACCGGAGATGATTTTTCCGATCTGTAAATTGGGAAATCTCTGTTTTTCTTCTTAGTTAGTCTATGTAAAATTTCATAAATTTCTATGGAGATTTGACCCCTGGTTAAGGTCTTGGATTGAGACTGGTTGGTGAATTAGGTCAAAAATAGCATATTTTAGGGTTTAATGCAATTTTCGGATTAATTTAAGGTCAAATTTTTTTTTTTATAATTTCAATTCGACATTATGGTTATAAAAAGTGCAGGTACCAATTTTTATGGATTTTGGTATCCATTTGATGGTTGAATTAAGCAAATTGCAAAACCGGGTTCCTGAAAGATCCAAAAACACTGCAAAAATCACAGTTTTTGTAATATTGTTGGATTTTCGTGCATAAGCATATATTTTTAGGTTTTAATCATGTTCATAATCATATTAGGATGCTCTAGGTTTAATTTTGTGCTCATTTGATTTCATTTAGTGCATAAAACCTAAGTTTTTACCAAAATCTATTTCTAAAAACCCTGATTTCAAGGCCATAGTCTTGCTATCAGGGGCAATTTGGTCATTTGACCTAAATTTCGAAATCCCTAACCCTAATTTCATATTTTTAATCATGTCATGGCATATTTGGTTTGAGTTTATTCCATTCAAATTTCAAAATTTGCATTTTATCAAAGTATCTTTCTAAAAATCCTAATTTCAAGGCCATAGTCTTGTTATTAGGGGTATTTTGGTCATTTTGACCCCAATTTCGAATTTCATATCTTCTCTTTCATATTTATTCAATTTTATTTCATACTTTATCACTTTTGATTTAAGGGAATCATGACAAAAAGGCTTATATCTAGCAAAATCCAACAATTTCTAGATATTACTGGATAAATCTAGAAAAGCCAGCATATTTTCATTAACCAAGTTTTCTAGTTTTGCAGGTACATTGAAGACTTTATTTTTCATGTATTTAAATTTCAATAGTGATGTAACTTGTAATTAAACTTTGGAATAAGAATTTATATTTCCTGCTTAGCTTAGGCAGCATTGCATATAGTTTTTTTTTTATAATGTTAATGTGTGATGGATGATGATTCATGCATATTTTTACAAATTCACCATGGTCTACACGAATGGCACATGCACTAGCTTCTATGAAGTTTATAAACTTGGTGGAATTTGTATTTATGGCCATAGTCAGAATACAAATGATACTTAGATTTATGATCTTCACATTAGCCACATTCAGCCTACACTCTTAGGCTAACTTCAAAATGCACTGCATTTCTCAAAAATACAAAAAGTATTTCTCAATTCCTCAAATCCATATTCATTCATTTCATGCATTTGCCAATTCCAATTCAAATTCTAAGTCAAGGAAATTGAATTCCTCAAAATCTCCTAAGTCTTATAGCAAAATCGATTTTCCCAAAAACATTGAATTTCAAAGAATATTTCAAGTATTTCCCAAGTTCCAAATTCAAATTTTCTAAGTTAGAATTTCAATTTTAAAGTTTGAATTCAGAGAAACCAAGTCTCTCAGAATCGATTTTCACTAAATGTCAAGGATTCCTCAAAATCGATTTTTATTTCTCTCAGAAGTATATTTCAAATCCCATTTCACGATTTCTCATGTGATATCATTTCCAAGATTTACATTTTCTAAATATTTCAATCATTCAAAGCAAACATCATGTTTTCAAATGTGCATTCATAGCACATGCCTGATTCTATGTGCATTTAGAAATTAGAATATGATTTAGACAAGTTGAATAGAGTAGAGCACAAGATTGATCCTTGGTTCAATTACCCCTGTTAAAGGTGGCAGGAACGGTTGAACCTCGTACCGACAAGCGAGTCCCATTCTACGGAATTTTCCCGCATTTTAAAACGGAGGCGAGTTATTTTCAAAAACTTTTTCAAAGGTCAGTTTGACTCGCAAAAAGTTAAAAATTTTGCGATGATAACAGGTTTGGCGACCGTGATGGGACCTGTCTTTGCCTGATCAATCTAATGCTCTACTTAGTTCAAATTGTCAAAATCGATTTCCATGGAATGTCAGCTTTGCTTTATGATATCATGTGAACCTAGGAGCCTAGACTTAAACCCAGCTGACTTGGAATGCATATAGACTAAGTATGGTTTGGTAGGACCATATTGAGGAGAATTATTCATGCTCACATAGACTTAGGTCTAATACAACACTCCTCAATTTAGAAATTGTATGAAAACAATGTTTGCTTCTTCAAATATTTCAAAATTCTATCTCTTTAGGACTTAGAGCCTTCTGTTTGATTGCATGTGCTCATGTTTTTCAAAAAATCACCCTACCTATATTGTCCCGGTCTTCACATTGCTGGGCTCTCTTCTAGAACCATAGTTCGGGACAGAGCCTCACAACTGGGCCACCTATTTGGGTGAAAACCCCCCTGCCACGTACCAAGGGCCATAGTCCAACGTATATCGGCAGGTGCTCAAGGATGTTGGAAAACTTGAACCTAGAACCGGAGAATTTGATTTTATGCCACGTACATCGAGCCTTGGCTTGAGTATATAGGCATAACTGGATTGGATACAGATGATCTCAGCCCTAGAGTTAGGATTAAGGTCCTACAGCCATTTCAAAATTTGTGCATCTAGAGTCAGCTTTTAGGGAATGCTGTATGTGCATACTTGTTTGTGCAGAATGTGATTGAATATATTATAGTCATTTCCTTTTATTTTCCATATTTTCCCAATTTTCTAAAATACTGGATGATTTTCTCAAAATTCCCCAATCTATGTCCATGTACTGTCCATGTTTTAAAACCTTGGACGATTTTTCAAATACTCAATTTTCCATTTTTCATCAAAACCTGGACGATTTTCCAAATTTCCCTTAATTTTCTTCAAAACTCCAGGTGATTTCCCATCTTTCCTGTCTTCTGGATCTTGAATTTCTTACTTTATTTTTATCCTGCCTGCATTTTCCTCAAATTTCCTGTATTTTCCCAAGTCTTATTCCAATCTTCCATGTTTTCCAGTCTGATGGCATCCAATCAGCTTGATTCAGTCTTCCCTGAGGGTCACATCTCCTACGATGTGCGACAAAGTCTTCCCGAACATCAAGTCCTCAGCACCGGATCCTTCTTTCCTCGGTGGTATTATTCATGGTTCAAGAACTTCTCTCGTATGTTTCTGGACCATCTGGACGAGTGTGGATTGGAACTGGCGTCCGCAGTAGAAAAGCAGACAGTCAACGGCAACTTGATCCATGCACTAGCAGAGCGGTGGAATCCAAGCACTTCTACCTTCTGGTTCCCGTGAAGCGAGATGACAATACTGATGGATGAATTTTCAGAGATTATGGGATTGCCCGAGCCAGCCGGTCAGCCTGGAGATCCATTGGAGAAACAGTTTCTGATTAATGTTAAGGGTTTGGACCCTAAGGATGCCTTAGCTTGCATGACAGGACGCAAGTCTTGGCCATTGATAGAGGAGGATGGAAATGAATATGTGGACCTGCTCGAAATCTACAGACAGCATGGGACATTTGTGGAAGTCAGCTCGTTGTCTAGGACAGCTCGAGAGAGAATTCAACACGCGATGGTTCTGTGCACGGTGGGATTAGCTTTCTTTCCCGATGGACGGAATTACATGGATATCAGGATAGTTCAATTTCTGCGAAGGTGGAGAAGTTGACAGACCAGCCAGCCGCCTCTCTATAGCCATGGCCGCACTCGCTTTTTTGTACCGATGGTTGACCCATTTCACACTCGGAGAGTCGATCCTAGTCGAAGGGTGCACCTATGCCTTGCAGTCTTGGTTCCTCCGACATGTGCCAGTCCGAGCCAGTTCATTCAGATACAATGGTGAAAAGCTTCTTTCAGTTGCGCGATACCGGTTCATGATCGACAACCTTCAGGAAGAAGAAGTCGTATGGGACTACTTTGATCGTCAGAAATCACCTCCCAGATACACTTACGCTTATAGCAAGTGATTCAGGCTACTTGGTCTTTTCTTCTGCGCCTACTACCATACGGAGCGATGTGTCAGGCAGTTCTCTTAGAGGCAGAAGCGCGTAGAGATTCGTCCACTATCAGGGGTTCTGCCAGAATTCGATCTCACATCAGATCAGTGGTCCAGAGCATACCATTCTGCCAGACATGGCTGGGATTCCTTTGTCAGTCTTACTATTTTTCCTGGTCCTCGTGTGTCTTCCTAAATCCAGTTTTCACTGGTCGAACTTCTTAAATCCGGTTTTCACTGGTCGAACTTCTTAAATCCGGTTTTCACTGGTCGAACTTCCTAAATCCAGTTTTCACTGGTCGAACTTCCTAAATCCGGTTTTTACTGGTCGAACTTCCTAAATCCGGTTTTTACTGGTCGAACTTCTTGAATCCGGTTTTTACTGGTCGAACTTCTTGAATCCAGTTTTCGCTGGTCGAACTTCTTAAATCTAGTTTTCACTGGTCGAACTTCCTGAATCTGTTTTTACTGGCCGAACTTTCTAAATTCAGTATTCACTGGTCAGACTTTTTCAAAGCCCAGCGTTCGTGCAGGTACTTTTTTTTAAATCCAGTGCTCATGCTGGTATCCTTCCAAAATCCAGTGCTCGTACTGGTAGCCTTTTAAAGTCCAGTGCTCGAACTGGTATCCTTTAAAAACCCAGTGCTCATACTGGTAACCATTTAAAATCCAGCGCTCGTACTGGTAACTTTTTAAAATCCAGTGCTCGTACTGGTAATCTTCCAAAATACAGCACTCGTACTGGTAATCTTTCAAAACCCGATATTTGTACTGGTAATTTTTCAAAACATAATGCTTGTATTGGCATATTTTCAAAATCCGGTGTTTGCACTAGTACACTTTAAAATTCAGTGTCCACTAATTTAGTTTTCCTTCGGGATTCGAGTTCCGACTAGAATCTTCTTTCCTTCTGGTTAACCTAGTTTTCCTTCGGAATTCGAGTTTCGACTCGAATTTCCTTTCCTTCCACACCGGTTTAAGTTTTCCTGCGGGATTCGAGTTCCGACTCGAATCCTCTTTCCTTTTGGTTAACCTAGTTTTCCTTTGGGATTCGAGTTCCGACTCGAATTTCCTTTCCATCTAATTGATCTAGTTTTCCTTCAGGAATTCGAGTTCCGACTCGAATTTCTTTTCCTTCTAACCGGTTTAGTTTTCCTTTGGGATTCGAGTTCCGACTCGAATCTTCTTTCCTTCTAGTTGATCTAGTTTTCCTTCGGAATTCGAGTTCCGACTCGAATTTCTTTTCCTGCCAACCGGTCTAGTTTTCCTTCAGGATCCGAGTTCCGACTCGAATCTTCTTTCCTTCTAGTTAATCTAGTTTCCTTCAGAATTCGGGTTCCGACTCGAATTTCTTCTCCTTCCACAATGGATCTAGTTTTCCTTCAAAGATTTGGGTTCCGATCCGAGTTTTCCTTTCCTTCAGAGTTGGTCTAGAAGATCCGAGTCCCGACTTGAATCTTCTTCTAAATCCAATTCAGAACTGGTCTAGAAGATTCGAGTTCCGACTCGAATTCTCTTTCAAAATCCAATTCATCTAGTTTTCCTTGAAGAGTTGAATTCCGATTCGAATCTTTCCTCAAAAACCCAGTTTAGCACCTGGTCCATTCAAAGCTCACAAGTTGGAATCATTCCTTCTTAAACTATGATCCTTAGGTTAAATCCCTATGGAATAGATAGTTCGTAGGTCGAATCCCTACAGAACCCATGTCATTCTCAGTAAACCAATTCACAATTTCGACCTTCGGGTCAATCAATTTCCAATTTTCAATTATCAATTTCCAAATTTCCAATTTCCAATTTCCAATTTCCAATTATCAATTTCCAATTTCCAATTTCAAATATCAAATTTCAAAATTCTAATTTCCAAAATTTGACCTTTTTTGAGTCACCCAATACCCAATTTCAATTATTTTCTCTTGCGAGAGACCCTTTTTATAGGGAGAGTTCGAGGGAGCTCGCTCTTTTCGCATGCTATCCAATTCGTTCACTTAGCCCCTTTTTAGGGAGAGTTTGAAGGGACTCGTGTCTTTGTGAACCGTTTGCAAAACAAAATTCCAAATTTCACACAAGGAACCCTTTTTATAGGGAGAGACTCGACGGAGACTTGCTTTCCTTGTGGCCCCCATAATTTCAGACTAGGCCATTTCATCATGAAAGACCCTTTTTTTAGGGAGAGTGTGATGAACTCGTTCTTTCATGACCAATTTACCAACCTCACCAATTCCGGCCCCCTTTCCATAAGAGAAGCCTAATGTTAGAAAGTTTTGACGAAAGCTTAATTTCTCTTCGAAAGTTCGTTTTGCAAACACCTCCTCTTCAGGGAAGAGAGGAGTAATTCCCAATTCCAATTTCTGAATCTTCTCCTTTGGGGAAAGGAGAAGAGAATTTTTGTCATGGATGTGTTGCGTTGTGCTTCAAATGCTCGCTTTCACAAAGGATTTCAAGAAAAATTTGCCAATTTGTCATTAAATATTTGTTGATTTCAAAAATCTTTATTGCACAAAATTATTACTTCAGAATACCTCCATTATTACTTTCGAAAGGGCAATGCTTTCGCGAAAAAGGATTCAAAATTCAAAATCTTTTTATTGGCCAACCAAAAGGATGAAGAATAAATCCGCGATATGGCCAACAAAGAGAATTCAATGTTGTTGCAAAGCCATGAGTGATTGATATTGATCGCAGTTAATGGCACATTTTTAAAGACCATTCTTGAAGAATAAAGTAGTCGAAATATCCTGGGTGATACAGAAAAATCCACTCAATTTTCATATCTCCTCAATCACCTAAGCTGCAATTAAATATCTGCAAAAGGTATCTCTCAATTGTCGTCAAGATGAAGGCGAATTAAGCGAGTCGACCCCCGGGGCCAAAGAAGATTTGGATCATCTCCAAGATGACGGAGTTTGTGACGGATCCTTCCAGGGAAAGTTCAGATCACCGTCGAGATGAAGGCGAGTGTGATGAGCCTACCGACAAACCCTAAAAGATATTTGATTCTAGCTATCATCAAGAGATTTCCTACCAAAGAGCCAATAATCATCATGATAACCCCTGAGAGAAAAGAAGGATCGGAACATCTCTGAGATGAAGGAGTTTGTGACGTACCCTTCCAAAAAAAAAGAAGAGAGAGACAAGTCAGGACATCTCCAAAATGAAGGATGATGTAATTCCCGAAAAATCCAAGAGAGCTCCAATCTGCTAAAAAGAGAGTGCAGAAAGATCATCATGAGAAAAGAATCCCAGGATATCAGACTTCCAAATCTATCAAGAATTTTCTTTAATTTTGTGAAATTCTTTTATCAATATTCTTTCACTAATAGCTTTCGCAATATCAAGAATACTTTCTTTTCCGTCCATATCAAGGAAATTGATAGCTTCCTTGAAAGAAAGTCAATCGCAAGCAATTTGAATTCGAATCTTGATTCTACGGAGTTAAGCCTAGTCGGAGGTAATACTTCAGGTAGAAAAGAGAGAATACTTTCAAAACAAAGTGCATCATTTTCAATTATTTTGAATCAACAACAATTTTCAACATTTTGACAATATTTTCTAGCTATCCTGGCGTGAAGCGAGAGCTTGAGGTTCATCTTTGGTGCATCCTGACATCAGTTGTTATCCCTTTTAGGACTTGATAACGGGAGTTTTCAAGATTCCTTTCCTTCTTTGGTATAATCTGAGCGCACGGGCTCTCAGATTCGCACACTTCCCTGTGTCTCCACTGTCCAACCATAGACAGTCTAATTTCGGCTTGAGGTTAAGCCACCAATTTGAGCAAAAGGCAATTTCAAAAGTTAATTAGTCTCAGCAATGAGGCGCCCAAAATCAATCCCTTTTCAAACTTTAGGGACCCCAATTTCCTTCCTTTTGCAAAACCCTTATCGGATTCATTGTGCGGAAATCCGAAGGTTCCATCACGGTCTCTTCTTTCGAGGATTCCGTTCATTTTCTGCCCAATCAGGATAATGGTATAAACCTGGGCCTTCTTTGATGAGGTATTTCATTTTCTGCCCAATCAGGTTAAGGGTACAAACCTGAGCCTCCTTTGATGAGGTATTTCATTTTCTGCCCAATCAGGTTAAGGGTACAAACCTGAGCCTCCTTTGATGAGGTATTCCATTTTTTGCCCAATCAGGTTAAGGGTACAAACCTGAGCCTCCTTTGATGAGGTATTCCATTTTCCACCCAATCAGGTTAAGGGTATAAACCTGGGCCTCCTTTGATGAGGTATTCTATTTTCCACCCAATCAGGTTAAGGGTATAAACCTGGGCCTCCTTTGATGAGGTATTCCATTTTCAACCCGGTCAGGTTAAGGGTTAAGCCTGAGCTTCGTTTCTACACGAGGTATTTTCTGTCCCATCTAGGTTAAGGGCAAAACCTGAATCTCACTTCATTTTGAAATAAAATTTTCTTCTTATTCTCCATTTCATATCTATCATCATTACTTGGATTAATTTCTTCATACCCAGTCAGATTTATCTAACTGGCATTTTTATGGTTCAAATTTGGTATGTTTTTTTTGCCACTAAGCTCGGCTTTCAACTGGCTTAGCAGCAAAGAGGGGCATCTGTAAACACCCCAAATTTTCACCCTCATCCAGTGTTTCTCCATTTCATGTGTCATTGCATATCATTGCATGCATTCAGCATATCATTTCATCGCATTGCATAGCATTGCATGCCATTACATCTCATTCTCGAGATCCAGCACTCCTGTTTTCAAAACATTCAATCCAGATTTGAATTTTAAAAGCTTTTATTTCAAAATCAATTTCAAAACCTGGGTTTTTTATTCAACACTCTGTCATTTTCCAACCCCAGGACTTTATATTTCGAAATATTTTCTTAAGGAAACAATCTGGATTCATTTCAAATTCAAATTTTAATCGATTTCAATTCACAGATGAGACCCATTGAGGTGGTGTCGCTTCTGAATTCCTCTATTCATCAAATTTCTCAAAATTTTGAAAGTTTCAGTCCGATCAGGACTCTGTCTCAGAGTCCTGATCCGGTCAGGAGTCTGTTTTGAAGTCTATTTTACTTCCATTTTCAATCTTTTCCATTTGTTTTCGAAATTTAGGTCATTTTACAGAGTCCAGTTAGTTCAGGATTCTATTTTAGAGTTCGGTCGAGTTAGGAGTCTAACCCTGACTGTGTTTTCTGACTTATTTCATCATTTCTTGATAAAATCTTTTGAAAATTCTTTCATTTGGCTTTTAAAATTTAAAATCTCAGAGTCCTAAGAGTTCAGGACTCTAACTCAGAGTTCTAGTTCGCTTGAGACCCTATTTTCAAAGATCTTGAATTTCAAATGTCGATGTTAACCCTTTTTCAAAGCCATTTTCAGTGTTTATTTCAAAATTTCTAAAACTCGATGTGGGCCCACTCAGTTGGCACCATATCCAGAGGAATTCTAATTCAGTTAGAACCCTATGCCATTTCAAAAATTCTAATTTTAAAATTGCTTTTGAATCTCTTTTGAAAACTCCTTCAATTTCAGGTTTTAAAATCATTTTTTTTGAAAAACTCAAGTAGGGCCCACTCGGGGTGGCGCCATATTTGAGTAAGTCAGGGCTAGACTAGGGTTAGTTGATGTCTTGGTTAGTGTTAGAGGTTTAGAAGAGTCAAAACCATTTTGAAAAACTCATTTTGAAAGTTAGTTTTTAAAAGTAGTGTTTTTAAAGGTTTTTAAAGGTGTTTTAAAAACCCAATGTGAGAAAATGCCAAGTGGCACCACATTTGGGGGATTCTTAGGTTTAGCTAGGGGTTAATTAGGGATTAATTAGGATAATTTAGGTCAAGCGCATATAGGTAACTCCACCAAAAAATCGCCCCACCTTTAGAGTCCAAAATTTTCAAAATTGTCAATTTTAAACCTACATTTTTTTCTATAAATAGATGCCATAAGGGGGGTCGATTTTATCATCTCTCTCCTCTCCAGCCCTTCCTCCATTGCAGCAACCTCAAGGTAATTATTTTCTTTAATTTTTAGTTTTTATTTAATATTTTTTATTGTTTTAAGTATGATTTAGCCATTGGCACCATCAACTTCATGGATTAAACCATGGATTCAACCTCAAGAACCATCAAGAATCAGCAAGAACGATCCAAGAAGGTGATCTAACCCTGTTTTGGGTGATTTACAGGGATTTTAATCCATTAGAATTGATTTTAATATGATTCTTTACATTATTAACCAATAAAATATATGATTTACCCCTTTTAATGGGTTAAATCTATGTTTTAAAGGTGATATCAAATTCCAGCCATTGATTCCCTGTTTTTATTTTATTTTCATGATTTATTCATGTTTGTTTTACGTTTTACAGCATAGAAATAAGTTTTATTTACTGTTTATGGTTTATTTTATTGATTTACATTAGTTAATGCATGGTTTTTCAAGTTTCTTAAATTTCTGTGTGTTTTAGGTTTAGAACAGTAAAGATAATGTTATTTCGGCTTGAAGTTCTCATTGTTTATTTCTGATTTTTTTATATGTGGTGCATGCATGAGTTATTGAGTTACTGTAGAAAAATAAGAGGTTTTGGATCTCGGGAACTCTGTCAAAAAAATCAGACATAAAATCGGGTTTTTAAAGCTTTAAAATCGTGGTTAAAAACAAGAAGGTAACTTGCTGTTATGATATTTCTCTCATCGTATATCCGATTTTAGATCTGTAAAGTGATATGGATTCACATTGAGTAGATATGTCTGCTGTGAAATTTTCAGATTTTTAGATCACTGTTTAGTATTTTCCCCTTTTTAGAGAATCTGTTTTAAAATTTAAAACTCGTTAGGGTTTACCAAAACCCTAATCAGACTTGTGTTAGTCATAAATCCCAAACCACAGATCCGATTCATGATCTGTAAAAAGTGAGTATTGTTATTTTTTTGTCTGCTGTGCACCACTAAAATTTCAGAGATTTTTGTTTAGGATTGCTATTTATGTCTGTATTTTCAATCTGGAATAGCTGTTTTAATCCCTGTTAAGAGTGATATATTTTAGCTCAGATTGCCGGAAGAGTTTTTCCCTAACCGGAGATGATTTTTCCGATCTGTAAATTGGGAAATCTCTGTTTTTCTTCTTAGTTAGTCTCTGTAAAATTTCATAAATTTCCATGGAGATTTGACCCCTGGTTCAGGTCTTGGATTGAGACTGGTTGGTGAATTAGGTCAAAAATAGCATATTTTAGGGTTTAATGCAATTTTCGGATTAATTTAAGGTCAAAAAATTATTTTTATAATTCCAATTCGACATTAGGGTTATAACAAGTGCAGGTACCAATTTTTATGGATTTTGGAATCCATTTGATGGCTGAATTAAGCAAATTGCAAAACCGGGTTCCTGAAAGATCCAAAAACACTGCTAAAATCACAGTTTTTGTGATATTGTTGGATTTTCGTGCATAAGCATATATTTTTAGGGTTTAATCATGTTCATAATCATATTAGGATGCTCTAGGTTTAATTTTGTGCTCATTTGATTTCATTTAGTGCATAAAACCTAAGTTTTTACCAAAATCTATTTCTAAAAACCCTGATTTCAAGGCCATAGTCTTGCTATCAGGGGCAATTTGGTCATTTGACATAAATTTCGAAATCCCTAACCCTAATTTCATATTTTTAATCATATCATAGCATATTTGGTTTGAGTTTATTCCATTCAAATTTCAAAATTTGCATTTTATCAAAGTATCTTTCTAAAAATCCTAATTTCAAGGCTATAGTCTTGTTATTAGGGGTATTTTGGTCATTTTGACCCTAATTTCGAATTTCATATCTTCTCTTAAATATTTATTCAATTTTATTTCATACTTTATCACTTTTGATTTAAGGGAATCATGGCAAAAAGGCTTATATCTAGCAAAATCCAACAATTTCTAGATATTACTGGATAAATCTAGAAAAGCCAACATATTTTCATTAACCAAGTTTTCTAGTTTTGCAGGTACATTGAAGACTTTATTTTTCATGTATTTAAATTTCAATAGTGATGTAACTTGTAATTAAACTTTGGAATAAGAATTTATATTTCCTGCTTAGCTTAGGCAGCATTGCATATAGTTTTTTTTTTATAATGTTAATGTGTGATGGATGATGATTCATGCATATTTTTACAAATTCACCATGGTCTACACGAATGGCACATGCACTAGCTTCTATGAAGTTTATAAACTTGGTGGAATTTGTATTTATGGCCATAGTCAGAATACAAATGATACTTAGATTTATGATCTTCACATTAGCCACATTCAGCCTACACTCTTAGGCTAACTTCAAAATGCACTGCATTTCTCAAAAATACAAAAAGTATTTCTCAATTCCTCAAATCCATATTCATTCATTTCATGCATTTGCCAATTCCAATTCAAATTCTAAGTCAAGGAAATTGAATTCCTCAAAATCTCCTAAGTCTTATAGCAAAATCGATTTTCCCAAAAACATTGAATTTCAAAGAATATTTCAAGTATTTCCCAAGTTCCAAATTCAAATTTTCTAAGTTAGAATTTCAATTTTAAAGTTTGAATTCAGAGAAACCAAGTCTCTCAGAATCGATTTTCACTAAATGTCAAGGATTCCTCAAAATCGATTTTTATTTCTCTCAGAAGTATATTTCAAATCCCATTTCACGATTTCTCATGTGATATCATTTCCAAGATTTACATTTTCTAAATATTTCAATCATTCAAAGCAAACATCATGTTTTCAAATGTGCATTCATAGCACATGCCTGATTCTATGTGCATTTAGAAATTAGAATATGATTTAGACAAGTTGAATAGAGTAGAGCATAAGATTGATCCTTGGTTCAATTACCCCTGTTAAAGGTGGCAGGAACGGTTGAACCTCGTACCGACAAGCGAGTCCCATTCTACGGAATTTTCCCGCATTTTAAAACGGAGGCGAGTTATTTTCAAAGACTTTTTCAAAGGTCAGTTTGACTCGCAAAAAGTTAAAAATTTTGCGATGATAACAGGTTTGGCGACCGTGATGGGACCTGTCTTTGCCTGATCAATCTAATGCTCTACTTAGTTCAAATTGTCAAAATCGATTTCCATGGAATGTCAGCTTTGCTTTATGATATCATGTGAACCTAGGAGCCTAGACTTAAACCCAGCTGACTTGGAATGCATATAGACTAAGTATGGTTTGGTAGGACCATATTGAGGAGAATTATTCATGCTCACATAGACTTAGGTCTAATACAACACTCCTCAATTTAGAAATTGTATGAAAACAATGTTTGCTTCTTCAAATATTTCAAAATTCTATCTCTTTAGGACTTAGAGCCTCCTGTTTGATTGCATGTGCTCATGTTTTTCAAAAAATCACCCTACCTATATTGTCCCGGTCTTCACGTTGCTGGGCTCTCTTCTAGAACCATAGTTCGGGACAGAGCCTCACAACTGGGCCACCTATTTGGGTGAAAACCCCCCTGCCACGTACCAAGGGCCATAGTCCAACGTATATCGGCAGGTGCTCAAGGATGTTGGAAAACTTGAACCTAGAACCGGAGAATTTGATTTTATGCCACGTACATCGAGCCTTGGCTTGAGTATATAGGCATAACTGGATTGGATACAGATGATCTCAGCCTTAGAGTTAGGATTAAGGTCCTACAGCCATTTCAAAATTTGTGCATCTAGAGTCAGCTTTTAGGGAATGCTGTATGTGCATACTTGTTTGTGCAGAATGTGATTGAATATATTATAGTCATTTCCTTTTATTTTCCATATTTTCCCAATTTTCTAAAATACTGGATGATTTTCTCAAAATTCCCCAATCTATGTCCATGTACTGTCCATGTTTTAAAACCTTGGACGATTTTTCAAATACTCAATTTTCCATTTTTCATCAAACCCTGGACGATTTTCCAAATTTCCCTTAATTTTCTTCAAAACTCCAGGTGATTTCCCATCTTTCCTGTCTTCTGGATCTTGAATTTCTTACTTTATTTTTATCCTGCCTGCATTTTCCTCAAATTTCCTGTATTTTCCCAAGTCTTATTCCAATCTTCCATGTTTTCCAGTCTGATGGCATCCAATCAGCTTGATTCAGTCTTCCCTGAGGGTCACATCTCCTACGATGTGCGACAAAGTCTTCCCGAACATCAAGTCCTCAGCACCGGATCCTTCTTTCCTCGGTGGTATTATTCATGGTTCAAGAACTTCTCTCGTATGTTTCTGGACCATCTGGACGAGTGTGGATTGGAACTGGCGTCCGCAGTAGAAAAGCAGACAGTCAACGGCAACTTGATCCATGCACTAGCAGAGCGGTGGAATCCAAGCACTTCTACCTTCTGGTTCCCGTGAAGCGAGATGACAATACTGATGGATGAATTTTCAGAGATTATGGGATTGCCCGAGCCAGCCGGTCAGCCTGGAGATCCATTGGAGAAACAGTTTCTGATTAATGTTAAGGGTTTGGACCCTAAGGATGCCTTAGCTTGCATGACAGGACGCAAGTCTTGGCCATTGATAGAGGAGGATGGAAATGAATATGTGGACCTGCTCGAAATCTACAGACAGCATGGGACATTTGTGGAAGTCAGCTCGTTGTCTAGGACAGCTCGAGAGAGAATTCAGCACGCGATGGTTCTGTGCACGGTGGGATTAGCTTTCTTTCCCGATGGACGGAATTACATGGATATCAGGATAGTTCAATTTCTGCGAAGGTGGAGAAGTCGACAGACCAGCCAGCCGCCTCTCTATAGCCATGGCCGCACTCGCTTTTCTGTACCGATGGTTGACCCATTTCACACTCGGAGAGTCGATCCTAGTCGAAGGGTGCACCTATGCCTTGCAGTCTTGGTTCCTCCGACATGTGCCAGTCCGAGCCAGTTCATTCAGATACAATGGTGAAAAGCTTCTTTCAGTTGCGCGATACCGGTTCTTGATCGACAACCTTCAGGAAGAAGAAGTCGTATGGGACTACTTTGATCGTCAGAAATCACCTCCCAGATACACTTACGCTTATAGCAAGTGATTCAGGCTACTTGGTCTTTTCTTCTGCGCCTACTACCATACGGAGCGATGTGTCAGGCAGTTCTCTTAGAGGCAGAAGCGCGTAGAGATTCGTCCACTATCAGGGGTTCTGCCAGAATTCGATCTCACATCAGATCAGTGGTCCAGAGCATACCATTCTGCCAGACATGGCTGGGATTCCTTTGTCAGTCTTACTATTTTTCCTGGTCCTCGTGTGTCTTCTGATTTTGTAGAGTGGTGGAAAATTGTCTGTCCCCCTCCCCTCTATCAAGTGTATTATTGATAAAATCATGTTTTTCCCCTCAATAAAATTCCTTTATTTTACATTTCACTTTTGTTTGACGACCTCGCCTAGGTAACAAGGCATATTTTCAGTTGTTTATCTTGCAAAGAATAGCAACACAATTGTCGTAATCCCAGCGATGACTCAATCCCTAGTAATGGGACATTATTTCAATTGTCTACCAAAATTCTCAACAAATATTTTCCTCCAAACCAAATTTCCTTCAGAAGCCTAACCATCAGTTCTGCCCTGCAGAGAGCACCAGCAACATCCAAGAGAACATTTGTGATACCCGATGGTTCATACAAGATCCAGAAAGAAAACCGCATCAGTTGAAGGCGTTGCGTATTCAGTAGCTTCAGAAGAAGAGATGGACTCACCTCGATCAATCCAGAGTCAGGGTCAGCAGGCGGATGATGGCATCGATCCCCAAATGTACGTCATAAAATGATGACCAAGATGCTGGCAGAGCAAGCTGAGGCCAGTACTGAGCAAATTCAGACCAGACAGAAAGATAAGGGTCATGCCGTCAAGAATGTGAAGATCAGCAAAAAGCAGAGTCGTCATGAGGAAATATCTGATGAGTCAGAATCAGCTGACGATGCTGACAAGGAATGTGAAAATAAACATGAATTCAAAAGGTCAACTCAGGGCCAGGGGTCGGCTTACAAATCCAAGAATCAGTCTGTTGACGACCCTACGCAGTCACAACTGAAAGATGTGATGAAGATGGTTAAGGATCTTCAAGCTCGTGACAAGGGCAAAAGAGTCTTTACAAGTGAAGACTTCTATGATGCACTGGATGGGGATGATGATCTCGATAACCTCCCCAAGAAATTCATTAAGTTTGATGGTTCGGGTGACCCAAAGTCACACCTCGCCCTTTTCTTTGCAGAGTGTTCCAAGTTCAGGAGGAATAACCGAGCCTTATTTCTTTGTTTCCCTCGCAGTCTGGAGGGTATTGCAGCAAAATGGTATTCAGAGCATATTAATCCCATAGAGCTGAAAGAGTTTGATAAAGTAGTCAATTTGTTTATTGAGCGCTTTTTATTTAATGTTGAAGCACTCCCGACTCTCAGTCATCTCTGCAGTCTGAGGCAGAAGGAAAATGAGAAGGCCAGGGATTTCATTCACAGATGGAGATCCGCTTGCAATAAGATGCGTGAGCCAATAGCAGAAGGACACGCACTATCTTTGATCCTGAGCAACTTCTCGCAACCCCTGAGGGGACTGATTTCTACATCTCCATCGAAGAGCTTCATAGAACTGACAGAACGAGTTGAATGGATTGAGTTGAGTATGGAAAATGGATCTTATGAAGGTTTCATATTCACCAAAAGCAGCAGTCAGCAGGAATCTAACAAGAAAACCCATTTTACCTACTCTACCAGCAACAACAAGAACCATTATAAGGGAAATATGAAAGATCACAGCTCTGGCCCAGGAGGACCAAACCCCAACAAAAATGAGCAAAAAGGTGAGTCGATTCCCCAGTATGATAAGCAACCTCAGCGATCTTTTGAGCAAGGGTCGAGACCTCAAGAAAAGTCGAAGCATGACAACTAGAGTTTTAAACGTGACTTTACTCCCCTAGATCAACCGCGTGAAGAAATCCTTGAATATATGTTGGCCAAAGAGATGATTAAGCTCCCAAGAGTCGATGATCCTCCTATCACTAGGGGGAGATTTAAAGATCAATTCTGCAAGTTTCATCGGGCCATGGGGCATGATACCGAGTACTGCTTCGTTCTCAGGAATATTATTCAAGACTATATCGATAAAAATATCCTTGTGGAAGGCAAAGAAGAAGATAAAGCAACCAGCTCATCAGCCCCTTAAGAGCGACAAGGCCATCACTCTTTCATTCTTGCATTTTGCTTTCGTCATTTTGTATGGATGGCATGGTCTCATCTCTTTCATCAATAAATTTATCAATCTTCCTCATAGTTTGGCATCATCTTTTGTATTTCTCCTTCTTTACAAAATGTCTTTTTACAAGGAGTAACCTCTTTCAGAGTGTCTCCCGAATTCATCAAGAAGCACATCGTCAATCTTTCCACTGTTATCTTCAGAGAACATTCCTCAAATATCAATTATTTATCCTTTCATCCAATATCTTACTCCCCCATTACACTGGGGCATTATTTTAAAAAAATTGTCTTCAAAACATCCTGTATGCAGGCAGGTACAAGCAAATCTCTCATTTTGCACACATGTGTACTCATTTACATCATTTTGCATTTGCATGCATTCATTTGCATTTTTGCATACATCAACTTGCATCAATCCAATACCCATTTAGGATAAGGGATGAATTCTGAGACTTGTGGCATTTGTCTAGGTCAGCGTGAGGGTAAAAGATTGAAAATCTCACATTACAATCATCAAGCGCTTTCTAAACACCAACCTTTTTCAAGTTCGTCCTGCGGGCCGAGTTTTTATCAAAACCATTTTTACCGGTCAACCTTCGGGTGAAGCGAACTTCTTAAATCCAGTTTTCACTGGTCGAACTTCCTGAATCCAGTTTTCACTGGTCAAACTTCCTAAATCTGGTTTTTACTGGTCGAACTTCCTAAATCCGGTTTTCACTGGTCGAACTTCTTAAATCCGGTTTTCACTGGTCGAACTTCCTAAATCCGGTTTTTACTGGTCGAACTTCCTAAATCCGGTTTTTACTGGTCGAACTTCTTGAATCCAGTTTTCGCTGGTCGAACTTCTTAAATCCAGTTTTCACTGGTCGAACTTCCTGAATCCAGTTTTCACTGGTCGAACTTCCTAAATCCAGTTTTCACTGGTCGAACTTCTTAAATCCGGTTTTCACTGGTCGAACTTCTTAAATCCGGTTTTCACTGGTCGAACTTCCTAAATCCAGTTTTCACTGGTCGAACTTCCTAAATCCGGTTTTTACTGGTCGAACTTCCTAAATCCGGTTTTTACTGGTCGAACTTCTTGAATCCAGTTTTCGCTGGTCGAACTTCTTAAATCCAGTTTTCACTGGTCGAACTTCCTGAATCTGTTTTTACTGGCCGAACTTTCTAAATTCAGTATTCACTGGTCAGACTTTTTCAAAGCCCAACGTTCGTGCAGGTACTTTTTTTTAAATCCAGTGCTCATGCTGGTATCCTTCCAAAATCCAGTGCTCGTACTGGTAGCCTTTTAAAGTCCAGTGCTCGAACTGGTATCCTTTAAAAACCCAGTGCTCATACTGGTAACCATTTAAAATCCAGCGCTCGTACTGGTAACCTTTTAAAATCCAGTGCTCGTACTGGTAATCTTCCAAAATCCAGCACTCGTACTGGTAATCTTTCAAAACCCGGTATTTGTACTGGTAATTTTTCAAAACATAATGCTTGTATTGGCATATTTTCAAAATCCGGTGTTTGCACTAGTACACTTTAAAATTCAGTGTCCACTAATTTAGTTTTCCTTCGGGATTCGAGTTCCGACTCGAATCTTCTTTCCTTCTGGTTAACCTAGTTTTCCTTCGGAATTCGAGTTTTGACTCGAATTTCCTTTCCTTCCACACCGGTTTAAGTTTTCCTGCGGGATTCGAGTTCCGACTCGAATCCTCTTTCCTTTTGGTTAACCTAGTTTTCCTTTGGGATTCGAGTTCCGACTCGAATTTCCTTTCCTTCTAATTGATCTAGTTTTCCTTCAGGAATTCGAGTTCTGACTCGAATTTCTTTTCCTTCTAACCGGTTTAGTTTTCCTTTGGGATTCGAGTTCCGACTCGAATCTTCTTTCCTTCTAGTTGATCTAGTTTTCCTTCGGAATTCGAGTTCCGACTCGAATTTCTTTTCCTGCCAACCGGTCTAGTTTTCCTTCAGGATCCGAGTTCCGACTCGAATCTTCTTTCCTTCTAGTTAATCTAGTTTCCTTCAGGATTCGGGTTCCGACTCGAATTTCTTCTCCTTCCACGATGGATCTAGTTTTCCTTCAAAGATTTAGGTTCCGATCCGAGTTTTCCTTTCCTTCAGAGTTGGTCTAGAAGATCCGAGTCCCGACTTGAATCTTCTTCTAAATCCAATTCAGAACTGGTCTAGAAGATTCGAGTTCCGACTCGAATTCTCTTTCAAAATCCAATTCATCTAGTTTTCCTTGAAGAGTTGAATTCCGATTCGAATCTTTCCTCAAAAACCCAGTTTAGCACCTGGTCCATTCAAAGCTCACAAGTTGGAATCATTCCTTCTTAAACTATGATCCTTAGGTTAAATCCCTATGGAATAGATAGTTCGTAGGTCGAATCCCTACAGAACCCATGTCATTCTCAGTAAACCAATTCACAATTTCGACCTTCGGGTCAATCAATTTCCAATTTTCAATTATCAATTTCCAAATTTCCAATTTCCAATTTCCAATTATCAATTTCCAATTTCAAATATCAAATTTCAAAATTCTAATTTCCAAAATTTGACCTTTTTGAGTCACCCAATACCCAATTTCAATTATTTTCTCTTGCGAGAGACCCTTTTTATAGGGAGAGTTCGAGGGAGCTCGCTCTTTTCGCATGCTATCCAATTCGTTCACTTAGCCCCTTTTTAGGGAGAGTTTGAAGGGACTCGTGTCTTTGTGAACCGTTTGCAAAACAAAATTCCAAATTTCACACAAGGAACCCTTTTTATAGGGAGAGACTCGACGGAGACTTGCTTTCCTTGTGGCCCCCATAATTTCAGACTAGGCCATTTCATCATGAAAGACCCTTTTTTCAGGGAGAGTGTGATGAACTCGTTCTTTCATGACCAATTTACCAACCTCACCAATTCCGGCCCCCTTTCCATAAGAGAAGCCTAATGTTAGAAAGTTTTGACGAAAGCTTAATTTCTCTTCGAAAGTTCGTTTTGCAAACACCTCCTCTTCAGGGAAGAGAGGAGTAATTCCCAATTCCAATTTCTGAATCTTCTCCTTTGGGGAAAGGAGAAGAGAATTTTTTTCATGGATGTGTTGCGTTGTGCTTCAAATGCTCGCTTTCACAAAGGATTTCAAGAAAAATTTGCCAATTTGTCATTAAATATTTGTTGATTTCAAAAATCTTTATTGCACAAAATTATTACTTCAGAATACCTCCATTATTACTTTCGAAAGGGCAATGCTTTCGCCAAAAAGGATTCAAAATTCAAAATCTTTTTATTGGCCAACCAAAAGGATGAAGAATAAATCCGCGATATGGCGAACAAAGAGAATTCAATGTTGTTGCAAAGCCATGAGTGATTGATATTGATCGCAGTTAATGGCACATTTTTAAAGACCATTCTTGAAGAATAAAGTAGTCGAAATATCCTGGGTGATACAGAAAAATCCACTCAATTTTCATATCTCCTCAATCACCTAAGCTGCAATTAAATATCTGCAAAAGGGATCTCTCAATTGTCGTCAAGATGAAGGCGAATTAAGCGAGTCGACCCCCGGGGCCAAAGAAGATTTGGATCATCTCCAAGATGACGGAGTTTGTAACGGATCCTTCCAGGGAAAGTTCAGATCACCGTCGAGATAAAGGCGAGTGTGATGAGCCTACCGACAAACCCTAAAAGATATTTGATTCCAGCTATCATCAAGAGATTTCCTACCAAAGAGCCAATAATCATCATGATAACTCCTGAGAGAAAAGAAGGATCGGAACATCTCTGAGATGAAGGAGTTTGTGACGTACCCTTTCAAAAAAAAAAAGAGAGAGACAAGTCAGGACATCTCCAAAATGAAGGATGATGTAATTCCCGAAAAATCCAAGAGAGCTCCAATCTGCTAAAAAGAGAGTGCAGAAAGATCATCATGAGAAAAGAATCCCAGGATATCAGACTTCCAAATCTATCAAGAATTTTCTTTAATTTTGTGAAATTCTTTTATCAATATTCTTTCACTAATAGCTTTCGCAATATCAAGAATACTTTCTTTTCCGTCCATATCAAGAAAATTGATAGCTTCCTTGAAAGAAAGTCAATCGCAAGCAATTTGAATTCGAATCTTGATTCTACGGAGTTAAGCCCAGTCGGAGGTAATACTTCAGGTAGAAAAGAGAGAATACTTTCAAAACAAAGTGCATCATTTTCAATTATTTTGAATCAACAACAATTTTCAACATTTTGACAATATTTTCTAGCTATCCTGGCGTGAAGCGAGAGCTTGAGGTTCATCTTTGGTGCATCCTGACATCAGTTGTTATCCCTTTTAGGACTTGATAACGAGAGTTTTCAAGATTCCTTTCCTTCTTTGGTATAATCTGAGCGCACGGGCTCTCAGATTCGCACACTTCCCTGTGTCCCCACTGTCCCACCATAGACAGTCCAATTTCGGCTTGAGGTTAAGCCACCAATTTGAGCAAAAGGCAATTTCAAAAGTTAATTAGTCTCAGCAATGAGGCGCCCAAAATCAATCCCTTTTCAAACTTTAGGGAACCCAATTTCCTTCCTTTTGCAAAACCCTTATCGGATTCATTGTGCGGAAATCCGAAGGTTCCATCACGATCTCTTCTTTCGAGGATTCCGTTCATTTTCTGCCCAATCAGGATAAGGGTATAAACCTGGGCCTTCTTTATTGAGGTATTTCATTTTCTGCCCAATCAGGTTAAGGGTACAAACCTGAGCCTCCTTTGATGAGGTATTCCATTTTCTGCCCAATCAGGTTAAGGATACAAACCTGAGCCTCCTTTGATGAGGTATTCCATTTTCCACCCAATCAGGTTAAGGGTATAAACCTGGGCCTCCTTTGATGAGGTATTCTATTTTCCACCCAATCAGGTTAAGGGTATAAACCTGGGCCTCCTTTGATGAGGTATTCCATTTTCAACCCGGTCAGGTTAAGGGTTAAGCCTGAGCTTCGTTTCTACACGAGGTATTTTCTGTCCCATCTAGGTTAAGGGCAAAACCTGAATCTCACTTCATTTTGAAATAAAATTTTCTTCTTATTCTCCATTTCATATCTATCATCATTACTTGGATTAATTTCTTCATACCCAGTCAGATTTATCTAACTGGGGCATTTTTATGGTTCAAATTTGGTATGTTTTCTTTGCCACTAAGCTCGGCTTTCAACTGGCTTAGCAGCAAAGAGGGGCATCTGTAAACACCCCAAATTTTCACCCTCATCTAGTGTTAGTCCATTTCATGTGTCATTGCATATCATTGCATGCATTCGGCATATCATTTCATCGCATTGCATAGCATTGCATGCCATTACATCTCATTCTCGAGATCCAGCACTCCTGTTTTCAAAACATTCAATCCAAATTTGAATTTTAAAAGCTTTTATTTCAAAATCAATTTCAAAACCTGGGTTTTTTATTCAACACTCTGTCATTTTCCAACCCAGGACTTTATATTTCGAAATATTTTCTCAAGGAAACAATCTGGATTCATTTCAAATTCAAATTTTAATCGATTTCAATTCACAGATGAGACCCATTGAGGTGGTGTCGCTTCTGAATTCCTCTATTCATCAAATTTCTCAAAATTTTGAAAGTTTCAGTCCGATCAGGACTCTGTCTCAGAGTCCTGATCCGGTCAGGAGTCTGTTTTGAAGTCTGTTTTACTTCCATTTTCAATCTTTTCCGTTTGTTTTCGAAATTTAGGTCATTTTACAGAGTCCAGTTAGTTCAGGATTCTATTTTAGAGTTCGGTCGAGTTAGGAGTCTAACCCTGACTGTGTTTTCTGACTTATTTCATCATTTCTTGATAAAATCTTTTGAAAATTCTTTCATTTGGCTTTTAAAATTTAAAATCTCAGAGTCCTAAGAGTTCAGGACTCTAACTCGGAGTTCCAGTTCGCTTGAGACCCTATTTTCAAAGATCTTGAATTTCAAATGTCGATTTTAACCCTTTTTCAAAGCCATTTTCAGTGTTTATTTCAAAATTTCTAAAACTCGATGTGGGCCCACTCAGTTGGCACCATATCCAGAGGAATTCTAATTCAGTTAGAACTCTATGCCATTTCAAAAATTCTAATTTTAAAATTGCTTTTGAATCTCTTTTGAAAACTCCTTCAATTTCAGGTTTTAAAATCATTTTTTTGAAAAACTCAAGTAGGGCCCACTCGGGGTGGCACCATATTTGAGTAAGTCAGGGCTAGACTAGGGTTAGTTGATGTCTTGGTTAGTGTTAGAGGTTTAGAAGAGTCAAAACCATTTTGAAAAACTCATTTTGAAAGTTAGTTTTTAAAAGTAGTGTTTTTAAAGGTTTTTAAAGGTGTTTTAAAAACCCAATGTGAGAAAATGCCAAGTGGCACCACATTTGGGGGATTCTTAGGTTTAGCTAGGGGTTAATTAGGGATTAATTAGGATAATTTAGGTCAAGCGCATATAGGTAACTCCACCAAAAAATCGCCCCACCTTTAGAGTCCAAAATTTTCAAAATTGTCAATTTTAAACCTACATTTTTTTCTATAAATAGATGCCATAAGGGGGGTCGATTTTATCATCTCTCTCCTATTCAATTCTTGGAGCTTCTCTCTCCTCTCCATCCCTTCCTCCATTGCAGCAACCTCAAGGTAATTATTTTCTTTAATTTTTAGTTTTTATTTAATATTTTTCATTGTTTTAAGTATGATTTAGCCATTGGCACCATCAACTTCATGGATTAAACCATGGATTCAACCTCAAGAACCATCAAGAATCAGCAAGAACGATCCAAGAAGGTGATCTAACCCTGTTTTGGGTGATTTACAGGGATTTTAATCCATTAGAATTGATTTTAATATGATTCTTTACATTATTAATCAATAAAATATATGATTTACCCCTTTTAATGGGTTAAATCTATGTTTTAAAGGTGATATCAAATTCCAGCCATTGATTCCCTGTTTTTATTTTATTTTCATGATTTATTCATGTTTGTTTTACGTTTTACAGCATAGAAATAAGTTTTATTTACTGTTTATGGTTTATTTTATTGATTTACATTAGTTAATGCATGGTTTTTCAAGTTTCTTAAATTTCTGTGTGTTTTAGGTTTAGAACAGTAAAGATAATGTTATTTCGGCTTGAAGTTCTCATTGTTTATTTCTGATTTTTTTATATGTGGTGCATGCATGAGTTATTGAGTTACTGTAGAAAAATAAGAGGTTTTGGATCTCGGGAACTCTGTCAAAAAAAATCAGACATAAAATCGGGTTTTTAAAGCTTTAAAATCGTGGTTAAAAACAAGAAGGTAACTTGCTGTTATGATATTTCTCTCATCGTATATCCGATTTTAGATATGTAAAGTGATATGGATTCACATTGAGTAGATATGTCTGCTGTGAAATTTTCAGATTTTTAGATCACTGTTTAGTATTTTCCCCTTTTTAGAGAATCTGTTTTAAAATTTAAAACTCGTTAGGGTTTACCAAAACCCTAATCAGACTTGTGTTAGTCATAAATCCCAAACCACAGATCCGATTCATGATCTGTAAAAAGTGAGTATTGTTATTTTTTTGTCTGCTGTGCACCACTAAAATTTCAGAGATTTTTGTTTAGGATTTCTATTTATGTTTGTATTTTCAATCTGGAATAGCTGTTTTAATCCCTGTTAAGAGTGATATATTTTAGCTCAGATTGCCGGAAGAGTTTTTCCCTAACCGGAGATGATGTTTCCGATATGTAAATTGGGAAATCTCTGTTTTTCTTATTAGTTAGTCTCTGTAAAATTTCATAAATTTCCATGGAGATTTGACCCCTGGTTCAGGTCTTGGATTGAGACTGGTTGGTGAATTAGGTCAAAAATAGCATATTTTAGGGTTTAATGCAATTTTCGGATTAATTTAAGGTCAAAAAATTATTTTTATAATTCCAATTCGACATTAGGGTTATAACAAGTGCATGTACCAATTTTTATGGATTTTAGAATCCATTTGATGGCTGAATTAAGCAAATTGCAAAACCGGGTTCCTGAAAGATCCAAAAACACTGCTAAAATCACAGTTTTTGTGATATTGTTGGATTTTCGTGCATAAGCATATATTTTTAGGGTTTAATCATTTTCATAATCATATTAGGATGCTCTAGGTTTAATTTTGTGCTCATTTGATTTCATTTAGTGCATAAAACCTAAGTTTTTACCAAAATCTATTTCTAAAAACCCTGATTTCAAGGCCATAGTCTTACTATCAGGGGCAATTTGGTCATTTGACATAAATTTCGAAATCCCTAACCCTAATTTCATATTTTTAATCATATCATAGCATATTTGGTTTGAGTTTATTCCATTCAAATTTCAAAATTTGCATTTTATCAAAGTATCTTTCTAAAAATCCTAATTTCAAGGCTATAGTCTTGTTATTAGGGGTATTTTGGTCATTTTGACCCTAATTTCGAATTTCATATCTTCTCTTAAATATTTATTCAATTTTATTTCATACTTTATCACTTTTGATTTAAGGGAATCATGGCAAAAAGGCTTATATCTAGCAAAATCCAACAATTTCTAGATATTACTGGATAAATCTAGAAAAGCCAACATATTTTCATTAACCAAGTTTTCTAGTTTTGCAGGTACATTGAAGACTTTATTTTTCATGTATTTAAATTTCAATAGTGATGTAACTTGTAATTAAACTTTGGAATAAGAATTTATATTTCCTGCTTAGCTTAGGCAGCATTGCATATAGTTTTTTTTTTATAATGTTAATGTGTGATGGATGATGATTCATGCATATTTTTACAAATTCACCATGGTCTACACGAATGGCACATGCACTAGCTTCTATGAAGTTTATAAACTTGGTGGAATTTGTATTTATGGCCATAGTCAGAATACAAATGATACTTAGATTTATGATCTTCACATTAGCCACATTCAGCCTACACTCTTAGGCTAACTTCAAAATGCACTGCATTTCTCAAAAATACAAAAAGTATTTCTCAGTTCTTCAAATCCATATTCATTCATTTCATGCATTTGCCAATTCCAATTCAAATTCTAAGTCAAGGAAATTGAATTCCTCAAAATCTCCTAAGTCTTATAGCAAAATCGATTTTCCCAAAAACATTGAATTTCAAAGAATATTTCAAGTATTTCCCAAGTTCCAAATTCAAATTTTCTAAGTTAGAATTTCAATTTTAAAGTTTGAATTCAGAGAAACCAAGTCTCTCAGAATCGATTTTCACTAAATGTCAAGGATTCCTCAAAATCGATTTTTATTTCTCTCAGAAGTATATTTCAAATCCCATTTCACGATTTCTCATGTGATATCATTTCCAAGATTTACATTTTCTAAATATTTCAATCATTCAAAGCAAACATCATGTTTTCAAATGTGCATTCATAGCACATGCCTGATTCTATGTGCATTTAGAAATTAGAATATGATTTAGACAAGTTGAATAGAGTAGAGCATAAGATTGATCCTTGGTTCAATTACCCTTGTTAAAGGTGGCAGGAACGGTTGAACCTCGTACCGACAAGCGAGTCCCATTCTACGGAATTTTCCCGCATTTTAAAACGGAGGTGAGTTATTTTCAAAAACTTTTTCAAAGGTCAGTTTGACTCGCAAAAAGTTAAAAATTTTGCGATGATAACAGGTAGTTGCAAAAGAAAAACAAAAAAGACAACAAAGAAACAAAAAACAAAAAGAAAAGGGTCTGAGTTGGAGAACCCCTATCAAGTGGTAACTATCGGCGACACTGCAGTGGAGTACAGTTGCTAGAGGGTGGCATTGCTATCGGCATCAGGGGCAACAACCACCTCCTTCAGTGCGAAGGAGACCCTATCTCCGTCGTGGTTGCTGCTTGCATCAAGGGCGTAGGAGACACCCCCTCTCCGTCAGGTGGACGTTGACAGAGTTAGGGGTAGAAGAGACTCTTCCACCGAGCTTCGTAGTCTGCCGAACGTGGTGTCAAAACTGCAACGACAACAAAAGGAGGTGAAGCGCTGGAGAAGAAAAAAAATGCCTACCGATGGCTCTTGACACTTGCGTCTCAAAGCAAGAGGGGAATGAGATCGACATCTAAAAACCATGCAAGGCAACAATAGTGAAGGTGGTGGCACTTAGGTGAGGGGAAGCGATGGAGAAGGGAGGTGAAGTGGTGGAGAAGAAGAGAGAAAAAATTGTTAGAATTTGAGAAGGGTCAAGAACCTTCTTTTTCCCTTTTTTATGGTTTTTAAATTGATTTTATAGATCTGCCCCTGATCTTATCTGATATTTTTGCCCGTGCTCTTCTATTTCTAGTAAAATTTAAAAACATGACTATTCTCTGAAAAATACCTGAGAGAAGGTTTTAGTCTATAAAATTTTTCAAAAAAGGCTTATGATCTTTCTTAAATTTTAGAAAACCACTTGAATTTTTCTATTTAACTCAGCATGTTTTGGAAATTCAAGTTCAAGATTCTGATTTATTGTTTTTGCCCAGAACAGTATTCTAATATTTTTGATTTTGCAGAAAAGCATCTTTGGTTTGCTGAATAACTCTTAGAGCTTTATTTTTTGATAAAAGTCAAGTTTGGATCTATTATTTGGATCATGTATCATCGCTTGAGTTCGATATTCAGTTAAGGTAATATCCATAAAATTTAGATATATTAAATTTTTTGTGATCCAAAAGCTCATGGTTGGTTTGGTTTTCTTGGCTCCAGTTATAAACTGCATCAGATCTCTACCTTGGTATGTAGAGGTTAGATTTTTAACATGCATCTATATTGGATCCTGAAATATTGTGTATAACTGAAGATTGTTTTTTATATGTTTTATGAGTTATTAATGTTTTGGATCATATTAATATATACATACGGTATGACCTAGTATTTATTTAGTTTTTATGGTGTATCAAGTTGGATTGGATCAGGATTCATTGGATTAGATGTTTGGATCAATTAAGGTGACATATACTGGGTTTGATCCAATAAAGCAACATTGGATCTGGTTAAACATGAATGGATTAGAATAGATCCAGTTGAATGGTTTTTAGGGATACTGGCAACACCATTGGATTCAGTTGAACCTATTAGACATGCTTGCACAATTATCATAGTTGAATGGGTCATCTTATGAGTTTTAAGGTTATAACTCAATATGGATCAGGTATGGAGATCCGATTTTAGACTTGATTTTGACCAAAAAACTTATGTTATGATTTGGATCTAGTTATGATCCAGATTAAGACTCTACCTAAGAAGGATGAGTTTATGTCTATGTTGGATTGATGGGATTAAGAATAGTTTATACTAGCATAATTGATTTATATATATTTAATGCATGTATGTATTGTATGATTCTTCTTATGGGTCCTATGATGGAATGGATCTAGATTTGATCCACAGACAGATCTGAAAATATACTGGCAAATATGTTGTATGAATCTAGATTTGATCTAAGTTTTATGATGGATATGGATAATATCAAGCCAGATATTTGGGCCGAATAATATATTTTGTGTGGGTCTTGATTTGAACCAGATAAATCTAGATAAATATAATATTGGATATATGGTGTTGATCCATTTGAATTTGAAACATAAGGATATATATTTGGACAATAGTCAAATCTCTTGTGATGTATGATTTTGCATAAATTATTTAAGCTTGCATGGAGATCCATTTTTTCTATTAATCATGCTGGACTTGATAATAACATCTCAAGTCGATTTTAGATATGGACTCATACAAATCTAATGAATTTGGATATTTTTTTATTGCTTATTATAATATTTGATAAAATTAAAGCCTTGGAATAGGCTTATCATGTTTAACATATCCAAATGGTAATAATATTGATAAGGACAACTCCCATTGAATATGGATCTAGTGCATATTTAAATTAGATATCAATATGAGGACTTATGCTTTACTTCTAATACCTATTGTTTCTAGTTTGTGATGTCTTTATACATATATATTACTTAATTGCAATGCATTGAAAAAGTAAGAGTTGAATTATTTTTTGCTTATGCATATGAATATTTATTTGCATATGATGATAAATAATCATCATAAGTCATACTCTTTATGGTTTGTTGTATGAATGCATGAAGGGATATTTTCTTGTTTAAGCTTATGCATGTATGTAACATAGTAATATTTATATTTTTTGTTATATTTATAGTTGTTTGAATCTATCGATCCAAAAATGATCAGGTGGTGGTTAACCTGATGAGAGTTAAAGCATGTTGCATTGATAATAATGCACATGAATAGTGAGAGTATAAGCTATGGTAAAATTTTAAAAAGTAAGAGCATTTGCTATGTTTGGCAAATCATATTTTATTATGGATCTATGAGTTGATAAAAATTCATAATATTCCACTAGTGTGCATGTGGACATAATGATATCATCATAAGAACCCCATGACTTACTAAGAAATTGAGACCCTCAATATGACATAATTGTTTGAATATGATATTGTATATTAATAGTTATGATTTAAATTATGACATGATAAAAAACTCATATGATTATGTGAAATGAGTGCATGAAAGGATGATGTTATGACTAAACCCATATCATATGTGAAAAGAATCATGGTTCATATGATGATGAAAAGACCACATGACTATGTGATAAATAACTCATAGCATGTGTGAAAAATATCATACTTGAAAATAAAGAAAAGTACAAATAGCTATGTGGGAAATAACTCATAGCATGCACAAAAACTTTATACTTGAATATGAATTATGGAAAGATCTACATGACTGTGTAAAAAATAACCCATAGCATGTGTGAAAACCTTGTACTTGAAAATAAATGATAAAAAACTCACGTAACTATGTGAAAAAAACCCATAGCATGTGAGAAAAATATTATACTTAAATATTGATATAACCCAAAGAATTGTGTTGATTTATTTGGTGCATGTTTTGTCATGAAGTGCTATATGCAATATATAATGCACTTATTATGATATAATATGTATGTTTGTCACGCATGGCCAAGTGAGAGATGTTGGATCTAGTGTAGCTATAATGGTCTCACATTGAAATCCAAGGAGTCACACAATGATGGACTCATAACTCATGAGAACATGTAAACACCTCAAATTTTCCAGGTCTATTCTAGACCCTCCTTTCACAGACGTCGACCCTCTATAGTACAGTGTAGGAGTCTAACCTCCGAGTTCATCCCAGTTTAGGTATCATTTTACCTTATTTTACCTATAAAATTATCATTTTACCCTTAGGTCACCTTAGACCCATGTCAATTATGTCCACCCCAAGCTCATTTTAAGTTCATAAGAGTTAGAATGTCAGTCATTTCTAGTTCATCTGAGCTCACAATGAGTAGATCCTATTCATTTATGATCATTTCAGCTAAAATTGATTCATTTCTGGCTCGAATTCCGGTCAATTATTTTAGAGTCAGTCAATTCTAGTCAATCCTATTCTCCTGTATCTAACTTGAGCTCACTAGGAGTTCAAGTGGTCTAGTTTCAGTTCAAACCTCATCTCCCATATTGTTGGAGTTCATTTTAGCTCATTTCAGCTGAAATTAAGCTGACCCTAGCTAAAATTTAGCTTGCCTGAGCTCCGAATCTAGTTCACCTTAGTTCAGTCGAGTATAGTTTTAGCTTAAACTCAGTACATTCTCGTTACTCACTTCACTCCAGTGTGCATTTCTCACCATTTCTCTGAGAAAGATGTCATTTCTCAATCATCTTTTTTGTTCATTTGAGTTCTCACCAGTGTGAATTCAGTTGAGTTAGTGTCTTTTTAGTTCATTTGAGTTCAAAAACCCTAGAACTCAGTTCAAACCAGTTCAATTCAGTTTAAATCAATTCAAACCTCACTACCCAAGTGTCACTCTTTGCCCTGCAGGGGCAAAATCGTTTTTTGATCATTTTCATTCAGAACATCGATTCTATCAGTTTTTTAAGCTGATACAATTGCCAATCTGGGCTTAGATCAATCCTTTTATCTATCTTCGAGATCCAATTCATATTTTAATTTAGATATTGGATCCAACATCAGATCTAATAACCTAGATCCATTTATTCAATTCATTTTACTACTTATATCCAGGATCCAATTTGCTTTCTGAAACTGGATTATCTTATCAGATATCCAGAATCCAATCATTTGTCATCCCAGATCCAAGATCTATTTCCATCTTATTTCTGATCCAGGATCCACTTTTTAAGTCCATCTCTAATCCGGGAGCCATTTCATCTATTTTATCAAGATCCAAGATTAATTTTCCGATTCTATCCAGGATCTTTCATCATTTTTTAACATGGGCCAGACTTATGGTTCGAGATTCAGATCCATTTGTCATTTTAAAATTTTGGATCTATATCCGAATTTAAACTTTCCTCTGATTTCAAACCTTGGATTCAAAATTGATTTTTATCTAAAACACAGTGCTTTACATTTGACATTTTGAAATGCTTTTCAGAAAACTATCTTTTTTAAATGTGTCAAATCTGGATCCAGATCGGGCTCTGATTTGGATTTTTTATCAAAACTTGAATTTCAAATTGGATCTCAGATCCAATCTATTCCAAAAGGGACCCACCTAGGTGGTGTCACCCATGCATTTATTGTGTCATTTTGTCCTTCTTTGTTATTTCTGAATTTTAGTTGGTTTAGGACTCTATTTTGTTTTTATCTTTTACTTTTATTTTTACTTGTTTTTAAAATCTTTTTTTTATTTGCTTTTAAAAAACCAAATGTGGGGCCCACTTAGGTGGTGCCACATTTGATATTTTTTCAATCCATTTAGGTATTTTCATTAGAGTATTAATTAACTTAGATTAGGAAAAGTCAAAATGTGAATTCAATTAGGATTCTACTCTTGTTTTTTTTTAAAACCTCTAACTTTATTTTCATTTGTTTCTAACCCCTTTTGGAAAACCTTATTTATTGTTTTAAAAACCAAATATGGGGCCCACTTAGGTGGCACCACATTTGGAGATTTTCAAGTTTATTTAGAGTCTTAATTAGTTGGAAAAGTCAAAAGTCAAATCAAATTAGGGAAATCACCCCCCCCCTCTTGTTTATTTTTTTTAATTAAGAAGAGTCCTGATCAAATCAAAACTCTTCACCCTAAAGCCTAAAATTTATTATAAATAAGGCCATGGGCTGGACGTCCAACCCATATTCTCTTCACCCTCTCTCAACCTTCTCTCAAGCCTCTTTCAAGCCCTCAAGGTAAATCCCCCTTCTTCTCTTTTTATTTTTAGTTTTAGTTTTTCTTTTCTTTCCCCATGGTGCCGTCCCTTTTTCTTTTCTTTCTTCTTCCCTTTTAATGTGATTTTTGTGTGGTAGCCTTCATGAACAATCCGACTACAGGTAAACCCTTGACTTCATGGTTTTCTTTTCGTATTTTGATGCTTGAATATCAATCTTAATTCAGCCACACAAAAGAACGAGATCCGATCTCTCATAGATCGAATCCTTCTTTCTAACGACTACATTAAAAGCAAAATCCCATGAAACCTCATTTTCTGTATTTTTTATTTATTTTAGATGCATGTTAGGTTTAGTTTTATATTATTTTATCCATAAAAAATCAAAAAGTATTGCATCCATGTTTTTCTTTTTTGTTTAGGCATGTTAGATCAAGTTCTTGAATTTCCTTTAACAGCCCTACACAAATCTTGATTCTGGCCACACGTTAACAACGCTATTTCATGTGTGTTTTTTCGTCGTTTAGATCTAAAATTTTTATGAGGGTTAGATACATATGTTTGAATGAATCTGCAAAATGTTTATGATTTTTGGGCATCAGATGACCCGTCTATAAATTCAAGAACCGAAACCTGTTTTTTGCACCATTAAAACACTGTGCACAATCAGGAGCGACTTGTCAGAGTCATATCTCCCTCACTAGAGATTGTATTTCAGATCCGTAAAAAACGACATCTTTATCTGTGTGTCTAGTTTATTCTGTAAAATTTTTAGTATTTTCTATGGTCATTTACTTTTTTATTTTCATCAAACATCAGAACATATTCTTCTTGAACCGACTGTCACGGTTCAGATCCAGGTTCATCTTGCCAGAGTGATATCTCCCCAATCGGAGATTGTATTTTCGATACATAAAAAATGACTGATTTGTCTGTGTGTCTAGTTTTGGTGGTGTGATTTTTATGATTTTTAATCATCATTTACTATTTTCTTGAAACCCAAGACCAGAATTAGCTTTTCTTGAATCATCAGGCACGGTTCAGATCTTGGACCATCTTGCCGGAGCAATTTCTCCCTAATCGGAGATGATCTTTCTGATTCATAAAAAGTGATGTCTTTGTTTACATATCTAATCTCTTATGTGTGATTTTTGTAGGTTGTTTGTTATTTTTTTTAACCCAAAAGCGAGGTCTATCTTTTTTGAATCGTTAAGCATTGGCCAGAATCAAGCGTATTTTGCCAGAATCGTATCTCCATAACCAAAGATGCTTTTTCTAATCTGTAAAAAGTACTGTATTTATTGGAATGTCTAGTTTATCCTTGTCAAATTTTATAAATTTTCATCACTGTTTGTTGTTTCATTCTGGCATGACACCGTGATAGGTGTAGAATAGCATATTAATAGCCTATTTTTCATCTTTTTATTTAATATTTATTTCCAAAATAATCATAAAATTTTATTTTTCAATTGCATACTTTTGTTAGAGTTGTTAACAGTGTCCATGTCATTTTCATGATTTTTAGAGGTCATTTGATATGTTATTTACTTGTTTCTCAAAAACCGGATTCCCGTAGAGTCCCGTTTTGCTGAAAAAGATCAAATTTAATCTTTTTCATTTGTTTTATTATTTTTATGAATTATTTTCATAAGTCTAGACTTTGATCATGTTCTTAATCATGTCAGAGTGCTCTCCACCCGATTAGGCATCATTTTGAATTCGTTTAGTCTCCAAAATAAGCGTATTTCAAATATTTTTTTTTAGAAACCCTGATTTTAAACCCTGTTTTGCAAATAATATCAATTTTTAAGGGTATTTTGGTCTTTTTCCTTCAATTCTGAATTTTTAATTTTATAATTAGTTTAGTTTCATATTTTATTAAATCATGCATCATTCATTATGTTATGTAAGATTTTTATTTTATGAATGCATGGAAAAAATGCTTATATCCAGGTAAATCCCTCAATTTTTAAATATTGTTAGATAAATCCCGAAAACCTACATTTTTCTACTAACATGTTTGCTAATTTTGCAGGATATGTCAAGACTTTATTTCTCTTATTTTTTCTCTTTATTTCTTCAATTCATTTTTTAATTATTCAATGTAAATTGTAATCAAATATAAAAAATAGTAGAAATTTCTTTTTCTGCATAGTTTATGGTTGCATTTGCATATAGTTTATTTTCTTAATATTAATTGCTATGCTTGATGATTCATATGCATATTTCAAATTCTACAATGGTCAACACGAATGACACATGCACCTTCTTCTAAGAAGTTAATAAACTTAGTGGAGTTTGTATTTGTGGGCATAGTCAGAATAAGAATGAAACTCAGATTTATCATCTTCTTTTAAGTTACAAACAACCTACACTCTTAGGCTATCTTAAAAAATCATTACATATTTTAAACACTTTTATTTCAAAACCCTCCTTTTAGGATTTAATGAGATATATTCAAAGCATATTCCTGACCATAGTTAGGGATATGTAGTAAATCTATTTCGTTCAAATTCTATAAGGCACAAAAAACCTTTTTATATAAAATAAATTTCTGAAACATAGGGAGATTTTTCAATGATTTTTATCAAATCTTTTTTAAAAAAGAGTTTTGATAAAATAACATTCATGCACCACTTAGAATAAGGTTGCATCATTTAGACTAAGGCCACACGCCCAGTCCTTCTTCAGAAAAATTGATTTCTCAAAATATATCTATTTTTAAAAGTATTTTCCAACAATTCCAAGCATACATCATGTTTTCAATCCATATTTTCCAAAAATCATAGCACATATATGATTCTTTATGCATTCTAGGACTTAGAATAAATTTTCAGACAGTTAAGCAAAGCAAGGCACAATATTCGATCTTTGGTTCGATTACCCCTGGTTATGATGCCAGGAACGGTTAAACTTCGTACCGACATGCGAGTCCCATTCTCTATCAATTTTTTCATATTTTCAAAACGGATGCGAGTTTTTCTTAAATCTTTTCAAAAGGTCAGTTTGACTTGCGAAAGTAACATTTTTCATGATAACAGAACACAAATGACAAACAGATGATAATAAACATCTCATTAAAAGTTAAGAAAATGGCTACCCAGGGGGGGTGGGGGGGGGGGCTATTTATGCCCTAGCCCCTGCTTATTGTAGGGATAACCTGAGTGCAACCCCCCCTGAGCAGGCCATTCACCAACCCAATCACCTTCCCTCTTCTCTCTCATTTTTATGTTCCCCCTCTGCCCACACTCTGATCCCAAAAAGCCAACATTAGTATAAGAGCATGTGTGGTGTAGAGATTGGTACCTCCTCTGGACAACCATGCTCGACACTGGAGGAGAAGACCGCAAGAGTAGGAGAATGATGCCTTGATTAAACCAGATTATGAAGTGGAGAACTATTCCCTCTCGATTGAATGGATTCCCATGCTAATTGGGCATTGAATTCATTATTGAAAATCCATATTTGAGGAGTCACTCCCAGAAAAAGATGAGCTTGAAAATGCCTAAATAAGCTCATTAGAAACCTGCAAATCAAAGTTAGACAAATAATGCATGATATTATGGTGCATGATTACATGTCTTAATGATTTATAAAGATCTCTTGTAATCTCACACTTAAGGAGGGGATATTGGCAAACCCAGAATTCAATAGAGCGACGTTCACCCACCTTCCAAATGGCATTTCCTTCAACTACATGAAAGCCAAATTTGATAGATTTCCAACCCCAAGAACCAAAAATATTTCTCCAATCATGCTATAGAAAATTGAAATATAAGTATTTATTTTGAATCAACATAACCAAAGGATTGTCCTTTTTTCTACTAAATTCCAAACTAACTTAGCCAAGAGAGCTCGTTTAATTTCTTTTACTTTTCTTAATTCCAAACCGCCTTTGTTGTGGGATAAACACATTAAATCCTAGTTGAACAAGTGAATGTGGTTTTCATTCTCTCTCCCCATAAAAACTTCCTCATTATCCTTTCAATGCATTGCACCACCACTATCAGAATCTGGAATCACATCATCCAATAAATTGGGAACAAAGCCAAAACTGGCCTAATAACGATCACTCTTCCCGACAATGAAATAAGATGCTCACTCCATGATTCTATTTGATTCTGAAACTTTTGGATCAATCCATTGCAATAGCTCAGTTTGAGCTTGCCTATGAAAATAGGAACACCCAAATATTATATAGGAAGTTCACTTACCTGCCAACCACAAAGAGTTTTAATCTGATTCACTCTAGAATTAGATAATTTAAAATATGAAAATTGACTTTTCTTTACTGAATAACAATCCAGATTTCCTTTTAAACTAAGATATAACATCAAAGAACTTATGAATAGTGTCCTTGTTGTAATTAATGAAGAATAGCACATTGTCTGCATACAAACTATGACTCTAATGAAACTGTCATATTTTGTTTGGAATCAGATTTATCTTTGACTCTATGATCAACAACTTTCTAGTTAGTATTTTAATCACTAAGAGAAAAAGCTACAGAGATAGTGGGTCTCCTTGTCTAATCCCTCTCAAGCTAAAAAACACAAGCCTAGGTTGACCATTGATTAACAACGAGAAGCAGAAAGTACTAACACATAACATAATTTTCTGGATCCATTCATGATCAAAGCCAAAAACTTCTAAAGTTTTTTCTAGTAATCTCTAGTCTACTTTGTCATATGCTCATGAGCAACGAGAATGCTCTTTTGGACGTCCCTTTGAAAAAAGCCTTCTAATTATGAGCAATAATCTGTTGCAAAATGGGTCTAATTCTGTTGACCATAATCATCGAAATAGTCTTGTAAATCGAATTGCATAAACTGATGGGATATAATCAAAGAGCTTAGCAATTTTTTTTGGAATCAAAACAATGTTCATAGTATTATGTTTACGTAAGATCTTACCTGAATTGAAGAAAATAATAATGGCCTTACAACATCCCCCATAATATCCTAATAAGCTTGGTAAAACATGCCAAGGAAGCCTTCAAAACCAAGCCACTATCCCTCTTTATTTGGAAATGGTTTTGGGAACTTCTTCCTTAGTAACTTTGTTTAAAAGTTATGTGCTAAAAATCATTGATTTTAGGAAGTTCTTTTCCTTCCAAAGGATGTTTAATAATAACTTCTCTTTTAAACATATTCTCAAAATATAAAGTTGCTTCTTTTATGATTCTCCTTGCTCCACTAACTGAGAGTCATATTCTTTTAGAAGCATTTTGATGCCATTCTTCATCATATTCCTTTTGAATTTAGCATGAAAATATGTTGTATTTCTATCTCCTTCCTTAATCTATTTGCATTGGATTTTTTATGTCAGAATGATTCTTCAATCTTCATGAGCTCTGCTAATCTTCCTATTGCAATCATTTCATCCCTACTGGCTCAAACATCACCCTCATTTATGTGGTTATGCAAGTACTGAAGATTTTCCTCTCATTTTCTTATGCTCTCTTGCACACTTCCAAAATGATGCTTGTTCCGCCATTTAAGCCTATACATGACTTCTTCAAGCTTAAAGTAACCTTAAACATTGCACATCCACTAACACAGATATTCCATCCAGCTTTGACAATCTCTCGGCATTCTTCTCTAGAAGTCCACATTTTAAAAAATCTGAATCAAACTTGTGGCTTCACTGGTTAAGCCTCACAATGGATTAGCAAAGCATTATGATCTAAATGAAACTTGTGGCTTCACTAGTCCACATTTAGGAAGAACCTCCACCCAAGAGGATGAATTTTGATGACACCACTGTAGATTACATAGTACTCTATAAATTTTGCTAGCTTTAAAAGCCATGCTCTATTGACAACTATGCCATGTAGACCCACATTCAAGAATTTGAATCTCTAAGAGCCTGCATTTATATATCATGTCATTAAACTCATCCACAGCTATATGCAGACATTGAACACCCCAATTTTCCTCTGGGCTGTGAATGACGTTCCAATCTCCAACTAATACCCACTGATAATTCAAATTATGTTGCCTCAAATCAACCCACTTCCTACGCTCCACATAATAAAGGCTTCCATAAACACCAATGATAATCATCGATTTCTTGCGGTCCCACACCAAGATATTCATAAATTGATTTGTATAGCATAATACTTCAACATTCACCTTGACAGAGTTCCATAAACAAACAATTCTGTAAGTGGTAGCCTCTAACAGGTTATCTGCATAACTATAGTTTTAGAAAAACCTCAACGTCCTTAAAACAACACACACACAAAGATGGCAAAAGATTTATGTTGTTTGGCAAAAGCGTGCCTACATCCATGGAAAAGGCGCTTATTTCAGGTAACATAAGAGCTATGATTATTATTATAATTATAAACTTGGGATGACCTCTGGGTTACACAATTTTGAAAGTTTAGGGTTCTCAGGATGTCTATACGGTTTTGGTGTTTGGACTCTTGTGAGTTATTATTCATACAAGTCTCTACAAGAGACCAATCTATGGGAGTCCTTCTGCATGTGGGTTTCCGTCTTGAGATAGTCCATCTTGAGAGAGACCTGAGTCCTTCATGGTGTGAGAGTCTTGAGAGAAGCCAAGGTCCTTCACGTGTCTTGCACTCACATGTCTACGTGTCCTCTAACATCCCCCCTCAAGATTAATGGAGGTAGGGAGCACATTGAGCTTGTGACAAAGAAGTTGATGACATGGTGATGATAAGGGCTTGATTAACATGTCAACCAGTTGATCCTAAGTTGAAATATATCCGACGAGTAATTCTCTTTTCACAATCTTATCATATACAAAGTGCAGATCAATCTCAATGTGTTTTCTATGGTCATGGTGAACTGGATGAGCTGCTAGGTAGGATGCGACAACATTATCACACTAGAGGATTGAAATCTGACTGCAGGTCACGCCCAATTCTTTTAAAAGATATTGAAGCCATGTTAATTTACTTGTAGCATTGGGTATGAATCTATATTCAGATTCAGTACTGGAACGAGAAACCATAGATTGCTTTTTGGAACTCGAAAAAATTAAACTAGATCCAAAATAGATGGCATATCCACTGGTCGACCTGTGGTCAACAGGACATCCTGCCCAATCTGCATCTAAATATGCTGAGAGTGCTGGTTGAGAGGACAATTTTAACATAAGACTATAATGCAACATCACTTTTAGGTAACGTAGGATGTGTTTCACTGCTGCCCAATGTGTGTCAGTGGATGTAAGGCATTGTTGGTTACTTATTGATTAGAAATTCATTTGGATGGAGAGGAATAATAAGATTTTTAATAGCGTGAAAAATGATGTCATCACCATTATGCAAACAATTGTTGTAGAGCTCCAGCACAGAGCTCGTCTCAAATGGCCTACTCTAAATCTTATATGAATCGACCGGTGCATGATTAGCTCGATTTGGACATTTTGTTTTGTGGTGCTAGCCTTGCATTATTTGTGATATTTCATCAAGGATATGATCCTTTGTAACAATTCTTTCAATATTTTAGTTATACTGATCATGCATAATTTTTATTCATAAATTCATACATTTTCATGCATGATCATGTGCGATGATTACATAAAAATGCTTGTTTGCGAAGGTTTTTATAGTTTCTCATCAAAGTATAATTTGAGCAAATTGAACCTCTTTAGAGTATTTTGGGAAAACTAATTAAGTTTTTAGAAAATATTTTTTGAAAGAGAGGTCTTTTGAAATATTGAAAATTTTATGAACTCTTTTTGAAAGATTTTCTGAAAACCTAATTAGAAGACTATAAATAGTCTTGTTTAAGAAAGAGGGGCATTTTTCTCCTTTGGAGTTCACGCCCCCTCCTCTACCTCACTCTCCCCTCTCTTTCTCTCTCTTTTTCTTCTCTCTTCCTACCGGTTTCTTCCCTGTTCTTTCTTTCTTCTTCCTCTTCTTCTCTTCTTCTAAACCCTTTCATCACTGGTATCTTCATTCTTTATTCATCGGGGAGGCGTATAATACAAGTGAAAATGCCAACTTCTTCTTCTCAACCCTTTCATCAGAGGTAAGCTGAAAGGTGAATCTCTTCTTCTCCATCTCTGTAGTTTTTAGGATCATATCATCACATGCATATTTTTTGTATTGTCATAGCATATAGCATGATCTGAGTTTTGTTTATTTTATTTTCGCATCTTAGACTAGTTTGGGTGACTTATATAAATTAGGTTTATTCAATTTTCTGGTTATATTTGCTTTGTACTTGAAAGTTTTAGTTAAAGTAGCATAAAATTTCAATTTTTAGTGAAAACCAGTCCATAGATTTCATTTTAACATTTTTTGCTTGGTTTCATCTAGTTTTCTATTATTTATTTTATTATTTTGTAGCTAGTTTTAGTCTTTACATTTTTTTATTGCAGGTGAATAGCGTTAAACATGTTGTTTCCATTTGGGATCAAACCAACGTAAAAAAAATATTGATCTGAACCCCAACGTGTTTAACGTTGTTCAAGCCTGGTTCGTTAAAGACCTCTTTGACGTTAACCAGGCTATTTGAGTTAAAGTTTTTTATAACTTAGATTAAAATTTCTTTGATCAGTTAGTCAATTTAGTTGCATAATATTTTTGTTAGCACTTCCACGATCGAATTGCAGCATAGGATCGATCGTCGAACACGCAACCTCGGTTCTGCGTGATAGTAGTTGCGTCAAACACGCTGTGCGTGGTTGATGCTAGCTTGGAGTTCAATCTGGTATTTTAATTTTTAACCTCAATCATTGTGCGCAAAAATAGTGTCTTCATCTTCTGTTTGAAGTCATAGTGTAGAATCACAATTTCTTTTTGTGTTTATTCATTAGTTAGGCTTAATTAATTCAAGTTGTTTGTAGTTAGTTTGATTCAATGGATTATACATCCGTAGATTAGCTTATGATTAGCTGGATTTGATTTTATCAGTGCATATTTAGTCATTTAGTTAAATGTCATACTTCGTTACATAGTTTGTTCTTAAGTTATTAGTTAGTTTTACTAATTCATTTTTTAGTAGTTTTTAGTAGTTTTTTAATAGTTAATTAGATCTTTGTTCTTGCTGAATTTTTAGCCCCCTAACCCTTAGATTTTGTTTAGTTTGATTTTGTTTGCGCTTCATTTTGTGTTTTAATTTTACAGGAAGGCGTTCAGACGTACGTTGAGCCCTCGAAAGTACCTCCAAAGAGCCCTCTGAGGTCCCTAAAAGGTTTCCTCAAAAGGCCCTTAAGGTCCTTCAGAGCCCTTCAAGAAATAGAAAAGAGATTGGTGAAGAAAAAGAAGAGAGATCATAATCACTGAAAGACAACGAAGGGACATAAAGCTCAAGCATAGAAGGACATTTTTTCTCTTTATTTTAGACTAAGATTTTTATTATTTTTATTAATTTGGGTCTATAATAAAACCATTAATTATTTTTTTGTAAGCCCTTCGTAGAGGGCAACACTCTCTTTTATTTATTTTAATTAATTAATTATTTTTCTTTTCAAGGAAACAAAGTAGTATTGTGTGGGGTACAAAAGTGCTTTTCATGTTCCCTGAGTCCGACCCGGACTTCACCACTAGTGTGAATCGGTTTTTATTATTTAATGCATGGTTTGCACAAACATTTTTATTGAAAATATATTTTTAAAATGCTTTATTAAAAAAAAGTTGTGTCATATACTAAAATAAAATTTTCTTTCTATATACTCTACTCTAGTCTACTCCTAGAACGCTGCAACAATTGCGGATGTATTCAATAACTTGGGTCCTAGATGGAAATTTGTATGGAGGTGTTGGCTTTCGATTCTATGAAGAACCGTGTGGTTGGAGAGAAACAATAAGGTTTTTAGAGGGGCCTCTTCAAGTTCATGCACCTTTCTACTGAAAGATCCAATATTAGCTTCAGGAACACCTTCAGGATAAGTGCTTAGATTCAAGCCTGGATTGAGTTGGTGCTAAATGTATTTGCATTATAACTGAATGAAGTTAAGGCTTCGTAGTGGCTTGTCTTTCTATTACTTGAGATTTATTTGTAGATGACTTCCAGGTGATTTTTCATCACTTGGGATTTCATTATGTGATAATAAATACTTTATTCTTCTCTAAAGAAAAAGTTTCAAATGTTGCTCCATAGTGGTATAAGTGTAGGTTCATGAAATGTTAGAGCAACTTGTTCTTTTTGTCATCCTCTGCTATTCTTTGTTGTTTTTCTCTGTTGTTGGATGCCATGTAACCTCCTCCATGTAAACATTTTTTTTACTTTAATGCATTTTTCTTTCATTCAAAAAACAAAAGAATGTTAGAGCCACTTGTTCTACATCTGTGTGCTTGCGGGGTGTCCGTGCATGCATGCTTGTGCGCTTGTGTATGTGTGTGTGCACACACCGCTGTGTTGCATGCACACTGAACAAAGAAAAAATAATCAATTGAGCATGAATATTCTTAAAAAAAAAGAATCAACTGAGCATGATGATCACTTGGCCTATCCGCTTGGTTAAATTGTTAGCGTAAAATGGATCATGAAAGAGCCACTTACCGGATGCTGCCATTGACGATCCGAACAATGCTTTAATGGATGTGGGTGGTCGGTGTTCTCCTCAACCAATCAATGCCCTCGATGAGCCCAGACTACCAAGTCAAAAGGTGAGCAAGACCCTAGAACCTAGAGACTCAGAGTGAAACCCAATGACCGCATATGCTCTCATCAAGCATCCATGGAGGTCTCCTTATATAGTGTGAGATGAGTGGGGGTTACATGCATGACATTCATGCATATTGAATGAGAACTTTTCACATCCTTATAATAACCCCCACTCTAATAACGTCCCTTAGTGTGCTTGTGTCAAACCGGGTCACATTCGGTTGGACCTGATAAAAAAGTCCAACATTCTCTCACTTGACCCATTAACATGAAAAAACACATAATCGAGGTTCTTTACCGTTATTTCAATTTAATTTTCACGTGGGTTCACATGCTTGCCTGTATCACAAGAATGAATCATACGAGTCATGGAGATGAACATCTCTATATGAGATGTCATATTTTTATGCACTATAATATTATTCATTTTTAAGTGTTTAGCATATTAAGAATACCTTTATGAACACTTTGATCTCTTACTCATTTCATTAGTCCTTTTAATATTGTTATTATGTTATTCTCTCTAAACAAATGAGAGATACTTTATACAGAATCAACAATGCACAAAATCATAGAGAATCAATTTAGTTTCATAAATATGATCACATATAACCATAATATATTATCATACATAAGAAGAAATCAAATAGATCCATCCCTATTACATGTTGAGAATATAATCCCAGTGCTAGCCTTTTAGTAAAAGGATCCACAATAATTTTCTTCATACCGATTATAATAATGCACACTAAATAATTCTCAAACATTTTTTTAATAACAAAGTATTTTAACTCCATGTGTCGACATGAGGTGAAGCTCTTGTTGTTATTCGAGAAGGACATGTTAACTTAATTATTAGATAAGATTTTTAGTGGCATCTCAATAGAGTTCTCTATACTAAGACTCATAATGAAGTTTCTGATCCATATAGCTTGAGATGAAGTCTCATATAAAGCAATAAATTTTTCCTCCATGGTGTGAACTTCAGTTGTAGACTGTTTTCTACTTCTCTATGAGACCACCACTTGCTAATAGGAAAACATATCCAGTAATATACTTTTTGTTGTTGAGACATCTTTCTAAGTCTGCATCAGAGTATCCAACGACCTCTAGGTCGTCAACTTTTCTATAGGTTAAGATATAGTCTTTCGTTCTTTGCAAATAATGCATGACCTTCTTCATCATCTTATAGTATGTAATGTCTGAATTACACTGATATCTATCAAGCATCTCAATAGCAAATGTGATATTTGGTAATGTGGAGGTATGTGCATATTGCAAACTCCCAACCACCGAATTATACAAAACACTTGCCATTTGAGCATTTTCATTATCATCCTCAAGACAACCCTTTAGGCTCAATTTATCTCTTTTTACTATGGGTGTCGATCCAAGAGAACAATTCGCCATTCTGTATCTTTTAAGAACCTTAAAGATATAGGATTTCTAAGAGAAGCCAAAGACACCCTTAGTTCTATCACGATGGATCTCAATTCTAAAGATATAAGCAGCCTTACCTATGTCCTTTATATCAAAATAAGAGGAAAAAAATCTTTTGTCTCATGTAGCATACTCAAATCATTAATTACAAAAAAAATGTCATCAACATATAAAACCAGAATTATGAACGTACTCCTACTAGCCTTAAAGGTATATGCACTGATCAACAATGTTTTCAGTGAATTCAAAGTTCAAAATCACTTGATTGAACTTTTTATACTACTGACAGAAGACTTCTTTAAGTCTATAGATTGATTTCTTTAATTTGCAAACTAAATTATTTGAGTCATCTACACTGAAACTAGGAGGTATTTGCATATATATCTCTTCTTCTAGATCTCTATTTAGAAAAGTTATTTTCATATCCATTTGATGTAGCTCTAAATCAAAATGACCTACTAGGGCCATGATTATTCTCAATGATTTCTTAGTTGAGACAAAAGAAAAAGTTTTATTATAATCAATGCCCTTCATCTGTGTAAATACCTTTGCAACAAACCTATCCTTGTACTTATCCACTCGCCCTTTAGAGTCTGTTTTGGTCTTGAAGATTCACTTACAACCAATAAGTCTTATTCTATCAGGTCGAGATATAAAATATCATACTTGGTTCTTTGCTATAGATACAAGCTCTTCTTTTATGACATTGATTTAATGTGTCAATCTTTTATTGTCAATAGCTTCTGTAATGGTTAAGGGATCATCATCAATATCTATGAAATCATTAGGCTCTTGTAAATACACCATATAGTCTGGATGAATAGCAAATTTCTTGGTCCTCGTGGACATCTATATAGGTAGTTCAAATTAAACTTCTGCATCATGTTATTGTTGTATATCCTCATCAACAACTTGTTCTACTTTGGATTAATGTTCATTGACCAAATTTTTTCTAACATCATCGAAAAGGACAATGATTGAAAAAATTGAGCATTTTTCTTTTGTAGGTATGAAAACAGAATCTTGTAATTCTCAAATACAAGACTTTGATATGCATCTATCATAATATAATTATTTTAAAAAAATCTTGCTTTATCTATTTCCACTATTTATGGTGTTTAAGATGAACAATAAAACCTAAAATCCTTTAATCTTTTGGATAATCAATGAAAAATCCACTAGGTGTCCTACGATCAAAGACTTTTATATGTGGGTTATACAATTTAGCTTCAGCCAAATAACTCCATATGCTCATATAAGACAAAAAAAATTTCTACCTGTCCATAACTCATAAAGAGTCTTTTAGATAACCCTCATAGGAACCTTATTCAATATATGCATAACTGTCCGAAGAGCTTCACCTCACAAGGTTTGAGTGATTTAACATCACTCAAACCATTTTCTCAAGCATATAATTTCTTCTTTCAGCTATACCATTTTGGTAAGCACTACCAGACATAGTGTATTGGGGTATAATGCTTTCCTCCTTTAGAAACCTTGCTAATGACTCTTCATTTTGTTTCATCTCAGTAAAATGACTATAATATTTACTACCTCTATTAGACCTAACCACTTTTATAACTTTGTCGATCTGTTTTTATATTTCTTTCTTGAAGTCTTTAAAAACCAGAAAGACTTTGAATTTCTCAAATAATAATTAGAGATACATATACCATGAGTAATCGTCTATAAATGTGACAATATTTTTCACCCGTGTAACACAAAAAAAATGGATCACACACATCCATATGCATAATGTCTAATTTTTTATTGTTATGTTTGACATTTTTCTTATATGTGTTGGATTGCTTAGCCTTTATGCAATCAACACGTGGTTCTGTATTTGTGAAGTTAAGGGATCTAAGAATCCATTCTTTTACAAGTCTTTGGATTCTCTCTTTCGAGATGTATTATAATCTTTAATGCCAAAGCAAATGAGATTGATTATTCTTTAAACCACGTTTATTGTCAATCAACATATTCTTAACAGAGTGAGATTCTCAGATTTGGGGTTTAGTTTTCAAATGATACAAATCATCACACAAATATACAGAACTAACAAGAATAAAATTTATAAAAATAATAAGTTTAGAGTTTTCAAAATTTAAAGTAAAATCAAACTTATCAAGCCTTGAAATATAAATAAGATTTCGACTATAAGATGGTACATAAAATGTATCGACCAAATCCAAAACAAAACCAGACTTCATAACTACTCTGCAAGTTTCAACGTTCTTCACATGAGAATGCATTTTATTTCCTTAAAAGATACTTCTTTTATACTCTGTTGGTTTTATTTTATTGAAAAATAGATACAAAGAATTGACAATGTGCATAATGGCACCAGAATCAATCCACCAACTATTCAATAGAACATGGATTAAATTACACTCATAAGAAACAAATGACTTATTACCTTTCTTTCCGACCCATTTCTTATGCTTCAGACAATCCACTTTATGTCTATTCTTCTTACAGAAGAAGCACTTTATAAAAGAACCTCCAATCTAGATTTTGCATTCGCTTGGGAGTTAAAACTCTCTTCAAAGGTTTTATTTTTCCTTTTCTTCTTAAAGAAACCCTTCTTTGCCCCTAGCTGATACTTTCTCTAATGAGAAGTCATATGTGCACTTTGTACCTTCTCACCCTTCAATCTTTTTTTCTCTTTAACACACTTAGTTAAGAGGTCATTAAAGGACCTCATTATTATGTGTGTTGTAAGAAATCTTGAAGGGTTCATATTCAATAGGCAATGAGATTAAAATCAGATGGACTAGGAAGGATTCTGAAATGACAAACTTTATGCCATTCAACTAAGATACAATATTGCCCATTTCCAAAATGTGTTGTTAGATGTTACTATCTCCAGAATATTTCATAGATACTGACTTGAACATTAGGGTACTAGCCCTAACTTTATTAGAACTGACAAATAGAGCCTCAATGGCTCTTGCAAATTCCTTCACTGTCCCGTAGTGAGAAATGATGCCTCAAATATTCTTATCCACCTGAAATTATAAAAGCAATAAGTTAAGCCTATTTGAGTGCTACAACTTCTCGGAAGTAGCCTTCTTATCGGTTGTGCTTTGCTCTATAAGAGTGAGAGGTTCGTCAATTCTTAAAGTTAAATCTAAGTCCATGTATCATACAATGAATAACATTATTTCTTTCTAATCCAAAAAATTAGATCCATGTAAGATGATGATATTACTAGAATCATCAATGGTCAATAAACCTGGTACTATAAGAATGAAAAAAAATATATAAATGCACATCAATGGTCAATAAACATGGTACTGTAAGAATGAAAAAAATATATAAATGCACATAGGAGACTCATGTTGAAAAGGAAAAATTGAGAGCCTTTATTATTCACCTTTTTTTAGACAAGCACAATAGGGTCACTATCGTTCTACTTTGGTGGAAACGATAATACTCAAAGTTGCTTTGCCTCTTCAATTCTCAAGAAATTGATTCTTTAATTGATAAAACTGGTAAATCACGTAACCAGAGGCAATTCAGTATTGTACCTTTGGGTACAAACATGCTTCATGGGCTGGTATACACACTTACCATTATATCTTGCGTGAATTTGGAACACAATTACCTGCCTTTGGGTTGAATCATTGTTTCATAAAGTCATACATAATCGTAATACCGAATATCAACATAGTTCAAAGAACCCTCAAACAACACAACTCAGATCATTTTGGTGATTACATGAGTAAGTTAATCGAGATCTTTTACCACAAATATATTTCTAGCGACAACAGCTGGACCGACAACCTGTTGTTGTCGATTGTGGTTGTTTACAAGTACAGTCACCAGCAGCCCTTTGGCCGGCACCTGCAGCAAGCCATGGCAGCTTGCCTTAGTAATCGTCAATGTTGTTGGCCTCTGGCAGCCAGCCACCGTTCGGCAGGGCCTGATGTGGCCTCCAAGCTCAGCGGCAACCTAAGTAAGGTGGCAGAGGGCTCCAAAAAAAATGGCTGAAACCTAGTTTCGACATCCCAGCTTGTTGGCGACAACCACCGCCGGCCTTCATGGAGAACCAACAACTACTGTTGTCGATCCTCAGGTGGTGGGTCGCCAGTCAACGCCTCTTCCCTCACCGCCGACTTCCCAAAACCTGAACGGGAGTTCGATGATAGAGAAGAGAATAATGCCAACAAAAATTCTGGCGAGCATCGCGTGCTCATCGGCACACCCACACCCTGAATGCGTGTAATGAAAGCATGGTGGGATCATAATCCAATGTAAGTGCAAAATGGATCGTCGAAGAGCTACTTACGGATGCAACCATGGATGATCCAAAAGACGCTTCGGTGGATGCGGATGGTTAGTGTTCTTCTCAGTCAATCGATGCCCTCGATGAGCCTAGGCCGCCAAGTCAAAAAGTGAGCAGGACCCTAGAACCCAGAGACTCATAGTGAAACTCAATGATCATATATGCTCTCATCAAGCATCCATGGTGGTCTTTTTTATAGTGGGGGTTACATGCATGCCATTCTCATGCATATTGAATGTGAACTTTTCACATTCTCATAACAGCCCCTCACTCTAATGACGTTCCTTAGTGTGCCTGTGACAAACCAGCTCACATCCACCCGATCCAAAAGTCCAACATAAATATCCCACAAATTCATGTATTTCAAAGGTCTATATATATAGTCATCTTGGTCAACATAATATAACATCGTAATGAGATTACATTGACTGATACACTTCAAAAATAAGCTGGAACAATAGCATAATCATAGAGTGTTTTTTACTTAATTTAATTATAGTTAAGAACCTATAAAAACTAAAAAAAGGGCCAAAAGAGTACATTTTTAACATGACTTAACACTCGACTTCCCGAGAGCAAAGCTAAACGGCACTGTCTATATATTTATATATAGCCCCACACGGAATATGTTCATTAAATAACTAGCATCCTTTCTCTCTTAGTTCACCTTCCTGCAATTCTGCCGAATTTGGCCATTGGTTCCAGTGAGAGGGCTCATATTTCCCATCTTAACCATTGCACGAGCAAAATCTGCATAGAAAAGGAAGGGATTGAAACTGTAGGCTCTCACTAGTTGATCTGTGGTTCCGTTATTGAAGAGCTCCTGATCTGAATGAAGCAACCCTCTTCTCGTCAACAAGTTGACAAAGTAGCTTCTGTCAAACCTTGTGGGTGTGAAGCTATCCAAGGGAGAGAGGTTGCTGTCTCCCCCAGAAGCTGGACATGACCCTTGCAGTGAGCTTGCAAATTGGGGATCTATGTTGGTGTCATTGTGGATACGTGTTCTGAAGAACCTGCACTGTGACTGTCCGATGGAGTGAGCACCAGAGAGTGCAACGAGGTCTCTGGCGTCTAGTCCCTTGTTCTGGAAATTGGTTATGAGGTCTGAAAGGCTTGAGAAGGGCGAGGGAAGGTTGCTGTCAGCAGCATCTTTGCTGGCAGTTGTGGAGTCCCTCCTCCCTAGTTGCACAGGCCATGATGGTCCTCCTAGCTGCATACATTAATTCAAAAATCATAAGTTAATTAAAGTGGTTTACGCTAATAGCCATATGCAGGTTAGGCAGCATTTCCATTAATACTGCTTGCTTTGAGATCTGGCATTTGGAAATGAAATGCCAAATCCTGGATTTGCCAGATCCAGGATTCAGGAGCCTTGGGAGTTGGCATCTCCTTGCCAACTTTCAACTCCCAAACAGGAAATAGCAAAGTGGGCGTCGAGATGGGAATCGGGAGGGGCACCCAAGCAAGAGTTGAAAGTTAGAATCTTTATGAGGTTGTAGCTTGTAGGATATGGGAGGAATCAGGGGGCAAATCCAATCTCATCTTTGGGGATTCGCCATATCCAAGCTTCCAACAGTGACAGGCATTGCGGATTCCATGAATCCCATCCAACTCCTATCAACTACTAGCTTCTAAATAGAGCCTACTTTTCTTCTTGGAATCAACTAAAACATGACTATGCATCATAAACTCCAACATTTTGCTTATGACCAAGTTCATAAACTAGTCCTTCCTGCTAACTTTTAACAGTCGAGTTTATGACCTTGGTCAACAGAGAGAGAGTTGGTCACGGTTTTCCCATGTATAAAAGATTTAACGTGGTGGGCTTATCTTTTACGTCCTAGACGTGTGGTCCTATTTAGAGCAATCATCCTTCTGCACTGGACCTTCCATGGGCAATGCATCTTTAGGTTGGTGCTCCATATAGAGGACCGATCTAAGCAAATGACCACGTTAAACTGAGCTAATCAAGAACTCACCGCAGCCACAGAATCACGAGCAGCAACAGCCAATATGTCTGCACACGAGACGACGCTACCACCACACGCCCTGTCAACTGCAGACTTTACGCTGTCAATGACCTCAAAGCCTCTGGCAGAGTTGGCGTTGGCCAAGGACGTCTTCTCCCCAGTGAAGGTTGGTGTGTCATCCAGCAGAACCGAACCATCGCAACCCTGTACACAGACCCCAATTCCAATATCGTTATACCTTAGCCATGTATCCAAATAACCCATAGGAATTCAAAAAATAAACTGCAGTAAAAGAAATGCAAAGCCATAGGTTTAATTTAGCTATCTTATATATGATGTGAAAATGACAGTGTTTGTGAAGATGAGAATACATTGACAAAGCAGTCGTGGAAGTGAAGGCGCAGCAGTGAGGCCCCCATTCGTGGTTCATTGGCAACAGCAGCAAACACTGCGTTCCTTATGACTGTGATTGCCTGCGGACACGTTCTAAAGTAAAAGAAAGGGGAGAGCTGCTGACTAGAAACGCTACTAGCAAGCACCATTAACCCTATCATCATCACCAATGCTATCACAGAAAACTTGGCCATGATAACTATCCTGAGAGAGAGAGAGAGATTCTACTAGCGAAGGTGGTATAGTCGATCAAGGTGATGAATATTTATATATTTATAGGCAAACAAAGCTACGTAGTTCCGCGTTGTTGCTTCATTGCATTGAATAAAAAAAAATCATATCTATCCTCTTGCAATGGTTGACTATTTGTTTTCACATAACGACACAACTTGTTGACTTGAATTTCGGGATTGACCAATCAAATATTTTTACTTGGGAGCCAGCCCTCAGGGCATTTATTGCTGATTGCTACTTTCAGTTGGCAGCAAGAGTTGCGCTTGCAAGCTAGCTTTTTTTCACAATGGTCGGCAGGTCAAAATTTTCTATCAACTTTGAACGGTTCTTCATCGACTCCTACACTATCATTTGCCTTGTGCCAAAACTGATGCAATTCAAAACTAAAATTTGTACTCAGATGGGAAGTCAGAAATCCAAATTAGGGTGGGCATAGATACGCACACGTACTTTTATATATATATATATATATATATATATATATATATATATATATATATATATATATATATATATGTGTATATATATATTTGAGCGAGAGTAACGGTTAGGTGCTAAATGAGTTTTTCTGCTCTTTTGGTATTTTTTTTTGCAGTTTTAACCCCATAAATGTGTTGGGCATGGTCGATTGATGGGGATCATGTTTTTTTGATGAAAAAAATGATATTTGGAGCCTTAAATTTTTACAAAGATTTTGAACAATTGATTTTTCAGACCTTATAAAAACCCACTCATGTGTTGGAAATCCAACACTTAAAGATCTGATCCCTCTACATATATCACATCTGTACGGTCAAAATTTAAAATTAAAACAAAAAAACCTGAAAACCCCATTTAGCATATTTCATTTATCACCTACCTATTTTCAACCCCATAAATTTACTGGGCAGGATCGAGTTACAAGGAATCCACACATGGATAATGTGTTTTTGATGAAATGATATTATGGGTAGGTGTTAAATGAAATACGCTAAATGAGTTTTTCAGAATTTTTTTATTTTATTTTTAAATTCTGATCTAACAGATATGATCTATGTACTCGACTTTATAGGGATCAGCTCTTGAAGTGTTCGATTCCCATACATGGGTGGGTTTTTATAAGGGTCAAAAAATTAATGGTCCAAAATTTTCATAAAAAAAATCCCAATGGTATCGTTGTATAACTGGTAGGGGTCTGCCTAACCGGCCTTTCAAAAACAAAAACTACTCTACACGGGCCCTTTTTTCAACAAGTACTTAGTTGGTACATTATGATCGACTTAGTTGGGGTCGGGTCAAGTGATATAGTTGTATGGTTAGGTCAAACTATCATAATTGAGATCTACCGTTCAAATCTCACAGGCGTTATCTCCCAGCTTGTGCGAAAAAAATGAACTTATGTACCATTTAAATGACACCCAAAACCAAGGTGAAAACCGGGTTTTGAACATCAAACCAAGTTTTATCTCAAAAACTTCGCTTGGTGTTTGTTTGCACGCCACCAAACCATGTCTTTAGTAAACCTAGCTTGGTCAAAACCGAGTTTTCAATGCAGTTTTGCAACTTGGCTCTTCCCTCTCTTTTCAACCTTGTTTAGAGGGAGGGAGCGACTCTAACCACCCCTTTCCTCTCACCCCCTCCTACTTTTCATTATGTCGGCCGTTTTTTTATTGGTGGCCAACCGAAAATGGATGTAGTCTTGTTTTTTTCTTGTAATTTCATAATTGCCGGACCATTTTTTGGTTGGTGACTGGACAGCAAATGGCTAGCCATATCTTCTTCTTTTTTTCTTTTTCTTTTTTAGTTTTGGGGTTAATCAGCCATCCACCTAGCAAGGGTGACACCAGCCTTGTGACCTTTTCCTTGTTGGTTACTGGCCGAAAAATGGCAAGCCTTATTTTTTACTTTTTTTTTTTAAAGTTTTTAATAACCAAAAACCTAAACACCAAATTGTCACCCGCCAGTTTTTGGCAAACCAAGTTGCGCCCTTATCTTCCAAATGGTTGATTAAAAGAAGAATCTTTAATTTATACGCATCTAATAGTCGAGACTGCAAGGGTTAAATCTCATATCTTGTGATCCATCCATCTCAAGTTCATGCGTCAGACCTATTTCCGTTATTTGCTCTTCTACATAACGAATGCGCTATTGTGTTTCACAAAAACCACAATAAATTGTTCATAGGCAAAAATATAACACCTTACAATGTGCGGTTTCTAGTTTTGATAGCTCCAGCCATGCATTGGGATTTAAATTACTCTTTTTTTCCCCTTTTTGAACAGGTTATGAATGGTATAGTAAAAAAATCAAAGGTCTCGAATTGTTAAAAAGCTAGCTTACTTGAGAAGAAGGATTATTGAATGCAACAAGGTATATCTCAATTCTCAAAACTGTCCTCACGGGAGAGTGAGTGTAACGTTCCAAGTTTTGAAACTCGAAAAACATGTAAAATTTAAAACTTTTTTTTTTCTAAATCATCAACAAAAACCTTTTTGACTTTTGGGTTAAAACCTTGGGTGGGTTACTGAGACAACAATACTTTAAGGCCTATTGTATAAGTCAGAGTAATTATAAAATTTATGATATCACGAATGTTTTTACAAGAATATGTATTCTAAAATTCAATGCTAAAGAAAAATTATTGGCTCATTGATGTCGCCTCAACTTTCTACAACCACTACAAGAAAAATGTCAATTAGCGACGGAAATTTGTGACAAAAATAATACATCGCAATTTTAGAAAATGAATTAACGAGAAAAAATGAGCCATCCCTAAAGTTTGATTTAGTTGCGGGATTTGCGACAGAATAATTTTGTCGCCAAATCCATCACTAAGTATCGACAAATTTACATCCATCGCAAACTATGTCGCAACTTAGCAATAGAGTAGTGATGGTAAAAAGCCATCGTTATTCCATCACTAAGTTACGACGGTGTTTGCGACGGAATATTTCTGTCTCGAATCCATCGCTAAGTAGCGTCGGTGTTGGCGACAGAATTGTTCTGTCATGAATTCGTCGCTAATTTTTGATGTAAAACGCCCATCTAGGGCACAAAATTAACTTTGCTATCTCTCTCTCTCTCTCTCTCTCTCTCTCTCTCTTTCACACACACACACACACTCGCGTTGCTCGCCCCGGCCACCTACCGCCCTCCGACGACCGCCCCGCCCACCTCCCACCCTCCGACGATTGCCTCGACCACCTCCTCCTCCCTATGTCTGGCAGACACCCCGATGACCCCGAGAACCCTCCCTCTCTGTGTCTCCTCTCACTTCCCCTGTGGCAACCGGTGACCCGCACCAGAGCTCTGGTGAGCCACCTCCTCCTTGACACCTTCTCTCTCCGACCTTGTTCGTTGGCATCCTCACCGTCATCGCTCCCCTCTTTGTGTCCATTGGCATCCACTTGAGTCACCGCCCTTCTCCTTCTCCTCCGTGTTCTCTTTGCTAGCCGACGACGACATCTCCAGTCGTCGGTCGGCGTTCGCAGGTATTGACCCTCCTCCCCTTCTTTTTTTTTCTTCCTATCTCCCACCAGTCGGCATTCGCAGATGTGCTTTTTTCACCGAGGAGGGGCTGAGCCCCCTCCCTGTAGGTGTAAGATAATAGTGGTTGCGCTGGAGGGGCTGAGTCACCTCGTAAGTGTGATTTTTTCGCCAAGTGTACGGGTTGCACTGGAGGGGCTTGCCCCCTCCCCTTTTTTTTCGCTAGGGAGGGGACAAGCCCCCTCCCTATTTTTTTTTCACCAGGGAGGGGCCGAGCACCCTCCCTGTCTTACGGGATGCACAGGAGGGGTTCGGCCCCCTCCCTTATTTTTTTTTCGCCAGGGAGGGGTCGAGCCCCCTCCATGTCTCCCTGTCTTACGGGATGCGAGGGAGTGGCTCAGCCCCCTCCCGAGTTTTTTTTTTGCCAGAGAGGGGCCGAGCCCCCTCTCTGTTATTTTTTTTGCCAGGGAGGGGTTGTGCCCCCTCCCTGTCTTACGGGGTGAGAGAGAGTGGTTGAGCCTCCTCCCTTTTTGTTCGCCAGGGAGGGGCCGAGCTTCAAATGAATGTATCATTTTATGGAATGTGATTTCATATTTCTAAATATCTTCGTGATGTGTATAAATATGATGTGATGGTGTTACACGCGAAAATATTGAGTTTGTAAATGCATGCATAATAGTTCATAGAATTGCATTTTATGTTAAGCATGTTTGTGGTATAGAGGGGAAGAAAATTTACACATTAATTAAATCAAAAAATTGCTCACAAACAATCACCAAACAAAAATTGATAGATAAATTAGATTTTTTTTATCATAGCATTATTATGATTCTCTTTTAACTGGTGATGATAATATCCATAACATTATAGGACAAAATGACTGCAAACTGTGAATGGATGTACCGTAGGATAGTTGATAATGAGGTATCACATAAATATATGAATGGTGTTGACAGTTTTATTGAATTCACAACGGCAAGTGTCAGTATAGTGGATCTCACCGGTCGGATCAGATGTCTCTGCACGATGTGTAAGAATAATCGATTTGTAGAACCTCATGGCATTAGACATCACATATACAGGAAGGGTTTTGTTAGTGGTTATCAGAATTGGACGCTTTATGATGAAGAATTTTGAAATCATTTTGATGCACGTGTGGATATGGTGCACGATAATCCATATGTGGATTTGATATTTGATGTCTCAGGACCAAAAATGGGTTCTGCTATGGGACATAATGATACACCAACTAGGGTAGAGGAAGAAGCAACAATCGATGCAGCTAGTAGATTTTATGACTTACTTAGAGATGCTGATGGGTCACTGTGCAATGGTTGCAAGAGTCACAGTATCTTGTTTGCAGTTCTTCAACTACTGAATTTGAAGTCAGAGTATAATTTGAGCCAATCATGTTTTGAGCATTTGTTCTCTATTGTGAAAAGTATGTTGCCCAAAGAAGAGAAATTACCAAAAAATCTCTACCGTGTGAAGGTTATGGTCAATGCTCTAGGTATGGGATATCAAAAGATAGATACTTATCCAAATCACTGCATGTTGTATTTCAAAGATCAGGAAAATAGCAGATCATGTCCATCATGTGGACATCCTCGGTTCAAGCCAAAGACAAGGGGAAATGGTAGTACGAGGTCAAAAGAAGTGTCATACAAGTCACTCTGCTACTTCTCTCTCACCCCTAGATTATAATGACTGTATATGTCTTCGAGGATAGCTAAACAAATGATATGACATGCAAATAAAGTTTGACATGATGAAGACAAGATCACACATCTTGTTGACGCGGAAGCTTGGAGGCACTTTGATCGTACTCATCAAAAATTCGCAATAAAAGTGAGAAATGTTTGGCTAGGTTTATGTACAGATGGATTTAATTCATTTGGGGGTAGAACAACCCCATACTCGTGTTGGTCGGTATTTATCACTCCATACAACTTTCCTCCAAGCTTGTGTATGAAGCATCAAAATCTTTTCTTGTCTCTATTGATCCCTGGTTTGACTTCTCTAGGTCAACATCTTGATGTATATTTAAGGCCATTGATTGATGAACTAAAAATATTGTGAGATGACGGTGTTCAAATGTACGATGCCTACAAAAAACAAAACTTTAATATGAAGCATGTTGTTCTATGGACAATCAGAGACTTCCCTGTATATGGTATGTTATCTGGTTGGAGCACACATGGGAGGTTGACATGTTTGTACTGCATAAAGGATACACAATCTTTTAGATTGATGCATGGAAGGAAGCGGTGCTGGTTTGATTGTCATTGTCGATTTCTACCCAACGACCATCCATTTTGACAACAAATGAATATGTTTTAAGCAGGCACAACTGAAATGAAAGGTCCACCCACAAGGTTGTCTAACATAGAGATTTTAAAAAGATTGCGATACTTTCCATGTAGACTAACAGATGCCCATAGCCCGACGCCCTTCCTTGGATTTGAGAAGGATCATAATTGGACAAAGAAGTCTATATTTTGGGAACTACCATATTGGCTGACCTTATTGATACGACATAATTTGGATGTGATGCATGTGGAGAAAGATGTATTTGATAATGTGTTTAATACGATAATGAATGTGAAAAAGAAAATGAAGGATAATCTGAAGGCCCGTATGGATTTAAAAGTAATATGTACAAGACCAAAATTTGAACTCAAAGAGTACAATGACAAAGTACTGAAACCAAAGACAAGGTACGTGCTTGGATCAGATCAAGTAAAGTAGGTATGTCAATGGTTGAGACAGTTGGGATTTCTAGATGGATACGTCTCTAACATTGCTCGGGCTGTGAAGATAGACGTGAGACAATTATATGGGTTGAAGAGCCATGATTGTCATGTCATTATGCAACGATTGATACCCCTAGCATTCCATGATATGTTAGATAAACTTATATGGGGGGCATTGTCCGAGTTGAGTAGATTTTTTAGAACATTATGTGCATCAGAAGTCATAATATTTGAGGTAAAGAATCAAGAGGATTCTGTCGTCCCTACTGTTTGTCAGCTAGAGAAGCTTTTTCCGCCAGCATTTTTTGATGTTATGGAACATGTGATCATATATTTGCTATATGAACTAAGGGTTGGTCGTCTTGTACAATATCGGTTGATGTACTCATTTAAAAGCTATATGTTTTTTAATATTTTTCTCTTCAATACTATTGAGAAATTTATTGTAATCCGAGATGTATATTGTTGACAGATGCATGTTTGACCTCAAAAAAGAGGTTCAGAATAAAGCAAGAGTAGAGTACTCTATTTGTGAGGCGTACACTTTAGAAAAGATTTTAAATTTCTCATCTATGTACTTTGAACCTCACATTCCAACACGTTACACATGCCCATCTCATAATGATGATGGAGAACAATTTACTATAGCTGACAAATTATCGATATTTCAACCACTTGGGTATACATTTGGCAGTTGCTGGTCAAGACTCTTGGAAGATCGAGAGCAAGATGAAGCACAAATCTATATCCTTTTTAATTGCTCAGCAATCGACCCATACATCGAATAAGTATACTTAATATATAACACTAAGTTCTATACATGCGTACATGGTTCAATAATATAAGTATTTGCTAAGTGCAGACGATTTAATCTAGAGTTGCGAAGAAAACTTCCATATCTCACTGATGCAGAAGTACAAAAAGAGCATGAAAATAAGTTTGTGGCATGGTTGAAAGAGTTGGTAAGGACGATGATATACATTCTTTCTGTGTAAACAACAATAAGTTACTTAATTGGTCATTATCACAGCCATTGTTTATGCTTGTAGGTCTGCCATGGTGATGTTAAAGATCAAAGAATATGTGATTTACAAAGTGGTGCGACCAAAGTTGTGCAATGTTACAATGGGTACATCGTAAATGATTATTGATTTCATACAAAGGACTATGGTGTCAACAAGTCAACGATGAATAGTGGCATGTATATCAAGGGTAGTAGCAACAGTGAAAATGAACATGACTACTACAGTGTTCTAGAAGAAATAATGGAGTTGACTTACTTAGGCACAAATAATAGTGTAACTTTATTCAAGTGTCATTGGTTTGATCCCACAACAACAAGAGTCGACAAAGCCTCAGGCATTCTGGAGGTGAATCATAAATCAAGGTTTGGAACATATGAATCATTCATATTAGCCTTGCAAGCTCAACAAGTTTAATGTACTTCATATCCGAGTACAAGAAAGTCATATAGAAATAAATGGTGGGCAGTTTGTAAGGTAAAGTCTAAACTATACCCCGAGTATGATCAGTTACAGAAAGACAAGTTAACTGAAGAGAGTGATTACTATCAATCATATGATATGTATGACTTCTCTTATGGTCATGATGTCACACATGGTCTGCATGTCACATCTCCATTATCCAATGGCACATGTATGGAAGAATGTGATCCAAATGATATACCAAGTGGATGGGCACCCAATGTAGAAGAAGACGAAGAGGACAAAGAGGAGGAGGAAGAAGAAGAATATGAAAGTGAAACAAGTGATAAGGAAGCATACTCGATCTAGTGAAATACATGTTTGAGTGCTATGAAAGATTTGAATGTATTGTCATATTTTATGAGGTAGTAGTTAGCAGAATATTGGAGTGTGTTTGTTGTAGGTACATGTTTGACATTGATATGCTATGAATGATTTGAATGTATTACTACGTTTGATGTGACTATATCCATGCTTGCATGAAGTTATTTTCGATTTGAATATGTATCCATGAAATTGCATATCATATAACTGATCTAAATAACATTTTTATTTATTAGAATATGGTTCGTGGAGGTCACAGTGGTCGAGGACCAAGTGGAGGCCGTGAGACATCATTAGGTAAATGTCTTTGTGTTATATTTAAATATAGGCATTCATTATGTTTTTGCTTATATGTTGATATAAACATTGTTGTTAATCGTCTTTATAGGATCCCAGCTCAGTGATAGGCAGACTCAACCTTTGTCTTCACGCAATGCTTCGATAGGTATATCATTTAAATAATTGTATACTTGATTAGTTTAAATGTGTATTGTATGAATTTCTAACTCATTGTTCTGTAGGTGATGTTTCACCTACACATAACCCACCTACACCAACAACTCATACACATCATGAGACAACGCCAGATGCAGGGTCTTCTCAGTGTGACACACGATGACTCATTCACATAGTGTATATCGATAGTCAACCGTAAGTATTTTATTGTCACTTGTTCAATATTTATCTTATAAATAGTGTATATCGACAGTCCATTGTTAATGTGTATCAATTCATGTACAGTGCATGGTTCGAGCAACAAGAAGTAATACAAGAAATTAGAAAGTCATTACTACAACATCTTTCAAGACCGACCGCGCAATGGAAAGAGTACCTGACAGAGGTGTTAGACAAATTAATGTCCTCATTCATGGTATGCAATCGTTTATCATAACTAATGTGTTTCATATTTAATTTTTTGTTATACTCATGTGTGCTAACTTTATGAAAGTATTTGTAGGCTTCTCATCGCTTCGCGACTGCGAACAAGGAAAAGTCGTGAGGGTAGTATGGCAGAAGGTGGCTGCCAATCGATTTGCCGACATGCTGCACAATATGAAGACTGCAGCAAAAAAAGCAACTAGTGGGATAGATGATCCACTGCAGTGGAAGGGTCATGGGCCTTCTACTATTATGAGAGATTATTCGGAGGACATGTCTGACAAGTAAGCGAGCAATGAATTTCGAAACCGCTCAGCAAAGGCTGCACAAAACCGAGCGAAGATGCTCGATACTCATCTACACACAGGTGGATCTAGGACTTTTGGGAGCCATCAGAAGAAAATGGTAACTCATCAATATATATATATATATATATATATATATATATATATATATATAATCAAATTTGTAAGTATTTTTGCATACTTATTAATCAATTTTTTTATCATTTAACATTGGAGGAAACAAAAAAAGGTGACATTATGCCTTACAAGGATGTGTTTGTTGAAACACATAAACGTAAGAGCACGAGAGATTTTGTATTAGAGAAGGCGAGAGCGACATCAGAATGTATTTATTGTATTAATAAACATTATAATATACAAGTTACTATGAATTACACTATTATAAACATTGTAATTCTTAATTATTAATTTATATTCTAATCATTACTATGTAGGAGTCATACGAGCAGCAAATGGTACAACGATATGGCGATGACTCCACTCAGCATCCGCCTTTTGATCCTGCAGCATGGGTGACTTCAACCGGTGAACCCAAAAATGGTCATATGTTCGAGTTTGGGAGTAACATGAACACCATAGCAGTCGTTGCCTCCTGCAGGCGTGGCTCTCAGAGTTCTCCTGCCAACATCAACTCCCAATGTCCGATTGACCCTGCTATGTCTTAGGATGGTGTTTGTCAGCATTTTGAGGACAAAATGCAGTACTTTTTAAATGAAGTCATTCTCAACATTGTCTGTAATGAGTTGTGCAACTTTTTTCAGGACAGAGGAACTTTGTCTGCATTCAACATGAGCTTCGGTGCCCGTCAGGTATAAAGATTCATGTCATTTGTTTCATGTCGTTAGATTTCAAGATAGTATATGCATGATTGAATACATATATGCATGATTGCCTCACTATGAATTTTTTTGATACCTTATAACACATATATGCATGATTGATTCACTATACAATTTTTATGACACCCTTATAACACATATACGCATGATTGAATCACTATGAAAGCTTTTTTACAACCTTAAAACACATATATGCATGATTTTATCACTATAAAATTTCTTAGTGCCTTATAAGATACATATGGATGATTAAATTACTATGGAAGTTTTTTGACAACCTTAAAATACATACAAGCATGATTTCATCACTATGACAACCTTAGAACACATATGAGCCTGATATTAGCATATATGAAAGTTTTTTAATGCCTTATAACACATATATGCATGATTGAATCACTATAAAAAATTTTGACTGCCTTAGAACATGATACGCATGATTAAATCACATATAAAGTTTTTTGACTACCTTAAAACACATATGGGCATGATTGAATCACTATGGAAGTTTTTTTACTGCCTTATAACACATATGAGCATGATATTAGCATATATGAAAGTTTTTTGACTACCTTATAACACATATATGCATGATTAAATCAATATAAAAGTTGTTTGACAACCTTAGAACACATATATGCATGATTAAATCAATATGAAAGTTTTTTTACAACCTTAGAACACATATATGCATGATTGAATCACTATAAAAGTTTTTGACAACCTTAGAACACATACAAGCATGCTTTCATCACTATGAAATTGTTTTACTGCCTTAGAACACACATATGCATGATTGAATTACTATAAAATTTTCCTTAGAACACATTGATTGAATCAATATGAACGTTTTTTACTGCTTTAGAACACATATGAGCATGCTTGAATCACTATAAAAGTTTTTTGACAACATTAGAACACATATAAGCATGATTTCATCACTATGAAAGTTTTTTGACTGCCTTGTAAAACATATATGCATGATTGTGATACATAACACATTTATTTGGCAGCCTTATAAACCATATATGCATGCGTGAATCACTATGACATTCTTTGACAACCTTAGAACATATATCTGCATGATTGAATCACTATAATTTTTTTTCCAGTCTTAGAACACATATCTGAATTTTGTTAATGTTCTTTAATTTATCGCTAGTTTATATGTCATTCAATCATTTACTTTGTTGCATTAGATTAGGTGCATTGCATATAATTTATTTCATTATATTTTGTTTATAAATACTAACATTTTGGTTCTCTTGTAGGATGCTGGAGATGATCAACGTAGAGGAGCTGATGGAGGCACGGAGAGAGGGGCAAATCGAGAAAATGAAGAGGATGATGCTCAGAATCTTGGCGAGGATTAGATTCATTTGTTTAATTTGTTTGACGTACTTGTAACTAATTATAACTTGGCAAGGACTGTATTTGGTTGTTAAAGTTTGTTTAACTTAGAACTTGTGTTAAATTTGTTTCACCTTTATATGTATTTTTTATGCGTACTTTATTTTTTATAAGCAGGTTATATGAATTGTATAACGAGAATTTTTTTTTGAGTTTCAGAATATTTCAAAAAAAAATATATATATATATATATATATATATATATATATATATATATATATATATATATATATATATATATATATATATATATATATATATATATTTAAAATTAGCGACGAATATTATCCGTCGCTACTCCATTGCCAATTTAAAGCAGTCGTTGGTTTGCGACAGAATTTAAGTTGTCGCTAATGGTCGTCGCCAAATTGGCGATGGATATTAGCGACAGATACATATCCATCGTTAAAGAGTAGCGACGAATTAACGACAAATTAAATTCTGTTGCATAACCAAACCAGTCTCTATTTAGCGACAGATTAGTGACGAACATGATCCATCATTAATTCGTCGCTACTTAGCGACGGATTGGCAATAGATAAATTCTATCGTAGTTTAGCGACTAGGGTTATGCGACGGACGCTATTCGCCGCTCCGCCGTCACTAATTCGTTGCTAAACACGTTAGCAACGGATGTTGCAATGGATAGCGTCCGTCGCTAATACACATTTTTCTTGTAGTGAACCACTCTGACTCAGCTAATTAGTACTTAAATTGGTTTTTAGTAGAGAGTTAGAATAGCCCCCTAGCAGGAATACAAATGATTAAACATACATGCATAAACTCAAGTATACATATAATAACATTCTTTTCGTACATACCAAATAACAACATTTATTAATATATACCAATATAAATACTTTTCTAATACCAATTCTAAACTCATAATATGCAATCATTCGCATATATATATATCACATGTTTGTTCTGGTTTATGTTGATGATATTATAATTACAAGAAACTCGCAGGACAAGGTCAATTATATAATGCAAAGTTTTGGATTTGAATTCTCTATTAAAAATCTAGGTCATCTTCATTACTTTCTTAGCATTGAAATGGTTTCAGATTCTACAAGTGGCATGATTTTATGTTAGAGGTAGTATATCTTGGACATTCTTACAAAAATAGGTATGACAAACTTCAAGCCAATGATTACTCTTGCTACTTCTAATGTCGTGTTATCCAGACATGAAGGAATTCTGCTAAATTTTTTTACTGAATACAAGAGTATTGTTGGAGCTCTTCAGTATGTTACAGTTACTAGACCTAACATAGCATATGTTGTAAACAAAGCGTGTCAGTTCATGCATGAACCAAGTCAGGACCATTGGGCTCATGTGAAACAATTTTTTTATATTTGAAAGGAATTATAAGTATGAGTTTGAAATCAAAAAGTCTATATCGCTTCAGTTGAATGCTTATTTAGATGCTGACTGGGCAGGATGTCCAGATGATAGAAAAACTACAAGAGGCTATCTAACATTCTTGGGTTCAAATCTCTTGTCATGAAACTCAATCAAACAAAGAATCATTGCTAGATCTAACACTGAAGCGGAATACAAAGTTGTTGCTGGAAAAGTTTTTGAGTTAGTGTGGTTCAAACAACTGTTAAGAGAAGAGCTAAATGTTACTACTGGTGAACCACCCAAAATTTGGTGTGATAATCTCTGTGCAACCTATTTGGCAGCAAACCCGATGTTTGATGCTTGAACCAAGCATATAAAAATTAACTACCATTTTGTTGGAGAAAAGTTCTAAATGAAGAAATTAAAGTTCAATATGTTTCAACTCAAGGTCAGGTTGCAGATGTTTTCACTAAACCATTAACAGGGCCAACTTTCACATAGTTTAGACACAAGATCAATCTTGTGAAGATTGACTTGAGGGGGCATGTCAAGAATAATGGGTGAGAACAAACTCTCATAAAAGAGGTCAATCATCATGAAGCTCAAACTATTGAGATGTCGTCTGAGGTGGTTACTCTTGCGCATTATCCTGATGAGGTTCTTTATAAGAGAACTCTCTTCAAGAAAAACTTTCAAGCTAGTATGCAAGACTCAAGAGGTGAAAACATCCAGAGAGACTCCAAAACCATCACAACTCTATTTGTATAATCTAAATGAAATTTGTAGAGTTAAAAACTCTCAAGATAAACATCACTGTAACAGGACTCTTGGTGATGTAACTTATTATAATAAGCAAGAAAACCTCTCTCTAGAAATCATCTAGACTGAGAGAGTATTTCCTGGACATAGGTCACATTGACTAAACCACATAAGTGTTTGTGTTTTATAGTGTGATTGTTCTTTCCAATATCGTTTTGGTATTTATGGTCAAGGATTATCAAAACTAAGTATCAAGTTAGAGAGTTGGCCATGTCAATGGATAACTAGCTCGAAGTGGCTAGTCAGTTCAAGTGTTTGGAATGGTTGGTCCAAGTTAATTCAGATTTTTGGAAAATGCAATAGTAGTGCATGTTGGAAATGTGAGATCTACTAGATTTTGGAAGGATGTTTAGCTTGAGAAATGAGGATGGCCCACTAATAAAGCAATTTTTCTTGCTTTATCAGTTAACAAGATTTAAAGAATGTTGTGTTGATGATTGTTGAATAGAACAAGGTGGATGAAAGATTTATTTAAGGTGAGAGCCTTCGCAAGTAGTTCTAAATGAATGGTTACTTCTAATGAAGCAACTTTCCCCATTAAAGTTTCATAAGGATCATGATCAAATCCAATGGAAAGGAAATAAGGATATAGAGTTCGAGGTTGTTTGTTATTCCTATCTATCTCAACTTTCAATGCAGTGGTTGTCCAATAAAGCACTTTGGGGTCATGGACTACCAGTGAGGGGTTCCTTCACTGGTTGGTTGATAAGAGGATCAAAGTTAAATATGAAAAAGAGGAGATTTAGGTTTCCTAGTCACTATATATTGTGTTCTGCTACTAACTAAAGAGACCACACATCTCTTTTGGGACTACTTGTTCACCCAAACCCTGATTAATTTGGCTTGGGGAGACGAGGGCTTTTCTTGGGACAACCTCGTGTCCCTTCCAGGCTTCCACCCCTCATAGTGTTGGATTTCCCTCCTTTGTGGGATTCATTGGTTCAATGCACATTTAGTATCACTACAAAATTCCAAGCACGATGCCTGATCTTCTTGAGGATGATTTTCATATTCGTTGGATAGCGATTTGTAGAAGTCCTTTCAGTTAAATGATGATTCAACTATTCAGAGTTTGAGGGTCAGCGATTTGTCGATAACGATTTGACAAAGAGTGCTTTAACCTGGATTGTGATTTGCAGTACTCGCTGGATAGCGATTTGCAGTATCGCTGGATAGCAATTGTGGTGTCGCTAGATAGCAATTTGTGGCTTCAGGTGGATAGTGATTTGTGCTAATTCACTTCAAGTGCATTGTCAATTGTGCAAGACGTTTAGTCTTTCACATTAAATGTGGGTCTCATCCTCTATTTAAGGGATGGATAAGAGAGCAAAATAAGAAGCAGAAGAGAGCAAAAAGGGAGCGAAACTCTTTTTAGGGCACTGAAAGGGTGTGGAGTAAACAAAAGCAAGAAGTGTTGCTACACTTCTTTCAGAACAACTTCATCAAGTTGGTTCTTCTGATAATTTATTCTTTGTTCCTCAGTGAGGTATATCCTCTTGTTTATTTTGTTACACCTTGTGTGTCTGTAAGGCTTATGCCTTTTGGCCACTCTGTAATCTTTGTTTGAAGAAAGTGGAAGTTGCTGACCTATTGGTCATCGTGGATGTACTTCAGTTGAGAGAAAACCACGTAAATCGTTGTGTGCTGTTTTGTTTCTGATGTTGGTTTGTTTTGGTTTTATTTCTTTCACTGTCATTGCTTTATTGTTTTCATCGATTCACACTTGTAAGGAGACCCGGTACGTCCATTTTAACCCCAACATCTAGTATCAGAGCTTTGGTTTCTAGTCTCAGTTAGTCATATATTTGTGTGTGAGTCATGAAGAACAACATCAGTCGCATGATCAGTTTAAATGTCACAAACTGGATAACATAGAAAACAAAATGGAAGACCTTTTGGTTTGTAAAGATCTGAATGGACCTATAGAGGGTAATAGCAGCAAACCAGAAGAGATGAAAGATGATGAATGGAGAAAGCCAGATTGAAAGGCTGTCGGTTTCATTCGATAATGGATAGATGATAGTGTCTTTCATCATGTATCCACAGAAACTTTGGTGCATGGTCTTTGAACCAAACTGAAAAGTCTTTATGATAGAAAGACAACGATGAATAAGGCCTTTCTATTTTGAAAGCTTGTGAACCTCAAATACAAAGAGGGCAGCTCTATTGCAGAGCATTTAAATGAGATCAAAAGCATTGTAAATCAGTAGGCTACAATGAAAATCACTTTTGATGATGAGTTGCAAGCCTTGTTACTCCTTAGTTCTCTTCCTGAGAGTTGGAAAACCATGGTGGTCATAGTCAGTAACTTCGCACCTGATGAAACGGTAACAATGAGCCAAGTTACTAGTAGCCTTCTGAATGAAGAGACAAGAAGAAAGACATCAAGTCCTTCAACCTCTTAGGCAGTTGTGATTGAAACTGGGGGATAAGTAGGAGTAAGAGCAAGGCTTCGCACTACCATGGCAAATCCAAAGCCCACTCACACTCGAGCTCAAAGAAAGATGTCGAGTGTTATTATTGCCACAAGAAGGAGCATATGAAGCAAGAATGCATGAACCTCTAGTTCAAGGAGCATAGCAAAGAGAAGAGCTCAGAAGAAAAGCAGAGTGTCACAGCCATAGTCACAGATGGAGAACTCATGGTTATCTGTGATGACACTAGCATCAATCTGATCGGTCAAGAGACTGATTAGGTTATTGACTCTGAAGCTTCATTTCATGTTACCTCACGGGTTGATTTCTTCACTTTCTACTGGCAAGGTGATTTCAAAAATGTCTGAATGAGAAATGAAGATGTGTTGAAGATTGTTGGCATTGAGGACATTTGCTTGGAAACAAACGTTGGCTGCAAATTGTTGCTGAAAGATGTGAGGCATGTACCAGACATCCGATTGAATCTGATCTTTGCCAGAAAGTTAGATGATGAGGGCTACAACAACACCTTCAGTGATGGAAGGTGAAAGTTAACCAAGGGTTCCTTAGTGGTAGCAAGAGGAACTAAGACTTGCTCTCTCTACACTTTGACTGTGAAGACCTGCAAGAGTATTGTGAATGCTGTGAAGACTGGCTCATCCACAGAGATATGGCATAGAAGGCTCAGGCATATGAGCGAGAAGGGACTGCGAGTCCTAGTTAAAAAAGAGCTTTTGGCGGGTGCAGCAGGTACATCTTTGGAACCTTGTGTTCATTGCTTCCATGGTAAACAAAACAAAGTTTTTTTTCATAGAAGCATTGCATCTAAAAAATCTCATGTTCTAGATCTTGTACATTCTGATGTCTGTGGAACTTTGAAGGTCAAGACACTTGGTGGTGCATTATACTTTGTGACTTTCATTGATGATCACTCTAGAAAAGTCTGGGCTTATACACTGAGAACTAAAGACCACGTTATAGATGTATTCAAGCAATTTCAGGCCATGACTAAAAGAGAAACTGGCAGACAGTTGAAGTGTGTTCGCTCAGATAAAGGTGACGAATACATTGAGCCATTTGATCAGTATTGCACCAATCATGGCATCAAGCATAAAAGAACTGTGAGGATGACACCTCAACAGAATGGGGTTGCTGAGAGAATGAATCACACCATCCTTGAGAGAGTCATATGTCTACTGTCACACTCTAAATTGCCAAGATCTTTCTGGGGTGAGGCAATGAGGACAATAGTTGATCTTATCAACTTGTCTCCTTTTATTCTCTTGAAGGGAGATGTTCTAGAGAAAGTTTGGACAGGGAAAGAACCTTTCTATGGGCACTTAAGAGTGTTCGACTGCAGAGCTTTTGTTCATGTTTCGAAGGAAGAGAGGTCCAAGCTTGATCCAAAAGTCAAGCAGTGCATATTCCTTGGCTATGGACATAAAGAATTTGGCTAAAGACTCTATGACCTTGTTGATAAAAAGGTGGTCAGAAGTCGAGATGTTGTCTTCTTTGAAGATCAGACCATTGGAGACATTGGTAAGTCTGAGCCATCAGAGTCCAGTAAAGGTGATCTTATTGACTTAGATCTCCTTGATGTGCCAACTATTCAGGATTTTGTGGAGGAGATGTTACCTCCTCAAAATGATGCAGATGAAGGATATGATGAGACAAAAATTGAGGGGGAGCCAACACCTCAAGAGTCACTTCCTCAGACTCCGATAAGGAGGTCTACCAGAGAGAAACAATCATCCAGAAAATACTCATTGAATGGGTATGTGATGATTATAGATCAAGGTGAGCCAGAAACGTTTGAAGAAGTTTTGAAGGACGAAAACCAAACTGAGTGGCTTAAGGCAATGAAAGAGGAAATGAATTTATTGCATGAGAATCACAACTTTGATCTGGTAAAGACACCTAAATTGAAGAAGATGTTGAAGAACAAGTGGGTCTTCAGGCAAAAGACTGACGGGATCAACTCTCAACCTAGATACAAGGCACAACTTGTAGTGAAAGGTTTTGCTCAAAAGAAAGGAGCTGATTTTGATGAAATCTTCTCACCAATTGTAAAGATGTCCTCCATCTGAATTATGCTCGGTATAACTGCAAGCATGAATTTGAAAGTTGGGCAACTTGATGTGAAGACTGTATTTCTACATGGTGACTTGGAAGAAAAAATTTATATGGAGCAACCTGAGGGCTTCATTGACAAGGGTAAAAAGCACCTAGTCTGCCAGCTAAAGAAGAGCTTGTATGGATTGAAGCAAGCACCAAGGCAGTGGTATAAGAAGTTTGATTCCTTTATGACTGAGCATGAATATTCAAGAACCTCCACAGACCATTGTGTATTTGTAAAAAAAAAATCAGATGGTAATTTTACCATTCTCTTGCTTTATGTGGATAATATGCTGATTATGGGCCAAGACATCAGCAGGATAAACAAGTTAAAGTTGGATTTGAGTGAGACCTTTGCCATGAAGGATTTAGGTCAAGCAAAGCCGATTCTTGGGATGAGAATCGTTCGTGACAGATCACATGGGCTGATCTGGTTATCACAAGAGAAGTATATCAGAAAGGTTCTTGAGAGGTTCAACATGGACAAAGCAAAGTCTGCTAATTGTCTACTTGCAGGCCATTTCAAACTTAGCTCAAGTCAATGTCTTGCAAATGATGAAGAAGGGATTGAGATACAGAAAATTCTCTATGCTTCGACAATAGGTTCATTGATGTATGCTATGGTCTGTACTCGACTAGACATAGCTCATGCTGTTAGAGTTGTTAGTCGATTTTTGTCAAATCCAGGGAAGGAACACTGGGCAGTAGTGAAATGGATTCTGAGATATCTTCAGGGCACTTTGAAGTTGAGCCTGTGTTTTGAAAAGGGTGAACCTATTCTTGATGGGTTCACAGATTCTGATATGGCTGGTGATATAGACAGTAGAAAGTCTACTTCTGAGTATTTGATTACTTTTGCAGGGAGAGCAGTTGCATGACAGTCAAAATTACAGAAATGTATAACTCTCTCCACTACAAAAGCTGAGTTCATCGCCATTATAGAAGTCAGTAAGGAATTGTTGTGGGTGAAGAAATTCTTGCAAGAGTTGGGCTTAAAGCAAGAAGAGTATGTTCTTCACTGTGATAGCTAGAGTGCGATTCACTTGAGTAAGAATTCTTCATTTTATTCAAGATCAAAACATATTGATGTTCGATACCACTGGATTCAAGATGTCTTGAATAAAAAATTGTTGCAACTGGATAAAGTGCATACTGATAACAATACATCAGATATGTTAACCAAGTCATTGCCCAAGGACAAGCATGCGAAGTGTCGATTCCTAGCAGGAATGGAAGAAGCTTCCATATAAGTCGGGAAGGGAGAGAATTGTTGGGTTTCCCTCCTTTGTGAGATTCATTGGTTCGATGCACATTCAGTATCGCTGCAGAATTTCAAGCACGATGCCTGATCTTCTTGAGGACGATTTTCGTATTCGCTGGATAGCGATTTATAGAAGTCCTCTCAGCTGAATGACGATTCAGTTGTTTAGAGTTTGAGGATCAGCGATTTGTCGATAATGATTTGGCGAAGAGTGCTTTAACCTGAATAGCGATTTGCAGTATCGCTGGATAGCAATTTATGGTGTCGCTGGATAACGATTCGTAGTAGTCACTGGATAGCGATTTGTGGCTTCAGGTGGATAGCGATTTGTGCTAATGCACTTCAGGTGCATTGTCAGTTATGCAAGATGTTTAGTCTTTCACATTAAATGCGGGTCTCGTACTCTATTTAAGGGATGGATGAGAGAGCAAAATAAGAAGCAGAAGAGAGCAAAAGGGGAGAGAAACTCTTTTTAGGGTACCGAAAGGGTGTGCAGTGAACAAAAACAAGAAGTGCTGATACACTTCTTTCAGGACAACTTCGTCAAGCTGGTTCTTCAGATCATTCGTTCTTTGTTCCTCAGTGAGGTATATCCTTTTGTTCATTTTGTTACACCTTGTGTGTTTGTAAGGCTTATGCCTTTTGGTCACTCTGTAATCTTTGTTTGAAGAAAGTGAAAGTTGTTGATCTATTGGTCGCCGTGGACGTACTTCAGTTGAGAAGAAACCACGTAAATCATTGTGTGTTGTTTTATTTTCGCTGTTGGTTTGTTTTGATTTTATTTCTTTCACTGCCATTGCTTTATTGTTTTCATCGATTCACACTTGTGGGGAGACCCGGTATGTCCGTTTTAACCCCAACACATAGTAGCAGTAATAGCAGACAACGTTGATCCCCTCAGAAAGAAGTGGAAGTTTGTTTGGAGGTGTTGGTTGCTGTTAATGTGGTGTGCAGTATGCCTTGAATGAAACAATTAGATTTTCCACACTTCATTGGCATCTTTCGAGGCCGTCAATCAAAGAATCAAGTGTGAGCTACGGGAATGTCTGCAACTAAAAATGGACTGGTTCTGATCTTACTTGGGATGGGGAATGCAGAATTGGCAGAACAACAATCTCCTCATAAATGATTCAGAATTTTCTGTCTTCTTGCTTATGCTGATGTATTCTGCTTCTGTTTAGCTGTGTGTGGGTGACTGCTCATCACCTTATTTATGTAATCTGCTTATCTTCTTAATTAATTGTTTTTTCCTTCAAAAAAAAATCAAAGGCCTTCATTGTACCGAGATTTTGGTGGCCTAGAATTTGTGCAAATTATCATGTTAAACTTAACATTGGTCCATGAAAAAATAAAACAAATTTGTTTCAAGGTGAAGTGTGTGTGTGTGTGTGTGTATGTATGAGAATTGGAGTGGGGCACCAAGAAATCAATTGTCTTGTCGTTGGAAGCCAAACAGTGTGAGCATAGGGTATTTGTTTAACTCAAGGTTCAGAGGTTTTTGGAAATTACAAAAGCTTGGGTGTTTATATCAGCTAGGACTAAAAATTTAAGGGTGCATTTGAAAATTACCTTTGATACAATCAATGATGATTGACCTACAAGAGCACTCAAAGTCGTCTAAAAGGTGGAGGCCGACATAACATTACAGTATAATTTGCAAGTTCTTTGAATCACACGGCAAGCAACAGATGTCATTTCATTTGTATGTTTAGATTTCATTTCGCTATTTTATAAGAGCAAATCTCTCTCTCTTTCTCTACATTGTTGTTAAAAAGAATCTGCAAATTATCAGAGATTTCCATTAACGACTACACTTTGTTATGCAAACCACATACAAAATGAAACAAACCATAAAACAATAGAGAAGAGGACTGCAGACACACATGGTTCGGCACTCAGTCCATGAATAAAGGAGCAAAAAATCACAATTTATCAATTAACTAGTAGGGTTCTGCCTAAACCCAACTTGCCTACAGAAAAAAAAATCCACTAACACTGGAATACAATGGCTGAATGCCTCAACTTTTAAGACCAATGTTGTCAGTACCGTTGACTGAATTGGTCAATTCGTATCGTGTAGGCAAAAAATTGATGCGAAGCTGGCCTGAACCGGCTTATTTAAAAAAAAAAAACTAAAAACTTGTCAAAATAGTTTTACTATTTTTTTAATATTTTGTGACAATGTGTCTTTGTGCAAGGTTGAAAGTTGGCCGATTCAGCCCTGAATTGAAATTTCCCAATTCCTTGCTTAAAAACCCAAGACCCCGATAAACTCATAGTTCTCTCCTAGTACCAAAGTGAGGTCACTCTCCTTAAAAAGAAAGAAACTCCAGCTGGTGTATAAGAAAAAATTAAAAACATAAGGTAGGTCCATACCATGAGGGCAGAGCCTATTGGCCCAAGCCTTCTTGTAATACCACAAACCTCATTGAAAGTTCTCAATGTATGGACTTCAAAATATTTTTGGATCGGGTCAGGGTCACGGACTGGAACCGGTCCAGAATTCAAGACACCCACAACAACTTCCGATTACCATGCAGGTCAGCGCAGATTATAACCGTCCATTTTCTGTAGGACACTAGGGACTGAAATATATAAATAGTCCAGCATTGAGTGACCAAATTAAGTATGCCTGTTTGACTCAATTTTCAAATATTGGGAAAATTTTCTTTTGAGATTGCCCATGAATTGTTGGGATGTCAAATCTCCACTGGGTGTGGAAGCGGAGAAAAACTTTGCCGGATAATGATAAAACAATAAGTGCCTCGACGGTTTGACTTTGATATATTTTGAATGAAACGAAACAGGAATAGAAAAAGCGCATTAACCATATGACAAAAGAATGATACTGGTAGTATCTTAAAAATGAACATTAAAAAATTATATATATCTATGCAACATGCAGCAAAAAGGTCTTATTTTGTCTATATACAGACACGGAAGCCGATCAGGTCATACACTGAGCATGAGCCTTTTTGCTCATGACAACATCGTGGCCGTCCGTTTTGTATTTTGAAAAGTCAAAAAGTCAACAAAACAGTTATATGCTACGTGGCATTCATCCAAAATACAAACAGACGGCCACGATGTTAGCATGAGCAAAAAGCTCATGTTCAGCATGACCAGATCTGCTTCCTACAGACACCACCGTTTATGATTTTGTTTTCTTTTTTTATGATTGACTTACACCACCATCTTCACTACCAAATAATTCACAACTCTCTCTCTCTCTCTCTCTCTAACAACAAAGGGGAAATTTTTAACGTTTTGAATTATGTGGTGGATTAGCTTTAACAGTTGCATATTGTAGCTTCCTCAATGAATAAGGCAAGTGACATCGATCGTAATGATTTTTTTTCTTTCTATAAGTTTTGGTCTATTTTTCACATTTTAAAAAGCCACAACAACCAAGTAAAATAACTTGCTCTAAATAGTAGTAACATCATGAGTTCCATATATATATATATATATATATATATATATATATATATATATATGGAACTGTTGAGTTGGATCATAGGTTTAAGCTGTATCGACTCAACCTGGGCACATACATGTGTTCAGCATGGTTTGTTTGCGAAGGATTAATCCTTGGGTACTATAAACTTCTCGATGTAAAAATATTGTTTCTTGAGTCATGAAATTTTCATATATTGCAATTCCTTGAATTTTGAAGCCCATAAAAAACCTACTTACATATCACAATCGCATGACTTATAACTCATTTTTTACTATATATAACTTGTAGATCACATTCATAGGTTCTCTTCTCCAAAAAAATCTAAAAAATATGAAACGGAGGTGGTTTTTATTAAATATATAGTTTCATACCTTCATTGGCATCAATATATATATATATATATATATATATATATATATATATATATATAAAAGGAGAAATATTAACTACACTCTAGAGTATGGTACTCTCTATTTGAATCCCGTGGGTGTAGATAAAGATGGACAGCAACGGCTGAGATTTAACCCCTTGCAGGATGGACGGCTAGATATTATTCACAGATTATTGACTCTTCCTTTAATCAAGCGACGATTTGACTAAGTCTGTTCTTTCAAAAAAAAAAATAGACAATTTGACTAGGTCGACCATGGCGTGTTTTGACCGTAGGGAGCACTACTTGTGGAAGAACGATCCGAGTACAGTTAGTTCACCACAAATTGTATTTTAGAATTGCATGCATTTTGGCTCAAGTGGTAGGAGTTCATGAGGAACTTTTCAAAGTTGACAGCAAATTGTGGGCTGCCGACTGTTGTTGAAAACATACAAGCACAACTCTTTACTTAGTTGCATGTAGCAATCAGCAATGAATAGATATATGGGTGCATTAATGGCCTCCATGCAAATCTTTGACTTTCTGAAGCCCAAAAGGCAAGTCAAAGAAATTGTTGTCACGAGTGAAAGTCAATTAGTCAACCGTTGTTTATTTATTCATTGCACCGAAGCAGCAAACAAACCGAAGTTGCGTAGCTTTGTTTGCCTATAAATATTCATCACCTTGATCGACTATACCACACCACCATCACCTTCACTAGTAGAATCTCTCTCTCTCTCTCTCTCTCTCTCTCTCTCTCTCTCTCTCTCTCTCTCTCTCTCTCTCTCTGTGGATAGTTATCATGGCCAAGTTTTCTGTGATAGCAATGGTGATGATGATAGGGTTAATGGTGCTTGCTAGCAGAGTTTCAAGTCAGCAGCTCTCCCCTTTCTTTTACTTTAGAACGTGTCCGCAGGCAATCGGAGTCATAAGAAACGCAGTGTTTGCTGCAGTTGCCAATGAACCACGAATGGGAGCCTCGCTGCTGCGCCTTCACTTCCACGACTGCTTTGTCAATGTATTCCCATCTTCACAAACACTGCCATTTTCACAGCATTTCTTTTACTGCGATTTTTTTCACTCGTATGATTTATTTGGATTCATGGCTGAAGTCAGTCTAACATGATTGTAATTGGGGTGTGTATACAGGGTTGCGATGGTTCGGTTCTGCTGGATGACACGCCAACCTTCACTGGGGAGAAGACGTCCCTGGCCAACGCCAACTCTGCCAGAGGCTTTGAGGTCATTGACAGCATAAAGTCTGCCGTTGACAGTGCGTGTGGTGGTAGCGTCGTCTCGTGCGCAGACATATTGGCCGTTTCCGCTCGTGATTCCGTGGTCGCGGTGAGTTCTTGATTAGCTCTAATCAACGTGGTCATTTGCGTAGACCAAAGCTCTATTCATGACCTGTGGATCACCATCACAAAGATGCAGTGCTCAAGGAAGTTTCATTTGGAGAAGAATGATGGGTTTAAATAGGACCTCACATCTAGGAAATGCACAGCATAAATCTTTTATACATGAGAAAAACATGACCTCTCTATTCGTTTTTGAGTAACTAACGTGAGCAAGGTCACGAACTCGAGTTATTTTGTTTTTTAGTGTTCAAAATATAATTAATAGCGAGGGGGGGCCAAGGACTGCAATTGATGAACTTGGTCACAAGCAAATTATTGGATTTTATGAAGCAGAAATATGTTTTAACTTTTACGTGATTCCAAGCATAAAATAAGAGCTGGAAACGATGCCTAATTAACTCTGCAAGCCCATTATTGTAAACCTCTTTAATTCACTTCTGAGTTTTTATTAAACCGTGCAGCTAGGAGGACCATCATGGCCTGTGCAACTAGGAAGGAGGGACTCCACAACTGCCAGCAAAGATGCAGCGGACAGAAACCTGCCTTCACCCTTCTCAAGCCTTTCAGACCTCATAACCAATTTCCAGAACAAAGGACTAGACGCCAGAGACCTCGTTGCGCTCTCTGGCGCTCACACCATCGGTCAATCACAGTGCAGGTTCTTCAGAACACGTATCTATAATGACACCAACATAGACCCCCAGTTTGCAAGTTCACTGCAAGGGTCATGTCCAGCTTCTGGGGGAGACAGCAACCTCTCTCCCTTGGATAGCTTCACACCCACAAGGTTTGACAGAAGCTACTTTGTCAACTTGTTGACGAGGAGAGGGTTGCTTCATTCAGATCAGGAGCTCTTCAACAATGGAACCACAGATCAGATAGTGAGAGCCTACAGTTTCAATCCCTTCCTCTTCTATGGGGACTTTGCTCGTGCAATGGTTAAGATGGGAAATTTGAGCCCTCTCACCGGAACCAATGGCCAGATTCGCCAAAACTGCAGGAAGGTGAACTAAGTGAGCAAGGATCCTAGTTTATAGACAGTGCTATTTAGCTCTGCTCTCAGGCTGTCAATTCTTAAAGCATGTTAAAGTGTACTTTTTGGCCTTTTTTTAGTTATTATAGGCAAGTGTCTTTGTTTGTTTTGAGAATAGGCAGTGTCTTTGTTGACTACGATTAAAGTAAAGCACTCTATGCTTTTGCCACTATTTCAGCTTCAGTGTAATCTCATAACGAGGTTATATGGTGTTGACCAAGATTACTATGTACACCTTATTTATCTGCCAAATATGAGATACAAGATTTTATGGGATAATCAATCTACAGCAGTTCTTTCAATAAAAAAGGAAAAAATCTACAGCATTATATATATATATATATGGTGATTCTGAACCATGATACCGTAGGGTTGTACATACTCTTGTTTGCATATATCTAATCACCAAATGGCAAATCTGACCATGAAGATGTGTTTAGCATAGTTTATTTAGTATGTTAGAAGATTTTATCAGATCTAATGCACCACAAGATCCTATTTTTCAAAAGGTGAAAATCAACTTCATAAAAATAAAAATGGTATAAAATATCATGTTTGAGTCAACTTTAACACATGAAAGTAATAAATAAAACATGCAAAACATTATCCAATAGTTAGATTTTGCTTTTGAAAACTAGACCTATGTAAATCGTGTGTACCACCGTACCACCATTGAAGTGTCATATATATATATATATATATATATATATATATATATATATATATATATATATATATATATAACCCATGCAGTGCATGGAATATGAGAGAGAGAGACTATAAATGAAAAATAACCTATAGTTCTGAACAATGACTAAGCATTAGGAATCCGATGCTTTTGACAAAAAACACAATGAATGTGGTGCTTTGCATCTAGGCACAATGAGAAAAAAAATAGTTGTCCGTGTGTACACCAGGCCAGGCATGATGAGCTCTTGGTGTGCAGCATAAGGTATTGGATTGCATAAGCTTGGCAAGTTGCATATTAGGCTGGCCTGCACAGGCTCTAGAAGGGATGGGCATGCATGGACAAAGAGTGTTGTGTATAAGGATGTGTAGATTGGTGCAGGATGTTGGAATTATAAGCCAGAGTCTTCGTATTTCTCCCTCATTTTGGAAACTCGTTTTACATTAAAGTTATGTACAATTTTTCTATGCAAACTCTTTGGATTCCTCTCCCATTTAATTTTTTTATGGTAGAAATTTACTATGTAATTAAATTCTGGTTGGGCTTGAATGCTATATATATATATATATATATATATATATATATATAACAGTCATGTATCATCATTTTGATAAGTCGGTGGAATGTTTTGAAGCCCTTACCTTCTCCTTCTCTAGCACCATTTTTGCGTGTTTTTCATTCTAGAGATTAATCTTCTTCTCTAGTTTGTTGTTTTATTTTTAACATAGTGGTATCCAAGCTAGGATGGCTTCCAACAATATGGTACAACTACAAGTTTCTTGCTTTGCTGGAAAAAATTATAAGTGGAGTATTCAAATGAAGGCGTTCTTTGGCTCTCAATATCTGTGGGACATTGTTGAAAGTGGCTTTGATGTGATAGACAATGCGGAGGGCATCACTTTACGACAACAAACTGAATTGAAGGAAAACCGAAAGAAGAACAATAAGACATTATTTTATATTTATGATGAAGGCATTTTCGAAAGGATATCTTCGGCAGAATCTGCAAAGGAAGCATGAGATACTCTCTATACAACATATAAAGGAGAAGACAAGGTAAAAATGGTGAGACTCCAAACTCTTAGAAGTGAATTTGATTCTTTAAAAATGAAAAAATATGAAACTATTGAAGCATTTTTCAATCGAGTTTTCACCATTGTTAATCAAATGCGAGTAAATGGTCAAAAACTTGAAGACCAAAGAATTGTTGAAAAAATATTGAGAAGCTTAACTCGCAAGTTTGAATATATTGTTGTTGCTATAGAAGAATCTAAAGACTTATTCACCTTGTTCATTGATAGTTTATCAGGATCACTTCAATCCCATGAACTTTGTATAATACAATTTGATTCTCCTCCAATCGAGCAAGCTTTTCAGACACAACTCTCTATTCGTGGTGGTGCTCGAGGACGAAGTGGAAGAGGATATGGAGGTGGTAGAAATCAAGAGACGAAAGAAGATGATTGTGATTCATCTTATTCTATCACTACAAGAAACCTGTGAATTAGCGACGACCTAAATTCGTCGCTAAACAGTTTAGCGACGGATTAGCGTCAGATTAGCGACAAAAAACTTTCATCGCAATTTTTTCGACGCTAAGTAGTGCCAGAACTTATCCGTCGCTAATTCTGTCGCTAATTTGCGACGGATTAACGACAAATATGATCCATCGCGAGTCCTTCGCTATTTTAAATTAGCGATGGATCATATTCGTTGCTAATCCGTCGTTAAATTTTAAAAAAAAAATTTAAAAAATTTGCTCGTTGCCGGCGCGTTCTCCGGCAAGAAGCAATTTTTTTTGCACAACCGACGCGTTCTGGCGTCTGGACGCTCTTCCCCTAACAATCGCGATGAACCGGTGCTGCCTTCAGTTGCATCTTTCTCACCCTCTCCCTTCGCCTCTTCCTTTCACTCTACGGCTTCTTCATCCTCCTCCTCCACGTGACCACCATCGTTGTCGCCACATTTGGCTGCGCGTCGGCCACCAGCGCTACCTCGCACACGTGCTGGTACACCTCCCACATGGTGTCAATCGTGGTGATGGCCATATTCGAGGGGTTGGTGTCGGTGCTCATCTTCACGCGAACGGGTGACTTCCTGCAGTCCCTCAAGCCGTATGTCAGAAAAGACGACGCAGAGGTGATACTCAAGCTCGCGGGGGGTCTCTGCATGCTCATATTTTGCTTGGAGTGGGTGGTGTTGTGCTTGGCATTCATAATGCACTACAAAACCTATGTTGTTGAACCAGCGCGTTCCGGCGTCGGCGACTCCGACAGGCTCCAGTGGCTCCCCAACAACAACCTCCTCTTCGTCGCCACTCTCTTCGACTCCAGCAAGCTCCAGGTTTAAATCGAACGGGAGGGAAAAACAAAGGGAGAAAAAAATTTGAACGGAGGGAGGGAAAATTTCGTGCCTCAGGTGGGACGAAAATTAGCGACGGAATTAGCGAGGGAATTTTTTCGTAATTCCCTCGCTAATTAGCAATGGCTTTAGCGACGGAGATATTTCCGTCGCTAATTTTGCAAATATTTCAAACGTTAGCGACAAATAGTTTTCGCTCGCTAATCCGTCGCAAATTGGCGACAAAAAAAATCCATCGCAAATTTCCATCACTAAGTAGCATTTTTCTTGTGGTGTATGCGAGAAAGAGGTCGAGGTCATGGTCGCTCCCTCTCACAAGTTCAATGCTTTCATTGTCAAAAGTATGGTCACACTATAAAGTTATGTAGAAAGAAATTGGTAAAAGAAAACCAAAAGGAGGTAACTTTCATGCATGAGAAAAATGAAATTCTTGATGATGATATTCTTTTTCTTGCTTGTGATACCAAAGAAAAAACACATGATGAAGTATAGTATATTGATAGTGGTTGTAGTAACCACATGACTGGAAACAAAAAATTATTTGTGGACTTAAATGAAATGGTCCAAACTGAAGTTAGAATAGGTGATGATAATAGACTTGCGGTCAAGGAATGTGGTGATATTCTTGTCAAAACTAACCTTGGCAACAAGCATGTCACCGATGTTTTCTATGTTCTAGGCCTCAAACACAATCTTTTGAGTGTTGGGCAACTTATTCTAAAAGGATATGATCTTCATTTCAAAGGAAAAATATGTGAAATCAAGGATAAGAAGAATACTCTCATAGCCGAGGTAAAAATGACTCAAAACAAAATATTTCCATTTATATTTCAAAGTGCAGTTCTTCCTTGCTTCAATACTATTAGTAAAGATCCATCATGGTTATGGCATCTTTGATATGGGCATTTGAATTCCAGTTTTTTATCTCTCAAGTGCAAAAAATATATGGTCAGAGGCATGCCTAACATTCATCAGTAAAACAAAATTTGTGAAGGTTGGGTTCATGGGAAACATCACAGAGACTCTTTTCCTGGTGGCAAATCTTGGCGAGCATCAAAACCACTTGAGTTGGTTCATTCTGATCTATGCGGATCTATGTGCACCACATCTATTGGAGGTAATCGTTACTTTTTAACATTCATTGATGACTTCAGTCGAAAGATATGGGTTTATTTTCTAAAAGAAAAATCTGAGGTGTTCAAATATTTTAAGCAATTTATGATATTTGTTGAAAATCAAAGTGATCTCTCTATTAAAACCTTGTGTATTGATTGTGGGGATGAATATATGTTAAATGAGTTCGAGGAATTCTTGAAAGAGAAGGGCATTCGTCATCAGTTGACTACTTGGTACACACCTCAACAAAATGACATTGCAGAAAGGAAGAATCACATGATCATGGAGATGGCAAGATGTATGTTGAAATCTAAAGGTATGCCTAACTTATTCTGGGTTGAATCAGTGGCATGTGCTATGTATCTTCTTAATCGTGCCCCCACTAAAAGTGTTCAAGACCTAACTCCTCAAGAAGCTTGGAGTGGGCAAAAACCATGTGTTGCTTATTTGAAAGTATTTGGCAGCATATATTCCCGATGAACGAAGGAGCAAGCTTGAAGATAAATCTGAAAAATATAATCTTGTTGGGTACAGTGAATGCTCAAAAGCTTATAAGCTTTACAATCCAATCACCAAGAAAATTATCATAAGTAGAGATGTAAAATTCAATGAAGAGGAATCTTGGAATTGGGATAGCGAGAATAAAAATAAAAATTTACATTTCATCAATAAAGAGGAGAGTCATGAACCTAATGGTGATGGTGGCGAAGGAGATACTTCACTCTCCTCTCCATCTACGCATTTATCATCGTCTTCTTCATCTGCAAGGAGTTCTTAATCTCCTCCTATGAAGACATGAAGTCTTCAAGAAATTTATGAAACAGCAAGAAGAAATCTTGAGGAAGATTTGGTGAATTGTGCTTTATTTGCGAATGCCGATCCAATTACTTATGAAGAAGCATCTCAAGAAGAGAAGTGGATAATTGCTATGAATCAAGAAATGGACTCCATCGAAAGAAATTATACTTGGGAGTTGACTGAGCTCCCAAGTGAACATAAATCTATTGGCGCCAAGTGGGTATATAAAACAAAATTCAACTCAAATGGAGAAGTTAAAAAAATGCAAAGCTCGGTTGGTGGTAAAAGGTTACAAGCAAAGGTATGGCATTGATTTTAATGAAGTTTTTGCTTCTGTGGCTCACCTTGAAACAATTCGCATGGTGTTAGCTTTGGCTGCTCAAAGAAAATGAAAGGTCTATCAAATGGACGTTAAATCAGCTTTTTTGAATGGTTTTCTTGAAGAAGAAGTGTATATTGATCAACCTCCGGGTTATGTGAATAAGGATAAAGAAAACAAAGTGCGTCGATTGAAGAAGGCTTTATATGGGCTGAAACAAGCGCCAAGGACTTGGTATAGTCGCATTGATGGATATTTCTTGAAGAATGAGTTTCAAACGGTGTCCTTTCGAGCATACTCTCTTCATCAAAGAACACATTCAAGGGGAGTTCTTAGTCATATGCTTATATGTTGATGATTTAATAATTATCGGCACCAGAGCAAGCATGTATGAAAATTTCAAGAAGGATATCATGCACGAATTTGAAATGACTGACATGGGGCTTCTTCATTTTTTTCTGGGCATTGAGGTAAAGCAAGCCGAAGATTGAATACTCATATCTCAAAAAAGGTATGCTGAAAATATATTAAAGAAGTTTAGAATGGAGGGTGATACACCTCTTAATACTCCCATGGAAGTTGGATTGAAACTTAGCAAAAATGATCGCGAAAGAAAAATCGATACAACTCTCTATAGAAGCCTTGTTGGTAGTCTTATGTACTTGACTGCTACAAGACCTGATCTTATGTTTGTTGTCGACATGATTGGCAGGTTCATGAAATCTCCTTCTAATACTCATTAGGACATAGACAAAAGAATTTTGAGGTATGTGTGTGGCACTATCGATTATGGAATTCATTATAAAAGTGTCGAAGATTCAAGATTGGTAGGATTTTGTTATAGTAATTAAGGTGGAAACAAAGATGATAGTAAAAGCACTTCAAGATTTGTTTCTCACATTGGCTTAGGTGCAATCTCATGGGCATCGAAGAAGCAAGCTGTTGTGGCTCTCTCCACAACCGAAGCTGAGTATATTTCATTGGCTCTTTCTAGTTGTCAAGCTCTCTGGCTAAGGTGGATTCTCCATGAGCTGAAGCATCCTCAATGTGAAAACACTCCTCTGTTTTGTGACAATAGTTCAGCCATAGCACTCACCAAAAATCCAGCTTTTCATGGAAAAAGCAAGCATATTCGAATCAAGTATCATTTCATTAGAGACTTGGTCAAAGATGAAGATGTCAATGTCAAGTTTTGCAAGACCCAAGACTAAGTGGCTGATATCTTTATAAAAGCATTGAAGAATGAAACCTTCAATAAATTGAGAGAGAAATTAGGTGTTGTTATAGTCTAACTTAAGAGAGGTTGTTGGAATTATAAGTTAGACTCTTCGTATTCCTCCCTCATTTTGGGAACTCGTTTTACATTAAAGCTATTTACAGTTTTTCTATACAAACTCTTTGGGTTCCTCTCTCATTTAATTTTTCTCCTTGAAAATGTAACAGTCTTTTAGTTTTTCTATGGTAAGAATTTACTATGTAATTAAATTCTGGTTGGGCTTGGATGCGATATATATAGCAGTCATGTATCATCATTTTGATAAGTCGTTGGAATGTTTTGAAGCCTTTTGTTGCCATCTCCTTCTCTAGCACCATTTTTGCGTGTTTTTCATTCTAGAGAACAATCTTCTTCTCTAGTTTGCTGTTTTATTTCCAACACAAAAGGATATGTTCTTTGTACGCAACATTGGGAATGAGTCATTGACCCTTGCGCATTGCAGCACATTATGCAAGGATTGTGGGTTACATGAGCTAAAATGCCTCTTGTATTGGCCAGGGGATAATTGTACTATACTCCTTGCAAATTGGTATACACAGGGCCTTTATACAAAACCCACCGAACCCTTGAGGGGAAACAAGGAAGCTGTGGGGTTATAGTGAATAAGGTAGGCTTGTATGCCCTTATACCCTTTCTTGTGCCTTACTGTAAAGGAGTGGCTTCATGTGGGTTAATCCCTGATCCCTTAGTCCTTTGGTCCTATGCAGTTTGGCCTCAAGCACCCTAATGCAGGTAGTCCCTTGTCTTAGCCATTTTGTGAGAAGGTTTAGGCTGGTCCTTTTGCTTGCCAAGCCGCACCGAAACAAAGAAAAAAAGTAATAAAACAATTAACATAAAGCTAGTGAAACTATTAAACTTTCTCTCACTTACCATTTTAAATTAAGGAAACTGTAAATTCCTATGATGTTGATCGAGTTGTTGCAAATAAAATCTAAGTCCATGAATCATCTACTGGCCTGTACAAAAGAAAAGGAATAGCTTCAAATTAACATAGTAATTTCAACATTTCTCAGGTGCTTATTATTGTCTAGTAGCCACGCAGAAGGATAACCCTCCAATGGGATTTAAACCCATGACCTCCGTAAGATGATCTTGCTTTGTACTTGCTCAAAATTGAATTTTACAGCTATGATGAAACCACGCAGATGAATAACCCTCCAATGACATTGTTAGTACTACAACAGGCTGTGTCTGGAACCATTTTTCCAACTATTTCCGATGCTACAAAGTCAAAAGAAGCCTGGCAACTTCTGAAGCAAAAATTCCATGGTGATAAGAAGATCACAATGGTTAAACATCAAACCTTAAGAAGAGAGTTTGAAACATTTTCTATGAAAACTAGTGAGTCAATTCAAACCTTCTTTTCTAGGTTCTCTACTATTATAAATCAGATGAAGACTTTTGGTGAAATTTTAGATGATTAAAAAGTAGTAGAAAAAGTCTTCAGGTGTCTGCCTTCTAAATTTGATCATGTTGTTATTGCAATTGAAGAGTCCAAGGATTTATCTGTGTATTCTATTAATGAACTAATGGGGTCTCTTTTAGCCCATGAGCATCGCATAAACAGACCTTCAGAAAAAATGTTGGAACAGGCCTTTCAATCTAAAGTTGAAATTCCAAAAGAAAAGAATAGTCAGTGTGATCAAAAGGATGAAGGTAGAGGTCGAGGACGAGGAGGTTTTAGAGGATCCTTTCGTGGACGTGGAAGAGGTCGAGGAAGGTTTTATGATACCTCTCAAAGGAATGATGGAAAAGAAAAAGGTAATCAAAATTTGTTCTTTAGAGGGAAACAACATCATTTTTATAAAAAATTTGGTCATATTGAAGCTCGATGTTTTGAAAAGGCAAAGCAACAAGCAAATTTTGCAGATGAAAATAAAAATGTGTTTCTTGCAAGCATGAATACCAATAATTACAAAAGTGAAATATGGTTTGTAGACAGTGGTTGCAGTAATCATATGACCGGTGGTAGAAGTCTTTTTAAAAATATTGATGAGACTGTGAAGTTGAATGTGTGGCTTGGGGACAACAATAAAGTAGATGTCAATGGCAAAGGAACAGTTGCAATCAATACAAAATCATGTAATGAACGATACATTCAAGATGTGTATTATGTTCCTAGATAGGATCAGAACTTACTGAGTGTAGGGCAATTGGTTAAAAAGGGATACACTCTTTTATTTGAAAATGATGTCTGTGAAATTAAAAACAAGAATGGTAAAATTCTTGTAAAAATAGATATGGTTCAAAATAAAATGTTTCCACTTGAAATGATCAAGATAGATGATTGTACCTTTATGAAAAATAGTTTTGATCAACCCAAATTGTGGCATTTAAGGTATGGGCATCTTTATTTTAATGGTTTGAAACTTTTGCATCAAAAAAATATGGTGGTTGGTTTGCTAGCCATTAATTGTACAAATGAGATATATGAAGGGTGTGTTTATGGTAAACAACACCAATTATCATTCCCAATTGGAAAAGCATGGAGAGCTAAGGAACCACTTGAATTAGTTCATGCTGATATACGCGGGCCCATGAGAACTCCTTCATTAAACAATAGCAAATATTTTTTGCTTTTTACTGATGATTTTACTAGAATGAGTTGGGTGTACTTTTTTACTCATAAATCCCATGCATTTGATAGATTTAAGGAATTTAAGCCCCTTGTGGAAAATGAGAGAAGAAAAACTATAAAAATATTACGCACAGATAGGGGAGTAGAATTTTTATTTGATGAGTTTGGTTTGTTTTGCAAAGATCATGGTATTCGCAGGCAACTGACAATAAGAAAGACACCACAACAGAACGGAGTGGCAGAAAGGAAAAATCGTACACTGGTAGAAATGGCATGCAACATGCTAAGTGAAAAGCAGGTGCCTAACGAGTTTTGGGCAGAAGCCGTCAACACTGCAGTATATATAGTAAACATTTCTCCAACAAAGGCAATTCGAAACAAAACACCTTATGAGGCTTGGTGGAATCGAAAACCAAATGTAAGTATGTTGAAAGTATTTGGCAGTATAGCATATGCTTTGATTGATTCTTCAGAAAGAACCAAGTTAGATAAGAAAAGTGAAAAGTGTAGCTTTGTTGGTTATAATAATGAAGCTAAGGGATATCGTCTCTATAATCCTTCTTCTAAAAAAATGATTATAAGAAGGGATGTTATTTTTTATGAAAATGCTTGTTGGAAATTGACCAACAATGAAAGCATGAAGTTGCAAATTGTTGAAGTTGCACCGCAATCAAATCATACTAATGAAGCATTATCTCTAGAAACGTCAAGTATGGGAGATGAATTCATAAGAAATATTGAGTCTACACTAATGAGGACACTCCTCCGAAAAAGGTACGGTCTCTGGAAGATATTTATAAATGTGCTTTTGCTTTTGTTGTAGTAGAACCATCATCATATGATAAAGCATGCGCAGATAAGAAATGGATAGATGTCATTAAGAGGAATGACACATGGGAGCTTTCCAACTTGTCACCTGAAAAAAAATCATTTGGAGTAAAGTGGGTTTATAAGGTCAAGTATGATGCTGGTGGAAATGTAAAAAAATATAAGGCAAGGTTAGTTGCTAAAGGGTTCGTGCAAAAATATGGAATTGATTTTACTAAAACATTTTCACCTGTTGCAAGATTTGAAACAGTGGGAATGATCCTTGCGATTGCAGCTCAATTTAAATGGAAAGTTTATCAATTTGACGTTAAGGCTGCATTTTTAAATGGTTTTCTAAATGAAGTCATGTATGTTGACCAACCACCTGGGTTTGTTGTTAAAGAAAAGAAAGAAAAATTTTATAAATTAAAAAAGGCTTTATACAGGCTAAAACAAGCTTTGCGTGCATGGTATAGTTGCCTTGATAAGTTATTCCACCAAAATGGTTTTCAAAGAAGTAATAGTGAACCTACACTCTATGTCAAAGTAAATGAGAATGAATTGCTCATTGTAAGTGTCCATGTAGATGATATTATCTACACTGGTTCTTCATCTAAGCTTATCGCAGAATTTAAACATAGTATGATGAAGGAATTTGAAATGTCATATTTGGGGTTGCTATGTTTTTTTCTTGGTCTTCACATCGTGCAATCTGAAGAAGAGATTTTCGTGTCTCAAGAAAAGTATGCTTTGGAACTGCTTAAAAAATAAAAATTGTTGAATTGCAAAGTTTGTGAAACTCCGATGAATGCGAATGAGAAAATGAGTTTGGAAGATGGAATGGCAAGAGAAAATGAAAGATATTTTAGAAGCTTGGTCGGCAGATTAATGTATTTAACTTACACTCGGCCAGACATCGTATTCTCAGTCCGTATGATTTCAAAGTTTATGCACAATCCAACTGTGCAACATCTAGGCGCAGCAAAAAGAATTCTCCGCTATACACGGGCAACAATCAATTATGGAATTTTTTATAATCATGTTACTGACTTTAATTTGATTGGATTTACTAATTGTGATTGGGCAGGCTCAATGGACGATCGAAAAAGCACAAGCGGTTTTGCGTTCGGTTTTGGTTCAGGCATTGTGTCGTGGTGTTCAAAGAAACAAAATTCAATAGCGCTATCATCTTCAGAAGCAGAATATATTGCAGCTATATCTGCTACCTGTCAAGCAATCTGGATGAGGCGTGTTATGAAGGACCTGCATGTAGAACAAAAACTCCCAACTAAGCTCTATTGTGATAATCAGTCTATAATTTCTATTGCTAAAAACCTACTTTTCATGGTAGAACAAAGCACATCAAGCTTAAATATCATTTTATAAGAGATGGAGTGGAAAAAGGTGAAGTAATGCTGAAGCATTGCTCTACAAATGAACAAGTTGCTGATGATTTCACAAAAGCTTTGTCATCTCAAAAAATTTTGATGTTTAGAGAATCCATAGGTGTGCAAGGACTTTCACATTAAGGGGGAGAAAACGTTGGTTAATGTTCAAGGTTGTGGGCAAGAGCATCCAATGCCCATGTTTGACTTGGTGCTCAAGGTAGAAGAAAGTGGGTAGAGCATCCAATGCTCACGTTTGTAACTTGAAGAGCACTCAAAGCCCACGTATTGTATTGTAGTGTTCTAGTTTTATAGGAATTTGTTTTTTGTTGGTAGAGGCTCCAAAAGTGGTGTACGTGAGTTGTTTTTTTCCTAACTTTTAGCTTAGGTTTCCTACTTTCATGTAAAGGCTTTGCCTTTTTAAATAGGTGTTCTTCTTTATGTTAGTATGTAGAGAAAAAGCAAATTTGTGAATAGTAACTTTAGAAGTTTTTCTTGTGTTATTTACTATTTCATGTGCTGCCATTTTCTTGCTTTTACCTTATATTTCCTTCACAGTCATGGCAGCTTGCTTTAGCAACCGTCAAGGATGTTGGCCTCTGGCGGCCAGCCACCGTTCAGCAGGGCCTGATGCGGCCTCCAAGCTCAGCGGCAACCTAAGTAAGGTGGCAGAGGGCTCAAAAAAAATGGCTGAAATCCAGTTCCGGCATGCCAGCTTGCTGGCGGCAACCACCGCCAGCCTCCATGGGGAACCAACAGCTATTGTTGTCTCCTCAGGTGGTGGGTCGCCAGTCGACGCCTCTTCCCTCGCCGCCGACTTCCCAAAACCTGAACGGGAGTTCGATGATAGAGAATAGAATAATGCCAACGAAAATTCTGGCTAGCATCGTGTGGTAGTCGGCACACCCACACCCTTAATGTGTGCAACAAAAGCATGGTGGGCTCATAACCCAATGTTGGCGTAAAATGGATCATTGAAGAGCTACTTCCGGATGCAGCCATGGACGATCCAAAAGACGCTTCGGTGGATGCTGATGGTTAGTGTTCTTCTCAGTCATCTTGGTCAACATAATATACACTTCAAAAATAAGCTGGAACAATAGCAAAATCATAGAGTGCTTTTTACTTAATTTAATTATAGTCAAAAACCTATAAAAACTAAAAAAAGGGCCAAAAGAGTACACTTTTAACATGACTTAACACTCGACTTCCCGAGAGCAAAGCTAAACGGCACTGTCTGCATATTTATATATAGCCCCACACGGGCTTTCATTAAATAACTAGCATCCTTTCTCTCTTAGTTCACCTTCCTGCAATTCTGCCGAATTTGGCCATTGGTTCCAGTGAGAGGGCTCATATTTCCCATCTTAACCATTGCACGAGCAAAATCTGCATAGAAAAGGAAGGGATTGAAACTGTAGGCTCTCACTAGTTGATCTGTGGTTCTGTTATTGAAGAGCACCTGATCTGAATGAAGCAACCCTCTTCTCGTCAACAAGTTGACAAAGTAGCTTCTGTCAAACCTTGTGGGTGTGAAGCTATCCAAGGGAGAGAGGTTGCTGTCTCACCCAGAAGCTGGACATGATCCTTGCAGTGTGCTTGCAAACTGGGGGTCTATGTTGGTGTCATTATAGATACGTGTTCTGAAGAACACGTGTTAGAGAAAAGGAAAATATACTGGTAAAAGAAAAGAAACACACTCAGTTTTTTCTGTGTTACCTTTCATCTTTTGGATGCTATCACCTTTTATTTAGACGGAAAAAAACATTCACGAAAAAAAACAACCCACGTTCCCATGCAAGGGAGTGGTGCCCAAAACTAACTCCTACAATTTCTGTAACTTACTAACAGAACCAACGTTCCCATGCACAACACGTGGAACAACCTAAACAAACTCCTCCTAAAACTACTGCAAGGATTTTGCACTACACGTGCAACTAGGAAAAACAAACTCAAATGAAAGCAAACTGATTCCTACTTTATTGCGCACGAGCTTAACCAACAATCACCCCCTAAGCTCGTGCGTTTGCTTGATCTCAACCATACCGATCTTATCTCGAAGCTCCAGAAACTTGGCACGACCAAGAGCCTTGGTCAGGATATCCGCTAGCTGTTTTTCCGTCGCCACGAACTCCACTTCTACCTTGCCATCCTCAATACATTCACGGATAAAATGATACCTCGTCTCGATATGCTTGCTTCTATCATGAAACACCGGGTTCTTGCACAAAGCAATCGCGGACTTGTTGTCAATTTTAAGCGTGACTGCCTCGGGCTCCTTGCCGACCAAATTGCCGAGTAAACGAGACAACCACACCCTCTGACATGCCGCTGATGTAGCTGCAATATACTCTGCCTCACAAGAAGAAAGAGCTACCACTCTCTACTTCTGGCTTTGTCAAGTGACAGGAGCACTACCATAGAAGAACAACACCCCCGTAGTGCTTTTCCGGTCTCCCAAATCTCCAGCCATATCACTGTCACTAAACCCGGTTAAAACAGCTCGGCTTTCTTCCTTCTTTCTCCCATAAAAACATCCAAGAAAACACGTCCCCGCGATGTAACGGAGAATTCGTTTCACCGCAACAAAATGTTCCTCGTGAGGTTCCTGCATGAATCGGCTCACATAGCCGACAGAAAAAGCCAATTCAGGGCGAGTGTGAGTTAAGTACCGAAGGCACCAAACTATACTCTGGTACTTGGTGGCATCTACGAGTGGCGTAGCACTGGTCTTGGACAACTTGAGACGATTCTCCATGGGTACATGACATGGATTGCACCCTGCCATACCACTTTTTTCTAGTAATTTTTTCGCATAAGCAGATTGCCTTAAACCAAGGCCATCCGCACCTTGAACTACCTCAATGCCGAGGTAATAAGATAGAAGTCCCAGATCACTCATGCAAAACAAACTCTTCATCTCAAGCTTGAACTTTTCAATCCCATCCTTGTCCGCTCCCGTGATAATGAGATCGTCGACATAGACTCCCACCAACAACATTCTTTCGCCGGACCCACGCGAATATAAGCCATATTCCACTGTACTCCTTCCGAAACCCAGGGACACCAAACTTGCATCCAACTTGGTGTTCCATGCTCTTGGAGCCTGCCGCAACCCATACAACGCCTTTCGTAACCGAAGTACCTTGTGTTCCTGTCCAACGATAATGAACCCGGGAGGTTGCGCCACATAGACTTCTTCGTTTAGTTCGCCATTGAGGAAGGTAGACTTCACGTCCATGTGATGCAAAACCCACCCCTCATGTGCTGCCATCGCAACCAAGAGCCGTACGGACTCAAGACGGGCCACGGGCGCAAAAACCTCTTCAAAATCAATGCCTTGTTTTTTAACATATCCTTTTGCAACCAACTGTGCCTTGTGCTTGACAATCGTACCCTGCTCATCTCGCTTCACCTTGAAAACCCACTTGAGACCAATTGGGCGATGTCCCGCCGGTGGATCCACCATCTCCCATGTATTGTTCTTGATGATGGAGTCCATCTCCTCCAACATCGCCTTGCGCCACCACTCTTCTTGCTCTGCTTCCGCGAAACTTGATGGTTCTTCTGCCGAAGTGAGAAGTAGCTCCTCGAGATCCTTCGGTTCCATTGGCGCTGTTGAATTATAGATATCACTAAGCTTTCGATATCTCTGTGGTTGAGCCGGATCAATGGCGGCATCGAGTTGAGAACCTGGAGATTCATGTGACACCGGAGCACTCCCTAAGCCCTGCTCAACCAAACCCGGAATCAGTGGACTTTGAACTGGACTCACGGCTTTAGTCGAACCAAGCTCGGGTGAACCTGGAGACGACATTTGCTGCTGCTGTGCCCGACTGTTCGCAACTGTTCCCGGTCCAAGCCCCGCGGCCTCTACCTCGCCTCCGATACTCCACACGGCTCCATTTCCTTTTTCTTCATGGAACTCAACTGACTCCCACAAACTTGTGCCATCATCCCACTGCCATTTCACGTTCTCTTCAAACAACACATCACGGCTAACAATTATTCTACCCCGACGAGGATCGAGCAAGCGATGTGCTTTGCATCCATCCTCAACACCGAGATAAACCAACTATTGACTCCGGTCGTCGAGCTTTTTCAAATGTGAAGCCGCCACCTTTGCATGTGCCAAACAGCCGAACACTCGCAAGTGTCCCAAGTGAGGCTTCTTCCCCGTCCAAGCTTCAAATAGAGTTCTCTCCCCCATTGCCTTCGTTGGCAAACGGTTCAAAAGATAAACCGCATGCCTAACTGCTTCTCCCCAGAGCTCGCCCGGAACCTTCATGCTTTTCAACATGGATCGTGCCATCCCAACCACGGTCCTGTTTTTCCGCTCGACAACGCCGTTTTGCTGTGGCGTGTAGGGCGCTGTGAGTTGTTGCCGTATACCCGCTTCCTCGCACACCTCTGCAAATGCTTTACTTAGGAACTCGCCGCCTCGATCAGACCGCAACGTTTTGATACGTCGTCCACAACATGTTTCAACTAAAGCCTTGAACTTCACAAACTCCGCACATGCTTGGTCCTTACTTTTCAAAAAACACACATGCATCCATCTTGAATAATCATCAACGAATAACATAAAGTACTTATTACCTCCACTTGTCGATGGAGTAATTGGCCCACAGAGGTCGACATGAACCAGCTCCAGCCACTCCTTTGCCCGGTGCGGCGTCTTTTGCGGGAATGCTCCCCGCGTTTGTTTTCCCACCAAGCATCCGTGGCATAATTGGTTCGGATGCGTGATTAGTGGCACTCCTGCCACCATGTTCTTGTCAACGAGAAATTTCAAAGCCTTGAAGTTGACATGACCGAGACGACCATGCCATAGCCATGCCGGATCCTCCATCTTTGTGAGCAAGCAAACCGGACTCGCCCTTGTCAACTCAATATGGTACAGCCTGTTTGAAGACCGAGGCACCTTCATGAGCAACTGCCCCGTCGGTTTCTCCAACACCTCCAGCTTGCCTCCGTCCAGCACCACACGGTAGCCGACCTCAGTCATCTGTCCAAGGCTTATGAGATTGCTACACAGCCTTGGAATATAGTAGACATCTTTGAGAGCCCACTGATCTCCATTCTTACACTCAAACAAAATTGAGCCCTTTCCCATAATCTGCACAGTAGACCCGTCACCGAATCTCACCTTACCGGTGATTGCTTCATCCAGCTCCTGGAATTTCTCTCGGTCGCCGGACATGTGGTTGCTAGCCTCGTTGTCAAGATACCATGTGCTCCCGGTGATTATGTCTTTTCCCGTTAGGTACAACTTGGGAAAAACATTGTCCTCCACCAGTAACAAGGTCTCCGGCTGCTTCTCTTCCACCTGCTCGAGCGGCGTCAGCTCCTCCGACACCGCGAGCAAAAGTGCTTGCTCCATCGTATCCGTGCGGGCATGGTGTGCCTCTTCTACCTTCCTCGGCTCCTTGCACTGGTTGGCAAAATGGTCGAAATTATGGCAATTAAAACACTGAATATTGCTGTAATCCCGTGAGCCACCACCTGTCACTTCCTTCCCCGTTGAGTTCCCACGCCCACCAGAGCGCCCGCCGCGCCCTCGGCCTGTGCCACGGCCACGGCCTCTTCCTCGAGAGCTTGCCTCTGGTATCTTGCCCTTGCCGGGGCTCTCGGCACCCATCTTCTTCTGGCGCGCCTCCCACTTCGCCTGAGTGTAGAGAAGTTGCCCATCTCCGGTCGCGCCCGTCGTGGGGCGACGCGTTCGCTCCTCGAACGCCTTGAGTCGGCCCACTGCCTCCTCAAATACAAGGGTGGAAAGGTCGTAGAATTATTCGATGCCGGCGATGACGGTAATGAAACGCTCAGGAACTGTATCGAAGAGCTTCTTCACAAGTGCGACATCATCCAGAGAACCGCCCAGGCTACTAAATTTCACCGTCATAGCTGACAGTTTTCCGGCGTACTGATCCACGGACTCGTCCTCTTTCATGCGCATACCGTCGAATTCACTCTTCAACGTCTGTAATCGCGCATCTCTAACGCGATCGGCGCCGACGAACCTCGTCTCGAGGCAGTCCCAAATCTCTTTTGTCGTGGCCTTATTTGCCACCTGCAATAGGAGATCTTCCGGCAAGCACTGGATAAGGTGCAACTTCGCCTTCTTGTTTTTCTTGATATCAACGGTGGCCCCGGCCGCCGGCTTGATCGCCTCCCAGACCTCCTGGTCCTCCATCATTGCCTTAACCCGGATCTTCCAGCAGGTGTAATTCGTCAAGGTGAGCTGCGGATACACATACCGAAGTGTATCCCGCTCGCTGCTGCCGCTACGAGAACCTTCTCCTCCGATGACTATGGACATTGGGTTGAATCGGGGATACTTGGGCATACAATAACCGCTCTGATACCACAAATGTTAGAGAAAAGGAAAATATACTGGTAAAAGAGAAGAAACACACTCAGTTTTTTCTGTGTTACCTTTCATCTTTTGGATGCTATCACCTTTTATTTAGACGGAAAAAAACATTCACGAAAAAAAACAACCCACGTTCCCATGCAAGGGAGTGGTGCCCAAAACTAACTCCTACAATTTCTGTAACTTACTAACAGAACCAACGTTCCCATGCACAACACGTGGAACAACCTAAACAAACTCCTCCTAAAACTACTGCAAGGATTTTGCACTACACGTGCAACTAGGAAAAACAAACTCAAATGAAAGCAAACTGATTCCTACTTTATTGCGCACGAGCTTAACCAACAACCTGCACTGTTATTGACCGATGGTGTGAGCACAGAGTGTGCAACGAGGTCTCTGGCGTCTAGTCCCTTGTTCTGGAAATTGGTTATGAAGTCTAAAAGGCTTGAGAAGGGCGAGGGCAGGTTGCTGTCAGCAGCATCTTTGCTGGCAGTTGTGGAGTCCCTCCTCCCTAATTGCACAGGCCACGATGGTCCTCTTAGCTGCATACATTATTTCAAAAATCACAAGTTAATTAAAGTGGTTTACGCTAATAGCCATATGCAGGTTAGGCAGCATTTCCATTAATACTGCTTGCTTTGAGATCTGGCATTTGGAAATGAAATGCCAAATTCTGGATTTGCCAGATCCAGGATTCAGGAACCTTGGGAGTTGGCATCTCCTTGCTAACTTTCAGCTCCCAAACAGGAAATAGCAAAGTGGGCGTCGAGAAGGGAATTGGGAGGGGCACCCAAGCAAGAGTTGAAAATTAGAATCCTTGAGGTTGTAGCTTCTAGGATATGGGAGGAATCAGGGGGCAAATCCAATCTCATCTTTGGGGATTCGCCATATCCAAGCTTCCAACAGTGACAGACATTGCGGATTCCATGAATCCCCTCCAACTCCTATCAACTACTAGCTTCCAAATAGAGCCTACTTTTCTTCTTGGAATCAACTAAAACTTGATTACGCATCATAAACTCCAACATTTTGCTTATGACCACGTTCATAAACTAGTCCTTCCTGCTAACTTTTAACAGTTGAGTTTATGACCTTGGTCAACAGAGAGAGAGAGATGTATATAAGATTTAACGTGGTGGGCTCATCTTTTACGTCCTAGACGTGTGGTCCTATTTAAAGCAATCATCCTTCTGCACTGGACCTTCCATGGGCAATGCATCTTTAGGTTGGTGCTCCATATACAGGACCGATCTAAGCAAATGACCACGTTAAACTGAGCTAATCAAGAACTCACTGCAGCCACGGAATCACGAGCAGCAACAGCCAATATGTCTGCACACGAGACGACAATACCACCACACGCCCTGTCAACTGCAGACTTTACGCTGTCAATGACCTCAAAGCCTCTGGCAGAGTTGGCGTTGGCCAAGGACGTCTTCTCCCCAGTGAAGGTTGGTGTGTCATCCAGCAGAACCGAACCATCGCAACCCTGTACACAGACCCCAATTCCAATATCGTTATACCTTAGCCATGTATCCAAATAACCCATAGGAATTCAAAAAATAAACTGCAGTAAAAGAAATGCAAAGCCATAGGTTTAATTTAGCTATCTTATATATGATGTGAAAATGGCAGTGTTTGTGAAGATGGGAATACATTGACAAAGCAGTCGTGGAAGTGAAGGCGCAGCAGTGAGGCCCCCATTCGTGGTTCATTGGCAACAGCAGCAAACACTGCGTTCCTTATGACTGTGATTGCCTGCGGACACGTTCTAAAGTAAAAGAAAGGGGAGAGCTGCTGACTAAAACGCTACTAGCAAGCACCATTAACCCTATCATCATCAACATTGCTATCACAGAAAACTTGGCCATGATAACTATCCTGTGTGTGTGTGAGAGAGAGAGAGAGATTCTACTAGCGAAGGTGGTATAGTCGATCAAGGTGATGAATATTTATAGGCAAACAAAGCTACGTAGTTCCGCGCTGTTTCTTCAGTGCATTGAATAAAAAAATTCATATTTATCCTCTTGCAATGGTTGACTATTTGTTTTCACATAACGACACAAATTGTTGACTTGAATTTCGGGATTCTGCAGCCAAATATTTGCTTGGGAACCAGCCCTCAGGGCATTTATTGTTGATTGCTACTTTCAGTTGGCAGCAAGAGTTGCGCTTGCAAGCTAGCTTGTTTTCAAAATGGTCGGCAGGTCAAATTTTTCTATCAACTTTGAACGGTTCTTCATCGACCCCTACACTATTATTTGCCTTGTGCCAAAACTGATGCAATTCAAAACTAAAATTTGTACTCAGATGGTAATAAATAAATCCAAATTAGGGTGGGCATAGATATCCCACACGCACGCGTATGTGTGTGTATATATATATATAAAGAGAGACAGAGGGAAAAATGAAAACCTACCATATAGAAAATGATGTGCTATATATATATATATGAGTAATGCCCTTCTCTTGCCCACCTTGTTCTGTCCTATTTTGCCTCCTCAAAAACTATCGTTTTGGGGGGGGGGGTGTTCTCACATCTAACACCATAGATGTCATCTACAGGTTTTGTTTAGTGGGAACTGTCTTTTGGATCACGGGAATCTGAACTCTATATAGGTTTTTCCGGTGATCCAAAATCAATAGTTATGAAGGTTCTAGTTTTTCTCATCTCATAAAATCATGTTTTTGTTGAAAAACATGATCTAAGAGTCGATTCTCACTAAATCAAGCATGCTAAACATTTAACGGTTCAGATATATCATAAAACACTTCAAAATTATTGGGCAGAATGGAGCCGAACGAAAAATGGAGCTTAATATGTTCAGTTCTCATATATATATATATATATATATATATATATATATATATATATATATATATATATATATATATATAGAGAGAGAGAGAGAGAGAGAGAGAGAGAGAGAGAGAGAGAGAGAGAGAGGTTAAAGGAGGGGGCACAACATTCGGATCAGCCCTGACCCAAACCCTCTCATTGGAGATTTCAGAGTCAGGGCGCGCACTTGCCCACCTTGGCCTGTATGTAGCTCTGCCACTATTTGTATTGATCAACTTCTCACGGGTACCAATGGGAGCTCGGCTTGTCTGGTAGGAGCAGCTAGTGTGACCTTGTGTTGGGAAGTTGCAAGTTCAAATCCCAATGGTATCGTTGTATAACTGGTAGGGGTCTGCCTAACCGGCCTTTCAAAAACAAAAACTACTCTACACGGGTCTTTTTTTCAACAAGTACTTAGTTGGTACATTATGATCGACCTAGTTGGGGTCAGGTCAAGTGATATAGTTGTATGGTTAGGTCAAACTATCATAATTGAGATTTACTGTTCAAATCTAACAGGCGTTATCTCCCAGCTTGTACGAAAAAAATGAACTTATGTACCATTTAAATGACACCCAAAACCAAGGTGAAAACCGGATTTTGAACATCAAACAAAGTTTTATCTCAAAAACTTCGCTTGGTATTTGTTTGCACACCACCAAACATTGTCTTTCGTAGACCTAGCTTGGTCAAAACCGAGTTTTCAATGCAGTTTTGCAACTTGGCTCTTCCCTCTCTTTTCAACCTAGTTTAGAGGGAGGGAGCGACTCTAACCACCCCTTTCCTCTGAGAGGGTGGTGTATGTTCTCCCCCGATGATTCACTGAATCCCACGTCTGTGTTTGGGGGTCCGAATGAGTGCCACATATGTAAGCACATGGGGCTCATATTCCTGTGTATGTTGATGTCACTTAGCATTGGAGTCTAGTGCGGTTGCAAAGACTTAAGTACCCTTTCTTGCTATTCTTGCCATAAAACGATGGTTTGAGAAAATGACAAAAATATCCTTCGTTCAAAACAAGGGAAATAAACAGTTCAAAAAAAGGACAAACATGTCCTTCGTTCAGAAAGTTGAGGATGATGTTGACTCTTCAAAGTCTAAACAACGAAACGAACCTTAGTCGGCGATCCGATGGTGATCCGACAAAATGATGGTGAGACAGCGAAACGATGGTGAGCTGGCGATTCGATGGTGATCCGACGAAACGAACCTGAGCCATCTAAAATGTTTGTTTGAACTTTTCGTCATCATCTTCTTCTTTCTTCGTAAAACACTGTAAAACCCTCTCTCTCTCTCTAGAGAAGAAATCAAGGGAGGCAAAGAGCCGGCAATCCGATGGTTATCGTCATCCTTTTTCTACTAGCAGTGGTCGGAATGTTGCTTTCGTCCAGTGGGCAATCGACTGCGGTGACTCCTCCTTCACCTTCGAGGGACACCTACAACGAAATCTTCCTCCAGCACACCTACAACAGAGTCTGTTGCTCTCGTCCAGCGAGCAACCAAATGTGGCGGCTCCTCCTCCGCCTTTGAGGGACACCTACAACAAAATCTTCCTCCATTACACCTACAACAGAGTATGTTGATCTCGTCCAGCGGGCAACCGACTGCGGCGGCTCCTCCTCCTCCTTCGAGGGACACCTACAATGGAATCTTCCTCCAATACACCTACAGCGAAGTATGCTACTCTTGTCCAGCAGGCAATCGACTGTGGTGGCTCCTCCTCTGCCTTCGAGGGACACCTACAATAGAATCTTCCTTCAGTACACCTACAATGAAGTATGCTGCTCTCGTCCAACGGGCAACCGACTGCGGCGGCTCCTCCTCTACCTTCGACGGACACCTACAACGAAATCTTTCTCCAGTACACCTACAACGGAGTACAGCCTCCGGCTTCGCCATCATGAACCTCAAGGCTGCCATCGGGATAGCTGGCGACTACAGCCAGATCACGGCGAAGATCGTGCTCAAGGGGCGGTGTTCGGCATCGCGATTTATGAAAACTGCATCGCGCAAAAAAAATGGCAAATCGCAAAATCAAGTAGCGATTTATGAAAATCGCATAGCAAAAAAATAAATAAATGGCAAATCGCTATGTGATTTTCGTAAATCGCTATATCGAGTAGCGATTTACGAAAATCACGTAGCAAAATAAAATGGCAAATCACTATGTGATTTTCGTAAATCGCAACATTGAGTAGTGATTTACGAAAATCACGTAGCGAAGAAAATGGCAAATCGTAAAATCGAGTAGCAATTTATGAAAATTGCGTAGCAAAAAAATAAATAAATGGCAAATCGCTATGTGATTTTCGTAAATCACTATATCGAGTAGCGATTTACGAAAATCGGGTAGCAAAAAAATGGCAAATCACTTTTTGTAAATCGCTATATTGAGTAGCAATTTACGAAAATCATGTAGCAAAAAAAATGGCAAATCGCAAAATCAAGTAGCGATATATGAAAATTGTGTAGCAAAAAAAATGGCAAATCGAGTAGCGATTTACGAAAATCGCAAAGCGAAAAAAAAAAAAAAGAAAAATCGTGGGAAAGGGTGTTACAAAAACCTCGAGCAAGAAACAACCGAAGGTAACATGAGCACCATGATTAAACAAAACACTTTATTGCTCTTTTTCGATAGTTACAAGAGGAAAAGAAAAGAAAAAATTTATACAAGGCCCCCAAAAAATTTGAATATGCGCAATGAAAGGGACCCACGGTAGCTATATCTCATGTTCGGGAAAGGGACCCGTGCCGGAGGGAGCTCCCGGACCCCCTCTTGTAAGGGCAAAAACTCTGAATCAGGTTCCACAACTCATCAAGTTGAATGATGCTACTTATGTCGGGGAGAGCGCCCAGGCCCCTCTTTTATAAGGGCAAAAACTCTGAATCAGGCTTCATAACTCATCAAGTTGAACGATGCTACAGTCAGTGTGCAGGTCAGTCGGTGCTTGATGGAGCAATGTAGGATCGTCTGCTGCTGCTGGATATGCACAAAAGCAAAAAGAGAAGGGAGAGAGAGTGAGAGGGTTGATGTTCATGGCCTTCTCCAGGAGGGTTTATTTCTCAGATAATCCTGCAGTGCAGGGACTAGGTCTTAAATAACCATCTTCGAGGTACTTAAGTCTTTACAACCACTCCTTTTCTAGAATCATCATTTTTTTTGCACCAATGGAGAAAAGGGTACTTAAAGTCTTTGCAATCGCACCAAACTCTAACGCTAAGTGATGCTGACAAACATGGGGATATGAGGCGCACATGCTTACATATGTGGTGCTCTTTGGGACCCCCCAAACATGAGATGTAGCTACCTGCCTTGTTCGGGGGGGGAACATATAACCTGCTTCGCTTTCCTCTCACCTTGTAAACCCCTCTCCTACTTTTCTTTATGTCAGCCATTTTTTTATTGGTGGCCAACAAAAAATGGATGTAACCTTGTTTTTTTCTTCAAATTTCATAATTTTGCCGGACCATTTTCTGGTTGGTGACTGGACAGCAAATGGCTAGCCATATCTTTTTTTTTCCTTTTCTTTTTTTAGTTTTGGGGTTAATCAGTCATGCACCTAGCAAGGGTGACACCAGCCTCGAGACCTTTTCCTTGTTGGTTACTGGCCGAAAAATGGCAACCCTTATTTTTCTATTTTTTACTTCTCTTTTTTAGTTTTTAACAACCAAAAACCTAAACACCAAACAACCTTAAAAGGCCAATTTTTGGCAAACCAAGTTACGCCCTTATCTTCCAAATGGTTGATTAAAAGAAGAATCTTTAATTTATATGTGTCTAATAGTCGAGACTGCAAGGGTTCAATCTCATATGTTGTGATCCATCCATCTCAAGTTCATGCGTCAGACCTATTTCTGTTATTTGCTCTTCTATAGAACAAATGCGCTATTGTGTTTTACAAAAACCACAATAATATGTTCATAGGCAAAAATATAACACCTTATAATGTGCGGTTTCTAGTTTTGATAGCTCCAGCCATGCATTGGGATTTAAATTACTCTTTTTTTTCCTTTTTGAATAGGTTATGAATGGTATAGTAAAAAAATCAAAGGTCTCGAATTGTTAAAAAGCTAGCTTACGAGAGAATAAGGATTATTGAATGCAACAAGGTACATCTCAATTCTCAAAACTGACCTCACGGGAGAGTGAGTGTAACGTTCTGAGATTTCAAACTCAAAAAACATGTAAAATTTTAAAAAAAAAAATTCTAAATCATCAGCAAAAACCTTTTTGACTTTTGGGTTAAAACCTTGGGTGGGTTACAGATACAACAATACTTTAAGGTAGACAACATTTCTTAAATTGATTCTACTGTATAAGTTAGAGTAATTGTAAAATTTATGATATCATGAATGTTTTTACAAGAATATGTATTCCAAAATTCAATGCTCGGGAAAGAAAAATTATTGGCTCATTGATGTCGCCTCAGCTTTCTACAACCACTCTGACTCAGCTAATTATTATTTTAACTGGGTTTTAGTAGAGAGTTAGAATAGCCCCTAGCAGGAATATAAATGACTAAACATACATGCATAGACTCAAGTACACATATAATAACATTCTTTTCGTACATACCAAATAAACAATATTTATTAGTATATACCAATATAAATACTTTTATAATACCAATTCTAAACTTAGAATATGCAATCACTCATATATATATATATATATATATATATATATATATATATATATATATATATATATATATATATATATATATATATATATATATATATATATATATATATCACATGTTTATTCTGGTTTGTGTTGATGATATTATAATTACGAGAAACTCACAGGACATGGTCAATTATATAATGCAAAGTTTTGGATTTGAATACTCTATTAAAAATCTAGGTCCTCTTCATTACTTTCTTGGCATTGAAGTGGTTTCAACAGGTGGCATGATTTTGTGTTAGAGGTAGTACATCTTGGACATTCTTACAAAAACAGGTATGACAAACTTGAAGCCAATGATTACTCCTGCTACTTCTAATGTCTTGTTATCTAGACATGAAAAAATTCTGCTAAAAAATTTTACTGAATACAAAAGTATTGTTGGAGCTCTTCTGTGTGTTACATTCACTAGACCTAACATAGCATATGTTGTAAACAAAGCGTGTCAGTTCATGGATGAACCAAGTCAGGATCATTGGGCTCATGTGAAACAATTTTTTTTTATTTGAAAGGAATTATAAGTATGAGTTTGCAAATCAAAAAGTCTACATCGCTTCAGTTGAATGCTTATTTAGATGCTGACTGGACAGGATGTCCAGATGACAGAAAAACTACAAGAGGCTATCTAACATTCTTGGGTTCAAATCTCTTATCGTGAAACTCAATCAAACAAAGAATTGTTGCTAGATCTAGCACTGAAGCGGAATACAAAGTTGTTGCTGGAGAAGTTTTCGAGCTGGTGTGGTTCAAGCAACTGTTAAGAGAAGAGCTAAATGTTACTACTGGTGAACCACCCAAAATTTGGTGTGATAATCTCTGTGCAGCCTATCTGACCGCAAACCCGGTGTTTCATGCTCAACCAAGCATATAAAATTTAACTACCATTTTTGTTGAAGAAAAGTTGCAAATGAAGAAATTAAAGTTCAATATGTTTCAACTCAAGGTCAGGTTGCAGATGTCCTCACTAAACCATTAACAGGGCCAACTTTCACATAGTTTAGACACAAGCTCAATCTTGTGAAGATTGACTTGAGGGGGCATGTCAAGAATAATGGGTGAGAACAAACTCTCATAAAAGAGATCGATCCTCATGAAACTCAAACTATTGAGATGTCGCCTGAGGTGGTTACTCTTGTGCATTATCCTGATGAGGTTCTTTATAAGTGAACTCTCTTCAAGAAAAACTTTCAAGCTAGTAGGACTCAAGAGGTGAAAACATCCAGGGAGACTCCAAAACCATCACAACTCTATTTGTATAATCTAAATGAAATTTGTAGAGTTCAAAACTCTCAAGATAAACATCACTGTAACAGGACTCTTGGTGATGTAACTTATTATGATAAGCAAGAAAACCTCTCTCTAGAAATCATCTAGACTGAGAGAGTATTTCCTGGACATAAGTCACATTGACTAAACCACGTAAGTGTTTGTGTTTTATAGTGTGATTGTTCTTTCCAATATCGTTTTGGTGTTTATGGTCAAGGATTATCAAAACTAAGTATCAGGTTAGAGAGTTGGCCATGTCAATGGATAACTAGCTCGAAGTGGCTAGTCAGTTCAGGTGTTTGGAATGGCTGGTCCAAGTTAATTCAGATTTTTGAAAACGCTATAGTAGTGCATGTTGGAAATGTGAGATCTACTAGATTTTGGAAGGATGTTTAGCTTAAGGAATGATGATGGCCCACTAATGAAGCAATTTCTCTTGCTCTAACAGTTAGCAAGATTTAAAGAATGTTGTGTTGATGATTGTTGAACAGAACAAGGTGGATGAGAGATTTCTTTAAGGTGAGAGCCTTTGCAAGTAGTTCTAAATAAATGGTTACTGCTAATGGAGCGACTTTCCCAATTAAAGCTTAATAAGGATCAGGATCAAATCCAGTGGAAAGGATATAGAGTTCGAGGTTGTTTGTTATTCCTATCTATCTCAACTTTCAATGCAGTGGCTGCCCAATAAAGCACTTTGGGGTCATGGACCACCGGTGAGGGTTTCCTTCACTGGTTGGTTGATAAGAGGATCAGAGTTAAATATGAAAAAGAGGAGATTTAGGTTTCCTAGTCGCTGTATATTGTGTTCTGCTACTAAAGAGACCACACATCTCTTTTGGGACTACTTGTTCACCCAAACCCTGGTTAATTTGGCTTATGGAGACGAGGGCTTTTCTTGGGACAGCCTCGTGTCCCTCCCACCCCTCATAGTAGCAGTAGTAGCAGACAACGTTGATCGCCTCGGGAAGAAGTAGAAGTTTGTTTGGAGGTGTTGGCTGCTGTTAATGTGGTGTGCAGTATGGCTTGAACGAAACAATCAGATTTTCCACACTTCATTGGCGTCTTTCGAGGCCGTCAATCAAAGAATCAAGTGTGAGCTACGGGAATGTCTGCAACTAAAAATGGACTGGTTCTGATCTTACTTGGGTTGGGGAATGCAGAATTGGCAGAACAACAATCTCCTCATAAATGATTCAGAATTTTCTGTCGTTCTTGCTTATGCTGATGTATTCCGCTTCTGTTTAGCTGTGTGTGGGTGACTGCTCATCACCCTATTTATGTAATCTGCTTATCTTCTTAATGAATTGCTTTTTCCTTCAAAAAAAAAAAATCAAAGGCCTTCATTGTACCGAGATTTTGGTGGCCTAGAATTTGTGTAATGAATTGTTTTTTCCTTCAAAAAAAAAATCACAGGCCTTCATTGTACCGAGAGATTTTGGTGGCCTAGAATTTGTGCAAATTATCATGTTAAACTTAACATTAGTCTATGAAAAAATAAAACAAATTTGTTTCAAGGTGAAGAGTGTGTCTTGTGTGTGTGTGTATGTATGAGAATTGGAGTGGGGCACCAAGAAATCGATTGTCTTGTCGTTGGAAGCCACACAGTGTGAGCATAGGGTATTTGTTTAACTCAAGGTTCAGAGGTATTTGGAAATTACAAAAGCTTGGGTGTTTATATCAGCTAGGACTAAAAATTTAAGTGTGCATTTGAAAATTACCTTTGATACAATCAATGATGATTGACCTACAAGAGCACTCAAAGTCGTCTAAAAGGTGGAGGCCGACATAACATTACAGTATAATTTGCAAGTTCTTTGAATCACACGGCAAGCAACAGATGTCATTTCATTTGTATGTTTAGATTTCATTTCACTATTTTATAAGAGCAAATCTCTCTCTCTCTCTTTCTCTACATTGTTGTTAAAAAGAATCTGCAAATTATCTGAGATTTCCATTAACGACTACACTTTGTTATGCAAACCACATACAAAATGAAACAAACCATAAAAAAATAGAGAAGAGGACTGCAGATATACATGGTTCGGCACTCAGTCCATGAGTAAAGGAGCAAAAAATCACAATTTATCAATTAACTAGTTGGGTTCTGCCTAAACCCAACTTGCCTATAGAAAAAAAAATCCACTAACAATGTGGAATACAATGGCTGAATGCCTCAACTTTTAAGACCAATGTTGTCAGTACCGTTGCGAATCAGCCTGAATTGGTCAATTCGTATCGTGTAGGCAAAAAATTGATGCGAAGCTGGCCTGAACCGGCTTATTTAAAAAAAAAAACTAAAAACTGGTCAAAATAGTTTTACTATTTTTTTAATATTTTGTGACAATGTGTCTTTGTGGTTGAAAGTTGGCCGATTCAGCCCTGAATTGAAATTTCCCAATTCCTTGCTTAAAACCCCAAGACCCCAATAAACTCATAGTTCTCTCATAGTACCAAAGTGAGGTCACTCTCCTTAAAAAGAAAGAAACTCCAGCGGGTGTATACACTACAAGAAAATTGTTAATTAGCGACAAAAATTAGCGACGGAAAAAATCCGTCGCTAATTAGCGACAGATTGGCTAGAGATAGAATCTGTCGCTAATTCGCGACGGATTAGCGAGGAAACAAATTTTATCGCTAATCTGTCGCTACTTAGCGACGGATTAGCGACTAAATTTTTTGTCGCTACTTTTTATTACAAGAACACCATTTTAGCGATGGATTTAGAGAGGGAACTCTGTCGTCGCTAATTAGCGACGGCGTAGCGACAGAATATATTCTGTCGCGTTTTTTGTATTTTGATTTAGCGACGGCTTAGCGACGGAATGTTTCCGTCGCTAAATGTCGCGTAAATCCCTAATCCCATCCCTCTTTCTCTTTTTCCTGTTTCGCTGTATTGCTCCCGCCCGCCGCCCTCTCCCTCCCGCCGCCCGTCGGCTCTCGCCACCGTCCGGTCGTCGCCGCCTCGCCGACGATCCTCGCTGCCGACCTCCCTGCTTGGCTAGCGGCTGCGCCAGGGACCCCGAGCACCGGCGACCCGCCGCCGACCTCTTCCTCCTCCCTGTTGTTCCTCCCTGTGGCTGCTGCCGGGAGGTGTTGTCTCCCCTTCGCCGGCGACTCGCAACCGGCGTCCTCAGCCGCCGACGACCGACGATCCTCCCTGCAGCCACCTCTTCGCCTCCGCTCTGAGTTCCGGCGACCCAGTGGCCCCCGAGCTTCGCTCCAGGTCTCCCCCTCTCTGCTGTCGACTGCGCCGGCCACCGGCGACCTCGCCAGCCGCCGCTCCTCGTGCTTTCCGGCAGGGGGGTCGACCCCCTGCGTTTCCGGCAGGGGTGGTCGACCCCCTGCCGGAAAGGCATGGGGGGTCGACCCCCTGCCGGAAACGCAGGGGGTCGACCCCCTGCCGGAAACGCAGGGGGTCGACCCCCCTGCCGGAAACGCAGGGGGTTTAACCCCCTGCCGTAAAGGCACGGCAGGGGGTCAACCCCCCATGCCGGAACTGCCTTTCCGGCAGGGGGTTTAACCCCCTTCCCTGCCGGAAAGGCAGGGGGTTTAACCCCCTGCCGTGCTTTCAAACTAACAAATTGAAAACTAACTAACAAATTGAAAACAAATTGTTGTATTTGAAAATCATGTTGATTTGAATAAAAAAAATTAATACTTTTATGTTGTGCTAAAATCAGATCGTAATTATTAGAAATAATTACTGCTGTTGAAATAAAAAGAATAACAACGGTACTACAATTCAAGCTGTTGAAATTTGAAACGACTGTAGTTATGAAGAACCACACTGCTAAAATATAATAGACTATTGTGATTGAACCCAACAGTTGTATAATTAATAAAATCGTAGCAAAAGATTTATTGTTTTGAGTTTAATCAACAACTATAATGACTAAATTATAAAAAAAAAATTCAAATCGAAATCAACTGGCTAGGTTGAGATTTAATCAACTGTGGTTAGTTAGAGTATTTCATAAATTTTTATCAATTTGTTAGTTATATCTAGTTAGAGTAGTTCATAAATTTTTATCAATTTGTTAGTTTGTTAATGTCTACTGGTAGTTAGTTTTACTTCAATTTGTTTTCTTGAAATTTGGTTAGTTAGAGTATTTCAATCTATTAGTCTTTTATAATTATATTTTTCTTAGATAGATTGGTATTTAATGTTCTCACAATCAGTTAGTTAGATTAGGGCTATTTGAATTCTTTATGATAATGGTGGTTAAACGGAGTTCACATCTTTTCTAGTAAACTAATTGATTGATTTACTATTCCTTTGCTAAGTAGTTCAGATTAGAAATTGTTTATGACTTTATGTTAGTCGACTGGTTCAACATGTTATAGCTGGTTTGTTAAATTAGCATCTTCTAGTTAGATTTGGCTTAACATATATACTATTTTTCTTTTCTCTTCTTTCAATTAGTTAGAGTTGTTTTAATTTGTTTTAATTTTTTTAGTTAGTGTTTCATCTTGTTTCATGATTAGTTAGTTTGTTACTTAATTTGTTTTGTTTTTGTGCAGATTTTTCAACGGAACCAACTCGTGCTCGGTCACCTGTGGTAAGTAAATGACAAAAACAATGCAAATCGGGTAAATACCCGTGGTGAGTAAGTGATGCAAACGTATCACATGTTATTTAATTTATTGAATGCAGCACTTTATTGTTCACACACTCACTTAGTTGTTGATATCTAGGACTGCTTTGTTGGAGTTCGGAGATCATGCTGAGCATGATTTTAATGTAGAAATATGGAAGTGTTCTTATTTTTGGAGTACGGAGTCCATGCTAAGCATGGTAGTAGTTAGTGAGATATTGAAGTGTGTTTGTTGCAGGTACATGTTTGCCATTTATTTGATATGAATGATTATGATGTATTGCAATGTTTGATGTAATTGTATCCATGCTTGCATGTAGTTAATTTCAATTTGATTTTGACTTCCATGTGAAATTTTATAATAAAAGCATGCTTCAAATGATTGTATCGTGTCATTAATAGTTTGCACATGAAAATATTAAGTTATCAATGCATGCATCAAAATTCTTGTTATTGTTTGACATAGTATATTGCATGATAAATTTGATATTTTCTTCATCGTAGCATTCTGATTGTTTTTTTCTTAATTCGTTAGGATACTATTCGTAACATCATACGACAGAATGACTGCAAACCGTGAATGGATGTACCGTAGGATAGTGGACAATGAGTTATCGCATGAATATATGGATGGTGTCGATAGTTTTATTGAATTTGCAACGGCGAGTGTCAGTACGGTAGATCCCACAGGTCGGATTAGGTGTCCCTGCAAGATTTGTAAGAATAATCGATTTGTAGAACCTCATGGCGTTAGACATCACCTATACAGGAAGGTTTTTGTGAGTGATTATCAGAACTGGACGTTTTATGGAGAAGAATTTAGAAACGATTTTGATGCACGGGTGAATATGGTGCACGATAATTCATATACGAATTTGATATTTGATGCTGCAGGAACAGAACTGGGTTCTGCTATGAGTTCTAGTGATGTAAGAACTGCCGTAGATGAAGAATCACCAAACGATGCAGCTAGTAGATTTTATGATTTACATAAAGATGCTGATGAGCCACTTTGTAACGGTTGTGAGAGTCACACTATCTTGTCTGCAGTTCTTCAACTAATGAATTTGAAGTCCGAGTATAATTTGAGTCAATCATGTTTTGACCGTTTGTGCATGATTGTGAAGAGTATGTTGCCTAAAGATGAGAAATTGCCACAAAATTTCTATCGTGCGAAAGTTATGGTCAACGCTCTAGGTATGGGTTACAAAAAGATTGATGCTTGTCCAAATCACTGCATGTTGTATTTCAAGGAGCAGGAAAACGACATATCATGCCCGTCATGTGGGCATCCTCGGTTCAAGCCAAAGACAAGAGGCAATGGTAGCACGAGATCAAAGGAAGTTTCATACAAGTCGCTCCGCTACTTTCCTATCACTCCTAGATTGCAGCGATTGTATATGTCTTCAAAGACAGCTAAACACATGAGATGGCATGCAAATAAAGTTCGACACGATGAAAACACGTTACACATGCCCGCCCCGTAACGATGATGGAGAACAAGTAACTGTAGCTGACAAGCTGTCGATATTTCAACCACTTGGGCATGCATTTGGTAGTTGTCGATCAAGGCTATTGACAGATCGAGAGCAAGATGCAGCACACATCTATATTCTTTTTAATTGCTCAGCGATCGACCCATACATCGAGTAAGTATATATATATGCAACTCAATTATAAATCATTTTATGTTCTATATGTGGATACATGACTCGGTAATATAAGTATTTGTGGTTTGCAGACGATTTGATCTAGAGTTGCGAAACGAAGTTTCACATCTCACTGATGCAGAAGTACAAAAAGAACGTGAAACTAAGTTTGTGGAGTGGTTGAAACAGTTGGTAAAGAAGCTAACATAAATTTTGTACTTATAAACAACACTAAGTTACTTAATTGATCGTGATCACAATCATTGTTTATGTTTGTGCGTAGGTTCGCAATGGTGATGTTAAAGATCAATAAATATGTGATTTAGAAAATGGTCCGACCAAAGTTGTGCAATGCTACAACGGGTATATCGTAAATGGTTATCGATTCCATACAAAAGACTACGGTATAAACAAATCAACGATAAATAGTGGCGTGTGTGTCAAGGGTAGCAGCTATGGTGAAAATGAACATGATTACTATAGTGTTATAGAGGAAATAATGGAGTTGACTTACTTAGGCATGAATAACAGGGTTACTTTATTCAAGTGTCATTGGTTTGATCCAACTGCAACAAGACTCGACAAAGCTTCAGGCATTGTGGAGGTGAATCATAAATCCAGGTTTGGAACATATGAACCATTCATATTAGCCTCGCAAGCTCAACAAGTTTATTATACTTCATATCCGAGTATAAAAAAGTCAAATAGAAATGAATGGTGGGCAGTTTGCAAGGTGAAATCCAAACTATACCCCGAGTATGATCAGTTACAAGAAGATGAGTTAGCTGAAGACAGTGATTACTATCAATCAGATGATGTCTGTGACTTCGCTTATGGTCACGATGTTGCGCATGATATGCATGTCATATCTCCATTGGCTGATGAAACATTCATAAAGGAATGTGATCCAAATGATGTACCAAGTGGATGGGCAAACAATGAAGAAGAAGAAGAAGAAGAAGAAGAAGAAAGTCAAACTAGTGACGAGGAAGAATTCTCAAGCTAGTGTGTTTCATATCTTATACTACAAACCTCTATTTAAATGCATTGTAATACTTGATGTGAGTTGTATTACAATACTTGGTGTGAATGATTAAAAAATTTATTTGAGTGTATTGTAATACTTTATACGAATGATTAGAATGCATTGTAATACTTGATGTGAATGATTTCAATTATCTGAATGTATTATAATTTATGCAATTAACGAATGATTTGAATTAGTGCAATACTTGATGTCAATGATTTGAATTATTTGAATGCATTGCAATGCTTGATGTGAATGACTTGAATGCATTGTAATACTTGATGTGAATGATTTCAATTATCTGAATGTATTATAATTTATGCAATTAACGAATGATTTGAATTAGTGCAATACTTGATGTCAATGATTTGAATTATTTGAATGCATTGCAATGCTTGATGTGAATGACTTGAATGCATTGTAATACTTGATGTGAATTATTTGAATGTATTGTATGACATATGTTATTTGTTAGAATATGGTTCGTGGAGGTTATAGTGGTCGCTCATCCAGTAGTAGTCAGGCTCAACCTTCATCTTCACAGGCTCCTGTGATAGGTATATCATATAACTAATTAGATGCTTGATTAGTTCAAATGCACATTCTGAGAATTTCTAATGTATTTTTTTACAGATGATGTTGCGCATGTACACGACTCACTTACACCAGTTGATCACACAAGTCAACAGCCAACACAGGAAACAGGGTCTTCTCAGGCTGGCACAAGAAGACTCATTCGAATAGTGTATATCGATAATCGATCGTAAGTATTTTGTTTTCAATTATTGCATATCTTTTAAATATTTTATATTGATATTTACTGTGTAACAATTCATGTGCAGCACGAGGTTTGAGCCACAAGAAGTAGTACGGGAGATTAGAAATTCACTTCTTCAACATCTACCAGGACCAGTTGCTCAATGGAAAGAGTACCCAAAGGAGGTGTTAGACAGATTGTGGTCCTCATTCATGGTATACAGTTGTTCCTCATAGTTAATGTGTTTCATATTTAATTTATTTAAGCAATGTCTACTAACTTTCTGAAAATATTTGTAGGCTTCGAATCGCTTCGCAACTACGGTGGAAGAAAATGATGCAAGGAAGGTGTTGCTGAAGGTGGCTGCGAATCGATTTGCAGACATGCTGCACACTATGAAGACTGCAGCAAAAAAAGCATCTAGCGTAGTAGATGATCCATTACTGTGGAAGGGCTATGGTCCTATTACTATCAGGAGAGATTACTGGGATGAAATGTGCCATAAGTGGGTGGGAGATGCATTTAAAAATCGCTCTGCGAAGGCTTCACAAAATCGATCGAAGATGCCCGAAGCCCATCTACACACAGGTGGATCTAAGACATTTGGGAGCCACCTAAAGAAAATGGTAACTCATCAATATATAATATTAATTTTATAAGTATTGTTGCAAACTTATGTACTAAATCTTTTGTCATTTAACTTCGCAGGAAGCAGAAAAAGGAGGCAGTGTACCATATAAGGATGTGTTTGTAGAAACACATAAACGGAAGACCACGGGAGTCTTCGTATCAGAGAAGGCGAGAACGACAACGATATGTATTAATTCTATTAATAATCATTGCAATATATATGCAAGTTATCATAATGTTATCATTAATTATTAATGAATACTTTAAACATTATTTTGTAGGAGGCATATGAGCAACAGATGGTAGAGCGATATGGTGAAGACGCTACTCAGCATCCATCATTTGATCCTACAGCATGGGTGACTGCAGCAGGTGAACCCAAAAAAGGTCGCGTGTTCGGGTTTGGGAGTAAAATGAACACTTCACTAGTTATTGGTTCTTCCAGTTACGGCTCACCGACTTCTTGCGCCGACATAAGCTCCAAGCAGCCGACTATTCTTTCCGGTGATGATGTACGCGAGATAATTAATGAATCACTGAATAACTACTTCCAATACACCGTCGCCCCCTTTCTCCGAAATGAGATCAAGACCGCTGTTCAGGATAGGGGATCTTCGATTCCAGGTCCCTCTCAGGTATAATCACATATATAGTTTTTTTGACTGTCTTAAAGCACATCTGAGCATGGTAGAATCACATATAGAGTTTTTCTAGATGCCTTAGAACACATATGAACATGCTATAATCACATATTCAATTTTTTTACTGCCTTAGCACACATATGAGCATGATAGAATCACATATAAAGTTGCTTTGCCTGCCTTAGAGCACATATGAGCATGCTATATTCACATATTCAATTTTTTTACTGCCTTAGCACACATACGAGCATGATCGAATCACATATATAGTTTTTTGCCTGCCTTAAAGCACATCTGAGCATGGTAGAATCACATATAGAGTTTTTTTATATGCCTTAGAACACATATGAACATGCTATAATCACATATTCAATTTTTTGACTGCCTTAGCACACATATGAGCATGATAGAATCACATATATATATTTAACTTTTTGTCTGCCTTAGAGCACATATGAGCATGATAGAATCACATATAAAGTTTTTTTAATTGCATTAGAACACATATGAGCATGCTATAATCACATATTCAGTTTTTTGACTGCCTAAGAACACATATGAGCATATTATAATCACATATTCTATTTTTTGACTGCCTTAGCACACATATGAGCATGCTATAATAACATATAGAGTTTTTTAACTGCCTTAGAACACATATGAACATGTTATATATCATTTATGATAGAATCACATATAATTTTTTTGGCTTTGCCTGCCTTAGAGCACATATGAGCATGCTATATTCACATATTCAATTTTTTTACTGCCTTAGCACACATACGAGCATGATCGAATCACATATATAGTTTTTTGCCTGCCTTAAAGCACATCTGAGCATGGTAGAATCACATATAGAGTTTTTTTAGATGCCTTAGAACACATATGAACATGCTATAATCACATATTCAATTTTTTGACTGCCTTAGCACACATATGAGCATGATATAATCACATATAGAGTTTTTTTATTGCCTTAGATCACACATGAGCACATGATAGAATCACATATAGTGTGTAATTTATTTCATTATATTTTGTTTATCAATACTGACTGTTCTTTTCTTGTGTAGGCTGCTAGCGATAATCAGGGTAGTGGAGCTGAAGGGACAGATAAAGACAATGAACAAGAAGACGCACAAAATCTTGACGATGATTATAGGACTGTGTTGAAGAAGTTCTATTTTTTTTATTTTTCCTAATTGTAATTGTTGAATTGTAAATAATTAAACTTCTTAATTTTAAGGTGGAACGATTAATTATTATAGATACTTGTTATATGAATTTTTTTGTGTGGTTTGTTTTTTATTTACAGGAAATATAAATTGTACAGGAAATAAAAATTATACAGTTCTCGGTAATTAATTTTTAAATAAATTTTTTTTGATTTTTTTTCGTGTTTGCGACGGATTAGCGACGGATGATTCCATCGCTATTCATATTAATCTAGCGACGGCTTAGCGACGGAATTAAATCTGTCGCCAAGCCGTGGTCGCCGTTTAGTACCGGCGGATTGGTGACGGAATATAGCGCTCGTTATTCCGTCGCAATTAGCGACGGACCTGGCGACGAAATTATTCCGTCGCCAGTTAGCGTCGAAATATTCGCGACGTAAGCATACTGTCGCCGCGTTGTCGTTAATCCGCCGCTAACATGGTTAGCGACGGATTAGCGACGGATTCGCGACGGAATGTGGTCATCGCTAATCTACTGCTTTGTTGTAGTGATAAGAAAAAATTAAAAACATAAGGTAGGTCCATACCATGAGGGCAGAGCCTATTGGCCCAAGCCTTCTTGTAATACCACAAACCTCATTGAAAGTTCTCAATGTATGGACTTCAAAATATTTTTGGATCGGATCTGGGTTACGGATTGGAACCGGTCCAGAATTCAAGACACCCACAACAACTTCCGATTACCATGCAGGTCAGCGCAGATTATAACCGTCCATTTTCTGTAGGACACTAGGGACTGAAATATATAAATAGTCCAGCATTGAGTGACCAAATTAAGTATGCCTGTTTGACTCAATTTTCAAATATATATTGGGAAATTTTCTTTTGAGATTGCCCATGAATTGTTGGGATGTCAAATCTCCACTAGGTGTGGAAGCGGAGAAAAACTTTGACTTTGATATATTTTGAATGAAACGAAACAGGAATAGAAAAAGCGCATTAACCATATGACAAAAGAATGATACTGGTACGTAGTATCTAAAAAATGAACATTAAAAAATTATATATATCTATGCAACATGCAGCAAAAAGGTCTTATTTTGTCTATATACAGACACGGAAGCAGATCAGGTCATACACTGAGCATGAGCCTTTTTGCTCATGACAACATCGTGGCCGTCCGTTTTGTATTTTGAAAAGTCAAAAAGTCTACAGAACAGTTATATGCTACGTGGCATTCATCCAAAATACAAACAGACGGCCACGATGTTAGCATGAGCAAAAAGCTCATGTTCAGCATGACCAGATCTGCTTCCTACAGACACCACCGTTTATGATTTTGTTTTCTTTTTTTATGATTGACTTACACCACCATCTTCACTACCAAATAATTCACAACTCTCTCTCTCTCTCTCTCTAACAACAAAGGGGAAATTTTTAACGTTTTGAATTATGTCTAAAAAATATGAAAGGGAGGTGGTTTTTATTAAATATATAGTTTCATACCTTCATTGACATATATATATATATAAGGAGAAATATTAACTACACTCTAGAGTATGGTACTCTCTATTTGAATCCCGTGGGTGTAGATAAAGATGGACAGCAACGGCTGAGATTTAACCCCTTGCAGGATGGACGGCTAAATATTATTCACAGATTATTGACTCTTCCTTTAATCAAGCGACGATTTGACTAAGTCTGTTCTTTCAAAAAAAAAAAAAGACAATTTGACTAGGTCGACCATGGTGTGTTTTGACCGTAGGGAGCACTACTTGTGGAAGAACGATCGGAGTACAGTTAGTTCACCACAAATTGCATTTTAGAATTGCATGCATTTTGGCTCAAAACACACCTTTTTTCAAAGTTGACAGCAAATTGTGGGCTGCCGACTGTTGTTGAAAACATACAAGCACAACTCTTTACTTAGTTGCATGTAGCAATCAGCAATGAATAGATATATGGGTGCATTAATGGCTGGCCTCCATGCAAATCTTTGACTTTCTGAAGCCCAAAAAGCAAGTCAAAGAAATTGTTGTCACGAGTGAAAGTCAATTAGTCAACCGTTGTTTATTTATTCATTGCACCGAAGCAGCAAACAAACCGAAGTTGCGTAGCTTTGTTTGCCTATAAATATTCATCACCTTGATCGACTATACCACACCACCATCACCTTCACTAGTAGAATCTCTCTCTCTCTCTCTCTCTCTCTCTCTCTGTGGATAGTTATCATGGCCAAGTTTTCTGTGATAGCAATGGTGATGATGATAGGGTTAATGGTGCTTGCTAGCAGCGTTTCAAGTCAGCAGCTCTCCCCTTTCTTTTACTTTAGAACGTGTCCGCAGGCAATCGGAGTCATAAGAAACGCAGTGTTTGCTGCAGTTGCCAATGAACCACGAATGGGAGCCTCGCTGCTGCGCCTTCACTTCCACGACTGCTTTGTCAATGTATTCCCATCTTCACAAACACTGCCATTTTCACAGCATTTCTTTTACTGCGATTTTTTTCACTCGTATGATTTTTTTGGATTCATGGCTGAAGTCAGTCTAACATGATTGGAATTGGGGTGTGTATACAGGGTTGCGATGGTTCGGTTCTGCTGGATGACACGCCAACCTTCACTGGGGAGAAGACGTCCCTGGCCAACGCCAACTCTGCCAGAGGCTTTGAGGTCATTGACAGCATAAAGTCTGCCGTTGACAGTGCGTGTGGTGGTAGCGTCGTCTCGTGCGCAGACATATTGGCCGTTTCCGCTCGTGATTCCGTGGTCGCGGTGAGTTCTTGATTAGCTCAAATCAATGTGGTCATTTGCGTAGACCAAAGCTCTATTCATGACCTGTGGATCACCATCACAAAGATGCAGTGCTCAAGGAAGTTTCATTTGGAGAAGAATGATGGGTTTAAATAGGACCTCACATCTAGGAAATGCACAGCATAAATCTTTTATACATGAGAAAAACATGACCCCTCTCTATTCGTTTTTGAGTAACTAACGTGAGCAAGGTCACGAACTCGAGTTATTTTGTTTTTTAGTGTTCAAAATATAATTAATAGCGAGGGGGGGGCAAGGACTGCAGTTGATGAACTTGGTCACAAGCAAATTATTGGATTTTATGAAGCAGAAATATGTTTTAACTTTTACGTGATTCCAAGCATAAAATAAGAGCTGGAAACGATGCCTAATTAACTCTGCAAGCCCATTATTGTAAACCTCTTTAATTCACTTCTGAGTTTTTATTAAACCGTGCAGCTAGGAGGACCATCATGGCCTGTGCAACTAGGAAGGAGGGACTCCACAACTGCCAGCAAAGATGCAGCGGACAGCAACCTGCCTTCACCCTTCTCAAGCCTTTCAGACCTCATAACCAATTTCCAGAACAAAGGACTAGACGCCAGAGACCTCGTTGCGCTCTCTGGTGCTCACACCATCGGTCAATCACAGTGCAGGTTCTTCAGAACACGTATCTATAATGACACCAACATAGACCCCCAGTTTGCAAGCTCACTGCAAGGGTCATGTCCAGCTTCTGGGGGAGACAGCAACCTCTCTCCCTTGGATAGCTTCACACCCACAAGGTTTGACAGAAGCTACTTTGTCAACTTGTTGACCAGGAGAGGGTTGCTTCACTCAGATCAGGAGCTCTTCAACAATGGAACCACAGATCAGATAGTGAGAGCCTACAGTTTCAATCCCTTCCTCTTCTATGGGGACTTTGCTCGTGCAATGGTTAAGATGGGAAATTTGAGCCCTCTCACCGGAACCAATGGCCAGATTCGCCAAAACTGCAGGAAGGTTAACTAAGGGAGCAAGGATCCTAATTTATAGACAGTGCTATGTAGCTCTGCTCTCAGGCTGTCAATTCTTAAAGCATGTTAAAGTGTACTTTTTGGCCTTTTTTTAGTTATTATAGGCAAGTGTCTTTGTTTGTTTTGAGAATAGGCAGTGTCTTTGTTGACTATGATTAAAGTAAAGCACTCTATGCTTTTGCCACTGTTTCAGCTTCAGTGTAATCTCATAACGAGGTTATATGGTGTTGACCAAGATTACTATGTAGACCTTATTTATCTGCCAAATATGAGATACAAGATTTTATGGGATAATCAATCTACAGCAGTTCTTTCAATAAAAAAGAAAAAAATCTACAGCATTATATATACATATATGGTGGTTCTGAACCATGATACCGTAGGATTGTACATACTTGTTCGCATAGATCTAATCACCAAATGGCAAATCTGACCATGAAGATGTGTTTAGCATAGTTTATTTTCTATGTTAGAAGGTTTTATCATATCTAATGCACCATAAGATCCTATTTTTCAAAAGGTGAAAATCAACTTCATAAAATTAAAAATGGTATAAAACATGTTATTTGAGTCAACTTTAACACATGAAAGTAATAAATAAAACATGCAAAACATTATCCAATAGTTAGATTTTGCTTTTGGAAAGTAGACTTATGTAAATCGTGTGTACCACCATACCACCATTGAAGTGTCATATATATATATATATATATATATATATATATATATATATATATATATATATATATATATATATATATATATATATATATATATATATATATATATATACTAGTACAAAACCCGTGCAGTGCATGGAATATGAGAGAGAGACTATAAATGAAAAATAACCTATAGTTCTGAACAACGACTAAGCATTAGGAATCCGATGCTTTTGACAAAAAACACAATGAATGTGGCCCTTTGCATCTAGGCACAATGAGAAAATAAAATAGCTGTCCGTGTGTATTAATTGCCACATGGGTACATCCAATCACATGGTGACTTGAAGCGGGGTAGCTTTAGGCACCAGGCCCGGCATGATGAGCTTTTGGTGTGCAGCATAAGGTATTGGATTGCATAAGCTTGGCAAGCTGCACATTAGGCTGGCCTGCACAGGCTCTAGAAGGGATGTGCATGCATGGACAGAGAGCGAAGCAGGTTATATGTTCTCCCCCGAACAGGGCCGGTAGCTCCATCTCATGTTCGGGGTTCCCAAAGAGCGCCACATATTTAAGCCTGTGCATCTCGTATCCCCATGTTTGTCAGCATTAATTAGCATTGGAGTTTGATGTGATTGCAAGGACTTAAGTACCCTCTCCTCCATTGGTGCCAAAAAAAATGCCGATTCTAGAAAAAGAGTGGTTGTAAAGACTTAAGTGCCCCGAAGATGATTATTTAAGACTCAGTCTCTGCACTGCAGGATTATCCGAGAAAGAAATCTCCCCTGGAAGAGGCCATGAACATCAACCCTCTCACTCTCTCTCTCCCTTCTCTTTCTGCTTCTGTACACATCCATCCGAAGATCCAACATTGCTCCATCAAGCACCGACTGACCTGCACATTGACTGTTGTGGAGCCTGATTTAGAGTTTTTACCCTTACAGGAGGAGGGTTTGGGGGCTCCTCTCAGCGTGGGTAGCATCATTCAACTAAATGAGTTGTGAATCCTGATTCAGAGTTTTTACCCTTACAGGAGAGGGGTCTGGGAGCTCCTCCCAGCGTGGGTAGCATCATTCAACTTGAAGAGTTGTGGAGCCTGATTCAGAGTTTTTACCCTTACAGAAGGGGGGGTCTGAGGGCTCCTCCCAACGTCGGTAGCATCATTCAACTTGATGAGTTGTGGAGCTTGATTCAGAGTTTTTGCCCTTACAGGAGGGGGGTTTGGGGGCTTCTCCCAGCGTGGGTAGCATAGTTTTTGCCCTTACAGGAGGGGGGTTTGGGGGCTCTTCTCAGCGTGGGTAGCATCATTCAACTTGATGAGATGTGGAGCCTGATTCAGAGTTTTTTTTCCTTACAGGAGGGGGGTTTGGGGGCTCCTCCCAGAGTGAGTAGCATAATTTTTGCCCTTACAGGAGGGGAGTTTGGGGGCTCTTCCCAGCATGGGTAGCATCATTCAACTTGATGCACTGCAGGATTATTCGAGAAAGGAATCCCCCCTGGAGAAGGCCATGAACATCAACCCTCCCTCTCTCTCCCTTCTCTTTCTACTTATGGGCACATCTAGCAGACAATCCTACACTGCTCCATCAAGCATCGAATGACCTACACACTGACTGTAGCATGGTTCAACTTGATGAGTTGTGGAGCCTGATTCAGAGATGTTGCCCTTACACGAAGGGGGTTTGGGGGCTTCTCCCGGCGCAATAAAGTATTTTGTTTAATCATGGTGCTCATGTTTCCTTCGGTTGTTTCTTGCTAAAGGTTTTTGTAACACTCTTTCTCACAATTTTTCTATTTTTTTTTCTGGTTTGAAGATGGTGACTTCTGAAAGTTACCGTTCAATTTCAGGAAATGAACCTGTTACAGAACCTGAAATTTTGTAACCAGATCCGATTTTTAACAGATTTGAAATATCAAATGAGTTTATAAAGTTATAAAAAATTATAAATATAAACTAATCAAATAAAAAAAGAAAACTCTTTTTACAGATTTAAAAAATGATCTCCCGTTTGGGAGATATGACTCTTGCAAAATGAACAAAAAACCTGAGTAACTCAAATGATATATAGTGTGACAGGGTCTTGGTTTTTGACCAAAAAATAGGTATGAAATGACCATAAAAATTTGTGAAAATTGTCAAAATAAACTAGATTCAATAACAAAGATATCATTTTTTTACGGATCGGAAATCCGTTCTCTAGTTAGAGAGATACGCCCCCGACAAGTTGGTCTTGATTCAAATAGTGATTTACGCGTGACGGCTTACTGAATAACACTACAAATCGCTATAGCGATTTGTAGTGTATTTCATGAGTCACTATAGTGATTTGTTGTGTTGTTCAGTAAATCATTATGTGTAAATCACTATTGTGACTTATAGTATTTTCAGTAAATCGATGTGCGATTTACGACGTAAATCGCTACCTGAATTAGGACCAACTTGTCAGGGGCATATCTCCCTAACCGGAGATCGAATTTCAAATCCGTAAAAAGCAGTGTCTTTCTTATTGAGTCTAGTTTATTTTTGTAAATTTTCAGTATTTTTTATGGTTATTTTTTTTCCCATTTTGATTAAAACCAGACCCCTATTATTCTGCATTATTTAAGTTGCACATATTTTTAGTTCATTTTGCGAGAGTCATATCTCCCCAATGGGATATCATTTTCCAAATCTGTAAAAAGGGTTTTATTTCTTTATATGTCTAGTTTATATTTGAAAATTTTTATAACTTTTTATACATATTTGATATTTTAAATTTGTTAAAACTCAGGACTGGTTACAGATTAATCTTATTTAATCATGATTAAACAAAATAGTTTCCGTTTTTTATATATTTGAAATATTAAATAAATATATAAAGTTATAAAAAATCCAGATATAAACTAGACAAATAAAGAAGAAAAACCTTTTTTACAAATTTGAAAAATGATCTCCCGTTGGGGAGATATGACTCTTGCAAAATGAACTAAAAACATTAGTAACTCAAACGGTATAGAGTGTGACAGGGTCTTGGTTTTTGACCAAAAACAGGTATGAAATTACCATAAAAATTTTTGAAAATTGGCATAAATAAACTAGACTCAATAACGAAGATGCATCTTTTTACGGATCGAAAATCCGATCTTTGGTTAAAGAGATACGCCCCCAATAAGTTGGTCTTAATTCAAATAGCGATTTACGCGTGACAACTTACTGAATAACACTACAAATCTCTATAGCGATTTGTAGTGTATTTCATGAGTCACTATAGCGATTTGTGCTGTTGTTCAGTAAATTATTATGTGTAAATCGCTATTGTGACTTACAGTGTTTTCAGTAAATCGTTGTGCGATTTATGGCGTAAATCACTACCTCAATTAGGACCAACTTGTCGGGGGCATATCTCTCTAACCGAAGATCGGATTTCAAATCCATAAAAAGTGTTGTCTTTCTTATTGAGTCTAGTTTATTCTTATCAATTTTCAGCAATTTTTATGGTTATTTGTTTTCTCATTTTGATTAAAAACCAGACCACTATTATTCTACATTATTTGAGTTGCACGGTTTTTTAGTTCATTTTGCGAGAGTTATATCTCTTCAATGGGAGATCATTTTCTAAATCAGTAAAAAGAGTTTTTGTTTTATGTGTCTAGTTTATACTTATTTGCTTTGGAGTTTATTTGCTTTGATTTCAATTATTTTCAATATATTTTCATAAAAAAACTCAATTTCAAGGTTAAATTCACTTTGAATTCAAGTTTTAAAGTGAATTTATATGTTTTAAACCCTAATTTCAAAAGTTCAAAACTCCAAAGCACCATTTTCAAATGCTTTGTAAAGTCATACATCATTTACTTTTATTTCATCTGATTTTCTTTATTTCTGAGGCATAAAAGGCTAATTTTGGATATATTCTTCAATTTTTCAATAATTGACGAAAAATCCATAAAAAGCCTATATTTATTTATAACAAGTTTGTTCATTTTACATGATTTTCCCTTTGTTATTATCTCAATTATTGTAATTCATTTAAGGGTTGTAATAAATCAATTTATGAGAAGTTTACTTTATGCCTAGTTTAGAATGAATGAGCATATAGTTTAGGTTTCCATTCTCCATAATTGATATGTTGCATTTTTATTTTCATTTTTCAATAACACTAAGGTAAAACATGAATGACACGTGCACCATTTAATAGAGGATATGTAAAACTAAGTAAAGTTTGTATTTACGGTCATAGTCGAAATATGAATGATACTTAGAATTATTATTCTTTATTAAATAAAAATGAACTTACACTCTCAAGTCATTTTCAAAAAATCATTATATTTTCTAAAAATTCATTTCCTTCCTTTATTAGGATTCAAAATAAAGATTAATTCTAAGTATATTTTTTACCATAGTCATGAATATATAGAAATTTAATCTTGTTTTAATTCTATAAAGGCACAAAATTAATTTCATTCCTTATTGGAATTTGAATAAAGATTAAATTAGAATATGTTTGTGACCATAGTCATGATTATATTAAAATATAATCTTATTTTAATTCTATTAATTAATGAAATTTGCTTTCTAAATTCAAATTAAAACAAATTCTTTAAAGAATCCATCATTTAAGATAGAATTGCATCACCGTTTTCCATCATTTTCAAATCATTTTTCAAATTTCCAAGTGAATTTTGAAATAATTTTTGAAAACGTTTTCATTCCTAAAATCATTGTTTTACTTTATTTCATAAATTCAAATTTATTTTTCAATTCCCTCTAACTTTAAATCCTATTTCAAATACCTATTTTCAATTTCCAGTTTCCAATTTTATTTCTAAATTTCTATTTTTGAATTTTACATTTCAACTTTGATTTTTTTTTAAATTTCAAATATTTAATTCAATTCTTTACCCCAATCCCGAGTCTCTATTCAATTCAAATCTCAAAATTCTAAAAACTCGACCTTGAATTCGATTTCCAAATCTTCGATTTACGAATCTTTGATTTCAAAACTTTTAATTCGAATTCATTTCAAATTATGAAACTTTAAAACTGTCATTTGATTTGTGACATCTTTCAGTAAATCGTTGTGCAATTTATAATGCCTTTTAGTAAATCATTATGCGATTTACAATGTTCTTCAGTAAATCGCTATTGCGATTTACAATGTCTGTCAGAAAATCATTGTGCGATTTAGAATATTCTTCACTAAATCACTATTGCAATTTATAATGTTCTTTAGTAAATTTCAATACAAAATCAATTTCTGAATTTCAAGGTCGTTTCCTAAAGGATATTTTCAGACCCATTCCCAAACTCACTCAGAAAATTTTAAATTTTCTGACGCATTTCTAAAAAACATACATTCTTCTCAAGTTTAAAATCATAGCACAAGCCTAATTCAATCATGGTTAAAACCGGATATGGGTATGATTCGGTTAAAACCAGGTAGGACCCGGATCCAGTTAGTACAGGGTTGGACCCAGATCCGGTTAGTATCGGGTCAAACCCAGATTTGGTTAAAACTGGGACAGACCCAGATCCGGTTACCCGAATCTGGTTAGTACTAGGTCAGACCCAGATTTGGTTAAAACTGGGTCAGATGAGGATCCGGTTAATATTGGGTCTGACCCGGATCTGGTTAGTACCGAGTCAGACCTGAATCCGGTTAAAACCGAGCCAGACTCAGATCCGTTTAGTACCAGGTCAGACCCAGTTCTGATTTATTCTAGGCCAGACCCAGATCCAATAATTACCGTGTTAGACACAGATCCAGTTATAACTAGGTCAGACCCTGATCCGGTTAGTAATCGGATCAGACTCGGATCAAGTTATAATTAAATCAGACCCGGATTCAGTTAGGGTCCAGGCACTATTTGGCCTGAACCAGATCAGGGACTGATTCGGCCCTTTCCAGTACCGGTTTGGAGTCATTTTTGACTGGTTCATTCTAGTTTCTCACCGGTTCCAAGATACTAAGACTCTGTTTTCATAAATATAAGAAGATACAGGGATTTTGGCATACGGTTATAGGATTTTTATGAACTTTTGTTCATACTTGACACTGGTTTATAAGGTTCAGAACTGGTTCATAAGGTTCAGAACCGGTTCAGACCCTTGAATGACCGGTTTGGGGCTATTTCAGACCGGTTCAGAGTGTTTTTAGATTGGTTCCTACTTGAGGACCCAGGGTTTTACCTATTTAAGCTTAAATTTTATTGTTGTTCATGCATTTATTTGTAATTATGCATGCATAAATGAATGTATAACATTGGCATCATGGATAGCTAGATGACTTAGTGAATTCATGTCACCAAAGTGACTGAATATATATATGTTGTTAAATTTTTGTACTATCATATAGATTTAGCCAATATTATTGTTGTACTTAGATTCATGAAATGATAAATGATCCAAATTTAGTTTTATAGTGTTTGGAATTTAGGTAGGGTAAAATGAGGCAAATGTATTGAGATACATCGCACATGTGTATCCAAAGGTATCATGTGTTGATGGTCTAGCTTCACATGAGCCTCAATTTTACCAACTATGGTCAGTAGGCGTAGTGATTATGCATGACAGAGCTCTTACCAAAGTAGGATTCTGATGGCCTCCTACACTCGCCCGGAAATAAGCAAATTCAGGGCCTTTTATTTATTGTTTTTTTTCATCAAGCTTGTCTCATATATGCTTTCTTTTGATACATGTCTTTTGTTATGCAGTTTCTAGTTCTGTGATTTTAGATGGCTCAAGTTCTATACATTTTTTGATGGATCTAACTTTAGTGATTGAAAAGAAACTGTTTTATTTATATTAAGGTATATGGATTTAGATCTGACCCTAAGGATAGATGAACCCGCTGCTCTGACTTATCAAAGTATTGTTGATCAAAATATTGCTTTTGAGAAGTGGGAGCGCTTGAATAGGCTTAGCCTGTTTCTTTTATAATCTAAAATGGCTAAGAATATTCGCAGTGTTATCCCACAATGCACGACAGTGAGGAAATTTCTGAGTGATATTGAATAACAATTTGTGAGTTTAAATAAGGCCAAAGTCAGTACCTTAATGTCAAAGCTTATAACTATGAAATATTCTGGAGGGGGTAATATTCGCCAGCACATTTTAAAAATTAGGAGCATAGCATCTCAGTTGAATGACATGAAGCTGGCCATTTCTGACTCATTCCTAGTGGATTTGATTATGACGCCCTTACCTTTGGAGTATGAACCTTTTAAAATCTCTTACAACACACATAATGTTGAATGGATATTCAATGAACTTATGTCCAAGTGTGTTGAAAAGAAAGAGAGATTGAAAGGAGAGAAGGTGCAAAGTGCACATATGACTTCTCATGGCTTCAAGGTAGGACCAAAGAAGAATGCATTCAAGAAAAATGCTAGGAATAAGTCAGCAGAAGATAAGACATCGCAGAGCAAGCAATCTGACTCTGTTCCCATAAGGTGCTTCTTTTGTAAGAAGAAGGGACACAGGAAGGCAGATTCCATAAAGTATAAGAAATGGTTAGAAAAGAAAGGTAATTTATCATTTATTTCTCATGAATATAATTTATTATAAATTTTTGAAAATAGTTGGTAGATTGATTCTGGTGCTACTGTTCATATTTTCAATTGTCTACAGTCGTTTCTTAACATAAGCAAACCAACAATGCATGAGAAGAGCATCTATTCGAAGAACAAAATGCATTCGCATGTGAAGGGTGTTGGGATCTGTAGGATCACTTTAGATACAGGCATAGATTTAGATCTTCGTGATGTCTTTTATGTTTCATTATATAATAGAAACTTAATTTTAATTTCAATATTGGATAAATTTGGATATTACTTTAAATTTGAAAATTCCAAGTTATTCATATACAGAAATTCTATTAAAATTGGTTTTGCATCAGTGTATGATGGTTTGTATAAATTGAACGTGAAAATCCAAACCCAAGAGTCTTTGACTTCTGATTGGTTGGAAATAAACGTAGTATGATTAATGATAAATCCTACATGCTTTGGCATCGAAGGTTAGGTCATATCTCTGAAAAAAGAATAAAGAGACTCATAAATGAAGAAATCTTAAAATCTCTAGATTTTACCGATAATGACCCATGTATTGATTGCATAAAGGCTAAGCATACAAACACATATAAAAAAGGTGCTAAACGCAGTAGTGAGATATTAGAGATAGTCCATACGGATATATGTGGACCCTTTTCCCCCTGTTACACAAGCAAAAAATATTTTGTTAATTTTATTGATGATCATTCACGGTATATATATCTTTACTTGATCTTTGAAAAATCTGATGTTTTTCAGATGTTCAAAGAATTTAAGAAAGAAGTAGAGAAACAAACTGATAAAGTTATTAAAATAGTCAGGTTTGATAGAGGTGGAGAATATTATGGTAGGTTTACTGAGATGGGGCAAAGAGAAGGACCATTAACGTAATTTCTCAAAGAGGAAGGCATTGTGCCTCAATATACCATGCCTGGTAGTACCTAGCAGAATGGTGTAGCTGAAAAGAGAAACTGTACGCTTAAAGAAATAGTCAGGGCCATGTTGAATTATTCAACACTTCCCATGAAGTTGTGGGGTGAAGCCTTAAGAACTGCCGTGTATAAACTCCATACGAGTTATGGACAAGTAGGAAACCATCATTGTCTTATATGCACATATGAGCATGTCCTGCAGAGGCTAAGTTGTATAACCCACACATTAAAGTCTTTGATCCAAGAACAACCAGTGGATATTTTATTGGTTATCCAGAGAGATCAAAAGGATACAAGTTTTATTGTCCATCTCATTCACCACGGATTATTGAAATGGATAAGGCAAAATTTCTTGAAGATGGTTCAGTAGGATTAAGTGCACTTCAAAACCTTGGTTTTGAGGAAATGCAAGATTCAGTCTCACCGCCTGTTAAGAAAAACACTAAAAGATACTATATTGTTATCCCTAATGATGATGTGGTTGATCGCCTGCTTGTTGATGCACAAATCCAAAATGAACGGGGTGAGGCGGAGCAGGGCCTCGCTTTCTCCCGGTCCACTGTCATCCCTAGTGTAAATGGGTCCTTAAGATAAAAAAAGACTCTAAAGGTGACATAGAGAGACATAAGGCAAGATTGATTGCTAAAGGGTTCACCTGGATGGAGGGCATTGACTATAATGAGATATTTTCTTCAGTCTCAACTAAGGAGTCAATGAGAATAATTTTGGCCCTCATAGCTCATTATGACTTAGAGCTACATCAGATGGATGTGAAAATAATGTTTCTCAACGGGGATATGAATAAAGAGGTATACATGGAACAACCTCTTAGTTTCTCTAAAGATAATCGTTTGGTTTGCAAGCTTAACAAATCAATATATAGACTTAAACCGACCTCCCGACAGTGGTATACTAAATTTTCCCAAGTCATTGTGACTTTTAGGTTTACAAAAAACATTATTGACAAATGTATATACCTATATACCTTAAGGAAAGTGAGAGTAAGTTCATTATATTGATGTTGTATTTGGATGACATTTTGCTGGCAACCAACAATATAAAATTACTTTCAGAGACAAAACAGTTTCTTGCATCATATTTTGATATGAAAGATATGGGTGAGACTGCTTATGTTCTTGGCATTGAGATCTGTCGAGACAGAGCAAAAGGTTTTCTAGGACTCTCCCAAAGATCTTGCATAAATAAGGTTTAAAGCGATATGGGATGGAGAATTATTCTTCTGGTACATCACCCATATCAAAATGTGATAAATTGAGCTTAAAGAATTGTCCACAGAACGAAATTGATAAAGCACAGATGAGTGCTTATCCATATGCATCAGTTGTTGGCAGCTTGCAATACGTGTAGACTTGTTCACGTCTAGATATTTTCTTCACAGTAGGGATGCTTGGTAAATTCCAATATAATCTAAGCATATCTCATTGGAAGGCTGCTAAGAAAATCTTACGGTATTTGCAAGAGACAAAAGACTATATGTTGACGTATCATAAAGTTGATCACCTCGAGGTCACTAGCTACTCAGATGAGAACTTAGGAGGATACCTTAATAGTAGAAAATCTACTAATGAGTATGTCTTCTTACTTGCTAGGGGCACGATCTCTTAGAGGAGTGGGAAGCAGACGACCACTGTTGCTCACATCATGGAGGAAGAATTCACAACATTGTACGAGACTACTTCGCAGGCCATATGGTTGAAAAACTTCATATCACAGTTAAAGGTGGTTGATTTCATTGAGAAGCCACTGAAGGTCTACTGTGATAATGAAGGTGCAGTGTCTTTTTCGAACAACAACAAAAGTACTACGTCATGCAAGCATATGGAGTAAAAGTATTTTGTTGTTAAAGAAAGGACATAGAATCATCTAATGCATATTGTTAATATTGGTACCAAAGAGATGATTGTTGATCCTCTCACTAAAGAGCTAGCACCAAAATTATATTTCTAACATGTATTGAGGATGAACTTATTAAACTTTTTTTGACATATGCATATGAATAAAGTGATCACATTCAGCTTATTGATTTTATTTATGGTTGTTTGTTGTTAATCTCATAAGGATTAGAGAATTAACTGAGGATATGTTGAATAGATTTGTAAAGGCCAATATATTCATCAAGTTATTTCCATAAAGTTTACTAGTTTATCGTCGAAACAAGTGGAAGAATGTTGGGATAAGCCACACATCATGGCAGTTACCTACGATTTGGTAAGTTTCTTCTTTTGTATTCCTTTTGATAAACATACAGAAGATTAGGGAGGAAACGGTTACACTAATCGATCTTCCTGCTACAGGCTATATAAACGGGTGTCAATGAGAAACCCGTATGTAGAGAAAAACACAAAAAAGGGTTAAGAAAAGAATTTACCTCTTCTGAGTTTTTCAACTAAAGAGGGAAGAGAGATCCTGCTCACCGACTGCTGAAGAAGCCTGCACTCATTGGAGGGTTGCAGTACGACTGAGGAGCGAAGCTCATCCCGATCCAGCCACCATCGCCAACCATCAGTCATTGCCGGTTCCAAATGGCTTCTTCAGGTACACCGCCCTCCTTCTGTTTGTTGTTTATGCGCAGGCAGAACCCAACATATCATTTATTTAATCCATCGATTTTATCAATAAGTTAAGAGCAGGGAAATGAAAAGAATTTAGAAAAAGGTTAATCTGTTTTTCGAGGAGAAAAAAAGGTTAAGTTGGTGCTATGAAAGTCATGGGAATCATAGATTCAAGCATTGTCGACTCAATCTGACCACCTAGATGGTTTCACAAGGTATGTTTGCTAAAGATCAACCCTTGGATAAGATGAAATATAACACTCTACACCATCGGCCCTGAATAGTTTGGCCACTGATTCAGCTGCAGGCCCCGATACTCAAGTGAATTGTTCTGCCTAAAAGTAATAAAAAGTTATTACATATCAATCACATGTTAAAACCATTAAAATAATTTTAAAATAATATTAAAATTTTATTTTTTGTTATTTATTAAAAATTAGTCTAGGGTTGCAGGATTTTCTGCAAGTACTGATAACATTACCCCAATAATGCAATTTTCCAACTCTCTCCATTTTTTCTGGACAAGCGTGTGGATCCGACCACCCAAAAATGGATAGAAACCTCAAAGAAAAAGTGGACTGACCAATCGCGAGTCGCCACCAAGCAAATTCATAACAGGGTCCCACCCATGGTGACAAAAGTAGATCCCAGACTCTGAGTTCTCGAGACTTCTTCAGTTCTTCCTCTCAAATCAGAACCACCATAGAAAATAAATAAAAGGAAAACGATCAACCACCAACAATTTATCGACCCTCCAAAAGAGAAAAACAAAAGTTTTTTTAAAGAAAAAAAGACGAGGAAAGAGGAAAACGGAAAATGGTTTCACTGACGACTCAATCCCCATTTTCCCATGCATCCGTCGCTTCCCCATCTTCCCTCTTCCCACAGAACCCCAAAATCTCCCACACCCACCAACCATTCAGACCCTTTCGAGTGGCTCCCACCGGAAAACCCCTCAGATTCACAAGAAACGCTTCACTGTCTTCAACTTCCGACCCAGAGAAGCCAACCATCGACCTCGAATTCATCGGTGTATGTTGCTGACTCTCTCTCTCTCTCTCTCTCTCTCTCTCTCTCTCTCTCTCTCTCTCTCTCAGTAATCTTTTTTTTGCAGCCCAAGGCTGGTGCAAATGGGTCATATCCGGTGGAGAGGGCGTCAGTAGTGAGTGGTGAGAAGGTGCTCAGGAACCTTATGCTCGACAACAAGATCGACCTCTACGCCGCTTATGTGAGTTTTTCCTGATCATCTACTTGCTTTTCTTAATCGCCCGATTCAACTCGGGGTATGGTTATTGCTGTGCGGCAATAACATCGCATGAGTCATGAGTCAATGACTATGCGTTTGGAAGTTGATCGGTTTTTCATGATAATGTGTTGCTTGTGAGAATGTGATTGGAGCAAAAAACAATTGGAACTTTCATGAGGCAATTTCTTAGGATTTTGCGGCGTCCAACTTACATTCTGGTTGGGAGTTCAAAAACATAGGCGCAGCTGAGAACCGAGGAAGGAATTCGTTTTCATCAGAAAATGGATGCTTTCTCAGGCAATGCTAAATTCAAATCAAGCATGGGTCTGTTATCCCAAGTTAATTGGAAAATATGTTCTAGTTAAAAAAAATCATGGGATTTGAGGTCCCACCTCTCCCTATGGTGCTTCAATTTGTTGGGAAATTTCTCTCAACCACAATTAGTAAATCCCTCTCTCTTAAAGAAATCTCATGGGATTTGAGGTCCCACCTCTCCCTGTGCTACTTTAATTTAGTTGGAAATCTCTCTCTCTCTCTCTCTCTCTCTCTTTATATATATATATATATATATATCCAACCTCATTTGGGAATGTAAATGGGTTGGATGGATTTGCATTTTGAACCAAACTCAAGATAATTAATCTATGTCGATTGGATTTGGAATTTGGATTTAATATTGGTTCAAATTAGCCATTCAAATACATAAGTTTGGATCTGATCCATTTAAATTTGGATTTCATCTAAGCTATAACTAAAATAAACAATATTGGATCCGACCTATCTAGGTTTGAATTTAAAGTCAAATTAATTTAAGAAAAAACGGGTTTGTATTAGATGAATCCAACTTGTTATTGTATAAAACAAACGTGACAATCTGAAACATATCTCATTTCATACAGTGCAAAGCACACATAAGGAACTACTGCATGGTATTTTATCCAATATGAATCATTTTGATATGTGATTCACTTTCATATGTGAAAATAAATTTCGTTAAATGTACTTTAGACATATTTCTCCCTTGGATGGACCCCACTTTACCAAAAAATAAGGATAAGTACAGATATATCATTCTAGGTATAGCTCAGTGGTTCTAATAACCACTTGGAAAGAATTTGCATCTAGATGTAACAGTATCCATGTGTCCATTAGGGTGGGAAGTGGGAAGGGGCTTGCTTTATTCAGCTAATCAGATTCGGGTAGAGACGGAGACCGAACCAATTCCATATGATTGACATCTCTCTCTCTCTCTCATAAGTTTGGATCTGATCCATTTAAATTTGGATTTCATCTAAACTATAACTAAAATAAACAGTATTGGATCCAACCTATCTAGGTTTGAATTTAAAGTCAAATTAATTTAAGAAAAAAAGGGTTCGTATTAGATGAATCCAACTTGTTATAGTATAAAACAAACGTGACAATCTGGAACATATCTCATTTCATACAGTGCAAAACACACATGGCATGTCTCGTATATGATGTTTGACATGATCCTTACATTGGTACCGTTTTTCATGGTTTGTTTTACGTAGTTCATTCTGTTTTTTTTTTATCTTTATATTGAGGAAAGAAAATTTGATAGTTGCAATAACGTTATATATTTACAGGGAAAAGTGATGAATTGTGGGGGTGGTGGAAGCTGCGGCACTTGTATTGTGGAGGTAGCCTGCTACTCATTTGCGCCATATTATCTGGTTCTTCTGTTTGTTTAAGGCTGCACACACTGGTGCTGAACGACCCCTCCAAATGGAGGGTTTCTACTCGGAAGTTGCTTACTTTTCTTAATATTTAGAGAAAAAAATAGAACTTTAGTTTTTATTATCTTTATCTGTGATCTATATAGGTAATAAAACTTGATGTGATTTTTGCATTTTCTTAAAAAGGTTTTCATTATGCAGTAAAAAGTGAAAAATGAAGAGAAAATCATAGGAAAGAGCATAGTTGCCACAAACAGGTACAGTTACTGGTATCAGATACTAGTACTGTGTGAAGGTTTGAAAAGTTCCAGGTACATGAGGTATTGATGCGGTTCAAAAAAAATTAATGAGTTTTAAATACACATTGATACAGTCTCTAAAAGAATGGGTATGAGTTTGTAAAAAAATGACACAAAATATGTATTTTCATCGAAGTACCTATAATTAACATAGTTAAACATGTATATTTAATTAATCATTGTTGTATTGTAATTTCTTTGTAAGATAATATATAAGTCCTTTTCTTTAGGAATGACATTGTCATTTGTATGTAGAGATGATAGGAACGAGTTTGGCACTCATTTAGAGCGCGTTTGATACCATGGATAAGTTTCTCTGCAGTGAGAAACTTATCTGGGGAAAAAGTCATGTGGTACCCACGTGACTTATTTCCTCTGCTTTTTGAGAATATTCACTCCCCAAAAACAGCAGAAAAAAGGGAGATTAAAATAGAGTGTTTGATGGCACACGTGGGTCCCACCGAAAGTGAAAAGGTTTTTCTTGGGGGGAAAATGTCCAGTGCCATCAAATGCGCCCTTAAAATATGATAAAAGTGAGTTTCTGCTAGAGATGGTATAGGTTTCCCAATTAATTGGGATAAGTTTTCTAAAACATTTGATATTTTTATTTATGGTTTCTGGAAAACATTTTGTACCAGTGTCTTGTACTGGTATGCTTGGGACTTGATACACTAGGGTATATGGAGTACCAATACAACTATGGGAGCGAGTCAAATATATTTGACAATGACAATCTAATGAAGAGATAAGAGATAAGAATAAAAAAAGAAAGTGATTTGGCTTCTTAAACTTACCTAAAGATCCTAAGTTCATTAAAAAAGGAAACAAGGTTTGAATTATTTTTTCCACAGTAACAAGATAAAAGTGAATAAACTCTCTCTCTCTCTCTCTCTCTCTCTCTCTCTCTCTCTCTCTCTCCATTGCATTCCTAAAAGCACATGCATACCCTTGATCAAAATAAAATAACTTACGATTAGGAAGGTACCTTGGCTGTTGTTTAAGAACATTGTGAGAAAAGAAAAATGGTATTGTTGCATGGACTTTTTGTTGATTTGCAATTTGGCAGGTATTTTGAGGAAAAGAAACAGTACAATTTTTTAGGTCATACTCATTCTCAGTATATTTTTGCACTTGCACATACTTCAGTTCATTTTTATTCCAACTGAATATGCAGTCCTGGATTAGGTTATTATCAAAGGTTGTCTCGATTGACTATTATTAGTGTCAGATCATTGATGGCAAGGATCTTCTCAGTGAAAGAACAAACACTGAGTTGCGGTATCTTAAGAAGGTACGATGTATTCTACACTTTTAATGAACTTTGAAATTTTATGGTACACTAGAATAGTTGCAGGCATCACTATCTCTTTGCCAATGTGCTATGCAAGTTGCGTGGCTTTTATTTGTTGCTTACTGTTTAAATTATGTTTATATATTGTGCTCATCTTTTATTGTAAATCATGTGTCTATCATACTTTCTAGAAACCGGAATCTTGGAGGCTAGCTTGTCAAACAATTGTTGGGAATAAGACTAATTCTGGGAAGGTATGTGCTCATTCATTGTCTTTTTGAATTTGTATATCATGACTGGTCAGATTGAAATACCATCCTTATTTTGCAATGGCAATCTGTCTCACTTACTCAAGAGACTGTTTTCATCCAATGAAATTCTGATCTAAACTTTGAAACTGGGTACACCAGCAAGTGACAATCACAAACATGAAAGTCGTCTTATTGAACATGTGACAGATATACCTTACTTGTGACCAATTTGAGTATTTTGTTGTGATATATAATCTGTGCAATGAAACCTGTCATACACTTTTATGAAGTGTTGACGAAGCGCTTGGATTTGTTAGAACAGATTTTTCCTTCCTTTTTCATTTGCCTTTGCAAGTACTTGTTCTATGGGTGTCAGCAATCTGACTGTATTCTCATATGATACGCTTTCGTTAACAGTAGTCTGGCTGTATATTGATCTCCCAATATTTTGATTCAATGGGCTAAGCAAGTAATTTCAGCAGTTAGTGAAGCCATTGATCAATACATTGCTTCTGTTTTCAGACCTAGATGGCCTGTTGTCTCTTACTATTTGATATGACTTTTCCTGTGAAATACATAGTAACTGGATCTGGTATCCTTCAGCCTTCTAGTAGCTTTAACTTTTCACTAGATTGGTCATAATTGAGCCTAAAGACAGCTAACCATTATCTTGGGGCATCTATCCAAAAAGCCATGCTAATATTGGTTGGGTTTCATCCACAAGAAAATGTTGGATATTGCTATACGATTCACCGTTGTACGATGGCAACAATTGTAGTGGTTTCCAGCTTTCTAGTAACCAGAAACTACAAGAGTTAAGAGTACATTGGTTATCCACTTATCCTATAGGTGTATTGATTGGGCATGTACAAACCCCACCCTCGCTTCCAGCTTTCTAGTAGCCAGAAACTGCTGGAATGTATTGGTTATCCTACATAAGTGTACACTGTACAGGATCAGGCCTATGTACATATGTATGTGTGTCATTGGTTTATCAATTTCATGGAAATTTTAGTAGCCTTTGTCATGAGCAAATATCCGCCGTGTATTGTCTGCATTTTAACTGTTCAAGTTTGCTTGTCAGGTAGTTCATCCATTCTCATGGTAATGAATTCTAGAGTTTCTTAGATATCTAGAACCAAGTAAATGCCCGGCACATGACATTTTTATCAGATCTACAAAGTAGCTTCATTTTTTTAATGGCAATAAGTACTTGTTATAGAAAACCAAGAAGCTCTTCAAGCAGTTACCATTAGCTTAGCACAACCATTAGTAATTTAGTACTGTGGTACTTTATTTTCTACCACAAAAAATATGAACTGTAATTCATATCAATGTCTCTTTTCTCTTGTAGGTTATTGTCCAATGTAAACCGCAGTGGAAGAAGTAAAAATAAGAACACATGGTGAGTTATGCTACCGTAAGAATGATCCTTCATATGATAAAGAATGATAAGATTGATCTTTTTTATTTTCTGTTATATTCAGATATATTATGAGGAAAAGAAATTTAATGCATGCCGAATTCTATTTAAAGCTTATTTTTTGCAGATGTCCTGCCTAGTTACATGATTTTTCTTTTCTGTTGTAGGTTGTGATCCAGTGTAAACTACAGCGGAAGAAGCAACTATAAGAGCTCATGGTGTTGTAATGATCCATGCATGATAGAAAGAAGAGACATGCTAAGCCAAATCTGCATATAATCTTTACAGATGTCTCATTATTTCATCTCATTCTGATGTTTTTGAAGCAATGTGACTGAATAAGTTATTTGTATCTATTCCTTTGATTATTTTAATGCATATAAATGGCGTGGTATGTTGAGAATATCAAAAAGCAAAGTTACAAGACTGTCGTCAAGACATTAATCTTGTCTGCTTAACTCAAACTATTTATATTTTGTACTCTAGGTTGATGACATTATTTTAGCTTATCAATTTGGAGATGATTTATCTTGGGGAATCTAGACAAGGTGCTATATGTGATTAAGAGCTTGCTACTGTACCAATAGTAGCTGGCTGCTTTCATTTTAGGAATTTAGGTTATGATGAAAACTGCCATTTTTTTCTTATATTAAAGAGTGAATCCTACTGAATTCATGCTTGCAATGTGGGGATGACTCTTCCCAGTACTTCCAACCAAGAAACCTCATACAACTGATCCGTTGTTAGTTATTTCAGGGTAAAGTATCACGGCAATGTGCAAGTTTTCATGTGCACATATTTGATCATCCATATGGAAGAAACATCTAAATTGGCGTTGTGGGACCAGATGTACACGTTTCATTCGCTTATGGACTTATTACTGTAGAAGAAACATGCTGCAGGCATGGGCAATGACAACCAATTATCAAATTCACATGCATGCACACGTTTGCAGACGTACAGGCCCTCTCTCATATGTTCCAATTAAAGGTGAGGAACTGTTAAAAACCAAACATTTGAGAGAGATGATGATATAGGAGTATATCTATGTCACACGGACACTCCATTTTTGCCCGTGTCAACAGGGATACACCATTTTACCCTCCATACATTCAATTTAAATTTATAATTATATTTTCAGTTTAGAATTTTATATTTTCAGTATATAATATATATTTTAGATATAACATATATATTTAGATTATATTCAGTTTATTTTGTATTTATATGATATTTAATATATATATATATAATAGCCCTGTCCCATACCCACATTTTTTTGTTGGAATTACCGTACCCGCACCTGTACCCAGGTGACATAAGAGTATATAATGCAGGAAATCCAAGTGTGTACCATATGAATCAAAGAGATTGAGATTATACATTATCAGAGATTGACGAAGATTTATTACCGAACACTTCATAATTGACCACAAGAAAAAATTGCTAACAAATGCTTTTCGCTTATAATTTTATATATACATGAATTTATTCCACAAAATTCCTCTCTTACAATCTTAGGTCTTCTGGGGGAAAACAATGGCTGGTGAACCAAACTGTAGCATGGCCAACTTGATCATTGCTAACCAATAGGGTTCCTACATCAATTTCAACAACGAGAAGATGGTCTTTATCTACACCTCGTGGGCCCTCTGAATAGAGAGTTGGCAGGTATGCTTTGTATGTGGGCATGTAGCATGTAGCATGAAACAAAGTCCAAAATCTGCAAATTGTGAATTTTCAGAATCATAACACAACTAGGAGCATTATGGAAGTTCTAAAGGAATCACTGCACCTCCTGGTCTGACATCCCAGGCTTGACGTCCGCCCTCATGGCAATCTCTGCCTGCAATTTGAGGCATAATGAGTCAGTCCAAGGAAAATGATTCTTTGTAAATAATACTAACAAAGATTAAAAAGTTAAAAAAATAGACAGCGCCATTGTACAAGTTTTAGAGTTTTGAACCTCCAAACGCCATTTGTATACACATTCTGGATTCTTTATCTTAATAACTATCCATGGCTTTATGAACTTATCCCATGCATCATAATAAGCTTCAAGGTTTCCATTAACCACCTCAAGCTGGAGAAATAAGAGCAAGCACCATCATTCAATAGGTTCTCATCGAGTAAATAACAAAAACTTAATAGAATGGAAGACAATGAACTGATTAGTATTTCATAAAATATCTTCAAATTGCCTGAGTTTAGTATATGTTTGCATGCTAACCTGTGGATCAACTGCTTTGACATCAGAAGATAGGGGCTTAAAGCCAAGCATCCAACCTTCAAACAAAACAACCTAGAGATCCAAAATGCAGTACATTTGTTGACAATTATTATTATAATGTTAGATACATTTTAGAGCTATTAATCAAACATATAATGAATATAAGTTCATCTTGATAAGAGCTCACCACAAATCAAGTGTGCCCAACTATGGAACGCAGGTAAGTTTAACCTATTCCTTATAAACAAAAGCCATTAAATATTTCATACCGCCAATGGCGATTCAACTTCAGGCTAAGTAGATACATCAGCTCTATCTCCTCTCCCACCATAAGCAGACCTATGTCACATGGGTGCGGGTGCGGGGGTGCGGCACTTTCAAAAAACCCGGGTGCGAGGGTGCGGCAAAAATATAAAATATATATATATATATATATATATATATATATATATATATATATATATATATATATATATATATATATATATATATATAAAGTCCAAAAGTTGGACATAAATGACCCTGGGTGCATTGACTGCACCCAGGGTCAGGTTGACCGCATTGGGTGCGGGTGCGGCACCTAGTTGGAGAATCCCTGTGACATATAGGGCAAAAAAAAATTTCTTGGCAATTTTTTTTTTTAAGTCCGAAAATTGGACCAAAATGACCCAGGGTGCGTTGACCGCACCCGGTGCCGCACCCGCATCGCGTCGACGTTGGTGCGTCACCCTGCTAGCCGAATCCCTGTGACATAGAAGCAGACTATATTAAAGAAACTTTTAGCACTGAATTTTGAATCAGAAGAATCAAATAATTATTAGCATCTTATACATTTTTGCCATGAAATTGGCTTACTTTGTCATAACGTGTCAGTTTCATCTTTTGACCTGAGTATGCAAAAACTGATTAATAAATGTGGCACCAAAAAGGATATTATTCTTATCCAAGTTTTTTTGTACGAGTATTATGTTTAAAAGAGAAGATTATGAAAATATAGGCAGTTTCTCATTTTTCATTATGGTGAATTATCAAGAATAGACAATAATAAAAAAGTCCAAGGAAAACATTTTGTTTTATTAAAGCTCAATAACTAGTTGATGTTTCTGTGAAGAACATCAAATACCTATGAAGGATGGAAAAGAAGTTCTCAGAAGTACCTGCTTTAGTTAAATTGCATAAAGCATTCAATGTGTCAACAGAGAAAAGCAAGTCATGGCTTCCGGCATTTCCTCTCAGCTAACAATGCATAAAAGAAAAGTAAATCAAATCAAATTGTATAACGTATTAGAATCTTCTTATGAAAGCAGAATCTTCTTATGAAAGCATTCTTTGTTAACTTCCAAACAGACCCTGACCATACCTCCAAGAGAGAGTTCCCAGGATTTTCATTATGAAGTTTTGCCTGAAGTTGGTGCATGTTGTTAGAACATATTCTCATGAATAAAGGAAAATGCTTTTCATTTGAATGATATGGACAATTCAAATTCATTTGCATACTTGATCCTCAGCTTTCAAATAAAAGTTATCAATTGACAATGTTGCAGAATTTCTACAAAGGAAGACATATTTGAACAGTAAGATACAGTTTTTGAAAATAACATTCCAAAAGAAATTCAAAGGAAAAAAGGTCCAAAGTTCAGAGATATTGCCTTCCGGTGATTGGGAAAAGATAGTCAAGAGCGTACACAAGAGTGGTCTTACCACTGCCTTGAGGAGCACTAATTCCAATCTGCAGGAGAAAAAAAAAACTTGAATAGAAATACTCCAGTATTTCATAAGGTAGCATAATAATTCACATGTTTCAGACTAATTAAAGAATATCACAAAGATGATATTGTTGAATACGAGCAGATCTGGAAAGATATGAGGATGTAGTTAATCAGTATACATACCAAAACACTTCAGTCCCAGATGCAGGGACTAATACAGATAAGCAACAAAAAATTCAATTTCACTCAGTTCCATCAGATAAAAAGGTCACAAAAACCATGAACAGAAAAAAATTCTAGGAAATTTTGTTTCTACTTTTGGATGCAATTTTCCCAGAGGATGCAATGCAAAATTGCCTCCTGGCCAAGTGTAATATAGGGAAACAAAAAAAAATCTCGCTCTCTCTAATGTAAATCCTGACGAAAAAATATATAGCCTCAAAATGTAAAGGGAGTGCAAGTAGTAGATTCAGGTTTTATGGATTTGCATACATGGTTTGCTACATCTCGTACTGCTTAAATGGCTAGCAAGGAGGAATAGGATTAGGATTTGCAGTTTATCTTAAAACCAAAATACAGGAACACCACATACCTCCAATTAGTTCCAGCATTAATTGGCAGTTGAAGAAAAGGGATAGAAAAACAGTCAATTTTCAAGGAACATGAAGATAGATGGACTAATTAGAGCTGCACTATCTTAACCAAGGGATCTTGGGCTTCAATCCCATTGGCAGCAAACCCTAGTTGACCATCGAAAAATAGAAAAGCTATTTAGTCTCAAATTCAAAGGAGAGAAAAAAACAAAAGGTTCTACTAATGCTCAAAAAGAAAACAATTCATGAAGTGATGAAAGCCAGTCTATATGGTAGCCTAATGGATTTGAGATTATAAAGTTACTTACATTCAGATCTTTTTAAGGAGAAATGGAAAAATAAATTTGGAGTTAATAATAAAAAAAGAAAGGAAACTTGTCATGGGAGGAAGATGGATGACAGGATCCCTGTGGGTTCTTCAATTTGGTCCCATGCTTATGTTTCAAGCAGCATTAGGTTTCAGTTTCAGTATGGATGTTCACATTCAGTTCTTTTTGCCCCAAAACCTTGTGATGTATTAACATGTGACCCGACAGTCTTTCATTAGAGAAAATGAAATAATTCCTGATAAGATTCGATTTTTTCTAGAGGAAGTTAATGGACAAAATTGTGGATCACTTTCTCATCTGTAATGAGACAATTTGCTTACTATAAAAAGGGAAAGAAACTGAGTCTGATACTAAAAAACAAGAAAAACAGTAAATAATATCATAAAAATCCACAACAAGGTGATAATTTTAAGCACTAAATGCACTGCTATTACATTAGAATCCATGTTTTCACCAAAGTACAAGTTATACAATTTGAAAATTTATGCAGAAAGGAACAAAGGACATTGTGATAAATAAACAAATACTATAGGAAAGAATAAAGCTGTGTGTGTGTGTGTGCATGTGCATAGTTGTATGGAAATGCAAAAAGTTCCAATATGAAGCATCATGTTGAAGGGTTGAGAGATGACTGGATGGTAAAGTCAAACTGCCATAATTGAGGGTCTCAAGTTCAAATCTTATGGGGGCATCTCCTAGCTTGCATATCATGAACATCAGGTGAAAGCAAAATTACTACAAGGAAAACAAATGCTGATAGGTTGCCTGACACAGTATGCATTTGATTTGTTTTAGCTACCGAATCACAATGCGTTAATGGAAATACGAATTTGTTTTTAAAAATCTCATGTAATTGGAAGTGTGCTCCCCATAAAATGGAAAACAAGCCTCAGAAGTGCTGAATTTCCAACTCTTAAGTGGTTTCCAGGGAAGCAGGTTTCAAGAATGTGTGGAAGCTTCTTTTTACCATTGTCTTGAAGTAGGCAATCCCTTAGAAAGTAGATAGCCAAGAATAAACCAATAAGTAAAAAAGTATTTCCTAGAACTTTTCATTTCCATAAAATTCAACTTCATGTCTGCATCAAACATGCCCTGAGAAAAGAATCACATTATTTTCTGCAGAGAAGGAAACTAAGAAATACAGGAAACTTTGACAAAACTTATGTCATGAACTCATGATCCATCGAATTAATTCATAGTTGTTGGACAAATATAAAAGTAAACCAGCAAATTAGATTGATGGTGTTATTGTGCAGGTGGTGAGCTTCTTAGATGATGAATGAAACAAACTGAATTGAAGCTTAACCAAAGTCTAGTCTTTTTGGTAGCACATGTTTGAGCTAGTTTTCCATTTTGTCATTTTTGTTGCTGTATAGTATTTCCCCTGCATCAATACAGGTAAACTAACAATTTTGTGCTATGGTATACTTCCATGAATCACGTAGTTATTATTGCTTCATCAAGTGACTTTTATAATCAACTAAAACTAAAATCTGGAAATAGAAATTATGAGTAAATTCCTAAAATAACTCGTGTAATCAAGTAATTTGCTAATACATGTATAACATAGTTTGTTTTATAGAGCAGCGTTGCTCGTTACAGATGCCATGACATTCTGAAACAGTACAGCATTTAGATGGAAAAACTTCCAACTCATGGTATACAAAAACATAGATAAGGAAACAATGTAGCCAGCACCTTCCCTTTTCATCCCTCCTTAAGTGTTGTCCATCTCACATACATACACATTAACAAGGGTTGCCACCTTTGTATATGACATACTGCTTTATCAGAAAAAACCTATGCATGAAACATAGTTCAGCAGAGCATTTCTAACCAGAGCTGTCAAAAGAAGCATACCACCAAAGGAGGGACTTGATCTCCATCTTTGAACTTAGATTTGTGATGCAATAACTCCTTTTGGCACCAAACAAACACTGGTACGTAGAAGTGATATATCCTGGTCTTCTCATAAATGGACAAGTCCAGCTCGTTCATGCCAAACAATCTGCACAGCTGAATCACATATTCCAACCATATGTCTATGGTTTCGGCCACTATCTCTGAGGTGAGGCCCAACTTGCTCATCAATGGGCCTGAGCATATGAAATCAAAAAGGTCTTGAACAGAGGCAACCATTGCTGGTGATGTTGGGAATGCTGAATACAGAAGTGTTGGCCCCCGTCTATGAGTTCTACTAGAATGGTTGTAATATAAAGAGTGTCCTGCATCCAAACAGGCCTATGAACTGATGAGCATAAATGAAAGCAAAAGGAATCTTAAACAGGAACCCCATTTCAAATATTCTAATGCAGAACCTGAAGTTTAAATTTCAGATTCAAGATAAGAGAAGATGTCTGCAAATGCATCAAGCACAGTCTTTGCGTTCAATCAAAAGACTACAGTAACACAAAATTTCACTGATATAGGACATCACCAACCATCAAGATTTTTCAAAACCAAGGAAAGAGGTGACGAATAAACTTAAAAAAAACAATTTCACATGTAGCAAGCAAGAACATTGAAGGGGAAAACCATACAGAAACAATAACCATCTACAGAAACACCTATTTTTTTTTCGCACAAAAAGCATCATGTTTCGTCATTCAAGTCACTTTTTCAACAACAAAGTGACCATCTGCAGATTGCAGAAGAACATAGCCTTTTGAAGATTAAAACCAACAACCGCATTTTCAAAATTCTACGCTTGTTCTACACGAAGGAAATAAAAAGAAAAACAAAAAGGGTGTACCAGAATAACACACCAACTTGGAAATTTATTATGCAAAGATGTTCGGTTGCTTAATTACATCATGGAGGACGCAGTATGCCAGAACTGGTTAACAAGTATACAATTTTTCCCAGTCCCCTAGATCTGAAAGTGTGGCGGGTGTCCAAAACATGCAATGCTGTAAATTGCAAGTTAGCACAAGTTGCTATTGAAAATCATGATCCATCTGGCCGACTCATGCAATTTTCTATATTTATGAATTGTTTTAGTGAACTGCTAGGTGTCTGCCTATGCCCCACTTAATATATATACATAACCAAACAATTTGGAACTAATCCAAAGATAGAAACTAAACATGGAAACTGAGCAACAGACACGGAATTAATTAACTACCAACAATATCGAAATGAATCACGCTATCCTACTCGATGCCGTGGTATGATTGGTGAACTGGTGATTGGAAAAATGTGAATAACTAGAAAGCAACATAATGAAGAAACAGGTGCTATTGATAGAGGAATTTGGGTTACCATGATGGTAGTGGAGAGGAGAGGAAGAGGGAGAGAAGACCAATTGCTTGGATGAAGAAAAGGAGCAAGAGGAGGGAGTCCCTTCATAAGGGAGGCGAGGAAGAAGGTAGTGATGGCAGAGGACGCTCAACGCCATGAGAGAGAGAGAGAGAGAGAGAATGTGCCCAGTCGATCGGTGTAGGCCATCGGATATTTTCAAGGGGAAATTTCATTTACAGACATTTTTTCCATGACATTTCAAAAAAGTGCTCCATGTTTCTAAAAAGACATTTTAAGTTCAAGTTCGCTCATTTAAAAAAAAAAAATCCTATTAAGCTGAACTAAAATGGACTCCTTTACCAAATAAATACATTGTTTCAAAGCTAGAAGCCACATGAATTAAACTCTAGGTCTATTGCTTGCAAGAGAAACACTTCAATGAGCCTATGCTAGTTGAGCCCAGTCGATAACCTACTGTCCATGTTCAGCTTGCCAAGCCAGTTAGATCAAGCTCTTTGCAAGCCAAACATGACCCAGCCACGAGCGACTCATCTCACTTCTCAATCTTACAACTGAGGTCTCTAATTCACAGTTTCAGTAAAATGATGGGTCTTGAAATTTCTTTTCATAAAACATGAGCTGCTTTTGGCATACCAAATAAACGGTGGGGGATTCAAATGAAATTTTCCCTATTTCAAACGAACTATACGTCGGGGTATAACCGGGTCGGGTCTCTGAATCGGTTCTAAAAGCAAGACTGAAACCCAATCCAATCTCATTCAAGTTCGGGTTCGGGTTTGGGTACACCTAGAAACTATGGACCCTTATGGGTTAACATGTTCAAGGGTCTTTAATAGACCCAATTTGATTCGGGTCGGGTTCAGATCTCGGTATGGCTGAAAAAAGTAGACCCATATGGGTTAACGGGTTCGGGTATTATCAGTTTGGGTCGTAATGAGTCCGGGTATTGATATAATTGGTATTCTAGACCTAATTACTCGTCAATAAAAAAGTACAATAAATTAATGGCACCAAATATTTATTAAAATTATAGGCTAACAAATCTAATGCTTATTAACTATTCCCAATTTTTTACTTTCAAAAAATTTATGTCAAAATTTGAATATAAAAAGAATATTTTCATGCTAACCAATCATATCATATTCAAAATGTATCGAATTCAATGAGTTCTTGAGTATTATTCTGAGATTCACTTCAGCTCTACAATTTTCATGAGAGAACAATGGTAAGTATTTGCCAAAAAATGAATTAATCAGTTTGGGTCAGGTATAATCCGTTCGGGACATCAGGTTGGGTCGGGTATACACAACCCAGTTACACCCCTAACTATACGGGTAGAGTCTGGACAAGATCAATGTTAACCAGGTGTAAACACCCCAAATTTTCACCCTCATCCAGTACTTCCATTTCATAAGTCATTACAGATCATTGCATATCATTGCATGTATTCTGCATAGCATTACATGTCATTACATAGCATTGCATGTCATCCCATCTCATTTTCGAGATCCAACACTCCTGTTTTCAAAACATTCAATCCAGATTTGAATTTTAAAGCTTTATTTCAAAATCAATTTCAAAACCTGGGTTTTTATTCAATACTCTGTCATTTTCCAACCCCAGGACTTTATATTTCGAAATATTTTCTCAAGGAAACAATCTGGATTCATTTCAAATTCAAATTTTAATCGATTTCAATTCACAGATGAGACCCATTGAGGTGGTGTCGCTTCTGAATTCCTCTATTCATCAAATTTCTCAAATTTTTGAAAGTTTCAGTCTGATTAGGACTCTGTCTCAGAGTCCTAATCCAGTCAGGAGTCTGTTTTTAAGTCTGTTTTACTTCCATTTTTAGTCTTTTTCGATTATTTTCAAAATTTAGGTCATTTTACAGAGTCCAGTTAGTTCAGGACTCTATTTTAGAGTTCGGTCGAGTTAGGAGTCTAACCCTGACTGTGTTTTCTGACTTATTTCATCATTTCTTGATAAAATCTTTTGAAAATTCTTTAATTTGGCTTTTAAAATCTAAAATCTCAGAGTCCTAAGAGTTCAGGACTCTAACCCGGAGTTCCAGTTTGCTTGAGACCCTATTTTCAAAGATCTTGAATTTCAAATACTGATTTTAACCCCTTTTCAAAGCCATTTTCAGTGTTTATTTCAAAAATGTTCAAAATTCGATGTGGGCCCACTCAGTTGGCACCATATCCAGAGGAATTCTAACTCAGTTAGGACCTTATGCCATTTCAAAAATCCTAATTTTAAGTTTACTTTTGAAAATCTTTTGAAAACTCCTTCAATTTCAAGTTTTAAAATCACTTTTTGAAAAACTCAAGTAGGGCCCACTCGGGGTGGCGCCATATTCGAGTAAGTCAGGGCTAGACTAGGGTTAGTTGATGTCTTGGTTAGTGTTAGAGGTTTAGAAGAGTCAAAACCATTTTGAAAAACTCATTTTGAAAGTTAGTTTTTAAAACTAGTGTTTTTAAAGGTTTTTTAAGGTGTTTTAAAAAGCCAAATGTAGAAAATGCCAAGTGGCATTACATTTGGGGATTTTTTAGGAAAGTCTAGGGGTTAATTAGGCATTAGTTTAGATAATTTAGGCTAGGGGTAGTTAGGTCTTTCCACCCAAAAATCGCCCCCTTTTAGAAGAGTCCAATTTTTTTAAAACATTTGGTTTTTAACCTAAAATTTTTTTATAAATAGAAGGCCATAGGGGGTCGATTTTCCCCATCTCTCTCTTATTGGATTCTTGGAGCTTCTCTCTCCTCTCCAGCCCTTCCTCCATTGCTGCAACTCCAAGGTATGAACTTCTTCACTTTTCTTATTTTATTTAATGCTTTTTAATGCTTTAAACCTAAATTTAGGCTTGGACACCCCTCCTTATGAAAGATCAACCATGGTTTCACCTCAAGAATCAGCAAGAACGGTCCAAAAAGGTGATCTAACCCTGTTTTGGATGATTTACAGGGATTTTAATCCCTTAGAATTGATTTTAACATGATTCTTTGCATTATTAACCAATAAAATATATGATTTACCCTTTTTAATGGGTTAAATCTATGTTTTAAAGGTGATATCAAATTCCAGCCATTGATTCCCTGTTTTTAATTTATTTTCATGGTTTATTCATGTTTGTTTTACGTTCTATAGCATAGAAACAAGTTTTATTTACTATTTTATGGTTTATTTTATTTATTTACATTAGTTAATGCATGGTTTTTCAAGTTTCTTAAATTTCTGTGTGTTCTAGGTTTAGAACAGTAAAGATGATGTTATTTCGGATTGAAGCACTCATTGTTTATTTCTGATTTTTTTATATGTGATGCATTCATGAGTTATTGAGTTACTGTAGAAAAATCAGAGGTTTTGGATCTCGGGAACTTTGTCAAAAAAATCAGACATCAAATCGGGTTTTTAAAGCTTTAAAATCATGGTTAAAATCAAGAAGATAACTTGCTGTGATGATATTTATCTCATCTTATATCCGATTTTAGATCTGTAAAGTGCTATGGATTCACATTGAGTAGATCTGTCTGCTGTGAAATTTTCAGATTTTTTGATCACTGTTTAGTATTTTTACCTATTTAGAGAATCGGTTTTTAAATTTAAAACTCGTTAGGGTTTACCAAAACCCTAATCAGACTTGTGTTAGTCATAAATCCCAAACCACAGATCCGATTTTAGATCTGTAAAAAGTGAGTATTGTTATTTTTTTGTCTACTATTCATCACTAAAATTTCAGAGATTTTTGTTTAGAATTGTTATTTATGTCTGTATTTTCAATCTGGAATAGCTGTTTTAATCCCTGTTAAGAGTGATATATTTTAGCTCAGATTGCCGGAAGGGTTTCTCCCTAACCGGAGATGATTTTTCCAATCTGTAAATTGGTAAATCTCTGTTTTTATTTCTAGTTAGTCTCTGTAAAATTTCATAAATTTACATGGAGATTTGACCCCTGGTTCAGGTCTTGGACTGATACTGGTTGGAGAATTAGGTCAAAAATAGCATATTTTTAGGGTTTAATGTAATTTTCGGATTAATTTAATGTCAAAAAAATTTATTTTTATAATTCCAATTCGATATTAGGGTTATAACAAGTGCAGGTACCAATTTTTATGGATTTTGGAATCCATTTGATGGCTGAATTGAGCAAATTGCAAAATCGGGTTCCTGAAAGATCAAAAAACACTGCTAAAATCACAGTTTTTGTGATATTGTTGGATTTTCGTGTATAGGCATATATTTTTAGGGTTTAATCATGTTCATAATCATATTAGGATGCTTTAGGTTTAATTTTGTGCTCATTTGATTTCATTTAGTGCATAAAACCTAAATTTTTACCAAAATATCTTTCTAAAAACCCTGATTTCAAGGCCATAGTCTTGCTATCGGGGGAAATTTGGTCATTTGACCTAAATTTCGAAATCCCTAACCCTAATTTTCATATTTTTAAGCATGTCACATCATATTTAGCTTAGTTTATTACATTCAAATTTCAAAACTTGCATTTTATCAAAATATCTTTCTAAAAACCCTAATTTCAAGGCCATAGTCTTGTTATTAGGGGTATTTTGGTCATTTGGACCCCAATTTCGAAATTTCATATTTTATTTTCCTTATTTATTCAATTTTATTTCATACTTTATCATTTTGATTTAAGGGAACCATGGCAAAAAGGCTTATATCTAGCAAAATCCAACAATTTCCTGATATTGTTGGATAAATCTAGAAAAGCCAACATATTTTCATTAACCAAGTTTTCTAGTTTTGCAGGTACATTGAAGACTTTTTTTTCCATGTATTTAAATTTCAATAGTGATGTAATTTGTAATTAAACTTTGGAATAAGAATTTACATTTCCTGCTTAGCTTAGGTTGCATTGCATATAGCTTATTTTTATAATTTTAATATGTGATGGATGATGATTCATGCATATTTTTGCAAATTCACCATGGTCTACACGAATGGAACATGCACTAGCTTCTATGAAGTTTATAAACTTGGTGGAATTTGTATTTATGGCCATAGTCAGAATATAAATGATACTTAGATTTATGATCTTCACATTAGCCACATTCAGGCTACACTCTTAGGCTAACTTCAAAATGCACTGCATTTCTCAAAAATACAAAAAGTATTTCTCAAATCCTCAAATCCATATTCATTCATTTCATGCATTTGCCAATTCCAATTCAAAATCTCAATTCAAAGAAGTTCATTTTCTCAAAATCTCCTAAGTCTTATAGCAAAATCGATTTTCCCAAAGACATTGAATTTCAAAGGATATTTCAAGTATTTTCCAAGTTCCAAATTCAAATTTTCTAAGTTAGAATTTCAATTTCCAAGTTTGAATTCATAGAAACCAAGTCTCTCAGAATTGATTTTCACCAAATGTCAAGAATTTCTCAAAATCGATTTTAATTTCTTTCAGAAGTATATTTGAAATCCCAATTCACGATTTTCCAAGATTTACATTTTATATTTCAATCATTCAAAGCAAATATCATGTTTTCAAATGTGCATTTTTCTGAAAATTCATAGCACATGCCTGATTCTATGTGCATTTAGAAATTAGAATATGATTTAGACAAGTTGAATAGAGTAGAGCATAAGATTGATCCTTGGTTCAATTACCCCTGTTAATGGTGGCAAGAACGGTTGAACCTCGTACCGACAGGCGAGTCCCATTCTACGGAATTTTCCTGCATTTTAAAAATGGAGGTGAATTATTTTCAAAAACTTTTTCAAAGGTCAGTTTGATTTGCAAAAGTTAAAAATTTTGCGATGATAACAGGTTTGGCGACCGAGATGGGACCTGTCTTTGCCTGATCAATCTAATGCTCTACTTAGTTCAAATTGTCAAAATCGATTTCCATGGAATGTCAGCTTTGCTTTATGATATCATGTGAACCTAGGAGCCTAGACTTGAACCCAGCTGACATGGAATGCATATAGATTAGGTATGGTTTGGTAGGACCATATTGAGGAGAATTATTCATGCTCACATAGACTTAGGTCTAATACAACACTCCTCAATTTAGAAATTGTATGAAAACAATGCTTGCTTCTTCAAATATTTCAAAAATCTATCTCTTTAGGAATTAGAGCCTTCTGTTTGATTGCATGTGCTCATGTTTTTCAAAAATCACCCCACCTATATTGTCCCGGTCTTCACGTTGCTGGGCTCTCTTCCAGAACCATAGTTCGGGACAGAGCCTCACAACTGGGCCACTTATTTGGGTGAAAACCCCCCTGCCACGTACCAAGGGCCATAGTCCAACGTATATCGGCAGGTGCTCAAGGATGTTGGAAAACTTGAACCTAGAACCGGAGAAATTGATTTTATGCCACGTACATTGAGCCTTGGCTCGAGTATATAGGCATAACTGGATTGGATACAGATGATCTGAACCTTAGAGTTAGGATTAAGGTCCCACAACCATTTCAAAATTTGTGCATCTAGAGTCAGCTTTTAGAGAATGTTGTTTGTGCATACTTGTTTGTGCAGAATGTGATTGAATATGTTATAGTCATCTTCTTTTATTTTCCATATTTTCCCCAATTTTCTAAAAATACTAGACGATTTTCTCAAAATTCCCCAATCTATGTCCATGTACTGTCCATGTTTTAAACCTTTGACGATTTTTCAAAATACTTCATTTTTCATTTATTTCTTCATATTTCATCAAACTCTGGACGATTTTCCAAATTTCCCTTAATTTCCTTCAAAACTCCAGGTGATTTTCCATCCTCACTTTCTTCTGGATCTCAAAGATCCTGCTTTATTTTTTTCCTGCCTGCATTTTCCTCAAAATTCCTGTATTTTCCCAAGTCTTATTCCAATTTCCATGTCTTCCAGTCCGATGGCATCCAGTCAGCTTGATTCAGTCTTCCCTGACGGTCACATCTCCTACGAGGTGCGACAACGTCTTCCCGAACATCGAGTCCTCAGCACCGGATCCTTCTTTCCCCGGTGGTATTATTCATGGTTCAAGAACTTCTCTCGTATGTTTCCGGACCATCTGGACGAGTGTGGATTGGAACTGGCGTCCGCAGTGGGAAAGCAGACAATCAACGGCAACTTGATCCATGCACTAGCAGAGCGGTGGAATCTGAGCACTTCTACCTTCTGGTTCCCGTGGGGCGAGATGACAGTACTGATAGATGAATTTTCAGAGATTATGGGATTGCCCGAGCCAGTCGGTCAGCCTGGAGATCCATTAGAGAAACAGTTTTTGATCAATGTCAAGGGTCTAGATCCCCGAGATGCTTTAGCTCGCATGACAGGACGCAAGTCTTGGCCTCTGATTGAAGAAGATGGAAATGAATATGTGGATCTGCTCGAAATCTACAGACAACATGGGGCATTTGTGGAAGTCAGTTCGTTGTCCAGAACAGCTCGAGAGAGAATTCAGCATGCGATGGTTCTGTGCACGGTGGGATTGGCTTTCTTTCCCGACAGACGAAATTACATGGATATCAGAATAGTTCAGCTTCTAAGGAGATGGAGAAGTTGACAGACCAGCCGCCTCTCAATAGCCATGGCCGCACTCGCCTTTCTATACCGAGGGTTAACTCGTTTCGCACTCGGAGAGTCGATCCTAGTCGAAGGATGCACCTATGCCTTGCAGTCTTGGTTCCTCCGGCATGTGCCAGTCCGAGCCAGTTCCTTCAAATACAATGGTGAGAAGCTCCTTCCAGTTGCACGATACCGGTTCTTGATCGTCAATCTTCAGGAGGAAGAGGTCGTATGGGACTACTTTGATCGCCAGGAATCACCTCCCAGATATACTTATGCATACGGCAAGCGATTCAGGCTACTTGGCCCGTTTTTCTGCGCATACTATCATCCAGAGCGGTGTGTCAGGCAATTCTCTCAGAGGCAGAAGCGCGTAGAGATTCGTCCACTAGCCGGGGTTCTGCCAGAATTCGATCTCACATCAGATCAGTGGTCCGGAGCATACCATTCTGCCAGACATGGCTGGGATTCCTTTGTCAGTCTTACTATTTTTCCTGGTCCTCGTGTATCTTCTGATTATCTAGAGTGGTGGAAAATTGTTTGTCCCCCTCCCCTCTGTCAAGTGTATTATTGATAAAATCATGTTTTTTCTCTCAATAAAATTCCTTTATTTTACATCTCACATTGGTTTGACGACCTCGCCTAGGTAACAAGGCATATTTTCAGTTATTTATCTTGCAAAGAATAGCAACGCAATTGTCGTAATCCCAGCGACGACTCAATCCCTAGTAATGGGATATTATTTCAATTGTCTACCAAAATTCTCAACAAATATTTTCCTCCGAACCAAATTTCCTTCAGAAGCCTAACCATCAGTTCTGCCCTGCAGAGAGCATCAGTAATATCCAAGAGAACATTTGCGATACCCGATGGTTGATACAAGATCCAGAAAGAAAGTCGCATCAGTTGAAGGCGTCGCGTACTCAGTAGCTTCAGAAGAAGAGATGGACTCACCTCGATCAATCCAGAGTCAGGGTCAGGGTCAGCAGGTGGATGATGGCATCGATCCCCAAATGTACGCCATGTTAAAAAAGATGATGACCAAGATGCTGGCAGAGCAAGCTGAGGCCAGTACTGAGCAAATTCAGACCAAACAGAAAGAAAAGGGTCATGCAACCAAGAATGTGAATACCAGTAAAAAGCAGAATTTTCATGAGGAAATGTCTGATGAGTCAGAATCAGCAGATGATACTGACAAAGAGTATGAAAACAAGCAAGAATTCAAAAGGTCGACTCAAGGGCAGGGGTCGGCCTACAAATCCAAGAATCAGTTTGTTGACGACCCTACGCAGTCACAACAGAAAGATGTGGTGAAGATGGTTAAAGATCTTCAAGCACGTGACAAGGGTAAAAGAGTCTTCACCAGCGAAGACTTCTATGATGAACTGGATGGGGATGATGATCTTGATAATCTCCCCAAGAAATTTATCAAGTTTGATGGTTCGGGCGATCCAAAAGCGCATCTCGCCCTATTCTTCGCAGAATGTTCCAGGTTCAAGAGGAACAATCGTGCCTTATTTCTCTGCTTCCCTCGCAGTTTGGAAGGTGTCACAGCAAAGTGGTACTCAGAGCACATTAATCCGATAGAACTGAAAGAATTCGACAAAGTGGTCAATTTATTTATTGAGCGCTTTCTATTCAATGCTGAAGCACTCTCGACTCTCAGTCATCTCTGCAGTCTGAGGCAGAAGGAAAACGAGAAGGCTAGGGATTTCATTCATAGATGGAGATCCGCTTGCAATAAGATGTGCGAGCCAATAGCAGAAAGACACGCACTATCTTTGATCCTGAGCAACTTCTCGCAACCCCTGAGGGGACTAATTTCTACATCTTCATCGAAGAGCTTCATAGAACTAACAGAACGAGCCGAATGGCTCGAGTTGAGTATGGAGAACGGATCTTATGAGGGTTTTATGTTTACAAAGAATAACAGTCAACAAGAATCAAAGAAGAAAGCCCATTTTACTTACTCTGCCAATAACAGTAAGAATCAGAACAAAGGAAATGGAAAAAATCATAGTTATGCTTTAGGAGGGTCAAATCCCAACAAAAGTGATCAGAAAGGCAAGTCAATTATTCAATATGATAAGCAGCCACAACAAACCCTCGAACAAAGATCAAGACCACAAGAAAAGCCAAAGCGGGAAGGATGGAGTTATAACCGCAAGTTTACTCCTCTAGACCAGTCCCTCGAGACAGTATTAGAATATATGCTCGGCAGTGATATGATTAAGCTTCCAAGGGTAGCTGACCCGCCAGTGGTTATGGGAAAAATGAAGGACAGATTCTGCAAGTTCCATCGAACTGTGGGACATGATACTGAGAACTGTTTCATTCTCAAAAACATCATACAAGATTATATTGACAAAAATCTGTTAGTAGAAGGGGCTGAAGATGAGAAAATGGAGATTCTAAAACAGCCTTTCTTGTAGCACTCAACAACAATGATATCTGATCATCCCTTTCAGCCACAAGATCATATTCGACCATGCCCTAGCAGTGATATCAATGTGCAGCATCAGGTATTAGTATTGCATAAGGCCCAGTCTAGTTCTCAAAAGATGGACCTCGTTTCAGCATTCAGTAAGTTGAAAGTTTCGAGAGAACTCGCTAGAATATCTCCAGAGGTAGCCAAAAGAATGCCATGGTTACCCAAGAACCTTGTCAAATCTACTTCGGAAAAAGGGAGAAAACCAGAAGAAAAGGTCGACACGGTGCAAAGACCAATCACTGCCCTCTCTAATATCCCTATCCTTGAATTGGCACGTGCCTCTCCTAAGCATCAGCAAGTTCTGGACGATTTACTGCGAAAGATCAAAGTCAAGCCAGACACCACACCTGAAGACATGGCTCAGATCGTTAATCAAGTCATGACCAATGCTCTCATAACCTTCTCAGATGAGGATTTGCCAAAACCTCACGCATTTCATAACAATGCCTTGTACATTGTGGTGCGAACCCGGGGAATGACTGTACCCCACGTGCTTGTAGATGGAGGCAGTAGCCTCAACATTTGTCCTGAGATGACTGCCAAGGCTCTAGGTATAAAAGAAGAAGAGTATACACCGGACCCGATCACCATTTATGGGTTTGATAATCATGGACAGACAGCAAAGGGAAAGATCTTCTTGGAAATATTTATCGACTACTATGTTCATACAGTGCTTTTCCATGCCGCCAACGTATAATCTTCTACTGGGAAGAACATGGATTCATAATGCCAACGCCGTGCCATCCACTCTGCATCAGTGCATCAAGTGGTCTAAAGGTGGCATGATAACTACTGTTTTGGGGGAAGATCCTGAAGAGAGGCTACCTCAGCCTATGATCCCTAGGCCAACTTATACTGCCGATATCCCTAGCATTAGGGAAAGTGAAGAAATTGTTCTCAGTGAAAGCCTTGAAATGCTAAAGTTAGGAGCAACATCAGAGACAAATCACACCGCAGCGATGGTCCAATGGCAAGGACCACATTTCTTTAAGATTGGAGGTCGTCTCGATTACAGTACTTTCAAGGACCATCCTCTTTTCCCGCAGTTTGTTAGGACCAAGAAAGGATTTGACCTGTTACTGAAGCATGGTTATCAGCCTTTCAAAGGATTGGGCAAGAACGGAGATGGCCGGCTAGAGCCAGTGATCCCTGATCATCATCCGCGCAGGGCAGGACTAGGATTCATGGGCAAAAGATCTCACAAAAATACTGTCTTCATTAAAGGGATCCATTAAAAATTTTCTACCATTTGTCTTTTCTATTCCATTCATTTGATTTTTGCAGTTTGTAGGGACAATGTCCCATTTCAGTTCATTTTAAGTGTCCTTATTTCATTTCAAGTCTTCAATAAAGTTATCAATTTTCTCGACTATCTGGATGTCATCTTTCTCTTATTCCTCTGCAATTTGTCTTCAAAATTCATTTGTTCTTATCTTTTTTATTCCCATGCAATTTATGTCATAGTAAAGGAGTTTTCTCTAAAAGCTATTCCTTTTCAAAATTTCAGAATGTCTTCTCAACCGATAAAAAGGTTAGTCATTAATCGTTCAATCCTATCGAAACCGGCAAAGATATATCGGGTCCGAGCAAGAGCAGGGGACAGTAAGGTCACAAAGCAGTCAGAAGAAATGGCAGAATTCGATTTGTCGCTTCCAGAGTTGCCAGAATTTGCAGCGATTCAGAAACAAGATGAACCATCGACCCTAGTCCAGGATCCGACTGAGGACATCAATATTGGTTCAGAAGATAGTCCGAAAATTCTCAAGATCGGCACCAGCCTAAGTACAGATGAGAAGGAAAGGCTCATTGACTTTCTCAAGCAGCACCAAGAAGTATTCGCATGGACTTATGAAGATATGCCCGGTTTAGATCCTAAATTGGTGGAACATCGACTCGTTCTGAAGCCTGATGCGAAACCTGTCAAACAGAAGTTAAGGAAAATGGATCCTCGAATCGAGCAACAGGTCAAGGAAGGACTTGAGGACTTGCTTAAAGCAGGATTCATTCGAGCAATAGATTATCCGGATTGGTTGGCGAATATCGTTGCAGTTCCCAAGAAAAATGGCAAAGTGCGAATTTGTATCGACTTTCGCGATCTCAATAAAGCTACTTCGAAGGATGACTATCCCCTCCCAAATATTGACCTCCTAGTTGATAGCACGGCTGGGCATGCCATGTTTTCCTTCATGGACGGATACTCCGGATATAATCAGATCAAGTTAGCCACTCGTGACCAATCCAAAATATCCTTCACTACGCCATGGGGCACTTTCTGTTATACAGTCATGCCGTTTGGGCTCAAAAATGCTGGGGCAACCTATCAGCGTGCAATGGCTGCCATTTTCCATGATCAGATGCACAAGACCATGGATGCATACGTTGATGACATCTTGGTCAAATCCAAGGAGGAAGAAGACCATATCGATGCCTTAAGTCAAGTCTTCAAGCGGCTTATTCTTTATAAGCTAAGACTCAACCCTCAGAAGTGTGTCTTCGGAGTTGAATCAGGCAAATTGCTAGGCTTCTTGGTCAGCAAAAAGGGGATAGAAATGGATCCCGCTAAAGCAAAGGCCATCATTGACATGCCACCTCCAACTACTCTTAAGGAATTGCGTAGTCTTCAGGGACATATGCAATCAATTCGGAGATTCATATCCAACCTTGCCATGAGATGTGAACCTTTCAATCATCTACTCAGAAAAGGAGTGAAATTTGAATGGGGACCAGAGTGTCAGCAATCGTTTGAGCGTATCAAGAAATATCTTCTTAATCTGCCCGTTCTAAAGCCACCAGAATTGGGAAAGCTTCTCTTGCTATACGTTTCAGTTAACCAAGCCGCTTGTGGCAGATTCTTGGCACAATATGAAGAAGGCAGTTTGGTTGAACATGCCATTTACTATGTAAGCAAGACTTTCATTGACTACGAGAAGAAATATTCTCAAATAGAGAAGACATGCCTAGCACTGGTATGGATGTGTCAGAAGCTGAGACATTACTTGTTAGCATCAGAAGTCAAGATTCTCTCAAAACTTAATCCTCTCAAGTATATTCTCGAACAACCATTTCTTAGTGGACGGATTGCTAAGTGGCAAGTCCTGTTAATGCAGTATGATCTGGGGTATGTTTCTCAGCAATCTATCAAAGGTCAAGCAATTGCAGACCAATTGGCAGATTTTCCTTTAGCAGAAGATGTTAGAATCGAGGATAGCTTTCCCGATGAGCGGATCTGTAATGTTCAACAATCCCCAGTTTGGAATCTGTTTTTCGACGGATCCAAGAACATGGCCGGCATAGGAGTCGGAATCTTGCTGATCACACCAGAGAAAGAGATGATCCCCTTTTCTCTGAAACTGGATTTTCAGTGTACCCATAATATGGCCGAGTATGAAGCTTTAATACAAGGTATGAGAATTTTGTAAGACTTCAATGTTCAGAGGGTACACGCTTTCGGCGATTCATTGCTCGTCGTCAGCCAAGTCAAAGCTGAATGGCAGGTAAAAGATCAGAAGTTGCTCCCTTACCAAAAGATTGTTTTATCCCTTATCAACAATTTCGATGAATTTCAACTTTTCCATATCAAAAGAGAGTTTAATCAAATAGCTGATGGTTTGGCCAGTCTGGGCTCCATTATGTTTTTCAGAAATGGAGAATCCTGTCGCTCCTTTGAAATCGGTAGACTTGACCAACCTGCCTTCGTTCCGGTAATGCAAGTCAACCAGGCGGAACAGAAAAAGAAGCCTTGGTATCAAGATATCAAAAACTTTATTGAAATTGGTGAGCTTCCACCAGAACTATCAAAGAAGGAGCAAAAAGCAATTCGGCATATGTCTGCCCGTTATTTTATCCTTGCCAATGTTCTTTATCGTCGCGGGTTCAGTGCTGAGTATTCCAAGTGCTTAGACGAAGAAGAAGCTAAAGAAATCATACGAGAAGCGCATGAAGGTATTTGCGGTGGTCATGTCGGCTACCAAACCCTTGTTAAACAAATCATTCGAGCATGATACTATTGGAGAACCATGCAGCAAGACTGCTATCGTTTTGCGAAGAAGTGTGTTCAGTGTCAGATACACGCACCTTCCATTCATGCGCCAGCCACGTACTTGCAATCAGTCGTGTCTCCATGGCCATTTTCTATGTGGGCCTTCGACGTCGTAGGACCCATCTCTCCTTCAGCTTCTAATGGTCATAAATATTTCCTTGCCGCAATAGAGTATTTCACCAAATGGGTTGAAGCCGTCACTCTGCGTACAGTGGAAGGTCGACATGTAGTCTCGTTCATTCATAAGAATATTCTTTGTCGTTTCGGTATACCACACGACATCGTGTCAGATAATGGTACTCATTTCAAGAATAAGAGAATGAAGATCTTTTGTTCAAAATTCAGAATTCATCATCATTTTTCAGCTCCTTATTATCCACAAGGAAATGGTCAGGCAGAAGCAACCAACAAAAGTTTGATTCGCATCTTGGAAAGAACCGTTGAGACGGGTCGTGATTGGCACGAGAAAATTCATGATGCACTTTGGGCATATCGAACTACCATTTGAACCCCAACCAATGCAACTCCTTCAGAACTTGTTTATGGGACTGAGGTGGTGTTACCTCTTCATGTTGAGAAACCCGCCCTTAAGTTCGCATCTCTTTTGGAGCTACCACTCGATCAGTATCAGCAGCAGAGATTGGTACAGTTAGATTTACTCGATGAAAAAAGACTCAAAGCAGCAGAACACGCTCAGTCTTATCGTCAGAGGATAGCAAGGCAATATGCCAAGTCAGTCATCGAAAGGAGATTCCAAGTTAATGACTTGGTCCTTAGATCAACGGCTCATCTCAAGCATCGTCCACGTGGCAAATGGTCACCAAACTGGGAAGGTCCCTACGTGGTGAAAGAAGCGTTGCCCCGTAATTCATATCGTCTCATTAATGCATACGGGGTAGAACTATCCGACCCCATTAATGCTCGACATCTGAAGAAATTCTATACCTAGAAAATCTCTATCCTATCTTTTGTATTCTTCAAAAATTCTCCTCAATAAATGATCAATTATTCTTTGGTCAAAATACCCCTCTTCCCCAGAATATACTGGGGCATTCTTGTTAAAGTTGTCTTTTATCCAAAACAATTTGCGTGCAGGCAGGATCTAATAAATCTCTCATTTTGCACGCATGTGCACTCAGTTGCATCCATTTGCATTTGCACGCATTCATCTACGTCAATTTACGTTGAATTTCCCATTCAGGATAAGGGATAAATCCTGAGACCCCGGCAAGTCGTCCAAGTCACCGCCAATTGATGACCCTTCAAAACCCAGTGCTTGTACTGGTAATCTTTTAAAAACCAGGGCTCGTACTGGTAATCTTTTAAAAACCCAGTGCTCGTACTGTTAATCTTTTAAAAACCCAGTGCTCGTACTGGTAATCTTTAAAACCCAGTGCTCGTACTGGTAATCTTCAAAACCCAGTGCTCGTACTGGTAATCTTTAAAACCCAGTGCTCGTACTGGTAATCTTTAAAACCCAGTGCTCGTATTGGTAATCTTTTAAAAACCCAGTGCTCGTACTGGTAATCTTTTAAAAACCCAGTGCTCGTACTGATAACCTTTTAAAATCCAGTGCTCGTACTGGTAACCTTTTAAAGTCCAGTGCTCGTACTGATATCCTTTAAAAATTCAGTGCTCGTACTGGTAGTCTTTTAAAATTCAGTGCTCGTACTGATAACTTTTTAAAATCCAGTGCTCGTACTGGTAGCCTTTTAAAGTCCAGTGCTCGTACTGGTATCCTTTAAAAAATCCAGTGCTCGTACTGGTAATCTTTTAAAATACAGTGCTCGTATTGGTACTTTGCAAAAGTTCGGTCTTCATACTGGTCGCAACATAACTCTCACATTGAGGTTCAGGCTCAATCTTTAGACCTGCGAACCAAACAATCTGTATCAGACTCTTGGGTCGTTCCATTCTGTTAATCTGACATTCGGGTTGCCGATTTTGTCAAGACCTCTAGTCATTCGTGTTATCAAGCAGTTCTTTGAGTTATCAAAAGCTATCAAAATCAATCGCCAAGTATCTCTCTTGCGAGGGACCCTTTTTCCAGGGAGAGTTCGAGGGAGCTCGTTTCTTTTCGCATGTCTTTATTGTTCGTTCGTTGAACCCCTTTTTCTAGGGAGAGTTTGAAGGGACTCGTGATTCACGAACAGTTTGCAAAATAATCTTTATTGTCACACAAGGAACCCTTTTTCTAGGGAGAGTTTCGACGGAAGCTCGTCCTCCTTGTAACCCTAAATGTCTTTTATTAGGCCACCCCCGTCGTCGAGGACCCTTTTTCCAGGGAGAGTGTGATGGACTCGTTCCTCTATGATATCCTTTCAATCTCTGTTAGCGACCCCCTTTCTATAAAAGAAGCCTAGAAATAGGGAGTTTTGACGAAAACTCTATTTCTCTTTGAAAGTTCATTTTGCAAACACCTCCTCTTCAGGGAAGAGAGGAGTATCTTTTGTTACCCGTTCAGGTAAGGGTTAAGCCTGAGTCTCTCCTTTAGGGAAAGGAGAGGAGAATCTAGCCACGGATGTGTCATATAGATCTCAAATGATTTCCTTCACCAAGGATTCCAAGAATATTTTGCCAATTTGCCATAAAAAAAAATAAATAGTTGTTGATTCCAAAATCTTTATCGCATAAAATTGTACCTCAGAATACCTTCAGTATTACTTCCGAAGTGACAAAGCTTTTGCGGAAAAGGATTCAAAATTCAAAATCTTTTTATTGGCCAACCAAAAGGATGAAGAATAAATCCGCGATATGGCCAACAAAGAAAATTCAATGTTGTTGCAAAGCCAGAAGTGATTGATATTGATCACAGTCAAGGGCATATTTTTAAAGATCATTCTTGGAAAATAAGCGGTCGAAATATCCTGGGTGATACAGAAAAATCCACTCAATCTCCATGTCCCCTCAATCACCTAAGCTGCAATTAAATATCTGCAAAAGGGATCTCTCAACTGTCGTCAAGATGAAGGCGAATTAGACGAGTCGACCCCCGGGGCCAAAGAAGATTTGGATCATCTCCAAGATGACGGAGTTTGTGACGAATCCTTCCAGGGAAAGTCCAGATCACCGTCGAGATGAAGGCGAGTGTGATGGACCTCCCGACAATCCCTAAAAGGTATTTAATTTCTGTTATCATCAAGAGATTCCTAACCAATGAGCCAATAACCGTCAATATAATCCCTGAGAGAAAAGAAGGATCAGAACATCTCTGAGATGAAGGAGTTTGTGACGTACCCTTTCAAAAAAATAAAGAGAGAAAAAGCTAGGACATCTCCAAAATGAAGGATGATGTAATTCCCGAAAAATCCAAGAGAGCTCCAATGCTGTCAAAAAAAGAGTGCAGAAAGATCATCATGAGAAAAGAATCCCAGGATATCAGACTGCCGAATCTATCAAGAATCTTCTTTAATTTTGTGAAATTCTTTTATCAATATCCTTTCGCTAATAGCTCTCGCAATATCAAGAATATATTCTTTTCCGTCTATATCAATGAAATTGATAGTCTCCTTGAAGGAAAGTCAATTGCAAGTAATTTGAATTCGAATCTTGATTCTACGGAGTTAAGCCCAGTCGGAGGTAATACTTCAGGTAGAAAAGAGGGAATATTTTTCATATATATATGTGCTTATCATTCTTGAATTAACTACAATTTTTTATCTTATTGGCAATCTTTTTAAGTTATCCTGACATGAAGTGAGAACTTGATGTTTATTTTGATGTATCCAGGCGTTGTTGTTATCCCTTTTAGGATCGGATGATGGGAGTTGTCCAAGATCCTTCCCTTCTTGTTTTGATCTGAGTGCCTGGGCTCTCAGATTCTTACACTTCCCTGTGCTCCCCACTGTCCCACCATAGACAGTTCCTGTTCAGGTTAAGGGTTAAACCTGAATTTTCCGCAAAAGGTCATCTGTCTTAAAAGCCATTCAGTCTTAGCAATGAGACGTCCAAGATCAATCCCTTTTCAAGCTTTAGAGAACCCCCTTTCTTCCTTTTGCAAACCCCTCTCGGATTTATTGTGCAGAATTCGAAGGTCCCATCATGGTTTCTTCATTTGAGGATTCCGTATATCGTCCCCTTTCAGGTTAAGGGTTAAGCTTGAGCCTCATTTTTCCACGAGGTATCATCCCCTTTCAGGTCAAGGGGTTAAACCTGAGCCTCATTTTGATGAGGTATTTCATTTATCGTCCCCTTTCAGGTTAAGGGTTAAGCCTGAGCTTCGTTCCATACGAGGTATTTCCTGTCCCATCCAGGTTAAGGGCAAAACCTGAATCTCACTTCTTTTCGAAGTAAAATTTTCTCCTTATTCTTCATTTCATATCTATCATCATCATTTGAATAAATTCTTTCATACCCAGTCAGATTCATCTAACTGGGGCATTTTTATAGTCCAAATTTGGTGTGTTTTCTTTGCCACTAAGCTCGGCTTTCAACCGGCTTAGTAGCAAAGAGGGGCATCTGTAAACACCCCAAATTTTCACCCTCATTCAGTACTTCCATTTCATAAGTCATTACAGATCATTGCATATCATTGCATGTATTTTGCATAGCATTACATGTCATTACATAGCATTGCATGTCATCCCATCTCATTTTCGAGATCCAACACTCCTGTTTTCAAAACATTCAATCCAGATTTGAATTTTAAAGCTTTATTTCAAAATCAATTTCAAAACCCGGGTTTTTATTCAATACTCTGTCATTTTCCAACCCCAGGACTTTATATTTCGAAATATTTTCTCAAGGAAACAATCTGTATTCATTTCAAATTCAAATTTTAATCGATTTCAATTCACAGATGAGACCCATTGAGGTGGTGTCGCTTCTGAATTCCTCTATTCATCAAATTTCTCAAATTTTTGAAAGTTTCAGTCTGATTAGGACTCTGTCTCAGAGTCCTAATCCAGTCAGGAGTCTGTTTTTAAGTCTGTTTTACTTCCATTTTTAGTCTTTTTCGATTATTTTCAAAATTTAGGTCATTTTACAGAGTCCAGTTAGTTCAGGACTCTATTTTAGAGTTCGGTCAAGTTAGGAGTCTAACCCTGACTGTGTTTTCTGACTTATTTCATCATTTCTTGATAAAATCTTTTGAAAATTCTTTTATTTGGCTTTTAAAATCTAAAATCTCAGAGTCCTAAGAGTTCAGGATTCTAACCCGGAGTTCCAGTTCGCTTGAGACCCTATTTTCAAAGATCTTGAATTTCAAATACTGATTTTAACCCCTTTTCAAAGCCATTTTCAGTGTTTATTTCAAAAATGTTCAAAATTCGATGTGGGCCCACTCAGTTGGCACCATATCCAGAGGAATTCTAACTCAGTTAGGACCTTATGCCATTTCGAAAATCCTAATTTTAAGTTTACTTTTGAAAATCTTTTGAAAACTCCTTCAATTTCAAGTTTTAAAATCGCTTTTTGAAAAACTCAAGTAGGGCCCACTCGGGGTGGCGCCATATTCGAGTAAGTCAGGGCTAGACTAGGGTTAGTTGATGTCTTGGTTAGTGTTAGAGGTTTAGAAGAGTCAAAACCATTTTGAAAAACTCATTTTGAAAGTTAGTTTTTAAAACTAGTGTTTTTAAAGGTTTTTTAAGGTGTTTTAAAAAGCCAAATGTAGAAAATGCCAAGTGGCATTACATTTGGGGATTTTTTAGGAAAGTCTAGGGGTTAATTAGGCATTAGTTTAGATAATTTAGGCTAGGGGTAGTTAGGTCTTTCCACCCAAAAATCGCCCCCCCTTAGAAGAGTCCATTTTTTTTAAAACATTTGATTTTTAACCTAAAATTTTTTTATAAATAGAAGGCCATAGGGGGTCGATTTTCCCCATCTCTCTCTTATTGGATTCTTGGAGCTTCTCTCTTTTCTCCAGCCCTTCCTCCATTGCTGCAACTCCAAGGTATGAACTTTTCACTTTTCTTATTTTATTTAATGCTTTTTAATGCTTTAAACCTAGATTTAGGCTTGGACACCCTTCCTTATGGAAGATCAACCATGGTTTCACCTCAAGAACCATCAAGAACCAGCAAGAACGGTCCAAGAAGGTGATCTAACCCTGTTTTGGATGATTTACAGGGATTTTAATCCCTTAGAATTGATTTTAACATGATTCTTTGCATTATTAACCAATAAAATATATGATTTACCCTTTTTAATGGGTTAAATCTATGTTTTAAAGGTGATATCAAATTCCAGCCATTGATTTCCTGTTTTTAATTTATTTTTATGGTTTATTCATGTTTGTTTTACATTCTATAGCATAGAAACAAGTTTTATTTACTGTTTTATAGTTTATTTTATTTATTTACATTAGTTAATGCATGGTTTTTCAAGTTTCTTAAATTTCTGTGTGTTCTAGGTTTAGAACAGTAAAGATGATGTTATTTCGGATTAAAGCACTCATTGTTTATTTCTGATTTTTTTATATGTGATGCATGCATAAGTTATTGAGTTACTGTAGAAAAATCAGAGGTTTTGGATCTCGGGAACCCTGTCAAAAAAATCAGACATCAAATCGGGTTTTTAAAGCTTTAAAATCGTGGTTAAAATCAAGAAGGTAACTTGCTGTGATGATATTTCTCTCATCTTATATCCGATTTTAGATCTGTAAAGTGCTATGGATTCACATTGAGTAGATCTGTCTGCTGTGAAAGTTTCAGATTTTTTGATCACTGTTTAGTATTTTTACCTATTTAGAGAATCGGTTTTTAAATTTAAAACTCGTTAGGGTTTACCAAAACCCTAATCAGACTTGTGTTAGTCATAAATCCCAAACCACAGATCCGATTTTAGATATGTAAAAAGTGAGTATTGTTATTTTTCTGTCTACTGTTCACCACTAAAATGTCAGAGATTTTTGTTTAGAATTGCTATTTATGTTTGTATTTTCAATCTGGAATAGCTGTTTTAATCCCTGTTAAGAGTGATATATTTTAGCTCAGATTGCCGGAAGGGTTTCTCCCTAACCGGAGATGATTTTTCCGATTTGTAAATTGTGAAATCTCTGTTTTTATTTCTAGTTAGTCTCTGTAAAATTTCATAAATTTCCATGGAGATTTGACCCCTGGTTCAGGTCTTGGACTGATACTGGTTGGTGAATTAGGTCAAAAATAGCATATTTTTAGGGTTTAATGCAATTTTTGGATTAATTTAATGTCAAAAAAATTTATTTTTATAATTACAATTCGATATTAAGGTTATAACAAGTGCAGGTACCAATATTTATGGATTTTGGAATCCATTTGATGGCTGAATTGAGCAAATTGCAAAATCGGGTTCCTGAAAGATCCAAAAACACTGCTAAAATCACAGTTTTTGTGATATTGTTGGATTTTCGTGTATAGGCATATATTTTTAGGGTTTAATCATGTTCATAATCATATTAGGATGCTTTAGGTTTAATTTTGTGCTCATTTGATTTCATTTAGTGCATAAAACCTAAATTTTTACCAAAATATCTTTCTAAAAACCCTGATTTCAAGGCCATAGTCTTGCTATCGGGGGCAATTTGGTCATTTGACCTAAATTTCGAAATCCCTAACCCTAATTTTCATATTTTTAAGCATGTCACATCATATTTAGCTTAGTTTATTACATTCAAATTTCAAAACTTGCATTTTATCAAAATATCTTTCTAAAAACCCTAATTTCAAGGCCATAGTCTTGTTATTAGGGGTATTTTGGTCATTTGGACCCCAATTTCGAAATTTCATATTTTATCTTCCTTATTTATTCAATTTTATTTCATACTTTATCATTTTGATTTAAGGGAACCATGGCAAAAAGGCTTATATCTAGCAAAATCCAACAATTTCCTGATATTGTTGGATAAATCTAGAAAAGCCAACATATTTTCATTAACAAAGTTTTCTAGTTTTGCAGGTACATTGAAGACTTTATTTTCCATGTATTTAAATTTCAATAGTGATGTAATTTGTAATTAAACTTTGGAATAAGAAATTATATTTCCTGCTTAGCTTAGGTTGCATTGCATATAGCTTATTTTTATAATTTTAATATGTGATGGATGATGATTCATGCATATTTTTGCAAATTCACCATGGTCTACACGAATGGCACATGCACTAGCTTCTATGAAGTTTATAAACTTGGTGGAATTTGTATTTATGGTCATAGTCAGAATATGAATGATACTTAGATTTATGATCTTCACATTAGCCACATTCAGGCTACACTCTTAGGCTAACTTCAAAATGCACTGCATTTCTCAAAATACAAAAAGTATTTCTCAAATCCTCAAATCCATATTCATTCATTTCATGCATTTGTCAATTCCATTTCAAAATCTCAATTCAAAGAAGTTCATTTTCTCAAAATCTCCTAAGTCTTATAGCAAAATCGATTTTCCCAAAGACATTGAATTTCAAAGGATATTTCAAGTATTTCCCAAGTTCCAAATTCAAATTTTCTAAGTTAGAATTTCAATTTCCAAGTTTGAATTCATAGAAACCAAGTCTCTCAGAATCGATTTTCACCAAATGTCAAGAATTTCTCAAAATCGATTTTTATTTCTTTCAGAAGTATATTTGAAATCCCAATTCATGATTTTCCAAGATTTACATTTTATATTTCAATCATTCAAAGCAAATATCATGTTTTCAAATGTGCATTTTTCTGAAAATTCATAGCACATGCCTGATTCTATGTGCATTTAGAAATTAGAATATGATTTAGACAAGTTGAATAGAGTAGAGCATAAGATTGATCCTTGGTTCAATTACCCTTGTTAAAGGTGGCAGGAACGGTTGAACCTCGTACCGACAGGCGAGTCCCATTCTATGGAATTTTCCCGCATTTTAAAAACGGAGGTGAGTTATTTTCAAAAACTTTTTCAAAGGTCAGTTTGATTTGCAAAAGTTAAAAATTTTGCGATGATAACACCAGGTCCAGATCAAGCTTATGAAGAATCAGAGATGCAGAGACCAGGATCGAGCACTAAAACTATGTACCGGAATTTGCTTGGATCTTTTCAGCTTTAGGATCTAACAAAACACGCAAAATGGAAACGGATTGGATCCACCAAGGTTCATTATATGCTCACTGGATCCACTCAAACAAACCTGGGTCACACCACTGGAACCAGTTGGATCAACATCAGATGGATCATGGATCTGGCTCAGGTCAGATCATGTTGGAGCTCTGATCAACTTCCAATCCAAGCTGCGGTTCCCATCAGTTCATCTGACAATTTTCCTTTCATCCCAATTGCTTTTCCGATTCATTTTTTCAGTTAGGCTTGCATATGAATTGGAGTGGGGATCAGGTCAAGGGTACCCCTGACGGTTGGCCCGGATTCATCTAACCACCAAATCTACATTGCTTACTTTGTAGATGGGCTACAAAAAAAATCATAGTCGTCCAAGTTTTAGATCAGTGGAATCTAAAGCATTTAAAATGGACGGTTGATAGCAAAGCAATAGAGCCATGGTGGTTGGATGCTGTTTATCTCTTGGGTGGACAGTATCCGGGTGACCCGGGTACCCGTGACCTGATCCGCGCTTCAAATGAATTGGTTCAAGATAAGACTAATTTAATAAAGTCGTCACGTGAAGTTCAAACCAACTCCAACACACCTTCGTTACCAGTTTTGAAAAAATATATTTGAACTAGTTTCTTGCCTAATATGAATCTGATAGCTCATGCACCAGATTACATATTTTTTTAATATTTATATAAGATATTAAAGAGATCTAAAGTTCAATGGTCTATACTGCACCGACACTTTCCGATTAAAAAAAGAAAAAACATACGGCACAACACTACCTGATTAAAAAAATGAAAAATAATGGTAGTGTTTGACAAAAATGATGTGATTTTTGAAAAATCTTATTATTTTTAAAAATTCATCTGATATCCAAAGCCACAAATATTTAGTATTAAAATAACCATTTTAACCTTCACATAGGTGAATTTCCTCAAGATATGCAAATTTTCTCTTGAATATGTGTTTAAGTATTGCATTCAAGATATCCGACAGACTTTACCACTAATTTTTTACCTAAAAAATAAAGAATTTTAGAATAATATAAAAAATAACAAAGAAACTACACAAAAATACATTTTCAATGACACATGATTTATCGGAAAAATGATAATCAAACGCTCAGATACAACCTCGACAACATTCCTAAAATAGAAGATGAATAGGTTCGGTTGTACCAATTTTGATTGTTCTATGTTATTTTTTGCTCTTGCGCTAGAAATATTAAAAAATAATAAAAAAGACAGACAAATCAAGATGTTAGCTTTTCAACGCTATCAAAATACCTTGATCTTTTCCTATTTTGAAACTAAAAAATGAGAACATTTGAGGAGTCTTCGATTATGACTCAAAACAAGAAAGTTATAAACTTATGCCTCAGTTATCCAACGACTATAAAAATACAAGTTTGTAACATAGAATAAGAGAGATACAGATCTAAGAATAGAAATTATTTTGTATAAAATACGTGAATATACAAATTTTCTCATAAATATGCAAACTTCCTCAAATATATGTAAATTTTCAAATAAATATATGAATTTTCTACCAAAGTTTCTCCTAAACATGTTAATTTTTTTCCTATATATGCTTATGTGATTTTTCTTCTAAAAATAAAATTTTTCTCCTAAATATGTAATTTTTATCTCAAATATGCAATTTTCTCCTAAATATTTTAAAGAAAAATCATAGATTTAGGAGAAAACCTGCTTATTTGGGAGAAAATTACACATTTAAGAAAAAAATCATATATTTCAGAGAAAAACAACATATTTAGGATAAAATTCATATATTTAGAAAAAATGACATATTTAGGAGAAAATTTGCATTAAGTGAAAAAAATTGCATATTTGAGAATAAATTTACATGTTTTTGGGAGAAAATTCATATATTTAAGAAGACATTTTGATATTTGGGAGGAAATTCACATATTTAGAAGAAAGTTTGCATATTTAAGAACAAATTCACATATTTTATGCAGGACAAGAAACTATTATCAGATGTATATCTCTCTAATTTGTCATCGAAAACATGAGACATAGGCACGTAACTTTTCTATTTTAAGTCAGAAAAGAAAACACCTTTAGGGATCTCGTTTTTGAGTTACAAACCCATAAAAGAAACATGTTATGCATACTAAACTAATCAAATATTATATCTTTCAAAAGATGTTTCTCCCCTATTGCTTATCAAATCAAGGTGATTTTAGTGGCATTGAAAAGCTAACACCTTGTTGTGTCTCTGTCTTTTTATTTATTTATTTTGAATTTTCGATGCAAGTAGACAAAAAATAATATAGAATAATCGAGATTAGCATAACTTTACATGTTCATCTCCTGTTTTAGGAATGTTGTTAGGGTATCTCAGTATTTGTTCATCGTTTTCCAATAAATCAAATGTCGTTGAAAATATATTTCTATCTAGTTTTTTTTTTGAAATCCTTCATTTCTTAGGTAAAAAAAAATAGTGGCAAAAGTCTGTCAAAGATCTTGAATACAATACTTTGGTACATATTGAGAGAAAATTAGCAAATCTAGAAGAAATTTGCCCATGTGATGGTTAAAATGGTCATTTTAATGTTAAACATTTGCAATTTAGATATCAATGAATTTTTTAAAATTACAAGTTTTTTTTTAAGAAACACCTCATTTTTGTCATACAATTCCAATTAAAAAAACAACTTTTTGTCAAATTAATTGGATCCAAATCATGCTCTTTGTGGGCAAAGAATGATAATCACCTCTAGAGTGTGAGATTATGCAAAAGCACCAACAACTATACCTTTTTTAATTGTTGACAACTCTCTCTCTCTCTCTCTCTCTCTATATATATATATATATATATATATATATAGAGAGAGAGAGAGAGAGAGAGAGAGAGAGAAGGGTAGGTGTAAACTGTGAGCATCCTAGACATGCATGATTTGAGTGCTGTTTATAGGTGAAAGATGTTTGCCGACAATCTGACCTGACCATATGATTGTGTCTAGCATGGTCCATTTGCTAGGAACTGGCCTTTGGTTCATATTCTTCAAAAAATTAATATTCTAATATTTTAAATTTTAGAAAAAATAGACTGTTGATTCTTCAATTCTTAAAATCCCTTGTTTATGTGTTTTTTTTACGGAGCATGGAGCAACCACACTCAGAATAAGAGACCTGGTCGTGCTGGACTATGCCTGCCAACCTACGTCCTTTTGCAATGGTTCATGTGATTTGAACCTAGACTGCCCATCTAGTGGTAAAATCAGATTATTCAAAAGCCGATCTCCACTAATTTAACCATGTAGAACATATTTGTACATTTAGGGAGCGTTTGAAAGCGAGAAAAACTTTTATAGAAAAAGAAAAAAAATCTATGAGAAGTTTTGATATGATAAGTTTTTCAAAAGAAATTTTTTTGCATGTTTGCGTAGCATAAGAAAAATAGGCTGGAAATGAAAGAGAATTCTTCGCTTGTTTGTTTGTGCATGAAAAAAATTTACGATCTCTGGTTGCAAACAAAAGAGAAAGGGCAAGAGATACAACCTTCCTGTTACAAACGAAAGAGGGGCGAGAGATGGGGTGCTCAAAAAAAGTCTGATAGGAAAGACTCCTCACCCCCACTGGAGGAGTCTTTTCTATCAAAATGTGAATCTTTTTCAGTGTGTTTCATATAAACATTTTACTCATTTGTAGAGGTCTACATCTTTCTAGCTTCCAAACGTGGCCTTAAAGTTCAAAAATATGGAAAAAAATTATGAAAATGTGCATGCAGAGAGAGAGAGAGAGAGAGAGAGAGAGAGAGAGAGAGAGAGTACTGTAATGTGAAACCACAATACTATAAGGTGGCACACACTCTTGTTTGCATTGCTCGAGCCATCTAAATGTTAGGTCTCTATAGTCATACAGATGTGTTTAGCATGATTTAACGGGTATATTAGCTGGTTTAATCATCATCGACATTTCAGAAGATTTAAATATTAAGAAGGTGAAAAATCAACTGCTTGCGAATGATGAAGATAAGCATGGCTTAAAAATGGTTCAAAACATCATGTTCAAATAAACTTCAACAGATTAAAGTAGTTAATAAGATATCTCAAACTTGATCAAGAGGTTAGTTTTATTTCTGATCAGCTGTATATAAATTTAAAGTGAAACCATAAGTTATGCTAGTTCTATATGTGTGTGTGTGTGTGTGCACGCGCCCACACATGCTAATGCACACTGAGGCCAACAACTGTGCAATTTAATGACTCCTAGTTGTTTGTATCATGATCTGTTGGCTATGGATCACACCTTTGATCATGTTTTAGAAAGTAAAATCATAATTTTATAGTAGTAAAATTTTGGTATATTGTGAGCCATTGACACAGCCTCTCAAATTACAAACACACAATCTAATCACATCTCTAGGATTTCTTTGTGCATCCAATCATTTACTTGAACAGTTCATGGCGGTTGCTCAGGGGCGCACACGCCCATGTTGGTCTCCTTCCAAAAAAGGGAGCTCGGTTCCTTCATCTAGTCAAACTTTATTTACTCCAAAAAAGATTAAAATCAATTGTAAGGTGATAACATCTAAAGAAATAATAGAACAATGAAACTAATCTCCCTTCAGAGAATTGATTTATGTGCCGGATTGTAAAAATCACAATAACATTTCAGAAAACATAGAGACAGGAGATGGATGTGAGAAGAGTTGATAGCAACACCGATACAAGGTTAACACCGTTGTTGTCAAGAATCTTCACACCTGCTATCCTCTTCACCGTAGGACCAGGCTTTCCAACGACCTATACAGCATAAAAAATGAAAGATCAAACTAAGTTGTAGAAGTAAATAGTAATTATGATGAAGATGACTATGATGATACATGCAAATGCTGGGAAATAAAATGGTGATTAGTGTGAAAGATAGTGTTAGTGTGCGGTTCATACGGGTCTTTCCCTCTTTCCATTTACTCTTTCTGTTGGACAGCTCAAGTCCAAGTATATCAAAATTTAGATACTCCATTAAACATGATTTCTATGAATCAGACTCTATATATGAAGTTTGTAGTATAGTATGTACTAGATTGTATTCATAAAACCCCATTTGGTTTACATAAGCTCAAGTTCAGCACATTTTTAAGTAGTGAGATAGATACGTTTTCCAGAAATTGGCTCAATATGGCTTGTTGGGAAAAAGTTTAAAGACATACACATCCTGTGTATGAGTAGGCTGCCAACAAGTCAACTATAACCTAAGCCCAAACCAAAATGCCCGGGACTATGCATTGGAATGAGGATTGGGAAACCCCTATCAACCTTTGCACTTCAAGGTGCTATACTAGTTTTATAACCAAACTATGATCACAACCATCTGGTTCAGCAGTAGTGGATCACTTATGACTGAATCTGACTTGATCACACCCATTCACAGGCCTATGCATGAGAACTGGACATATGCATAATATTACTGAAAAAGGGGTCATAGATAATTCCAGTTATACTTTTACCAAAATTTGTGTTTTTCATAGGTATATATATGATTAGTTCAATAACAGCAGCAAATTGACTAAACCCAAGTGCCACAAGATGGCTTTGCTCTCAAGTCTTAACTCCAGTTTGTCTGGAGTAATGCAACCAATTTTGGCCCTTTGATCAATGAAAGGAAATTGAAAATCTAATCTGGACAATATTGACCCAAAGAGACAGATCATCACCTAGTGTTCTAACATTGAACACAAACTGAAGCATCCCAAACATTTTGATTATACTGACGTTATGGACAGTAATGTCGCACATTAAAGATGGCAAATGAACTGAACCTTTCACAACTCAGCATGCTACTGTTAAAATATATATATATATATATATATATATATATATATATATATATGTGTGTGTGTGTGTGTGTGTGTGTGTGTGTGTGTTTTATTCCATTGTAATAGGTAATACCCTCTAGGGGTATTTTGGTAATTCTGCACATGTAATAGGTCCTGCCCATTAGAGGCAGAACTGACTTTTCATTTTTCTTTATTTATATTTTATTTTCTGTCCTTTGGAGTCTTGTAAAGGGCAGTATGGTCCTTGGGACCATATAGCTGTTGGGAATCCGATTCCCAACAGCTATATGGATCTTTCAGGGACCTCTTGTCCCATTATATGTCATGCATTCCCCAATGCATATTCTAATAGAATTGGTACCTCACTATGATCCAAACTATACACAAAGAAGAAGAGAAGACAGAGGATTAGAGGCTGCTCCTCCTTCTATTTCACGATTCCCAATGAGGGAACATGAACCTGTCCATGGCAATATATAGAGAATAATACAAGTGGGTTTGAAAACCCAACATAAAGGAAACCCAATACAATAAAGAAACCCAATACAATACCGAACCCAACACAATAAGGAAACCAAATGTAACGTCTGTTGTATTGGATCTGGGTTTGGATCACCAGATCCAAACTCAGACCCAATATCGTTATCTCTTAATAGCCGCCCTTATACATGGTAAGCACCATGGACAACTTGGACTTCAAATACCAAAACCTTCATTTCGTCAAACTCTTGGTGAAGAAATCTACAATCTGATTCTTTGTGAAAGATTTCCACCGCAGCCCTATTCTGCAGAAAATAAGAGAAGAGAAGAGAGAGAGACTTGCAGGAAAAAGGGAGGAGGCTGCACACATTAACCCCTCTCAACCCTAACATGATTACTTATATAACATGATTTACAATATGTGAATATTACAGAATGCCACTGATTAATGAAAAGAATATAGCACATGCTGAAAACCAATATAAGTGAGCAGTTTGGATCTATCAGACGTTTGGATCTGGACCCAAACGTTCCCATACTCGATGCACGACCTCTTATCACCCTCCCTCAAGTTGTACATGGTCCTGGACCATGAACAACTTGCTCTTGAGAAACCAAAACTGATGTTTCGTTAATCCTTTAGTGAGAAGATCTGCAACTTGTTCTTTTGTACAAACATACAGTGGTTGGATTTCCTTAGTCTCCACCTTTTGTCTGATAAAATGTTGGTCTATCTCAATATGTTTTGTGCGACTGTGATGAATAGGATTAAAAGCAATGTTAATGGCACTTTGATTATCCACCATTAACACTGAATCATTGACCCTTTCTCCAAGATCCTCAAGCAGATGTCTAATCCAAGTCACTTCGGCAATACCGGCTGCCACAGATCGATACTCAGCTTCCGTGCTAGATCGTGCCACAACTTTCTGTTTGTGACTACTCCATGACACAAGATTTTGCCCAATGAATATGCAGTAACCAGATGTAGACCTCCTCTCATCAGGGCCTCCCGCCCAATCTGCATTTGTATAAGTAATAAGTGTATGCCCTGTCCTACCTCCCTCACTCTTACGATAGACAAGACCATTCCCACTGTTCCCTTCAGATAACATAATATCCTTTTACTGCATCCATATGAGTCTCTCTTGGATCATGCATAAACTGAGAGACCTGATTAACAACATAAACAATATCAGGCCTAGTAAACGTAAGATACTGTAAAGCCCCAACAATACTTCGGTATCTAGTGGGATCGATGCATAACTCTCCATCATCTGCACTTAATCGCTGGATTAAAACACTAGGAGTCCCAACAGGTTTACAATTCGTCATACTTGTTTTATTCAACAAATTAAGAGTGTATTTCTGTTGCAGCAGAATAAGAGAGTCGGTCTGCCTGTCAACCTCTACCCCAAGAAAATATCGAAGGACTCCAAGATCCTTCATTTTAAAAAAAATCATTAGAAGAGTCTTCACTTCCTCTATATGTTTCTCTGAACTCCTAGTGATGACAATATCATCAACATATATGAGCAATAAAGTGATTACATTTTCACTTTTGAAAATAATGAGGGAGTAATCTAGGGCACACCTACAAAATCCACATTCTTGGATTTTGAGAGAAAAACTGTCAAACCACGATCTCGAGGCCTGTTTGAGACCATAGAGAGATTTCTGCAATTTACAAACCCATAGCCGAGGATCTCTTTCTACATATCCATGAGGTTGTTCCATGTATACTTCTTCCTTTAGGTCACCATGAAGGAATGCGTTTTTAACATCCATTACTTAATTTCCACCCATGTTCTACAACCAAAGATATTACTACTCGAATAGTGCCCATTTTAACCACAGGACTGAATGTCTTATCGCAGTCCTCACCAAACTGTTGTGTAAATCCTCAGGCCACGAGTCTCGCCTTATAACGCTCAATGCTCCCATTGGGTTTATATTTTATTTTATAAACCCACTTGGAGCCTACTACATTCTTTCCTTGAAGCCTAGGAACAATTTTCCAAGTTTGACATTCACGTAGGGCATCCATTTCTTCATTCATTGCCTTTATCCATTTTCAGGATTGAGATGCTTGCTCAAAGAAAACAGGCTCATCTTGCTTTGCAGCTTGAGTCATGAAAAGTTTAAAATCCAAAGAGAAGTTTTCGTAGCTTACCCATCTATGTATGGGATGTCGTGTCCTCCCAGATCTCCTATTCTATTGATGTTCTTGACTCCTATTATTAACACTTTCAAAACTCCTACTCCCTTCTCGCCGAGTGTATAAAAATTCTAAAAAACGATGAGGCATCGCGTCATCCTTTCCCTCTGCATTAGATTGCAAATCTTTTATATCATCCGAAGGACAAGATAATGAAATGTTGATCTCATTTCCATAAGTGTTCTCTGCGAATAATTCAGCACTCATCCATGGGTCATACACTTCAACTAACTGTGAAGGTTCTACAAACGTACCAAAATTTTTCTCATCAAACACAACGCTTCTAGAGATTTTGATTTGTCGGGCTGCAGGATCATAACACCTAAACCCCTTATACTCATCTGCATATCCAACAAATTTGCACTAAACAGCTTTGTCATGAAATTTATTCCTCAATGAAGCATTAATATGGATATAACATATACTTCCAAACACCCATAGTTCACTGTAATCAGGATGACGCCCAAACAAAGTGTAATATGGAGATTTGAACTCCAAGAGTGACATGGGTAAACGATTTATTATGTGAACAGTTGTATGAAAAGCTTCTGTCCACAATGATGTGAGCACATTACTATCATGCATCATGCTCATGGTTATTTCAACAATATGTTGATGTTTACGTTTGGCAACTCCATTCTACTGAGGAGTGTAGGGGCAGGAAACTTGCTGAGTTATTCCATTATCTCATAGAAAAGCAATAAAGTCATCTGAAGAATATCCCCCCCCCCACCATCACATTGGAAGCGCTTAACTTTAGACGAGAATTGTGTTTGAATCATTGCATGAAATTCTCGAAATAATTGGAACACTTGTGATTTATGCCTCATGAAGTAAATCCAAGTATATCGAGAGTAGGAATCAATAAACAGGACATAATATCGAGAACCGGATAAAGAATCAATGGGAGTTGGTCCCCATACATCAGAACATATAAGCTCAAAAGGTTCAGAAGCCATTTTATTCAGAACATTGAAAAGAAGCACATGACTTTTGCAAAGTTCACAACTTGGACACTTCTTGACATTCAAAACAGTAGACAAACTAGACACTGGAATAAGACCCTGTGACACACGCTTTTCAATAAAAACACGACTACAATGACCCAACCGACCATGCCATAAATCTGGCTTATTACATCGAAGAGAATTATCAACATTTGACTGAAGACAAGAACTATGAACTGATGACCAAGAAGATGAAGGATGACTTGGCTCCAAGGCTAACTCCAATGAAGATGATGAAGGATTGGCAAGAGGCTCCTTGAAGACATACATGTTTCCTTGTCGCTCCCCCTTAGCGAACGTCCTCTTCGTTTGAAGATCCTTGACATACACAAAGGAGGGAGTGAATTCGATAGAAGAATTTGTATTGTCAACAAGTTTAGAAACTGAAATAATATTCTTTTTAATATTTGGAGCAAGGACAACATTAGACAAGGACAAAGAAGATGACATAGGAATGTGTGCACTACCAATATGAGTAATGGGGTGAGTTTTTCCATCACCATTGACTATACTCCCTCTACCGAAATAAGGTGATAGACCAGACAGTTTACCTACATTTCTCGTCACGTGGGTGGCTTCCCCTGAATCAACATACCATTATCCTTCTTCGTTTTGCTTGATCGTCATGTTTGACAGTGCAGTCATTAGCAATTGTTGTATATTATCTGGTGAGGCCCTTTGGCTCTACCCTATTTGTCTATTCTCTGCTTTGTTTCCTTTATCCTTGTTTTGAGGATCGAACTCCTTTATCCTTGTTTTGGGGATTGAACCAACAGTTTACTTTTATGTGACCCTTTTTGTTGCACTGGAAACAGGTAAGAACTCTCTTCTGACCCCTTGACTGAAACCCTCCTAGAGTACTAGGTGTAGGAAGAATACCACACCCCCCTTGTCCAAACCGACCACGCCCTCTTCCTCCTTGATATCCTGCATTTCCACATCCATGTCCAGGTAATGTGTCCATAGCCAACACATTATGTGAATTCCCACCTTGGTCACCACTGCTTGTCAAGTGTTGCTTCATACTCATCTCATGTTGCAATAGCTTGGCTTGTAGCTCTCCAAAAGTGGGCAACACAGGTAAGACCTCAAGAGTTGTAGTGAAGGCGTAATACTCTAGTCCAAGTCCACTAAGAGTTTGTTGAACCTTTTCTTTATCTGAAATCACACTTTCAACTATTCCCAATTGATCTGAGATGGTCTTAACACGATTGAGATACTCCATAATTGACATCGAGCCCTTACTTACATTCTGAAATTCCTTCTTCAAGTAAAGAACCCGAGCCTCTGATATTTGAGAATATGTCTCTGCAAGCGTTGCCCATAATTGTTCTGCTGTGAGGCCATCCTTGATGGAGATTAACACTTCTTGAGAAAGAGTGGAGGTGATATAAGCAACCACACACTGATCCTGTTTCATCCATGTAGTATATTCTGGATTGCGAATCTGCTTAGAAGAAATTGTCTCTCCTTTCTCATTCTTAATTTCCTGCAAAATAAACTGTAGTGGGGCCAATGTAGAACCATCTAGATGCCCAAAGAGATCTTGGCTCCTTATGAAAGGAGTGATTTGTCGTTTCCAAGTCAGGTAATTAGAATGGTTAAGATTTTCAGAAATGAGATGGGGAAGAAAGCTCGAGGACATACCATTTTGAGTAAAAGAGGAATCCATTAAAGATTGAAAGGACAAATATTCAACCAGCAACACAAAGTGAATGAGCTGTTCAAACAATTTGTAAACCTATGCCCGTCAACAAATTTTTTTTTTACAGTCTCAGTAGTAAAATGAACAGATCGTCTGGTCGATGTTTAAACAGGAGGCACGAAGAACACCAATATACGTGATCTTACGTTGTTGGTTGAAAAGGCACAAAAAACTGGTTTTGAGAAAACAGTTAAGAAGACAGAAGACAGTAGAAAAGAAGTTTTGTTGATTCAACCTGCTAGCAAATAGAATGCAATAGGAATAGGAGAATAAATCAAATATCCACGGTAGAAATATAAGCAAACAAAAAATTCATAGAATAAAGAGAGTATCAGATCAGAGAATAAATCAGATGTCCACAACAAAAAAAGGGTTGAATGATTTGACGTCAAGCCCAAAACAGAAATCGATTAGATTTGACGTCAAACAAAGGCAAATCTTAATGACAGCACAGGAATATTAGGTTTTGAGAAGAAAACAAAAACTAATTTAAGATAAGAGCAGGAAGAAGCTGAGGTGATGAGAGAAAGAAACAATAGGAATAGAAGGAGAATGAAGAGAAACAAGCACCCACCATTGGATTGACTGAATAAGATCTCTTTGGGCATACCTTCAGGCAAGACAGCCGAACCTTGCTCTGATACCATGAAAGATTTCCACCGCAGCCCTATTCTGCAGAAAATAAGAGGAGAAGAGAGAGAGACTTGCAGGAAAAAGAGAGGAGGCTGCACACGTTAACCCCTCTCAACCCTAACATGATTACTTATATAACATGATTTACAATATGTGAATATTACATAATGCCACTGATTAATGAAAAGAATATAGCACATGTTGAAAACCAATATAAGTGAGCAGTTTGGATCTATCAGACGCTTGGATCTGGACCCAAACGCTCCTGTAGAAGATGGGCTGAACCCTAGAAATAGAGAAGAGAGAGAGAGAAGAGAGAGAGAGAGAAGAGAGAAAGAGAGAGAGACGGCTGCAAAGAAAACCTCAGAACTCATATTTCGATTAGGGCCTCTCTCTATGTTAAATAGAGAGAGGCTTAAAGACTTAATTACAATACTGCCCCATTATAAAGAACTAAATTAAAAAAGCACCTTAATGAAAGATAACTCTACTTAAAACCACCTATTCTCAACACTCCCCCTCAAGCTGGAGCATAGATATCGATCATGCTCAGCTTGTCACAACATTTTGAAAAATTTGGTCTGGCAAGAGGTTTTGTGAACATATCTGCAACTTGGTCTTCCGACTTTAGATATTGGGTAGTGATATGACCCGCTTGAACCATATCCCTTACATAGTGGCAATCAACCTCAATGTGCTTTGTTCTCTCATGAAATACAGGATTGTTCGCTATATATGTTGCAGCTTCGTTATCGCACATCATGGTCATGGGAGAAGAAACCTTCACCTGGAGATCAAGAAGCACAGTACGAATCCACATCAATTCAGCAGCTGTTTGGGCCATAGCCCGATATTCTGATTCTGCACTAGACCTCGAAACCACATTTTGCTTCTTACTTCTCCAAGAGATTAAGTTGTCTCCCAGGAACACACAAAATCCTGTGGTAGATTTTCTATCTACTACAGATCCTGCATAGTCAGCATCAGAATAGGCCACTATATCCAGAGGTCCACCTTTCTTGAACAATAACCCCTTTCCAGGAGAAGATTTTAGATATCTGAGAATCATAATAGCTGCATTCCAGTGTACCTCAGTAGGTTTGTCCATAAACTGACTGACTTTACTCACTGCTAAAGCAATATCTGGCCTGGTCACAGTTACATACAGTAGTTTCCCAACTAGGGAGCGATAGCTTTTGCTATCAACCAGGTTTGACCATTCTTCAACCAACTGAACTTTATGGTCCATGGGAATATTTGCTGGTTTAGCTCCCAACATTCCTGTTTCCTTTAATAAGTCAAGAACATACTTTCGTTGAGACAAAACCATCCCTTCACGGCTCCTGGCAACTTCTATACCCAGAAAATACCTGAGTGAACCAAGGTCTTTTGTAACAAAGTGTTTGTGAAGATGAGCCTTTGTGGCTTCAATAGCTTTCACATCATCACCTGTAAGAATGATGTCATCCACATATACCACCATAACAACTATGCCAGAGCTAGTTTTCTTTATGAATAGTATATGATCTGTTGCTGACCTATTAAAGCCAAAACCTAACATTACTTCAAACAACTTCTGAAACCATGCACGAGGACTTTGTTTCAAGCCATAAATTGCCTTTTTCAATCTACACACCTTCTGACACTCCCCCTCAACCTCGAATCCTGGAGGTTGTTGCATGTAAACAGTTTCAGATAGGTCCCCATATAGAAATGCATTTTTCACATCTAATTGAGACATGCTCCAACCATGCTGCACAGCTACTGAGAGAACAAGGCGAATGGTACCCATTCGTGCAACAGGAGAAAAGGTTTCAAAGAAATCAATACCATATGTCTGAGTATACCCTTTTGCTACTAATCTGGCCTTGTACCGTTCAATGGAACCATCAGATTTGTACTTTATCGCATATACCCATTTGCATCCAACAATGTCAGCATCTGCAGGGGAATCAACTAGGTCCCAAGTATGCTGAGATAGTAATGCATCCATTTCTTCTTGCATAGCCCTCTTCCAGTGAGTATGAATCTCGGCCTGCTGATAGTTCCGAGGAATAACTTCAGCAGATAAAGCTGAAATAAAAGATTTCATCTGATTTCCAATTCGGGCTTCAGAGACAAAACGAGACATGGGATATAAAGTACATTGTCGTGTCCCCTTTCGTAGAGCAATCGGCCTGTTATCATCATCATGAAGATCATTATTGTCAGTAGAACTTACCTCAGGGGAAGAAGATGGAGGCACTTGAGGAGGTGGATCTCTACGCACATATACCAATGGAGGATTATGAAATCTGGAAGAGGATGAAGTGTGGTTCGGGAATGAGGGCACGGATTCCAAGGGAAAAGGGGGTATAGGTAATGGGCAAGACTTAGCTGGATCAACCTGCAGCGGGGAACCAGTATTAGAGTAATATGGAGTGGATTCCAAGAAAGACACATCCGCACTGACATACTCTCGGCGAGAAGTAGGATCATAACATCGATATCCCTTTTGATTTTTGGGATAACCTATAAATATGCACTTTGTAGCTTGAGCAGCTAATTTATCACGGTCAGGACCAAGTTTGGGTACAAAGCAAACACATCCAAACACTTTGGGCGAGAGGGAGAAAAGAGGGGTATTGGGTTTTAGGATATGAATTGGAATTTGATCACCCACAGAAGAGGAAGGCATGCGGTTGATCAGATAGCAAGCAGTTGTAATTGCATCTCCCCAGTATAACGCAGGAACATTTGATTGGATCATAATGGTCCTGGCAATATCAAGTAGGTGACGATGTTTTCGCTCAGCCACCCCATTTTGTTGAGATGAATAGGCACAGGAAGTTTGGGGTTGGATGCCACTATCATGGTAAAATTGTAACAGACTTTTTGATTTAAACTCGAGAGCATTATCAGTGCGAACAATCTTGACACTCGATTCAAACTGAGTCTTTATTTCAAGAATTAAAGATTTGATAATATTTGGAACATCAGATCGTTCCTTTATTAAAAACACCCATGATAACCTAGAGAAATCATCAACAATAACTAGATAGTATCGACACTGAGTCCTAGTAGGAATCTTACTAGGACCCCATACATCTGCATGAAGAAGTTCAAAGACTTTATTACTAGACTGACTCTGACTCGAAGGGAATGAACTTCGATGATGCTTGCCCAGCTGACATGCTTCACACTGAAATGATGTGGTGGAGGGAATCTGAGGAAAGACCGAACGAAGCTTTGACAATGAAGGATGACCAAGACGACGATGCCACTGAACAGGACTAAATGAATGGTCCACTGCTGCATGCACATTACCCATTGGATGATGTAAGTAGTAGATTCCATTTTCTTCATAGCCGCCACCAATCTTCTTCCCCGTCAGTAAATCCTGAAAATGACAACCCATTGGATCAAATATTACTCTACAGTTTTGTTCTTTTACATGACAACTCACAGAAAGTAAACTCTGAGAAAATTTTGGGGCATGAAGAGCATTTTTCAATTGTAATGAGGAGGATATAGAAATATTTCCCTGACCAACAACCGGGGAGGTACTCCCATCGGCTAATGAGACTCCAAGCTGAGCCTTAATATCCTTCAGATCTGAAAAACAAGTGAATTTCCACACAAATGCCTGGATGCACCAGAATCAATAATCCACTTACTGTCAGTCGGATGAAGAAGATTTCCGGTTGAATAGGCAACACCAGCAACAGGAGAGGTAGAGCTCAAAGGACGAAGAGCTATCAGCTCATCATATTCAGCACGACTGAGGGTTATACTATTGTCACTTGCAGAAATATTGTCTTGTGCCTTTGTTGCCTCGAGAGAAGTAGTATTAGCCCTAGGAGTATATGACTTTGATGAAGATGAGGTTGGTCGGCCATGCTTATCCCAGCAACGATCTTCTAAATGTCCAGATTTTCCACAGAATGTACATTGAAGCTTTCCTCTGCCTCCCACACCTCGGCCGCGACCTCGTCCTCTGATGTTATGAAGATTTCCACGTCCATAACCAGATGAGACAACTAAGGCAGAAGACTGAGTCACAGGCTGAGAATGTGGAAGAGATATAGCAAGTCTGCTTAGACGGTTATATGCCTCAGCAAGAGTAGGCACATCCGACCCAGTCAACATTTGGACTTTTGCAACAGAAAATTCTGAAGATAAACCTGTAAGAAACCTAGCAACCATAGTTTGTTCTTGATGATCCTTTTGTTTCGAACAACAGAGAGGTCTGTGAGCATTAAGTCTTTCAAAAGCAGCTTTTACGGAGGCATAGTACTGGGCCAAGGTTTGATCTCCCTGCTGTAAATTGTATATTTCCTGTTCGACTTGTAGGATACGACTCACATTAGTTTCTTGTGAGTATGTATCTCGAAGATTGTCCCACATCTGTTTGGCGGTATTATAATAAATTAAACCATCTGCAATATGGGGTTCGACACTATTCATAATCCATGACATGACTATGTCATTATCTTCATCCCAAGTAACATATTTTCCCACCTTTTCAGTGGGTCCATCTTCCAACAAGATATGTTTTCTACGATGTCCAGATACCGACATCATAAATGTTCTGGACCACCTGGCATAGTTGGTTTCATTTAACCTCACAGACGAGCCGTACGAAAAGGGATTGGCAAATGCCTTATATTCTCCCATATGTTCCAATTTTGAATCACCTTTCGAAGTTTCAGCCATACTGCAGGAAAAAAAAACTGGACAGTCTCCACACTATCCAAAAAAAAAACCCCGCGTGTTACACCCACACGCCAACTGATATTCCAACCAGCAGTTGTTCACTTACGAACAACAAATAAAAAAACCCCACTACAGTAGTGAGCAGCAGCCCACAAGCAGACAGAAAATTCAGCACTTCAGTGATTCACAGCTAACACGACTTCTGCATATGCAGAAAAAACTTTCCATAACAGGGGCAACTCCCCAGACATATACAGTTTGACAATACGTCATTAATTTTTCCCGAGCAACACCACTAAGAGTTGGATTGCTGGAGAAAAAAAAATAAGCAGGAAGTACCAGCACCAATCAAACTCCACACAGCCACGATATCACCAATCAAACTCCACACAGCCACGATATCAAGATACACAAAACATTTTCAGTGCAAAGAGTACCAGCACCAATCAAACTCCACACAGCCACGATACTCAAAACATTTTCAGTGCAAAGAGTACCAGCACCAATCAAACTCCACACAACCACGGTATCAAGATACACAAAACAGGCCCCCCAACCATATGTAAAATCACCAACAGTAATCAGACTCCCAACAGGTAGCCACGAAACCGAGACAGTAGGCAGTCATGAAATGATAAAAACAAGAAGCTGCGAACTCACAGCAAGCATCCACGACAAGAAGTTGCGAACTCACAGCAAGCATCCACGACCAACTGCGTGATCAGATCTGTCAACAGATCCAGAAAAAAAAATTTATCGCTGACCTGATTAGGTATTTTTCCTTTTACTTATTAGATCTGTTGATAGATCTGGTGGCCTCCATTATCTGATGGCCTCCACGATCGAGCCTTGATCAGACTCGATCGAGCCTTGATCAGACTCGATCACGCTCCCACGATCACGCTCCCACGATCACGCTCGATCACGCTCCCACGATCGGTACAGCTCTGATACCATGTAGAAGATGGGCTGAACCCTAGAAATAGAGAAGAGAGAGAGAGAGAGAGAGAAGAGAGAAAGAGAGAGAAGAGAGAGAGACGGCTGCAAAGAAAACCTCAGAACTCATATTTCGATTAGGGCCTCTCTCTATGTTAAATAGAGAGAGGCTTAAAGACTTAATTACAATACTGCCCCATTATAAAGAACTAAATTAAAAAAGCACCTTAATGAAAGATAACTCTACTTAAAACCACCTATTCTCAACAGCTCCCATACTCGATGCACGACCTCTTATCACTTTGAACTGATGAATTTGGCTTCAAGCTTACCATCTTTAATTTTAATTCTGATGAAGTACTGATCAATTTCTATATGATTGGTCTTTCTATGATACACGGGGTTCAATGAGATTTTGATGGAACTCTGATCATCGCAAAATAAAACTGAACTAGGGATTGTCTTGTCTAGCTCATGTAACAAACTTCTTATCCACATCAACTCTGACGTTGTTTCCGCCATGACTCGATATTCAGCTTTTGTGCTTAATCATGCTATAGCTCATTGTTTATGAATAGACCAAGAAACAAGATTACCTCCAACAAATATGCAATAACCTGAAATTGATTTTCTTTCATCTGGATCCTCTGCCCAGACAACATCAGAATAGGTCATAACTATGAGATCTTCTCTATATCTCTTTTCTTATATAATAAACCATCCCCTAGGGTGCCTTTTAAATACCTAAGAATTCACTTCATTACTTTCATCTAGGTAGTTATTGGTTGATGCATGAATTAAGACACCTGATTCACTGTATGTACAACATCTGGCTTTGTATAGGTAAGTTATTGCAATATGCCAACAATACCCCTGTATTCAGTAGGATCACTATATAGATCCCCATCATTAACACTCAATTGTTGGTGTATTGGGATAGGAGTTAACAAACGCTTACAATTAGACATACATGTTTTGCGTAAGAGACCCATAGTGTACTTATCCTGAGTTAAGACTAGAGCATCTTTTCTTTTATCAACCTCAACTCCCAAGAAGTATTTCAACCGACCAAGATTCTTCATTTTAGAACGTTTATTCAACACTTTTTTTTTATTTCCTAAATATGTTTATCTGAGCTCCCTGTAATAATGATGTCATCCACGTATATTAGCAAAACAGTCATATATCCCTTACCTTTGTGGATAAACAAAGAGTAATCAAGTGAATATTTGCAAAAGTCATGTCTCTTTATTTTCAACAAAAAACTCTCAAACTAGGAACGAGAGTCCTGCTTTAGGCCATATATAGCCCTCTTAAGTTTACACATACTCAACCAAATCATTTTTAGTGTATCCCTGCGGTTGTTCTATACAAACCTCTTCTTTCAAGTCTCCTGTGTAAGAAGGCATTTTTAACATCAAGTTGGTTAAATGTCCAACCATAATCCACTCCTGCTACAGACAAGTGTTAAAAATAGACATGTTCACAAGTAGGGGTATTTTAGTCTTTCAAGTTATAACAGAGTATACTTGTATATGTTGTATTTGAGCAAAGGTATTTTTGTATATCAAAATAACTTAAAATAAGAAGAGGAGAACCCTAATCCTGTGGGATGTCCTCCCATTCTCTTGGTTGACATTCTATTGCATATCTCTCTACAGGTTGCACGTCTTCTCATAGTATCAGAGTAGGTTCGAGTATACGCCCACATCAAATCAAAAACTGCTGATGAACAACATATACTTCTTTCAGATAAGTTAAATCATTTTCTTCTTCTCTACTTTATTAATCTAATCAGATCTAAACCAATTCATTCCAGATCTGATCGTATCCTTTCCTCTAAAGTCCTAAACCTGTTTTTCTTAATCAGATCGAAATCATAAGTTGAATCTGATCGTTTCTAATCAGATCTGATTCATATCAGGTCTGATTTCTGCTTCGTCTTTTTTTTCTACTTTTATAACGCCCCAAAATCCCAGACTTGTAACTTTGAGAAAAATTTGAAAAGCCTTGTAATCCTTCCTTTCTCATAGTTTTAAAATAGCAGTTCAACGAAAAATGATATTTGAAATAACAAGCCAATAGAACTTGGGTGCATTACAGCGAACCTTCCTTTACGCAATAGATTCGCATCTCTGTACAAACATTGAAACCATATAGATTCAAAAAAATAAGGTTTTTGATAATTTAGAGTTTATACAAAAGCAAATTTTTTGAAGAAAACCCTTATACAAAATTTACAAAAAGGGACATGTTTCAGGAACAAAATACCAGAAAAACAGTAGGACCTTGATGTCATCTCATCATCGCGCCATCGCCTGTCGTTCCGACCTAATCATCACCTATACCCATAAAACGGGTCAGATTGATGAAAATCTGGTAGGTGCATAGATATAACAATTTAGAACAAAGCTAACACATGCATGTTTCATTCGTGATATGCAATTTAACATAAGTAAAATGAACAAGATAACTTTATTTCGATATTAGCTGTCCTGAGGGTACGCACAGGAGAAACATAAAAACAACTGAGACTGCCCGGAGGTTTGTTATTCTCTGTATTTTGATACCTCGGGCAACTAGCTAAGTCTGTTCCAAAGGAGATGGCCAGTGACCAAGAGAGAATTCCCCAAAGGCGGCATTCATGACAAGGGATGCATCAAACTTCTGCAGAAGTCTATGGGGTCTATCACCTAGGATAATATTCGATAGCTTCATCCTCTAACTCTGATGACTGGAGACACCGATTCAATTGTTACTCGAGGAGCGCAGTTGTTAAGAGCCTTTCCATCAGAGTTTTTGTACCATCTCATCCTCTCCCTTGACGAAACCAAATAGACAAATGGGTATGTCAGGTTCTATTTTAACTGATGACCCATTCTACATCCTCTGGTCTTTTTAAACATGCTCGAGCATCTTGCCTGTGAAGGCGACCATAACCATTTATGTGATTTCCATTTTATCATTGCATTTGCACGTACAAGGTTACCATAAACCTCTCATCCAATCATCGTAGTACTAATATGTCGCGCATGTCTGATAGTACCATTACGATGAAAGGGATATCGGTTTCTCAGAAAGAAGCCCCAATCTTATTTAGAAAATCTCAAAGTCCCGTGCTCTAGGCCGGGGATATCCAAGTCATTTTTAGATATCAAAACAAAAGACCGTACATACCTCTTAGGGCTAAGCAGGGTTGAAGGAAAGACTTGGTTGCGAATAAGCAACCGCCAGATATTCATTTTCGCTTTTTGAAACAACGAATATTACAAACATTGAAATCTCGCATAAAAATCCTTTTTTCTTTAAAGATTTGGCGAGCATGCGTAAATCTGCGTCTTTAAAAGCAAACGTAATGCAAGGTAGGCAGGAGTACGCAAAACTGCGTACCTTACAAAGTTATATATATACATATAATATATATATATAACACGTATATATCAAAATATAACCCTGTGCACATTACAGTGTGGCGACAATATAAATGACATAAAGCAAGACTCGATGTGCGAAACCACACATCGAGCTAAATAAACTACGTAAGCAATGCATGATGTAGGCGACAATATAAACGACATAAAGCAAGACTCGTGTGTGAAACCACACATCGAGCTAAATAAACTGCGTAAGCAATGCACGATTTACGCAACTGTACATCGACTAAATTAATTGTGTAAACAGTGCACGATGTGCAAAATCGTATATCGGCCAAATAAATTACTAAGCAATAGCATGTGCACGTAATAGCCCGGGGGCAAGTAAATGACATAAAGCAAGACTCGATGTGTGAAATCACACATCGAACTAAATAAACTGCGTAAACGATAGACGATGTACAAAATCGTATATCGGCTCAATAAATGACGTAAGCAGTAGCATGTGCATGTAACAACGTAGTGACAAAGTAAATGACATAAATTTTAAATGGATAAGAATTCGCAAAACTGCGTCCTTGAATTAAAAGCATATATATATATATACATATATATATATACATATATATATATATATATATGTTAGAAGTATTCTCCTATTGTCCTTGTATGCAACTTTCTCCTACCTCGGAGACTGTCGGACTCGCGGACGATTCCAAGCATAGGTTTTCAAGGGCTCATGCCTTGGTGTGCATGTTGCGTTCGTTGCATCGTTGGGATGCGCTAAAAGGTATTTTATCGTGTTGCGAAAGAAATGATGAAACCTTTTTAAATCATTGAAATAAGCAATGTTTGCGTCGCAGGGGTCAAACCCGAACCTGGTTCGAGCCGACCAACCGATCCAAACTCATGCCAAGGGTGAACCGAGCTGGGCTCGATGCTAGCCAGGCTCAGCTCGGCTGTATCCGACCAGCAGAAGGCGGAGACCGAGCTGGGCTCGGTAACGACCGAGCTCAACTCGGTCGGGCCTACCCAGCATGGCTAGGCCACAACCTAGATAGAGGGTAGGAGGGCGCTACCCTCCTGCTGCCGTCAAAAGAAGAGAGAGGGCACTGCCCTCCTATGGTTGTCAAACAAGAGAGAGGGCAGGAGGGCACTGCCCTCCTGTTGTCGTCAAGAGAGAGAGGGAGGGCAGCTCCCTCCTGTTGGGAAAAGAAGGCAGGAGGGGCGGCGCCCCTCTTCTTCCTTGATTTACAGGGAAACAAAGAGGGGGCAGGAGGGATGGAGCCCTCCTGTCGGCGTCAAACTAAGAGAAAAGGGAAGGAGAGAGAGAGCAGGGAGGGATGCATACCTGGGAGGTTGGTTGCTCCGGCGAACCACCGGCGAGCGAGTGTCGGAGTCGAAGAGGGAGAGAGTGCAGGGGGGAGGGAGAGCGAGAGAGAGCGTGCAGGGGGGTTTCCTCTTTTCGTAAAGAGAAACCCCTGCGGGGGTTTGAATAGCACACGCATCGTGTGGGCTGGGAACCGAATCCGGGTTGGATCTGGTTGGATCCGATATATTATTTCTTTTTTTTTTAATTCTCAGGTCTTACAACTTTACCATGTTCACCTTGATCAAATCTGAATCATAACCAGATCTGATCAGACTCTAATAAGATCTGAGTCCATATCATATCTAATCTCACTCTAATCATACTTGAGTCCATATTCTTGAAAGGCAGCACTATCGTTCCAAAAAAAAAGGGAAAAGGATAGACTCAAAAAAAAAAAGACTGATTCAAAAAAAAAGGGCAGTCTCCATTGCTGACGTTATTCTTTCTTTCTCACTTTCATCATTTTCTGATTTGATTCATTTGCTGATTTACTTTGATCAGATTCTTTCTTTCGTTATTCATTTGTTGATTTACTTTTGATCAGATTCTTTCTTTCATTATTTTTCGCTCAATCACCTTCAATCTCCCTGTGTTACAATGTCTTCCCAAAATTCCAACATCAATTCCTCATTCCTTAATCAGCTTGTCACAAGCTGGACTCCTCAAACTTTATAACCTGAAAAAAGTAGATTATATCGATCATTAGCAGTATTGATTTGATGGGGCATCTTGATGGGACTCTTCCTATGCCTCGTGAATATGTTGCAACCTCACATGCAAAAGAAGAGCAGTCAGCTACAAAGAATCCAGCGTATTTTGCTTGGAAAAAGAATGATCAATCTGTTGTTGCCTTTATTATAGCAATTTTATCAAAGGAAGTCTTACTGCAGGTTTCAATAGGAGTTTCAGCATGCGAGTTGTGGCTCACACTTCATCATTGGTTCGAGCAGATTTCTACCCCAAAGATCTATCATTTGATAGGGGAATTTACTGATCTGAAACGTGGGGATTCTCATGTCATTGAATATCTCAATCGAATCAAATATATCACAGATCAATTAGCTGATGTTGGATCTCCCATATCTGATGAGGATATTTGCATGAAGACCATTAGGGGATTAAAGCCTTAATATGACATGCTCGTTACCATGTATACTGGCATAAGTCCCCGACCAACCTTTGATCAGCTTCGCAGCAAACTTCTGGAACATGAAGCGATGTTTCACATATCAGCCAATGTCAACAAAGAACCAGCGTCTTTTCAGCATGAAGTTATTTTCACCGGGCATGCCACACCAAGACCACCAGGATCACGGAAAGGTAGAGGCAAACAATATGGGCGCAGCTCAGGTGTCCTATTTACTCCCTTAGGTCCCAGACCAAATGGCCTCACGTGTCAGATATGCACGAAACGTGGTCAGACTAGTTCTGATTGCTATTGGAGGTACGTGCCTCTATCGTCCGTCTACAGTTCCCATCCCTGCACGTTTCAGAGTCTTAGCAGCTGCTGGTCTTCCTCCTTCTCCAAGACCACGTGCACCATCATATATGGCTCCTGGATATGTCACTCCTCGAGCCCAGACAACATCCTATCCTCCTCAAGTCGGAGCTCACAATCTTGACACTCTGAGTGCTGGTTTCCACAACTTAAGTGTGAACCAAAATCCTCTTGCAAATACCTGGGCAGCAACAGTCAATTCATTTTCTCCATGGACATCAATGGGCAGCACATCAGAGGCACCACATGGGCAGCATTCTGACACTTGGTATCTTGACTCCAAGGCTGCACATCATGTGACTGGTGATTCAGGTAAGCTTAATGCAATTCCTTATTATGGTATGGGTCTCCCAAACACTTTTCTTGTTCCCGGTATTAAACGTAATCTCATTTCAGTTGCTCAACTCTGTGATAAGTCTAAATCTTACATTTCCTTTACCCCATCTTTTGTTTCTGCGAAGGACCTTCACACAAATCGGATGTTCGCTGAAGGAAGGAGATGCAGGAATCTCTATGTCATCAGTGAATCTAATCCTTAAACATCATCGTCGTCGTTTAGTCCAGTTTTTATGTTTTCTGCTGAGAGTTAGAATAAAGAGGCTGAGTTGTGGGATCGAAGACTCAGTCATTGCAATATCAATTTTCTCAGTGTTTTATGTAATAAGAATCTTGTTCCTTTGAAAAACAAGATTCCCACAACTTCATCCATTTGTTTATTTTGTCAAATTTGTAAGAACCATGAGCTCCCTTTTGGAAAATCTAATAAAAAATCTTTTCCCTTTGAGTTGATTCATACTGATCTCTGGGGATCTGCTCATGTTCTCTCTTTTTCTAAATCCCGATATTATGTTACCTTTATAAATGATTTCAACAGATATACTTGGATCTTCCTTCCTAAATCTAAGGATCAAGTACTTTCTACCTTCCAACGTTTTAAGAATTATGTTGAAAGCCATTTTTCTCGCAAAATCCTTACCCTAAGGAGTGATGGTGGTGGTGAGTACGCAACCAGTGCATTCAAACAATTTCTCCATGATAATGGCATCTTGCGTGAGAAGTGTTGTCCTAGAACACCAGAACAAAATGGTGTTGATGAGCGTAAACACCGGCATAGAGTTGAAACTGCCCTTACTATGATGGTCGAGTCCAGCCTTAAGAATGATTTATGGATAGAGGCATGCATACCGCCACTTTTCTTATCAACTGAATGCCTTTGACAAATTTGAATGGTCATAAGCCATATTCCTTGATGTTTGAGAAAGAGCCAGATTATTTGCACATCAAGGTTTTTAGTTGCATATGTTATGTTTACATCCATAAGACTCTTCAAGACAAGTTTGCTCCAAGAGCAAGAACCTGCTAGTTCATTGGTTATGATGATGAGTATAAGGGCTATAAATGCTTTAATCATGCTTCTTGTAAACTTATCGTTTCACGAGATATTTTTTATCAGAACAGGATGGAAAATTGCAGCATCGATTCTAACTGCATTCAGTCGCATAGATTGTCTGCCTTTTGGCCTTCTTCCCATTATGCCTATGGCGGAAACAACATTTCAACACATCAGTTTGACCAAAGACAGTGTATACTTGTGCCTACCAATAGCCAAGGCAGCACATCGCAGATGCCCCAAGCTGAACATGTTCACTCTTCTTCTAATCTGCCGTTACACCATGAGTTCCCTCGGTTTCATAATATATACAGCAGACGCAATCAATCAGCACCTAAAAGAGATTATATGCATACTGAATTCTATTCAAAACCGAATTATATACAGCCCTGTACAGGTGAAAAATCAAATCAGCATTGATGCTGACCCTCCTATACAGATAAGGAAATCTTCAAGGGTGAGACATCCTCCAGATCGTTTTGTCACATATGAATCATTTTTCTTAGACTGTGTTCGCTGCAGCACTTGAGAATGAAAAAAAAAACATATCTCCTATAGAGAAGCTAGTCAAAATCCCTGTTAGGTGGAGGCCATGAATGAGGAAATCAAGGTGTTACATGAATATAACACATGGACGGTAGTTGATCGACCACCAGGAAAGAATATTGTAGGTTATAGATGGGTGTTCAAAATTAAATATAAGTCTGATGGAAGCGTAGAGAGATTTAAAGCACGCCTCGTTGCTAAAGGATACGCCCAAGAACACAAGCTGGATTTTGATGAGACTTTCAGCCCCGTTGTTCGAATGGGTACAATAAGGGTAGTTCTATCCCTCAGAGTTGCTCACAAATGGCCTCTGTTTCAGCTAGACGTGAAGAATGTTTTTCTTCACGGGAATCTACATGAGAAAGTTTATATGGAGCACCCTCCTGGATACCCAAAAGATGAGACCAAAGGCATGATTTTCAGATTGAACAAAGCCATCTATAGGCTGAAACAAGCATCTGAACCAGCCAAAACTCCTATGGCTCAAAATGTAAAATTATATGAAACTTAGGAAGGTGATTTGTTGCTTGAGCAGTCATAAAAAATCAAAAGTATAGTGGGAGCCATATTACTTTCACTAGACTCGACCTTGTTTATGTTGTCAATCAAGTTTCTCAATACATGCATATGCTTAGACAAAGCCACATGGAAGCTATCAAGAGAATCTAAGGTACATTAAAGGTACTTCGTCTGATGGTTTGGTTTACAATAGAGGGCATGAAGCTAAAGTCCATTCACAGATCATTGTTCTCGCATACTCAGATGCTGATTGAGCAGGTGATCCAACCACCAGAAGGTCGGTCACCGGCTACGGGGTCTACCTTGGCACACATCTTGTCTCTTGGTCCAGCAAAAGGCAAAGAACTATCGTCAGATCTAGTATAGAAGCAAAATATAGAGTCATGGCTGCAGTTACAACAGAAGTTTTGTGGATTACACATCTCTTGACAGCATTGCATCAGGGAATCGTGAAATCAATCATCTATTGTGACATCCGGAGTGTAGTTGCTAACCAGCGAGAAACAAATTACTGATTTATTTATCAAACCTCTTTCAATCAATAGGCATTGGCTTCTGAAAACCAAAATGTCCATGGTTCATAACCATGCACAATTTGAGGGGAAGTGTTAAGAATAGACATGTTCACAAGTAGGAGTATTTTAGTCTTTCAAGTTATAACAGAGTATACTTATATATGTTGTATTTGAGCAAGGGTATTTTTGTACATCAAAATAACTTAATATAAGAAGAGGAGAACCCTAATCTAGTGGGACGTCCTCTCATTCTCTTGGCTGTCATTCTATTGCAAATCTCTCTGCAGGTTGCACGTCTTCTCAACAAGATGATATGTATTGTTCCCATTTTAACCAAGAGCTAAATGTCTCTCATAATCAATGTCATATTCTAGCATGAAATCCTATGCAACAAGTCTAGCCTTATACCTTTCAATAGTCTCATTTGATTATATTTAATCTTATGGACCGATCTGGAGGCCCTTTAACAACTTTTCATGTTTGACATTTAGGCAACACTTTCATTTCGTTGTTCATGGCTTAAACCTATTTCTTATTTCGGATAGCTAGAGAATAGGAAATTAATTCTTCATGTTTTTCTATTTACATAAGGAAATCTTGTTGATCTGTGCTAAAATTTTCATAACTGACCCATTTGTCAATAGGATGTCTAACCCTATTTGATCTTCTAAACTCTGGTTGTGTTGCGATTTCATCACATGGACTTATGGTGTCTTCATGATTGCCCACATTTCCTGATTCTTGTCCCACTTCATTATTAGCTGCCCTTTGTGCCCCAACTTGAAGACTAGTTGTCACTTTATTTCCTCTGGTAAATACATGCCCTTCTTTATATCTTCTATTCACAGTTGCATTTTCTCTAGAGAAGGTAGGAACTTCCCTTTCCTGCTTGTAGCTTTCTAAAACTCCCCCTTGTGATATGAAACTTTCATTGGATACTAAATATAGTTCTTTACTTAACCATGACTGATAATATTCAATGCTGCCCTAATTATTTTCTGAACCTGTTCTACAGAAGAATCATACTCAAAAGAGCTTTCATCAAATACTACATTTCTGAAAATGTGAATACATCTATTTTTTATATCATAGCACCTGAAGCCTTTATAACTATCAGCATAGCCAACAAATTTACAAACATGAGCTTTGGGTTCAAACTTATTTCTCTAGTATTTATCTATAGCAAATACATCCATAGGCTCGTAGAGAATCACAATCAGTATGTTTCCCAAAGAATGCATAATAGGGAGACTTGTAATTTAGAATCTTCATAGGCAACATATTTATAATGTGTACAGTTGAATGAAAAACTTCTCTCCAAAGATATAATGGAATTTTTTTGGCATGTAACATTGCTAGGTCACTTTCAACAACATGACAATACTTTATCTCAACTAGCCCATTTTACTGAGGGGTGTAAGGGAAAGATACTCTCATATTGATTCCATTATTTTGAAGATAAGTAATGAATTCCTTTGAAGAGTACACGCCTCCACCATCACACTGAAAATTTAGAATAGACATGGAGAATTGATTTTTAACAAACACATGGAATTTTGTGAATATATTGAATACTTCATGTTTATGTTTCATAAAATATATCGATGTATAACGAGAAAAGTTATCAATAAAAGAAACATAATAGTCACTACCGAAAGGAGAAGCAATGGGTGCTTGTCTCCATACATCAGAGTGAACGATTTCAAAAGGTTTTGAAGCGCTTTCATTCAACAAATTAAAAGAAAGTACATGACTCTTTGCAATTTGACAACTTGGACAAACGACACTAGCAGACTCACATTCTAAACTAGACTCAAGAATGAGTTTATTAGAAACCAATCTTTCAATGAAATCACAACTACAATGAGCAAGATGACTATGTCAAACATTGGCTTTATTTGACCCAAAAGTACTAAACAAAACGGATAGACTGAATGACTCTAGATTAGGCTCCGAAATAGAACCAGCTGACTTGATTGCATGATCTTCTATGAAGATGCACATATTTTCCAATCTTTTTCCTTCAACGAATATCCTCTTCATGTGAAGATCCTTGACATGAACAGAGGACGGAGTGAATATCACACATGAATTGGTATTATCCACAAGTTTAGAGACAAAAATAAGATTTTTCTTGATGTTGAGAACAAAAAAGACATTAGAGAGATTTAGAGAGCTAGACTTAAACAAAGGAATAGACATATTTCTAGTGTGTGTGATGGGATGACGAATCTCATCTCTAGTAACAATACTATCTCTACCATAATAAGGAACCAAAGTTGAGAACTTACCCTCATCACCTGTAATGTGGTTGGCAGCTCCATGATCAAGGTATCAACTCCTTGTTCATTCTGTTTTAAATTGAGTCTGGTGAGGGCAACAAGTAGCAATTGTTTTTCTATTGAGACTTGACCTTATCCACTACTCTATGCATTACTTTGACCTCCAAATTGGCTCTTACCTTGATTCTTGTTCTATGTTGCCCCTTGATTATATCTGTGATCATCCTTAAACCAACAATTTGCTTTGGCATAGCCTGACTTTTTACATACGAAGCAAGTAGGAATAGGGTGTCTCTCTTGGGCAGCAGTGTTAGGAACAACATTTGGCGTGGGAAGTATACCTCAGGCTCCTTGACTGTCAACACAACCACGTTCCCTGCCTCCTTTAAAGTATCCACCTCTTCCACGATTTCGTGAAACATTATTAACAAAAAGTTTTTGGGCTTCACTAGAGGACTAAACATCAATAGTGTAGAAGTTTCGATGAGATGCACAGGAACCTAGGCAGAGAGAGAGAGAGAGAGACGACTGTGAAATTAGAAACCTTGTTAACTTTGATTAGGGCTAATCTCTAAGTTAAATAGAGAGAGGCCAAATATAAAAATTACATACGAGTCCCTCATTAAACAAGAAATATCAAATAACCTACTTTTAAGAAACCTTAAACTTAAAAACTCTTTAATCTCAACACTCCCCCTCAAGCTGGAGCATAAATATCGATCATGCTCAGCTTGTCACAGCATTTTGAGAAATTTGGTCTAGCAAGAGGCTTTATAAACATATCTGCAACTTGGTCCTCAGACTTTAGATATTTGGTAGTGATATGACCAGCTTGAACCATATCTCTTACATAGTGGCAATCAACCTCAATATGCTTTGTCCTCTCATGAAAGACAGGATTGTTCGCTATATATGTGGTGGCCTTGTTATCACACATCATGGTCATAGGAGAGGAAACCTTCACCTGAAAATCATTCAGAACCGTACAAACCCACATTAATTCAGCAGTTGTTTGGGCCATAGCTCTATATTCTGATTTTGTACTAGACCTAGCAACCACATTTTGCTTCTTACTTCTCCATGAAATTAGGTTATCTCCCAAAAACACACAGAATCCTATGATAGATTTTCTATCCACTACAGATCCTGCATAGTCACCATCAGAGTAAGCCACTATATCTAGAGTTTCACCTTTCTTGAATAATAACCTTTTTCCAGGAGAGGATTTTAAATACCTGAGAATCATTATATATGCATTTCAGTGTACCTCAGTTGGTTTGTCCATAAATTGGCTAACTTTGCTTACTGCTAAAGCAATATCCGGCCTTGTAACAGCTACATATAGTAGCTTCCCTACTAGTGAGCGATAGCTTTTGTTGTCAACGGGTTTCGACCCTTCTTCAAACAACTGAACTTTATGGTCCATGGGGATATTAGCTGGTTTAGCTCCCAGCATTCCAATTTCCTTTAATAAGTCAAGAACATACTTTCGTTGGGACAAAACCATCTCTTCACGACTCCTGGCAACTTCTATACCCAAAAAATATCTAAGTGAGCCATGGTCTTTTGTCACAAAGTGTTTTTGAAGATGAGTCTTTGTAGCTTCATCTCCTGTAAGAATGATGTCATCCACATATACCACCATAACAACTATGCCTGAGTTGGTTTTCTTAATAAATAATGTATGGTTTGCCGCTGACCTATTAAAGCCAAAACTCGACATCACTTTAAACAACTTTTGAAACCATGCACGCGGACTTTGTTTCAAGCCATATATTGTCTTTCTCAATTTACACACCTTCTGACACTCCCCCTCAACCTCGAAGCCAGGAGGTTGTTGCATGTAAACTGTCTCGAGATAGATCCCCATATAGAAATGCATTTTTCATATCTAATTGACACAAACTCCATCCATGATGAACAGCTACTGAGAGAACAAAACGAATGGTGCCCATCCGTGCAACAGGAGAGAAGGTTTCAAAGAAATCAATATCATAGGTCTGAGTATAGCCTTTTACTACTAGTCTGGCCTTGTACCTTTGAATAGAACCATCCGATTTGTACTTTATTGTATATACCCATTTGCATCCAACAATGTCAGCATCCCCTGGGGAATCAACTAGATCCCATGTATGCTGAGACAATAAAGCATCTATTTCTTCTTGCATAGCCAGCTTCCACCTGTTATCTAGCTCTGCCTGTTGATAGTTCAGAGGAATAGTTTCGGCAGATAAGGCTGAAATAAAGATTTTCATCTGATTTCCAATTCTGACATCGGACACAAAATGAGAAATGGGATATAAGGTACATTGTCGAGTCCCCTTTCGTAGAGCGATTGGCCTGTTATCATCATCATGAAGATCACTGTTGTCAGTAGTACTTACCTCAGGAGAAGAAGAAGATGAAGGCACCGGAGGAGGTGGAGCTCTACGCACATATACCAATGGAGGATTATTAAATCGTGAAGAAGATGAAGTTTGGTTCGGTAACGAGGGCACAGACTCCAAAGGAAAAGGAGGTATAGGTAATGGAAAAAACTCAGCTGGATCAACTTACATCTAGGAACCAGTACTAGAGTAATATGGAATGGATTCCAAGAAAGATACATTCGCACTGACATACTCTCGGCAAGAAATTGGATCATAACATTGATATCCTTTTTGATTTTTTGGATAACCTATAAATATGCATTTTGTAGCTTGAGCAGCTAGTTTATCACGGTCAGGGCCAAGTTTGTGTACAAAGCAAACACACCCAAATATTTTAGGTGAGAAAGAGAAGAGTGGGGCATTAGGTTTAAGGATATGTAATGGAATTTGATCTCCCACAGAAGATGAAGGCATGCGATTGATCAGATAACAAGCAGTGATAATCGCATCACCCCAATATGCCGCAAAAACATTGGATTGTATCATAAGGGTCCGTGCAACATCAAGTAGGTGCCTGTGTTTTCGCTCAGCCACACCATTTTGCTGAGATGAATAGGCACAGGCAGTTTGGGGTTGGATGCCATGATCTTGGTAAAATTGTAACAGGACTTTTGATTTAACTCAAGAGCATTATCAGTGCGAACAATCTTGACAACAGATTCAAACTGAGTTTTTATTTCAAAAATTAAGGATTTGATAATACTTTGAACTTCAGATCTTTCTTTTATTAAGAACACCCACTACAACTTAGAAAAGTCATCAACAATAACAAGATAATATCAACACTGAGTCCTAGTAGGAATTTTACTAGGACCCCATACATCTGCATGAAGAAGTTCAAAAACTTTATGACTGGACTGACTCTGACTCGAAGGAAACGAACTTCGATGATGCTTGCCCAACTGACATGCTTCACACTGCAATGATGTAGTAGAAGGAATTTGTGGAAAGACATAACGAAGCTTTGACAATGAAGGATGACCAAGACGACGATGCCACTGAACAGGACTGGAGTAGTGGTCCACTGCAGCATAAACATTACCCACTGGATGATGTAGGTAGTAGACTCCATTTTCTTCATAGCCTCCACCAATCTTCTTCCCCGTCAATAAATCCTGAAAATGACAAACCAGCGGATCAAATATCACTCCACAGTTTAGTTCTTTATTAAGACAACTAACAGAGAGTAAACTTTGAGGAAAATTTGGAGCATGCAGAACATTTTTCAACTGTAAGGAGGATATAGAAACATTTCCCTGACCAACAACTGGTGAGGAATGTAATGAGATATTGCGGAAATATAAAGAGTGCTTATAAGCACTTACAACAATGAATAAAAGAGACAATATCACCAAGTCCACTAAGGGACAATACAAGCACAAGCCTTTAAGAAGGCAACAATATAAAAAGCCTCTTATTGAGAAGAGAGAGATCTCTCAAGAATGAAAAATATACAAGGGGTTCACCCCTATTTATACAAGAGGGAGAGGAGAGAAAGGAAGGCCAAGGGCCTCAAAAGGAGAGCCCAAAAGGGGGCTCCCATAGAGTCGTTGGGAGCCCCTTTTGGTCCTCAAAAAATACAAGAAACAAAAATAAAAAATAAAAAATAAATTTACATTTTATCAAAACTAGAAAATAGTTGTTTTCTAAAACAACTATGTGAAATTACAAAAATACCCCTATCGGGTATTGATGTAATATATATATATATATATATATATATATATATATATATATATATATAAGAGGTACATTTTAACACTCCCCCTGAAACTTTACGGGGAAATGACAGAAAGTTTGCCAAGAAGAAACATGAAGCGAGGAGCCGGAAGAGCATTAATGAAGAAGTCCGCCAACTGATATTCTGAAGTGACATACGGTAGAGCAATGGTTCCTCGCAAGAATTCATCACGAACATAGTGGCAATCCATTTCGATATGTTTTGTACGCTCATGGAAGGTATGATTGCTCGCAATATAGATGGCACTCTTGTTGTCGCAGCATAATTTTGAGGCTTCGGTAATATCAACCCCCATGTCTTTAAGCAGACTGCGAAGCCATACAAATTCCATTGTCGTAGTTGCCATAGCCCGATACTCAGCTTCAGTGGATGATAGTGAAACTTTCTGTTGCTTCTTGCATCGCCAGGCAATCAAAGAGTCCCCTAAAAAGACACAAAAACCAGTAGTTGAGACTCGATCATTGGGATTACATCCGCAATCTGCATCAGTATAAGCAAGAAGATTCAAGGAAGAAGAGGAGGATAGAAATAGCCCTTTATTGATGGTATTCCGAATGTAGCGAATGATTCGAAGAACAACACTCATATGCACAGTGGTAGGAGCATGCTGAAATTGTCTAACTGAATGAACCGCATGGGCGATATCTGGTCTGGTGATGGTTAAATAGGTGAGAGACCCAATGAGTTGTCTGTAGGGTGTGGGGTCTTCCAGAAGAACCCCATCCTCCAACCGTAATTTGGTATTAATAACCTCGAGAGTCTCTACTTTCTTGTCATCAGAAATCCCAGACTTAGAGCAGATATCTGCAGCAAGTTTCATCTGTGACAAAATATATCTTCGAGAAGAATATGCAACTTCAATTCCAAGAAAATATCTAAGAAAACCTAAATCAGACATATCAAAATTATTTTTTAACATATTTTTAACATCAATAATACTATTTTGATCATTCCCAGTGATAATCATATCATCAACATAAAGCAACAATATTACGATACTAGTACCTACATTTTTGACAAAAAAAGCAGTGTCAGTATAACAAGAGTGAAATCCTAATTTTATCATGATATCACTGAAACGATCATACCAAGCCTTAGGATCTTGTTTAAGGTCATACAATGCCTTCAAAAGCCGAAGTGTTTGACCTTGCTTAATATTAATTCCGGGTGGCGGATCCATGTAAACTTCTTCACTTAAACTTCCATTTAAAAAAGCATTTTTTACGTCAAGTTGATAAATAGGCCATTTTTTGGTTGATGTGACAACTATTAGGGTCCTGACACTGGTCATTTGAGCTACGGGAGCGAATGTTTCTTCATAATCAATGTTATATTCTTGGGAGTATCCCTTAGCGACTAATCTAGCTTTATATCGTTTCAAAGAGCCATCGCTTTTAGTTTTAACTTTGAAGACACATCGACACCCAATAGGTTTTTTGTGTGAGGGTAGATTAACTATTTCCCAAGTATTAGCCTTTTTTAATGCATTTAGTTCAACTTGCATTGCTTCAACCCAATGTGGTATAGATTTAGCTTGATTATAGTGAGCGGGTTCAAAATAAGAATGTAGGGTTATTAAACATGCCCGATAGTTGGGGGTTAAGGAATCATAGGATACAAACCTATTTGGGGGTATTGATATTCTAGAAGAATGTCTAACTTGAGGTTCCTCAGAAGATTCAGAAATTTGAGAGTATTTTTCGAGGGCACTAATAGGATTTTCTTGATTTCTTCTTGAGTAAACATTTATATTTGTATCACTATCATTTGAGGGTGTTATATCAAGATGGGACACCTCACATGTATCTTCTATATTTTCAAGAAAATCTTTTTGTATGTCATCGATAAGATCATGTAAAAATATGTAATCAATTTCATTTGTTTCTTCTATTTATCAAAACCGTTCTATTCTTCTAGAAATGTTCTATCTTTTGAAACATATAGTTTATCATTCTTAAAATCATAACATCTATACCCTTTTTTATTTTCACCATATCCTAAAAAAACACATTCAATTGCTTTTGGAGACAACTTATCTCTTTTATGTAATAGGACAAAACATTTGCAACAAAAAATACGAAGACGATTGAAATCGGGTGAAATTTTAAAGAGCTTTTCATAGGGAGAAGCATTTTTTAATTTAGAAGAAGGCATTCTATTGATTAGATAAGTGGAAGTTAGAACGGCTTCGGCCCAAAACTTCTTTGGAATATTCCTAGAAACAAGTAATGTTCTAGCGGTTTTTATAATGTGCCTATGTTTCATTTCCGCTAGGCCATTTTGTTGAGGAGTCCTAGGACATGACTTTTGATGGAAAATTCCATTTTGGGTTAGATAGTTTTGAAATTCATGAGATAAGTATTCGCCACCGGAATCGGATCTTAAAATAGATATATCATTTTGGAATTAATTTTGAATCTTTTTATGAAAATCTTTAAAGAAAGTGAATACTTCTGATTTATGACTAAGAAAGTAAATCCAAACATACTGAGTAAAGTCATCAATAAAAGTAACATAATACGAATAGCCCCCTTTAGACATAACCGAAAAAGGCCCCCGAACATCTGAATGCACCAATTCAAAAGGTCTTGACGAAAGAAAAGTTCTAGTTGGAAATGGAATAGACTTCATTTTTCCAAAAATGCAATCTTTGCAATTAATTTCTTTTTCCTTACAAAATTTGTTTCCAAAAGGAAAGAGATACATTTTGGAATAACTTGGATGACCAAGTCTTTTATGCCAAGTCTCCATGTTTTTTTCTTGGACATAAGAACAAAAATGATTTGAAGGAAGATCGAGATGGTCCATATAATAGAGGTCTCCCTTTCTATGGCCTTGCCCAATCCGCTTCCGAGACCGGAGATCCTACACAAAGCAACCACTAGATGAGAAAGATATTTCACATCCATGGTCGGCAATTTAAGAGACCGAAAAAAGGTTTAGATTTAGTTTGGGAACAACTCTTACTTTTGGAACACAAAATTTTTTGGAATCTTTAAAAGAGCCAATACTTGAAATTTTTAAAAAGGTTCCATCGGCCGTAGAGACACAAGAGTCCTTTGAATAGGTGCAAACATCAATAAGTGCGTTTTCATAGGGGGTCATATGAAAAGAAGCTCCGGAGTCAAGGATCCACGAATACGTACCGGGTGATGATGTCGAAGCAATAGCCGCACCCGATGTGGAGGAAGAAACTTTTAGAATTTGTTGGAGAGTCATAGATATGTGTCTAAGAGTTTCTTTTAGATCATTGTTCTTGCCTTCATCTTCTTTGGTGGTAGTTTCTTCAAGAGAGGTCACCTTAGGCTTGAAAGTTCCATTAAGCTTTGGGCAAGCGGGTTTAATGTGACCCGGCTCATAGCAATGATGACAAACAATCATTTTTCTTCCTCCATTGTAGTTTCCTTGTTTCCCAAAATGAGGAGGTTTATAGGTTCTAACATTGTTACCCAGTTTTGATACGGCAAGTACTTCATCAACATGTTTACTCATGCCAAGCCTTGTCTCCTCTTGAGTGATTTCGGCAATAGCATCTTCAATAGGAGGAAAAATAGATCTATGGAGAAGTGAGGATCTCACTTGCTCAAATTCGGGACGTAGCCCAAAAAGGAATTGAAACAATCGTTCTTGTTTCATTTGTTTTTGTCTTAAATCAATATCTTCCATAGAAACCCATTTTGGCTCCAAAAGAGCCAATTCATCCCATAGTGGGTTTAGGGCACTATAATAGTCTTGAATGCTAGAATCACCTTGTTTGGTGGTTCTAATTCTTTCTTGCAAGAAATATGCTCTTGCAAGATCCTTTTGGGTATCCATACCCTTCATAAAGGAACAAGCCTCATTGGCTCTACAAAATTTAGCTATGTTAGCACATACCTTAAGCTCAACATTGTTCATAAACCACGCAAGGATTTTTGTGTGATTGTTTTCCCAATCTTCCACTTTTTTTTTATGATTTTCAATGGCCTTGATGCGAGCATCTCCTTCAAGAGCCTTTTTTTTACCTTCTTCGTCCTTTGTAAGCATAAGCTTAGGTTCCGGAACGATCCCCATGACAAAACCCCAAAGTTTCTTACCTTTGAGGTTATTTTTCATTGCTGATGCCCACATCATATAATTCTTTCCATTGAGCTTGAAGGATAAGTCAATTTTTGCCTCCATGATGTTGCCAAGAAGTGAGAAGAGATCCACCAAATATGAAATACACGAACCACACCTTTCCTTTAAAAATCGAGTGGCTCTGATACCATGTAATGAGATATTGCGGAAATATAAAGAGTGCTTATAAGCACTTACAACAATGAATAAAAGAGACAATATCACAAGTCCACTAAGGGACAATACAAGCACAAGCCTTTAAGAAGGCAACAATATAAAAAGCCTCTTATTGAGAAGAGAGAGATCTCTCAAGAATGAAAAATATACAAGGGGTTCACCCCTATTTATACAAGAGGGAGAGGAGAGAAAGGAAGGCCAAGGGCCTCAAAAGAAGAGCCCAAAAGGGGGCTCCCATAGAGTCGTTGGGAGCCCCCAACGGTCACATTTGTGATCGTTGGGGGCTCCAACGACTCTATGGTTGGAGCCCCTTTTGGTCCTCAAAAAATACAAGAAACAAAAAGAAAAAAAAATTACATTTTATCAAAACTGGAAAATAGTTGTTTTCTAAAACAACTATGTGAAATTACAAAAATACCCCTATCGGGTATTGATGTAATATATATATATATATATAAGAGGTACATTTTAACAAGGAACTCCCATCGGCTAATGAGACTCCTCGATGAACATTAATATCCTTTAGATATGAAAAGAACAACGAATTTCCACACAAATATCTAGATGCACCAGAGTCAATAATCCACTTACTATCATTCTCTGTTGAGTAGGCAACACCAGCTACAGGAGAGGAGGAGCTCGAAGGGCGAAGAGCTATCAGCTCATCATATTCTACTCGACTGAGGGTGATACTGTCACTTGCAGAGGTATTCTCATGTGCATTTGTTACCTCTAGTGTAGTAACATTTGCTTTTGGAGCATTTGACTTTGATGAAGAAAAAGAAGGTCGGACATGCTTATCCCAGCAGCGATCTTTTAAATGTCCAGATTTTCCACAGAATGTACATTAAAGTTTTTCTCTGCCTCCTATACCTCTGTCACGACCTCGTCCTCTGATATTCTGAATATTTTCACGCCCATAACCAGATGAGACAGCGAGAGCAGATGACTGGGACACAGGATGAGATTGTGGAAGAGAGATCGCAAGTCTACTCAGACGATTGTATGCATCAGCAAGAGTAGGTACATCGGATCCAGTCAGCATTTGGACTATTGCAACAGAGAATTCAAAAGATAAACCAGTGAGAAACCGAGCAACCATAGTCTGTTCATAATGATCCTTGTGTTTCGAACAACAAAGAGGTCTGTGAGCATTGAGTCTTTCAAACGCAGCTTTGACGGAGGCATAGTACTGGGCCAAGGTCTTATCTCCCTGCTGTAAATTATATATTTCTTGTTCGACTTGCAAGATACAGCTCACATTAGTCTCTTGTGAGTACGTATCTCAAAGATTGTCCCACATCTGTTTGGCTGTATTATAGTAAATTAGACCATCTGCAATATGAGGTTCGACACTATTCATGATCCATGACATAACAATGTCATTATCTTCGTCCCAAGTAATATATTTTCCCACCTTTTCATTTGGTTCATTTTCCAACAAAATATGTTTTCTACGATGTCCAGATACCGACATCATAAACATTTTGGACCACCTGGCATAGTTTGTTTCATTCAATCTCACAGAAGAACCATACGCAAAGGGGTTTGCAAATGCCTTATATTCCCCAATATTCTCATTTTTGGAATCAAATTTCAAAACATCACCCATAATGAATAATACTTAACGGGGAATGAGATATTTGATGCTAATACTGCTGCAAAAGGAAACAGATTCACTCTCTTAATCACTTCAACAACAACAAACAACAACAACTACGCCTTCATCCCAAAACAATTGGGGTCAGCGATATGAACCAAAAAAGAAATTCATTTTGGGTCTTCCACATGAATCCTTTTCCTCCAATCATTTCTATCCAACGCCATGTCCTCGGTGAGGTTCAAAGCATTCATATCCTTTCCTATCATCTCCATCCAAGTCTTCCTACTCTCTTAATCACTTATGATAAAAAAAAATTAATGTTTATCAACCACAAGCCAACTAACACAGGAGCAACATATTTCATAATCTTGTGTCAGTCAATTTCCATGACCACCCAAAGTTGTTCAACCCACATCGAGATGGATTGCCACTAAGTTCGTGAAAAATATCTTAAGACTATTATCCTACCCTATGTAGCATCGGAATTTCAGCTAGTTGACTTCTTCACAAAAGTGCTTTTATCTCCCGGTTTCACTTTTACTTGACAAACTTTTGGTGATCACATTGTAAGTTTGAAAGGAGTGTCAAGTTATATCATATATATGTATATACAAATAAATATATATAGGACACATATGTTCATATCATTGTAATAGGTAATACCCAATAGGGATATTTCAGTCTTTTTACTATATAGGTTGTGCCTACTAGGGCCACTAGTGCCTTTGTATATTTTTTGTTTTCTTTATTTTTTTTTCCTGTTTTGTAAATTCATGATTTTGTAATGGGCAATATTGTCACCGCCCAAATATAGCTGTTGGGAGATCCCACAAAAAGTGCAAGCCCATGAGCTCGACCATGAATCAGCTTGAGCTCATGATGGAGCAAGCTAGAGCAAAAGCTTGAGCTCCTTGAGCCAAAACAAGGAGACAATGAACAAGGTAAACTTCACTTGCTCGTGTTTACCAGTTTTTAACACAGAAACCCACAACAAGTTTTACCTTCTTACGGACAGAACAGAAGCCACTGAACTGCACCGTTGCACCCAAAAGAGAATCGATAAGGCTACCAATAATCCCAGCCAATGCAGCAAGCGGAAAAACCAGGAGTTGCTTCAAGGCTATTTCTACAGTACAACTTGCTGTCAACAGTCCCACAAGGATGAATGTGAAGCCAATGACACTACCAGCTGCAGCAGCAGCTAGGAGACCTGTTACAGTCACTGCCCCATTTGTGCCCTTTGGGACTGCCTGAAAACAAAGAATGTGTAAGGTAGAAAACATCCAGAACTTATAAAATAACATTCAATTACTGGATGAACAAAAACAGATAAGCCAAGCTGGATGCAGAAAAAAAAATTCTAAAGAAGACCGTGCAAACTGAAAAGACATGATAAGATACAAATTTTATAAATAAGAACTGGGTCAAAAACTTAGTCAGAAAGTAAGGGTAGTGGATTCATTCATGTTTCTTGGAGGGCCTGATAAGTAGCAATCAAATGTGAAGGGTAAGCTGCAGAAAGGAGAAGCACAAGAATGCAACCATTAACGGTACAAGTTGAATGGATGATATCTGAGCAACCAACACCATACAACTTTATGTATAACTAGGTGACAGAGCTTCAAAATAAGTATATCCAATTGAATACAATCTTTTATCATAGTAAAGAATTTTCTTCCAGTTGCATCCATTTGTGTTAAATGGATCATTCTTCAAGAACTTCTGTCATGCCTAAATGTTTTTTTGCCAAAAGCAGTTAAAGATATATGAAGTAATCAACCACACAAAGACACCTTACTATTAGTTAGTCTATTTATTTTATTTTTCTTTGCCTTTTCTCCTTTTGTCCTTTGTTTCTCAAGGATCCTCTTAACGTGTCAGTATATAGATGAAACCTTAGCTAGTCTTCTAAGATATTGGTTATTAGTTTGTGAATTAGTTACTAAATGCTAGAAAAATGTCAATATGTGGTAAAGAATCATCCACTATGTCAAGCTATACAAGCACTGCTTATCTGACGAAACCATACTGCTGTTATCAAATTTCTATATTTTTAGCATAATAAAAATTTCACATTACTTAAAGTTACAATTTGTAAAAACTACGCTTCAGGAAACAAAAGATTAACACAGACAGCAACTAGGTACAATTTCTGAACAGTTTACAACTACCATATGAAAATCCATAAATGTCAGGCATATTAATTCCGGTTACATGATGCACAAAAAAGTTAGACTAGGAATTGGGTAAGAAAATAGTGTTTCCAGCTCAATTAAACGAAAACCAAGTGAGAGTATCTAACCTAACCATTATAAGAGAGCAGATTGTACCTTAAATGTTGTGATTAGACGAGGCTGTGCATCACTAAGTACCCCCAGTTCAGATGACCAAGTATCCCCATTGCAACAGGCATAATGTCCAATTATACCACCAATTAAGCATGTTACTAAGGACGATTCCTTGGTGTCCAAACAAGTATCTCTCCAGCCTGTCAAATACCCAACTGCTACTACCAGAATTGTTGCAAACCCACTGTTGGACAAAACCTGAACCCTGAAAGAGGAAACCAACTTGTATAAAACATGATATGGCCAGGAATTAAAGGAAACCATTCTAGCCATTAATCTTATGTAGCATATGGTAATGGAATGTCTTCTGAATTGTGTGCCATAATCTCAGTGCATGCTATGATCATCCATATGAATTACATAAAAACAAGACAGACATTTTCCCATAAGCTCAGCATGTATTCAGATCAAAATCAAAATCAATCTCAAAGATTGCAAAGGGCATTAGCTGTGTTTTTTTTTAGGAAAACTTTTAGCTGGATCAAATGTCTTAAAAAGTTGACACTGAGCAACATAAACTGAGTGTATCTTATAATGCCAAATTATACATCATGCATTTAATCATATCAACTCTACACTTTTTCTTTTTCTTTTTTGAGCATATCACAATACTTTCTCAAGGTTGGTGAAACATGAAAAAGTACAAGTTATGATTGCCGTTGCTGTGACTGTTTTTGCCTTGAATCTTGTGAAAGTTGGTCACAAGAATGAGATCAACAATCACAGCTTCTTTCTGAGCTTCTACTTTCTCACCGGTGGCCAAAACAAATATGCCCTAAGCATTCACAATTGCTGATTATTTTTATGAACGATAAATTTTAAACAAATCATAATATTTCTCTTTCCCTTAGCCAATTCATCAAATTCTGATTCGAAATCACAACTGACAGAAAAATCCAAAAGAAACACCCGATTGCAGGCAAGACTTGTAATCCAAATTCTCACGCACAATCAACAAAATTCTCGCTAAAACACGTTATGATTACTCGAATCACCCCAATTAACAAGGAAAACACGGAGGCAACCAAATAATAATAATAAAAGAATTCCGAAACAAACCAAATGCATACCAATCACGCTGCCCTCCCTCCTTGAAATCGGCATCGACCCCGCGCTTCCTGTCTTCTCCCACCTTCGTCACCTTCGATGCGGTGAAGAAGAACACCAAAATAATCGCTCCGGATCTTCTCAAGAAAAGCCAAAAAAACACGTTAAGAGCTTCAATCTTTCCTAAACACAACGAAACCCTAAGGAAGCAAAAACAACAGAGTGGGAAATCAAAGAAACGAAGGACGCTCTGACCTGTAACTGGACGCTATGTGGACGGAGAGCACGAGAAACCCTAGAATTGCGCCCGATTTGCTCAGGGATCTGTGCTTGAACGCCCTGACTGCGACCAAGAACGAGATGACGATAGCTACGGCTCCCCTGATCGCTAATTCTTCCATTCTCTCTTCTTCTTCTTCCTCGTGTGCGAGAGCTTCTGGTTAGGATTTTAGGGCAGAAGCGGATGAACTCCCGCATTTTCTCCTCCCCGTTTTTCTTCTTTTAAGTTTCTTAATTAATTCATTTAAAAATTAGTTTCCCATTCTTATATTATGATTTTACAGAACCCCGTTTTGGTGGAGGAAGATCTGCGCTTCTTTCTCGCATCGCATAGAAACTATTCGCGTGACTATATGTGGAATCCTGGAGTCAAGCCCTAAAACTATTTGGAGGTTCCACCTTCCCTCATTCTTTGATGCCGTTCATTCATGGCGATGATGGGATATAATACTTTTAAAATACAAACGCATTGGATTTGGTAATTCTAGTTATTAGAATACAAAATAGATACAGAAAGCGACGCATGAAGCATAAAGTAGGTGAGTGTTTAAGAGTAGAATGTAACAAGAAGCGTTGTGACAAATATAGACGATATTTTGAAAATTTGCTAAATAATTGCGAGATATTATCTCAATGTTTTAAACTTTAAAAGATTGCGATATTTTCACAATATCGTGATATTTTGAATTAAATGTAAACATTATGATTTTATCAGGATATTTTAGGTTTTTAATGGGAGATTTTTTAAAAGGGCACGCACAGTTGACTACTGGAGTTACTTAAGACGAGCTACTTGACGCATTAAGAGTGGTATTATAATGATGACTAAATGCCATTAAATTCATTACCCTCTCTCTCTCTCTCTCTCTCTCTCTCTCTCTCTCTCTCTCTCTCTCTCTCTTGTGTAGCAGTGTGACAAATATCGTGAGAATTATGAAAATCTTGCGATAATATCACGAGAAATTGCCTGAAAGTTTAAAACGTCAATTTCTTGCGAGAATTACAAATATCGCGAGATTTATGAAAAAACATAAATATTACGATTTAAACACGATATTTACATTTTTTAATTAATTTTTTTATTGCCGAGATTTTGCAAAAAAAAATGCAAGATTTATGCATTTTTTTCAATTTCTCACGAGTTTTTGGAAAACGAGAAATTGCAGATATTGAATCGGCGAGGATGAGGTGCAATGTGATTGCACATTTTGTGTGTGCCGCTGCACTGGTCACCTTTCATCATTTCTTGGGCTCCACAACTGACAGACCCTATCTCCAAGATGAAGGGTGATCAGGTGCAGTGGCACACTAAAAGTGTGCAATCACATGGCAGCTGATATTTTTTTTTGTTAGAAGCAGCTCTAAAGGTTTTCTGAGACCACCTTCATTCACAGAATGGATGTGTTTTTTTTTCATCTTAGATCAGTATTACAAGTTTTTTCAAGACTATTGATCTCTAGATATGAGCTTTAGATCATACAAAATGGATGGCTGAATTTAATCCCAAAACGATGTGCGTGTCAGAGCACAGGCAGCTCTGACTATTACCTCCAGGGCTGCCTCTGACCTGATATGCACTGACAATCAAATGTCCTCAACAATCCATGTCTCAACTTTTGAGAAAACCAACAAAAGCCACTCTAAAAAACCATCTTGTTTGCTCTAAGAAAAGGTTAAAACTGTCATTTGAAATCGCTAACTAGAGTTGATAAAAAATAACTCCGGCAGTCATCTGAGTAATAATTTCTTAAAAAGTTAGGCATGTACCTTATATATTTAAAGGAACTTTAGTTGGCTAATCATAAATTTGTCATATGTTGAGCACTTATATGTAAATTACCCTAAAACTATTGCACCTGAAGAACAAAAATACAATAAAGTTCATATTTGGAAAAGCAATCTAGAGTATGATCACACCATGTAATGGTGGGGAAGCATCAGATTGATAAGGTTTCTTAAAACAACAAAGAAGAGATAAGCCTCCCAAATAGAATAACGATTTTGAAGGAAAGCTAGTTAATCGATGCTCTGGTAGCAATTTATGGAGTTACACAGTTACACTTGAGTTAATAAGAGCATATGCAAAGGACTTGGGTGACCAAATGACGTGATCAGAGAATCATGACACCATGTCAACCAAATCTCCTTCCTCTTCCTCTTCCTCTTCCTCTTCCTCTTCCTCTGAACTCTCTTCGACCATCAGTTTGTCTCTCTTCTCTTCCAAAATTGAACATGCTCTTACGTATTTTATCGGCTTCAGATTCATGGCTCCCTGTAACCTGAACAGAATCGAACATAAAATATGATCACAATAACAGAAATATTAAGTTTTTTACTGAGAAAGTGAGTAAAGAATGCACACATATTGATCTTCCAAATCTAACTGTCTCTGTAACTGCCAAGCGATTTCCATATCATGACTAACATCTTGATTAATATCAAGTCTGCTTGAGGTTCCGGTGGTGGATTTTTTCCTCTCCCATTCATCCAGAGTAAGAACTACTGGTTCTTCTGGTTTGCCTTTTCCACGTTGCTTCATGCCTTTCCCGTGCATGGATGGTTTGTCACCCCTGTCTGGTTTGCTCATTTTTTGGAGGAGTTTCTGAGCAGCAGCTTGGTTTTGTACTGGGACAGCATCTGAAACTGCAGTAGACCAGTGATTTATAAGCAAAAGCATAGCCTCAAGAGGCCAATCCCGTGCCCAAGGATTAGAGGACAGGACCTGATCAGGATCAACCTGATTTCAGAGCTAGTGACCTGTCTGCATCCAATTATGCCCACGTGGGTTAAGAAAGGACACAATTCGAAATGTAGTGGCACATCACACGCACACACAGAGAGAGCTACTAATTGCAATCTGATCTCAGTCTGGTTTCAGAAAGTTCTGAACCTCTATAACAAGATATCTCTTTTTTTTTCTGGGTAGCTAAGCTGGAGGATAGCTGACTTAGCCCAAAAATCCTTATGTTATGATAGGGAACCCAACCATCCAACCCAGCGATCTCATCAGACCCCAAGACTGATAGTTCTAAAGTATCATGCTGTCATAGGATATTCCCAGTAATTTCTTTGTATATGTAGATAACCAAGAAAATTGAACAAATATCATTTCAATATATATTCATTTTTCTTAATTTTTTTGGAGACTTTGCTACATTTTCATAAAAGTGTTAGGAGTTCTAGAGATCTCCTGAAAAGAAATCATGTTGAAAAGTTCTGGAAGTGACATTCGTAACACAGGATCAGTGCAGATCCGACCTAGAACTCTTGCAGAAAAGCTCCATAAATGACTACTCGGGACATAGGATCCAACCAAGTCTAACTAGCTGTGAGTCCTGATCCACATCAAATGGTTCAGCCTATGTCACATAGGTGTGGGTGTGAGTGCAGGTGTGGGTGCGGGTGCGGGTGCGGCGATGCGGCACTTTAAAAAAACTTGGGTGTGGGAGGGTATATATATATATATATATATATATATATAATTTTTAACAGTTAACAGCAGTAACACTAATTTTTAACAGTATTTTTTTTCAAGTCCAGATTTGGACATTTATGACCCTAGGTGCGTTGACCACACCCAGGGTCGGCTTGACTGCACCGGGTGCCGCACCCGCACCCTAGTTGCGTTGCGTCAACGCGGGTGCAGCACCCTGTTGGCCGAATCCCTGTGACATAGGGTTCAGCATATTGTCTATATTGGGTTGTATGCAGGCAGATTTGGATCAAACCTGTGCCGTCTACAACCCCATGGACAACTTTAAAATAGATGGTAGCTTGGATGAATTGACACATGACAGGTGTCAATATAGTGGACTTGGGCCTTCATTTGAAAGCGAGTCCAACTAAAGCTTAGCCAAAATAGTAGATTTGTGGGTATGAGGTCACTCAATCCGGTAATGACTTGAAAACTTATTGGCTGATTAGGTGGGTGATGTTGCTCATTGGAGTCCACAAGCAACCCTGACAGATTCCTGGGTCCATCAAGTTTATTGCCCAAATTCCTGCTTTTAAGACAGTGGATCAGATGAATATCTTACATTATTATAGTTAAAGCTAAGGATCAGGAGTGTACTTTCTTTTGGCCTGGAATTGGAACAAGTAGACTTGTCTTCAATCCTCCCTGCAATAGACTCTGTTCTGCAACCACCGCCTTGAATGTTCGCATCAGAATCATGTGTTTCATGGGCTACCTGAATGGCATTAGCTCTTACTGCATCAGAACTTACAGTTGATTCCAACTTGGGTTGAACCCTAATTTTTGAGGTTGATTCAGATGAACCTGCAAAATCAACAAAGTCTTGAGTTATTGTATACCTGAAATTCTTTACCATGTCACTATGGAGGTTGATAGATATTTTTTTTTTTTTTTGAAAGGCAGGCTGGGGTTAGGCAGACCCCTACCAGTTATACAACTATACCATTGGGTTTTGAACCTGCAACGTCCCAACACAAGGTGACGTGCACTAGCTGCTCCTACCAGACAAGCAGAGCCCCTGTTAGTAGATAATTCTTTTACAACAAATCTTCTTGTCCAAATTAAAAATAAGAGCAAAATCCCTGTTTTCCCCCATTTTTTTGTGGTTAGTCAAGAGCACAACCTCAGAGTTGTATCACTGCAAATAAAATGTGTTTTGCTGACTAACTTCCTATATGATAAGTAACCAATATGCTTTCAAGTTTGTCCTCCAAACACAAAAAATTGTGTGTTCATGTCTGCTATCTCTGCTAACCTGGCTTGTAGACTGAAGGATGCCATATACTGGTTAAGCAGTAGTCCCTGTTAAAATGTAACATATACATATATAATAATAATATTATATATTTTTCCATTTTTTATTTTTATTCTTTTTTTTATTTTTTATGTAATATATATTATCTAGTTCATATAGAACTAGATAATGTATTTTGGTCAAGTTCCGGTTGGAACTAGACCAAAACATCTAGTCGTTGGAACTAGTCCAACAGCTAGATCTAGCCGTTGGACTGGTCCAACGACTAGAAGGGAGAGCTCCTTATGAGCTCTCCCTCTTGCTCTTGTATAAATAGGGGTGCATCCCCTCTTGTAAACTTACTTCTTAAAATGTTTTTTAAGCATTTGTCTACATAAATAAAGGTGCATTGTTTATTTGTGGTTTTCTATTTTTACCCTTTTATGGATCTTGCTTAAAGTGTCTTTTAGACACTTCCTTTTTTATTGATCCGAGTGCATTCGTGGAAGACCATCATTTCATTACATGGTATCAAAGCCGCGGGATTATTAGATCTTGGAGAAAGTATGCCTCGATTTCCGTGTCCCTGTGCAAAAGGTGTGTTATCACCTTGTTCTTGCAAAGTGTTTCGTCACTTGGAGAGAAGTGTTTTATCACTTCATTGTTGGCTACAAAATGCATCATTTGAAGGGCTTCAACATCTTTGTATTGTATTTGTATCTCTTTCCCTTCTCACATCTTTTTTGTTTCTTTTCTTCCATCTTTCTTTTTTTCACCTCTTGTAAACGATGGATGACAATGATAAAGTTGTTAAAACGTGATGGCCTCCACGCTCACCTGTGCATGTTCACCTGTGCAAGAAGAAGAAAGAAGAGTAATATGGAAGAGAAGAGACTGCAGTTTCACGTCAGAACCATTCAACATGTTTTTCATAGCATTAGCTTATAAATACATTACTAATATTGTTTTAGGGTACGAAAATACCCTCTAATGAATAGCAGAAATACAACATTAGTGGAAAAGGTCCAGTATACAAGCCGGGTTTGCTACTGCCCAAACCCGACTTGGATCCAAGATCCAATAGTGTCTTCTTTTCAAAAGTGACCATCATTCCCATGAAATTAAGTGACACAAATTATGTAACGTGGGCTTCAATCATGAAGCATCACATATGGGGTAAAGGCTTATAAGAGATCGTGGATGGTTCCGATTCGGAACCCAAACTATCTCTTACCAAGAAAGAGGGAGATAAGGAGGTCCCATTATCAGAGGAGGAGAAAATCAAGGCTTTAGCCTCCTATGAAAAAAAATGGAAAGAGTGGAGAATGGGACATGCGAAAATAATGTCATGGCTTATCAATAGTGTTGACACTAAAAAATGTTCTAGTCTTGCCAAGTTTGAACATGCCGATAAGGCATGAGAATACCTTAACAATATGTATTTCCTTAAAGATATTGCACATGTGCAATCTTCAAGAGAAGGTTCGGATGATGACCCAAGGCGACAAATCAATTCGAGAATATTACAATGGGTTATCCGAACTCTGAGAAGAACTCTCTCTTTTGGAACCAAAATGGCACTATGCCGAAGATATCGAGCTTCGCCAAAAGCAACTCGATGTTAAACATTTCTACCAATTTATAACTGGGTTAAAACAGGATTTTGAATCCACAAAATCGGCCCTCCTTCACCAAGGAAAAGTTCTCACTATTGTGGAAACTATTGAAGAATTAACAATGGAGGAAAATCGACTCTGGAAAAGTTCCTCTAAAGCTGATGATGATTTTGTCCTAGCAGTATCTAGGCCTGAGAATCATACTCGCACTTTTAGGTCACCCCATTTTGGGAGACAGAATGGCGAGTTTGACAAAAGAAAATTTATTCGTCATCACTGTCATGAACTGGGGCACTATAGTCCTCAATGTCCAAAGTTAAAGAAGAGCGATGAAAAGAAGGTTGCATCAGTTGAAGTTGAGCCATAAGATGCACCTGTTTCCATAGCTCAACTAATGGAGATCCTTCAGCCTCTTCTCCAAAAGATATCTTCTTCTGTTGAAGCCTCAACTGGAGCAGCAGTCGTATCTGTATCTGATCCAGGTAACTTTCCTTGGCTTTTAGATTCTAGTGCCTCATTTCATATGACCCCAAATTTCAAATGTTTATCTGAATGTCTTAAAAATAACTCAAATATTTCAAAAGTCTTTATAGCAGATGGAGCATCTCTTGAAATAAAAGGAGTTGGAAGTTTTGAAAAACCCAAAACTTTTTGTATTCCAAAAGTTCAATATATCCCAAAACTAAATTTAAACCTTTTGTCTGTTTCTCAAATTTCTGACTATGGATGTAATATATCCTTCTCTTGTGATGGTTGCTAGATACAGGATCGCCAATCAGGGAAGTTGATTGGAGAAGGCCATAGAGAATGAGGGTTATATTACATGGACTTTTTGGAACTACCAAAGAATGTATTTTGTTTAAATGTTCAGAAATAGAAAACAAACTTATGGCACAAAAGACTTGGCCATCCTCATATGTCTAAAATCTAATATTTTCCAAGTTTGTGAAAATTTTGTAAATCTACAAATTTTTCTTGTAAAGACTACATTCTTGGTAAAATAAAAAGATTATCGTTTTCTAGTAAAACCTTTGTTTCTACAAAAACTCTTGAGTTAATACATTTGGATGTTTGGAGACCCGGACCAATTATTTCTAAAGGTGGTTATGCATATTATGTCATCTTTGTTGATGACTTTTCTAGATATATCTGGATTTATTTTCTTAAACATAAATTCAAAGTTTTTGTTCACTTTCAAATATTTCATAAAATGGTCACAAACAAATTTCGAAACAATATTTTCATTTTTCGCACATATTCAGGGGGAGAATTTATGTATGGAGAATTTAAAAACTATCTTAATTCATATGGCATTATTCATCAATGATCTTGCCCAAACACCCCTCAACAAAATGGTCTTGCAGAACGCAAACATCGCCACATTATGGAGACCACTCAGACCTTGCTAATAACAAGTCAAGTACCAAAAGGGTTTTAGGCCGACTCTAACTACCACTTATCTCATCAATAGAATGTCATCTTCTTCTTTAGAAAATATATCTCCAATTGAAAAACTTTATGATTTAGCTTCGGACTACTCCAGATCAAGAGTGCTTGGTTGCCAATGTTTTGTATTTACAAACAAAAACGATAAATTCTCCCATCGTGCAATCCCATGTGCCTTTTTAGGATATATTGAAAATCAAGAAGGGTACAGATGCTATGATCTTCAAAATAATAAATTATGTGCCAAGAAATGTGACTTTTCTTGAAAAAAAAATTCTTTAAAAGTGAAAAATCCAAAGATTTTCCTGAATATTTCTTTTAAATTGATTTAACTTCAAAATCCAATGAAGAGGATTTTGAATGTAACTTTGACAATAATCAAAGTCCTACTATCTCTTAAAATGATACTGAAGGCCAAACCAGTAGGGATGTTCGTTTACAGTATTCAAGACGAAGAATTGATCAGCAACGCCCTCTATGTGCATTGGAAAGATTTTCTGAAGTTCCTCCTCGCAGAACTTTTAGAATTTCTAGACCTCCAGGAAAATTTGTCTCTTATGAATCTTTTTCACCCTCGTATAGGGCAGCCCTTGCATTAATTCAATCCTACGTTGAACCTTCCTCATACTTTGAAGCCAAAAATCATGTAAAATGGATTGAAGCTATGAAAACAGAATTAGATGCATTAGAGAAGGTCAAAACTTGGTTCATCCAAGACTCGCCTCTTAAAAAGAAACCTATAAGATGTAGATGGGTCTATAAAGTCAAAACCAAAAGTGATGGGACCCTAGAAAGATATAAGGCACGACTCGTGGCCAAAGGTTATGCTCAAGAGTATGGCATTGACTACGAAGAAACTTTTGCACCTGTAGCCCGAATGACCATTGTTCGAACTTTAATCGTTTTAGATTCTGTCAAAAAATGACCTATATTTCAAATGGACGTCAAAAATGTTTTTTTAAATGGAAGTCTTGTTGAAAAACTTTTTAGTGTTCAACCAGATGATAATAGGTTGAGAGTTTTTGGCTGTAAATGTTTTTTTTTAATGAAAAAAGTGACAAACTCTCAACAAAATCCATCCCTTGTGTTTTTATTAGTTATGTTGAGAATAAAAAAGAATTTAGGTGTTATGATGTTAAAAATAATAAATTATATATTTCAAGAAATGTTTATTTTGTTGAAAAAAAAAGTTATTTTGACTCTAGCATGCCTAAGGAAGATAATAAATATTCATTTCTTTTGTATTTATTGCCTAAAGAAAATATTGATGATGATGTTGATGTGCTTGATCAAGAAGAGAATGTTACCAATTTGGAACCTCCAGCATATGATGTCAATGATGACCATAATGAGAATGTCATTTCCGAAGTTGAACCTCCTATCCTCACTTATTCAAGAAGAACCACTGAGAACCAACCTAGTGCCTCAGGTAGAACAAGATGCAACTTCCAACCATAGGAGATCTACTAGAACTTTGAGACCTCTCGATCGATTTGTATCCTAAGAGTCTTTCTCTCATCAACATAGGACATGTTTAGCTCGCATATACTTCTATTTTGAACCCAAGACTTATGATCAAGCTAAAGATCTTCCAGAATGGGTCGAAGCCATGAAGATTGAGTTGTAAGCATTACAAAGATCCAATTGTGAAATTACCAAATGGGAAAAAGCGAATAAGATGTACATAGGTATATAAGGTCAAAACGAAAAGTTATGGAACATTAGAAAGGCACAAAGCCAAATTAGTTAACGAGGGATATTGATGCAATCGACTATAGGAGTCGGGTCGCAAGCGCACTTACACTTTACTTTCTAATGCGGAAGCGATTTTTGAATCTTTATACAAGGTGTCAATTTTGAAAATACTTTCAAATTCTATGAGATCATCAAATTTGTTCACGCAGGCTTGGCCTGTCCAATATATATATATATATATATATATATATATATATATATATATATATATATATATATATATATATATATATATTGTTATATATATATATTGTTAAAATATATGTAATCAATATATTTATATATATATATATGTTTATCACACACTACCCGATAAGGGGTAGTTCTGTAAACTCGCCCAATAGGGGCATTGTAGTCTTTTGTACTTTTCTTCTTTTTCCTTTTTTTCTTATTTATTTTTTGTTTCTTTTTTGTGCTTTTTGTGCATTAAATGCACAGCCATTGGGGGCCCCAACAAAGAGTCGTTGGGAGCCCAACGACTCCTTGTTGGGACTCCCAATGGTCCCTCTCTCTCTATTTTCTCTAACTCTCCCTCACCTCTCTCTTGCCAATAAATAAGTGGGGTCTCCCCCTTTGTAATGTGTGGCTTTTACAAGCCTCTTTGTGCCTTTATAAGATTTTATGCTTTCTAGCCATTATTGGCTTTTGTGTATGTCCTCTTTTGGACTTGTTCTTTGATTTCTATGTGTGAATGTCCATTGTAGGACATACTTTCCTTTTTCGCATATTTCATTACATGGTATCAAAGCCTTGGTTGTGCTCTTGATTCATATAGCTAGTTTTCTAGGTATTCCTCTCTCTTGGTTTGTCCTTCATTCTTGATTATATAATGGAAGGAGAACAAAAGATTGATCTCTCCTTCATGATGTGGGCCGCCACCATGGAGAACAATCTCAAAGGTAAAAAGCTTTGGGGATATGTTATGGGCACCGTTAGGGAACCTCAACTTCAACTTACGAAAATGGATGGTGATCAAGAAAAAGCTCTTGAAGGAAATGCTCGCATGAAGGCTATTGAAGATCACCAATCGAAGGTAGAAGATTGGGAAAGTAAGCATGCAAAAATTCTTGCATGGTTCATGAACAACGTGAAGCTAAAGATTTGCGCCAACATTGCTAAATTTCGCCTAGCAAATGAAGCATGGTTCTTTATGAAAGGTATGTATACCCAAAAAGACCTTGCTCGTCAATTCTTTATCCAAGAAAAAATATGTATCATTAAGCAAGGTGAAATGAGTGTAAGAGATTACTATAGCACTCTTGGATCCTTATGGGATGAGCTATCCCTTCTTGAACCCAAATGAAATTTGAAAACCAGGTAAGTTTCAAGAAGCCTCTTAAAAACTTCAGCTACTAAGAGAAAAGATCAATCACCAACAACTTAAAATCATATGATATTTACACAAAAAACCAGAAGACTACACAAGTAAAAGGACACAACAACCACCAAACCCCCGGGAAGAAAACCTGAAAAAACAAAAACGAAATCTAGTGAAGATGTGGAAATGAGAAGAGAACAAATGGAAAAAGAACATTTTTTCCAATTTTTACATGGGCTTAGGCCCGAATATGAACAAGTTAGATCCTCCCTTCTTCATAGATTTAAACCTCTTTCATTGGAAGATGTCATAGCCGAAATATGCCAAGAAGAAACACGTCTTGGCATGATTAAAGAAGGAGATGAAGTTCTTGCCGTGTCTAAACCCGGCAATCATATGAAAGCTTATAAGCCTCCACACTTTGGGAGGCAAAATAACTATAATGGCAATTATAGGAAAGCCATTTGCCATCATTGTCAAGAACCGGGTCATATAAGACCTAATTGTCCGAAGATAAATGAACCTCCAAAAGGTAAAGTTGCTATTATTGAAGAAATTTCACAAAAGAAGGAGGAGCCAATGAAAGGGAAAGAATCATTTTCTCTTGCTCAACTATCCGAAGCACTTCAAATTCTACTCAAATCGCCGTCAACTTCGGGAGCCGCCATTGCCTCTTCCTCTCCTTCAGGTATGCCTTCTTGGATTCTTGATTCTGGAGCATCCTTTCATATGACCCCTATTGAAAATGGACTATCCAATGTATGTAGCAACTCCCAAAATTCGTTTGTTTCCACCGCCGATGGTACCTCTTTACAAGTTAAAAGTTTTGGAACTTTAAACTTTTCAAAAGATTTTTTTGTGCCAAACGTAAGGGTAGTACCTCAACTTAATTTAAATCTTTTATCTGTTTCTCAAATATGTGATCATGGATGTGAAATCTCCTTCTCAACCAAGGATTGCTCTATACAGGATCTCCAGTCCGAGAAGCGGATTGGGCAAAACCATAGGAGGGGAGATCTCTACTACATAAACAATTTGAAACTTCCCACTAACTCATTTTGTAATCATGTCCAAGATAAAAATATTGAAACTTGGCAGCAAAGACTTGGACATCCAAGCTTCTCAAAAATGTACTCATTTCCTTTTGGAAAGAAATTTTGTAATGAGAAACATTTTGTTTGCAAGAGTTGTATTTTTGGAAAAATGAAATCCACCCCTTTTCCAAATAGGACATTTGTGTCCAAAAGACCCTTTGAATTAGTCCATTCGGATGTTTGGGGTCCTTCTCCGGTCATATCAAAAGGAGGATACTCATATTATGTTACTTTCATTGATGACCACACTCGATATGTGTGGATCTATTTTCTAAATCTAAAATCCGAAGTTTTTAACTTCTTTAAAAAAATTCATATGATTGTCAAAAACCAATTTTCAAGTAATATCTCCATTCTTCGATCCGATTCCGGTGGAGAATATCTATCAAATGAATTTCAAGAATACTTAGAAATCAATGGCATTTGTCATCAAAGGTCATGTCCTAGGACTCCTCAACAAAACGGTCTAGCCGAAAGAAAACATAGACACATCTTGGAAACCACTAGGACTCTTCTCATTTCCAAAGAAATTCTAAAATGCTATTGGGCCGAAGCCGCCTTAACTTCCACTTATTTAATAAATAGAATGATATCCTCATCTCTACAAAATATATCTCCATATGAAAAACTCTTTGAAAGAACAACCGATTTTAATAGATTAAGAATTTTTGGGTGTAAGTGTTTTGTCCTTACACATAAAAGAGATAAGTTATCTCCCAAAGCTATCAAATGTGTGCTCTTAGGATACGAAGAAAATCAAAAAGGTTTTAGGTGCTTCGACCCCAAAAGCAACAAACTATATGTATCCAAAGATGTTACCTTTTTAGAAAATGAGAACGGCTTTGAGAAAAATAAAGATATTGATGAAAACAAATATGCTTTCTTATTTGATCTTCTCTCTCAAGAAGATGTGACTCCTCACGAAGAGGAAGTTCCTAATGATTTAGAGGATACTCCTCTTAGTAATGTTGAAAATGGAAGTAATAATTTTGAGAATAGGTCTATTCAAACCTATGCTAGGCGTGGTCAAGAAGCTCCCATAAGTGCTTTAGAAAAATATTCTCAAAATTCCAACATAGAAGAAACCTCTTTAAGGAGATCTAGCCGAATCTCCAATCCTCCTAATAGGTTTGTTTCCTATGAGTCCCTAACACCTAAATATAGGGCATGCCTAATTGCATTACACTCTTATCATGAACAATCACACTATAATGAAGCCAAAAACATTCCTCAATGGGTTGAAGCCATGAAACTAGAACTTAGTGCCCTTGAAAAGGCTAAAACTTGGGAAATAACTTTGTTACCCACTGGAAAGAAGTCTATTGGATGTAGATGGGTCTTCAAAATTAAAACTAAAAGTGATGGGTCATTAGAACGTTATAAAGCTAGGTTGGTAGCCAAAGGATATGCTCAAGAGTACGGAATAGACTATGAAGAAACCTTCGCTCCCGTAGCTAGGATGACTAGTGTTAGGACTCTTATTGCGGTTGCATCCGTTAAAAAATGGCCTATCTATCAATTGGATGTTAAGAACGCATTTCTTAATGGCGAACTAAGTGAAGAGGTCTATATGGATCCTCCACCAGAAGTATCTATTGGTGAAAATAAAATTCTTAAACTTAAAAAGGCACTATATGGGTTAAAACAAGCTCCAAAGGCTTGGCATGACAAATTTAGCAATATAATGACTAGCTTAAATTTCCGTTCATGTTATACTGACACTGCGTTGTTTGTGAAAAGTGCAGGGTCCTCTGTAGTAATTCTACTACTATATGTTGATGATATGATCAATCACTGGAAGTGATGAGCAAGGAATCCATGATATTAAGAAAATTTTGACATGTCTGACCTTGGTTTCTTAAGATATTTTCTAGGTATTGAAGTTGCATATTCTCCCCGAGGGTATATTCTCTCTCATATGAAACTTGTCGCTGACATTTGTTCCAAGCCTGAAATTTCGGATGATAAGAAGACAGAAACCCCTGAGGTTATCAATGCAAAGCTAAGACTGGAAGATGGGACACTTCTCGAGAATCCTACTCCGTACCGTCAACTCGTTGGGTCTCTGACATACTTATCCATCACTCGGCCAGACATAGCTCATGCAGTTCACTCCGTCAGTCAGTTTCAACATGCACCCATAACTGTGCACATGAGTGCAGTCTTAAGGATTGTCAGATATATTAAAAACACCATAACTAAGGGAGTTTTTCTTTCCTCTTCATCATCTCTTGATTTAATTGCTTATACAGATGCTGATTGGAGAGGAAATCCCAATGATAGAGTCTCAACCACTGGTTTTTGTGTTTTCCTAGGTGACTCTATGATTTCTTGGAGATGCAAGAAGCAGCACAAAGTGTCATTGTCCTCAACAGAAGCGGAGTATCGTGCAATGGCCACTACAACCATGGAGCTTGTGTGGCTTAAAAGTTTCCTCAGTGATATGGGCATCATCATCTCAGTTCCTTCGAAGATGTGTTGCGATAACAAGAGTGTTATCTATATTGCAAGCAATCACACCTTTCATGAGCGTACTAAACACATAGAGATGGATTGCCACTATGTTCGAGATGAATACCTAAAAGGCACCATAGCATTGCCCTACGTCATATCCGAGTACCAGTTGGCGGATTTCTTCACCAAAGCCCTTGTTGCTCCTCATTTCATGTTTCTTCTCAACAAGCTTTCGGTTGTATCCCCGTAAAGCTTGAGGGAGGGTGTTAAAATATATGTAATCAATATATTTATATACATATATATATGTTTATCACACACTACCCGATAAGGGGTAGTTCTGTAAACTCGCCCAATAGGGGCATTGTAGTCTTTTTTTACTTTTCTTCTTTTTCTTTTTTCTTTTTTCTTTTTCCTTTTTTTCTTATTTATTTTTTGTTTCTTTTTTGTGCTTTTTGTGCATTAAATGCACAGCCATTGGGGGCCCCAACAAAGAGTCGTTGGGCCCCCAACGGTCACAATTGTGACCGTTGGGAGCCCAACGACTCCTTGTTGGGACTCCCAATGGTCCCTCTCTCTCTATTTTCTCTAACTCTCCCTCACCTCTCTCTTGCCTATAAATAAGTGGGGTCTCCCCTTTTGTAATGTGTGGCTTTTACGCCTCTTTGTGCCTTTATAAGATTTTATGCTTTCTACCCATTATTGGCTTTTGTGTATGTCTTCTTTTGGACTTGTTCTTTGATTTCTATGTGTGAATGTCCATTGTAGGACATACTTTCCTTTTCCGCATATTTCATTACATATATATATATAGTTGTACATGACCTGCAAAAAAAGAATACTCTAATATTCCACTCTCCAACTTCCACTAAACTACAATATCTCAAATAAAGTGACACTTTAATAATGCTTTTAATAAATTCGTTGAAGAAACACTTGCAGTCACCACACATGCATAAACAAATAATATGACAATCAGTTTTGAATTTACACGTCAGTTCAAAGTATATCGCATGGGTATTGACATGAGTCAGGGGGTCAAATCAGATCAGGCAGACTGATTTTGGTTGAGCTGGATATGTGCAACCTATGGAGCAAAAATAGTCAACATCTGGCGTTTGAGGTTCACTGCTGGACCTAAAGGGGGGGAATCGATGATTCTGGAAGTACAGCACAAAATGCACCAGATTCAAGGACAGGTCAAACGACGAGTTGCAAATGAAGGCAAATAAACCCAGGGAAAAACGCTATCAGTGTTTTCCTCTGTGGTACCTATTTTCAGAAAGGGAACTCAAGTAGCGCACCATGTTGGCAGAAATGATTTCAAGAAACCCAAAAAAAAACACAACAGACCACCTGTTAAAATGTAACATGTAATACATATATAATATACATATTATTAATAAAATAATAATATAATATATAAATATAGTTTTTATTTATTTTATTTTTTTTCTTCTTTTCTTTTATTCTTTCTTTTTATTTTCTAGTTTATTTTGAACTAGTTGGTCAAGATCTAGTTAGATCTTGACCATTTTTATAGTCGTACGGCTACAAATAGAGCCGTTGGAAGTCCAACGGCTCTTAGGAAGAGCTATCTAAGAGCTCTTCCCACCTCACTCTCCTCTTGTATATATATATATATGGGTGACACCCCCCCCCTTTGTATCTCAATGCTTTTTAAGCATCTCTTGTGAATAAATAAATATTTATTATTTTAGTGTGTTCTTCCATTTTTTACCCTTTTATGGGTTATGCTTGAGGTGTCCCCAATAGACACTCTTATGAAGGTTTATCGTGCTTTTGTTAAAGACCACCATTTCATTACATGGTATCAAAGCCTTAAAGAACTTTCGATCTTGAAGATTCTTGCCTCGTTTTCCGTGCTCCCCTTGCAAAGAGTGTTTTATCCTCTTGTTCGTGACTCAAAGGATCGTTTTAGAGAAGGAATGAACTTTAGAGGAAGCTTAGCTACGAAATTTTGTGATTGTGATCATTCTTCTCCTTATCTTTTTTTCTCTCTTCTTTTTCTTCTATCATATATTCTTTCTTTTTCACACCCTTGTAAAAGATGGATGACAATGATAAGACCACGGTAATACCCATGAAATTAAATGACACCAACTATGTAATGTGGGATTCAATCATGAAGCACCACATTTGGAGAAAAGGGTTGTGGGGTATAGTTGATGGTTCTGATTCGAAACCAAAACTAATTCTCACAAAAGTTGAGAATGACAAAAAAGTACCTCTCACGGAAGGAGAAAAGAACAAGGCGTTGGCAACCCATGAGAAAAACTGGAAAGAATGAAAAATAGGGCATGCCAAAATTATGTCATAGCTAATTAATATTGTTGACAACAAAAAATTGCGCTAGTCTTGCTAAATTTAAGCATGCCGATAAAGCTTGAGAATATCTTAAAAAATATGTATTCCCTCAAAGATATTGCACATGTGTGCAATTTACAAGACAAAGTTCAAACGATGACTCAAAAGGACAAAACTATTAGAGAATATTACAATGAGTTATCCGAACTTGAGAGAAATTGGCTCTTCTTGAGCCAAAATGGCATTATTCCGAAGATATCGAGCTTTACCAAAATCAACTCGGTATGGAACATTTTTATCTATTTATAAACGGTTTAAGATTGAAATTTGAGTCGACCAAATCGACTCTTCTACATCATGGAAAAGTTTTCTCTATTATTGAAACTATAGAGGAACTAACTATGGAGGAAAAGAGACTTAGAAAGAATACTCCAAAAACTGAAGATGACTTCGTTCTAGTTGTGTCTCGACCGGGTAACTATGTGTGCACTTAAAGGCCTCCTCACTTGGGTAGACAAGGTGGTAATTTTGACAAAAAAAAGTCATTTGTCATCATTGTCATGAACCGAGGCACTATAAGTCTCAATGTCCTAAGCTCAAGAGAAGAGACAAAAAGAAAGCTGCATCGGTCATATCAGAATCGAAAGATCAAGATGCACAGATTTCTATGGCTCAATTGATGAAAATTCTTCAACCTCTTCTCAAGGGAGCATCCTCCTCAACTAAAGCCTCAACTGAAGCAGTTATTTCATCATTCTTCGATCTCGATAACTTTCCTTGGCTCCGTGATTCTGGTGCTTATTTTCATATGACCCCAAATGTCAATAGCTTATCCGAATGTCTTAAAAGTAACTCAAGTGTGTTAAAAGTTTTCACAACTAATGGGACCTCTCTTGAAATAGAAAAAATAGGAAATTTTGAAAAACTTCTTAAAACAAAGAAAATTTTTATCTCAAAAGTTAGATATATTTCTCAAATATCCGATTATGGGTGTAATATCTCATCTTCTCATAGTTGTTCGATACAGGATCGTCAGTCAGGAAAACTGATTAGGGAAAGCCATAGAAAATGAGGACTTTATTACATGGATTTTTTAGAATTTCCTAAGAATGCTTTTTGTTATAATGTTCAGAAACTAAAGTTGGACTTATGACACAAAAGACTTGGTCATCCTCATATGTCTAAAATCCTATATTTTTCAAGTTAATGAAAATTTTGTAATTCTGAAAGTTTTACTTGTAAAGACTGTATCCTTGGCAAAATGAAAAGATTATTATTTCATGATAGAACTTTTGTTTCCTTTAGGCCACTTGAATTAATACATTCGGATGTTTGGGGTCCTGCACCAATTATTTCAAAAGGTGGATATGCATATTATGTTATTTTTGTCGATGATTATTCTAGGCATAGTTGTACTTCCTTAAGTACAAATATGAGGTTTTTTCACATTTTCAAACTTTTCATAAAATGGTTAAAAATAAATTTTAAAATGATATTTTCATTTTTGGCACTGATTAAGGGGAGAATTTATGTCCAAAGAATCCAAAGACTATCTCAACTTACATGGCATTATACACCAAAGGTTTTGTCCACACACACAACAACAACAAAATGGCCTAGCCGAACATAAACATCGACACGTCATGGAAACTACTAGGACCTTACTAATAGCAAATCAAGTTCCAAAAGAGTTTTGGGCGGAAGTTGCCCTAACTGCTACCTATCTTATTAATCGAATGCAATATTCTTCTTTGAAAAACATACTCCAATTGAAAAACTTATCTACTGATCTCTTGATTATTCTAGATTAAGAGTCTTTGGATGTAAGTGTTTTGTTTTCACCAATAAGAATGACAAACTCTCTCCTCGTGTGATTCTTTGTACTTTATTAGGATATGCCGATAATAAAAAAGGCTATATGTGTTTTGATTTCTAAAATAGAAAATTATATGTATCAAGAAATGTATCTTTCCTAGAGAGAAAGTTCTTTTAAAGTCAAAAAACCCAAAGAAGTCACTGAATATTCCTTTTAATAGATTTGACTTCAAAATCCAATGAATGGGATCTTGAATGTGACTTTGACAATGATCAAAGTCCTATTGTTATTGAACACGGTGATGATACTGAAGAGCAAACACATAGGGATGTTAGTCTACAATATTCAAGACGTAGAGGGTCAAATCTTCCATATGCATTAGAAAAATATTCCGAAGTATCAACCAGAAGGTCATCTAGAATTTCTAGACCTCCTAAAAAATTTATGTCATACGAATCATTTTCACCTGCATACAGGGCAGTTATTGCATTAATACAATCATATGTAAAACCGGCATTCTATTCTCAAGCCAAAAACCATATAGAATAGGTAGAAGTCATGAAAACAAAATTTGACGCATTAGAAAAGGCTAACACTTGGACCATTCAAAATATTCTTTCAGGTAAGAAACCTATAGGCTGTCGATGGGTCTACAAAGTTAAAACCAAAAGTGATAGAACTCTTGAAAGGTATAAAGCCCGATTAGTAGCCAAAGGGTATACCCAAGAGTATGGCATCGATTATGAAAAAACTTTTGCCCTAGTGGATCATATGACCACTTGAAGAACATTAATAGCTTTGGCCTCCATTAGAAAATGGTCAATATTTCAAATGGATGTCAAAAATGCTTTTCTCAATGAAAATCTAATTGAAGAAGTGTACATGGAAGCCCAACCTAGTACTAGTATCCCTAAGAGTAAATCTCTTTGTTCAGAAAAAGCTCTTTATGGTCTTAAACAAGCACCAAAAGCCTGGTATGATACATTTAGTTATGTTATGATTGATATTAGTTTTCGATCTTGTTTGACTGACACTACTTTGTTTATTAAGAATTTGGATACAGGGATTATTCTTCTTCTTCTCTATGCGGATGACATGATCATCACCGGATGCGACAAACAGGGAGTTTAAAACACTAAAAAGCTTCTTAAAACTCATTTTGAAATGACTGGTTTAGGTTTATTGAGATATTTCTTAGGAATTGAAGTTGCTCATTCCCCTCATGGGTATTTGATATCTCAATCTAAATTTGCTTTTGATATTATTTTCAGGTCTGCACTTACAGATGATAAGAAAGTGGACACTCCAGAAGTTGTCAACGTTAAAATGTGAATTGATGATGGAGAACCTCTTGATGATCCCACTTTTTACAAACAGTTGATCGGAGCATTTTCCTATCTTTCTATTACTAGACCAGACATAGCACACGTTGTACACACAGCTAGTCAGTTTCAACATGCTCTCACCTCTGTTCACATGGGAGCCATTTTACGTATTATTAAATACATAAAGTCTTCTCTTTCACGAGGCCTTTTCTTGTCTACTTTATCTTCGTTAGATTTAATTGCTTATATTGATGTTGACTGGGGAGGTGATCCCAATAATCGACACTAAACCACTAGTTTTTATGTTTTCTTAGGTGAATTCTTAATTTCATGGCAGTGCAAAAAGCAATAAAAGGTCTCTCTCTCATCCACTGAAGCTAAATACCGAGACATGGCAACCACGACCATGAAAGTAATTTGGCTCAGGCATCTACTTATTGACATGAGAGTTGAAGCAACACAAGCTTCACAAATGTGCTCTGACAACAAGAGTGTAATCTATATTGCAAGCAACAGAACATTTCATGAACACACCAAACATATTAAGATGAATTGTCACTATGTCAGAGAGGAATATCTACATGAGACCATTGATCTGTCATATGTTACATCAGAGTATCAATTACCAGACTTCTTCACCAAACCTCTCGCTGCTCCCCAATTTCACTTCTTCTTAAACAAACTTTCGCTCATTGTACTGTAAGTTTGAGGGGGAATGTTAAAATATAACATGTAATACATATATAATATATATTATTAATAAAATAATAATATAATATATAAATATATTTTTTATTTGTTTTATTTTTTGCTTCTTTTCTTTTATTCTTTCTTTTTATTTTCTAGTTCATTTTGAACTAGTTGGTCAAGATCTAGTTAGATCTTGACCATTTTTATAGTTGTTGAACATAGTCCAACGACTACAAATAGAGCCATTGGACTAGGTCCAACGACTCTTAAGAAGAGCTCTTCCCACCTCACTCTCTTCTTGTATATATATGGGTGACCCCCTCCTTTGTATGTCAATACTTTTTAAGCATCTCTTGTGAAGAAATAAATATTTATTATTTTAGTGTGTTCTTCCATTTTTACCCTTTTATGGGTTGTGCTTGAGGTGTCTCCAATAGACACCATTTTGAAGGTTTCTCGTGCTTTTGTGGAAGACCACCATTTCATTATACCACCAAATCAGTTCTAGACACGTTAGAGCAGATTTTCCACTTTACACAAATCACAGATCAGTAAAAACATTAGCATTAACAGATATGCTTTCGTAACACAGATTAAAATCTAACTTATATGCAATGTTCTATCCACAAGAAAAATATATCAGCACAAAAAAATTACAGACATTGAGAATCACAAGCAGGATGTTCGTTTCAGCATGGGTTAAAATCACAAGAACAAATAAAACTCATATGCTCAGCAATCGTTAGAAGAACTGCTATTGGCAGGGTTCAAATCCAAAACAAGTCACAACACTACCATCAACTGGACCCACGAACAACAGCATGCAATGGAGTTCAGCCGCCCCAATGGATTGCGTCCAGCATATGCAGATTCACACCCAACACTAGCCATCTGGCACTAAGTGGGGGTCAAGGGTTCATTCCAACAGCAGCTTCCCCAAAACGCAGGTTCATTGGAGTTCACGCACCACCATTCTGTTAGAAAGTATGCAGAAAGGTATAACAAGAATGCTTAATGCATTCACATTGTCCAATGAATGGACAAACGCAAACCCACAATGGGGAATATAGAAATAGTCCACTAACGGACAACACAAGAAGCCTTCAAAGAGGCAACACATAAAACATATGAACTTTATTGAATGAGGGCTTGAAAAGCCATGAAATACAAGAGAGGGGAACCTCCTATTTATACAAAAAAGAAGAGAAAGTGGGAGCCATTAAGGGCTCCCACATATGGTCGTTGGAGCCCCCAACGGTCATGGTCATATTTATGACTGTTGGGGGTCCAACGACTACATGTGGGACCCCCAATGCTTAGATAAAAAAGTAATTTAAAAAAAAAGATAAAAATTAAATAGATAAAAATATCCTATTTAATAAAAATAGTTGTTTTTAAAACAACTATGTGAAATGACCAAAATACCCCTATCGGGTATTTCACACACACACACACATATATATATGAGTACATATATTTTAACATCCCCCTCCCTCAAACTTTACGGGAAGGAGACGGAAAGTTTGAAGATACAAAGAAAGGATTCCAATTCTTCAAGAGTCTTCGATAGAAGTCATCATCTTTATAGCACATGAAAGAATTTTGCACAAGTCAGCCTTCAACTGTCTTTAATGATCATCCTCAAGCACCTTTCATCATGTATCATATATACTTCTTCCATCTTATATTCAAGATCCTATGGAACAAACCAAAGAGCTTCAAGTAAAAAAATATCTTTGCATTTCAATCAAGTAGAATATTTCAAACAAGATGAACCAAGAAATCATAACATTGATCAAGAGGAACATATGATTCATCAAGACAATGATGCAAAAGATATTCTACGTATTTCAATCGAGCACTATGTGAAAATATCATTAAGAAGATTAAACTCAAACACACTTTCATAAACTCACTATATTATTAAGAAAAGATACATGCACAAAGGCACAAGAAATACTCACAAAAGAGTTCAATATGCACAAAGGCATAAAAAAACTCTTCTTATTGAGTCAACACTAAAGAGCTTTAAGAAAAGCTTTATGCATTAGAAATGTCTTCAAAGAGACAATGTGCATTCAAGAACTAATTCCTCACAAAGGGATGTGCACAAGGGCACACGAAAGAAAACATGTTTAATACACATAAATCAATAATGAAGAGACAATTAATTTTATCAACAAAAGATTATTTTAATAATTTCTCACACTCCTTAAAATGAAAAGAAATCAACAAATGTCATGTATGAACTTGCAAGAACACACTCCAATCAAGTATAACACTTGATTGAATAAACCAAAACACCCACCCAGGAGTCAAGAATGAATGTTATTTTAAATGTTGTAACCTCACACGTTGAAAGATGAAATATTTGAAAAGTAAAGAAGCCCACTAGAAGGCCAAACACTACAAGCCCTTAATGTGTAAAATACACACATCTATTATAGTGTAAATGCCAAAAAGGTAAAATCAAGTGATTTCCAAATATGCACATATATTATCAATGATATGAACTTTTATCAGCAAATATTTTCTATGCAAGAAAAAAAAACTAGTATGGATCAAAAATCATTACCGAATTAAAAAGAAATCTCACATGATAAAATACAAATCAAAACCAAATTATAAATTCCCATAAATATGAAATTTTGCAAATCTCAACAATAGTTCATCCATTACAAGCAGTCACCTCATTAGACCTCCAAAACCCACAAATCAAGTGTATAGGAGACTAGAATAAGAATATAAATATAATGCCACTAAATGACCAAAGACACACACAAAGGTGTGTTAAATTGTAATTTCAAATCATTGTATTGCTCATATATATTTTATATATATATAAAGAGAGATACATATACATATATATTTCATATATATGTACATGCATCTATCTAATTATATATACAAATATTTATTAGTCGTAGGGGTATTTGTCTTTTTTTCTCTTTTTATGCATATTCATCTTTTTTAATATGTTTATATATTTTTTCCTTTTCTTTTTTTCTTTTTTTCTTTTTTTCTTTTTATTTTCTTTTATTTATTGTACTTTGTGTACCTTGAGGGGGGCACGTATAGTCATTGAGCCCCTCCAACAGTCACATTTGTGACCGTGACTACATGTGGAGCCCCTCCAAGGCCCACAAAATCCCTTTTTGTTGCTCTATAAATAGAACCCTTCTCTTTGTATTTATTATGTTTTGGGTCAAAGCCCAAGTGATTAATAAAGTGTTTTTGTTCTTTTTATGCCTTTGTGCATTTGTGAGATTTAGTGGGTTGTGCTTTTGTGCACAAGTGTTCTAAGAGTTCTTATTGTGCACGTGTTTTTCATCAAGAATATTAAGGTATTGATCATAGTATCTTGTTGAAGATACTTTTACAATGTGTGCATAAACACCTCTTGTCTACATATAATGATATTTGAAGTGAGTGTATCAACGACTAGAACAAGAGTACAATAGTCAACAATGGGCTAAAAGTCACACACAAAGGTGTGAACAAACATCTCTTGTATAAATATAATGACACTCAAAATCAAGTATGTTCAGCGACTAGAACAAGAGTACAAAGCCAATCATAGGCTAAAAACACACACGAAGGTGTGACTAAACATTTCTTGTCTATATATAATGACACTTAAAACAAGTGTATCAACTGCTAGAGCAAGAGCAAATATCCAACAATGGGCTAAAAGCACACACAAAGGTGTGAACAATCAATTATTGTCTACATATGATGACACTTAGATAAGAGGCATAAAAGGATAAAACACTTGAGGCAAGAAGGCTTGTAATGGAAATACAATTAAAAACAAATATTAATTTTTCAATATATCTAGAAACACTATGGTTTCAAAAAGTTAGACATTCATCACAAGTACACATAATTAAGAGCATCCATAACAAATTCAATGGCCAAAGAACAAACGAGTGATGCCACACACTCATAATCAGAAATCACATTGTTAAATTATGTATCTCAATCTTGTAATACAATACATATTTTATATATATAATAAGTACTACATATACATATACTATATATATGTATATGTATATGTATGTATAGTACTTATTATATATAAAAAATATGTATTTTTCTCAATATTAGTCATAGGGGTAGTTTAGGTATTTCTTTTATTTTTACGCATATTCACATTTTGAATATGCATGTAATTTCATCTTTTTTCTTTTCTTTTCTTTTGTCTTTTCCTTTTTTTCTTTTTGACTTTGACTTGCCTTGGGGGGGGCAACCATGTAGACGTTGGTCCCATCCAACGGTCACAATTGTGACCGTTGGAGGGGCTCCAACGTCTACTTGTTGGCCCCTCCAAGGCCTCTTGCATTGTATAAATAAGGGGCTCTCCCCTTTGTAATGTTCATGGCTTTGGGATTATAGCCCAATCTCGTTTTAGTGAAGCTTATGACTTTTGGGTTCGCATTTGTGAGTTTGTATTGTGCTCTTTGTGCACAAGTGTTCTTGTTGTACATGTGCTCACATTTGTTTCCAAGAATATTATAATATTGTTCTTGGTATCTTGTTGAAGATACTTTTACATGGTATCAAAGCCACGTTAGTGATAAAGGATCGTGGATTTATTTGTTTTTCAAGTGCCTCGAAAAGTGTGCCTTCGGATATTTGAAGATTGAAGTGGTGGAGCTTGCTTCTCAAATATTTTGGAAGATTCTTGTGCAAGCAAGAGCTTAAAATCTTGTGTTGGTACGTACTTCTCCCTCTCTCTTTACTCCTTAATAGGTGAAAAAGAGTCTCATTTTACTCTAGACTTTAAGCTAAATGGATCCAACTATCATGTTTGGGCTAGGAACATGGAGGCTCACATAAAGGGGAAGGGTCTATGGGGTTATGTGCAAGGCACAATCCCCGAACCGGAACCAAAAATTAACATTGTTAATGGGGGTGAAATCAAAATTCTTGATGGAAAAAAAAAAACCAAAGCTCTTGAACAGTATTCAAAAAAGCATAAGGAATGGGAAATGAGGAATTTTAAAATCCTCTCTTGGGTTTTTTCCTCCGTAGAAACAAGAATCAATGCAAACATCATCAAGTTCAAGAAGGCCTCTCAAGCTTGGAATATCTTGAGAAGATGTACACGTATAGGGATTTATCTCATAAATATTATCTTTAAAAGAGGGCGCTAACGCTTCAACAAGGGAAAATGTCTATAAGAGAGTACTTTGCCGAGCTCTCTTCTATTTAGGACGAGTTTACTATGCTCGAACCAAAATGGAGTGGAGAAGCAATAGAGCTTCGCCACAAACAATTGGAAGAAGATAGGTTTTTCAATTTTTTGAATGGGCTTAGGCCCAAATTTGAACAAATCTCGTCTTCCCTTTTATCCGCTTTCACTTTCCCTTCTCTTGAATATGTAATTACTAAACTTAGTGGGGAAGAGACTCGCATGCAAATTAGCAAGAACCATCCAAGTGTTCTTGCTACTCCTCACATTGAAGAAAATGAAGGTGCTAATGTTGTATCAAGACCGGGGAGTAATTTAAAGACCTACAAGCCTCCTCACTTCAAGAATCAAAACTCAAGTGGTCAAGGAGTGAAGAAAGACTATAGCAAGCTTACATGTTATTTTTGTAAAGAACCGAGGCACATTAAACCTATATGCCCTAAATGGAAGAAAATTCTTGCTATGGCCATGACATCGCAACCGGAGGAACGACCATCAACATCAAATGGGTCTCTTTCTCTTCATCAAATTGTAAAAGCTTTGCAACACTTCCTCAAGGGAGGAACTTCCGGAGCCGCTATGTCTACCTCTTCTCCTTCTGGTAAGATATCTTGGCTTTTAGATTCTGGCGCATCTTTCCATATGACCCCAAAGTGTTTGTTCCCTTTCCAAATTTTCTAAAAAATCACTTCCATCTTTTGTCTCAACGGCGGATGAAACACCTTTTGAAATTAAAGGAATAAGAAATTTTGAAAAACAAGATTTTTTTATCCCCAAAATTCGTCTTATACCTAAACTAAATTTAAATTTACTTTCAATCTCTCAACTCTCGGATCATGGTTGCGATGTAAAATTCACTTCTGATAAATGTTGGATTCAGGATCGCCAGTCCGAGAGATTGATTTGGGGAAGGCTCTAGGAGAGGCGACCGCTACTACATTGACTTTCTTCAATTCCCCAAGAATCAATTTTGTAATGTTGTTCAAAACAAAGATATTCATGTATGACATAAGAGACTGGGACATCCCAACATTGTTAAAATCTCTTATTTGCCTTTTGTTAAACATCTTTGTAAAGGAGATTTTGTTTGTAATGATTGTATTCTTGGAAAAATGAAAAGTCTACCTTTTTCTCAAAGATCCATGTTTTCAACAAAACCCTTTGAAATTGTTCATTCCGATGTATAGGGTCCCGCTCCTGTGATATCTAGAAGAGGATTCTCGTATTATGTTATTTTCGTGGATGATTACACTAGGTTTTGTTGGATATACTTTCTTAAACATAAACATGAAGTTTGTTCAACATTTAAAACTTTTCATATGATGATTTTAAATCAATTTAATGGAAGTTTAAAAATTCTTAGGTCTGACTCTGGTGGTGAATATCTTTCAAATGAATTTAAGAGTTATCTTAAAAGTTATGGTATTCTCCATCAGAAATCTTGTCCAAAAACCCCACAACAAAATGGGTTAGCCGAATGGAAGCATAGGCATATTATAGAAACAACTAGAACCTTTCTTATTTCGCAAAACATTCCAAAGAAACTCTGGGCTGAGGCCGCCCTTACCTCGGTATATCTCATAAATAGACTTCCATCGAAAAATTTGAGTAAAATTTCTCCTTTTGAAAAGTTATATGAAAAAGAACATGATTATAGCAGGTTAAGAGTGTTTGGATGTAAGTGCTTTGTCCTTATAGATAGAAATGATAAGTTTTCCCCAAAAGTCATTCCTTGTACCTTTCTTGGGTATTCAGAAACCTATAAGGGTTTTCGGTGTTATGACATTAAAAATGACACTATATGTTTCCAGAAATGTGAGTTTTTTGGAAAATCTTAGTGGTTTTGAAAGTTCTGAATCATATAATGAAAATCTTGACTATCCTTTTTTATTTGAACTATTAGCCAAAGATGATGATTCTAGTGATGATGAGTCAAATCAAAATGACTCTAGTGATATTGAGGAAATCTCCTCACACCAACCTATCAATGAAGGACCATCTGGAGATCCGATCACCTATATTCGTAGAGATAGAAGCACCTTTAGAAGTGCTCTTGAAAGATATGATGATAGTCAGACTGTTCCTCATGGAGAGGAAAATCTTCGTAGAACCGTAAGACACAGAAAAGCTCCATCTAGGTTCATATCGTATGACTCTTTTCACCCAGATATAGAGTCTGTCTTTGTGTTGTTCATTCTTATGTAGAACCTAAAAACTTTGCGGAAGCTAGTAAAAGTCCTGAAATGATAGTTGCGATGGAGAATGAACTTAGAGCTCTGAAAAAGGCTAAGACGTGAGAATTTCAAGATCTTCCTAAGAGTAAGAAAACAATAGGGTGTAGATGGGTTTTTAAGGTTAAAACTAAGAGCGATAGATCGCTTGAGAGATATAAGGCTCGATTAGTTGCCAAGGGTTATAGTCAAGAGTATGAGATTAACTATAAAGAAACTTTCGCACATGTGGCCCGAATGGTCACTGTTCGGTGTCTCATCACTGTTGCATCCATTAACAATTGGAACATCTATCAAATGGATGTTAAGAATGTCTTCCTTAATGGTCATTTGAATGAGGAAGTTTATATGGATGCTCCACCTGGAATGGAGACTCCCCCAAAGGGAAAGTGCTTTGTCTTAAGAAAGCACTCTATGGCCTAAAGCAAGCCCCTAAGGCTTGGTATGATAGGTTTTTCTTCTTGTTTTACTGACACTGCTCTGTTTGTTAGAAAATTCAATGCAGGGATTGTGATTTTGTTGTTGTATGTGGATGATATGCTCGTTACCAGAAATGATTCTAATGGGGTTAATAGTATAAAGTCATTTTTAAAAGATAAATTTGAAATGTCTGATTTGGATTTTCTAACTTATTTTTTGGGCATTGAAGTAGCTTCCTCTCATAGAGGGTACTTTTTATCTCAAACTAAGCTTGCTTCTGATATCATTGACAGGCCAGGCATTACAGATGAAAACGTTTGTGAAACTCCTGTTATAGTGGGAGCTAAAATGAAAATTGATGATGGTGTTCCTCTTTCAGATCCTACCCCCTACAGACAGCTTGTAGGATCCTTGATGTATCTGAGTATTACGAGACCAAATATCTCTCATGCAGTGCATACTGCAAGCCAGTTTCAGCATGCACCAACATCAGTCCACATGAGTGTTGTCTTGCGAGTCGTAAGATACATTAAGGGTACTCTAAATAAGGGAGTTTTTTTGTCCACCTCTTCTGATTTAAAATTAATTGCTTATACTAACTCTTATTGGGGAGGTGACCCAAATAACCATCACTCCACCACTGGTTTTTGTGTGTTCTTAGGAGACTCACTGATTTCGTGGAGGTGCAAGAAGCAACAAAAAGTATCGCTTTCCTTAACTGAAGTTGAATACCTTGTCATGGCAACTACTACAATGGAAATTGTATGGATCCATCAGTTGCTAGAAGACATGGGGATCACAATAGAAGGGCCCACCAAGCTGTGCTGTGACAACAAAAGTGCAATCTACATTGCAAAAAATCACACCTTTCATGAGCGGACTAAACGCATCGAGATGAACTGTCACTATGTTCGTGAGGCGTATCTCAAAGGAGTCGTTGACCTTCCATATGTCACGTCAGAATATCCGTTGGTTGATTTCTTCACCAAAGCGTTGTGTGCTCCGCGATTCAACTTTCTTCTTGGCAAACTCTCGATCATCCTGTCATAAGTTTAAGGGGGGGTGTTAAATTATGTATCTCAATCTTGTAATACAATACATATTTTATATATATAATAAGTACTACGTATACATATACCATATATATATATATGTATATATAGTACTTATTATATATATAAAATATGTATTTTTCTCAATATTATTCATAAGGGTAGTTTAGGTATTTCCTTTATTTTTACGCATATTCACATTTCGAATATGTATGTAATTTCATCTTTTTTCTTTTCTTTTCTTTTCTTTTGTCTTTTCCTTTTTTTCTTTTTGACTTTGACTTGCCTTGGGGGCCCAACCATGTAGACGTTGGGCCCTTCCAACGGTCACAATTGTGACCGTTAGAGGGGCTCCAACGTCTACTTGTTGGCCCCTCCAAGGCCTCTTGCATTGTATAAATAAGGGGCTCTCCCCTTTGTAATGTTCATGGCTTTGGGATTATAGCCCAAGCTCGTTTTAATGAAGCTTATGACTTTTGGGTTCGCATTTGTGAGTTTGTATTGTGCTCTTTGTGCACAAGTGTTCTTGTTGTGCGTGTGTGCTCACATTTGTTTCCAATAATATTATAATATTGTTCTTGGTATCTTGTTGAAGATATTTTTACACACATAACATGTCATTTAGAGTCAAACTACAAGTTGACAATCTAAAGTGACATAACACGAGGTGCACTATATCACATGGGTGCGGGTGCGGGGGGGGGTGCGACACTTTCAAAAAACATGGGTGCGGGGTTGCGGAAAAAATATAAAAAATTATATAGAGAGAGTCTAAAAGTTGGACATAAATGATCCTAGGTGCATTGAATGCACCCAGGGTCAAGTTGACCGCATCGGGTGCGGGTGCGGGTGCGACATGGGTGCAGCACCTAGTTGGAGAATCCTTGTGACATATACGGCAAAAAAAATTCTTGGCAAATTTTTTTTTAAGTCTGAGAATTGGACCAAAATGATCCCGCGTGCGTTGACCGCACCTAGGGTCGGGTTGACCGCACCAGGTATCGCACCCACGTCGACGCGGGTGCGGCACCTTGCTAGTCGAATCCCTGTGACATAGGAGGAGCACATAACTCACCCCAACAAACATCTCTGTAATAATAACATGGCCAAGAAAATTGATGCATCAAATAAAGTTTGTGATGGATAATATAAATGTCATAAGAAGGCAACAAACACTTACGGAAATTATTTTCCAAATAGGTGATTTTATAAAGAGAGCCGATCAAATCAAAGATCCAATAATGGTAGATAATCAATCATAAGCACAACAATATGCCTTATGACAACAATTTTATATAAACACGGATCATGCTTAACATAATCAATTCTTCAAAATGAAGTCATTTATACCAAAAAGTCTTATTATGCAACAAACACAACATGAAATATTAAGCAATGTCATGTGTAAGAACCGATTTGGAATAATCCAAGAGTCAAATCAAGCCTTAACTATGATAGTGCAATTATATACACACCAAATGATAATATATGCAATTTTATGCAACAAGATGTCGAATGACAATAATCTTGAATGAGCAAAAATTTAGGCCAATATAGGCATTCTTAATTAAGGTGGTAAGATTATGAAGTTTGAAAAACTCATTTGAAAAACCATGAAAGGAAATTAAGTCCATAATTAGAACTTCAAATGATGCATACAACCACTCTCAAAAGAACCACAAAAGTTTACAACAAATGTATCTACAACACTCACAAGAACAACTAAGGTTTAACAAAAATACTCAAAAAGAGTATACAAGAAGAAGAATTTTCATTCAAGTAGGAGAACCCCACACTCAAGAGGATAATAAGTTTATGAACCTGTTAAAACCGCACAACAACAAAAAAATGCACTAAGGCACAAAACTAGAAAATCAAATATTTGTTGAGGAGAAATTCAAAACTCATAAGTTTATCAAAAACATATGACTTAAAAGGTTAGAACCAACTCATAATTCAACAAGCATTAATAAAAACCATAAATTTTACAATGGGACAAACACTTGAAGACAATCAAATTGAAGAATCTTTAAGAGCATCAAGATGCAAAAATAACCATATTTCATATGATAATAATACAAGACTACTTTTAATAAAAACTAATCTTAATTCAACATGCATCATAAAAAAAAAACTTTTCCAAACAAATATTGCTCATACGAAATGATGCATTAGGTAAGCCTTGTTAAAGGAATTAAAACTTACTAAGAATTTTGAGCAATCATATATCTAGTTTTTCGAAAAACAAGTTCACCGGTTTAAGAATTTATCATTTAAAATTTTTAAAATATACGAAAAAGTGTAATGTAATATACGAAAAAGCAAAGGTTCAATGAAGAACCAAATAACACAAGCACCAAACGTGCAAAATACCTTTTTTATTTATTTTTTTAATAAAAACATAACGATAAAGAAAACACATACATATAAATGATCAAGGAAGTAAATATTTCTTCATAATGCATGATACTTAAGGAAAAAGAATACATACTGAATAACTTTAAAAAAGAAAAGAGAGAAAAATGAATATTTTACCATTTTTCTTAAAAATTTTTAAATAACACGCTTCCCAATGCACCAAAGAGCAACTCGATCACAACCTTGCTCTGATACCATGTTAGAAAGTATGTGGAAAGGTAATAACAAGAATGCTTAATGCATTCACACGGTCCAATGAATGACAAACACAAACCCACAATGAGGAATATAGAAATAGTCCACTAAGGGACAATACAAGAAGCCTTCAAAGAGGCAACATATAAAAAATATGAACTTTACTGAATGAGGGCTTGAAAACCATGAAATACAAGAGTGGGGGAACCCCCTATTTATACAAAAACGAAGAGGAAGTGGGAGCCATTGAGGGCTCCCACATATGGTCGTTGGAGCCCCCAACGGTCATATTTATGATCTTTGGGGGTCCAACGACTACATATGGGACCCCCAATGCTTAGATAAAAAAGCAATTTAAAAAAGAAAAAGATAAAAATTAAATAGATAAAAATATCCTATTTAATGAAAATAGTAGTTTCTAAAATAACTATGTGAAATGACCAAAATACCCCTATCAGGTATTTCACATATATATATATATATATATATATATGAGTACATATATTTTAACACGTTCAAGCCTTTACACCCAACCCACTTGCAACCACAAGTTCACGCTGTCACAAACTCCACCAGCTCGTTCACAAGACCCACAAGATTTCAGAATGCTCACGTCTTCTTCTCCAAGAGAGAGTTCAACCATCCATGATTTTCAGAAAGAAGGCAAAAAGGGCCCCTTCACGATTTTGGCATTCCTCGTAAAAGGAAGCAATGATTGCCCATGGACAATCATTGGGCCCTTGGAAGGTGACCTTCCAAGGGGCCAATGAGAGACCCAAATTTAAATCTGGATTTTTCATTGGACCTCTTGACTACCCAACTACAAGAGGCCAAAAAAATAAAAATAAAACAATGTGGGGCTCAAACCAAATGGATCCAGATCTAGACCCAAAAAAGCAAAAATATACCCAATTAACGCCATACACCCGCTAGTGCCACAAACAAATCCTACAGGGCATACTATCTGGATTCATAAGATCTGACCCTTAAAAAAATAAAATTATAAATATTCTATGTATATTTTAAAAATCACAAAAATTGGAACCATCACAAAAATGAATTTTTCTGAGATGCATAGAACAAAAATCTTAGAAAATAAATATGTATAAAATGATGCCTTTACCCTTGAGATCTGTTTGACCCAAATGGCTCGGACTTTGGTTGGATCTTCTAGAGTATATTCTTCCGCAACAGGTTGTCAAAAGCGGGTTATTCTCCATCTCCTCGCATATGTCGAGATGATTTGGATGTTCTGCATCAGATATGCTCAAGAATACAGAATAGAGTATGAGGAAATCTTTGTCCTTGTAGCAAGAATAACCACTCTTAGGACTCTCATAGTCGTATCCTCCATTAGAGGTTGGCCTATATATCAAATGGATGTGAAAAATCTCTTTTTGAATAGAGATTTGAAAGAAGTTCATATGGATCGGCCTCCAAGTCTTAAAGTTTTACATGGTTACATTCTCTATTTAAAGGAAACTTTGTATGGTTTAAAAGAGGCACTTAAAGTCTCCTAAAGTATGATATGATAGATTCAATATTGTCATGTTAAATCTTGTATATAGATCGTGTAATACTGACAATGTTGTATTTGTTAAGACATCTTATGTAGGTATCGTCATTCTACTTTTGTATGTAGATGACATGATCATCATTAGTGGAGACAAATAGGGAGTCAGTCAAATTAAAAATGTTCTTAAAAACAATTTTGAAATGATTGATCTTGGATTTCTTATATATTTTCTTAGTATTGCGGTCGCATACTCACCTCGTGGGTATTTATTGACCCAAACTAAATTTGCAATTGAGATCATTGACATGTCTAAAATTACTGACTAGAAAAGAGTCGACACTTCAGAAATGATTAATGCAAAAATGAAATTTGATATTAGAACGCCTCTCGAGGATCTCACTGTTAAAATGTGTCTCCTAAAAATCATTATTGTAAATATAAATATATATATTTATATACATAAAGATACATTTACATATAATATATTATATGTACATATATAAATATATATATTTATATATTTTTACCCGAAAAGGGTATTCTTGTAATTTCACTATTTTGCGCATATTCCATTTGGAATATGTTGTCATTTTTCTTTTTTTCTTTTCTTGTAATTCTTTTTACTTTTTCTTTTTTATTTTATTTTTTGTTCTTTATTAAAGTGCATTGGGGGTCCCCCAATAGAGTCGTTGGGGGGGGCCAACGGTCACAAATGTGACCGTTGGGGGCTCCCAACGACTCCTTTGGGAGCCCCCCCTTTTGCACCTTTTGGCACTTGTATAAATAGGGGTGTTCCCCCTTGTAATCTCTAAGCTTGAGAGTCTCAAGCATTTTTGTTCTTTCTATAAAATACATGTCATAGTGCATGTTTATTATTTTTACGCTTTTGCGTACTTTGTTCAAGTGTTGTGAGAGTGCCTTCGTGCGCATCTTTTCTAAAGTATTTGTGCTCGTATGCGTATTGTATTGTTATAGACAATTTTACATGGTATCAGAGCAAGGTTGATTATTGAAGATCGTGGGATTCTCCTTTTTCGAGTGCCTCGAAAAACGTGCCTTCCGATCTTTGAAGTTTGAAGTGGTGGATCTTTCTTCTCAAATATTTTAGAAGAATCTTGTGCAAAGTTGGTGTTGGAAATATTGTGTTGGTACGCCTTTCTCCCTCCCTCTTTACTCTCTAATGGGCGAAAAAGAGTCTCATTTTGCTCTTGGGTTCAAATTAAATGGGTCCACCTATCATGTTTGGGCCGGAAATATGGAGGCTCATATAAAAGGGAAGGACCTATGGGGATATGTACTTGGCACAATTCCGGAACCAGAACCCAAGATTACCGTGGTAAATGTAAGCGAAATTATGATTCTTGAGGGAGAAGAAAGAACCAAAGCTCTTGAAGAATACTCCAAGAAGCATGATGAATGGGAAATGAAGAATTTCAAGATTCTTTCATGGTTTTTCTCATCCGTGGAAACCAAGATTAATGCCAACATTATTAAGTTCAAAAAGGCATCGGAAGCTTGGCATTATCTTGAAAAAATGTACACAACAAGGGATCTATCTCATAAGTATTATCTTCAAAAGAAGGCTATCTCCCTTACTCAAGGTGAAATGACGATTAGGGAATATTTTGCCGATCTTTCCTCTATTTGGGATGAGCTTGCAATGCTTGAACCAAAATGGAGTGGAGAGACAATTGAGCTCCGTCACAAGCAACTTGAAGAAGATCGGTTCTTCAACTTTTTGAATGGGCTAAGGCCCGAATTTGAGCAAATAAGGTCATCTCTTCTTTCCTCTTTTTCTCCCCCTTCTCTTGAAGATGTTCTCACCAAATTAAGTGGTGAAGAGACTCGTATGAATTTATGTAAACAAGGACCAAATGTTCTTGCGGTCCCTTGTAATATTGAAGAAAATAGTGAGGTCAATGTCATATCAAGACCGGGAAACAATGTAAGAACCTATCGTCCCCCTCACTTTAAATTTCAAAATCAATGTGAAAATGGTGGTCGAAGAGGAAAAAGGGACTATAGCAAAACTATTTGTCATTTTTGTAAAGAACCGGGGCATATCAAACTCGTATGTCCCAAATGGAAGAAGCTCCTAGCCATGGCTACCACTGGTGTACCGCAAAAGGAGGAGGCATCTTCGAGTGGGATCCTCTCTATAAATCAAATAGTGGAAGCTCTTCAACCTCTCCTCAAGGGATCTACCTCCGGTGCGGTCGTATCCACTATTTCCTCTCCAGGTAAAATCTCTTGGCTTTTGGACTCCGGTGCATCCTTTCATATGTCCTCAAACATTTTCTCACTTACCGATTACTCGAAAAATGGTTCCCCATCTTATGTCTCCACTGCGGATGGAACCTCTCTTGAAATTAAAGGAATAGGTAATTTTGAAACTCAAGAGTTTTTATTCCAAAAATCAGATTTATACCTAAGCTAAACTTAAATCTCCTCTCTGTTTCTCAACTCACGGACCATGGCTGCGATATTAAATTCTCTTGTGATAAATGTTTAATACAGGATCGTCAGTCCGTGAAATTGATTGGGGAAGGCTTTAGAAGAGGAGATTTATACTATATGGAACCTCTTCAAGTTCCAAAAGTTTTGTGTAATGTTGTCCGACATAAAGATATAAATGTGTGGCACAAAAGACTTGGTCATCCTAATATCACCAAGTTATCATATTTACATTTTGCAAAAGACCTATGTAAAAGCTCGTTTTCTTGTAATGACTGTATTCTCGGAAAAATGTGAAGTTTACCTTTTGAGCAAAGAACTATGTTCTCTTCTAAAAATTTCGAAATTGTCATTCAGATGTGTGGGGACCTGCACCTGTTGTTTCAAAAGGAGGTTTTTCTTATTACGTAATATTTGTGGATGATTTTTCGAGATATTCATGGATATATTTTCTTAAGTTTAAACATGAAGTGTTTTCGTGTTTTAAAAATTTTCATTCAATGATTAAGAATCAATTCAACAGTAACATAAAGATTTTTAGAAGTGACTCCGGAGGAGAATATCTCTCCAATCAATTTAAGGTATATCTTGAGGATCATGGAATTGTTCATCAAAGGTCTTGTCCTAAAACGCCTCAATAGAATGGGTTGGCTGAAAGAAAATATAGGCACATTATTGAGACCATTAGGACCCTTCTTATATCTCAAAATATTCCTAAAAACTTTTGGGTTGAAGCAGCTCTTGCTTCTGTCTATTTGATAAATCGCTTACCATCTAGGATATTAGGAAAAATATCTCCCTTTGAGGTATTACATAAGCTTGAACCTGATTATAATAGGTTAAGGGTCTTCGGATGTAAGTGCTTCATACTTACGGATAAGAATGACAAGCTCTCTTCCAAGGCTATTCCTTGTGTCTTTTTTGGTTATTCTGAAACTCAAAAAGGCTTCCGTTGTTATGACCTTCGAGATGATAAGCTATATGTCTCTAGAAATGTAACTTTTTTAGAAAATGAAAGTGGTTTTGAAAAAAACGTTTCTCAACAAGAAAATTTTGATTACTCTTTCTTATTCGATTTATTGTCTAGTAATGATGATATATCTAGTGATGATGATGTATCATTAAACCATGATGAGGAAAATGATGGAGATATTAGTGAACATAACTCACTCAATAAACAAGAAAGTAGATTTCCAAGTGAGCCAATAACCTACTCTCGTAGAAACAAGACACCTTTAGAAGTGCTATTGATCAATATAGTGAGCTTACTTCTATTCTTGACCATAGAAGATCTGAAAAGAATAGAAGACCTCCAACTCGTTTTGTCTCTTTTGATTCTTTTTCACCCCAATATAGGGCTTGCCTTAGTGTCATTCACTCTTATTTTGAACCAAGAAATTTTGAAGAAGCTAAAAAATGTATAGAATGGCAAGAAGCCATGCAAAGTGAACTTAATGCCCTTAAAAGGGCAGAAACTTGGGATTTCCAAACTCTACCTATAGGAAAGAAAACTATAGGCTGTCGATGGGTCTTTAAAGTTAAAACTAAGAGCGACGGTTCTCTAGAAAGGTATAAAGCTCGTTTAGTTGCGAAAGGGTATGGGCAAGAGTATGGAATTGATTATGAAGAAACCTTTGCCCCTGTAGCCCGAATGGTTACAGTTAGGTGTCTTATTACTATTGCATCTATTAAAAATTGGAACATTTTTCAAATGGATGTTAAAAATGCCTTCTTAAATGGTGATCTTAACGAAGAAGTGTATATGGATGCACCCACCAGGCATGATAATTCCTAAAGATAAAGTTCTTCGTCTTCGAAAGGCCCTCTATGGTTTAAAGCAAGCCCCCAAAGCCTGGTATGATAGGTTTACCAGTGTAATGCTGGAAAATGGTTTTTCCTCATGTTATACTGACACTGCTTTGTTTACTAGAAAATCTAATGCAGAGATTATAATTTTGTTACTCTACGTTGATGATATGCTAATAACAGGTGATGATGTTCAAGGAGTCAAGGGTATTAAGTCCGTCTTGACTTCAAAATTTGAAATGTCAGACTTGGGTTTTCTGACATATTTTCTTGGAATTGAGGTTGCCTATTCGCAACGTGGTTATTTTCTATCTCAGCCTAAACTTGCTTGCGAGATTATTGACAGGTCAGGAATTTCTGATGACAAAGTATGCAAAACTCCTGAAGTTGTGGGAGCAAAAATGAAGATTGACGACGGTGTTCCTCTAACCGATCATACTCCTTACAGGCAGTTGGTAGGTTCTTTAATGTATCTTAGCATTACCCGACCTGATTTGTCACATGCTATACACATCGTCAGTCAGTTTCAGCATGCTCCTACAACCGTTTATATGAGTGTTGTGCTTCGCATCATCAGATATTTGAAGGGAACTGTGAATAAGGGAGTATTTCTATCTTCTTCTTCTGAATTGAAATTACTTGCTTATACTGACTCAGATTGGGGAGGTGACCCTAGTAACCGTCACTCCACCACTGGTTTTTGTATTTTCTTAGGAGAATCTTTGATCTCATGGCGATGTAAAAAGCAACAGAAGGTTTCTTTGTCATCCACTGAAGCCGAATATCGAGCCATGGCATCTACCACCATGGAAATTGTATGGATTCAACGTCTTTTGGGAGATATGGGAGTGGTTGTCAAAGAACCAACAAAGCTATGCTGTGACAATAAAAGTGCAATCTACATTGCCAAGAACCACACTTTTCACGAGCGAACAAAGCATATAGAGATGGACTGTCATTATGTCAGAGAAGAATACTTGAAGAAGGTCATTGATCTACCATATGTGACATCTGAGTATCAACTTGCCGACTTCTTCACAAAAGCTCTATGTTCGCCCAGATTTCATTTCCTTCTTGACAAACTTGCAGTTATCACACCGTAAGTTTGAGGGGGGGTGTTAAAATGTGTCTCCTAAAAATCATTATTATAAATATAAATATATATATTTATATACATAGAGATACATTTACATATAATATATTATATGTACATATATCTCTATATATATATAAATATATATATTTATATATTTTTACCCGAAAAGGGTATTCTTGTAATTTCACTGTTTTGCGCATATTCCATTTGGAATATGTTGTAATTTTTCTTTTTTTATTTTCTTGTAATTCTTTTTACTTTTTCTTTTTTATTTTATTTTTTGTTCTTTATTAAATTGCATTGAGGGTCCCCCAATAGAGTCGTTGGGGGGCCCCAACGGTCACAAATGTGACCGTTGGGGGCTCCCAACGACTCCTTTGGGAGCCCCCCCTTTTGCACCTTTTGGCACTTGTATAAATAGGGGTGTTCCCCCTTGTAATCTCTAAGCTTGAGAGTCTCAAGCATTTTTGTTCTTTCTATAAAATACATGCCATAGTGCATGTTTATTATTTTTACGCTTTTGCGTACTTTGTTCAAGTGTTGTGAGAGTGCCTTCGTGCGCATCTTTTCTAAAGTATTTGTGCTCGTATGCGTATTGTCTTGTCATAGACAATTTTACACTCACACTATATCGTCAGATGATTGGAGCTCTCACATACTTATCTATCACCAGGCCTCATATCGCTCATGTAGTTTATAGTTTATATTGAAAGTCAATTCTAACACTCGACAACTACTATGCATGTGAGTTTTGTTATGAGAATAATTAGATATATTCAGAAAACTATTGTCAAAAGCCTTTTTTATTGCCATCTTCCTCCCTTGATGTAGTTGCGCACTCTAATTCAGATTGGGGAGATCATAATGATCATCGCTCAACTATTGGTTTTTGTGTGTTTTTAGGTGAGTCTCTTGTGCCTTGGAAATGCAAAAAACAATAAAAAGTTTCTCTTTCATCAACAAAAATTAAGTATCGAACTATAGCCACCACTACATCAAAAGTTGTATGGTTAAAACCAGTGTTACAAGAAGCTTCATAGATAGGTGGGAAGTGTGCTTCCCATAAACTCGCTTCGGAAGAGTGAAACTCCTCACTTCCAAAACTTGACGAGAATCTTGATTCTCCCATGCTTCTCCTATGCTTTTCACATGTTTTTTTCCAGCTTCCTATGTGCTTCTATAATGCTTTTCATGTTTTCCATGTACTTCATTTCACCCTTCCCGCTCACTTCCCATGTACTTTCTCTGACTTGGCAATCATCATTTTTAGTTTTTGAGAAGAATTTAATTCTTACACTACAAAATCATGAAATTTAAGAATCGCCATTTTTATTTTAGTTTGTATTCCCTTAATGTTCGATTAGTACTTCGCTTCTCATTCAATCTCATCACTTCCTTTTATATTCCATTTTTTTCTTTTAAATTGAGTCTTTATTTCTCGCTTCTTATAAATTTTAAAATACCTTTCTTGTTGCTCCTGCTTCTCGTTTCCTTTTAAATTTTAAGATAAGGCGGTACATCTCATAATGTCCTCAAAACTTTGTTGTGACAATAAGAGCATCATTTACATTCCCGGCAACCATACGTTTTATGAGAAGACTAGGCACATTGAAATGGATTGCCTATCATTGTCTAATACAACCTCTGAATATCAATTAGAGGACTTCTTCACCAAGCCGCTTCTCCTAGATTTTATTTTCTCCTTAACAAACTTTTGGTGATCTCCCGGTAAGTTTGAGGGGGAGTGTTAAGAGATGTATGGTTATGTACATGTATACATATATAAGTATTTTGTATATATATAAATATATTGTTTATTTATTTTTATAGATTGTATTTAGGACTTGTTTTGTATTTTTTTTGTTTTTCATACTTGAGCATGGGCAGTTTGGTCTTTTTGACCAGCTAGCTATTGGGAGCTCCCCAACGGTAGTAGGTCTCCCTCCTCTCTTTCTATCATGAATATATATGGGACATTTGAACCCTATCCCTTCATGCATGTGTTATGCATTTTATGTTAATAAAAATAATTTATTTTATATTGTGAGTGTGTGCCTTTGTGCCGCTTGAGAGCCCCCCCTTTGTGGGTTGTGTTGTCTTATTGCCCTAGTAAGCATTTTCTTTGATTCTTGGAGAAGATCTCATTACACCTAATTTATTAACATGTAGGAGACGTAACATAGGATGACCCATTTCACGATTTAAACAAACATATTTGATAGTCATGACACATTTCAAAAGACAATTTCTTATTCTCAATATTGCAATAAAAAAAAATAGATGCAATATGTATGTGCACATATGCATGTTTTTCAATGTTGATAATAGATTGCATCTCCCTGTTTATTAATTATTGATCTTTTGAAATGTGACTCCAGTGCAAGATCCATGCACAAGAAAAAAGCCTCTTCTTTCTCCTTCCCTTTAAAATTCTACATTAGTGTTCCAACGGTTACAAATAGAGTCGTTGGACTAGGTCCAACGACTCTTAGGAAGAGCTCTTCCTCTCCTCCTCTACTTCTTGTATAAATTGGGGTGAATGAACCCCTCCCTTGTAACTCAATGCTTCTTAAGCATTCTTTGTTATGAATAAATTATTATTTATTTCAAGTGTTCTTCCATTTATACCCTTTCAAGGGTCATTGTAAACACCCCAAATTTTTCTCGTTCACTTTCAGACACCCCCTTAACTCCGCCTGTGTAGTTATACACTGCCGGTCCCAAGCCCGGATAAAGGAGGAGGGTTGCGGTAGGCCTGTGACAGCCAGCATAAAAACTTTGTCATATCCTATGAAAATGAACCAATATGAGAATTTCGTTGGGGCGTTCCCTACTGAGCGACGCGCTGTACTCTCTAGGCCCGGAGGCAGTGATAAATGTGCAAGGGTTGCTAGGTCGTCGCCCAGAAGCGACGCGTCACACCGGCGCCCGAGTGTGGTGTCAAATAGGCAAGGGTTCCCTCACTTTGTTGGACGGGTGGGGGTAAAGAAGTTAGTCCAAGACCATAAAATTAGGTTAGCCACTTGGAACATAGGGTCTTTAACTGGTAAGTTGGTAGAGTTAGTAGATGTTATGTGTAGGAGAAAGAGTGATATTTTATGTCTTCAAGAGACCAAATGGGTAGGTGAGAAAGCTAAAGTGATAGAACCTTGGGGATATAAGATTTGGTATACAGGAATAAATAGGAATAGGAATGGAGTAGGGATTGCTATGAGTCGTCAGTTTATAGATAATGTAGTTGAGGTCCGTAGGAAGGGTGATAGAATTTTACTTATTAAATTAGTATTAGGTACGGATATTATTAATATTATTAGTGTTTATGCACCTCAAGTAGGTTTAGATGATTCCATTAAGCATCAATTTTGGGAAGATTTAGATGGAGTAGTACAAGAGACATCTTATGGAGAAAAGCTTTTCATCGGCGGTGACCTTAATGGACATGTAGGCATTAGTAGGGATGGATTTGAGAATATCCATGGAGGCTATGGTATAGGAGAAAGAAATGAAAGTGGAGAAAGGATTTTAGATTTTTGTTTGTCCTATGATATGATCTTAGCAAACACTTGGTTTAGGAAGAGGGAGTCTCACCTAGTAACATTTAAAAGTGGGGTTAATACGAGTCAGATAGATTTTTTCCTACTTAGAAAGAGAGATAGGGGTTGTTGCATCGATTGTAAGGTTATACCAGGAGAAAGTGTAGCTACACAACATAGAGTCTTAATTTTAGATCTTAGAATTAGACAATGCCGCAAAAGGGATAGACATAGGATAGATCCTAGAATTAAGTGGTGGGCACTGAAAGGAGCTAAACAAGGAATGTTTGTAGAGCAGGTAGTTAAGGAAGTTGATTGGTGTCTCGATGAGGATTCAGAATCAATGTGGAATAAGATAGCGGGTGGTATGAGAAAAGTAGCTAAGGAGGTATTGGGTGAGTCTAAAGGCGGTGCACCACTAGGTAAGGATACATCATGGTGGAACGAGGATGTCAAATTAGCTATTAAGGTTAAAAGAGAGTGTTATAGAAATCTAAGTAAGAGTCGTGATAATGAGAATTTGGAGAAGTATATGATAGCAAAGAAGGAAGCTAAAAAAGTTGTTCGAAACGCGAGGGCTAAGGTATATAAGGAGGTTTATGACAAGTTGGATACCAAAGAAGGCGAGAAGGATATTTATAGGCTTGCAAAGATGAGAGATAGGAAATCGAAGGATTTGGGTATGGTTAGATGTATCAAAGATGAAACGCAAAGGGTTTTAGTCAAAGATGAGGAGATTAAGGAGAGATGGAAAGATTATTTTGATAAGCTATTTAATGATAGTCATGCTCAAGATCTTGGAGACTTCTCCATTCCTTTTCATGAGATAAATCGTGACTTCATGCGCAAGATTCAAAAGAAAGAAATTGCAGAGGCTTTGAAGAAAATGAAATCAAGAAGGGCAGTTGGCCCAGATGATATACCTATCGAGGCTTGGAAATGCTTGGGAGAGAAAGGTTTAGAATGGTTGACAAATCTTTTTAACTTGATTTGGCGAACAAATAAGATGCCTAATGAGTGGAGGAAGAGTACTTTGGTGCCTTTATATAAGAATAAGGGTGATATACAAGATTGCACAAACTATCGTGGTATAAAACTCATGAGTCATACTATGAAACTTTGGGAGAGGGTGATTGAGTCTAGGTTGAGGAAGGTTGTCATGATATCGGAGAATCAATTTGGTTTTATGCCTGGAAGATCAACTATGGAAGCTATACATCTTCTTAGACAACTTATTGAAAGATATAGAGAGAGGAACAAAGATTTGCATATGGTTTTTATTGATTTAGAGAAGGCATACGATAGAGTACCTAGGGACGTTCTCTGGTGGACAATGATGAAGAAAGGTGTTTCTCTCAAGTACATTAGTATAATTAAAGATATGTATGAAGGAGTAGTAACCAATGTCCGCACTTGTGGAGGGGTGACAACCAATTTTCCGATAACGGTTGGGTTACATCAAGGATCTGCTTTAAGCCCTTTCCTATTTGCGATAGTGATGGATGAGCTTACGAGATCAATTCAAGAAAATGTACCGTGGTGTATGTTGTTTGCTGATGATATTGTTTTGATTGATGAGTCTAGAGCTGGGGTTAATGCTAAGTTAGAATTATGGAGACAGACATTGGAAGCTAGAGGTTTTAAGTTGAGTAAGAGTAAGAGTGAATATATGGAATGTCGGTTTAGTAAGCAACGAAGTAGTGATGGGAGTGTAGTGAAGCTTGGTGAGCAAGATATACCGGTGAATGATTATTTCAAATATTTGGGATCCATCATTCAAAAGTATGGAGAAATTGATGGAGATGTAAATCATAGGATAAAGGTTGGGTGGATGAAATGGAAAAGTGCTACTGGAGTGCTGTGCGATCGTAGAATGCCATTGCGGTTGAAGGGAAAGTTTTATAGGACGACTATTAGACCCGCTTTACTATATGGTACGGAATGTTGGGCTGCCAAGAGACATCATATTCAAAAAATGAGTGTAGCTGAGATGTGGATGCTTAGATGGATGTGTGGAAATACAATAAAAGATAAGATTCGGAACGAAGAGATACGTAAGAAGGTAGGTGTTGCACCCATTGAAAATAAGATGCGAGAGAATCGTTTACGGTGGTTTGGACATATTCGGCGAAGGCCTAATGATGCTCCAGTTAGAAGGTTGGAGAAATGGGAAAATATATTAGTTAAAAGAGGTCGGGGTAGGCCTAGGAAGACTTGGATGGAGATGATAGGAAAGGATATGAATGCTTTGAACCTCACCGAGGACATGGCGTTGGATAGAAATGATTGGAGGAAAAGGATTCATGTGGAAGACCCAAAATGAAATTCTTTTTTGGTTCATATCGCTGACCCCAATTGTTTTGGGATGAAGGCGTAGTTGTTGTTGTTTGTTGTTGTTTGTACTTTCAGACACCCCCTTGCCATAGATGCCAAACCTGTAGGTCGGTGTAGGAGTCTAACCCTAGGTCTGTCCCCTTTTAGGTGTCATTTCACCCCCATTCTGTCGGTAAAATTCTCATTTTACCCCTAGGTCACCTTAAATCCTTGTTAGTGAGAGTCGACCAAGCTCATTTTTAAGCTCAGAACAGTTAGAATGTCAGTCATTTCTAGCTCACTTGAGCTCACGATGAGCAGATCATGTTCATTTCTGACCATTCTTGCCAAAATAGGTTCATTTCCTGAGAAATGAGCTCATTTCTAACCTGAATCTCAGTCAATTGTTCCCGAGTCAGTCAACTCCAGTCGACCCTATTCCCCTGAGTCTAACCTGAGCTCATAAGGAGTTCAAATAGCGTGGTTCCAATTCAAATCCATTTCCCACAGTCTAGGAGTCCATTTTAGCCCATTTCAGCTCATTTCAGTTGAAATTGAGCTAAGTCCAGTTAGTTGAGCTAGTGTTTGAGTTTCAGTTTTAGTTCATCTCAGTATTACTGTTCTTTGTTCCAGCTCAAACCCAGTTTTTGTTCGTAATTCACTTCACTCCAGTGATCATTTTTCACCATTTCTCTAAGAAATGATATCATTTCTCGATCGTTCAGTCTAGGACTTTAGTTAAGCCAGTGTTTTGTCAGTTCTTTTGAGTTCTGAAGCCCTAGAACTCAGTTCATTCCAGTTAAAGTCCTAGTTTTCAGTGTCACTCTTGGCCCTACAGGGACAAAAACCATTTCTTGAATCATTTTGTTCATTTTCACCAATTTTATCACTTTTTAAACTGGAACAACTGTCGATCGGGGTCCAATACCTGAAATCCTTTATCCAGAGCTTGCATTTCACATGACATTCTATGTCATATCTCATCATTTCTTATTATTTCTCATCATTTCATATCATTTCATTGCATTTTATCTCATTTTCGAGATCCAACACTCTGGTTTTTCTAAACATCTAATCCAGATTCGATTTTAAAACCTTTCTTTCGAAAGCAATTCCAAAAATCTGGGTTTTTTAAATTGGCATTTGTCATTTGGCTAACCCCCCGAGCTTCATTTCAAAAGCATTTCTTCAGAAAAACAATCTGGATTCATTCCAAACCAATTTTCAATTTATTTTAAACCTCAGATGAGACCGATCCAGGTGGTGTCACTTCTGAATCAATGATTTCTTTCAAAATTTGCACAATTCCAGTTATTTCAGAATTCTAGTTGAACTAGGAGTCTGTCATTTTATATTTTTTAGCCCTTTCAATCTTCCATTTATTGATTCTGAGTTAGAAGTGGGTTCATACCTTGTTTACTCCCCTTATTTGGTCATTTTCTCAGAGTTCCAGTCGAATTAGGACTCTGCCCCAAAGTCCTAATCGAATCAGGATTGTATCCTAATTTCATTTTCTTATTTCATTTTCACTTGTTTTCAAAACTCCCTTTTAAAATCTCAGCATTTGCTTCTCAGAAAACCAAAAATTCTCAGAGTTCTGGCCGAATTAGGACTCTTCCCCAGAATCCTAGTCGGATCAGGACTCTGAACCTGACTTCAATTTCTACTTTATTTTCACCTGTTTTCTAAAATCCTCTCATTTGTTTTTTAGAAAACCCTAAATTTTAAGAGTTTTAGTCGAATTAGGACTCTGTCCCAGAGTCCGAGTTGGACCAGGACTTTAATTTTGATCTCAGTTTTCATCCTGTTTTCACCTATTTTCGTGAAAAGTTCTATAAATCTTCTTGTGTTTTCAGAAAAATCAAAATTTTCAGAGTTTTAGTCGAATCTAATTTCTGTTTTAACTTCCATTTTCACTTGTTTTTAAAACCTTTTCGCCTGTTTTTCGAAAAAAATCCAAATTTGTAGAGTTTTAGTCAACTTAGGACTCTATTTCAAGAGTTTCAGTTGAACTAGGACTCTGACCTTAACTTCGTTTTTCAACTCATTTTATCATATTCTGAGAAAACCTTTTAAAACTCATTTATTTATCTTTCAAAATGCCAAAATTCTAGAGTTTTAGTCGAATTAGAACTCTATCCCCAAAGTTTCGATTGGGTCAGAACTTTATTCTGATTTCAATGCTTGTTGCTATTTTCACTTGTTTTCGAAAATCTTTTCATCTGTTTTTCAAAAGAAGCAAAATTCTAGAGTTTCAATCGAATCAAGACTCTGTCCCAGAGTCCTAATCGGTTCAGAACTCTACCATGATTTCATCTGCTACCTTTATTTTAATTATTTTTCGAAAACAAACCCAAAATTTTAGAGTTTTAGTTGAACTAGGACTCTGTCTTAGAGTTTAAGTTGGATTAGGACTCTAATCCTGATTTCAAATTTCATCCTATTTCCACCTGTTTTTAAAAACTCTCTCAATTATTGTCAGAAAAACTAAAAAAATCTAGAGTTTTAGTCCGATCAGGACTCTGTCCCAGAGTCCTAATCCGGTTAGGACTCCATTCTGATTTCTGTTTCTACTTTCATTTTCATTCTCTTCACTTGTTTTTCAAAAATTAATCTATTTCGTAAAGTTCCAGTTGATTCAGGACTCTATTTTAGAGTTTTGGTTGAGTTAGGATTAATTCTAACTGCTTTTTCTGACTTATTTTTGTTAAATTATGTACCTAATCACTTAATGTAATATATATATATATATTTTTTATATATATAAGGTAATACATATACATATATTAATATATATGTATATGTATCTACTTATTATATATATAAAATATATATTTTTTTACTTGTTTAGTCGTAGGGGTAGTTTTGTCTTTTCCTCTATTTTACGCACATTCACTTTATGAATGTGTTTGTAATTTCTTTTTTGTTTTCTTTTTCTTTCTTTTATTTTTGTACTTAAAGGAACCTTGGGGGCCCACTCAAATAGACGTTGGGCCCCTCCAACGATCACATTTGTGACCGTTGGAGGGGCTCCAACGTCTATGAGTGGAGCCCCTCCAAGGCTCCTTTTTGTGTGGTTATAAATAGGGGCTCTCCCCTTGTATTCTCTTATGGCTTTGAGTCAAAGCCCATGTTCTCAATAAATCGATTCCATTGTTTTCATGCCTTTGTGCATTTGTGAGTTATTTGTGGGTTGTGCTTTTTGTGCACAAGTGTTCTAAAGTGTTCTTATTGTGCTTTCGTGGTGGGTTTAATATCAAGGATATTAAGGTCTTGATATTAGTATCTTATTGAAGATATTTTCACATGGTATCAGAGCCTCGTTGGAAGAAAGAGGATCGTGCATCTCGTCTCTTGAGAAGCACCTCGAAAAACGTGCCCTCAAGCTAGTGAAGTTTTTGAGTGAAGCATTTACTTCAGGCAATATTTTGGAAGCAACTTTTGTCAAGAAAAGGTTGAAAATCCGTTAAGGTACGCATTATTTTTCATCTTCTCTTCTCTTTAATGGGTGAAAAAGACTCCCATTTCTCCCTTGGGTTTAAACTTAGTGGTTCGAACTACCATGTTTGGGCCGGCAATATGGAAGCCCATATCAAAGGGAAAGGCCTTTGGGGTTACGTTCAAGGCTCCATATCGGAACCCGAACCCAAGCTTTCTATTATAGAGAAAGGGGAAATTAAGATTCCTGAAGGAGAAGATAGACAAAAGGCCTTAGAAGAATATTCCAAAAGGCATGATGAGTGGGAAATGAAGAACTTCAAAATATTGTCTTTGATTTTCTCGTCCGTAGAAACCAAGATCAATGCCAACATCATTAAGTTTAAAAGGGCCTCCGAAGCTTGGTTATACCTTGAAAAAATGTATACTTCAAGGGACTTGTCTCACAAATACTATCTCCAAAAGAAAGCCTTGACTCTTCAACAAAATGATTTATCTATTCGAGAATATTTTGCCGAATTGTCATCTATTTGGGACGAGCTTGCCATGCTCGAACCAAAATGGAGCGGAGAAGCTATTGAATTAAGGCACAAACAACTAGAGGAAGATCGATTTTTCAACTTCCTAAATGGTCTTAGACCCGAATTTGAGCAAATTCGGTCCTCTCTTCTATCGGCTTTCACCTCCCCATCTATTGAAGATGTCATCACCAAGCTAAGTGGTGAGGAAACACGTATGGGGATTAGTAAAAATAACCCAAGCATCCTTGCTACACCTTCTCAAAATGACTATGAAGTGGTTAATGCCGTGTCAAGACCCGGAAATAATTTGAAGACCTACAAACCGCCCCATTTCAAAAATCAAGGGCAAAATGATCGATATGGCAAGAGAGATTATAGCAAATTAACTTGCCATTTTTGTAAAGAACCGGGACATATCAAACCCAATTGTCCCAAATGGAAGAAATTTCTTGCTGCGGCTTTAGCATCCCAATCGGAGGAACGGCCTTCAACTTCAAATGAACCTCTTTCGCTTCATCAAATTGTGGATGCTCTTCAACCTCTTCTCAAAGGAGGCATTTCTGGAGCCGCTATGTCATCCTCTTCCTCTTTTGGTAAGACATCTTGGTTACTTGATTCCGGTGCTTCGTTTCATATGACTCCAAGCCATTGTTTTCTTTCTGATTATTCTAAAAATTGTCTTCCATCTTTTGTCTCAACGGCGGATGGAACCCCTCTTGAAATTAAAGGAATGGCAATTTTGAAAAACAAGACTTCTTTATCCCAAAAATTCGTCTTATACCAAAACTAAACTTAAATTTACTTTTCATTTCTCAACTCTCAGACTATGGTTGCGATATAAAATTCTCTTCTAATAAATGTTGGATACAGGATCGCCAGTCCGGGAAATTGATTGGGGAAGGCTCTAGGATAGGAGACCTCTACTATGTTGATTTTCTTAAAATTCCCAAGAATCAATTTTGTAATGTTGCTCAAAACAAAGATATTCATGTATGGCATAAGAGATTGGGTCATCCCAACATTGTTAAAATCTCTTATTTGCCTTTTATTAAGCATCTTTGTAATGAAAATTTTGTTTGTAATGAATGTATTCTTGGAAAAATGAGAAGTCTTCCTTTTCCTCAAAGATCCATGTTTACAACAAAACCTTTTGAAATTGTTCACTCCGATGTATGGGGTCCGGCTCCGGTGATATCCAAGGGAGGTTTCTCTTACTATGTTATCTTTGTAGACGATTTCACTAGGTTTAGTTGGATATATTTTCTTAAACATAAACATGAAGTTTTTTCAACTTTTAAAACATTTCATATGATGGTTTTAAATCAATTCAATGGAAATTTAAAAATTTTTAGAACTGATTCGGGTGGTGAATACATTTCCAATGAATTCAAATGCTATCTTGAAAACTATGGAATTCTCCATCAAAAGTCTTGTCCTAAAACCCAACAAAATGGGTTGGATGAACGAAAACATAGGCATATTATTGAAACCACACGAACTTTGCTCATTTCCCAAAATATTCCGAAAAAACTTTGGGCGGAGGCCGCTCTTACTTCTGTCTATCTCATAAATAGACTTCCATCTAAAAACTTGAACAAGATTTCCCCATTTGAAAAATTATATGAAAAAGAACCTGATTATAGCAGGTTAAGGTTTTTTGGATGTAAATGTTTTGTCCTTACTGATAAAAATGACAAACTCTCTCCTAAGGCCATTCCTTGTGCCTTTCTTGGTTATTCTGAAACTCATAAAGGTTTTCGCTGTTATGATGTTAAGAGTGATAAACTATATGTTTCCAGAAATGTAAGCTTTTTGGAAAATGTTAGTGGTTTCGAAAAACTTGAAACCAATGACGAGAATATTGACTATTCTTTTCTGTTTGATTTATTAACTGAAGATGATGATACTAGTGAAGATGAAACAAATCAAAATGACTTGAATAATAATGAAACTCATTCTGATCAACATATCAATGAAGAACATAGAGATCCTATAACCTACTCTCATAGAGATAGGAATACTTTTAGAAGTGCTCTCGAAAGATATGATAGTGAGTCTACCCCGTCAAGTGAAGGAAATCTTCGTAGGACCGAAAGATCAAGAAGACCCCCTTCTAGGTTCATCTCATATGAGTCCTTTTCACCAAAATATAGAGCATGTCTAAGCGCCATTCACTCATACATAGAACCTAGGGATTTCGAGGAAGCACGAAAATGCCCGGAATGGATAGTCGCTATGAATAATGAACTTGAAGCCCTAAAGAAAGCTAAGACCTGGGAGTTTCAAGACCTTCCTAAAGACAAGAAAGCAATAGGGTGTAGATGGGTTTTTAAAGTCAAAACTAAGAGTGATGGGTCTCTTGAGAGATATAAGGCTCGCTTAGTTGCAAAGGGCTATGGTCAAAAATATGGGATTGATTATGAGGAGACTTTTGCCCCCGTTGCTCGTATGGTCATTGTCTGATGTCTTATAACTGTTGCTTCAATCAATAAATGGAACATCTATCAGATGGATGTTAAGAATGCGTTTTTAAACGGAGATCTAAACGAAGAAGTATATATGGATGCTCCTCCTGGAATGGAGTATCCTAAGGGAAAAGTGCTTCGTCTTCGGAAAGCACTTTATGGTTTGAAACAAGCTCCCAAGGCTTGGTATGATAGGTTTAACTCCGTAATGTTAGAAAATGATTTCTCATCCTGCTTTACTGATACTGCTTTGTTTGTTAGAAAATCTAATGCAGGGATTGTTATTCTACTACTTTATGTGGACGACATGCTTATAACTGGGAGCGATTCTAAAGGGATTAAAAGCATAAAATCCATTTTAAAGGATAAGTTTGAAATGTCTGACTTAGGCTTTCTAACTTACTTTTTGGGTATTGAGGTAGCTTACTCTCATAGAGGATATTTTTTGTCTCAAAATAAGCTTGCATCTGAGATTGTTGACAGGTCAGGCATTACAGATGATAAAATTTGTGAAACTCCTGCTATAGTAGGAGCTAAAATGAAGATTGATGATGGTGTTCCTCTCTCTGATCCTACTCCCTACAGGCAACTAGTAGGATCGTTGATGTATCTAAGTATCACCAGACCAGATATCTCACATACGGTGCATACGGCAAGTCAGTTTCAGCATGCACCAACTTCTGTTCACATAAGTGCTATCTTACGTGTCGTAAGATACTTAAAGCACACTATTAATAAGGGAGTTTTCCTGTCTTCTTCTTCTGAGTTAAGATTAATTGCTTATACTGACTCTGATTGGGGAGGTGACCCAAATAACCGTCACTCCACCACTGGTTTTTGTGTTTTCTTAGGAGACTCATTAATCTCATGGAGATGCAAGAAGCAGCAAAAGGTGTCTCTGTCATCAACTGAAGCCGAATATCGTGCCATGGCAACTACTACCATGGAAATTGTTTGGATTCACCAATTGCTGGAAGACATGGGAATCACTATTGAAGGACCTACCAAGCTTTGCTGTGACAACAAAAGTGCGATTTATATCGCTAAAAATCACACTTCATGAGCGGACCAAACACATAGAGATAGATTGTCATTATGTTCGGGAGGCGTACCTCAAAGGAATCATTGACCTTCCATATGTCACGTCCGAATATCAATTGGCGGATTTCTTCACCAAAGCCTTGTGTGCTCCTCGCTTCAACTTTCTTCTTAGCAAACTCTCAGTCATCCTACCCTAAGTTTGAGGGGAGTGTTAAATTATGTACCTAATCACTTAATGTAATATATATATTTTATATATATAAGGTAATACATATACATATATTAATATATATGTATATGTATCTACTTATTATATATATAAAATATATATTTTTCTACTTGTTTAGTTGTAGGGGTAGTTTTGTCTTTTCCTCCATTTTACGCACATTCACTTTATGAATGTGTTTATAATTTCTTTTTTGTTTTCTTTTTCTTTATTTTTATTTCTTTTATTTTTGTACTTAAAGGAACCTTGGGGGGCCCACTCAAATAGACGTTGGGCCCCTCCAACGGTCACATTTGTGACCGTTGGAGGGGCTCCAACGTCTATGAGTGGAGCCCCTCCAAGGCTCCTTTTTGTGTGGTTATAAATAGGGGCTCTCCCCTTGTATTCTCTTATGGCTTTGAGTCAAAGCCCATGTTCTCAATAAATCGATTCCATTGTTTTTATGCCTTTGTGCATTTGTGAGTTATTTGTGGGTTGTGCTTTTTGTGCACAAGTGTTCTAAAGTGTTCTTATTGTGCTTTCGTGGTGGGTTTAATATCAAGGATATTAAGGTCTTGATATTAGTATCTTATTGAAGATGTTTTCACAATTTTCACTTATTTTGAGAAAATCTATCAAAAACTTCTTCATTTGGCCTTCAAAAACCTAAATTTTAGAGTTTTAGTTGGTTTAGGACTCTAATCTAGAGTTTCAGTTCCCTTAGGACTCTATTTTTAAAACTTTTGATTTTCATTCGGTGATTTTAACTCTATTTTAAAACAATTTCAACTTTTTCAAAACCTTGATGTGGGGCCCACTCAGTTGGCGCCACATCTGGAGGAGTCTTGATCCAGTCAGGACTCTGATTGATTAAAAACTTTCAATTTCAAAAACAATTTCATTATAAACCTCTTTTGAAAACCTTCATTTTCAAGTTTTAAAAATCGTTTTTGAAAAATCAAGTGGGGCCCACTATGGGTGGCACCACATTTGAAAGAGTTAGGGTTAGTCAGTGTTCTAATTTGATTAGGAGTTTGAAAAATCAAAATTAATTTCAAAATATAACCTTTATTTTCACCTTTTAAAACCTTGTTTTTAAAAAATCTTGAAATTAGAGCCTTTAAAATCAAATGTGGGCCCATAATAGGTGGTGCCACATTTGAATTTGTTTTAATTCAATTAAGACTCAATTTGGTTAATTAGAGTCTAATTAGGAAGGTTGAAAAGTCAAACCCAACTGAAAAAACCACCCCCTTAATTAACTCAATTAAGAAAGTTTTAAACTAATTAGAACTCCTCCTTAATTAATGTTTTGAAAAATTATAAATAGGAGACTCTAGGGGGGGGTCAATCCAAGCTTTTCTCACTCTCTCTCTCTCCCAAATTTCGTGGTGGTCTCCTCTCCTTCAGCCTTCCTCCCTCCTCCATTGTGGCAGCCCCAAGGTAGGTCATCTTCTCCCTTTTCCTTTTATGTTTTATTTTTTTCTTATTATTTTTCACCATTCTCGTCCCTCTATGCATATCTTCTTATTTTTTTTTAATAAACTCCATGCTCCATGTTGGGCTGCCAAGAGACATCATATTAAAAAAATGAGTGTAGCTGAGATGCGTATGCTGAGATGGATGTGTGGAAATACAATTAAATCTAAGATTCGGAACGAGGAGATACGTAAGAAGGTAGGCGTTGTACCCATTGAAAATAAGATGAGAGAGAATCGTTTACGGTGGTTTGGACATATTCGACGAAGGCCTAATGATGCTCCAGTTAGAAGGATGGAGAAATGGGAAAATATATTAGTTAAAAGAGGTCGATGTAGGCCTAGGAAGACATGGATGGAAGTGATAGGAAAGGATATGAATGCTTTGAACCTCACCGAGGACATGGCATTGGATAGAAATGAATGGAGGAGAAGGATTCATGTAGAAGACCCAAAATGATTTTCTTTGTTGGTTCATATCGCTAACCCCAATTGTTTTGGGATGAAGGCGTAGTTGTTGTTGTTTGTTGTTTGTTGTTTGTTGTTTGTTGTTTGTTGTTTGTTGTTTGAAACTCCATGCTCCATGATTAAATAAGATGATCCACTGACCATCTAAGATGAATTACACGCTTTTGATCCATTAAAAACGTTTAGATCAAGTTTATTATGTCAAATGCTCAAAAAAGATCGAGATTCGACCGTTCAATGGTCGAATCCCTCTTTTAGCGACTAAATCAAATTCCAACCAAGCTTTCCCTGATTTTTTTTTGTTTATTTTATCATGTTAATGCTTATTTTACATATTCAAACATCAAAAGTTGATTTATTGCATTATTTATATTTTTTTATGGTTTTTGCATGTTTAAATTAGGTTTATTCATGTGCTTTTTAGATAATACGTGTTTTTTATTCCAAACACGCGGGAACATTGTTATTTCATTTGCGTTTTTCTGTCAAAAAAATTTGCTTTTTTAGGATTAAACCGTGAGAATGTCAATAATTCCCTATAAAAAAAATCAGATTATTTTGGGTTCTGTAACCCTGTCAAAAAATAGAGAACCGAACCGTGATTTTTAAACCGTGAAATTGCTACATGGATTCGGGAACAACTTGCCAACGCGATATCTCCCTCGTCAGAGATCCGATCGACGATCCGTAAGTTGCAGTGGTTTTGTTTTTATGTCTAGTAATTCTTGTAAAATTTTCAGATTTTTCCATGGTTGTTTGATATTTTTCCTCTGTTAGAAATTAGAATCTGTTTTTGTCAAGCCGTTACGCATTATTCGAACCCTAGGCCAACTTGCGTGAATCGTACTGCCCTAACCGAAGATCCGATTCATGATCCGTAAAAAGTCACAGATTCAGCAGAGTATCTAGTTTTATCAGTGTGATTTCTGTAATTTTTTAACATTGTCTGCTATTTTTAATTAAACCGAAATCAGAACTGCCTGTTTTTTAGTCGTTACGTGTTCGCCGGAATTAAGCGCATATTGCCGGAGCGATATCTTCCTAACCGAAGATGTTTTTTCGGACCTGTAAAAAAGGAAATCTTTATTTGTCTGTCTAGTTTCTCTGTGTAAAATTTTACAAATTTCTATGGTGGTTTGATACCTTATTCGGATCTGACATTGTGACAGGTTTGTGACCGCAGGTAAAATCCCTTATTTTTCTTGTTTTTATTCAATTTTCGTATTAGAATAATCTAAAAATTTATGTTTTCCAATTTCAGCTTAATTTTAGGGTTATCAGAAGTGCATATGCCATTTTTTGTTAATTTTGTAATTCGTTTGAGGCTTTATTTGATTAAAATGCAAAAATAGGATGCCCGCGAAGTCCCGATTCGAGTAAAACACCGGCAAAAATTGCTCTTTTTGTGATATTTTGAATTTTTATGCATGTTTTTCATATTTTTAGGGTTTGATTATGTTTATAATCATGCTAGGGTGCTTCACACCCGATTTGATGTTTATTTGAATTCATTTGAGCCCTAAATCCAAAGTTTTACAAAAAACTTTTCTGAAAACCCTGATTTCAAGGTCATAGTCTTGTTTTTGGGGGTATTTTTATCATTTTTCTCCAAATTCTGAATTTCAAAGTTATTTATTTTTATTATTTATTCAATTTTGCATCAGATTTTATTATGTTTATCTTAGGGAAACATGGAAAAAGGCTTGTATCCGGATAAACCCAGTAATTTTCATATATTATTGGATAAATCCAGAAAAACCAACATATTTTCACTAACAAGCTTTCTAGTTTTGCAGAGACATTCAAGACTATATTTCCTTTTATTTTCTTTTATTTTAATTCAATTAGTTATGTAAATTAAATTGTAAATTTGGAATAAGAATTTACTTTTCCTGCTTAGAATAGGACTGCATTGCATATAGTTTTATTTTTCAATAATGTTAATGTGTGATGAATGATGATTCATGCATATTCAAATTCACCATGGTCTACACGTATGACACGTGCACTAGCTTCTAAGGAGTTGACAAACTCGGTGGGTTTCGTATTTATGGTCATAGTCAGAATACGAACAAAACCCAAATTTATCATCTTTTTCTAAGCCACAAATGGCCTACACTCTTAGGCATCTTCAGAAATCATTGCATACTTCAAAGTTTTTTCAAGTATTTTCTCCTTTTAAAACCAAATGAGATATTATTCAATACATATTCGTGGCCATAGTCAGGGATATGGAAAGAATTTATTTCATCAAAATTCTATAAGGCACATAAATTCCTTTTTCAAATGATTTTCTCAAATTCTTCAAAAAATACTTTCTCAAATTGCATTTATTCATTCATCTAGGTTAGATTGCATCATGAAAATATTTCATAGGGCCACACGCCCCTTCTTCTGATTTACCTCATAAATTCATCTTAGAGAAATTGATTTTCTCAAAGTTGCTAGATTTTCCTCAGAAAGTGATTTTCATTTCTTCAAAAAGGTTCTCTCAACATGGTTCAGAATTTTCAAGGTGTCCCCTTTTCCAAGTATTTTCCAATTATTCCAAGCAAACATCATATTTTCAATATGCATTTTCTGAAATTCATAGCATATGTCTGATTCTTTGTGCATTTAGGAATAGAACACCGATTTAGACAAGTTAAGCAAAACAAAGCACATAATTGATCCTTGATTCGATTACCCCTGGTTATGGTGCCAGGAACGGTTGAACCTCGTACCGACAGGCGAGTCTCATTCTTCGAAATTATCCTACATTTTAAAACGAAGGCGATTTATTTTCAAAAACTTTTTCAAATGTCAGTTTGACTTGCAAAAGTAAAATTTTGCAATGATAACAGTCATGCTTGTAGTGTCTCCAATAGATACATATTTGTGAGTTGTTTGCGTATTTGTGGAAGACCACCATTTCATTACATGGTATCAAAGCTGCGGAGACCTTAGATCGTGAAGTGCTTTTGTCTCGATTTTCATGCCTCATTTGCAAAAGGTGTTTCATCACCTTGTTCTTGGTTCAAGAAGATTTGTTTGAAGAAATGAGGACTTGTGCTACAAAAATTGGTTTTGTAGCCTCTCTCCTATCCTCTTGGTTTTTTATTTCTCTCTTTCCTCTTGTCTAGTTTTCTCTTACCCTTGTAAAAGATGGATGACAATGATAAAATCACCATCATACCCATGAAGCTAAATGATACGAACTATGTAATGTGGGTTTTGATTACGAAGCACAACATATGGGAAAAAGGTTTATGGGGTATAGTGGATGGTTCTGATTCGGAACCTAAATTATCTCTTACCAAGAAAGAGGGTGATAAGGAGGTTCCTCTAACGAAAGAGGAGAAGAGCAAGGCATTAGCCAATTATGAGAAAAAATGGAAAGAGTGGAGGATAGGGCATGCAAAAATTATGTCATAGCTAATTAATAACGTTGACATTAAAAAATGCTCTTGTCTTGCTAAGTTTGAGTATGCCGATAAAGCTTGGAAATACCTTAAAAATATGCATTCCCTTAAAGATATTGCACATGTGTGCAATCTACAAGATAATGTCCTGACAATAACTCAAAAAGATAAATCTATTCGAGAATATTACAATGAGTTGTCCGAACTTTGGGAAGAGTTGAGTCTTCTTGAGCCCAAATGAAATTGTGCCGAAGATATCGAGCTTCGCCAAAAGCAACTCGATATGAAACATTTCTATCAATTTGTAAATGGCCTAAGGCCAGAGTTTGAATCCGCCAAATCGGCCCTTTTACATCATGGAAAATTTCCTTCTATTGTTGATACTATAGAAGAATTCACTATGGAGGAAAATAAACTTAGAAAAAGTACTCCAAAAGTTGATGATGACTCAATTCTAGCTGTATCTAGACCGCAAAATCATACTCGCACTTACAAGCCGCCTTATTTTGGAAGGCAAAATGGTGACTTTGACAAATGAAAAATCATTTATCATCATTGTCATGAACCGGGGCACTATAGGCTTCAATGTCCAAAGTTAAAAAGAAGAGAAGAAAAAAGAGTTGAATTTGTTGAATCTGAGTCAAAGGATCAAGATGCACATGTATCAATAGCTTAATTGATGGAAATTCTTCAACCTCTTCTCAAAGGGGTATACTCCTCAACTGAAGCCTCAACTGAAGCGGTTGTTGCATCTTTCTCTAGTCTAGGTAACTTTTCTTGGCTTTTAGATTCTGGTGCTTCTTTTCACATGACCCCGAATGTCAATTGTCTATCTGAATGTCTTAAAAATAACTCAAGTGTGTCAAAAGTTTTTACAGTCGACGGCACATCTCTTGAAATAAAAGGAGTAGGATGTTTTGAAAATTTTCAAAAATCCAAAAAAATTGTTATTCTAGAAGTTAGATATATCTCTAAAGTAAATTTGAATCTCTTATCGGCTTCGCAAATATCTGACTATGGATGTAATCTCTTCTTCTCTTCTAATGGTTGTTGGGTATAGGATCATCAGTTAGGGAAGCTAATTGGGAAAGGTCATAGAGAAGGACTCTATTATATGGACCTTTTAGAATCGTCCAAGAATGCATTTTGTTATAATGTTCAGAAATTAGAATTGGATTTATGGCACAAAAGACTCAGCCATCCTCATATGTCTAAAATTCAATATTTTCCAAGTTTGGGAAAATTTTGTAATTCTGAAAGTTTTTCTTGTAAAGACTGCATTTTTGGCAAAATGAAAAGATTACCTTTTCTTAGTAGAACTTTTGTTTCTTCACGACCACTTCAGTTAATTCATTTGGATGTTTGAGGTCCAACACCAGTTATCTCCAAAGGTGGTTTTGCATATTATGTCATCTTTATTGATGATTTTTCTAGACATACTTGGATTTATTTTCTTAAACATAAATCTGAAATTTTTACCAACTTCCAAATATTTCACAAAATGGTTAAAAATAAGTTTTAAAATGATATTTTCATCTTTCACACTGATTCAGGAAGAGAGTTTATATCAAAAGAATTCAAAGACTACCTCAATCTACATGGCATTAGACATTAAAGATCATGTCCACAGACTCCACAACAGAATGGCTTAGTCGGACGTAAACATCAGCACATTATGAAAATTACTAAGACTTTGCTAATTGCAAATCAGGTTCCAAAAAGTTTTTGGGTTGAAGCAGTCCTAACTGTCACCTACCTCATCAATAGAATGCCATCTTCCTCATTAAAGAATACAACTCCAATAGAAAAACTTTTTAAGTTAGCTCCAGATTATTCTAGGTTAAAAGTCTTTTGATGCAAGTGTTTTGTTTTCACCAACAAAAATGGCAAACTTTCCCCTCGTGCAATCCTATGTGCTTTTTTAGGATATGCTGATAATCAAAAAGGCTACAGGTGTTTCAACTTTCAAAATGAAAAATTGTATGTATCAAGAAATGTATCTTTTTTGGAAAAAGAAAGCTTCTTTGAATTCGAAAACTCCAAGGATGTCACTGAATATTCCTTTTTAATTGATCTTCCTTCAAAATTCAATGAATATGATTTTGAATATGACCTTGACAATGATCAAAGTCTTATTGCTATTGAAAATGATGATGATAGAGAGCCAATTCATAGAGATGTTAGCCTACAATATTCAAGACGTATAGAGCAAAATCTTTCATGTGCTTTAGAAAAATACTCTGAAGTTCCACCTAGAAGGACGTCTAGAATTTTTAGATCTCCTAGAAATTTGTGTCTTACGAATCTTTTTCACCCACCTATAGGGCTGCCATTGTATTAATACAATCATATGTTAACTATCATCCTATTTGTAAGCCAAAAATCATATAGAATGGACACAAGCCATAGAAACTGAATTGGATGCATGAGAAAAGGCCAACACCTGGACTATCCAAGATATTTTTTCGGGTAAGAAACCTATAAGATATGGATGGGTATACAAGGTCAAAACTAAAAGTGATGGAACTTTGGAAAGATATAAGGCCTAACTAGTAGTGAAATGATATGCTCAAGAGTATGGTATCGATTATGAAGCAACATTCGCTCATGTTGCTTGTATGACCACTGTTAGAACTTTAATAGCCTTGGCCTCAATTAGAAAATGGTCGATCTTTCAATTAGATGTGAAAAATACTTTCTTAAATGGGAATCTCATCGAAGAAGTATACATGCAAGCCCTACCTGGTATTAGTATTCCTAAGGATAAAGCTCTTCGTCTAAAAAAAACTCTCTATGGTCTTAAACAGGCTCCAAAAGCCTGGTATGACTGATTTAGTCATGTTATGATTGATATTTAATTTCAACCTTGTTTAACTGACACTGCTTTGTTTATTAAGAAATTTAATGTGAGCATCATTATTCTTCTTCTCTATGTGGATGATATGATCATCACCGACGGTGACAAACAGGGAGTTGCAAACCTTAAAACTCGCTTTGAAATGACTGACTTAGGTTTATTAAGATATTTTTTAGGCATAGAAGTTGCTTATTCCCCTCGTGGGTACTTGATATCTCAATCTAAATTTGCTTTTGATATTGTTTCCAGGTCTGGAATTACAGATGATAAGAAAGTGGATACTCCATAAGTTGTTAATGCTAAAATGAAGATTAATGATGGAGAACTTCTTGATGACCCTACTCCTTATCGATAGCTTATTGGAGCTCTTTCTTATCTTTCCATTACTGAGTCAGATATAGCTCATGTTGTTCATACTGCGAGCCAATTTCAGCATGATCTCACCTCGATGCATATGGGAGCAATCTTGTGAATTATTAGATATTTAAAGTCTTCACTTTTACGACGACTCTTGATGTATGCTTCATCGTCTTTAAATTTAATTGCATACATTGATGCTGACTAGCGAGATGATCCTAATAATAGGCACTCAACCACTGGTTTTTGTGTGTTCTTAGGTGAATCTTTGATTTCGTGGAGATGTAAGAAGTAGCAGAAGGTCTCTCTTTCCTCTACCGAAGCTGAATTCAGAATCATGGCAACTACCACTATGGAAGTTGTTTGGCTCAGACGATTGCTAACCGATATGAGAACTGAAGCGACGCAAGCTTCAAAAATATGTTGTGACAACAAAAGTGTCATCTACATTGCAAGCAATCGGACGTTCCATAAACGCACCAAACACATTGAGATGGACTGTCACTATGTCAGAGATGAATACTTACATGAAACCATCAATTTGTCATATGTTGCATTAACAGATTTCTTCACAATGTCACTCGCTACTCCCCGATTTTACTTTCTCTTAGACAAACTTTTGCTCATTATACCGTAAGTTTGAGGGGGAGTGTTAAACTGTAACATGTAATGTAAATACACATATAATATATATAATTTTTATAATATATATTATATATTTATATTTTTAATATTTTTTATTCTTTCTTTTTTATTTTTTTATTTTTTTATTTTTTTTTTTGCTAGTTCACATTGAACTAGATGGTCAAGATCTCGTTAGATCTTGACCATTCCTATAGCCATTGGACTAGGTCCAACAGACTCTTAGGAAGAGCTTCTTAAGAGCTCTTCCTCTCCTCCTCTACTTCTTGTATAAATAGGGGTGAACCCCTCCCTTGTAACTCAATGCTTCTTAAGCATTTTTTGTTATAAATACATTATTATTTATTTCAAGTGTTCTTCCATTTATACCCTTTCAAGGGTCATGCTTGTAGTGTCTCCAACATACACATATTTGTGAGTTGTTTGCACATTTATGGAAGACCACCATTTCATTACATCATCTGCATATAGAAAAACATTAATGCAAAGCATGCAAGATAACCTACACTTCCCAAGCAAATTACAAATAAAAAGCACCAAAATGTAATGCAAAGACTAAACTAAAGAGTCTGGAAGTCTGACATAACTGCTTTGCAGCTTGCACCCATGAGGGTGAAACCCGACTTGCAACTTCTCAAATGGTGGAGGGCCTACAGAGTCATTATTTTGAGATAGCTTCAAATGGGAGCGAGAGAATCCAGAATATTTCCGACTCATCTGCCACTCTTCGTAAAGGGATTGCACTAGACCACCTAGTATAGACATCATTTTGGATTCCAGACATAATATGCCACTGTGTATTGGTGTTTTTATCTCCAAACGAACCTACAAATAACATTTATTCAGCAACATAAAGACCAGCAAAAAACAAGTTTAAACCTTTTCAATGAGTTTTTATTGATTAGAACAGAAATCAAACTTTTTAATGTTATGTTACAGTAATTGCATCACCAGAGAAACATAAATTCAACATGCCAGGGAAATCATATATGTATATAATCGATTAATGACTGGTCCAATTTCACTTATGGCATCTTTTAATTAGATGGGCTTTAGATCATTTAGCAAGACAATGCAAGCACAAAAACTTTCCACAAGCATGTAAAGTAGGGAAGCTATGAAGAATGATGAAGCATAAACTGATAAAGCTGATGCAAATGGATATAAAGTTGGATCCTGGATAAATAAACTGATCATTCAAACCATTACGAAGCCTTACATATGAAAATATGGCTTAAAATCAACTAAAAGAGAGAAAGTTGAAAGAAGAAGAGTAAAATTGGAACACCCCCTTATCAAATACCTGAAGAATTCCATCAAGTAAAACAAGACTACAGTCAATCTCACTGGAGATTACAACAACAAGCGTGCTTATGAGATATCCCAAGATGTATGGCCAGGATTGGTGGAACGACCAAATCAAGTACTCATTGTAAAAATATCTCAAAAAGAGATAAAAGTGCACAACACCACAAGAGGTATGTGCACAAAGGCACAAGAATACTTTAGAACAAATGTACACAAAGGTACAATAGAGAAACGCAAATGCACAAAGGCACATAAAAATAAAGAATCTTTATTTGAGAAGAATGGAGAACAAAAGCTCCATGAAGTGAAAAATACAAAGGGAGATCTCCCCTATTTATAAGAACTAAGGAGCCTTGGAGGGGCTCCACTAGCTGTTGGAGCCCCTCCAACGGTTAGAATTCTAACCGTTGGAGGGGCTCAACAGCTAGTGTTGAGCCCCCTCCAAGTTGACCTTAGTCAACAAAAATAAAAAGAAAAGAAGAAAAGAAAAAAGTAAAAAATATTACAACATATTCATAATTATGAATATGCGCAAAAGAGGAGAAATGACTATAATACCCTTGTGGGTTTTACAAGAAGAAAGAGAGACATATATTTACATATATCTAAAGATGGATACATATACATATATAATATATATATATATATATATATCTTTAGATATATATATATATAAGAGATACATTTTAACACTCTCCCTCAAATTTAGGGCGCAATGACCGAAAGTTTGCCAAAGAGAAAGTTGAATCTGGGTGAGCAAAGCGCCTTGGTGAAGAAATCTGCCAACTGATATTCTAAAGTCACATAAGGAAGGTCGATGTTTTTTTGTAGATATGCTTCTCTAACATAATGGTAGTCCATCTCAATATGTTTTGTCCGCTCATGAAAAGTGTGATTTTTAGCAATATAGATTACACTCTTATTATCACAACACAACTTTGTGGGTCCTTGGATTTGAATTCTCATGTCTTGCAGCAACTAATGAATCCAGACAATCTTCATAATTGTAGAAGTTATGGCTCGATATTCTGCTTCAGTGGATGATAAGGACACCTTCTGTTGTTTATTGCATCTCCATGAGACCAGTGATTCTCCTAAAAAATACAAAAACCTGTGGTGGAGTGACGGTTATTTGGGTCACCTCCCCAATCAGAGTCAGTATAAGGAATTAAATTTAATTCTGAAGATGAAGAAAGAAACACTCCCTTATTTATGGTTCCCCTTATGTATCTGATAACTCGGAGAACGGCGCCCATATGGACGGATGTAAGGGCAGGCTGAAATTGACTTGTAGTGTGTACGGCATGTGAGATGTCGGGCCTTGTAATGCTAAGGTACATTAATGATCCCACGAGTTGCCGGTAAGGAGTAGGATCATCCAAAGGTACTCTGTCATCAATCTTCATTTTGGATCCTATAACTTCAGGAGTCTCACAAACCTTATTGTCTGTGATGCCGGATTTGTCAATAACTTCGCATGCAAGTTTACTTTGTGATAAAAAGTAACCCATGTGAGAATAGGCAACTTCAATGCCTAAAAAATATGTGAGATACCCTAAGTCTGACATTTCAAATCTTTCTTAGTGTATTTTTTATACTTTTGATCCCCTTGATATCACTACCTGTAATCAACATATCGTCAACATATAGCAATAAAATTAGAATTCCTGCATCAGACTTTTTGATAAACAAGGCAATGTCAGTATAGCATGAAATAAAACCATTTTGTACCATTATTTTGTTAAATCGATCATACCAAGCCTTGAAGGCTTGCTTTAAGCCATAGAGTGTTTTTTGTAGATGAATGACTTTACCTTTGGGTACATCCATGCTCGGAAGAGCATCCATGTAAACTTCTTCATTTAGATCTTCATTTAAGAATGCATTTTTTACATCCATTTGGTATATGTTCCATTTTTTAATGAATGCAATAGTGATCAAACATCGAACGGTAATCATTTGTGCAACAGGAGCAAAAGTCTCCTCGTAATCGATATCATATTCCTGGCTATAGCCTTTTGCAACAAGTCGTGCTTTATATCTTTCAAGACTCCCGTCACTCTTAGTTTTTACCTTAAAAACTCACCTACAACCTATTGTTTTCTTTTCATTTGGTGGAGATTGAAAAACCCAAGTTTTGGCTTTCTTGAAAGCTCTAAGTTCATTGTCCATTGCATTTAATTTTTTTGCTTCTTCAAAGTTCCTAGGTTCTTCGTAGGAATGAATGGCACTAAGACATGCCCTATGTTTTGGAGAAAAAGATTCATAGGATATAAATCTAGAAGGATTTCTTCTAGATCTTTTGGTTCTTCAGGAGTGGTTTAAGATAGGTTCATTTGGTTCACTATACTTTTCAATTGCACTTCTAAATGTATTTCTATCTCTATATGTGTATGCAATTGGTTCATTAATCGTTTCTTCTTCACATTGAATAGGTAGTGGAATAATTTCATTCATTTGTCTGTCATCAATCTCTTCATCATCACTAAAAATATCTTCATTTCTAGATAATAATTCAAACAAGAAAGAATAATCAGCATCATTTTCAAGAGATTTATGTTCATCAAATTCACTCGTATTTTCCAAAAAAGTAACATTTCTTGAAACATATAGTTTGTCATTTTGAATATCATAACACCTAAATCCCTTGTGTTTCCGAATACCCAAGGAATGCATAAGGGATGGCTTTGGGAGATAATTTATCATTTTTGTCAGTGAGGACAAAACATTTACAACCAAAAATCCTTAATTTGTTGTAGTCGGGTTCCTTTTTATGTAGAGTTTCAAAAGAAGATATTTGATTCAAATTTTTTGATGAAAGACGGTTTATGAGATAAACCGATGCAAGAACCGCTTCGGCCCAAAATCTTTTAGGTATGTTTTGAGAGATAAGTAAGGTCCTAGTGGTTTCAATTATATGTCTATGTTTTCGTTTGGCCAAGCCATTTTGTTGAGGTCTTTTAGAGCACGATCTTTGATGGATAATTTCATTGTTTTCAATATAACTATTACATTCATTTGAGAGGTATTCTCCTCCGGAATCGGACCTAAGAATTTGTAGTTTACCATTGAATTGATTTTGTATCATCATATGATAGACCTTAAAGGTTGAAAAAACTTCATGTTTATGTTTGAGAAAATATATCCAACAATATCTTGTATACTCATCAACATAAATAACATAATAGGAAAAACCTCTCTTGGATACAACGGGTGTCGGTCCCAATACATCTGAATGCACAATTTCAAAAGGCTTAGTCGAAAACATTGTTTTTTGTCCAAGAGGTAAGCTTCTCATTTTCCCAAGAATACAATCATTACAATTGAAGTTGTCTTTAGATAAATTTTTAGCAAAATGTAAATAAGAAAGCTTAACAATATTTGGATGCCCAAGGCGCTTATGCCAAACATTTATATCTTTATGTTGGCAATATTACAAAAAGAGTGTTTTAAAATTTGGAGAAATTTCATATAATATAGATCTCCTTTCCAAAAGCCTTCCCCAATCAACTTCCCGGACCGGCGATCCTGTATCCAACATTTATTTGATGAGAATTTGATATCACATCGAGAGACGGAAAGAAAAGTTAAATTTAACTTTGGAATAAATCTAACTTTAGGGATAAAAAAACCTTGTTTTTCAAAATCTCCAATTCCTTTGATTTCAAGAAAAGCACCATCCGCAGTAAAGACAAAGGAAGATAAATTTTTTGTGTATTTAGAAAGAGCAAAAATGTTTGGAGTCATATGAAAGGAGGCACCCGAATCAAAAAGCCAAAGAGTCTTACTAGGAGGAGAGAAGGTTGACATGGCGACCCCAGAAACGGATCCCTTGAGGAGAGGTTAAAGAGCTTCCATGATTTGATTTAGAGATAAAGTAGCATTGTTGGAAGTTGATGATCCCTCCTCTTTGGATGATTGGAATGTTGTAGACATAGCCACCATCTTTTTCCACTTTGGACATACCGGTTTAATATGACCCGGTTCTTTGCAAAAGTGACATATGATTTTGCTATAGTCACTTCTACCATATTGCCCACCATTTTCTCTTCCTCCTTGATTTTTGTTGAAATGGGGGGTCTATAAGTTTTCACATTATTCCCCGGTCTAGAAACGACATAGGCTCCCTCATCTTCTTCTTTAGAAGGAACGACCAACACACTTTGATTGGTTTTATTCATTCTCAATCTAGTTTCTTCTTCACTCAATTTGTTAAGCACATCTTCTAGAGGTGGGGAAGAGAAGGAAGACAAAAGAGAGGATCTAGTTTGATCGAACTCGGGTCTAAGCCCATTTAAGAAATTGAAAAAGTGATCATCTTCTAATTGTTTATGTCTTAACTCAATCGCCTCTCCGCTCCATTTAGGTTCTTGAAGAGCAAGTTCATCCCAAATGGTGGATAATTCGGCAAAGTATTCTCTAATAAACATTTCTCCTTGTTGGATGGTTAATGCCTTCTTTTGGAGATAATACTTGTGAGATAAGTCTCTTGAGGTGTACATTCTCTCAAGGTACTCCCATACTTAAAAAGCTTTCTTGAATTTTAATATATTTGCATTTATCCTTGTTTAGTTCTTCATTTCCTATTCTTCATGCCTTTTGTTGTACTCTTCAAAGGCTTTTTCTCTCTCTTCATCATCAAGAACCTTAATTTCACCCTTTTCAAGAACAGTGATTTTAGGTTCGGGTTCGGGAATGGTGGCTTTGGCATATCCCCAAAGGCCTTTTCCCTTAATATGAGCCTCCATGTTGCCGGCCCAAATATGGTAGTTATACCCATTCAATTTAAAATCAAGGGAGAAATGCGAGTCCTTTTCACCCATAGAGACAACTAAGAGAGAGTAAGTCTTCAAAAAGAGAGTGAAAAATTAACCTCCAAGGCTCTTCAAATTTTCCTCACGAATCAAAATAGAGTAAATGATGAGCACGTTCTTCGAGGCAACCTTCAAGAATAGCACAAACACCGAGCTCTCCTTCTTTACAAACTTTGTTCTGATACCACGTAAAAATATCTCAAAAAGAGATAAAGTGCACAACACCACAAGAGTTATGTGCACAAAGGCACAAGAATACTTTAGAACAAATGTACACAAAGGTACAATAGAGAAACGCAAATGCACAAAGGCACATAAAAATAAAGAATCTTTATTTGAAAAGAATGGAGAACATAAGCTCCATGGAGTGAAAAATACAAAGGGGGACCTCTCCTATTATAAGAACTAAGGAGCCTTGGAGGGGCTCCACTAGCTGTTGGAGCCCCTCCAACATTTAGAATTCTAACCATTGGAGGGGCTCAACAGCTAGTGTTGAGCCCCCTCCAAGTTGACCTTAGTCAACAAAAATAAAAAGAAAAAAGAAAATGAAAAAGAAAAGAAAAAAGTAAAAAATATCACAACATATTCATAATTATGAATATGCGCAAAAGAGGGGAAATGACTATAATACCCATGTGGGTTTTACAAGAAGAAAGAGAAACATATATTTACATATATCTAAAGATGGATACATATACAGATATATAACATATATATATATATATATGTATATGTATCTATCTTTAGATATATATATATAAGAGAGATACATTTTAACACTCATTTGCTTGACTAGATCATTTGAGGACCAAGCTCCTTTATATATATATATATATATAGGAGATAGAGAGAGAGAGATGGCATCCATGAAGCATAGTCACCTTCATCATTCATCGTAATTTCTCACCAAGGTTCTTTTCTCTGAGAGATTTTCAATAAGTGTTTTTTCTAGGGAAAATCTCAGGAGTTTTGAAAACTAAAAAAAATATAATAAATAATAATAAAGATAAGAAAATAATATGTTTTGTATCATTTTTCTTGCAAAAAATAAGGAAATATTTTTTTAAAAGTTTTTAAAATAGAAAATAAACAAAGAATACAAAAAACTGGGCTTAAAATATAAAAATAAGAAAAAAAATCAATAATATTGTGACTATCATGATATTTTGGCGATATCATCAGCTTACCTTACATTGCCAATAATATCATGGTATTTTCAAAATATCGGTGATATCACTGACTATGCCTTGAAGTACCATACTGTCCAGTAGAAAGTCATGGTTGCATGCAAATTTAGTTACTATGGTTTGTTTCTATTTAGCAAGAAAAATCCTTTGGAGCTAATTGTGTTTGTTTTTGGTCGATTATAGAATGCTGATTATTATATTCCTATAGCTTCTTAACCTTGTTGGATATAGATTGGCTACTTACTGAATCAAGGATTGATTTTATCGAAATTGAGCTGGAAGTAGGTCCATCTTATAGGAACTGCATCATTTTGAGAGGATACTATTTTCCCCAGCTTGTATCTTCAATAACATGGATCCTAAGAAACTAGCACTTCTTGGTATAATAGGATAAACCTTGGATTGGAATCTTTCTCCAAATTATCAGTAATTGAGTCATGTTCTGAAAAAAGTTTTGGGACTATCCCTAGCTTGGCAATGAAAAACTAAGAAAAAAAAAGGATTTATTTCCTCTTGATGATAGATAAAAAAGATCATGTTTATTAAAAAGAAGATTTGAAAGGTTGATGATATCTCAAACTGTTATTATTAATACAAAGAAACTGTATGTCAGAGAACTTGCACAAGACACACTTCTGTAAATGAAATAAAAGGAATGCAGAATCTAGGCGCTTCTAAATCATAAAAGAGCATGACAGACGAAAACCAACAAACCACATTGGAATAAATCAGTTAATTTTAAAAATGTCCAATTACTAGAGCCCCATTCTGTTGAGTTAATATGAAAAAAAAATAATCAAAGCAAAATTATATGAAGCAATGGTTCATTGCTGCTAGTATTTTGTGTTCGAGATGCATAAATCCATAAAATCAGCCTGATCCACAAACCCTGTTTGAGCTAATGGTAATCTAGAATTTCAGATATGAGGGCGGCATAGAAAGAAAAAAATCATAAGAAGCAGGAAAGTTTTGTTTCTAAAGCAATACTGTATCATCCCAAAACCAAAAAATAATAAGAAAAAACCTACAACAAAAGACTGTGTCATCCATTGCTTGCATAATTGCATTTCAAGAAAATAATTGCTTGCCATCACAAGAGCATTGGTAGTATAACCAACCTTAGTGCCAGGAATAATTTCTTCTGTGATTGATAATATTGGAGAATATTCTATCGCAGTTACTTCTGAATGTCCATCAGTGAGACAGAACATCAAAAGCCTTCTAGAGCTTTTAAATGATACTTCAATGCTACTTTGGTAGATGTCCCTAACAGACACAACCTGTTTAAAGGGGAAAATACAAATAAATACATCATCACAGACAAGTAAAGCTGTTTAAGGTAAATGCAATTTATATACCAACACGACCAGCAAATCTTTGTTTACATTCCAATAGGACAATGTTTCATGATAAGTAAACTTTAGAAATACTGGACCTCGCAAACTATTGCTTAAACATGATATTCAAAAGCTAAACATGCCATCAGATGCATTTCTATATAGAGTTTTCAGAACTACAACATTTTCTAGTCAATTACTCAAGTACGATAATTTTCTTTGAAAATAAATGATTAAAAAAATTCAATCGTTTTGGATTTAAACATTCTTTTTATGGTTAATTTGGTTAATTTGACCTGAAAAGTGCAAGCATCTTGACGAAGTCAAATCAAAGAAATACAATCTTTCTCTGTAAATTCAGCATTGGACTTTTATGCATAGGATTTAAACATGCCCTTTTTATGGCTAATTTTGTCAATTTAAACTAAAAAAAACACAACCATCTTTATGAAGTCAGATCAATGTCATATCTTTATAGTTTCCCTCTTTCAAACCATCAAAGAAGAAGTTATAGAATAAAACACTAGTATTTCAATTAGTCTACTAGTTTGATGCCCTCTCTTTTTGTACTTCAAGGCTCAACTATGTTTCACCAGCTTTCTTTGGGGCTCAAAACTCGATCACCTTTCTCTTTTTAATGTTGGGTGAGTTGAATTTGTAAATTTAACCTCAAAATTACGAGCTTGTTGATGATGGTACTTAAAAATAAAGAGCTACTAACATTTTCATTCATACTATATAACCCATTAGAAATATCAAAATCCACAAAAAAAAAAAACCAGGAAAATGGTTTGTGGGCACACCTGCAATACTTTTGGGCCTTGAAGATGAGACGATTTCTTAAAGAGAGAAGGTTCAGGGAGTGACCTCCCACCGATTGCTCGCAGGTCCATGTTGGCCAACTCTGCCTCCACGGTTTTCTCATCAACTGTGGTGGTGGTGGTGGTGATGTTGGTGTCCATCAATGAGCCGATGGTCTCTTCGACGTCCTTGAAGCACCATCCCCTCGACATAAGGGCTCTCAAAATGACCTCAATTTGAGCTAGTCTCTCCATCTTGTTTTTCCTCTCTCTCTCTCTCTCTCTCTCTCTCTCTCTCCTGCAAAGAGAACCAAAACGGTGCTGCTGCGTTTTAAACTTGGTCAAGTTCTCTGGAAAATATCGCGATATTAAAAAAATATCTTCTCGAGAAAACCTCGGAAATTTATTGGTGTAGGAAACATACAAACAAAATAAAAATTTTCAAAAAGAAATCTTAATTGTTGTGGCATCTTCTTGTCATAGCACGTTATTTACGAAACAAGCGATTTTTTCCGTACCTTTTTTTCTTCTACACAGAAAGCTGGGAGTTAGGCAGACCCCAACCAGTTATACAACCATACCATTTGGGGTTCGAACTAGCAACAACCCAACACCAGGTGACGTGCACTAACTGCTCCTACCCAACAAGCGAAGGCAGGCCCCGTCGGTAATATTGTGTTTTTTAACAGCAAAATAATAGCATTGAAAAGAATATGTCAAGTTAAGCAGCATTTTCAAAATACCCACTCGATATTTTGGACTATGACTTTAAATACCGTGTTATGCTAAAGATAGGATTTTCTTGGCAGCCGAAATCTCGAGATCAGATGAAACGTTTCCGTTTTACTCGCAAAGATATCGGTACATGTATGGTTGAAAAATATAGGAAAACAATAAAGGCTTGTAAATGTGTTAAAATTAAAATTATGAAAATGATGATAATGTGAAGAAATATTGAAAATAGTGGGGATTTTAGAAATCACATGATATTCTTGGAATTTTTACCACTTGAGAAAAATAATTCAATCCTTGATGTTCGTGCTTAAAGAAAAGGGGAAATTTCCACATAACACCCATTCTTGCCCAAATTTCCATCATATCTATTTTTTTTTATTCCATGCATCTGTCTTAACTAGCTCTATCGTTTGTACATCATACATACATAGAATATTGTTTTATATACAAATCGATTAACATTTGTCTTTTATGTGTATATATTTACATGTTTCTTAGATACAGTAACAGAAAAGATATATGACCCCGGACCAAGGTCATTGATGAATTACAATATCGCATACCTACTAAATAGTCAAATAAAACCAATTAGGTGGGTTGTCCTTCCAACATCTATCATAGCCCATGGTTCCTAACTTCTTAGGAATGTGATTACATTATTTAGGAAACCACGCACAATTAAGAATATTAAAGCATGAAAGCTCATGAATCGCCATTATATCCGCTCTCTAGCCAAAATCTCCACCTTCTAGAGCTCGTGATACTGCACTAACCACATCATGCATGGATGTAACGATCTCAACTCATCTTCGTTGAAAAACAACAACAACAACTATGCCTTCGTCCCAAAACAATTGGGGTCGGCGATATGAACCAAAAAAGAAAATCATTCTGGGTCTTCCACATGAATTCTTCTCCTCCAATCATTTCTATCCAATGCCATGTTCATGGGCATATCCTTTCCTATCATCTCCATCCAAGTCTTCCTAGGCCTACCCCGACCTCTTTTAACTAATATATTTTCCCATTTCTCCATCTTTCTAACTGGAGCATCATTAGGCCTTCGCCGAATATGTCCAAACCACCGTAAATGATTCTCTCTCATCTTATTTTCAATGGGTGCAACGCCTACCTTCTTACGTATCTCCTCGTTCTGAATCTTATCTTTTATTGTATTTTCACGCATCCATCTAAGCATACGCATCTCAGCTACACTCATTTTTTGAATATGATTTCTCTTGGCCGCCCAACATTTCGTACCATATAGTAAAGCAGGCCTAATAGTCGTCCTATAAAACTTTCCCTTCAACCGCAATGGCATTCTACAATTGCACAAGACTCCGGTTGCACTTTTTCATTTCATCCACCCAACCTTTATCCTATGATTTACATCTCCATCAATTTCTCCATTCTTTTGAATGATAGATCCCAAATATTTGAAACAATCATCCACCGGTATTTCTTGCTCACCAAGCTTCACTACACTCCCATCACTACTTTGTTGCTTACTAAATCGACATTCCATATATTTTGTCTTACTTTTACTTAACTTAAAACCTCTTGCTTCCAATGTCTGTCTCCATAATTCTAACTTAGCATTAACCCCAGCTCTAGACTCATCAATCAAAACAATATCATCAGCAAACAACATACACCACGGCACATTTTCTTGAATTGATCTCGTAAGCTCATCCATCACTATAGCAAATAGAAAAGGGCTTAAAGCAGATCCTTGATGTAACCCAACCGTTATAGGAAAATTGGTTGCCACCCCTCCACAAGTGCGAACATTGGTTACTACTCCTTCATACATATCTTTAATTATACTAATGTACTTGAGGGAAATACCTTTCTTCATCATTGTCCACCAGAGAACGTCCCTAGGTACTTTATCGTATGCCTTCTCCAAATCAATAAAAACCATATGCAAATCTGTGTTCCTCTCTCTATATCTCTCAATAAGTTGTCTAAGGAGATTGTATAGCTTCCATAGTTGATCTTTCAGGCATAAAACCAAATTGATTCTCCGATATCATGACAACCTTCCTCAACCTAGACTCAATCACCCTCTCCCAAAGTTTCATAGTATGACTCATGAGTTTTATACCACGATAGTTTGTGCAATCTTGTATATCACCCTTATTCTTATATAGATGCACCAAAGTACCCTTCCTCCACTCATTAGGCATCTTATTTGTCTGTCAAATCTTGTTAAAAAGATTTGTCAATCATTCTAAACCTTTTTCTCCCAAGCATTTCCAAGCCTCGATAGGTATACCATTTGGGCCAACTGCCCTTCTTGATTTCATTTTCTTCAAAGCCTCTGCAATTTCTTTCTTTTGAATCTTGCGCATGAAGTCACGATTTATCTCATGAAAAGGAATGGAGAAGTCTCCAAGATCCTGAGCATGACTTCCATTAAATAGCTTATCAAAATAATCTCTCCATCTCTCCTTAATCTCCTCATATTTGACTAAAACCCTTTGCATTTCATCTTTGATACATCTAACCAAACCTAGATCCCTCGATTTCCTATCTCTCATCTTTGCAAGCCTATAAATATCCTTCTCGCCCTCTTTGGTATCCAACTTGTCATAAACCTCCTTATATACCTTATCCCTCGCGTTTCGAACTACTTTTTTAGCTTCCTTCTTTGCTATCATATACTTCTCAAAATTCTCATTATCACGACTCTTACTTAAATTTCTATAACACTCTCTTTTAACCTTAATAGCTAATTTGACATCCTCGTTCCACCATGATGTATCCTTACCTAGCGGTGCACCGCCTTTAGACTCACCCAATACCTCCTTAGCCACCTTTCTCATGCCACCCGCTATCTTATTCCACATTGATTCTAAATCCTCCTCGAGACACCAATCAGCTTCCTTAACTACCTGCTCTACAAGCATTCCTTGTTTAGCTCCTTTTAGTGCCCACCACTTAATTCTAGGATCTATCCTATGTTTATCCCTTTTGCGGCATTGTCTAATTCTAAGATCTAAAATTGATGCTTAATGGAATCTTCATTGAAAAGTAAAAAATAAAAAATAAATAATTACAAAAACCAAAACCCAAGGATCTGGAGCCTCACGAACTTAACAACTTACAAACCACAAGAGATCTCTACATTGAACCATCCAAACAAAATAACTTACTCAAGAATCAAAGTTTGAGAACAGAAGTAAGTTAAAATTTAAAAGCACTAAGCTGCACTATCCAAAAATAACAAAAGGTAAGTCATGCAGTCTCGTAGGCTCTTTGTGGCAGTCGTCCTCATCACTGAGTTTCAGGTTTTGTGAAAAACATATAAAGTACTGGGTAAGAATTAATGATTCTTTGTATGAATTTCTCTAAAAATCCAAATAGACAAGGAAAAACATAAATCAAATTCATGCAAGTTTTCAGAGGAATATAACTACAACAATCATATACTTCAATTATCATTCAAGCATTTAAAAGCAATTATCATGCAATAACGATATCACATATTATACAAAATAAGTAAGAATGTATAAACTAATACAAAACAATAAATATGCATGATTTTAATATACATGCATAAACAATTTATTAAGTTATTATTAAAGTTTTCTTTTGCATGCATGTCTCTATTAAATGCACACAAGATTACTTTCACTTTTTATTAAACCCACGGATACTAAAAACGGGTATAACAAATTTCTGAAGTTTAAGATAGGTTCTCAGGTGTAGCTTAACACACAATTTATATTTTATTACCGAATTTCACACTTTCTTCTCGACCGATATCAAGAATCAACATCATCCATCAAAACATTAGAAATCAACATCTAATGTTGGGATACCAGAGAAATAATAACAATAGTTGTGCCTACAACAACACTTCCAGGCAAAGTGGTTGAAAATTCTCTAAAACTGTGGTCGGAAAGCAAACCACCATATTGGGTTAAGTGGCACAATCGCACATAGAGTTTTAGTATCTTCACAATTTCTCTAAAACCGCCATTTAGGATTCTCACACTATGGAAGAGACATCTAGAAAGAAAAACATTAATTACATTATTTATCTTTTTTATCTTTTTAATAATAATCAAATTCTTAACTAAAAGAATTGTTTTACAAATCAACATGTAAAACACAATACGAGACCTTAGCCCATCATAATATTTAACAGTGCAATTAATACAGAAAACCAATAATTTTAAAATAAATTTTGTGATGCATATTCACAAATCTTATAACAACACATGCTTGTGTCCCACATGGCCTTCAGTGGTTTGCATTTGACCACTGATGCATTTTATGGAAAAAATCTCAGTGAACATATAACTATATAATTATTCAAACATGTCCACAATGCATATTCATTCATACATAATTGAAATGTACATATAAAATAATTTGCATATGCATATGAACACTTGCTTGCAACATAGATTCTGCTTTCATGATTCATCTCATGCATAACATCCAAACATGCATATGATCATGTTATAGCAACATTAAAATAACTTCAGAAATTACGTGTTCATGATATGCAATTTTATGCCAACATAATATTCAATTTTATGAGTATACATAACCAATAAACATTGTTACCAATTCGAGCATGCTCAGGATACCGAACATAACTATCAAACCAAAGCTATGTTGCCCCCATCCATAAGACAACACTACCATGCTATTGGCAGTACGTTTCTCATGCATAAACATGCAACCAATGGTAGTTGACAACGAAAAGTCTTGCAAAAAAATGTGTAGCACTACCCTACCCTATAACAGCCCACCAACAATCATAAACATAACATATTTAGCAACATTATAACATCTCATATGGCAGCAACAAAAACAAATTAATATTCATCCTAATCATGATAGCATACAAAAAAAAATTCTGACATAATGCTAACATAGATCAAAATTAAAATTTCAAGGTTGTTTCGATGCCAATACATATGGCAACATCAAACAACTTCATAACAGTCATATTGTAGACAAACTTAGCATGAGCAACTTGCTCATGACCCTCACAAGGGTCGGCTATGGGCTCGACAATAAACAACAAGTCATAAGACAAAATTAACAACACGTTTGACCAACCTAATGACATCAAATAAAATTCTGATATGAAAGCAATCATGATAGCCTTCAAATAGCTTTAATATAACATGTTAAAAATGCTAGAAAATGTAAATGAACGTTGTTATATCTCATAACAAAATATCGGTTCCACCCCCACAATCAACGATTGATTCAACACATGTATATACATTTTAATGGCAACAAATTTTTTCTTTTGAAATGTGACGCCCCAAACCCCGACCTTGGAATTTTCAGTGAGAAATTTTTTTTTTGTTTAAAAGGAGATCAAGGGTTCAAGTAAAGAATCAGCGGAAAGCAATTGTGGGGAAAGTGACAAACTGCAAGTCTGGGTGACCGCCACAGATGGGTGCAACAAGTGAAAACAGTGTAACCAACGGTGTGTACAAAAAGTGTAGCTGTAAGTTAAAAAGGGAAAACATCCCAACGGTCTAAAGAGTTTACAGAGTGTAATACAAAAGTACAAAACAGGGAACACATCCCAATATAACCAAAAACCCCAAAAAAGAACCACCAGGTACAGGAACTGCAGGTCAAGTGTGTGGGTCCCCCGAGCCTACATCGTGTGTCATCGCATCCGCACTATACCTGTTCGTCACCTACATCCCCATGAAATAGGGTCAGTCCTTTTGCGAGGTGGTGAAGAAGCAACCACAAGTAGATATATGATCAACTCACAAGGAACTGAAAGTAAGCTAATAAGTGGCAAGTGTAAAGTGACAAGTACTAGTCAACTACTAAGTAACACCAAAGAAACAGCAGAGCAAGTACTCACGCAGTAACTAACTGTAACCAATACCGGGTAAGTAAGGTAACCAAGTAACAACTGAAACAAGTACAGTAACTGAAGTAGCATCTACAAAACACGAAAAGTAGCAACTACAGTATGTCAGCTGATTGGTTAGTCTTTAAGTTCTTCTAATTACTCCTTCGGTACGCGAAGGAACCTCGCATTTTGTGAGACATGCACCTGATGTCTGTTATTCAACTTATGGTGTGGTAACCGGGGAAGCTACAGACCGAGTCAACCATATGCGAGCAACACACAGCTAGGAGAAAACACTTGCATAGGCAAAGGATTGCAATCCGTACTACTGCAGTAGTGAGTCCCTAAGAAGGCACTTCGACCTCCCTGACTCTGAGTGACTGGAGGCCAAAGGAACGCTACAGTTCCTATCAAAACACGTGTCGTAGCAACGACGAGTCACTCAGGGTTGTACCATCCACCCTCTCCCAAGGTGAACCATTTTGTGAATGGGGCGAAGCGGGTTTATCTTTCTTAAGGCTCGAGTTCAATCATACCTCACAACGAGGAATCTGCCTAGTGGTCCCCGCGGGATACGCAAAACGAGGACTTGGCATGCCCATTCACGTGCTCAGCCTCACACGGCCAACGGAGCACACTGTTCGTGTAAATAGTCAAAACACCATATTATCTCATTTTCTGTTTAGGGTATAACACACAAGAGTCCATTCCACACAAGGGCCACTGCCCAAAGACTCTAACTGAGCCCACAATGAATCATTTCAACCTTCATACCCTATGGTGTCCAATTTCTATCTTTTTATCTCGTGAGGTGAGTGCACTTAATGCACTTCCCAATGCCTCAAGCTGGGTACCTCCTCAAGGTACACACTATTCAATAACAGTGTCAGGATGTGCTAAGTGCAAAGTGAAGGAATATCACAAGTTTTTATCTTTTGCACAACTATAAACAACAGAGGCATCACATGCTATGAAACTGCACTATATTACATACTTCAGTGTTATGATTGCATTCATCTACATTTTCATATTCAAGAGTTTGAAATCGAATTTAACCAATCATCCTGTCTAATGGGAATAACATTGGCTATTTCCACGATATGGGGAGCCGCGCCTACGGTCCCGAAATAAACCGTTTGTCAAGAAGAATGTTAGATTAACACTAATTGACTCAAAGTGTAACATTATCATAAACAAAATATATGGACGGAACACAAGAGTGTCACATGTTCATTCGGACATACCGAAACAATTATTTAAGTGTTGTTAACCAACATGTGTGCATATACATACATACCGTCACGTTACAAAGATACTTAAGGTTCCATATACCTATACTCATATACACGTAAGTATATACACATTCGCACACACATATATATATATATATATATATATATATATATATATATATATATATATATATATATATATATATATATATATATATCGAACTCGGTGCAACCCAATGCATGTACACTATGCCAAAGCTTAACCGAGTTGTGAAAAAAGTGTAGGCTAACTAAATCCGACATTGTGTCTACTATGGCTCAACCTGAAATGGAGACAAGCTGGTTTTCAGTAAAAAGTGTTTGACAACCAGAATAGTTGGATTTCGGGTTTGCCAGGGTACCAACGGGAAGTTTACACACTTGCGGTCAAGGAAAGAGGGTTTCAGCCTCGAATAAGGGTCTGGCCTTTCCGGGCCTAACTGCCAGGCATACCGACATGGTCGGGTCCGATCCATAGTTCGGGCTAGATCGACCAATGGCTTGCTTTGGGCTAAATCCAACCTCGACAAGGGTCAATGTCTATTCTAGGGAAAAGAGGCACTAAGGCTGATCAAGGGGAGGTCTGGTCCTTAGGACCAAACGACTGCTAAGACAGGGCAGGGTCTCGGTTCAGACCTGAGCCCAAAGTGGCTCAGCCGAAAGGGAAACTCGGGGTGCCCACCACCTAGTAGATGGCACACTATTCCAACCTGGGTGCGCCTTAGCTAACTCCGGGTGCCAAGAGGTTTAGGTCTGAAAGTTGGGTTCAGACCTGCACCCCCCCCCCCCAAGGCTAACCGAAAGCCATGGGTGCACAACACCCAAAACGGTGCACACCCAACCCCAGTCAAGAGGGTAACTCGGGCTGGGCCCAACTTGCACCCAACCGAAACAAGATGGACTGTAGTGCTGGTCTGAACCCATGGTTCAGACCGGCGACACTCCAAGACAAAGAAGAAAAGAAAATGGTACAATAAAACTTACCCAAAAAAAAAAAGAAGAAAGCTCATCGAGGCTTATGCTGGGCGCGCGGACTACACGCATGACGTCCAGCTCTAGCTAGGGTGAAAACTGGATGGCCAAGAGATCTGGTCCACTGGACCAAGTCAGATGCTCTTCCCAGCAGCATGAGTAAGAGCTCAAAAGGGGCGGTCGAGTAACCAACCCAAAAAGGGGTATGGCATCAAACGGCCGGTCTTCCCCCCTGGTTGGTCGGAACATTCAGTGCCCTGGTGCGCCAACCGGGTGAACCGATCTGAGAACCACTGTGTCGACAACCAAGAAATAAATAAAAAAAACAAAGCAAGTATTACCTTGCTGCTAAAGAAAAACCCAGGGTTCCACGCTCAAGCAGGGCTGGTCTCGTTGTGACCCAAGCCCAGATCGTTGCTGCAATACCAGTCCCAACGCGTGGGGACTGGGTTGAGCCTAAACACCACTAAAAGAAACATCCAAAAGAGAATAAAAGAATGTTGATGGCCAAAATGCACCAACCGGCGTTCCAGCATTCCGAGATCATGCCAAACGGAAAGGAGGTGGGCTAGGCAAGCCCAGCTCTGTCCAGCACACCCGAAGAAAAATGCCTTAGCTGTGAACCAACCATGAATACAGCAGGAAAGAAAAACGTCACAACCTCTCCCTTTTTTTTTGTGAGAAAGAAGACCACAACAAGCATAGAGGGTGATAAAAACTGAAATGAAATCGAAAGGAAGAACAAAGCAAAATTGTAAATGCATGCTACAAAATGATAATGTAAATCCATGGTGATTCAAGATAGCAACTAAAATTCTTGGAGCTAATCCACCGTATGGACTTGCATGCAAAGATGCAAAGCTCCACCGACTTCCTTTTGATACGAGATCGTAAACAAGAAGGGTGAATCTTCACCTTAGCTAGTGGAAGAAGAGGAAGGTGATGTTGCAACTACACGTTAAGAGGTTCCCACGGTTGGAGAAGGGAAACAAGTGAGAGGGAAAGAGAGAGAGAGAGAGAGAGAGAGAGAGAGAGAGAGAGAGAGAGAGAGAGAGAGAGAGAGACCCGTTTTTTTTTCTAAGAGTTTTTATAGGATGTTCTCTAGGTTGGACGGCTAGGATTTACCCCTCCAAGATGGAGGGCTGGGGTGCTCCCCCATAGCCAATGCATGTCAAGCTTTTAAACTTTTTAGAAAGACTTACAAAAATACCATTTTGAAAAGCCATTAATGTTTTGAAAAATTTCAAGGGCTGCCCAAGGCTAGCCGCTCCTTAGGCCCAACCGGTTTTAGGTATTTAAAAACTTTTAGTTTTGTTTCAAAATTGCCATGGGGTGCCAACCCCATGCTCTTTTTTTTTGAAAAGACGCCCCTCATGATGGACTTTGGGCTTCATCATGAGGTTTTTGAAAAGATACATGGCCAATAGAGGCCTTCTTTTTAAAACCATGCAACCTTCTTGCAAAAACGCCACCCAGCTGGTCCACCCTTGACCAGTTGGTCAACCATGGTTATGGATGTCCACTGATAGGGTCGCCCATGGGTCTTGGATCCACTAAGTGTTCTGGGTCAAAACCCAAAACCCGCCAAAATGTAGGTCATAAGAAAATGCATTTTTTTACTGAAACAAGGTAATAATTTAATCCCAACAAGTTGTTTCATTCTCTTAATAACCTTAATCAATGTAGAATGGTTGAAGCCTCTTAAGGAAATCACCACTCGTTCGTTAAAATTAGGCGTTCTAAGATTCGGGTCCAAACTTAGGTCAATACTCGTAATTCACATGCACTGACAAGGTTACCTCGTTGTTCGGGTCTAAATTTCGGGGTGTATCACCACCACCCTATTCCAAACTTATCCTAAAGGATTCAGGTGTTGATCCGTTCTAGATTTCCCAAAATTGCTTTATCTACATAATATTACGCGATTTACCCAGTTCTCAAAATAAGCAAATCCTCAAAAATTACCAAGACATAAAAATTCATTGATTTCCATATAATTATGCCATAATCATAAAAATTAGAATCGTGGATCTTACATCCTCCCCTCCTAAAAAAAAGGATTTCGTCCGCGAAATCTCTCTTAGGAGGTTACAAAAAGTTCTTGATAAGTATCTCTCATGTTCGCTTCTGGTTCCCATGTGCATTCTTTGATGCCATGGTGCTGCCACCGTACCTTGACTAACAGAATAGTCTTGGTACGTAAGACTTGATCTCGTCAATCAACAATCTCTATGGGCCTTTCTGTCAAGGTCAGATCTTCCTGTACGTCCACATCTTCGTAACGAATGACATGCGATGGATCAGGAATATACTTCCTGAGCATCGATACGTGGAAAACATTGTAAATGTGGGCATATTGTGGGGGCAACTCGACACGATATGCCACTTCACCAATCCTCGCCACGATCATAAATGGTCCAACATACCTTGGACTCAACTTTCCTTTCTTTCCAAATCGAAACACGCTCTTTGTCGGCGAAACTCTGACAAAAACCATGTCTCCAACATTGAAAGACAATTCGCGACGTCTCTTATCGGCGTAGCTCTTCTGCCTATCTTGTGCTGCCTTCAATTGTTCACGAATCTTCTGCACTTGCTGCGAGTAGTGCTGAAGAACAATCAGCGCTTCGCTGGCTCTATCACTGATGTCGTCCCAAAAAGATGGCGATCGACAAGGTCTACCATACAACGCTTCGTACGGGGCCATCCCGATACTAGCGTGGTAACTGTTGTTATATGCAAACTCTAGCAAACATAGGTGTGAATCCCATTCAACTCTCCAATCAAGCATACAAGCTCGCAACATATCTTCCAATGTTTGGATCGTCCGTTCGGACTGTCCATCTGTCTGAGGATGAAAGGCTGTACTAAACTTCAATTTTGTCCCTAGAGCAGATTGCAACTGACCCCACAACTGCGAAGTAAATCGGGGATCACGATCAGAAATGATAGATCTCGGCACACCATGCAACCAAACGATCTCTCTAACGTACAAATCGGCCAGGCTCTCAAGTCACTGGCTGATTCTGATCGGCAAGAAGTGGGCAGACTTGGCGAGTCTGTCCACAACTACCCAAATCGCATTGCGTTTACGCCTAGACAGTGGTAAACCTACCACGAAATCCATCGTAACATCCTCCCATTTCCATTGAGGAATCTCAATCTTCTGCAAGGTACCACCTGGACGCTGATGTTTCGCTTTGACTTGCTGACAAGTCAAACACCTTGCAACGTAAGCCGCTGTCTCTCGTTTCATACCTTGCCACCAATACTTCCGTTGTAAGTCCTTGAACATCTTCGTTCTTCCCGAATGAATCGTGTACTTCGACATATGAGCTTCATCAAGAATATCTCTCTTCACCTTAGGGTCGCTAGGTACCCAAAGACGATCTTTCATATGAATGCTGCCATCTTCAAACACTCTAAAAGAAGAATCTACTTGCTCTGTCAAGGCTAGGAACTTGGTGTACTGACCGTCAAGCTTTTGAGCTTCCACTATCCTTGGCAGAAACTCGGATCGAATGGTTAGACCAGACAACCTGATCGAACCACCACCAACAGAAAGGTTTCCAGGCTATAAAGTCTTCAATAAGCTTCTGGCTCCATACCAGACTAGCCAGAACACTACTCGATTTGCAGCTAAGTGCATCCGCCACGACGTTTGCCTTCCTAGGGTGGTAAGACAACGTGAAATCGTAATCTTTGATAAACTCAAGCCATCGTCGCTGCCTCATATTCAGCTCCTTCTGAGAGAACAAATACTTGAGGCTCTTGTGGTCTGAAAAGACCTCAAACGATTCCCCATACAGGTGATGTCGGCATGATTTCAAAGCGAACACAACTACTCCCAATTCTAGATCATGCGTCGGATAATTCCGCTCGTGAGTCTTCAATTGTCTGGAAGCATAGGCAATCACTCGTCCATGCTGCATAAGCACGCAACCTAAACCTGTGCCAGAGGCGTCTGTGTATACCACAAAGCCACCTCTGCCTGATGGTAAAGCCAACACCGGCGAGGTCGTCAACTTCGTCTTTAGGATCTGGAAATTGTCCTCACAGGCACTGCTCCACACGAACTTAACACCCTTACGTAACAGCTTAGTCAAAGGTAATGCAATCCTCGAGAAGTCCTGGATGAAACGTCGATAATAACCGGCCAATCCAAGGAAACTACGGATTTCAGACACATTCTGAGGCTGCTTCCAGCCCAGAACTGCTTCGACTTTCACTGGATCGACTGATACACCCTCTTTCGATATCACGTGGCCAAGAAACATGACACGCTCGAGCCAAAACTCACACTTAGAGAACTTGGCGAACAATTGATGCTCACGGAGAGTACTTAAAACAACTCGTAAATGCTCTCGGTGTTGCTCCGAACTTTTCGAATAGACTAAGATGTCGTCAATAAATACTATCACGAACGAGTCTACAAATGGACGAAAGATCCGGTTCATCAAATCCATGAACGCTGCTGGAGAATTTGTGAGTCCAAAAGGCATCACCACGAACTCATACAACCCATAACGCGTCCTGAAAGCCGTCTTCGCAATGTCATCCTCTCAGATACGAAGCTGATGGTAGCCTGATCTGAGATCAATCTTCGAAAAAACCTTCGCTCTCTGTAACTGATCGAAGAGATCTTCGATCCTAAGCAACGGGTACTTATTCTTAATTGTCGCTTGGTTGAGCATCCGATAATCGATGCACAACCTCAGGGATCCGTCCTTCTTTCGCACAAACAGCATTGGTGCTCTCCATGATGACGCACTAGGTCGAATGAAACCCTGATCGAGAAGTTCTTCCAACTGACGCTTCAACTCTTTCAGTTCCGCTGGGGCCATACGATATGGTGCCTTGGAAATTGGTGTCGTTCCAAGCATCAACTCGATACCAAATTCGATCTCTCGCCTCGGTGGCAACCCAGGTAGTTCCTCCGAAAAGACATAAGCAAATTCTCGGACCACGTCCAAGTCGTTGATCAGAACCATCTCAGGTTCCACGGGGGAAATACTGACTAAGAAAGCAGTAATCCCGTTCTGCAGATACTTCTGAGCCTTGAAAGAAGAAATCATGCGTCTCTCACGTAGGGATTGAGGGAGCTTGATCTCCAGAACAGGACGATCAGGCTGAGAAAGAACGATCTTGCCTTCCCGACAAAAGACTTGAGCATGGTACTCGAAAAGCCAATCCATGCCCAAAATCATGTCATACTCTGTCATCTCTAACAGGATAATGTCAGCTGACAGGTTTTGTCCTGCCACTGACACCACGATGTTCGAGATATACGAATCACAAAAAGACTGCTCTCCAGTTGGAGTGCGAACCTCCAATAGATAATTCAAAGACTTGACTGACAAAGGCAAGGTACGAGCAAATCTAGCTGCTATAAATGAATGAGTAGCTCCACAATCAAATAAAGTAAAAGCTTCATGTCCGGCTACCGCAATCGTACCTTGGACCAACTCTGCTTTGGTCACTTGGTCAACCGTCGCCGCGTATGCTCATTCGGCAACGACTTTCTGGTTTGTTGGCTTCGGTGGGTACGGCTGCTGCTGCGGCGTAGCAGTCTGTCGCTGTTGCGTCGGCTGTGAAGTGCTTGGCGTATTCCTGCGCTGGTCGTCTGCTTGTTTCTTTCTGTACTCTCGTATATAGTGACCCATCTTTCCGCAATATAGACATCCGTCTATGTCCTGTGGGCACGGCCGCCCCGGATGATCTGTGGTGCACTTCGGACAACTGGCCGCGGTAAGTTGCTTCTGCTGCGACTGTTGGCGTTGCTGGTACTGGGGTCTACGGTTCTGATTCTGAATCTGGCGGCTGTTACTGTTGTTGTTGCTGCGCTGCTTCTTCGACTGAGGACGAAACTTTCCTCCACCCTGGTTCTTGTGAAAATGCCTCTTCCTTTGCCAACTCCCATGGCCATAATTCTGCTGCTGCTGACGTTGCGCGGGAGTCTTCTGCGATTCGCTCCAGTCAAGCTCAAGCAAGGAGGCCGTCTCTAAAGCCTCATCGACCGTCATAGGTGCACGGGTGTACACTTTCGTTCGTAATACCGACTTCAACCCTCGAGCAAATTTAAGAGCTCGCTCCTTCTCTGTCGTGTATAAGTTCGGACAAAACCTCTCCAGGCTACGAAAACGTGTAACGTACTCAGAGAGAGAAGAACTACCCTGCTGGAGGTCAAGAAACTCCTGCATTTTTCGGCTCCTCTCATAAGCTGGAAAGTAAGCGGCGTAGAACGCTTCCACGAACTGGTCCCACTCAACAGGCTGGTTATCGAATTTTATCTCCCAGGTGGTCGCCCACCACCTTTCTGCGTCCTTCCTAAGACGATAGGTCCCAAAATTCACCTTCCGATCATCACCAACTTGTAACACACGAAAGATGCGCTCTATTTCTCTGATCCAATCTTCAGCTGCTTCCGGCGACGATTTCCCATCAAACGAGAGAGGATTCAAGCTCATAAATTGCTTATATGGGACTGTGGTAACAGGAATCTGGGCAGGTGTTCCCTGGCCCTGGGCGGCCTGCTGAAGGTGCTCGCCCATGTTCCTCATGGTCTCCGCCTGTCAACCCACAACCTCTGTAAGGTTGTTCAGAGTCCCCATAAGGTCATCACATCTGGCGCGCCATGCCATCTAAATGTGCAAAAGTCTATGCGTAAGCAACCAACAAGACACAAGGATGGAAAATTTTTCGATTTTATTAATAAGAGGTTGCAACATTACAAAAGTACACTTCATTAGGATAGGGTTAAACAAACGCTACCAACAACTCACGCATGTCAAAACCAAAACAAAACAACATATCACAATCTTATGACTTGCTAGTGTAGAAGTCCCTGTAGTCCTTCCGACTACCATAGCGCCTCGGCCTAACACGTGGAGGAGAAACAACATTCCTCAGCGGCATGTCCGAGATCTCCTGGACTTCCTCCAGAATCAGCGGCACGTACTCTAAAGAAACCGCATAGGGGTAGGACTCAGGAGAATACTGGGGAGAATCAATCGCTCCACGCCTTTCTCCGTCCTGGCTATCCACTTCCACAACCAGTGGTCCAGAGACCGAGGATACATCTTCGATGTCCTCCGCATTGCTAATCCAAAGTTCATCCCTCTGCTTTGTCTGGCATTCCTCTATGACATGCCCACGAAGACTACAGTAGGAGCACTCAGCCAATTCACGAGAACAGATCTGCCTCGCGTGATCTTCCAAACACCTGGCACATGGAGGTGCTAACATATGCACATTACGTGCCAAATATCGCACAGCTCCACTCAGGGCCTCTTCGCCTCGAGTCAGCTTTTGGAGAGCCTCCAAAATCTTGTCGTAAGTCGGGTTCGTCGACATATAACATACCAGCAGAACCACAACACAAACTATCTAAAAAAGCAGGAAAATAGAGAAATGAAAGAAACTTAACTTATACTTACAGTGCGAAGGATGATGCACGATGAAGCTCTGACCGCACACTTGAACTCTGCTCTGATACCAAAAGCTGTGATGCCCCAAACCCCGACCTTGGAATTTTCAGTGAGAATTTTTTTTTTTTTAAAAGGAGATCAAGGGTTCAAGTAAAGAATCAGCGGAAAGCAATTGTGGGGAAAGTGACAAAGCCGCAAAGTCTGGGTGACCGCCACAGATGGGTGCAACAAGTGAAAACAGTGTAACCAACGGTGTGTACAAAAAGTGTAGCTGTAAGTTAAAAAGGGAAAACATCCCAACGGTCTAAAGAGTTTACAGAGTGTAAATATAAAAGTACAAAACAGGGAACACATCCCAATATAACCAAAACCCCCCAAAAAAGAACCACCAGGTACAGGAACTGCAGGTCAAGTGTGTGGGTCCCCCGAGCCTACATCGTGTGTCATCGCATCCGCACTATACCTGTTCGTCACCTACATCCCCATGAAACGGGGTCAGTCCTTTTGCGAGGTGGTGAAGAAGCAACCACAAACAGATATATGATCAACTCACAAGGAACTGAAAGTAAGCTAATAAGTGGCAAGTGTAAAGTGACAAGTACTAGTCAACTACTAAGTAACACCAAAGAAACAGCAGAGCAAGTACTCACGCAGTAACTAACTGTAACCAATACCGGGTAAGTAAGGTAACCAAGTAACAACTGAAACAAGTACAGTAACTGAAGTAGCATCTACAAAACACGAAAAGTAGCAACTACAGTATGTCAGCTGATTGGTTAGTCTTTAAGTTCTTCTAATTACTCCTTCGGTACGCGAAGGAACCTCGCATTTTGTGAGACATGCACCTGATGTCTGTTATTCAACTTATGGTGTGGTAACCGGGGAAGCTACAGACCGAGTCAACCATATGCGAGCAACACACAGCTAGGAGAAAACACTTGCATAGGCAAAGGATTGCAATCCGTACTACTGCAGTAGTGAGTCCCTAAGAAGGCACTTCGACCTCCCTGACTCTGAGTGACTGGAGGCCAAAGGAACGCTACAGTTCCTATCAAAACACGTGTCGTAGCAACGACGAGTCACTCAGGGTTGTACCATCCACCCTCTCCCAAGGTGAACCATTTTGTGAATGGGGCGAAGCGGGTTTATCTTTCTTAAGGCTCGAGTTCAATCATACCTCACAACGAGGAATCTGCCTAGTGGTCCCCGCGGGATACGCAAAACGAGGACTTGGCATGCCCATTCACGTGCTCAGCCTCACACGGCCAACGGAGCACACTGTTCGTGTAAATAGTCAAAACACCATATTATCTCATTTTCTGTTTAGGGTATAACACACAAGAGTCCATTCCACACAAGGGCCACTGCCCAAAGACTCTAACTGAGCCCACAATGAATCATTTCAACCTTCATACCCTATGGTGTCCAATTTCTATCTTTTTATCTCGTGAGGTGAGTGCACTTAATGCACTTCCCAATGCCTCAAGCTGGGTACCTCCTCAAGGTACACACTATTCAATAACAGTGTCAGGATGTGCTAAGTGCAAAGTGAAGGAATATCACAAGTTTTTATCTTTTGCACAACTATAAACAACAGAGGCATCACATGCTATGAAACTGCACTATATTACATACTTCAGTGTTATGATTGCATTCATCTACATTTTCATATTCAAGAGTTTGAAATCGAATTTAACCAATCATCCTGTCTAATGGGAATAACATTGGCTATTTCCACGATATGGGGAGCCGCGCCTACGGTCCCGAAATAAACCGTTTGTCAAGAAGAATGTTAGATTAACACTAATTGACTCAAAGTGTAACATTATCATAAACAAAATATATGGACGGAACACAAGAGTGTCACATGTTCATTCGGACATACCGAAACAATTATTTAAGTGTTGTTAACCAACATATGTGCATATACATACATACCGTCACGTTACAAAGATACTTAAGGTTCCATATACCTATACTCATATACACGTAAGTATATACACATTCGCACATATATATATATATATATATATATATATATATATATATATATATATATATATATATATATATATATATATATATATATATATCGAACTCGGTGCAACCCAATGCATGTACACTATGCCAAAGCTTAACCGAGGTGTGAAAAAAGTATAGGCTAACTAAATCCGACATTGGGTCTACTATGGCTCAACCTGAAATGGAGACAAGCTGGTTTTCAGTAAAAAGTGTTTGACAACCAGAATAGTTGGATTTTGGGTTTGCCAGGGTACCAACGGGAAGTTTACACACTTGCGGTCAAGGAAAGAGGGTTTCAACCTCGAATAAGGGTCTGGCCTTTCCGGGCCTAACTGCCAGGCATACCGACATGGTCGGGTCCGATCCATAGTTCGGGCTAGATCGACCAATGGCTTGGTTTGGGCTAAATCCAACCCCGACAAGGGTCAATGTCTATTCTAGTGAAAAGAGGCACTAAGGCTGATCAAGGGGAGGTCTGGTCCTTAGGACCAAACGACTGCTAAGACAGGGCAGGGTCTCGGTTCAGACCTGAGCCCAAAGTGGCTCAGCCGAAAGGGAAACTCGGGGTGCCCACCACCTAGTAGATGGCACACTATTCCAACCTGGGCGAGCCTTAGCTAACTCCAGGTGCCAAGAGGTTTAGGTCTGAAAGTTGGGTTCAGACCTGCACCCCCCCCCCCCCCCCCCAAGGCTAACCGAAAGCCATGGGTGCACAACACCCAAACGGTGCACACCCAACCCCAGCCAAGAGGGTAACTCGGGCTGGGCCCAACTTGCACCCAACCGAAACAAGATGGACTGTAGTGCTGGTCTGAACCCATGGTTCAGACCGACGACAGTCCAAGACAAAGAAGAAAAGAAAATGGTACAATAAAACTTACCTAAAAAAAAAGAAGAAAGCTCATCGAGGCTTATGCTGGGCGCGCGGACTACCCGCATGACATCCAGTTCTAGCTAGGGTAAAAACTATATAGCCAAGAGGTCTGGTCCACTGGACCAAGTCAGATGCTCTTCCCAGCAGCATGAGTAAGAGCTCAAAAGGGGCGGTCGAGCAACCAACCCAAAAAGGGGTATGACATCAAACGACCGGTCTTCCCCCCTGGTCGGTCGGAACATTTGGTGCCCTGGTGCGCCAACCAGGTGAACCGACCTGAGAACCACTGTGTCGACAACCAAGAAATAAATAAAAAAAACAAAGCAAGCATTACCTTGTTGCTAAAAAAAAACCCAGGGTTCCACGCTCAAGCAGAGCTGGTCACGTTGTGACCCAAGCCCAGATCGTTGCTGCAATACCAGTCCCAACGCGTGGGGACTGGGTTGAGCCTAAACACCACTAAAAGAAACATCCAAAAGAGAATAAAAGAATGTTGATGGCCAAAATGCACCAACCGGCGTTCCAGCATTCCGAGATCATGCCAAACGGAAAGGAGGTGGGCTGGGCAAGCCCAGCTCGGTCCAACACACCCGAAGAAAAATGCCTTAGCTGTGAACCAACCATGAATACAGCGGGAAAGAAAAACGTCACAACCTCTCCCTTTTTTTTGTGAGAAAGAAGACCACAACAAGCATAGAGGGTGATAAAAACTGAAATGAAATCGAAAGGAAGAACAAAGCAAAGATTGTAAATGCATGCTACAAAATGATAATGTAAATCCATGGTGATTCAAGATAGCAACTAAAATTCTTGGAGCTAATCCACCGTATGGACTTGCATGCAAAGATGCAAAGCTCCACCGACTTCTTTTTGATACGAGATCGTAAACAAGAAGGGTGAATCTTCACCTTAGCTAGTGGAAGAAGAGGAAGGTGATGTTGCAGCTACACGTTAAGCGATTCCCACGGTTGGAGAAGGGAAACAAGTGAGAGGGAAAGAGAGAGAGAGAGAAACCCGTTTTTTTTTTCTAAGAGTTTTTATAGGATGTTCTCTAGGTTGGACGGCTAGGATTTACCCCTCCAAGATGGAGGGCTGGGGTGCTCCCTCAAAGCCAATGCATGTCAAGCTTTTAAACTTTTTAGAAAGACTTACAAAAATACCATTTTGAAAAGCCATTAATGTTTTGAAAAATTTCAAGGGCTGCCCAAGGCTAGCCGCTCCTTAGGCCCAACCGGTTTTAGGTATTTAAAAACTTTTAGTTTTGTTTCAAAATTGCCATGGGGCGCCATCCCCATGCTCTTTTTTTTGAAAAGACGCCTCTCATGATGGACTTTGGGCTCCATCATGAGATTTTTGAAAAGATACATGGCCAATAGAGGCCTTCTTTTTAAAACCATGCAACCTTCTTGCAAAAATGCCACCCAGCTGGTCCACCCTTGACCAGTTGGTCAACCATGGTTATGGATGTCCACTGATAGGGTCGCCCATGGGTCTTGGATCCACTAAGTGTTCTGGGTCAAAACCCAAAACCCGCCAAAATGTAGGTCATAAGAAAATGCATTTTTTTACTGAAACAAGGTAATAATTTAATCCCAACAAGTCATTTTATTCTCTTAATAACCTTAATCAATGTAGAATGGTCGAAGCCTCTTAAGGAAATCACCACTCGTTCGTTAAAATTAGGTGTTCTAAGATTCGGGTCCAAACTTAGGTCAATACTTGTAATTCACATGCACTGACAAGGTTACCTCGTTGTTCGGGTCTAAATTTCGGGGTGTATCACCACCACCCTATTCCAAACTTATCCTAAAGGATTCAGGTGTTGATCCGTTCTAGATTTCCCAAAATTGCTTTATCTACATAATATTACGCGATTTACCCAGTTCTCAAAATAAGCAAATCCTCAAAAATTACCAAGACATAAAAATTCATTGATTTCCGTATAATTACGCCATAATCATAAAAATTAGAATCGTGGATCTTACATGAAATGTTGTCTACTAACAGTTATGGTAAAAACAGTTACACTGTTGCACACCACCTTAATATGAAACCTATGATAATGGTGAAAAAGAAACAATTCACTAATCAGCTGATCAACATTTCAGATCCTCAAAGGTTTTATTAACAGTCAATAAGTTCCATCACATATAGACATGTCTTAACGATAATTTTTTTTTAAAACATAACTTTAAGCCATTATAAACAACAGTATGGAACTAACATAGGTTTGATCCCTGTCTGGTCCCCCCCCCCACACATCTATATATATATATATATATATCAGGCCTCGCGGCATGCTTGGCTTGCTTGCATGCACCCAAAAGAAATCGGTAGATCTAGACCAGGTCTGTGTACTAAAAAAAAATCTGCAAATTTGTCTACTTGTATAGTTGAGCACATCTATCAACAAGAATAATGGGACAAATCTGTCTAGATCTGTGTTCATGCATGGTGTGACAGATCTGTTCATATGCATAATGGAACAGATCTGTCCACACACATGGTGGAATAGATCTGTCCACATGGACAAGTCTGTTCAGATTTGTCCACACATAAATCGTGATAGATCTCTCTATATGAAACTGGACTTAGGAAGTTTGACCAGTGTAAAACTGGATTTAGGTAGTTGGACCAGCGTAACTTGGATTTGGGAAGTTCGACCAGTGTAAAACTGGATTTTGGTAGTTCGACCAACGTAACCTGGATTTGAGAAGTTCGACCAGTGTAAAAACAGGAATTAGGTAGTTCAACTAACGTAACCTGAATTTGGGAAGTTCGACAAGTATAAAACTGGATTTAGGTAGTTCGACTAGCGCAATCTGGATTTAGGTAGTTCAACCACCGTAACTTGGATTTGGAAAGTTCGACCAGCGTAAAACTGGATTCAAGAAGTTTGATCAATGTAAAACTGGATTTAGGAAGTTAGACCAGTGTAAAATTGAATTTAGGATGTTTGACTAGTATAAACTGGATTTAGGAAGTTCGACCAGCGTAAACTGGATTTAGAAAGTTCGACCAACGTAAACTGAATTTAGAAAGTTCGACCAACATAAACTGGATTTAGGAAGTTCGACCAATGTAAAAACTCAATTTAGGAAGTTCGACCAGTGTAAACTGGATTTAGGAAGTCCGACCTGTGTAAAACGGGATTTAGGTAGTTTCACCAGCGTAACCTGGATTTGGAAAGTTTGACCAGTGTAAACTGGATTTAGGAAGTTCGACCAGCGTAAACTGGATTTAAGAAGTTCGACCAACGTAAACTGGATTTAGGAAGTTCGACTAGTGTAAAGCTGGATTTAGGTAGTTCAACCAGCGTAACCTAGATTTGGGAAGTTCAACTAGTGTAAAACTGGATTTAGGAAGTTTGACCAACGTAAACTGGATTTAAGAAGTTCGACCAGTGTAAAACTGGATTTAGGTAGTTCGACCAGTGTAACCTGGATTTGAGAAGTTTGACTAGTATAAAACTGGATTTAAGAAGTTCGATCAACACAAACTGGATTTAGGAGAAAGATTTAATCCAAAGGTTTGAAATTAATAAAATTGCAACTCGAAAGTTGAAAAAATGATTGACATTGATAAGATTGTAATCTGAAGGTTTTTTGGGAATTAATAAATTTGATAAAATTGTAACCCGAAGGTTGAAAAATATTTTGGAATTGATAGAATTGATGACCTGAGGGTCTGATTGTAAAGTTTAAGCGTGAAGTTGAATTTGGGGGCTTCGACCCTCTCGAAAGCTGGATTTTGAAGAAAGTCTAATTCAGAAATTGGATTTTTGAAAGAAAGTCTGAGCCAAAACTGGGTTTTGATAGAAAGTCCGAGTTGAAACTCGTTTTGAGGGAGATTCGAGTCGAAACTCGAGAAAGTTTGAGTCGAAACTCTTTTTTTTTTTTTTAAACAATTGTCTGAGTCAGAACACATTTTTGGAAACAATCGTCAGAGTCATAACTCATTTTTGAAACAATCATCTGAGTCAAAACTCATTTTTGAAACAATTGTCCGAGTCAAAACTTATTTTTTAAACAATTGTCGGAGTTGGAACGCATTTTTTGAAACAAATGTCTGAGTCAGAACTCGATTTTTAGAAGAAGAATTCAATTTCAGATTGAAGATTTTAAAAATGACCAGTGGTGGGACTGGTTTTGGAAAATGAGTCGATCCATGATAAATTTTTTTGAAAATGACCAATTCGAAGATTGGTGTTTGACTTGTAAGTTGAATTTGAGGATTTTTGATGATTGTGATAACAATTTTGTGAAAATTTTGGGCTCAAGAAGATTCACAATTTGGATGAGTCATTATAGAGAATGCTTTTAGGATTATCCCTTATCCTGAATGGGAAAACAAAGATGGATGAAAATTGTTGACGAAAGATTTTGTTTGATCCTGCCCGCATATGAGATCTTTGATGTAAGATGAAAATGTTTAGTTTGAAAAGCGAGTAAAAACTCATTTTTGAGAAGCGGATCAACCCGAAGATTGATTTTGAAAAAGGCTGGTAGAATATAAATTTTGAAAGGAAGGATCAATCTAGGGGCTGCTTTTGAGAAGATGATCAACATGAGGGTTGATTTGAAATGATCAATTCAAAAATCAGTTTTGGAAAAAGAAGATCGATACAAGAGTTGATTTTGAAAAGTGATCAACACGAGGGTCGATTTTGAAAAGTGATCAACACGATAGTTGATTTGAAATGACCGGTTCAAAACCAGTTTTGAAGAAAGAAGATCAACATGAGAGTTGATTTGAAATGACAGATTTGAAACCAGTTTTGAAGAAAGAAGATCAATATGAGGTTTGATTTGAAATGACCATGGTCCAAATATCAGAGCATGCTATGATACCATAAACAAAACCCAAACACGCAAGAAGATGGGTTTAACATGGTTCAGTCTGATGAAGACCTACATCCACGACACACTAAGTTTCTCTCCTCACACTCAATACGTTGAGGGATGAGGAGGTTCCTTTATATAAACCTCTTCTTTACATTTTTCATTTTCATATTGGATGGACTCTTAAGTTTAGGAACTGAACCTTTAATCTTAGGAGAGATTACATTTACAACTGGAATTCTATCTTCGTTTGATGTTGTCCAGCTAATTAATGCATCTTATCACCTTATTTCTGGATGCTTCTTGCTTAGATGGATCTGGCTCTGCAACACTGTGGGTCTGTGTAGATGGATCTTCAACAGCATCAATGTCTTCAAGAATCTCAATCCACCATCTCCATTCTTTTTGCATATTAGTTTATCCGATCTCACCATCCAACAAAATTTGATATACCTACCTATGTGATCTCTGATTGCATAACCAATTCTGTGTGTTGGCGTAGAGCAACTAAAAATTGACACTAAAATCCATTCCATTGAGGGAGGACCAATTAAGTTTGATTGCATGGTCCGTTCCTTCAAGGATTGGAATGATGCTTCACGAATACCATTCAACACTTCAGAAGTCAGAACTCCATAAAAAGTCATTTATTTTCAAAGATTATCAAATTCTTGATTTCTCAGTCTTCCTAATCACCAACTAAATTGCAACAATCCACCCTTGCTTGATGATTTTATTTGGCAACTTCATAAATAATATTTTGATGCTCGAATATGATATAATAAATAGAGACGTGTCTCAAAGATTTATAAAGATCTTGTGATGTCCCACTCAAAGAGACTTGGGAGGGATATTGGCCGGTCCATGGTTTAAACTAAAATTCAATTGAACTGCATTCACCCACTTTTCAAATAGCACTCTTCCACTATATGAAAACCAAATTTGACAAATTTCCAACCCCACAAGCCTGAGATGTTCCTCCACTCATGCCAAAGGAAATTGAAAAATAAATATTTGCTTTGAATCAATATCACCCATGGATTTTCTTTTTTTTCTACAAGCATCCAACCTAAATTTGGGCAAGAGAGATCGACTGACTTCTTGAAATTTTCTTAGTCCAAGACTCCAAGTCCTCCGCCCTTATGAGGCAAACACATTCATTGAGTTTTATCTCCCCATATAAAAATCCTCATAATTCTTTCAAGTTGCTAAATGACAACCATCCAGATCTTGAAACACGTGATCCAATAAATTGATAATGATGCAAGAATCACCTTTATTAATACAATTCTTCCTAATAAAGAGGTAAGGTGCCCACTCCAAGAATTTACCTGATTATGAAACTTTTGAACCAATCCACTGCAATAGCTTGCTTTGAGTTTACCTTTGAAAATAGGGATGCCCAAATCTTTTATAGGTAATACTCCCACTTGCCATTGACAAAAGCTTTTAATTTAATTTACTCCTTACTAACTAGCAAGCTTGATTTACTTTTAAAATCTGAAATCACTTAAAGAAAAAGCTTGAATTGATCCCATGCTATCATTGACAAAGAAGAGAGCATCATCCTCATTTAGACTGTGGCTCCATTGGAATTTCCTGATTTTAGATGGAGTCTCATTTTATGTCCTTCAATCTACAACTTTTTTTGTCAACCATTCCATGACCAATTAGTTGATTATGATCTCTATCTTTCTTAATTTTTTTGTTATTTCATTTTTATTACAAAACAGGTTTCTCTTTATCAATGTGCCCCAATAATTTTGTCTAAGGGTTTCACTCATCTTGTAAGGGCAAATCAAGGAAGTCGCTAAGTTGTTAGAACATCATGGGTTTGAAGCCCACATGTAGAAGCCCTTTGCTGCGATGCTGTAGGTGTACTTCCGAAAGAGTGTTGTGTGTGCATCCCCGGAACACGCACTATAGCTACAGTGCATGTTCTGGGTCTCCATTGAGCGCCGTGTGGCGCTCAGTGAGGTGTACGGGTGAGCCGTACACCGCTGTACATCAGCCTGACGGATGTACTGCGGTGTACGACTCCCCCGTACACCTCACTGAGCGCCACACGGCATTCAGTAGGGACCGAGAAACACACACTGTAGCTACAGTGAGTGTTCCTGGGAGGAACATATAACCTGCCCGCTATACTTCCCGATGGGCAAAGGGAACTTGGGGGTACACCAATGAACTTGACCATTGATTTATGAGCGAGGCTGCTTCTGTCGGCTTGTGGCTTGGCCACCTAGTATTTTTATTAATATTTTCTTATAAAAATATTTTTTATTTATTTTATTGCCGAGATTTTGCCAAAAAAAAATATGTGAGATTTATGGAAAATTTTTCAAATTCTTGCAAGTTTTTGAAAAACTAGATTTTGCCGTTTTTAACGTTTTGTCACTCTATGGATATAACTAGTTTAACTTTACACCGGCTAATTATTCCTTTGGAATCTGCTTCCTCTACCCTGGTCACCAACTTGGCTTTTCACCACCGAATTCTGACTAAATTTCACTCTCTTCAAAAAGAAAAAGATCCATTCATCGTTTATTCGACACTGCAATGCTACAGTTTTCAATCTGGATTGCAATTACTTATTCATCCAAGCACTGCAATTAAAAGCCCACAAGGGCTTGACCTTTGATAAGAGTATCCATGGTAATGACCACGGTTCAAAACCCACGGAAGGCATCCCTTGCCAAGGTTGAAGCTGACAATACTCCTCCGTGGGCAGGAGAAAATTGTCGAATTTCTGATTTTTGAAAAAGTATAACGAGTTGAGCTAGTCTTGCCGCCAAGGTCTGGTGGCGAGACCCGGTTTTGCCGCCAGCCCTCCTTTAGGGGTGGCGGCAGCAACCCTGCTAGGTGAGTCGGGGAGCATTTTAAGGCTTGGACCCTGCCCCCCTTTGTCCACCAGAGAGCATACCATACTTCTGCCTCGCAGCAAAGGATGTGCACCCTGAATTTCGAACTCGTGACGGATCTTCAACTTTGAGATGAACAAATGCCATCATCCCATCCATTTTCTTGAAATTACCCTTACAAATTCCTCTTTTCATGCGCACCAAAGCGAAATCCATTAGCCACCGAAAAAAAAAAAGAGAAACACGGACATACGGGCCTGCAGGATTTGATGCAAACCAAACCCTTTGCAGAAAATTCAGCATCCTAAATGGAACAAACGCAACAACCACTTTTCAAGGAAAAACAGCAATAATTTATTCAAGAACTAGGCTCATCACTTTGGATCAAATCTTGTTTGGCACATTTCTTCTAGTTCTTGCCCACATACCCTCCCATCAATTCATAGAAAGTAACAGGAAAAGAAACAAGGGGCGGCTTTATAAGGGGTAGTCATCATAAACTAGCAGCAACAACAGAGGACGTCTAAGCAGCACTCGCACGCCTCATAGCAGCAGAAGCAGCAACACATAGCGAACACACTGCAAACATTCATCAGAATTTCACCATTGAGAGAGAGAGAGAGAGAGAGAGAGAGAGAGAGAGAGAGAGAGGTCAGCTAATTAAACAAACCAGGCGTAGAGGCAGCCCTTGTCTTCATTTCGACGTTGGACATGTTCGTAGTATGACATCTCTTGGTACACTGGTGGTGGTCCTGGTGGATACATCTTCACTGGTTCGAGAGAGAGAGAGAGAGAGAGAGAGATGAGGTATGGCCTTTCAATAGTTGAATTGCTTAACTGAGAAGCATGAACCCCGAAGTTTCCACAGGACAGATGGGCGGTAGGTGTGGATGATATAAAGGAGGATTTAATTCTCTGCACCAAGTTGGGATTTTTTTTTTAGGGTTTGGCTTTCATGAAAAGACTATACTACCCATAATAATTAGGATGCCAATGGATCGGATTTGGGTCCAGTAACCAACCGAATCCAAATTTGCATGTAATTCAGGATGCAGGTTTATGTTCAAACCAATTCGAACACTTCAGATAATCCAAATCTGCACATAGATATTGTATCTGGTTAGCTAGTCAATTCCATGTTAGAGTATTACCTTTTCTCATCTGTGTTAAACTTCAAATCCCAATCTGATTAGGCAATATCAAATTATGTTGCATTTAGCAATATCCGAACCAATGTCAAGTGATCGGATTTGGAGCCAAAATCTGATTACCATTCAATCACATTCAGTAAGCTCTTTCAGACCCGGTAAGTTTTTTTTTGAGGGATCCTGTAGTATTTTGCTATATCACATGTAATTTCAAAAAAGATCCAAATTGGAGTACCATCCAAAACCTGTAAAACTGAAATTGATAAGGAAAAATAGTTAATTAGATCAAAATTTTGTAAGCCGCTTTTCCTTATCCATATCTGGTGCAGGTTTGTGTCCAATTAAATCAAACCAATTTAATTGCATCCCAACTGGCATCCCATCAACAACCAATTATTCTTCTATCTTAGATTCTTTGGCACATAAAGTCAAACAATTTTATTTTTTACTAATAAAGAGATGGACCTTTGATTCTTTTCATTTTTTTTTAAAATATTTTAATATTTTGATGCTTGGACACCGAATAAACTAAAAGGAGTGGTGGGGATATGCTGAAAGCATCGGCTCCAAAAAGGCCAAAAAATTGTTGGAGGCATCCAAAAAGAAATGAAATTTTATAATATTGAGTCCTTCACAAGAAAATTGATTCCAACTCTATACTTACTAGACATAAATCGAGGAAGATGCTAGGAAAGAAACCAAAGACTTCACATTGAAAAACCAATCTAGTTGAGATCATACCTTTCTTTTGACAAGAAAAATGTAATCAGATTCTACATGATCAACTTAAGGAACGTTGGAAGAGAGTAAAAGAAAAAGAGAAGGAAGAAAAGAAAACATATTTCAAATAAACAAATTCAAACTCCAAAAAGCCCTTTCTAATTCTCGAAAAAAATGAGAGACAAGAGGTTTAATCTATGTTAGAAAGTTACACAACCGAAAAAACATAATTGATATAGAGAAAAGAAAATAAGCACACACTAATACACACCATTTACATGGTTTGGGCGCTCTTCTTATAGAAAACCCTAAAGTCGCAAAAAATGCCCAAACCCATAAAAGGTTGCCTCAACACGAAAACCATAAAAGAGTATTTATAGGACCTTGTGTTACAAACAGATCAGGTCCATACCAGCAGGAGCTTCGCCGCCCATACCCTCACGAAGTCAGTGGTGGTTTACGAGCCCGGTCCCTCCGCTACCACCACAGGCTTTCAAAAATTTTCTTATGGTTTTCTTTAAGTGACATATGTCGAGGTTGTAACATGAAATTCAAGGCACATCTCAACAAATCTCCACTTTGACTTAAATTCTATCAAGCCTCCCTACATGAACACGATAAAAAAAAATCTTCAAATTCATTCTACCTCTAACAAAATCCCCTATGGGCTATCAAGTGTTTCACAAGCAACACTTGAACTTGGTCACTATAAGAGACTTTGTCATCATGTTAGCTGTGTTGAACTTCATATTAATCTTTCTTATTGAAATGCCATCTTTGGAGAGCACATCTCAAACAAAATGATATTTCATATCAATATTCTTTGTCCTCTCATGAAACGTCTGGTCCTTGGTTAAATAAATAACACTCTGACTATTACAATGGAGGACTATAGCATTTTGTTTCAGACTGAGCTCACCAAACAAGCCTCTCAACCAAATAACTTCTTTTATTGCCTCTATTATAGCTATATACTCAACCTCAATAGTAGATAGAGCAACAATGGACTGTAAAGTAGCTTTCCAACTAACAACACAACTACCAATGTTAAACACATAACCAGTGAGTGACCTCCTCTTATCATGATCACTTGCAAAATCAGCATTACAGTAGCTAACAACACTAGTAACACATCTTCCAAACTCAAGTCACACATTTGAGGTACCATGAAGGTATCTAAGGATCCATTCTACTGCTTGCCAATATTCCTTTTTAGAATTAGCCATATAGCTTCTAACTACACTATCTTACATGAGAGATATTCAATCAAGTACATACCATAGCATACATAAGGCTCCCAACAACTCTAGAATAAGGAACATGAGCCATGTACTCCTCCTCATGTGATTGTGGTGACATAACTTTTGAGATCTTAAAATGAGACTCCAAAGGAATATTTTTAGACTTTGCATCTTTCATGACAAAACACTTCAAGACCTTCTCAATACAACCCTTCTGAGTCATATACAACTTCCCTACATTTAGGTATGTATATTTTCATGCAAAAAATCTTCTTAGTTGCTCCTAGATCTTTTATCTCAAATTCATCACTTAATTGAGCTTTGAGCCTTTTAATCTCAAACATTCTTTTGGCTGCAATAAGTATATCATCAACATAAAGCAATAATTAGATAAAAGAATCATCAGATAGTTCTTTAAGGTATACACAACTGTCATAGCTGCTTCTAGAATATCCATGACCAAGGAGTCAAATTGTTTGTTCCAAATGTAGATCATGCAAGCAAGACACAAATAAAGCCATGTCTAACAACCGGTGAAAATACATCATTGTAGCCAACACCTTCCACTTGGCTATAGCCCTTTGCAACCAATTGTGCCTTGCATTTGGTATTCTCTACACTTGAGATTCCTTCAATTTTTTTGAACACCCATTTGCAGCCAAAGATCTTCTTTTGTTTAGGTGGCTTCACCAACTCCCAAGTATTGTTATTATAAAGAGACTCAATCTCTTCCTACATTACAATAATCCATTATGGTGAATCAACACAAGAAACAACTTATGCAAATTTGGAAGGCTCACTAACATTAACTATTTCTTTAGCAACTAAAAAGCATAAGCCACCAGTTCTTCAAACTTGTATCTCTGAGGTGGCTTGGCCACTCTCTTGGATCTATCTCTGGCAAGACTGGGCTGTGGTTTTATTGTTTCTTCAACTTCAACAACATCTTGCTCTTGGCCTTGAACAAGCTCTTCAGTATGAATTTATGAAGGAGCTTGGTTTGGACTCTCAAGATTTATGTGCTTTGCAATGCTCTCCACCCTACCTTCATCACACAAAAGTGACTCCTTTCTTGGGTAAAGCATAGCATTGTCATCAAAGGTAACATCTCTTTTGATTATGATTTTAGGTGATTTAGTATCAGGATTTCATAACCTATATCCTTTCACCCTAGAAGCATAACCAATAAATATGCAATTTTTAGCCCTAGGCACTAATTTACCATCATTAACATGATCATAATCTGGGCAACCAAAAACTTTCAAATCAAAATAATCAGAAGTGTTACCAAACCATAACTATTCTATAGTTTTGAATTTCGATATTATAGATGAAGAACAATTTACTAAATAGCAGGTTGTAGACACTGCTTTTGCCTAAAAATCTTTAGAGAAGCATGCATGAAAGAGCATGAAGCATGCTCTTTCTAAAAGAGTTCTGTTCATTTGCTTTGCAACTTCAGTTTGCTTGGGTGATCTAGAAACTGTTTTATGTCATGCAATTCTCTCATTCTTGCAGAATTCATCAAACTCAGAAGAAAAAAATTCTAGACAATTGTTAGTCCTTAGCCTCTTATTTTTAATCAATGCCTTCCACTGCTTGAAATTCTTAAATACTTTATACTTATGCTTCAGAAAATAAGCCCAGACCTTCCTAGAAAAATCATCAATGAAGGTAAGCATATAATTGACACCATCTTTGAAGGAAATACGAGATGACCCTCAAAGATCATAATAAATGTAATATAGAGTCCCCTTCATTCTATGAATGTCCTTTGAGAAATAAACTATTTTCTATTTTCCAAACACACAATGCTCATAGAAAGCTAATTTGCTAGCGCTTAGGTCACACAGAAGACCTCTCTTGCTCAATATTGTCAAACCCTTCTCTCTCATGTGTCCCAATCTCATATGCCATAACTGGTTAAGTTTCAACTCTGATGAACGGGATGAAGCTAAGGCAACAACACTTATAGCTGTACTACCTTCAAGCATATAAAGGTTTCCAACCTTCTTTCCTTTCATCATGACAATGACACTACTACTGACTTTTAACACTCCACCTGAAGTTGTGTACTTGCACCTATTTAAATCAACAATGCCCAAATAAATCAGTTTTTCTTCAATTCTAGAACACGCCACACATTTGTTAGAGTCCTTACAATGCCACCATGCATTTTGATTTTTATTGTTCCCATACCAATGTTTTTGCAAGAAGCAATGCTGGCCATCAAAATGACTCTACCATCGAATTATATGTGGAGAATCAATCTCTATTAGAATACATATGGTAAGAGCAACCTGAATCAAGAACTCACTCATCCTTTGGTCTTGAATCAACAGTAATAGACAAAACAATATCAAGGTCCACATAATTCATTTTTGTTACACTAGCTTCAACTGGCTTTGAATTTTGCTGATCTTTCCTTTCAACCATCTTTTTTTTGTTTCTCAATTTATAATAGTCATTTTTAATGTGCCCTTTTTTCTTGCAATAATTACAGGTCAAATGACTATGTCTAGACTTTGATCTAGACTTCTGTTCACTACTAGGTTCCTTTTCTTTTGTTCTTGCCCTGACAAATAAACCTTCAGCCTTATTAACTTCACCCTTAGTCAATTGATTCACAATCAACTCTCGAAACAACAACGAAGATCTCATTTCTTCAACAGAGATAGTATCTCTACCATACAATAAGGTATCATGCAAATGTGTACAAGAGGGAGGTAAGGAGCATAATAACAATAGAGTCAAATTCTCATCTTCAAACTTAATATCAATATTAGCTAGATCCACAACTATGAAATTAAATTTATCAAGATGAAATTTAATAAGAGTACCTTCTGGCATATGAAACATGAATAACCTTTGTTTCATATACTACTTACTCGTGAGGGACTTCGTCATGTAAAGTGACTCCAATCTGAGCCACAACGAAGCAATAGTCTTTTCATTTGCTACTTCTCACAAAACCTTCTTTTCATGACCCCACAATGCCTTCTTCAACCCTTATTAAGTAAGGATGGCTTGCATCTTCACTTGTCATAAAATGAAACTGTCGGTGCGATCAAACTTCTAAATCTCGAATTTAGTCATCATCATGCTTCAAAGAACAAACCAGTGCTCTAATATCATATTGTTAAAGAGTTGTACAATAGAATAAACACGACTGAGAGAGAGATAAAGAAATTTGAGAAGAAAACAAGCACACACAAAGACACGATTTATGTGCTTTGATCAAAGGCCTACGTCCATGAGCGGCAAGAGCAGAGATTTTCACTATGTCAACAAGGGGGATTATAAAGGTAGATAATGACTCTCTTCTTATACAAAACCCTAAAGCCACATAGAACGCTCAAACCCGTAACAAGAAAACCCTAAAAGAGTATTTGATAGGACCTTGTTATAAATGGATTGGGTCCATACTGCAGGGGCTTCACCCCTGCACCCCCACGAAGTTAGTGGTGGGCTATGGTCCTATGCCTAACGGCCTGGTCCATCTACTTCCAAAATTTTCTTCAATATGTTTTTTTTCAAGTGACATGTGTCGAGATTTTAACATAGAATTCAAGGCACACTCTTCGTCTTACTATACAAATTTAAGATAAAAATGGTAAAAACCGAAAAAAAGGATATAACTATTTTTTGGTCATTGACTGACCAAAAGATAACGAGACAGGTACTATCCTATACATTTTTTGGCTCATAGATGGCTAAAAAGATGATTAAACATGCCATGCAAAACAAAATCGATTGTTTTCCAAACATATTGACAAATATCACCGAAACTTTGAAAATATTGTGATATTATCACGTTTTATTTATAAAACAAAAAAAATAACAATAATATCGTGAGATTTTTTAAATCTTGCATGCCGAGTTTAGAAGCTGACAGATCTTCTAAACTTGGCCATCGAAATTAATGTCGACAATGGTGTTGACACTCGGTTCTGGAAAGATTCATAGTTGGACGATTTACCCCTCTCAAATGCCTTCCCACATCTATATCAGGCAACCAGGAACAAAGGCTGCTTGTCTCTAGTTGCTGGTTACCTTCTAGCGGTTGGGACATCATTTTAAGAAGGAACCCTACTCAGCCAGTTCTTCACGAATGACTGTTGCTGCTGGAGAGGTTATCCTCTCTTCGCCTCATAGAAAGGCCTGATCAGATTCGGTGGAAGTTGGTGACAAAGGACATCCCTCTTATTGTTGATTGCTATAGATACGTGTCACCGCCATCAGTGCAATGACCACCACATAGTGCACCTTTGGGCAAGAGGATTTCAATCAGAGCTTCCTTTACAAGTTGGTTGATCATCTTGGATAAAATTTTAACAGATGATAACCAAAGAAAGCGGGGCTTCCAATTACCAAGCCGCTGCCCTCTTTCCATTGCAGCTGAAGAAACTGCATACCACCTTTTCTGGAACTGCCCCTGCACTCAACTCATGTTTCAGCTTGCTTGAGGAGATAAGAACCTAGTGCTCGGATCCAATACACCCCTTAGAGACCTACTCGTAGCAAATGGTGTTACCAAGCTTGGGCTGAAATGGAAATTCTTTTGGAGGTGTTGGCTGTTGTGTGTGTGTGTGTGGAGAGGTATATGGTTGAAGCATAACAACATGGTGTTCAAATTAAGGATCTTCAGCAATGATTCAAACCCTGTTTTTGAGAACAAACGTTTGCTGCTGAAGTGACCTTCCAAGCAATGTTGTCAGTATCAATATCGACCCTGAATCGATTGGCCAACGATTCAGGTGAATCGGCCCATATCCATTCTCAAGTGAATCGTTCTAAATCAGCTAAAATAATAAAATTTTTATTTCATGTTAATCAGAACGTGACACGTGTTGAAACCATTAAAATAATATTAAAAAATTTATTTTAATATTTTTATATTTATTAAAAAATTGATGATTCAAGTCAGTATCATATCGACTTTCTTATACATATCGGCCGATAATGACAACATTGCTTTCAAGGACTTGAGCTGGATTGGTGGCGACACAATTTCAAGGCAGCAGCCTTGATATGTCTAAGGCAAATCTGTTTACTGACACTCTCTGTTTTCATTTCTTCTTTCCTTTTATCTTTTGTACCATGTGGCCTTCCAAATGATACCTCTAGCTTAGAATAGTCAAAACAAGTGTCTCTATGCCTATCTCTCCTATTTTATGTGTTGTCAAGGTTGTATCTCAACACCCATTGATTGTTTTTTAACGAATAAGGTATCTTTGGAAATATCTTCGAGTATCCTTCATTTTTCTTTTTGAGAGTTTTCTTAAAATCTGTAGTTTTGAGTGCAAAATCAGTGTAAAAAATCTGATACTAATCTTGGATTTCATAAAAACCCAAAAACTTTTTCATTTTTGGATCGAATTTGGTTTTGAGGAACTGGAATCCCATTACCTAAGATTCTATTATGTCATTCAGCTGTTAGTGTGCTATGCTGAGACCCAGGAAATCCTTAGATGAAGGTTTTTTTTGGATTCTATTTTCGATCCCGCAATTCGTATTCCTTCAAATGAGATCCCATTAGAAAAGTTGTCTCAAGAAAATAGGTTTTTAGTTTATTAAAACTTTAGTTTTTTGGATGTTTATTTCTTAATTTATATGTATAAATCCTTGGTAGATCTTGGTGGTTACTTATTTGCATTAATTTAGGAGATATAACTAGACACTTGTAGAAGAATGTCTTAGCAAGTAGACTTTCTAGGAATAAATTTGATAACCTCTAACAAGTTAGCTTCATATTTTTTGTGAGACATTACTTGCGTTACCTTTGTTCTCTCTTGATTTATCCTCATTTCTTAAGACTTTGATTGCTGAGACATTATTTTTTTGCTTGAATTTTGCAAACCCTCCATTTTATCATATATTTTTGAATCTTTGAATCCCCACTAACACCAGAAGTCATTGACTTGAGTATATCAATGGTGGACCAAGGAGGCAAAGTAGCTGCTCGAAGATACCAAGTCATAGCTCAAGTGTATAGCGAAAGGTTCAATAAGAAGGAATCCTACCCATTAGAATCTAGTGAAGTGGTCTCGCAAATCTGTGAAGCATTCGAGGATACCTAAGAAACTTGGTTTTTGAAAGTTTGATATGTGTGTTGTGCGGACTCTTGTTTGTGAATAAAGATAAGGCCAATGGTTCAAAGGAAACATTCTCATATGAATCCTCCTAAGAATTTAAATCAATCTAATCAGGGACATGGTTCAAAGAACCATAACCCAAATTTATAATTTGAGCCCATAGCCCAAGATCAGCCTAAAACCCACAAGAAGAAGCCTAGAGGTACTAGGGAGTTACGAGCTTTGTTAGAGGATAGCTCCAACCTAAGAGTAGTGGTGACACTCCTGTCTGGAGTAGATCATCTTGATCAACATTATTGGGCTAGAAATAGATTCAGAAGATAAGGAAGATAGGCTTCGTGCACTCATAAAGTGTCTGATAGAGGAAAAAAAGTAGTCTAGAACTTTTTAAACAGATCTACTCTTGAAGAATTAAAAAACTCAAATGCCACCCTGAGGCTAATAATGTAAGAGATCCAACAGAGGTTCACAAAAAATGAAATCCAATTAAAAAATCTATAACAAGAGCAACGATTATAGAGGCAAATAAGTCATAATATCCTTATTAGTCCAATCCAGACAGCCCACCATCCAAAAGTCATAGTTCCTACAATCCAGATCCAAAATCTTCCACCCACTGAATCCAGGTTTGTAGTTTAGAAGAGGAGATAAGGAACATGAGTTGTCAGATGAGAGGCACCAAGGGTGAAAGGAGCCCCCACGAAATTAAGGATTTCATTATCGGCCAGAACAATGAGTCTTTGGGAACTACTTAAGTTCGTGAAGTTCAATGAGACAGACTTTATTCAAAAATGTGTTTTATTAGCATTTAAGAATTATTCAGATTTTTATTTTTTGTTTTTAGGATTTTCTAAATCAGATTAAATAATCAAATCTGGATCTAGGTCCAATAGCCCGTTAGGATCCCTTTAGGGTTATTGGAAGGTGTATGAGGTTTTAGGTAGATTTATTTTATTTTTATTTTGAGCTTGACCTTAATTGGGCTCATTGGGCGGGCCAAACCCACCATTGGATCCAAAACAAGTTGTTTTGAGCATTTTCTAACCATTGGACCCAAGATCTACCCATTGGCGATAGGTTTAGAAACCCAAGGAGGAGGAGAACATCTCTTTTCACTGTTTCTTTTCCCTTTTTGCTGCTTAAAAGAAAACCTAAGGAGAAAAAGGAGCTTTTGTTTTCTTGAAAAAAAAGAAAGAAGGAGAGTCTTGGTGTGGTGCGTGGAAGCCCCCCTCCTCTCTCTCAATGTTTCTTCCTGTCTGTCCCGGATGTGTGGTGCGACTAGGGGTGTCTACTGGTTGGGACCCACTTGCAACCAGACTTGGACCAAATTTTTTAGGTATGGTATCGGGTCCAAACCCAGGTCCACTATAAAAAAACATACCCAGACCCTATAATAACTACATGAACCAAACCTAGTAAAACCATATTTTTTTATTATTTTTACATTGAAAATTTGCAGGCCTTAATAGGAACTCAGGTCCGGTCTGGAACTGGTATAAAATTTCACAAACTATACCCGGGTCTTATTCAGGTCTTCTTATTTATCACCATACTCAGACCCTATAAGGTTTGGTTCGGGTAGGGTGCAGGTAAAACAGGCCCATTGACACCCCTAGCTGCGAAAAGACCCACCCGGCTAGATGTCGACCCTTGAGGGTCCGTGCGTGTGCTAAGAACCAGCGAAAGGACGAAAATCTATGTCGGTGGGTATCCCCTGCAGGAGCTATCCAGATTTGAGCCTCTTCTTCTGTTATCTTTTGTTCCTATTGAATGTTCTATTTGATGCGAGTCTGATTGTGGGAATTGAAGAACGCATATGCCGTCTTTGTGATTTCTTCTTGCTTGAAATATATTTCTCGATTCAGATCCTAAATCGTCTACGACTGACAATACTTGTTGGGACGTGTTTCTTTGAGATTGAATCGTGCTAGCATAGAACTGAAATTAATTTTTTTTCTGCAGGAATCTCTTATATACGTGAATCCTGTTTGACGTCATTAGCACCTGAAATGAATTTTCGTCGGGATTTCTTTTCTTTTCTGTTGTTGTTTGAACCGATAGAAGTAACAGAAATGGCGTGCTAACTTGTCCCTCGTCGCTTGAAGGCAGATCTGATATTCTTGTGTTCAAGTTGCTGCATAGGTTGTTCATCGATAAATCGATTCCTGACAGATTAATTGTTTCTGCGTTAGTTCTGAATGAATGCAGTCGGTCTTAAACTCTGATTCAGATCTGCATGCATTCCCTGTCCTAACACATACTCTGTTTACACATTGTTAGCGCTTGATTTTTTTGTCAAGAGAGTTTATGCGCTCTTGTTTTCTTTCATTAACAGAAATATCTGTTGTTGTAAATCAAGTCCATGTTTCTTTCTGCTTGACTGAAATACGTAAATAGTATCTTAGTACATCAAGAAACACTGATTTTCCTGCTCCACATAGACTTTATTGTGGCCGTCCTGAACAGTCATGTTCTTGTCTGTTATTAACCGAGCTCAAATCAGATATTTGCGTTGTTCAATTGCCTGTTCAGTTGAACTTTAGATTCTGTCAATCAATCTGTGCATATCGGATTTTCCTGCTGCAAGTGTGTCAGATATTAGTGCTGTCATTAACACAGGTTACAGGGCTCCTCTAGACGGATCTCATTTCAGTTTGAATAGAATTTGAATGCAAACTGTTTATAACTGATGCCGTTCTATTTTGGCATTCACCGAGCCTGATTTTTAGGGAACATTTGCTGTGTTTAATTTTAAGAACCTGTTCTCACTTGAAATCTGTTCCTATTTTAATAAATTAATATAAGTTTATATATATATATATATATATATATATATATATATATATATATTGTTCGTTCTGTCTTATTTAAATTTTTCTTAGTTTCTATCCCCCATTCATGTAGACTCGTAAGATTTAGTGTTTGGAACACTTATAGGGTGCTCTTTAGAATCATACACCCATTGTCTTTTGCGTCACTTTCCCCCCCCAACTTGCTGATAAAAAAGAGGTACAATGCTAAACCTTTTCAACTTCATTGCACCAATAATTGCCATCATCCCGCCCACAAGGGCTCTGCTCATCTAGTAGAGGCGACTTAGACTTGAAAATGTCACCAAGTTGTCTTAAGTTCGAAACCCATGGGTGGCATCCCTTGACGCATAGGTCAAAGCTGGCGTACTCTCCACTAGGCAGGGAGGCCCCAAGGGTTTTACCAACTGGAGGTCAGCCTATTCAAAACCCATGGATGGCATCATCCCTTGCTGCAAAGGTCAAAGCTGGCGTACTCTCCAGTGGGCAGGGAGACCTCAAGGGCTTTACCAACTGGAGGTCAGCCTGTGTGTGTGTGTTGGGGGGGGGGGGGGGGGGGTTGTGAAAAAAACAAATGCCTTCATCCCGTCCATTTTCTTAAGTCGAAATTACCCTGCCAAATTCATCTTTTAATGTACCCGAAACAGAACCCATTAACCATTACCCCAAAAAAAGGAAAGAGAAAAACACATAGATACGGGCCTCGGGATTTGATGCAAACCAACCAACAACCCTTTGCAGGAAAATTTCGCATCCTGAATAGAACGAACTCAACAACCACTAGCTTTTCAAAGAAAAACACCCAATAATTTATTGAAGAACTAGCAGGCTCATCATTTTTGGTTCAGATCTTGTTTGGCACATTACTTCTAGTTCTTTCCCACGTGCCATACCCTCCCATCAAAACATAGAAAGGAACAGGAAAAAGAAACAAGGGGCTAGGAGGGCTTTATACGGGTAGTCATCATAAACTAGATGCAGCAAGTGAGGAAATCCAAGCAGCACTCGCACGTCTCATAACAGCAGCAGCAGCAACACATAGCGAACACACTGCAAACATTCATCAGCAATTCACCATTCACACACACATACACACAGAGAGATAGCGAGAGAGCTAATTAAACAAACCAGGAGTAGAGGCAGCCCTTCTCTTCATTTCGACGTTCGATCAGTTCGTAGTATGACATCTCTTGGTACTCTGGTGGTGGATACATCTCCCTGGTTCGCTAGAGAGAGAGAGAGAGAGAGAGAGAGAGAGAGAGAGAGAGAGAGAGGTGGTGGTGGGAAAGTGAGGGATGAGTAGGGCCTTTTATAGTTGAATTGGTTAACTGAGAAGCATGAACCCTGGGCTTACCAAATCCCATCTGACAGATGGGCGGTGGGTGTGGATATAAAGAAAGATTGTATACTCTCTACACCAGGTGCATAATTTTTTTTATGGTTTTGGCTTTCCCTACTAAGTTGTTGTCCATGAAAAGGCTATACAACCCATAATTGGTAGAGATTTAAACGGTTCGAATTCGGATCGGATGTAGCGAATACTGAATAATCAGATGTTGGTTAAACGGATTTGGATGGTAACAAGCTCAGATCTGATACACTTTTTTACATGTAAACAGATTCTGATATTTGTCTGATTCGACAGCAAAAACTAAAAAACATAACCTCATAAATTATACATGGATATTGTTTGTCTTACCAAATGCAACTAAACAGAATCCAATTCAGACAGATATAAGATATATCTGGTTCATTGCCATCCCTAATAACTAGGATGCCAATGGATCAGATTTGGGTTGAGTAACAAACCATATCCAAATTTGTGTAGTCAGATTTTCTACATGTAACATCTGATTAATAATCAGAATCGGATTAAGTATCCATTTTTAAGTTCAAACCAATTTCGAATTTGAATTGAATACAAACCCTAAACATCGTCCATATCTGGCACATGCGTATGTAATGTATCCGGTTAGCTACTCAAATCTGGATTTGAGTTTACCTTTTCTCATCTATGTCAAACTTCAAATCCCAATATGACTAGGCAATACCAAATTATGCTGTATTTAGCAATCCCAAAACCGGAACCTGTTTTAAACCATGCATTTACATCCCAACCCATAATTGGTAGGAATGTCAAGTTTCCATCCAAAATCTGATTACCATTCAAGCAGATTCAGTAAGTTCTCCCAGACCCAGAAAGTTTATTTATTTATTGTTTTTAGGAGGCATTCGGTAGGTTAAATAGTTGCCAACTGGTTTTTGTGAAATCACACAGATTCGCAAAAAAAAGATCCAAATTGGACTACCACCCAAAACCTGTAAAACCGAAATTGATAAGGACAAATACTTAATGAGATCAAAGGTTTTTTGGCAAATGGGCCACTGCCTTATATCTAATTTGCAAAATAGTCTCTGCCTTATGCCATTTTGCAAATCAGTCCTTGCCTTTCTCTTCGTTATTACAAACTGGTCCTTCTATCAACAAGCGATAGTTTGATCATGGTCAAACAATAATAAGGGTGTCAAGGGTCGGATTTAGCGAGAATGAAACCTATAGGGTCCGATTAATACATGGATTCGAGTGTAGTTTATGAAATTTTATACCAGACCTAGGCCCTATCCGAGTTCCGATTACACTACAAGAAAAACGTTAATTAGCGATGGAAATTGACGACAAATTATTTTCGTCGCAAAGTTGAGATGGCTTAGCGAGAGAAAAGTAGTTGTCGCTAAACTTGAAATTTGATGCGGACATAACGACGAAAACATTCCATCTCAAACTCCGTCACTAATTAGCGATGGATTAGCGATGAAAAAGTTCTGTGTCAAACTTCGTCGTAACGTAGCGACATAAGTTTTTCGTTCCTACGGAAGTCGCTACTTAGCGATGAATTTTGACACGAAACTTTTTCATTGCTATTTTTTGATATAAGCTCGTCTAAGGTGCGACATTATCTCTCTATGATTTCCCCCAAATCGGGTTTGAACCCTCCCCTCCGCCTTTTCCTCCGCCGGCCGACCCCTTAGCAGACAGCGGCCCCGTTGCATCCGTCGGCCCTCTCAGCATCCGGCTACCTGCTGTCGGCAGTCCAACCTGAATCCACCCCTTGTCCGCAATGCCCCTGCTTGTCTGCCGACGCCGATGCGCCTCTTGCTGATATGCCGATGCCGACGACCTCCTCCCCTAGGTACGTCTCCTCCCTTCCCTTCTTCTTTCCCCTCATCTCTCTCTCTCTCGTTCTGCCCTCTGTCACTCAGCGGGCTGGTAGAAGGGGTCAGGACCCCCCCCTCCCCCTTTTGTTTTTTCTTCTTGGTTTGGTAGGGGCCATCAGCCCCTGCCTCCTTCTTTTCAAGAGCTGCAGGGGCCTTTGGCCCTTGCGCCTCCCTTTCTTTTTTTTTTCTTCTTGGTTTGATAGGTGCCATCAGCCCATGCATCCTCCTTTTCAAGAGTTACAAGGGCCTTTGACCTCCCCCCCCCCCCTTTTCTTGGTTGTATATAAATGTGCTTTGTAGGTGTGTAACTGAGCTAACTGCACAATGCTTAGTGCTAAGCATCGCATGTGGCTAAAAATAAAATGCAAAAAGAAATAAAAAAACTGCAAAGGCAATAACATGCAAATCGAGTAAATACCCGTGGTAAGTGATGCAAGTGCACCACAGGTTATTTAATTTCTTGGATGCAACAATTTTCTGTTTACACACTCACTTAGTTGTGGATATCTAGGACTGCTTTGATGGAGTTCGGAGATCATGCTGAGCATAGAAGTGCTCTTATTTTTGGAGTTCGGATTCTATGTTAGTGATGGTAGTAGTTAGCGAGATATTAGAGTGTGCTTGCTGCAGGTACATGTTTGACATTATTTTGATATGAATAATTTGAATGTATTGCAATGTTTGATTGACTGTATCCATGCTTGCATGCAGTTATTTTCAATTTGATTATGCCTTTCATGTGAAATTGTATCATTAAAGTATACTTCAAATGAATGTATCATGTTATGAATGGGTTTGCACATGAAAATGAATGATAAGTTATCAGTGCTTCAAACATGCTTCAAATGAATGGTTTTGCATATAAAAATATTAAGTTATCAATACATGCATCATTGTTATTGTGATTTAATGACATTATGTGTGTGTGTGTGATATCAAATTATTACATCCACCACGAATACATTATAAATTTGATATTTTCTTCATCATAGCATTCTTATGATTATCTTTTATTTGATTAGGATAATATCCGTAACATCATAGAATAAAATGACTGCAAACCGTGAATGAATGTACCATAGGATAGTTGACAATGAGGTATCGCTGAAATATATGGATGATATTGACAGTTTTATTGAATTTACAACGACAAGTGTCAGTATAGTGGATCCCACAGGTCAGATCAGGTGCCCCAACATGATGTATAAGAACAATTGATTTATAGAACCTCATGGCGTTAGACATCACCTATACAGAAAGGGTTTTGTGAGTGATTATCAGAATTGGACGCTTTATGGTGAAGAATTTTGAAACAATTTTGACGCATGGGTGGATATGGTACATGATAATCCATATGTAGATTTGATATTTGATGTCGTAGGACTAGAACTGAGTTCTGCTATGGATCCTAGTGATGTACCAACTGGGGTAGAGAAAAAAGTAGTAAACGATGTAGCTAGTAGATTTTATGATTTACTTAAAGATGCTGATGAGTCACTTTGGAATGGTTGTGAGAGTCACACTATCTTGACTACAGTTATTTGACTACTGAATTTGAAGTCCGAGTATAATTTGATCCAATCATGTTTTGATCGTCTGTGCTCTATTGTGAAGAGTATGTTGCCCAAAGATGAAAAATTATCACAAAATTTCTATCGTGCGAAGGTTATGGTCAACGCTTTAGGTATGGGGTATCAAAAGATAGATGCTTGTTTAAATCACTGCATGTTGTATTTCAAAGATCAAGAAAATAACAGATAATGTTTGTCATATAGGCATCCTCGGTTCAAGCCAAAGACAAAAGGCAATGGTAGCACGATGATTAACAAGTGATGTCATACCTTATGTTTATATGTATTACAATGTTTGATGTAAATGATTTGAATGTATTGCAATGATTTGAATGTATTGTAATGCTTGAATGTATTGCATGGAATTATTTTTGATTTGATTATGTATCCATGAAGATATAGAGTTGTGTAACTGATCCAATTGTATTGCAAGTTAAGGATAAGTTATCCATAATTAGCAAGTGATGTCATATCTTATGTTTTAATGTATTGTAATGTTTTGAATGATTTGAATATATTGCAATGTTTGAATGTATTGCATGAAGTTATTTTCGATTTGATTATGTATTCATGAAGATATAAAGTTGTGTAACTGATCCAAATAAAATTTTTATTTGTTAGAATATGGTTCATGGAGGTCACAGTGGTTAAGCACCCAGTGGTAGCCAGTCTCAACCTTTATCTTCACGGGCTACTTCGATAGGTATATCATTTAACTAATTATATACTTGATTAGTTCAAATGCGTATTGTGTGAATTTTTAACTCATTTTTCTATAGATGATGTTTCGCCTGCACTTAACCTACCTACACCAGCTGTTCATACAAGTTACAAGACAACGCTGGATGCAGGGTCTTCTCAGTCTGATACATGATGACTCATTCAAATAGTGTATATCGATAATCGATCGTAAGTATTTCATTTTCACTTATCCAATAATTATCTTATAAATAGTATATATCGATAGTTAATATATACCAATTCATGTGAAGCGTAGGGTTCGAGGCACAAGAAGTGATACGAGAGATTAGGCAATCACTAGTTCAACATCTACCAGGACCGGTCGTTCAATGGAAAGAGTACCCGAAGGCGGTGTTGGACAAATTGTGGTCCTCATTCATGGTATACAACCATTTCTTATAGCTAATGTGTTTCATATTTAATTTTTTATTATAGTCATGTCTATTAACTTTCTGAAATTATTTGTAGGCTTCGAATCGCTTCGCATCTACGATGAAAGAGCAGGACACGAGGCGGGTATGACAGAAGGTGACTGTCAGTCGATTTGCAGACATATAACACAATATGAAGACTGTAGCAATAAAAGCATCTGGTGGGATAGATGATCCACTGCAGTGGAAGGACCATAACCCTCCTACTATCAGGTCAGATTTTTGGGATGTAATGTGCGACAAGTGGGCGGGGCATGAATTTTGAAAACGCTCAGCGAAGGCTGCACAAAACCGAACGAAGATACCCGATGCCCATCTACACACAAGTAAATCTAGAACTTTTGGGAGCCACCTAAAGAAAATGGTAACTCATCAATATATATATATATATATATATATTTTCAAATTTATAAGTATTATTACATACATTTTAAATGATTTTTTTATCATTTAACCTCACAGGAAGCAGAAAAAGGAGGCATTGTGCCTTACAAGAATGTGTTTGTTGAAATACATAAAAGTAAGAGCATGAGAGAGTTCGTATCAGAGAAGGCGAAAATGACAATAGTATATATTTATTGTATTAATAAACATTGTAATATACAAGTTATCAAAAATATTGTAATTCTTAATTATTAATCCATACTGTAATCATTACTTTGTAGGAGTCATACGAGCAACATATGGTAAAGTGATATGGCGATGACTCCACTTAGCATCCGCCTTTTGATCCTGCAGCATGGGTAACTGCAACCGGTGAACCCAAAAATGGTCATGTGTTAGGGTTTGAGAGTAATATGAACACTTCACCAGTCGTTGCCTCCTCCAGCTACGACTCTCAGAGTTCTCCTGCCAGCATCAACTCCAAGCGTTCGATTTACTCGGCTAATTCTTGGGATGGTGTCCGCCAGCTTGTTAAGGACACAATGCGTGACTATTTACATGAAGCAATTTTCGACATTGTCTGTAATGAGTTGTGTAGCTTTTTTCAGGACAGGGAAACTTCGTCTGCAGGTGCTTGTCAGGTATGAAAGTTTCATGTCATTTATTTTATGTCGTTAGATTTCATCACTATAACAATTTTTTACTGCCTTATAACACATATATGCATGATTTCATCACTATTAAAGTTTTTTGACAACATTAGAACACATATAAGCATGATTCCATCAATATGAAAGTTTTTTTACTACCTTAGAATACATATATGCATGATTGAATCACTATGAGAGTTTTTTGACAACCTTAGAACACATATCTGCATAATTGAATCACTATGATTTTTTTTTGTCATCCTTAGAACACATATCTGAATTCTGTTAATGTCCTTCACTTTATTGCTAGCTAGTCTATGTGTAATTCACTCATGTTACTTTGATTGCCTTAGATTAGGTGCATTGCATATAATTTATTTTATTATATTTTGTTTATCAATACTAACCTTTTTTTTTTCTCTTTTAGGATGCTGTAGATAATGAACGTAGAGGAGCTGATGGAGGCATAGATGAAGAGGCAAATAGAGACAATGAAGAAGATGATGCACAAAATTTTGGCGATGATTAGATTCATGTGTTGAATTTATTGTACCTTCTTGTTGTTTCAAAAGAAACTCTTTGTAAATGTTTATTTATAAATAATTAGAAATTGGGGCATTATAGTGGATCGATAAATTGTTTCAGCTGCTTGTATATGTATTTTTTATGTGTACTTTATTTTTTATACACAAAATATATAAATTGTATAACAAATTTTTTTGGCTATTTATATTTTAAATAGTTTTTTTTTGTTTTTTTTTTGTTTGCGATGAATTAGCGACATATATTATCCGTCACTAATTAGTATCAGCCTCTAATTTAGCCATGGATATTTATCCGTCACAAAACTGAATCAGTCGAGGTTTTGCGATGAATTTTAATTCGTCGCAATTTCGTCGCTATATTAGCGATGGATTCGTATATGTCGCAAAACCAAATCTCTGCAGATTAACGACGACCTTGCGACAAATCATGCATTCGCTAATTCATCGCAAATTAGCGACGAAAGTAGCAACATATATTTTCTATCGCTAATTAGTGACTAGAAAATTGCGATGAAAGTTATCCATCGCTGATCCGTTGCTAGATCGTCGCTAAACTGTTTAGCGACGGATTTATGACGGATTACGACCGTTGCTAATCTACAAATTTCTTGTAGTGTTAAGACAAACAAATTTCTAATATAAAAATGAAAAAATATTATTTTATCAGGTATGGTCCGGGTGTAATTCATGTAGTTTTTATCGGGTTTGGGTATATTTTCTCATATAGTAGACCCGATTAGACCTAGGTCCAGATCTGATACCATACCCAAGGATCGGATCCATGTCAGGTTCCACCTGTGTCCGAACCAAACACGTTGACACCCCTAAACACTAACCATGGTTAACTGGACACCAAAATGTCCGTCATCAAATAGTTGTTAGTGTATTAACTTTTTGCAATTTAGTTCCTACGTTATTCACATTTTGCAAATTGGTCCTCGGCAGAACCATTAATTTATCTGCTCTTTAACAATTACCGTCAGGAAAGCAAACTGCCGTTAACGTTTACCTCAAGGACTTATTTGCAAGGGTTAAGGAAAAGGCCTTGACCGATTTACAAAATGGCATAAGGCAGGAACTATTTTGCAAATAAGCTATAAGACAGGGACCAATTAGGTGAAGGTTTGTGTCCAATTAGGTAACATCTCACCTCAATCAATGCAATTTACTTACATCCCAAATAGCATCCACCAAGAGCCAATTATTCTTCTATCTTAGACACTTGTAAAATCAACCAATTTTCTTTTTTATTAATAAAGAGATGGGCTTTTGATTATTTTTTATTTTTTTGAAATATTTTAATATGTTGATGCTTGGCCACCAAATATACCGAAAGGAGTAATGTGATATAACGAAAGCATCGAATCCCAAAAAAACACTTAATTTTTTTCCTGTGATGATAAAAAGTACAAAAACTTGGTTTTAAATTGTTAAGAAATTAAGAATAGTAAAAAAGAAAGAAAATAATATAACTATTTTCTGATCACTGACTGGACAAAAGATAGCCAAAAGGGTACTATCCTGGCCATTTTTTGGCTGATAGATGGTTAACAAAGTCATTAAACATAATATGCAATACCAAGAAAAAAAAACTCGATTGTTTTCCAAACACAATCACAAATCTTGTCAAGATTTTAAAATCTTGCGATATTATCACAAGTTACTCATAAAACAAAAAATAACAATAATATCATGAGATTTTCAAAATCTCTCATGTTTTAAAAATATCACAAGATTACAAAACAAACAAAGAACACGGAATTCTCACTTTTTAAAAACACACAATACAAGAAAATTACCTCACTTTTTAAAAAAGCATTATCGGTATCAGCCCTGAATCGTTTGGCCAACGATTCAGGTGAATCAGCCGATACGGAATTCTCAAGTGAATTGTTCTGAATAGGCTGAAAAAAATTTAAAAACATTTCTTGTCAATCAGAACGTGACACATGTTAAAACCATTAAAACAATATTAAAAAATTGATTTTAAGTATTTTTTATATTTATTGAAAAATAGCCGATTCAAGTTAGTATCATATCGATTTTCTGCCGATACTGATATTGCAGTGGACCACTCCAGCCCACCTACTAGTCAGGCTTGTTAGCAAGTGAACAAGCTTTGAAATTGGACGTATTAATATCAGAGGGGCACAACCTTTAAATAGAGGTGGAAGGGGACCCCCTTACCTCCACCTACTAGTCTAATACATATGGCACTATCTTTTTTCCTTTTTTTTTTTTAGCAAGCTGGGTCAGGCAGACCCCTACCAGTCACACCGAGAATTCAACACAAAATTACATCACAAAGGGAAAACAATCTAGGGTTTGTCCTCCCAACTCTAACCCTGCCCCAAGAACCCCAAGCTTCTCATGGTGCACCGGAGTATAAATGCACCCCTCTGGTAGTCCTTTTGTGGAGCCAGTGAAAGGTATGCATTCTTATTAAGATAAAACCTGTATCACCCACCCATATGAAATATATTAAAATAAAGACCTATATTTTTCTTATATCATTGACCCAATATCACTTGTATATTTATTCTAAATTTTTACAATTAATTTTCCTTTTACATATTATTTATAATAAATTTACACACTGATATTTTCTCAAGATCTTTATGAAAAAAACCAAGTTTTTCTCAAAGCATGTTTGAACTAAATAAACTAACTACGTAAATCATATCTGCAGACTTAAGTACACAAAAATTTGAAAAAATGTAAGTGAAATAGTATTTTTCACCTAATAGTGTGTACACCGTTGATTGTAAAAATCTAAATTAGAGCTGCATTTTTCAAATATTTGGCAGATCAATTTGGATGTTACAGGACTCAGTTTTGACATGTAGAGTATTACTTGATGAATTCCTTTTCAAAAAAACAAAATGATTGTTGAGATGTGTGACGTAGATTCTTTCTACATCTATCGTGAGGATAGAGACGAGAGCCTGTCCAAATGGGTATGTAAAATAGAAATATAGTATGTAACAAGATTTTAGGAATCTGTTTCTATGATCAAGAGTGTGATCCCAACAATAGTGGGACTCGTGTATATATTGTTTGATTTTTCCCTAATGAGATGATATTGAAATTTCTTCCTCTCGTGTTTTGGCTTTGCCCTTCCCATGGTATCATAGCACGAGCGTTGAAAGGTCTATCATCTTGAAGCTGAACGCCCATTGAAGCTGGTTCTGCCACAACTCGCTTGCTTAAACAGATTGTGGAGTCTGTCTTGATCGCAGCAGGCATATCGCTGAGTTCGATTGTGGTAAACCGCAAGATAGCGTCAGAAGACCTGATCGTCAACATCTTTTCGGTGGACAACAAGCTGGCCTTTGATTCTGCACACTACAAGAAATCTGTGGATTAGCGACGGACGCTATCTAACACTAATCCATCGCTAATCCATCACCAAACTGTTTAGCGACGGATTGGCGATGGCTTAGCGATGGACAACATCCATCGCAATTCCTTGGTCGCTAATTAGAGACAAAACTGATCTGTCGCTAATTTGCGATGATTAGCGAATGCCATGATCCGTTGCGAGTTTGTCGCTAAATAAGCACTGATTTGGTTTTGCGACAGATACATATCCGTCACAAAAATTTAATGACAAATACGTATCTGCCTCTAAATTATGTCACCAATTTAGCGACAGATTAGCATTGGATTACATTCCGTTGCAAAACATCAACTGATTCAGTTTTTGAGACAGATAAATAATTGTCGCTAAATTTGCGATGGATATTATTCATCGCCAAATACCGTCGCCATTTTGCGATTGAATTTCTTCGGAAGCTGAATATTAGCGATGAATAATATCCGTCGCTAATCCATCACAAAATTTTAAAAAAATAAAATAATTTTGTTTGAAATATAAATATAAATTTTTTTTCGTTATACAATTTACATAACCTGTGTATAAAAAACAAAGTACACATAAAAAATACATATAAAAAGTAGGTGAAACAAATTTAACACCAAGTTATAAGTGAAACAAATTTAACAACCCAGTATAATCCTTGTTAAGTTTTAATTAGTTATAAGTGAACATATACAAAAAGTTTCGTTTGAAACAATAAGTACGTGAAACAAATTCAACACATGAAGATATTCCTCGCCAAGAATCAGAGCATCATCCTCTTCATTGTCTCAATTTTCTCCTCCATTTATGCCTCCATCAGCTCCTCTACGCTGATCGTCTCCAGCATCCTACAAGAGAACCAAAATATTAGTATTGATAGGCAAAATATAATGAAATAAATTATATGCAATACACCTAATTTAAGGCAATCAAAGTAACATGGCTGAATGACACATCAACTAGCAATAAAGTGAAGGACATTAACAAAATTCAGAGGTTGTCAAAAAAATTTCCTAGTGATTCAATCATGCATATATGTGTTATAAGGCAGTAAAAAAAAATTCATAGTGATTCAATCATGCATATATGTGTTCTAAGGTTGTCAAAAAAATTTCATACTGATTCAATCATTTATATGTTTGTTCTAAGGTTGATAAAAAAAATTCATAGTGATTCAATCATGCAGATATGTGTTCTAAGGTTGTCAAAAAAATATCATAGTGATTCAAGCATGCATATATATATATATATATTTTTAAGGCTGTCAAATAAATTTTATAGTGATTCAATCATGCATATATGTGTTATAAGGCTGTTAATAAAAGTTTATTGTGATTCGATCATGCATATATGTGTTCTAAGGTTGTCAAAAAATTACATAGTGATTCAATCATGCATATATGTGTTCTAAGGGTGTCATAAATTTTTTATAGTGATTCAATCATGCATATATGTGTTTAAAAGGTGTCAAACAAATGTATAGTGATTCAATCATGCATATATGTGTTCTAAGGTTGTCAAATTTTTTTTATAGTGATTCAATCATGTATATATGTGTTCTAAGGTTGTCAAAACAAATTTATAGTGATGAAATCATACTTATATATGTTCTAAGGTTGTCAAAAACCTTTCATAGTGATTCAATCATGCATATATGTGTTATAAGGCAGTCAAAAAATTTCATAGTGATTCAATCATGCATATATGTATTCTAAGGTTGTCAAAAAAATTTCATACTGATTCAATCATTTATAATGTGTTCTAAGGCTGTCAAAAAAAATTATAGTGATTCAATCATGCATATATGTGTTCTAAGGCACCCAATTTTTTTTTTTATAGTGATTCAATCATGCATACATGTGTTCTAATGCTATCACTAAAATTTTAGATATGTATTGAAATAAACGTTATACGTACCTGACGAGCACCAAAGCTCATGTTGAAGGCATACGAAGTTTCCCTGCCCCCAAAAAAGTTGCATGTAAGGTTGCGAATGATTTCATGTAAAAAGTCATACATTGTGTCTTAAAGAAGCTGACGAACACCATCCCATGAAATAGCAGGGTCAATCGATTGCTGAGAGTTGATGCTGACGGAAGATCTCTAAGAGTTTTGACTGGATGAGGCAACGACTGGTGTAGTGTTTATATTACTCCCAAATCTGAATATACGACCTTAATTGGGTTCATCGGTTGCAGTCACCCACGCCGCCGGATCAAAAGGCAGATGCTGAGTGGATGCCCATATGACGGACATGATCTGCTATTTTCTTGATCTTTGAAATACAACATGAAGTGATTTGAATAAGCATCTATCTTTTAATACCCCATACATAGAGCGTTGACCATAACCTTCGCATGATAGAAATTTTATGACAATTTCTCATCTTTGGGCAACATACACTTCACAATAAAGCATAGACAGTTAAAACATGATTGACTCAAATTATACTATGCCTGCAAATTTAGTAGTTAAAGAACTATAGACAAGATAGTGCGACTCTCGCAACCATTCCACAGTGGCTCATCAACATTTCTAAGTAAGTCATAAAATCTACTAGTTGCATCATTTGTTGCTTCTTCCTCTACCTCAGTTGGTACATCACTAGGACCCATAGCAAAACCCAGTTCTGGTCTTACAACATCAAATATCAAATCCATATATGGATTATTGGTTGATATTTTGGAATGCTCTTTTTAAAACAATTATTTTCAATAAAACTTTTGGAAAATCGTCAACCAAAAATTTAAAAACCGACTTTCCACAAAGTGGTAAGTACGGGTCGAATCCACAGGGAACAGGAATTAAACACAATATTTCTATAAAATTCAATTTATTAATAACAAATGTCAACCTACAATTATAAAGTTAATACAACTGCAAATAATCACTAAAAGAAAAGTAATCAAGCATTCAGTCTTCTGCTCCATGCCAAGGGTATTTCCGTCTTTTTGCCACGTAGAGAATCTTCTCACTTGGTCAATAACCCTGGACACTAAATATGCTTTTCAACCTTTTGGAAGATCCGACGACCGGGGGGATGAAGAAGAGCGGACCGTGGCTGGAGATGGACGTCCTCTACAGTTCGAGGATGCTGTACTTCACCAAAAACGGCACCTATTGCAGCTGCTACACGTTGGAGATCCACCGACGATAGAATGTGAGCCGATTCGCGATCGGAGGGTGTAGAAAGCCGGATGGAGGTAGGGCTGGCTCACCTTGGTGGTGTGTTGCGCACTCCCGCCCAAGGTTAATGGTATCCACCTCTGCTACACCTGCAAAAATACAGAAAAATGGTGAAAAGACAGCAAAGAATAAGAAAGAAATGAAAAGAAACCAAAGAAAGCTTGAAAATATGCTCGATAATCAAGCATAGATCGGTCTTCAATGGCCAACACGTGGGGAAGATGGAGAGGAAGGAGCTGCTGCTGTAGAGTCACTGTAGGGGGCGTCCAAACACAGCCAAAGATGCCTAGGGCTTCTCTAAAAAGTATATTTATACTTTTTGGAATTTGCAAAAACAATGTTATAAAAAAAATATTTTCTAGGCGCCTCTTTCTGGGGAGTTTTCAGAAAAACTTTTTGAAATGGATCTGGATGGGCGTGTGGGTTGGGTTTTGGACTTTTAAAGAGTTGATCCAAGGTCCAATTAACCTAATTGGGTCGGATATGGATCCGATCCACCTCGAAATCTGTGTCCAAACACTGAAATAGCCATAACTCTCTCATTTTAACTCCGATTTTTCTGAAATTCGAACCATAGCCCCTTACTATCAAAACACATCTAAACATGGGTTTAAAACCTTAAACTTGATACAAAATGCATGAAAAACTTGTTTACATGATGTGCATTTCATGCATCATCAAATACCCCCATGCTTGAATGTTTGTTAGTCCCTTAACAAACCCTAATCATGATATGCACTGAAGACAAGAAATGCTAAGCATGAATGCATAATACTAACTCACTTTCGTAGGAATCACGGTTGCATTTAGCGTATGCAACAAGCCCTTTAAACCCCTAGCTTACACTAGTGGACGAGTAAGGTCTCGTGAGGGTTTGCAGAGATACTACTCACAAACATCAATGAAATACGAGGATGATTTTTCAAAAATATGAGGCTCTTAAGAATGCAGTTGGAACAAATATTTCATGTGATTGACATTCTCAAAACAAGTTTAAAATCTCATGCCGCCACAGTAAAAATTCTTTTTCTTCACTTTTCTAATATTGTAGCTAGTTCATGATTTTTCTCTGAAAGTCAAGTATTCTCATGTTTTACTCATTTATTCTCACTTGTATATTTTCTGCACAGTAATACACATATATGCCTAAGCAATGAAAATTTTCTCCTTCAGCACATCCTTTTCTTTCATTTTCACTCTTTTTTCAACTTTTGATCTCTTGCGCATTCTTCTCATATGAGCACTATTTCGAATAGTCAGTTTTCGTGACCCCTGTAGCGAGCTTTGGGTCAGTGACTCCCAAGTCGGCCGACCTTAGGGCACTAGATACAGAGTATCCCTCGGACTTAATTGCTCGAGTCACTAGACCTTCTATTCTAATAGTTTACGTATAGTCTTCCTCTCGTCCTGTGCACTGTCTCTATCTCTTAGGCTTTCTATGCAGTCCATGTAACAAGCTTTCAAACCAGTGGCTCCCAAACCAGTTGGCTTTGGGGCACCAGGTGTAAAACACCCTTCAGATTCTTTACTCGAACTACAAAGGCCACAGATATCGACTTAGACAAGAAGATGATCTCCTTCGTTATCCTTTTCGTTAAGATACTCAAACACTTCATCTCGTGTCTGAGTTCTACTACTAGGATTCACGAAGACATCAACAACTAAACGTAGCTCTATTCTTTTAAACTCATTTTTCAAACACATCTTTCCATTGCTTATTTCTTTCAGAAAACATACTGTGCATACTTATACTAAAGTGATTCAAAATTTTCAAACAATCAAATACTATCTTTTCTTTGAATTTTCTCATGAATACTACTCTATTTGACTCAGTTCAGAAAATAAAAAATTTTTATGGGGCTTAAAAATTTATAAACTGTTAGATTATGTCAAAAACAATCATATATGCTACACTTTGTTCTCAAATGCCTACTTTGATTACCAGTCATACAAAAAAATTTTAAATTTTTGTGTGCATGCATCTAAACCCCCCCCCCCCCCCATGCTTGAATGACACTGTCCCTAGTGGCATACAAAATGAATAAAAATGTAATGCAAGTGCACACTAAAAGACACTAACAAAAATATGGGAGAAATGATAGATACAACCTGATTTTCTCTAAGCTTCTGAAGTTGATTTTCCTCTGATCCTTGAATTCTTTGAAAGCTTTTCTCTGTACCTGGTAATTGATACACTAATTGTTAAGTTCATCCTGCATACATCAAAACACAAATTAGCACATGTGAAATGAAATACTAAATAAATAAAAACTCTGAAATGAAAAAGAAATAATGTACATATGATACATCCCTCTGGTCGAACCCTCATGCCTTCGTGAGATGCACTATCTCACACTCACCATCCTGCAAGGCATCTGAAATGAATGGCTTCAGTCTTTGCCCATTTACCTTGAATGTACCTTGGGTCATAGGATCGAATAGTGTCACTGCTCCATGGGGAAATACTTCTTTCACAATGTACGGACCTGTCCATCTCGATCTTAACTTCCCTGGGAATAAATGTAAACGAGAATTGTATAGCCACACTTTCTGATCTGGCTCAAACACTTTTCTGACAATATGCTTATCATGAAATGCTTTTGTGCGAGCTTTGTATAATTTGACATTCTCATATGCATCATTCCTGAGTTCTTCTAATTCTGAGAGCTACAGTGCTCTCTCTTTGCCAGCCTGGGTGAGGTCAAAATTCAATTTCTTGATAGCCCAGTACGCTCTATGCTCTAGCTCGACAGGAAGATGGCATGCTTTCCCGAATACAAGGCGATACGGGGACATGCCAATGGGAGTCTTAAATGCAGTTCTATATGCCCAAAGTGCATCATCTAAGCGCTGAGACCAATCCTTGCGGTCCGGACGAACTGTCTTTTCTAAAATTCGCTTAATCTCCCTATTGGACACTTCAACCTGTCCACTAGTCTGCGGATGATATGGAGTGGTGAATCTATGATTGACAGAATATCTTCTCAACAGAGAAGCTATCTGTATATTCCTAAAATGCTTGCCACCATCGCTAATCATCGCACGTGGCACCCCAAAACGACTGAAAATGTTGTGCTTAATGAACTTAAGCACTACTCTATGATCATTGGTCTTGGTTGCCACAGCCTCGACCCACTTGGACACATAATCAACCACCACCAGAATGTATAAATTTTCGAATGAAGGCGGAAATGGTCCCATGAAATCAATGCCCCAAACATCAAAAATCTCGACTATCAAAATCGGAAGCAAGGGCATCATGTCCCTCTTGGACATATTCCCTATCTGCTGACATCGCAGTCATCGCCTACAGAACTCATGAGCATCCCTGTGGAGTGTAGGCCAATAAAATCCTGACTGCAAAACCTTTGCAGCCGTCTTCCTACTACTAAAATGCCCTCCACAGGCTAATGAATGAGAAAAATTCAGAATGGACTGGTACTCTTCCTCCGGAACACATCTCCTAATGATCTGGTCTGCACAGTATTTGAACAACTTTGGTTCATCCCAATAATAGTGCCTCACCTGAGATAGGAATCTCTCACGCTCATTCTTGTTCCAATGCTCAGTTATCTGTCTCGAAACCAGATAGTTCACAATATCTGCAAACCAGGGTAACTGCGATGTACTGACTGACATGATCTGCTCGTCGGGGAAAGAATCACTGATCGGCCTCTGATCCTGCGTGGTCTCCACGATCAGTCTGGAAAGATGGTCTGCTACTACATTCTCGCTTCCCTTCTTATCTCGAATCTCGAGATCAAACTCCTGTAGTAGTAGGACCCAACGAATCAATCTCGGTTTGGTGTCTTTCTTATTCAACAAATATTTCAATGCAGAATGATCAGAATAGACGACCGCCTTCGAACCGAGTAAATAGGACCTAAATTTATCCAATGCAAAAACTACCGCAAGTAGTTCCTTCTCTGTCGTAGTATAATTCATTTGAGCATCAGACAGAGTTCTACTCACATAATAGATCACATAGGGTTTCCTATCAATGCGTTGTCCTAAAATAGCCCCCATAGCGTAATCAGATGCATCGCACATAATCTCAAATGGAAGAGTCCAATCTGGAGGTCTCAAAATAGGTGCAGTAATCAAGGCCTCTTTGAGAATCTCAAAGGCCTTTATACAATCCTCACCGAAAACAAATGGATGGTCTTTCTCCAATAACGTGCAAAGCGGTCGAGAGATTTTGCTGAAATCTTTTATGAACCGCCTGTAAAAACCCGCATGCCCTAAAAATGATCGAATCTGCCTCACAGAGGTGGGTGGAGTCAAACGGGAAATGGATTCCACCTTCGCTCTGTCAACCTCAATACCACGCTTGGACACAATGTGTCCTAGCACAATCCCCTCCTGGACCATAAAATGGCTCTTTTCCCAACTCAGGACGAGATTGGTCTCCGCACACCTACTCAGTACTCGAGCAAGTTTTTGGAGGCAATCTTCAAAAGAAGAGCCATACACTGAAAAGTCGTCCATAAAAACTTCCATCACATCATCAATCATGTCCGAGAAGATAGCAAGCATGCACCTCTGGAAAGTAGCCGGGGCATTACACAGCCCGAACGGCATACGTCTAAATGCGAAGGTGCCATAAGGACATGTAAATGTGGTCTTCTCCTGGTCGTCAGGATGGACAGCTACCTGATTGTATCCTGAATATCCATTTAGAAAGCAGTAGTAGCTCTGTCCTGCGAGTCTCTCTAAGATCTGATCAATGAATGGCAATGGGAAATGATCTTTCCTAGTTGCCACATTCAGCTTCCTATAATCGATGCAGACTCGCCATCCTGTAGTGGTCCTCATCGGAATTCTCTCACCCTTCTCATTCTCAACCACAGTGAGTCCTGACTTCTTCGGCACAACTTGAATCAGACTGACCCACTGACTATCAGAAATAGGGTAAATGATTCCGGCATCCAACCACTTCACCACCTCTTTCTTCACCACTTCCTTCATGTTGGGATTTAGCCTTCTCTGCATATCCCTAAATGGCTTGACTTTCTCATTACAATGGATCCTATGCATGCAGAATGAAGGATCAATCCCCTTTAGATCAGCAACTCCCCATCCAATCGCTGCCTTGTGCTCTTGAAGAATAGTCAGCAATCTCTGTTCCTGCTCCTCAGTGAGCAAGGATGAGATGATCACAGGCAGAGTCTCATCATCTCCGAGATATGCATACTTGAGTGAATCCGGTAAGGGTTTCAGCTCAAGTTTCGGAGGTGACTCGATCGAAGACTTGGCGGGGGTCTCCGCAAGTGGTGGAAGAGGCTCCCTGACAGCTCCCCAAGGTGGTCTCTCTGACGACACTCTAGACACATCTACACTATCTACACCGCTATTCTTCTCTATATGGTACAAATCTAAAGAATCCTCAATAATGTACAACTCGGGCTGCTCCTCCACTAACTCCTGTGCAATGTCTACATGAAAGTAGTCCATGTCTCCTGCTGGTCCCATTGCGGCATTTAAAATATTCAGCTTGACCTTTCGATTGCCGAATGAGAGGTCCATGGCTCTGGTCCTACAGTTGATGCACGCATTGGTAGTAGCCAAGAATGGTCTGCCTAAAATAATCGGAGTCTGGTGTTGGCTGTCTACTCCTTTCATATCAAGAATAATGAAATCGACTGAAAAATAAAAGTCATCCACCTTAACTAGCACGTCCTCTAAGACACCTCTCGGTACCTTGACAGAACGATCTGCCAGCTGCAGTGTAATCGGAGTCGATCTCATCTCTCCTAGCCCAAAAGAATCAAAGAAATATCCGGGCAGAATGTTCACGCTTGCTCCAAGATCAAGCAATGCGCGTTCTATCCGGATGTTCCCTATAGTACAAGCAATGATAGGGGCTCCAGGGTCCTTGAGCTTTGGTGGTGTCTGATGCTGAAGTACTGAACTCACCTGCTCAGTCAGATGGACCCTGTTAGGAACTCGCTCTCTAGATTTACGCTTCTGCGTACATAGTTCCTTCAGGAATTTGGCATATGCCGGCACCTGCTGAATAGCATCGAGCAAAGGTAGGTTGATCTGTACATGCTTGAAGATGTCAAGCATGTCCTGGATCTTCGCACCTTGCTTCCCTCTATAACCAGGAGACTCTAATGCTTTGGGATAGGGTGGTGGGGGAATATACTCTGCTGGTTCCTCCTCTTTGTGAGAAGGCTCACTCCTATCCTCCTTCTTCTTCTCTGAGGATGAATATGATGAAGATGGTGAAGGTGATGATGGGGATGGGGATGATGATTGAGCCGACGTGAGTGAAACAATGGTCTCTGGCTCCTATATCCTCTCTCTACTCTCTCGCTCTCTGCTCTCGACATGATACTCATGTCCACTCCTCAGGGCCATAACCGATTTGGCCTGCTGCTGTGTCTCGGTATGAAATAGGCCTCCAGTCATCTGGTCCTTACCCTTCGGGTTCATGACAGCCTGACTCGACAATGTACCCTCGGGTCTCCTACTAATAGCCTCAGCTAACTGTCCCATTTGCTACTCTAATTTCGCAATGGACTGCGTATGCGAGCTCAAAATCTGGCTACACTTCTCGAAGGCGTTCTGATTAGAGGTTTTCACCTCTTGGAATGCCTGGAGAAGTCTCTCCTCAAAAGATGTCTGCGGGGTAGACTCCTGCTGAATCGGGGGAGTAACAGAAGAAGAAGAAGACTGAGCATAGTTCGGTCTTTGAAATGACTGAGTAAAAGATGGCTGCCGAACTGGCTGAGAGGATGTAGGCATCTGCATGGAAGACTGTGGATTCTTCCATGAAAAATTGGGATGGTTACGCCAACCCGGATTGTATGTCGATGAAAATGGGTTATTCGGCGGTCTGACGTAACCCTGAGCTGCCTGAACTTGTTCTTGAACAAATTCAGGGTACTGAGCTGCCGAAGGGCACTCAGTGATCTCGTGTGCCGGACTGGCACAAAGAGTACACACCTGCTGTGTAGTGGATGGTCCTGAAAGAAGCTGGTCCAACTTCTGAGCAATCATGTCTACCTTGCACTGTAGTGCAGTAGATGAACCAACTTCAAGAACACCAGCTTTCTTCTGAATGCTTGGTGTGGCTCTATCAGAATGAGAGCTCGAAGCATGGTGGAGAGAATTCTCGGCCAATGTATCAAATAGTCTCCATGCTTCGTCCTCGCTCTTCAGCATGAATGTCCCTCCACATGAAGAGTCGATCATCTGACGATTCTTGTCAGACAATCCATCATAGAAGCTCTGCACCAGTTGCCATTTTGGCACCTGATGATGGGGACATTTCTTGAGGAGATCCTTCATTCTCTCCCAGGTCTCATGAAAGCGCTCACCATCTAGCTCTGAAAAGCTAGTGATGGCTCTACGATATTGGTTCGTGCGACCAATGGGAAAGTATTTCCGAAGAAACTTCTGTTGCAACTGATCCCAGGACTCTATTTCTACAGAATCTAAGGACTTTAGCCAATACTTTGCTTTGTCCTTCAATGAAAAGGGGAATAGAGTCAACCTCAACGCATCATCATCAAAATTCTGTATCTTAACAGTAGAACAGATTTCGAGGAATTCATCTAAGTGTCGGTAGGGATCCTCATGACTAAGGCCATAAAAGGATGGAAGCATTTGAATAATGTTGGCCTTAATCTCATAATGTGGCACTCCTACATCGGGTCTCCGAATGCAGGATGCCTGAACATAGTCTGTGGGAATGAAGTATAAAATTCTCTCTGGGTTGTCAACAAATGGGTGTAATGGGGTTCCTAGACCTCGTCGCCCCTGCATACACTGGTACTAAGACCAGATGTAAGCAAACGACCTAACTAAAAAAATAAACTAACACAGATACTAAAATGTAAATAAACAAATAACAATAACTAAAAACAAACAGATATGCTATATAGCTATGTCAGAATTCTATACTAAATGATTAAGTAACAAAGTAAACTATTCTAAAATGCTAAAACAAATAAATACAGGAAATCACAAACTATGTTTTTCTAAAACCCACCTGTCTAATCGCTCCTTGCAGAATTAATTTTAAGTGAATCCTAGAAAGAACAGAACGTGAATCCTATATTTACTAACTATGTTAATCCGATATTCTCTTACTAATCCTACTAACTAAAAATAAAACGACTAATTAACTAACTAAAACAAATTAATAAATCAAACTCTAAGAAATAAAGTAATTAATTCGCCGTTCCCCGGCAACGGCGCCAAAATTTGGTTGATATTTTGGAATGCTCTTTTTAAAACAATTATTTTCAATAAAACTTTTGGAAAATCGTCAACCAAAAATTTAAAAACCGACTTTCCACAAAGTGGTAAGTACGGGTCGAATCCACAGGGAACAGAAATTAAACACAATATTTCTATAAAATTCAATTTATTAATAACAAATGTCAACCTACAATTATAAAGTTAATACAACTGCAAATAATCACTAAAAGAAAAGTAATCAAGCATTCAGTCTTCTGCTCCACGCCAAGGGTATTTCCGTCTTTTTGCCACGTAGAGAATCTTCTCACTTGGTCAATAACCCTGGACACTAAATATGCTTTTCAACCTTTTGGAAGATCCGACGACCGGGGGGATGAAGAAGAGCGGACCGTGGCTGGAGATGGACGTCCTCTACAGTTCGAGGATGCTGTACTTCACAAAAAACGGCACCTATTGCAGCTGCTACACGTTGGAGATCCACCGACGATGGAATGTGAGCCGATTCGCGATCGGAGGGTGTAGAAAGCCGGATGGAGGTAGGGCTGGCTCACCTTGGTGGTGTGTTGCGCACTCCCGCCCAAGGTTAATGGTATCCACCTCTGCTACACCTGCAAAAATACAGAAAAATGGTGAAAAGACAGCAAAGAATAAGAAAGAAATGAAAAGAAACCAAAGAAAGCTTGAAAATATGCTCGATAATCAAGCATAGATCGGTCTTCAATGGCCAACACGTGGGGAAGATGGAGAGGAAGGAGCTGCTGCTGTAGAGTCACTGTAGGGGGCGTCCAAACACAGCCAAAGACGCCTAGGGCTTCTCTAAAAAGTATATTTATACTTTTTGGAATTTGCAAAAACAATGTTATAAAAAAAATATTTTCTAGGCGCCTCTTTCTGGGGAGTTTTCAGAAAAACTTTTTGAAATGGATCTGGATGGGCGTGTGGGTTGGGTTTTGGACTTTTAAAGAGTTGATCCAAGGTCCAATTAACCTAATTGGGTCGGATATGGATCCGATCCACCTCGAAATCTGTGTCCAAACACTGAAATAGCCATAACTCTCTCATTTTAACTCCGATTTTTCTGAAATTCGAACCATAGCCCCTTACTATCAAAACACATCTAAACATGGGTTTAAAACCTTAAACTTGATACAAAATGCATGAAAAACTTGTTTACATGATGTGCATTTCATGCATCATCAATTATCATGCACCACATCCACCTGTGCATCAAAATTGTTTCAAAATTCTTCACCATGAATCATCCAATTCTGATAACCACTGACAAAACCCTTCCTGTATAGGTGATATCTAACGCCATGAGGTTCTACAATTCGATTATTCTTACATATCGTGCAGAGGCACCTAATCCGATCAGTAGGATCCACTGTACTGGCACTTGCCGTTGCAAATTCATTAAAACTGTCAACACCATGCATATATTCAAGCAACACCTTATTATCAACTATCCTACGGTACATCCATTCACGGTTTGCAGCCATTTTGTCCTATGATGTTATGGATATTATCTTAACCAGTTAAAAGAGAATCTTAATAATGCTATGATGAAGAAAATATCTAATTTATCATGCGATGGTGGATGTAATGATTTGATATATATATATATATATATGATGTCATTCACCTCCAAGAAAACTACTGTCAAGCAAAAGTAGTTTTCCACATATTCAGATGAAATTACAAGGTAGGTTCTATTTTTCCAAGTTAATGGGAATGAAATGACTGATTTTTCCTTGTTGGTTTGCTATAATTTGCATATTGTAGGTCATAAAGTTTTCATTTTGCTTGTGTTGAGTTGGTTAACACTTTATTGTGGTTTACAAATCTGTTAGAAATTCTTGTTTGGTGATTGTTGCTGAGCAATTTTTTGTTTCAGTTAATGCATAAATTTTCTTGCTCTCTCTACCACAAACATGCTCAATGTAAAATTCAATTCCATGAACTATTATGCATGCATTGATAATTCAATATTTTCATGTGTAACACCATCATATCATATTTACAACATCACAAAGATATTTAGAAAGATGAAATCACATTCACAAACATGATACATTCATTTTAAGCAGGTTTTCATGATACAATTTCACATGAAATGCATAATCAAATAAAAAATAACTTCATGCAAGCATGAATAATCATGTCAAACATTGCAATACATTCAATCATTTATATCACAATAATGTCAAACATGTACCTGCAACAAACACACTCCAATATTCGCTAGCTACCACCACGACTAGCATGGTCTCCGAACTAAAAAAATACGAGCACTTCTATTCCCATACATTCAAATCATGCTCAACATGATCTCCAAACTCCAGCAAAACAGTCCTAGATATCCACAACTAAGTAAGTGTGTGAGCAAGAAAGTAAATAACATGTAATGCGCTTGCATCACTTACTCACCACGGGTATTTACCCGATTTGCATTTGCATTTTTTTTATTTTTTTTGCATGGCATTTTAAGCCGCATGCAATGCTTAATATTAAGCATCACACATTTTGCTCTGCTATGCACCTGTAATACACGTTACTCTTGCCGGCCAAAAACAAAGACACAGGGAGAAACAGAAGAAAATAGGCTGCCGACCAAAGACAAAGACACGGGTAGGGGACTTCGCCCCACCCTGTCTGATGAAAGGGGAACATAACAAAGGGTAGAGCCCCCTCCCCCTGTCGACAGAAGAACCACTCAGGTAGGGGCTTCACTTTCCCTGCCTGACGAGAAAAGACAACAACAGGGAGGTGGAGCCCCTGCCGGTCGGAGAAATAAAGTGGACAGAGGGCGGAGGGGCTCTGCCCTCTGTCAACTGAAAGAACCAAGGACAGGGGGCTTCGCCCCCTGCCAACTAAATGAAAACAAAGACGGGGGATCAACCCCTCGCCGAGAAGCAACAACGACAGGGGGCAGAGTCCTCCTGCTAGCCAAAAGAGAACAAAGGCAGGAGGTTGAACCTCTTGCCATCCAAACAAAAACAAAGGCAGGGGGGCGGAGCCCCCTGTCGACCGAGCATACACAAAGACAAAGGGGTGGATCCCCCTGTCGACCGAGCGAAAACAAGGGCAGGGGGTGGAGCCCCCTACCAGAAAGGATCAGCGGCAGGGGGGTGGGGACCCCTGCCGACAGGTTGGAAAGAGGGACAGGGGGGGGGGGCATGTTGAAATTGAGATAGAGAGGGAGCTTATTTGAGGAGGAGGTCAACGGTGACAACTCTAACATCACTAGAAAAACACAAAAGGAGAAGAAGAGGGCAACGAACAGAACGTGGGGGCGTTGCCGGAGAACCCAAAAAGAGTGTGAGGGTACGAGAGGCAGTGAACAAGCTAGCTTACCAGCGTAGTCGCTGGTGGACTTCGGTCGAGTTGTTGGAGCAGGAGGAACAAGCGGTGGGTCACCGACGGGGTCGCTGAGGGAACAAGGGGAGATGGCGGCGATCAAAGAGGGAGTGGTCAACGATCGATGGTCGTCGGTGGCAACAGGGAAGAAGGAGATGGTGGTGGTATTCGAAGGGGTGGCCGATGGCTTCGGTTGTCGGTGTCTGATCGAAGGATGGGAGGCGACAGAGGGGGCAAGAGCGAGGGAGGAGAAAGGGAGGTGGATCAGCGAAAGAGAGGAGAGAGAGACAACATGGAGAGAATTTCGTGCCCTAGATGGGCCATTTTACATCAAAAAGTAGCGTCGACTTAGCGACTGAAAAATTCTGTGTCAAAATCCATCGCTAATTAGCGATAAAAAAATTCTGTCGCTCATCCGTCGCGAAGTTGTGACGAAGTATGAGACAAAATTTGTCTGTTGCTAATTCATTGTTAATTACCGATGGATTTTGAGAAAAAATTTGTCCGTCGCTAATTCTGGAACTAATTCCAATTTTAGGGATGACTAGTTTTCTCTAGCTAATTCGTTGTAAATTTGCGATGGATTATTTCTGTCGCTAATTAACGCTTTTTTTGTAGTGGCACTCAAGGTTGCTCATCACAAGTTAAGACAATCCTTCTGTTCATGTGATCTCCTTTGATCGTTATGGTTGAATCGATTCCTATATCTTCAAACCCATCATATGAAACTACAAATCTTTTTTATTTCCACCATTTCGATGGTCCAAGACTGTCTTAGTATCCTAACCCCTTGATGGGGATAATTATGCTAACTGGAGTAGAGCCATGATAATGGCTTTGAGTGCAAAAAACAAGATCAGATTTATAGACGACTTCATCTTAAAACCCAAAAGTAAATTGGTAGATTACCCAAAGTGGGTGAGATGCAACAACATGATTTTATCATGGTCATTGAACTCAATTTCATGCGACTTGACCAATAGCGTGATCTACGCTGCTACATCCTAAGTGTGGTCAGACCTTCATAAGAGATTTTCTCAAAGTATTACTGCCTATATTTATCAAATACAATGTGCCATTGTACGTCTCCACCAAGACTCAATGTTAATTGCCTCATATTTCTCTAAACTGAAAGGATTCTAGGATGAGTTATTGTCGTACAACACACTACTAACTTGCACATGTGGTGTAATTAAGCAACTAAAAGAACAATAAGAGCATGAAAGGGTGTTTTAATTTCTTATGGGCTTTAACAATTCCTACGATACTGTTAGAGAGAAAATTCTTCTCAAAGACCCATTGTCTTCGTTTACTAAAATTTACACACTTGTGACCCAAGATAAGAGTAGTAAGGAAGCTTGTGTGGTGCCGACAACAGCCTCCAACAAATTAGCTCTATCTTTTCCATGCTAAAAATACTAATGTCAACATAAATGTGGTTCAACTGAACCTAAGCAACAAAAATAGGAGTACTTGACATGGACGACCCATGTGTTAGGAAAGTTTTAAAATGTTAATGATTACTACCAAAAGAGTTTTGAAAAAGTTTAGTCCCATATCTAAGAGAGAAAAGTTTTTCAAGAGGTTTAAATAGAGAGCTTGTTATCTATTCTTTACTTTGGTAAGCCTTGATTCTTTAGGTGGATTGCGGACGTTGCTGCGCATCGTGCAGCAACGGACACGCCGTTCGCGCACACGCGCGCGTGCGCGCGTGCGTGCGCAAGGGCGCTTGAGGCGTAATGTGGCATTTTGATGGCGCACTTTGCACTTCGCACGCTCGCAGCGGTGCGAGGTGCTTATGAGGTGAAAATATCCGTTTTAATTTTCGGTTTGAGTTATCTGGCCGTTTGAAAAGCTTTAAGTTGCATGCATATCGAGTTAATGTTGCATTGTGACTGTTTGGCGGTTTTGGAGGCCTTTGATTGACAGTCAAAGGTGGGTGACCGTTCAGGTACTTTTTCATCCAATTTTCAAACCGTCAGATTTATGGCCATTAATCTCATTTATCGCAAAACGTTTTGGCCTCTCTAAAAGTTTATAAATATCTTATATTTTCGTCTTTTAAGTACACAAGAATTTTATGACTCTCCAAAATCTTCTTCTTCCTTCTTCTCGATTTGGCTTGCAGAGTACAAGTGTGGTAGAGATCATCTGTCCTTGCGAAGCAGTGACTCTTTGGAGGTTCAAGCCTAGTTGTATCCTGGGAACTCAGTCGCATCAAACCCCTTTTCGCATCTTCGGTCTTCCCGGAGTGGAGCGATTGAAGTTCTAAAGATAGCGATCTTAAGAACGTGCCTCTAGGCTTGAGATCTCTTTTCTGAAATCCATTTTCACAAGGTTGTTGTAACAATTTTAGAACTTTAATATGGCCTCTGGTTCGACATCCAACTCCATCAATCTGCTTAACCGTGACCTTGAAAAACTCGATCGATTTGATGGGTCAAACTTCAAGCGGTGGCAATCAAAGGTCTCTTTCTTGCTATCCGAGCTGCATATTGACTATGTTCTCAAAAAGCCCTGTCCCACTATCGCTGCTGGAGAAGTTGAGACAGAAGAACAGAAGAAAGAGCGAGAGAAGTGGTTTACTGACAACTACCGATGCAAAGGGCATATCCTGAACACTTTAGCCGATTCTCTCTTTGACTTGTATTCATCATTGGAGTCGGCTGGAGAGTTGTGGAATGCTCTCGAGATCAAGTACAATGAAGAAGATGCTGGTAACAAAAGGTTTATCGTAGATCAGTATGTTAATTTTTCTATTGTTGATGATAAGCCTATACTTGCTCAAATTCATGAGATGCAAATACTGACCTATAAGATCAAAGGAGAAGGTATGTATCTTGATGATGACTTCCAAGTTGCTGTCATCATTGGGAAGCTGCCGGATTCCTGGAAAGAATATAAGAATCACCTAAAACATAAAAATGAGAAAATCACTTTAGATGGCCTTCTTAAGGACATCCGAATTAAGGAAGAGACTCGTCTTCGTGACAAAAAGAATTCGAGTCCTAAAGAAGGTTATCCTAAAGTGAATTTTGTTAGTAACAAGGGTGGAAAAATCATGAAAACCCAGAAAATCAAAAAGAATTTTGTGAAAGGGAAAAAGCCAACTTATAAAAAGAAAATTAGTTGTTATGTTTGTGGCAAGTTTGGCCATTTTGCTAGAGAATGTAGAGAACGGAAGAGGACTGGTCCTAAGCCAAATGAGTCAGAGGAGAGGTTTGTTGCTGTAATCTCTGAAACCTTTATGGTGGCTGCAAATAAGGACTGGTACCTGGATACTGGAAGCACTGTTCATGTGGCAAACGACAGGAACTTGTTCAAGTCGTATGAAGTAGTGGGGGAGGGATGCAATCTCTTTATGGGAAACTCTTCCTCAACTAAAGTGCTGGGAAAAGGGAGTGTGAAAATTAAGTTCACCTCCGGAAAAGTTCTAACACTTGAGAATGTCCACTATGCTCCAAAAGTTCGAAAAAATTTAATCTCTGCAGATCTCCTGTCACAAAATGGTTTTAAGATTGTTATTGAGTCTGGGATTATAACTGTGACCAAAGGAAAAATCTTTGTAGGAAAAGGGTTTGCCACTGGTGGTATGTTCAAGATGAGCATAAATGAAGCTACTACTTCTGTTTATATGGTTGACTCCTATTTTCTTTGGCATTCACGATTAGGATATATAAATTCTCATTACATTCATAATATGAATAACTTTGGTCTTCTTTCGTGTCATGTGAGAATAGAACATAAATATAAGTGTGAGACATGCATTCAAACTAAGCTAACTAGACTCCCATTTCCTAGTGTAGAAAAGAATTATAAATTGCTTGAATTAGTGCATTCTGATGTGTGTACGATGGATAATGTTTTGAGTCGTGGTGGCAATAGGTACTTTATTACCTTTATAGATGATTACTCAAAATTTTGTTATGTTTATTTGTTGAAACATAAATTTGAAGCATTTTCCAAATTTCTTCTTTATCTAGCTGAAGTACAAAATAGGTTTAAAACAAAGATTATACATTTAAGAACAGATAGAGGAGGTGAATACCTAGGTGGAGAATTTGATAAATTTTGTGAAGATAATGGTATTATCCATCAAACGTCAGCTCCTAGAACTTCTGAACAGAATGAAGTAGCAGAAAGGAAAAACAGAACACTTGTAGAAATGATGAATGCTATGCTGCTTAATACGGGTTTGCATTCCAACTTATGGGGAGAGGCTATACTTTCTGCTTGTTATATTCTTAATCGAGTTCCTTATTCCAAATCTGATAAATCACCTTATGAATTGTATTTTGGTAAGAAACCTAATCTTAGTTATTTTCGTGTTTGGGGTTGTTTAGCATATGTTAAAATTTCAGAAAATAAAAGGAAGAAAGTTGGACCTAAAGCATTTAAATGTGCATTTGTTGGGTATGCTGAACATAGTAAAGCATATAGATTTTTGGACATTGTTAATGATGTTATTGTAGAATCTAGAGATGCATCTTTCATAGAACATAAAAATGCATTTGATTCTCTTCTTGATGGCAGCCAGATTATAGTAGATGAACTTCCTGTAAATGACATGATTGAATATTCTAATGATTGTGTTAATGAACCAGAAACTGAAGTTAGACTCAGTAAACTCATTAGAAAACCAACTAATTTTGGTTCTGACTTTTATACATTTCTAATTGAGAATGATCCTGTGTCTTTTCAAGAGGCTATGTCTTCTCAAGATGCTGCCTTTTGGAGAGAAGCTATTAATGATGAAATAGAATCAATTATGTCTAATAATGTATGGAAATTAGTGGATTTACCTGTTGGTTGCAAAACTATTGGCTGCAAATGGATTTTCAAAAAGAAATTAAAAGCTGATGGTACAATCGATAAATTTAAAGCACGTTTGGTTGCAAAAGGCTTTAAACAAAAAAAAGGTATTGATTATTTTGATACTTTTGCTCCTGTAACTAAAATATCTACTATTAGAATTCTGATTGCCATGGCTGCCATATATAAGCTTCCAATTCATCAAATGGACGTGAAAATGACCTTTTTGAATGGAGAATTAGATAAAGAGATATATATGGAGCAACCTGAAGGTTTTGTAGTGCTAGGGCAAGAGCGCAAAGTTTGCAAACTTGAGAAATCCTTTTATGGATTAAAGCAAGCCCCTAAGCAATGGCATGAAAAATTTGATAGTTCTCTGGTGCATAATGGTTTTAAAATTCATGATGCAGACAAATGTGTCTACAATAAAGTAGATAGTAGCTCAATTATTATTATTTGTTTATATGTTGATGATATGCTTATTTTGGGTAACAATAGTGAATGCATAAATCAAACAAAAAGATTTTTATCTTCCTTGTTTTGTATGAAAGACTTGGGTGTTGCAGATGTTATTTTAGGAATCAAAATTATAAGAAATAAAAATGACATTGTATTATGTCAATCACATTATATTGAGAAAATTCTTACAAAGTATGGATATCTTAATAGTTCACCAGCATGTACCCCATATGATCCAAATATGAAATTGACTCCTAATGATGGTGCTAGTGTTAAACAATTAAAATATGCCAGTGTTGTAGGTAGCCTTATGTATGCAATGAACTGCACAAGGCCTGACATTGCCTATGCAATGAGTAAAGTGTGTAGATACACTAATAATCCTGGTCATCAACACTGGAATGTAGTGAACAAGATTCTTAGATATCTAAAGCATACTTTAGACTATGGAATTCACTATACCGAGTTTCCTGCTGTTATTGAAGGGTATAGTGATGCAAGTTGGAATACTGACTTTGAAGATTCCAAGTCTACGAGTGGTTGGGTTTTTACCCTTGGAGGAGGAGCAGTTGCATAGGGGTCTAAGAAACAGACCTGTATAACTCATTCTACAATGGAATCTGAGTTTATTGCTTTGGCATATGCTTGTAGAGAAGCTGAATGGCTTAAAAATATGCTAGTGGATATTCCACTAGGTGAGAAGCCTATACCTGCTATTTCAATGTTTTGTGATAGCCAATCAGCTATATGTAAAGCAGGTAATATGAAATACAATGGGAAGTCTAGACATATTAGTCTAAGACACAGTTTTATAAGACAAATGATTGATGACAATATTATTTCATTGAAATATGTGAAGTCATGTCAAAATTTGGCAGACCCATTTACGAAAGGCCTTTCGAGAGATGTCATCAATAAAACATCGAGGGGAATGGGAATTAAGCCAATTAAGTCATCACCTAAGGATACCCAACCTAGAGCGCTGAAGATCCCACATGCATAGGTTCAATGGGAAACGAATTGGTGAATGACAGATATTGGGCATATTTATGTAAGCCCATTACTGATGTGTGCTCATGAGCTGTAACTAATATGAGGGTTGAGCTAATAGCTCTTAATGAGTTTGTAGGCCTTAAGACTAAGGTGTGTGTTACAGTACACCTAGACAAACTCACCTATATGAGTGTAGAAATGTGAGCCGTTTCTTATGAGAATTGACAATTCTCTAGAGCACTCATGAATCCAGGAAAGCACAAGGCTCTAAATGTGCCAACATGAAATCCACACAATCGTACTTTTGGAAACCTATGTATGATTGAAAACTCCGTTAATAATATAAGGAGCTAAGTTCAAGGTAAGTCCACTTAGCACCTTGGTTAATTTAGGTTTTCTTTCAAATAGTGGGGGTTCAAGTCATGCAGACACTCTCACTAATGCATAAGTTTCTATGCAAGCCAAATATATTTTAAAACTAGTGGGGGATTGTTAGGAAAGTTTTAAAATATTAATGATTACTACCAAAAGAGTTTTGAAAAAGTTTAGTCCCATATCTAAGAGAGAAAAGTTTTTCAAGAGGTTTAAATAGAGAGCTTGTTATCTATTCTTTACTTTGGTAAGCCTTGATTCTTTAGGTGGATTGCGGACGTTGCTGCACATCGTGCAGCAACGGACGCGCCGTTCGCGTACACGCGCGCGCACGCGCGTGCGTGCGCAAGGGTGCTTGAGGCGCAATGTGGCGTTTTGATGGCACACTTTGCACTTCGCACGCTCGCAGCGGTGCGAGGTGCTTATGAGGTGAAAATATCCATTTTAATTTTCGTTTTGAGTTATCTGGCCGTTTGAAAAGCTTTAAGTTGCATGTATATCGAGTTAATGTTGCATTGTGACTATTGGGCGGTTTTGGAGGCCTTTGATTGACAATCAAAGGTGGGTGACAGTTCAGGTACTTTTTCGTCCTATTTTCAAACTGTCAGATTTATGGCCATTAATCTCATTTATCGCAAAACGTTTTGGCCTCTCTAAAAGTTTATAAATATCTTATATTTTCGTCTTTTAAGTACACAAGAATTTTACGACTCTCCAAAATCTTCTTCTTCCTTCTTCTCGATTTGGCTTGCAGAGTACAAGTGTGGTAGAGATCATCTGTCCTTGCGAAGCAGTGACTCTCTGGAGGTTCAAGCCTAGTTGTATCCTAGGAACTCAGTCGCATCAAACCCCTTTTCGCATCTTCGGTCTTCCCGGAGTGGGGCGATTGAAGTTCTAAAGATAGCGATCTTAAGAACGTGCCTCTAGGCTTGAGATCTCTTTTCTGAAATCCATTTTCACAAGGTTGTTGTAACACCATGTGCTCACATTGTGGTATGCCTGGCCATATAAAGGAGAAGTGCTACAAGTTGCATGGGTACCACCAGGTCAACACTTGCATAAATCAGGAGCAACCAGTTTCTCACCAACCATTAATGCAACATCAACACAAGGTAATAAGGTAAAGGCTGAGACCTTTGCGCTCACCCAGAGTGAGTACAACCAACTCCTGATGTTCATCAAAGGCAAGCCCTCAACGACAAATTTTGTAGGTCTATCATTTCATTCCCCTTCTCATGCTTATTGGATTATTGATTCAGGAATGAGTGACCATATTGTCTCATCTTCACATTTTTTTAATAAACTTGAAGCCTCTAATGTTCATGTTAAACTTTTCAATTGTTTATCTATTAGAGTATCTCAGCAAGGCTCGATAAAAATTTCAGATGTCATTTCTATTGAAAATGTTCTGTGTATTTCTTCATGTAAATTTAATATCATCTCAGTTAGTCAGTTAACCAAATCTTTGAACTGCTATGTTACTTTCTTCCCTGACTCGTGTATTGTTCAGGACCTTGCATTGAAGACGAAGATTAGAGTGATTGAGGAGCGAGATGGACTATACATGCTAAAAGTATCAAGCCCCATAGTTGCGTCATTATCATCTCCCGTGATTCAACCTAATACTTGGCATCAATGTGTAGGTCATCCATCTATCTATTCGTATGAAATTATTTTTGAACTATGATTCTAAAACTTTTATAGAAAATTTATGTTATTGTAAAGCATGTCATTGTGCCAGACAAACTAGACTTTCATTTAGGTCCAGTGAGATTTTTATTAATAAAATATTTGATCGTGTGCATATTGATATTTGGAGATCCTACTCTCAAAGTTCATTAAGTAGGGCATATTATTTTCTTACCATAGTTGATGATTTTTATGATGTGTATGGATAGCTAATGTGTCACAAAATTTATGCAAAATACCTTGTGAAAAAAAAATTCAATATGATCCAAGACAAATTTTAATGCCAAATTAAATCTGTTAGGTATGATAATGGATCAGAAAATTTTCTCATAATGTTCAATATTTTTTTTAAGAAAAAAGAGTTCACCATCAACATAGTTGTGTGTCAACTCTTCAAAAGAATGATGTAGTTGAATGAAAACATATGAACTTGTTGGAAGTAGCAAGTGTCCTAATGTTTCAATCCAACGTGCTATTAATGTTTTAGGGAGAATGTGTTTTAACACCAATGTATCTCATAAATAAAATTCTCACACCAAGACTTGGTGGAAAAACACCTTATGAGTTTCTATTTAATAAAAAGCCCACTTTTAATCATCTCAAAGTCTTTGAGTGTTTGTGTTATGCAACTAACACAGATCAAATCAAATCTAAATTTGACCCAAGGTTTAAGAGATGTGTCTTCATAGGCTGTCTCTTTGGACAAAAAACCTATAAGGTGTTTGATTTAGAATCTAATTCGGTGTTCACTAGTCAAGATGTTATTTCCCATGAGTTAAATTTTTCTTATCACAACTGATGAAGTTGTTTTGCCAATCCCTGCACCAATGCATGATTCTCTTATGGAACACGATTTCAAAAATGACCTACATCCTAACCCCATTCATGATAACCCTTCTTCTTCAGAAGAAAACCAACAACCATCTCTAAATCCAAAACCGAAAGCTCTCTTCTATGATCTGCCTTATAAAAACATTCATCCATCCTACTTAGAGACTTTTACTGTGCAAATGCACAATCTAAATCCAATTCAGTCCTCGCTTCAAAATAAGACCTGAAAGGTACACAATTTCCTTTGATAAGTTGTGTCCCTTTTCAAAAGTGATCACCTTCTCATTAAAAATTCTTGTTAGCCCTCTCTTATGTTACTGAGCCCATCTCCATGAGTGTAAAAATACAAGCTTTGGAAGAGAACAACACATGATCAACATGATCAGTTACTTCACCCCGTAAAGGTGTAAAACCAGTAGGTTGCAAATGGATATACAAAGTAAAATATCGATCAAATGACTTTGTTGAACGGTATAAGGCTCGACTTGTTGCAAAAAGCTACTCCCAATAAAAAGACCTCGATTATCATGAGACTTTTGCTCCTGTGACTAAGTTGGTCTCTGTCAATTGGGTATGGTGATTTAGATGAATAAGTTTACATGGATTTACCTTCAGTAATTACAAAATAAGGAGAGAACATGGTTTGCAAATTGAATAAATCTCTATATGGTCTCTAGCAAGCCCCTAGAAATTAGTTCTTTAAGTTCTCCACCACACTTGTCCAATACAGATTTTCTCAATCCAAGCCTAGTTGTTCTCTATTCACGTTTTCTAAAAGAAACATATTTGTGGCAGTATTGATATATGTTGATGATTTGGTAATAGCAAAAAATGGTGATACAACCATTTGAGAGTTGAAAAAATATTTGAGCCTTTAGTTTCATATGAAAAATCTAGGACCGTTGAAATAATTTCTCAGTATTGAAGTGTCTCGTTCAAAATCAGATATATATAACTCAAACAAAATATGCCCTGAACATTTTGAATGAAGTTAGTCTTATTGGAGCCAAACCAGTTGAGTTTCCTATAAAACAGAGGTGAACATTGGCAACCACTCATGGTGAGGAGTTACTGGTCCTGTCAGTCTACGGGAGGCTAGTTGGTCGACTAATATATCTAACCATCCACATGCTTAGTAGATTCATGAGAAAACCTCATCTAGAGGCAGCCCGATGAGTGATTTGATATCTCAAGAAATGACCTGGTCAAGGGATTCTTTTATCTGCTATGTCAGAACTGCACATTAGAGGATATTGTGACTCGATTGGGCAGGTTGCTCAGAGACTCAAAAATCAGTCACTGGGTATTACATTTATTTGGGATACAGTTCAGTTTCATGGAAAAATAAAGAAGCAAAATACTCTGCAGAGGCCGAGTACCATGCAATGTGTGAGATAATCTGGCTGCAGATCTTTTGTTTGATAATGAAGCAGCAATGCATATTGCTGCCAACCGTGTTTCAAGAGAGGATAAAACACACTGACATTGATTGTCATCTAGTTGGAGAAAAAATACTTGAAGGGGTCATTAAAACAAAGTTCATCCAGTCCAAGGACCAGGTCACCGACCTCTTTACAAAATCTTTGGGATGAGATCAGTTTTTATACTTGACAAGCAAACTGATCATTCTTAACGTTCACTCACCAGGGGGAGTGTTGAGATGATTGACATAGATCCTTTCTCCCTCTATCATTAGGATAGAGACGTGACCCTATCCAAATGGGTGTCGCATTATGTAAAATAAAAATACAGTAATGAACAAGATTTTAGGAATCTGTTTCTATGTATAGCTTATCAAGAGTGTGTTCCCAAAAAATAGTGGGACTGGTGTATATATTGTTTGATTTTTCTTTAAAGAGAAGATATTGAAATTTCTTCCTCTCGTGTTTTGGCTCTGCCCTTCACAAAGATTTTGGTGATGTTTGTGGTCAAGTTACAATTATAAAAATCCGCTGGTGTAAACTTGCAAAGAGGTCTTTTTCTTATTGTTGATTCTCTACGCACCCTTAACTTTCTTTGTACGATGCAACATGAATTAGTGGGGTTCCAAAAGAGCTAGGATCAGCTCCTAGGGACTTTTTTTTACGAGCAAACTGGGGGGTTAAGGCTCCCTCCTTTCCAATAAGCAAACCCTACTGATGGCTATACAACTAGGCAGTTATTCAACCACCTATATCAGTGGGGTTCGAACATGCAACGTTCCTTCACATGGTGATGTGTACAAACTTTTTTCCTAACCCACTGCCGTGTTCTGAATAAAACGTGACCATTCATTTTGAAGCCACGGATGCCATTCATCTAGAGAGTGAATGACATGATGGGCACTCAAAGTGAGGACAGTAAATTCAATTATTGAGGGCTCCTGTGGTTCGTAGGAGCTGTTAGCACAGGTCTCCTTGTGGTGGGACGTTGCAGGTTCAAACCCCAGAAGGACGTTGAATTATAACTGGTGGGGTCTGCCTAACCCCAGCTTGCCTTTAAAAAAAAACAGGCAGCGCCACGTAGTGGCTGCCGTCCTCTATTTAAGAGAATTGAGATCATGTTCTATGTGATTGCACACTTAAAATTAAGGATGGCAGTGGACCGGGGGGGGGGGGGGGGCAACGGGGCTCAGCCCCGCCTCGCCCCGTTTCGACCGGGGATGAAGGGCATGAAACGGGGATGGGCTTAAGCTTTTCCCCACCCCGTCCCCGTCCCAATCCCCACCTAGCCCCGCCCCCAATCTTTTAAGGGATTACTATAGACTAAGGGGAAATGGGGCCCTGCCCCGCCTCGCCCCCGTTTGGACCGGGGATGAAGGACATGAAACGGGGATGGAGGCGGGGGTGGAGGTTAAAATCCATCCCCGTGCGGGAATGGAGGTGGGGATGAAGGTTCAGATTTTGAAACGGGGCGGGGTGGAGACCTTGTCCCCCGCCCCCGCCCCGGTCCACTGCCATCCCTACTTAAAATCTGCTGCTAGCCGGTGATCAGGTGCAACAGTACACTTAAATCGTGAAATCACATTGCACCTGATCTTTCCTGAAGGATGAGGTGCAATGAAATTGCACACCCTTAGTGTGCCACTACTAGGGCCGATAAGCCGAACGAGTCAAACCCATCTTGTACTGGCTCAGCTCGTTTATCATTTAACTCAGCGGCACATGTTTGTGACTAGACTAGCCGAGCTCGAGTAAGTTGAGCCGAGCCACGAGCTGGCTCGTTTAAAAAATACTGTATTTTTTACACAATGACAACATTGGGATTTGAACTACAAGCATCACTTTAACATATCGTGTTCCTCAATACAAAGCTATCCTTTGTGATAAACATCCAGAGCCATCGAATGCATTCCATTGGGACCAGGACCCGACCTACAAAAGTTATGGCTTTTTTCACAGATCATCAGGTTTGATGATAATAAATGGATGCGGTATCATCTTTGATCTTGTTGACCCAACTAAGCCTTGAAGAATTTTTGTCAAGGTCTTGCAGTCTTGTTTAGAACAACCAAGTTGCTGCCTGGTATGAACGCATTATGACCAGACTAGGTTCGGCATACCTAGCCAAACCCAACCCAACCCAGGGCCTTTGAACTAATGAAGTGTTCCGGGAACTCTAAGAACAAGATGAGAAAATAAGAGCACAAAAGGAAGCATCTATATGTCAAGTCAACGGGTGTTGGTAAAGCAGATAATAAGACCAGGCCGGGTCTTTCTTGGCTCAATCCTAGACTTAGCCCAATCTGGGATAGTCTTGCTTAGTGAAACCTGGACGAATCTGTATAAACCTTGTCAGCCAAGGTAGTCTTAGTTGCTGAGTTGGACCTCATCCTCTAGCTCCGCATTGAAAAGACGGCTACGGCTCAACCACGCAAGAAAAATCAAGTTGGCCATGCATCCGAGTCACGAAGCACTCGATTGAGTACTTAACAAGAACTTGGACGAGCCTTGCAAGAGTCTCAGTCTTAGGAAGTGGGTGCAACCAACTTACTTGATTCAGACCTCACCGACTCGAGCCTTAAGCAGCTCAGTTGAGTCTTTTACCAAGCTTGTGTCATTGGCAACGCATACGTTCTGTTAGTGAGTGTATATTTAGCTGTTGATCCTTGAAACACAGAAAAGAGAAAAGATGGTGATGATGCTGTTTCTTTTTGTTAGATTGGAAAGGAGAAGTGTCACCGGCCCAACCACAAATAAAAGCAAGGGAAACACCGTGAGTGATGACAAAGGTGAAGGGTCTTCGACATCGCACACGCTTCCCACATTCTTTCTTCCTCACCCAAGCATGCATGCAGAGATGTGAGAAGAATTTATAGAGGAGAAATTTTAGGGCTATCTGTTGGCTTTCCCTCTTTATGGGTTCCATTGGTTCGATGCACATTCAGTATCACTGCAAAATTCCAAGCACGACGCTTGAACTTCTCGAGGATGATTTGCAGTATTTGCTGGATAACGATTTGTAGAAGTCCTCTCAGCTGAATGACAATTCAATTGTTCAGAGTTTGAGAATCAGCGATTTGTCGATAACGATTTGGCGAAGAGTGTTTTAACCTTCATAGTGATTTGTGGTATTGCTCCATAGCGATTTGTAGTTAGCATTATATACTTCAGTCGAATGACGATTTGTGGTATCGCTTCATAATGATTTGTGGTTAGCGTTATGTGCTTCAGCCAGATGACGATTTGTGGTATCACTGGATAGCGATTTGTGATAAGGCGCTTCAGGCGCATCGTAAGTTGTGCAACACATTTAGTCTTTCGCATTTAATGCGAGTCTCGTCTTCTATATAAGGGATGGATGAAAAAGAAGAGCGTGTGAGCGAAAAAGGCAGAACATTAGAGAGAGAGAGTGTGAGAAACACTTTTAGGGCACCGAAAGGGTGCGGAGAGAACAAAGCAAGAAGTGCTGCTACACTTCTTTCAGGACAACTTCGTCAAGCTGGTTCTTCAGATCATCCGTTCTTTGTTCTTCAATGAGGTATATCCTCTTGTTCATTTTGTTACACCTTGTGTGTTTATAAGGCTTATGCCTTTTGGCCACTTTGTAATCTTTGTAAGAAGATAGTGGAAGTTGCTGACCTACTGGTTGCCGTGGACGTACCTCAATTGAGAGGGAACCATGTAAATCGTTGTGTGCTGTTTTGTTTCCGCTGTTGGTTTGGTTTTACTTCTTCCACTGTCATTGCTTTATTGTTTCCATTAATTCACACTTGTGGGGAGACCCGATACATTCCTTTTAACCCCAACACTATCTCCCAAGTCTCATTTTGAATCCAGATTTGATCCAAGTTTGGATACTATCTTAGTACCACCTTACCTTACCACACTCTTTTGAGTTTCCCTAATATGCATGTAGAAAAGGTCCGACCCTTGGTCACGTTCTGATCCAAATCCCACACATTATTTTAAGGATTTGGAGCTAAAAATAAGATTCAAATGTAAACTTGCATCAGATTCAATGCTTACATGACTGGATTCTTTTGCTTTGGTATGTAGATCTGGATCAGCATTTTCTGTCGAACACATTGATCCAGATCCAATCTGTCCATTTGCGCATTTTACATTAACAACAATTTTTTCCTTTTTGGATCTGGAAACAAACTCTAATCTGTTGCATAATATTCGGGTTCTTATCTACTATGATCTGCCCCATATCCCCTTGTACCCTTAGGGAAAGTTTGTGTCGTAGAAAGTTGGGGCTTTCCCCATAAATGCACAGGACCCAGGTGTTTCTGCGGTCCCCACTGTGGCCACATAAACGGAGGAACCTCTTTCCTCAAGGAAAGAGACCCTCGTTTTAACGCAAGGACCCCTTTCGACGGAAATGTTCCCCGTTGGGGAGTGAGGGGGGCAAATTTGTTTTCCCAGCAAGTGCTTCCGCAAAGCCTCGTCCATGGCAGACAAACGCTCCCTTAATGTGCGTCAGGAAAAAACTAAAATCAAGAAATTAAGGTGGCATAAGAAACCATGATTGTATACCTTACAATTCAGACTTAGATCCAAAATTGAGCCCCCCGGGCATGGTGATGTATAAGATGTAGGATATATATATATATATATATATATATATATATATATATATATATATATATATATATATATATATATATATATATATATATATATAGAGAGAGAGAGAGAGAGAGAGAGAGAGAGAGAGAGAGAGAGAGAGAGAGAGAGAGAGAGAGAGAGAGAGAGAGAAATCCGAAGTTGGATTCACGAAAATCTAGTTACCAACTATTCCTACCTCTACCAATGAAAAATAAGAATAAAATTGAGTAAATCAAGAATATTTTAATTCATCAACTGAATAGGAAACCCTCATAGTAACATATTTATACTAAACCCTAATCTAATATGAACTTGAGACAAATCTAATTCGTAAATATAAAAACAAAACCCAATCTAATAATCCAATACTAAATTTAAATCTAAAAAAAATCCTAAAAAAATAAAGGGATCCAAACAAATCCTAGAACCAATTGACCATGCCATGGTCCTGCATCATAAAGAGAGAGAACGATATGTTCCGCGAGTCGTTGAGACCCACTGGTAAAAGCAATAGGGGTAGGTGCAATGTCGACCCTGCCCTCTTCATCGTTGCACCCTTGCTTCTGCTACTTTTATTGGTGTGGCTCATCAAAAGACCTACCAAAAAATTGGGTCAACGAAGAACTTCTCACACTTCTTCAAATATTCCAAATAAAATCAGCATCATCCATCAATTCTCCACTTTGCTTAAAGGATCAACAACTACATATAAACTAATATATTCCTTTCTTTCCTTTTCTTGGTAAGAGGACTTCAATACTTCTATATTCAAGTTTGTGCAATGTAGCGGGTGGTCTTGGTTCAAATCCCTTGGGTGTCACCCCCTGTGCGAGCCGAATCGTGGGGACACCCTGAGGGCGAGGTGTAAACCTTCGAGTAAAAAAAAATGGTGTAATGCTTTACTGGGTTATTGTTCAATAGCTTTTCCTTTTATTTTTACATGTAGGATTGTAGGGTGCTAAGAACCAATCAAGAAGCATTGATGTTCTAGACAACCAGTCATGTTGCCAATGACTTAATCTGGTCAAAGTTTCAGTTGAGTTGCATCAGGCTCGAATTCATGAAGTTTAAATCAAGTAAGTTGGGGCACCCACTTCCTAAGACTCGGTCTCTTGGAAGACTTCCCATGCCTTCTTGCTACTAAAACCAAATGATTCCTAACTCGAATGACCAACTTGATCGAAGCAGGTTATATGTTCCCCCCCGGAACACGCAGATGTGTGTTCTCAGATCTGAATGAGCGCCACATATGTAAGCACGTGGGGCGCGTTTCCCCGTGTGTGTTTGCATCACTTAGCATCGAAGTCTGGTGCGTTTGCAAAGACTTAAGTATCCTTTTCCGCCATTAGCACCATAAAACGACGTTTCGAGTAATGTACCAAAATGTCCTCCAACTAGAAAATGGAGGATAACCTTTTGTTTTTGCCCTAAGCAGTAAACACCTCTGCTTGAAGAGTCTCAACCTTGAAATATGTCACCCTCTCCATTCCGGATCACCCTTACACCTCCAGAGGAGCACCCTTTGCCATCGTTTGTTGCCGCGGGAGCACCCTTTGCCGTCGTCTGTTGCTGGAGCACCTTTTACCGTCGTCTGCTGCCAGACCACCTTTTACCGTCGTTTGTTGTCAGACCACCCTTTGTCGTGCAGCTAAGGATCTATCAAATATTAAATCAACAAGAGCAAATTCAAAAGTATACTCTGCAGCTGGTAGCTCCATGTTCTTCTGGAGAAGTTCTGACAACTCTGTATCAGGGGTCAAATCTCAGATATCCTTTGCAAGCAAACAAGCTCATTCGTAATGGTTGTACATACTCATCGAAGAGAAATAATTGAAGATCTTTATAAAGAATAGATTGACCCTGGCAAAGGAAAGGTGGTTGGAAGCATGACAAATCATGATAAGGTATCACTCGTGAGGAGTGTAATAAATTGGAGTTTATTAACTTAGTATACAAACTTTGTAAACTTTGTTCAACATTCAATGCCATTCAAGTATTTGTAATGATCTTCGAGTTGTTATTTACCATGCCAATAAAACTAATGATTTATAGTATTAGCATGTTTCGACGCGATTCATACGACAAATATCATAATAATTGACACTAGCAAACACATAATATCTATTTACAATGATTCATACTTTAAATAATGTGCAACGATTTTAATAGAAATCGCTAAATGAGCAACGATTTGAACACACAAATCGATGTACATATCACATAATATACTACAAATCGATACGACAATTCAACATAATCGCTTATTCATATTACAAATCGATATGATAAACATAAGCATAATAGCTTATAAATCGATATTTTGGTAATAAAGCCAAATCGACACGATTTATGATTTATGATTTATACATTTAAAGCAACAACGATTTATACAATTAACACAATAGCGATTTATGATATATAAAGTTACCAAGATTTATAAGTTTGCTAAATCGTACAATGAGGTTTATTGTTGAAGCCCAAACGTTATAACGATATGTATTTATGAAGGGTGCAATTTCTATATCGATTTGTAAGTTTGAAGCAACGATTTGTACGTTCAAAGTAGGAACAATTTATACGTTAGATACAATAGTGATTTATACTAACCCTAAATGAGCAACGATTTGAACACGCAAATGGCCACCTCATGTCGCTACAATTGTTATTCCTCACGCACATGTTTTAATTACATACTACAAATATCTAACCCTAAACCTACACCCTAAACCCTAAACCTAAACCCTAAATATCTTACTAAGCACTAACAACAAACACTAAACCCTTAATATATTACTAAATCATGAGCCTTAAACCCTAAACCCTAAACACTAACCCTAAACTATAACCCTTAAACCCTAAACCCGAAACCCAAAACCCGAAACCCGAAACCCGAAACCCGAAACCCGAAACCCGAAACCCGAAACCCTAAACCCTAAACCCTAGATCCTAAACCCCAAACCCTAAACATCGTGTCAATTTGTTCTTTAGTAAGTCTAAACACCGTGTTGATTTATTTATTATTTTTCCTTTTCGCCTTTTATGAATCAGTATCAAGTAAATCGCTATACTACATACCGTTCAAGTAGAAAATGCTCGTAAAAGCAAATCATGATAGTTATAAAGTTGTAAATTGATTTGTACTTTACTAAGTCTAAACATCGTGTCAATTTGTTACTATACCTTAACCTAAACCCTAAACCCTTAATATCTTACTAAACCCTAACCCTAAACCCTAAACCCTTAATAAATTATTAAACCCTTAACCTTAAACCTTAAACCCTAAACCCTAAACCCTAAACCCTAGACCATAACTCCGAACCCCAAAACCCTACACCCTAAACACTAAAAGAAAAACGTTAATTAGCGACGGAAATTTGTGACGGATTTTTTCCATCGCCAATTTGTGACGGATTTTTTCCATCGCCAATTTGCGACGGATTAGCTAGAGAAAACTATCCAACACTATTCCGTCGCTACTTAGCGATAGAATTTGTTCATCGTTAATCCGTCGCTAGTTACTGACGGATTAACGACGACAAACAAATCGCCTCAGACTCCGTCGCAACTTAACAACAAATTAGCGATAGAAGGCATCCGTCGCTACAAAAGTCGTTACTTAGCAACGAAGTTGGCGACGACATATGTTCATCACTATTTTTCCATATAAGCCCCTCTAAGCTGCGGCATTCTCTCTCCTCTCTCTCTGATTTTCCCCAAATCCTAGTCTGCCGCATTCAGCTCCGGCCAGCAAACCCCAGCGCCGTCGTCTCCCTCTTTGTTAGCCATTGACGATGTGCTACTAGCGACCACCGTCACCCTTCTTAGCAGGCGCTGTCGATCGAAGCTGCCGGTGACCCCAAGTACTCCCCTCTGCTCCTGTTCGACAAACCCTATGAGTAGAGCCACCAACTCTATCGTCGACACACCGGCGACCTCTCGGTCATGGTCTTCATGCTCCCCCCTTTTTGATGTCATCGCTGTAGTCCCAAGCGTGCCTCACGATCGCCGTTTCCTCCGTTTCCCATCTGCGAGCTCTTACAAGTCAGTCCCTCGTGCCAACCCTGCCACCGCTTTGAACAAAGTTTTATCAATTTTCCCCTCTTTGAACAAATTTTGCCTCATAGGAATCTTTCTTATTTTCATCATCAAATGAGCAAAATGAAATGAATAATGTTAATTCATTAATTTAGGCTTTCATAAGTCTGACCCATTTTATGGGATACAAGTGATGATTAGGTTGATGCGGCAGGCGATGACGTGATGATATCAAGATCTCACTATTTCTCTGTTATTTCGCTCTTGAGCAAGTTTTGTAATTTTGTATAAGGGTTTCTTTTAAAAATTTTCTTTTTGTGTAAACTTTAATTATCAAAAACCTTGTTTTGAATCTATATAGTTTCAATGCTTATATGGAGATACAAATCCATTGTATAAAAGAAGATTTGTCTTTAATGTGCCCAAGGTCCGTTGACTTGTTCTTTCAAACACTATTTTTCGTTAAACTACCATTTTAAACTATGAAAAAGGATTGATTGCAAAGCTTCAATTTTTTTCTAAAAAGTTTACAAGTTCAGGATTTTGGGGCATTACACGACACACCCCTGAGTGTAGTCCAACTAGGGGTTGACACACCCCTTAATGATGTTAAGCCAGGGGATGGCAGACCATGGTGCCATCCTTCCCTGGGATAACACTCTCGTCGCGTGCAGGTAAGTCTTCGAAGAGGTGTGTTCTAGTCGAACTAGAACTTTCCATGTGTGTTTTCATATGGGTGTGGTCCAGTCAGGGATTGACACACCCCTGAATGCTGCCCAGCCAGAGGATGGCACACCAGGGTGCCATCCTTCCCTAGGGCAACACTCCTGTTGTGCGCGGATAAGCCTTCGAAGAGCTGTGTTCCAGTTGAACTAGAACTCTCCATGTGTGTTTTAGTATGGGCCTATTCTAGATCATGAGTCTTATCCCATTTCAGGATAAGAACAAATCTATTTGGATTTGATTAAAATTCAAAAACTTTTAATCCATATTTCATCCAAGATTTTTATAAATAGGGATTGTTTATAAAGCTAGAAAGATTTGAAAATCATATACCTTAATGCTAGCTCTAGAGAGAAGGTTTATCTTAAAGCTGCATGTGCTTTGACCCTTCCCACCACAAGCCCTAAGTTGTCATATCTACGTGGAGGTATTGTCGAAGTCATTACAAAAAACTATCAAACCTATGTGAAGGTACTACTGAAGCTATTGTAAAAACTATTAAACCTACGTGGAGGTGCTGCTCAATTGAAGGAAAGTCCTAAAGGAGCAAAACATACTTCTGAGTCCGAGAAAGATATTTTTGAGATCCTTTACTTATTTACTCTGATTTATTTAATTTATTTATTAATACTCATACACGTTTTGATCCTTTTTTGCATATCTGAATCGGCTGTGGTGAACATTGAACTACGAAAATCCAAAGACATGCCTTCGCATTACCTTTCTCATAGAGAAAAGATGACAAGAGATTGAAACAAGAGTCCATATCTTTTAAAAGGCTTCTAAAAAAGATTTTAAGTAATCTGGGTAAGTCAGATCTTCCCCGACAAAAAAATTTGTTAACACTAGGCAAGACAATCTTGCCATGGCTAAGTTTATAAAAAAGCTATAATTCCTCTCTTTTTCCAAAAGGTTGTTTTTAAGTTTTTTTCTTCTATGATAGCATGGCCAACTAGATATGATTAAGTTGTTGCTTGCTTATTGGAAAAGAAATGTTTCTGTGGAGGTTTCCAACTTGGAACATATTAAGATGGTTTAGTTGTAAAGTAACCCTCCAGATAAAGGATGAGGGTTACTTATAAGCAAGACTATCCCGGCTTGGTTAAGTACAGACACTAGGGTTGAAGCAAGAAAGATCTTGCCTGGTCTTCTTATCGGCTGCACCAAGGGGTTCCTTTGAACTCTCCTTTTCCATCTTGTTCTTGGGTTCTTCCAATTGCGTGCGGGGCAGGCAAAAGATGGATCTTCATGTTCCGTTTAAGTGTGTTATGGTGTTAAGGTAACTAACTATATATGACCAATAGCAATGGCTTACTTCACGAAAAATAAAACGTTTCTTTGTCCAACTCTTTTGGGGCATCCATTTAACATACCAAAACGGTTTTATTATACTTTTTGGATCATCCATCTAAGAACATATACTAATACGGTTGAGTTGTTTTTGGGTACTTAGCTACATAATTCCTCTTGTTCGTGAGTTTTATTCTAGTGACTTATATATATATATATATATATATATATATATATATATATATAGAGAGAGAGAGAGAGAGAGAGAGAGAGAGAGAGAGAGCTGCTTAACCAAAACCTGCCTGATGGATGCTCAGAGCAGCAAACACGTAAAAAAAACTTTTATGTGGGCTTTTGAAGTGCTGCTAAAAACAAACATTTTAATGTCAGGCACACCCCCACTGAGGTATTTAGCGAGCGTCGCTAAAGGTCCCTGACATTTAGCAGTGCTTCTAAATGGTATTTTTATGCATAAAATATGTTGAGCATCCATCATGCGTTTTCATTTAGCACGGATGAGATTAAGCAACTATCACTTTTCATATATATATATATATTTGTCACTAGAATATGAGAACTGAAAATATGAGAACTAATGTGTGAACCACGATTTTCATGGATTTTTGTTTCTTTTCTCTTGAATCTAACCGTATGGATGTGAACTACATGCTTGGTTTTATAAGAACCCGCTCTTGAATCATCTGATTTTGATGCATAAATCTTTAAGGCTTTAAAATTAATGGCTCGTACTCTTCATAAATATTAAAGCATTCAAAAATCACAAATTTTTCATAAAAAATACACGATCCAATGGTTGATTCCTATCAAATTCGCCATGCCAAGCACATCCACATGGTTGAATTTGCAAATAACAGTATTGAAAATGCCCATATTTCTAGTTCTCGTATTTCAGTTTTCATATTCTAGTGACTCACTAGAATATGAGAACTGAAGATATGAGAACTACAGTACAGTGTGAACCAACGATTTTCATGGATTTTATGTTCTTTCCTCTTAAATCTAATGGTACAGATGTGATCTACAATGTTTGGTTTTATAATTAGGACCAGCTTTTGAATGATCCGATTATGATGCATAAAACTAGATTTTTTTAAGGCGTTAATATCAATGGTTGATAATCTTCATAAATTTTCAAACATTCAAAAATTACATTTTTGCATAAAAAAATGCACGATCCAACTGTTGATTCCTGGGGAATTCACCATGCGGAACACATCTACATGGTTGGATTTGTTAAAAAAACATTAGAAATGCTAGTATTTCTAGTTCTCATATTTCAGGACCAAAAAAACACTGGGCAACCAGTACTCTACATGACAACTATGTATACAAAGATAAAACTGTCAGCAGAATACCAAGCAAACTTACTAGGACAAAACAGTAAATAACTGAGTTTAATTATATTACAACAGAACCAACCTCATCTTACTCTCACATATGATATTTTCACACTTCAGACTTCATATATTCTATCAAATTGCTACAAAAAACAACATATTCTATGTACATGCTTTAAAACACGTCACGTCCTCATCACTTTGAGCTGTTGCACTTCTCTGAGGTCCTTGGTGCTGCATAAATTAATGCAATTATTTAACATTAGTAACAAGGATAAGAACAACATTTCTTTCAAAAAAAAAAAATGGATAAGAGCAACATTAAACTATTCATATACTTTAAACGGTTTTTAATTAACACTCAACTATGGTCTGAAAGATTCCAAAGTCACCATGGACCCAGGTGACCCTCGAATCAGACCAATATTTATAACCCCATTTGAGCCATATACATGATCTCGACCCATACCTGATCCGGTAGGTTAGGATTTGGTAACAAAGAAGTGTGTCCGATTAACTTTCCAGGTCGGAACCGTAAGTTCCCATTAGCATACAAAGCCGGGTATGGTTTATGAAATTTCATACCGGACAAGGGTCCAACCCCAATTCCGATTAAGATCCGTACTTTTTTCAATATAAAATTGCAAAAATTATTTATTTTTAGCTGGGGTTAGGCAGACCCCTACCAGTTATACAACTATACCATTGGGTTTTGAACCTGCAACGTCCCAACACAAGGTAACCTGAACTAGCTGCTCTTACCAGACAAACGGAACCCCGATTGGTAAAAGTGCAAAATTTATTATCTTACCGGGTTGGAACTAAGTCTGGTTTATGTAATCCTTATAGGACTCTAATATAGTTTTTCCAATGGTAGATATGGTCAGGTTCTGACCTAGCACTAATATCTCAGAGTCTGATTGGGGTCTGGACCAACTTGGGTCGGGTGAAGGTCCGATCCGTCACGAAATGTTGGAATAGGGTTAATTAATTGCTTACCTAGCCCAATTGCATCCGAGCTCTTCATTACGCGCATACGTTTGCAGGATTCCACAAACATCCTGAACAAAGAACAAGGTTATTAAGTAAAATGACTTAAATATTTACATAATTTCAGTGTGAAAATAAACTAGTGCAAGTAATTTTACAATTTCTTTTAGGAGGAAGAAAATGTTATCATTAATAACCATAAAACTAATTTTACGATTTTTAACATTGTAAATTATTTTTCTCGATGTTGTGAACATAATCATACCAAAATCAATGTTAGAGTTAATATATATATATATATATATATATATATATATATATATATATATATATATATATATATATATATATATATATATATATATATATATATATATATATATATTAATGAAAGCAATGGGTATGGCCTAAATGGACATGTATAAATGAGATGAGTAACTCACTTCCAAGGAACATCTCCAACGAGCATCCAATCGCCATCTTTGTCTTCGTAAGTAGCAACATATTCGGTGCCATTTGCACGGTCCATCAATTTGCTCTCACCATAGTAATTACCTAATACCAACATCACTTGAGAGACTAATTAATAAATACCAACAATATATATAATTAATGGAATATGTCTCTCACAATGTAATAACAAATACCCTGTTTTTTTCTTTTTTTGAAAGGCAAGCTGGGGTTAGGCAGACCCCACCAGTTATATTTTCAACATACCACTGGGGTTTGAACCAGCAACATCCCACCACAAGGAGACCTGGTACTGACAGCTCCTACCAACCACTAGGAGCCCCCGTTGGTGCAATAACAAATACCCTGTTAAAAGGCGTGTGCATGCACACACACTTGTCCAAGATTTATGCATGATAACATTTTATTTGGTATTTTATTGTTCATACGTATAGCTTTACATATTAAAACTACTAAAAATGTATTTTTAGATTCTTGTTTTTTAAAAACACATGTCATCGTAACTTTACGTAGAAATCATGTATTCGTGTCTCAAGTCCCAATAGAATCGGTGTCCATGCTGGTATCCTTGAGAGAGAGAGAGAGAGAGAGAGAGAGAGAGAGAGAGAGAGAGAGAGTCCTAACGTTAAAAACAATGTTAGTGTTTAATCTTTGGATTAGTAGACCACCTAAGGTTATCTTATATCACTATTTTTTGAAGATTTTTTTTTTGAAGGAAATATCTTATATCACTATTAAACTTGTATTTTTCTAAACTCTAGATTTACTTCCCTGTGACATCTTTTTTTTTTTTTTTGAATGAGCCCTGTGTCATTATGTTATGTCATGCCTTAATGTTAGCAACTACCCAGCTTTTATTATGATCTTGAAATCTAGAAGCTGAAAATATGGAGGAAAAAAAAGACCATAAAAGCTGAGGAAAAATGAATGGCATTAAAGAAATAGTTAGCCATCCTAATCAAGCTGAGTCACTATGAAATTCTGGTCTCATCAACAGGCGACAAAGACAATAAATGTGAAGTAATGCTATGGCATATCACCTCTTAACCATACAAAATGTGACAAAAACTTTCAATGTCCATACGGGCACTTGTCATGTCTGAGCATGTATGGAAAGAGCATCTTGACAATCATTTTTTTCATATCCAATGGTCCAGATCTTGTTTCAGAAAGCGATGTAGGCCAAACCTTACATGAATTATTGCACTGCTTTAAATCCTTGGCATTCACATGTGACCAACTTTTTGTCACTATTTCCTTCTCATACAAATCCATAACCTAACATGAGAACAATGGTACTTTTTTTTTCTTTTTCATATTTGTTAAAGATAAATGAATGGATGTAAATACCTGCATATAGTGACAAAGTTTAAAATGGCAAAATAACTGCAGTCAAATTCTCATTGAGAAATTAAAATTTTTTGTTTCTTTCGTATTTTAATTGGCTAAATATCTGGAAAATAAATTTATAAATAACCAAAGATATAAAAAAGAACAAAAAGTTAAAAAATTAAAATTACGTATGGTCATTTTCGCCTATGATATAGCTGATATAAACATAAGTATCGTGATAAAATCATCATGTTTTCATTAAAAAGATAATATGATGATATTTTGAAAATACTACAGTATTTCAGCCATTTAGAATGCTTCAGAATATCACTGATATTTGTCACTATGGATCCAAGAAGATATAAAAGTACCAAAAACATACGTATTGTGAAGCAGCCAAACATCTTCTCAAGAGCTTGCAACAGCTGTTGGTAGCTATCATACATCTCCAAATCTACTTTGCGTAGGTATGGTGCACCATCCATGGCTACCTTTACGTATGTACACGTCTTCAAAGCATTCATCCTGTAGGACCTCACTGGAGGCCATCCTACCACCTGAGCTCTGAGGGTACAAAAGTAGTACAGTTGGTAAAGCAAATATTAGTGGCCAGAATATGTGCGGTTCGAACAATTTTATGAAAGAAATGAAGGTTCAGTTTGCATGTGTTAAAACATATAGCTAGCGTTAGTTCTGAACCAAGATCAAACTCTGATTTTTGAGGCAGACTGGATCTGCTAAAGGTAGAACACTTAGTGATGCAGGCCGCAAGGCAATGGAAACGACTCCCTAAAGGGTTGGTTTTCTAAACATATCTTATGCAGGCATACAATTCCCATGTTTACATGAGTGGAAATTTAGCAATTCACTTTTAGGGTACGGTTGCTTGTGGGGTGCTGTGCAAATGAGATTCACTTTATAAATCTTATGAGAATTCGAATCTCATGAGGTCTCATTTGCAAAGGCTTGCTTTTGGGGTGTTGTGTGCAACCAACATTTTACGTTTGGTTGCTCTTGGAGTGCTATGCAAATGAGATTCACTTTCTAAATCTCATGAAAACTCCAACTAAACGTACCCTTAGTGTTTTCAACAACGGTTGGTAGCTACTTTAGATCTCCAAAACCATATATATAGATGCTAAATGAAGACTCTACATGTGGCTCGGACAGGTAGAAATCGGAACTAAACATGGAAAGATAATTGCAAGCTAACAACTATGAACTTGTATGTATATGAGAAATTCATGCACTATGATATGATGAAAACATTAGGCAAATAATATGCAATGATAATAGAATAATGATCATATAAAAAAAAAACTACGGCTTATGAAGAAAGCATTACCATCGAAATTTCAAAGAACTAGTTTTTGACACCTAAAATTATTGTAACGATCTTCTGTTCGGTCTCTGGTTAGCACCTTTGAGGTGCAATAATTTGGACTCGTTATTTTTTGAGTTTATATATGCTTTAATTAAACAAATATAACACTAAAGGGACCAGGCTAGGGAATAATAATTAATCTTTCAACTTGAAACATTAAGCATGAAACAAAAGTAGGGGATAGGATATAAAATTGCAAATTTGAATGCTTCAGAAACTAGATGCTAGACTAAAATCTCTCTCTCTCTCTCTCTCTCTCTCTCTCTCACACACACACACACACACACACACACACACACACACACACACACACACAGAGATTGGACCCTCCTAACAGGTTCAGGAATGGACCAATTGGTTTCAATGGTCTAGGCGTTTTTTGCTTATTCATTCTTGCAGATTGTATTTACCATTATATATGTATGAGAATGGACAAGTTAGTTTTTTAGTGTTTTATTGCATGTATTATAAACCAGATCCTACAGCTGTAATCTCTATGATGGTTTATTTTGTTGAAAATATGCATATTCAGATCCAAGATCCTCTAAATTAATTCTTGCTAAAGATATTGGTTAAATTTATGCAATTTTGCAACATTATTAGAAGTTTAGATAAATTAGGAAAAAGTGGCAGCACAAAATCCTCAAAAGAAAAAGATCATTATGGTCAGATGTGTAGACTCACTTGGAAGCAGACGGTTTTCCGGCATCGGCGACCTTCTCTCCGGCTATGGACGCAGGCTCACTGGATGAGCCCAGATTTAGATCGACGGTCTCTGAGAAACCACGTTTCATGGCAGCTTTTCCGACACCTTCCGCATCTCGGGCACCCCTCTTTCCACCTGGCAAGCCCAGCGTGAGCTCGGTCTCGGTCAGGTTCAGGCCGGAATCCATGTTTTCCGGCGACTTCTTCATAGTATCAGCCAGCATTTTCCGTTCAGTGGGGGAGAGTCAGCGAAAGTCATCCTTTTATAAAACCAGTCCGAGCCGACCATTGGCATCCACCGTTCTCAGTGTGCCACGTGTCAAGGCACCATTGGGCCAATTCAAGCAAGTGGACGATTGCATGCGTCATCTTACATGGTCCAAAATAATAGGCCGTCCTTAAACTAGCTTGGCTTGAAGCCTTGAACGGCTCAGCTTGGTGGGTCCCACCCAAATGCCTTGGACGTGTCATGTGGGTGAGGATCGACTGACCCATTAGCATTTGATTGGATTCGATTAGCCAAATGGGTCGGGTTCTTTCTGGCATTTCATGTGTGAGCTCGGAAGTTTCCACGCTATCCAAAACCCGGTCTCATATATTGAGCTGCCTTGCTTGCTAGCAAGTAGCTAATTGATCAATGTGGATTTGACAGAGGATCTTTCGACCTATATCCTAGTCTGGATACCGATCCAATTAACCTATAATGACATATATATGTAAGATTCGGTATTGCCTTCCAAGTCTGAAACCTATTTATATCTGTACCCAATCTCGCCCAATCCAAATATGTGCACAGTTGGACATGGATCGGATATCAGGTAAACTACCGTCCATGTCCGGTCTGATCAGCTTGGCTTGAAGCCCCAGCCGATCGGCTGAGTTTCAGACGTGTGGGCCCACCGTGTCCAGCCAGTTTTAGGTGCAGGTCAAAATTTTGCTGCACAAGAAGGAAACATGAGCAGAAGATTCATGGCCCAGTGGGTCCCACCAAGTTCACCTATGGTTGCGCGTCTAGTTCTAGTCCGACCATCTAGTTGATCAAACTACTCACTCATGACACGTCTACGAACAACAGCCATTTCTTTTAGGTCTTCGTTGCGTTTTTGTGATGGATTTTTTTATTCCCTCATTTCCGTTATTGGCTGAACTACCCTCACAAAGTTGCACCCATCATTCAATTTTCTTAACGTCCCCAATCCAAATAGTTGTAACACGAGGTGACCACCTGTTGAGTTTGACAATCAAATAGTAGGAAAGTGAAAGTAGAAAAGAAAAAGTTTTTTTTAGGTGGAGGAATTTTTTCTATAAAAAAATAGACTTTCTAGAAAAACTTTTTTTTTTTTCAAAAAATTTCTCTCGCTTGAAATGATTGAAAATGTTGTCATTTTTTTCTTTCCTACCTGCATTTTTCCTACTATTTTCTCACTTACAAACGTGGCCTAAAAACAAATAATTTTTTATAAAGAAAATTCTTTCACAGTGGGAGGTGGAATAATTTTTTCTGTCAAATTTTGTTTTTTTCTGTTCACCCACAACATATTTCATTTCATGGGCTGTCATAGGAAGAGCTTCCTCCCACCCACCACCATTTTCATCTCTTTCTCTCGTCTCACTTTTTTTACTCAGTTTTTCTCATGCTACACAACAAAGCGAAAATCTTTCATTTGAAAAAGTTATCGTATCAAAACTTCTCGTAAGCAAAATTTTCTTTTCCTAAGAGAATTTTTCTTGCTTCCAAACATGGTTTATGCACCACGTAAAAAAAACTAATTAAACCTGTTTGGTTGCTGAAGAGAATAAAAGATGTTTGGAAATGAAACTACTTCACCTTTAGATGCTAGTGACTTTTGTCAAAGTTGTTTTTTTTATGGAAAATGATTAAAAAATTAAAAAGGTCGAGACATTTAAAAAAAAAAAAAAAGACTTTTTTCAAAATTGTTTCTTCAATATAATTGGACAATGATTTTTTTATTAATGGGTGTTTTTTGACGCACCCACTCACCAAAAAAGCTGGAATAAATTGGAAACATGTGGGGTGCCCAATCTAAGCTCTCGAGCTCTCCCATCACGAGCTTTAACTAGCTCATTTGAGGAAAAAAATATGGTTTTAAAGAGAGATAACACAAAGAATTGTATTTCTAAACTCATTTATTTTTTTCTAAAACAATTATAAACCGATGGGATTAACCAACAACCTGTGTTTGGGTCATGCTTAGCAACTAATTTATTTACATGTTATATTATATATGCATGTTCCATGAAAATAATTATTTATATTTTTTCGATCCTAACTGAGCCAAATAACCTGTTTAAGCAGAACTAATGCGCATAATAAGTTATCCCCATGGGATCTGAACCAGAGACCTCTCGGTTATAATAGTGTGCAACCTAACCATCTAGCTATCTCATGCCATCTCATATATACCAAGGTAAATGTAAGCTTATTCTATAAATCTAAAGGAGCATATTATTAGGTTATGGTTCATTTGGCAATTGTGATTGCATTATACTCCAAAAACACATTGTTATATTGCTTACCTGGATAATCCATTGCATCCGAACACCTCTTTAGTGAAATGACTACTGTAATGCCTAATGAAGATAATTGACAATACACTTGAACATATGTATTATCCAAATCAAGATAGGATTGAGCCCACTGAGACCTTAGATGGGTCAAAATCAAGCCTAGTCAAACTAAATGCCTTACCAGAAAGCAGTCAAAGGGCTCCTGAGACGTTCGACTTGCACCATATATGACACATGAGAGATACCACCGAGTTAAATGATTGGTTCATTGGGGTTGGGGGATTACTTAGGGCATTATGAGAAAAAAAGGTGCTTGGGAGAGGGTTCTTTTTTATTTATAACCCGAAGAAACCGCACCCGACACGAAGACCTGATCGCGCTGGCTCAGCCATACCTACGTTCGTCTCGACGGCAACGTAAAACTCCTGCCTCCGGGGCCTGGGAGTTCATTAGGAGAATTCTTAAGAGGAGAATCCTTGTGGTGCCCACATTTTAAATCTGCGTTTGAATCCGGAGGTGAAATTAACTTCTGGTAAATGAGAATTCTCATTAGGGACTGTTGTCACCTTTTGCCCCTAAACCCCCAAAAAAGGGCCTCACATTTTTAAAAAATTTGAAATAATTCTCAAATATAAATAATTAAACTGAGAAAGACATATGAATGACACTGACTTTTGCCTCAATTTCAGGTTTCCACCACGACCTAAAGAATATGCCAAACATGGCCAATTCTAAACTCAAAAATATCACGAACATGGCCAATTCTAACTTTAAAGTTTGGTAGAGAAAGATGTTCCACATGATTTCATGTTTATGGTCAGATCTTAAGGGTTGGTTGAGGTCGCTCTACCGGCCATTTTCATCACTGGTTTTGGTCAGTTCTTTATGGCAAGTTGGAATTTTTCTTTTTCCCTGAATTGAGACAATGCTTTGAACTTCATGCTTTTAGTGGGGGGGGGGGGGGGGGGGGGGGGGGGGGGAGGGGAGAATCTGTTAGGAAGGATCCTCTGAGATTACCATGGCCTTGAGTTCATGGGAGCAATGGGCTCTGAGGGCTGATTTTTCAAATGGTCTGTGTGACCCACAACTTATGGTGCCTTATCATTGTTTCTCCCCTAATAATTAAACAAAAAAAAAAATTTTGAGTATGACTTGGTCCATTCCACAATCTCCAATTTCACCTCTACTGCACAAATTGTGTCATGATAGGACCTAGCTGGATATAGGGATATAAATGGTCGAACTTGGGTCATATCTAGGCATTACCGAGTCCGACTTAATTGGATCCACCATAATTGAATTTGGATTCAGATTCGGAGTTGGAAGGAAGAAAGGTAAACTGAATCCGAATATGATTAGCTAATCGGGTAAATGTTACATGTAATCAGGTCAGATTATCCGATGCGTTCAGATTTGGATGCAAAACTTCATATCAAATCCAAATCCGAAGCTGATTATTAATTGGTATATTGTTTACCAAATCGTATTAATCAGATTCGGATTGGGTCGGAGATATCCACCCCAAGTCCAAACCTTTTTTCATCCCTAGCTGGATCCTGATGGATCCCGGTCCCAGTGTGTCCACATCTTGATTCGAAATGACAAATTTATTGAGAGTTCGAATTTCTCAACTGAAATTTTCACTTATTTTAAATTTCTTAAGTTTTTATTTTTATTTGTTTGTGTAAAAAAAGAAAACAACAAGAAGAAAACCATCGAATGACCCTGACCCATCAGACCCGGAACCGGGGATCACCATTAGATGGGTTTGGGTTGGGCCTCCTGAACCATATTCATTTTAGTATTGTTGGCAGTTCTGCATGGCAAGTTGGGAAATATTCTTGTCTCCATTTCCACCATTTTCCTTGTCTAATTGGGAATATTGTAGTAGGAAGGATCCTCTCTGATTGGATGGTCCAAAGTTGGTGGGGCCATGGATTTTGAAGGCTAGTAGTTCAAATGGATGGTGGGATCCACAATTAGTGTTTGTCATGTGGTTTGAGGGGAAAACTTGTGGCGACTTATCAATGTTCTTCCCTTAAGGGCTAAGGAACAAAATTGACCCTGAGTTGGTTTCCCTCTTTGAAGGTCAAGGATGGAGGCTATCCAGACTGGATCTGGATCAAGATTCAGACTTCTTTGGCCATGGGTCAAATGACTAAATGAGACCAATTACTAGAAGATATAACCCTATATGATTTGATTCAGGTGAGTCCAGATCCAACATAGAGGACGATCATGGTCTATTATAATCATCCTTAATTTAGGGAACAAAAATAAAATGCCTGGTTGGATCCAGAGTGGTTCATTAAGGAGAGATGAGACCTGGACTCCATCAGTGGGACCAACAATTATCCAACATCAAATGGACCCTAACATGGGCCATTGGGCACCTTCTGTGGTCTGCATCAGGTCGAGTAAGTGTGCGACATATCGATAGGGTTAGCTGGATCTAAATAAAAAATTTCGACTAGGATCATTTAAATTCTGAATACGGATATGATGGACCACAATTTCTGGTGGAAGTCAGGCTGGTTATGGTCCCCTATGTCGTAAACCCTAATCGGGCACTTAAATGAGAATCTTATTATGAAAACAATACATATACATCTCAAGCATTTATTTAATTATATAATTCTTATTTTTTCTAATAAGAATATTTGCCACAACAACATTTGAATTTGAGGCCTCTTAGCTGGGTTGGAATCTCTTTACCAATCCAACTGTCTCCTTTCAACCTTAAATATGAAAGCACTATAAAGTGAAAGAAGAAAAATCTAAATGATTCGATGATTACCATTATTCCTTTTTACCCATTATTAAAATATTTTCAACTTCAGAGTTTTTTAATACATGAATATAAACGTTTATTTCAAAATTAATTACTTTTTAACATGTCACCTCTGAAATTCGTATTTGATTGGTTGGATAATGATATGTTTATTGTCGCGATAAGCTCATTTGGAAGCTTAATTATAGACAGTGAATTTTGGTATTGTTGGGTTTTACCATGCAAAACTAAGAGTAGGTGAAACCATACTCACAAATATTGGCCATTGTTGCCCATCTAAAAAAATATAAGCCACTTTTTGAAAATCTCAAAATTTTATCATGAGATTTTAAGAAACTGACATAATCCAAAAGAAACATGTTATTTTGAAAATATCATGTTTTATTGTGATATTATTGCATTATTAACACAATATTTTATACATTTTTTAATGTTATTGTATTTGTACGTATTTTTCTTATATATCTTTGAAACTTAAATAGTCCAATACTTTTATGTATTTTCTTGGCTTGATTTCGGATATTCGCCAAGAAATGCTACTACATGCACCATTACTCTCATGGATCACAGTTAATTTATTAACTTCAGCATTTCTGATTCTTTTGAGTGGAAACAGAAAACATGTTTTATTGGAAAAAAAAATCACCAAATGTTCAAAAATTTGGGCCTCCCTGGCATACGGCCACTAACTCAACCAGTAGTCTTACGAAAACCAAAAAAGGAAATGAATGCATATATCAAACCAAAACCAACTTCATGTAACTCAACTATAATTACAATCACATTTGCCCTCTCACTCTCTCTCTCTCTCTCTCTCAACGTACTAGAACACCATCCATAGTCTCTGTACAAGCGTTCAACACAAGCACCCAACTTCTCACTTTGAGCTGCTGCACTTCTCTGGTGTCCTTGGAGCTGCATGCACCAAATCAACTAACATCATCATCAATAAGAAATAACAATCATGAGAAATTTTCTTTTTGAGAGAAAAAATCATGAAAATTTATGTTCCTAAAATAGGATACTGGGCTACAATATAGCTTGACTCAGTGCAGTTCATGAAAAGTTTTCACGTCATTGACCAGGCGTTTTGCATATGGACCTCTTGACTCAAACCCAGATGAAGTGAGTTCATTCCTAAACTTACAATATTTGACTACTATAACCATCTTATAAATTTCGATGATATTATTTGCTTACCAAGCCCAACTGCCTCTGAACTCTTCATTAGACGCATACGCTTGCAGGATTCCACAAACATCCTACAGAATAAGCATAAACAAATGGTAATTCGAGGCAATAAAACAAACCCCTTATTTTTTTGTGTGTGTTTTGATAAACAAGCTGGGAATCTTACTAAACATACTTATTTTCTGTTAATTAATAATCAAAACACCGTTCCCTGTCTCTCTCCTGAATCTGTTTCTCACTTTAATGAAAATTATCTCTCTCAAAAATAAAATAATAAAATAATAATCAAAATACCAAGCCCATTCTAATGTACAGAAAATGTCTAAGCATCCCTAAGGAGTATTTGGATTCACCCATTTTACCCAAAAAGTTAGGCTAATCATAATCCGAGTTTTCTCGATAAGTTGGTATATCCAAACACCCCCAACTGACGAACACAAACCCCTTGTCCTACATATACATGAAAGATTGCTGTCAAGAACTTACTTCCAAGGAACATCACCCACAAGCATCCAATCACCATCTTTATCTTCGTAAGTAGGAACATATTCAGTACCATTAATACGATCCATCAGCTTGCTCTCTCCCAAGTAGTTACCTGCAACCATGTGCCAATAGGCATATCAGACATCAATTATCAAACAAGAACGCCTTACTCCTTACATATTTTACCACTTCTAATACAAGCTTTCCTACGCTATATATAGAGGTTCAAGTTAGTTTTTCTTTCAAAAAAAAAAACTAAACTTGAGCCTCTATATAGCGTAGGAAAACATGTATTAAATGAGGTATTTTTCATGTTCAGACATGTTTTTTGGAGTAATTAAACATCAACAGCTCAAATGGCAGCAAACTAAATACAAAACAGGTTTTCCAGTTAATGAATTTGACTCAACCGTCAATGATATACACATTTACAAGTTCAGATTAAGCATAAGAACATTTGCAATTAGGTTTTATTGAAAATGTTAGGAGCCCTAAAATTAACTAGGACTCTACCAATTACTCCTTAGATATATGTGCTAGCATGAGAGAGAGAGAGAGAGAGAGAGAGAGTAGGTGTGGTAAGTGTACCTATCTCAAAATTATATGCATTTACTCAATGTCAGTTTTTTCTTTCAATTGTGTGTGGATCAAGCGGCATTGTGCATTTAAGTTTGCTTTTTATGCCCAGTTGTCAATGTCCACATATAAATTTTTTACATCAAGATGTCATTAAATAGGAGAGCAGGGTGAGAAGGTCTTCTCAACCATATAAAATGACAAAAATTTCCATGTCCACACGGGCTCTTGTCATATCTTGCCATGTAGGCCAAAACATCCCTGGCCATCACAATTACAACTCAATACCCCACATCTTGTTTCATATGAGTGATCATTCCACACACGACTTCACATCAAATTATCGCCTTAATATCTCTAGAAAAACATGGATGACAAGAGATTTGTCGCTATATCAACCTCATAGTAATCCCCATTCCTTCTTCTAGAAAGCCAGGTAAAGTATATTTTAAATCATTGCTCTGATAAATTTATGAAGAAACAAATATGAAATTCTATGTCACATGGACACAGACACGGATACAAATTCGACATATGCCCAACACATGAATTTAAACAATTTTTTTCATATTTAATTAGTTTGTTAAAAGTATATTTAGTATCGAAAATTAATATAAACAGCTACAAAAATTACAAAAAAAATCTTTGAGCATGTCATAGCGTGTGAATGTGTTATAACATGTCCCCCTAGACATGAGATCTTATCACGTGTCCCTGTGACATAGATGAAAATTATGAGGATGCCGAAAACACTTACATATGGTGAAACAACTGAACATCTTTTCTAGGGCTTTCAACAATTCTTGGTAGCTATCATACGTCTCCAAGTCTACCTTCCGTAGATACGGCGTACCATCTACCGCAACCTTCACGTATGTGCAGCTCTTCAATGCATTCATCCTGTATGATCTCACAGGAGGCCATCCTACCACTTGAGCCCTAACAGTACATAACAGTTACACATGGTACAGATATTAGTCTCTGACACATGTATGATGTCTTGTGCCCAAAAAAAAAGGCTCAGAAATAATGTAAATAAATGAAAAAATTATTGTATGGAGATCATGTAACAGCTTTAAACTCGCATGAAATTGTAACCATGGTAGCATGTACAAAAAATCAATATAAACAGGATTTCTTCAGCACATTCAGTTATGTTGGGTACCCCAAAATTGAATCTAAGAGTATGGTTAAGGCAACTGACAGCAAACATGAGATTCATATTAATAAATCATGGATTGATGATTCTTTCCAGTCATAAATCTCATTCCAAGGATTTAATTTCTTGGTGAGGGGAAATCTTTTGATAAATTATTATTTTTTTTTCAATAAGAAAATCTTGGAGCATATAGTATTTAAAAACATAAAAGTAAACATATAATATTTAAAAAATAAGAACTTTTAAGATCACATCAATATAGCACTGAAAATTTAAGATGTATCAAAGATAAGGGAGATTCTAAAAATCTTGCTATAATATGGTGATATTTTCAAAATCTTGGTGATATCTGTGACTATGGTTTTGCACGTTATGCCTATAGGATTTGATGGAACAACGTAAAGATGCCCCAGAAAACCAAATCTAGCTTTCCATAATCAGATTATACATTTTTTCGGTGATTTAGCGAAAGTGAGTTCTGTCACAGCATATCTATGGGCATGACAGAAGGAACTTTCGCTTAACACATGAACACAAAACGCGCATACATAAGCTAGATACAATTAAAACTATAAATATAATCTTGGTGTGTATTTCATGTCCGTGTGATTCAAAAGTTTTGCATGGAATCCATCATATATTGTCATGAACCTACGTCACAAATATCAGAGCATTTAGAACAATAAAATCCCAACAAAATTGTGATATTTTCAAAATATCCCTTCTATCTAGAAATAGCACAATCTTATCTGATATTAATATGCTATTAAGTTTTCTTATAATTTAATAGTTCTCTTTAGGTTTCTCGCATGATTCCTATTTCTTTTAAATTTTAAACTCGCCGATTTTGCAAATAAGATATATTTCCACAAAAATCAATCACCACCAATCTTTCCCTACCCAAGAAAATCCCTATTCAAGGATTGGTGACCTAAAAGAACTTGGTATATTTCATTTTTTTAGTTCAACTAATCATTTTGTTTCACTTAAAACATCTATATTTTCTCATACGGCTCACCATTAAAGGGTTGCGGTACAATTACAAAGCACCACTTTCTTTCTTTCTAATTTCCGAGACAAACCGTGCAAGCCTTTTTTTTTGTAACTGTCAAGAGCAAAAGAGAGGAGTTTCCCGATTTGCTAAAAGCATGCCGTTCAACCATTACAACTATAGAACAAATTGCTAGCAACCTCATAATTCTCAGAAATAATACTAAAACCGCCCTACCTTGGATTTTTCGAAAAGAAGAAAATGATCAAAACTAACTACAAAAAGTTCACATCAACAGATAGAAATTAGTTCCGAGCAAATACTTGAAAGTTTCAGGCATGCATGCATCTGAAATTCTACGCCACTAGAGGGTGGCTTTCCGGGAAAATAAACACAAAACAGAAGGTCATTTTCGTCAGACTCCTACTTACTTGGGAGCGGCCGGCTTCCCGGCGTCGGAAACCTTCTCTCCGGGGAGGACAGTCCCCGTCGGGTCGGCATCTTCGGACCGCAGGTTGAGATCGACGGTCTCCGAGAAAGCACGCTTCGCCGCGGCCTTTCCTGCTACCTCCGCTTCTGCGGCGCCGCTCCTCTTGCCGCCGGGGAGGCCGAGCGTGAGCTCCGTCTCTGTGGCGGATTCGTCGTTCTCCGAAGACATCATCGCCCTTTTCTCCGTCTCGACCAACACCATCTCTCTCTCTCTCTCTCTCGTTTGATTTCAGAGAAGAAGTGGAGTCGGGGGGGGGAGAGGACGGCCCCTTTAAGCAAAGCGAGGGGAGCCGACAATGCGCACCACCCACCCGCCTTCCCTCAGACACGTGGCGGCAGATGAGCGGTAGAATCTTCCATCGTGTGACGACGTCGCAGAGAACCCAATGATTAAACCTTCTCCGTCCTCGAGCTCCTCGCCCACTTCGACTTGACTCGGCTCGGCTCAGCTAAACTGAGCTTAGCTCTAAGGCATTTGTTTAAGTTTTTTTATTTTATTACTGGTATGGAAGATCGGGTCACTCTGGCCTTAGGTCTTTGTTTCACCTTATCAAAAGTGAGCTTCTTTTAATTCAGTTCACGCAAAACATCTAGTAATGCTTACATTTTTCATGCGTTGTGGGAGAGTGCAATTTCCACTAAATGCACCTCTAATAGAGCCCTTGTGTTACAAAACATACTATACAAATGTGAACTACGTCTTCGGTTCAGTAGACACCAACTCTTGGATCTTGCTTTCCTGACGTGTATGTTTAAAAAATCAAACTTAAAATTTATTATCCTAAAAAAATTGTATTGTTATTATAAAAGAAATGCAACCCGAGGATCGAACTTATTATTTTGATTGTGCTAAACATATACATAAAACTTGGATTTGGTCGATACGACTTTCATAAAACCAGGAGGTTCGAAACCGGCTAGCGTAGGAAACAGAAGCATCGGCGTGAGCCGACTAGGTGGGTGAACTTCGTAGCCGAGCCGACGACGCAGGGGACAGCCGGTTCGGGGAGTGGGCCAAGTGTGTCTTTCAAAGGGTCAACTTGGTTGCACACAGGGGAAGCATGTGCGTAGGATTCGTGGCCGCAGGGGGGACCCACCTTCCCATGTGCCCATGTCTCTCTGTCGGTGACGTGGCAACACGGGATTCGTTGACGTGTCCATCTGTTCACTAATCCGACGACCATTAAACTGCTTCGGAATCATGCCCGGGATTCTAGGCAACCCCTCTTTTTGTATTATGACTCGCCTGTCCTCTTTACACAGTTTTGTAATGACGAAACTACCCTCAATCAGTAAACCCTTTTTCTAAAGTACAATTATTCCATTTCTCATATATGCAAAGTAAAACCCGGTTTGCACAACATGCTTAGATCTCAATGGATATGTGTGTGTGCAAGTAGGAATGCACACCCAACCAAGCTGGCTCGGGCTTGGCTCGGTTAAAGCTCAGCTTGGGTTCGCCCATTTTGTAAACGAGTCATCGTTGATTGAAGCTCAGACGAGCTAACAAGCTGAGCTTGAATGACTTGTTGAGCTTGATAAGGCTCAATAGGCTCACCTCAATTGGTAAGGGGTGTTTCAGACACGACTTGACCCATCTCGTCTGGCTTTACCCTTTCGAAAGTTGAACTAGGGTTAGGGTTTCTCTTCCTCTCTTTCAGCACAACTATTCTCTTTCTCTTTCCCTCCTTCTCCCCGTTGACCCGGCCCCTCGCCTCGCTGCAATGGCCAATGCGATGAAGTGCAAGCTGTGGCTGCTCAAGCGGGAGCGGATCAAGGACTACCTCCTCATGGAGGAGTTTGTCACCAGCCAGGATCAGCTCAAGCCCCATGAGGACAAGAACAAAGGAGGATCGGTAGAAGGTCAACGACCTTCGCAGCTCCCCCCATGAGTGCTCCATCGGCCCCAATTACTACATCAGCATCCTCTCGATCATTAAGGACAAGCTAGCTCGAGCCCGACTGCGCCATCCTCATGCACAACAAGGTGATCTGATCTGATGTCTTTCTTCTTCTTCTTCTTTGATATTTAAATTGGCCTTCATCTAAAGTTTTGGCATAGTTAGAGATTTCTTTTGGTTGTAATTGGGGATTTTTGAAAAGAGAGATCAAGGATTAGGGTTGCATTATTAAGTGGGGTTCCTTTTTTTTGTTTAATTTTGGGAATGAACCAAAATAGATTGGGAAATTGGGATTCCTTAGGCTTAGTTCTAGCTTAGATGAACCCAACGAAAGTGACCAACAATGAAAAACAAGTTGCAGAAACCGTGAATGAGCCGAGCCTACTACGACTTGACTTGGTTAGCCAAATAAGCTTGAGAGTAAACTAGTGAGACCAAGTCCCTACTAACAAAGATTAGGGTTAGTAACTTTGTGGGAGATTGAATAAAACCAAAGGGTTTTAGGGACATCTTTGTAACTTAGGCTCTAACAAGGTAGCCACAGGACGATCCCCTTTGGCTTGGGTGGGCTTGTCCGCCACGAGCCCACCCTGACTTTATTGTGTCGGGCCAAAAGGTAGAAAAGCGTCTACAGTTTGGTTTGGGTGGGCTCGTGGCGGACAAGCCCTCACGGAAATCCATGGGTGGACCGAGAAAGTTAGGTGCGAACCACCAGGAAATCGGGGCATCTCATCGGTTTGACCAGCCCCAATTTCGTGGTTTCACCACGCTTGGCTCCCCAACGGATCGGTTAGGATCCAAACGAACAAGCAGATTGGACCCAGACCGGTCCACCACCTACGGATGGCGTGCAACTCCAGCTCATGCATATTCGATCCATAGTCACAGATCTTGTTATAGTGGTTTTTTCGGCAAATAAAATCTCGTTATAAATAAAAAAAAAATGTTTTTTAAGAACGAGTCAGGAAAATACGAGTATATTTAAATATTAAAAATATACAAACAATAAATAAAAACATAAAAATATTTGAAAATGCAAATTTCACATAAATAATACGCTGGTTTTGGGCGGATTATATCAATTTTTGAAAATGGTAATGCGAGATTTTAAAAAAACTTCGTATGTAACTGTATTCTTGAATTTGATTCAAACATGTAGACAGCAAGTTCCAAATCCAAATCTGGATCTGAATTAAGTGATAATACTGGATCCAACAAGAAAATTTTTGAAAACAATGGGTTTAGATGTAAAAGGCACAAATGGATTGGATTTGATTCATATTCAAATACAGAGCCAACGAGAAGTGCTAAATTGAATTCAAATAAGAAACCCAGAAATTTTTGACCACTTAAGTCTGAACTCTGTTCTAAATGTATACTCAAATCTTTTTTAATGTCTTTCAAAAAAAAAAATCTTTTTTTAAGAGATCTGGATTAGAAGTGCAACCGGATCTGGTCCATTTGCATTCCTAACCACTACCCAACCAGTGTGCATCATATTGGATCCTGTTGCTTATAACTGGGATTTGTATCCGATGATTTGCTTTATGTATGAGCTGTTAATAAAAAAGGATGACGGCTTGGGATTTGAATTTTTTTTTTCAGATTTAGACCCCAGGCATACTGATTCGAGGTTGTACTGGACCCAGATCCAGATGGACCTTTAAATGAATCCAGTAGTGGACCTTTCTTCTATAGCCATACCAAAAAGGGATGATACGTCAGCTACCTATCATCATTATGTTCTTGTTCATTAGAGGTAGAACTGGATCTGGGCCTAATCACTAGTTGAACATGAACCTGGTTTGAGCACTTCTACTTGGGGCCTGGGAATCTGGGATCCAACCACAATCCAGCTAGTGTCCAGCCATATATATTCCAATTTTGATAACACTGGTGCATTTGCCTGACAAGGTAAGATTTTGGTTAGTATCCGACTGGATCTGGAATTAATCCACATCCCATATAACAGATTTAGTAAACCCAGATCCACTTCAAGTGGGGCCCTGGGTGTAGGGGTGCCGATGGGTCGGACATGACCTGATCCAAACCCGTACTGGATCTGATAGGGTCAGCGTTTGGTAACAAAGAAGGGGTTAGCATTGTATGGTCTATGAAATTTCGTACCAGACCTGGGTCCAACCCATATTCCAATTAAGATCCACGCATTTTTATTTAAAAAATTTAAAAAATATTATTTTTATCAAATTTGGACCAGGTTTGGTTAATGCAGTTCTTATTGGATCCTGGCATAGTTTCTCCTGTAATAAATCCATTCAGACCTGGATCCGGACCTTATACCAGCAATATTCCAGCAGTTTCTAGTTGGATCCTGGGTCAGAACCTACGGACTTCTGGTGGAGGTCTGACCCGTTGATACTCCTATAGATGAGTTGACTGGGTGTCTTAAGGCCTAGATCTAGTCAGCCGTTGGTCCATCAGAGGTCCAACCCGTAATTCGGTGCATTTTTTAACCACCGACTCATAGGGGCATATCTGTAAAATTGCGAGCAAGATTCGTGTACATTGCATTCTCCACGAAACAGGAACTCAATTGTTTTCTTGACTCCCCCTGTGTAGAAATTATAAAAAGCGTTGTAAATTCTGTATACGCAACAGGAATCCAAATTAAGGTTTTTTGTTTTTAATATTTTGGTAAACCCTTGAGGTCTCCCTGCTGACCACGGAGTACATCTTAGCTTAAACCTTGTAGCTAAACGAGCACAAAAAAATTGAATGAAGCAAGAGATCAATGTGGTTCGGATCTAAATGATCCTACGTCCACGACCCATCAACTCAACATTTTTTCTCTCTTGGTTAGGGTTAAGATCTATTAACATAGATAGAGTTCGAGAGTACGGTGGTCAGGATTCATGGCCTACAAGTCTTCACGGTTTGAAGAAATTTCATTAGCATCTGATCACTTTGGACGGTTTTTGTGTGAGGAGTCCTTGATATGTTTGAGACCTTAAGCTAGTTTGCATTTTTTGGACTCCTTGATTAGTGTGAACTTGAATTTTCTCGATTCTTTCTTGGTGCCAGATCCAGACCTGGTTATTGGATCCAGATATGGTATTCTAGCAGTTGTAAGGGATGCCGCCAGCAGGTTTCAAACTTGTGACGCCTTGTCAATTTAGTGACATTCACAAGTTTTTCATACCAGATGAGCCTTGCCCTTGTGGGTAGTCAAAGGCATATTGTTATAAATAAGGTAGTATAAAATTTGGAACGATCTTTACAAACTACTAATTACCCTTATGCTCAATTAAAAAAATTGGGCAGTTGCTATAGTGGAAAGCGAGAGTGAGAAGTGATGCATTTTTAAAAGATGTCTTTAATGCATGAATGAAAGCGAATATAAAACAAGAAGAAAAATGAGCAACAATATCAGAAAGTCGCGGTCCTGAATTAAAAGATTAACATGTTACGTGTACATTTTACTGTACATTATCGATAAACAAGGAAACTGTACACAGGATTGAGATAACGATAATCAAAAGGGATATTGATAGTCAAGGATTGCGTTACGCTTGTTACAATAATCAAGGGGTCAAATTCTATAATCAAGGAGATAACATCAACTAACGCCGACTATCAAGGATCATGATATGTTCCGGTTATTGTAAATGTAATATCCTATTTCTTTTGTTATATATGTAATCTATTAGGCAGCGCCGTCTTCAATTTTTTCAGTTAGTTTAAGAGAAAATAAAATATTTTTTCTCGGCATTCTAGGTTCTAATTTTTTTTCATGGTATCAGAGCACTGGGTGATATCCCAACTTGATGGATAGCGAAAATGAAAGTGTATCAAGCCAGAACCCTGAAAAAATAGAGAACCCATTTTTCCTCCATCACTCAAACAACCCTTGCATAACGTTATCACAATCATTAACTGGTGACAACTATACAAAATGGTGTCGTGCTATGACTATGACACTATCTGCAAAAAGCAAGTTGAATTCGTAGATGGATCCATTAAAAAATCGACTTCTCCTACAAAATCTGTTGTTGCTTGGGAACGATGTAACAACATTATTATGTCATGACTTCTCAATTCATTGCATCCAGATCTATCCTCAAGCGTCATCTACGTTGAAACCACTACTGAAGTATGAATTGAACTTCACTACCGATTCTTTTAATCTAATGCTCTACGTATATACCAAATTCAACAAAAAATCATAAATTTCAAGTAGATACAAACCTTTATGGCAGCGTATTACACAAAAATGAAAGGCCTATAGGATAAGTTGTCCACATACATGATCAGTTTGTTATGCACATGCAGAACAACAAAGGCCCTCCATGAGCAACAAAATTTGGAGAGGCTTATGCAATTCTTAATGGGATTGAATGAGAGTTGTAGTGCCATAAGGAGCCAATTGCGCTTGATGACACCATTGTCGAATATATCTAAAGCCTTTGCACTACTTGTGAAAGAAGAAAAACAGTGTGATCTTAGGGTCACAACTAATAAAAAACCGATGGCGGTAATCATGAGTGGATCCAATGCTTAGATCAACACGGACCCAAACAGAAATCAACAAAATCATGTTTATCCAAAATGCGATTATCACGAAAAACTCGACCATATGAAGGCAAAGTGTTTTCATCTCCATGGGTTTCCAAATCGATTTGGTACACCCTCCAATGCCCGTCAATGGAGTCTGATTAGCGCCAACTCTGCGTTTTCTAAAGGCAACAAGTCAATGTATGTTCAAAGCTCCCAACCACTTATCCAGGAACAATTTGACCAAATACTAGCTGCAATAAATTTAGGTAATCTCAAACCAACACTTGCGGTCAACCTAACATATAATCTTGATACTTCTTTTGTTTGCTCTATATCGTCCAAAAATTGGATCATAGACACGAGCGCAACAGACCATATTATTAATTCCTTGTCAAATCTTATGCTACCAAGGCTCACCATTTTTTCTCCCATTGGATTACCAAATGGATCATTTACACATGCAACTCACATGAGTAGTGTCCGATTGGCACCAAAATTTCTTCCCTTAAATGTCTTTTTTGTTCCAAAATTCAGATTTAATCTTATTTATGTAAGTAAATTAATTCAAGATCTCAAGTGTGACATTTTCTTTTATCATGATCATTGTATTTTTCAGGACCATCTCTCGAAGAAGATTGGAGTGAGTAAGCAACATGGTGGACTTTATGACTTTGAGATTAGTGATTTTTTTTTGAGTAGTTCATCTTTTGATTCCAATATCTAGTATTTAAGACTTGGACACATTTCAAATAATAGATTGCAAACTCTTATAAATGACAATAAATTACATGGTTGTTTTACTCACGATCATTGTGACATATGTCATATGATCAAGCAAACTCGCCTTCCTTTTCTTAGAGGGTTGATTTCTTCGTCAAAACCCTTCCAACTAATCCATTGCGATATATGGGGAGGATACCAAACTGCCTCGTTATATGGATTACAATATTTCTTGACCATGGTGGATGATTATTCCAGAACCACATGGGTTCATCTCATGCAGAATAAATCAGAACCCATAGTTCAGATAAAAAAATTTTGTTTACTTGTTGAAAATCAATTCAATAGGAAGATTTTGAGTCTCAGATCTGATAATGAAGCTGATTTTTTCTTAAATGACATGCAAAATTTATTAAAAGAAAATGGTATTGAATACCAACATAGTTGCGTTGCGACCCCCCAATAAAATAGCATGGCCGAGTGCAAACATAGAGACCTTTTCAATATTGTGAGAGCCTTGAGATTTCAAGCTTCTTTACCCATTAAATTTTGAGGATAATGTGTTCTAATAGTTGCATACATCATCAATTGCATTCCTTCTAAACCTTTAATGGGCAAAACACCTTACGAGTTACTTCATGAGAAGAACACTACTTATGATCATTTTTGTGTTTTTTGATGTATGTGGTATGCCCATAACATACATCACTCTCATAAATTTGATAATTGCGCATAAAAAGGTATTTTCATTGGTTATCCATGTGGTCAAGTCGTTTATCGTGTAACCCCATCCGACGAAAAAAAAAATGATGATTTTCCTTTTGGGGAAACCGCGTTGCCAGAGCAGATGAAGATAAACCTCACCCCCCAAAATCTGCGACAGGGTGAGGATTATCCTCACCCTGCATGAAGGCTATAAAAGCCCTCATGCAGGCCCTCCTTCTTGCACCAGACAAGCGACAGAGGGAGAAAGGAGAGCGGTAGGGGGGGAACGAAAAAAAAAAACTTTTTAGACCTACCGACACCGACGATGAGGTAAGGTTCCTCCTCTTCTCCTTCTTCACTTTCTTCTTCATTCTTTTCTTTTCCGGTGAGTGAGGACCAACAACCATGGTTGTCGACGATTTATAAAGGAAGAAAAAAAACAGAAGAGAGTGCAGAAAGAGAGAGAGAGAGAGAGAGAGAGAGAGAGAGAGAGAGAGAGAGAGAGAGAGAGAGAGAGAGAGAGAGAGAGGGTCGGTCAGCCATCTCCTCTACCACAGAGAAAGAGGGAGAGGGCCGGTAGCGGTCGACCCTCTGCGATTGAAAAAAATAAACGAAAGGGGAACATCCCCTTCCACTTTTAGGGTTTGTGTTTCAAAAGGAGACCGGCTCTGTCTGGGAGTGACCCGGACCGAACCGGGTTGGTTTGGGCACGACTCAGACTGAGCCTGCTGGCTTGGGTCACATCCAGACCGAGACAACAACAAAAAAATATGTGGACGGGTCAGTCCGTGTCGCACCCAGACCAAGATAGACCTGAGGCCTAGACCGAGACTGAGGAAAAAAATAGGGTTTTGTTTGAACCAGTTTGGATCAACCCGAGTCAGACTGAACCAATTTGGTCTCACTAGGTCTCGGTCCTTGTTCAGATCCAGTCTGATCTGGGTCCAGTCAAACTGTTCTAGATCCAGTCATACTGTTCTGGATCCAGTCAGACTATTCTGGATCCAGATGAGTAATAGATCTGGATCCAGTTAGACAGTATTGGACCCAGATCACAAATAGATTTGTATCAGGTGGTGAGTTAGTATCGAATTGTACATAAATCCAAAATGTCCAAAATACTCTTATGAGTATCGAAGATCTATTTCGGTAAAATGAACATAACTTTGCACCTCAAACTCAAAATTGAGTGAGGTTTGGTGTGTTAGACTTATATCAAAGAGAGGAATCTACTTATTTATTGGTTTTAGTCAAATTAGTGACACAAAAATTGAGATTTCACGAGTCAATTCGAAAGGAGTATTTTGATAATTCTGTAAGAGGTTTTGTGCATTAATGCGAGCATGTTTATGTAATGACCAGATCATATGGTTAGAGGATCTTGAGACTTGATTTCAATCAAAGCATAGTGTTCACACTCAAGGTAAGAGATATTATGAGTAATTTTTAGATCTGAATAAACAATTTTATGTTGCTTGTTATTATAATATTGTACATGAATATGATTAGCATGATAGTTTTGAGTGAGACCATGACATGCATAAAATTTTCGTGCTTGACACTATGAGTTGATTTCATATACCTGTTTAGTGTGATATGTTGTTAGTTATGGTATGTCATGCATGTTAGAAAAAGATTATATTTGTGATAGCATGCCTATGTGATTATCATGCATTGTGATGAATTTATGTAGATTAGAGTCTCATTTATTCTATTTATGTTGTGTGAACGAAAATATTGAGATCAACATGCATAACCCCTTAAATCATGAAAGTGGCGACATATGACAAGGGCTACCTGGTTCGCAGCCAGAGTACAACCACTATGGAGAGTGGGCCGCTGGTGATTTAACGTTGTAGAGACACTACATCATTGCGTGCTTAGTGAAAGATAGTGTGAGTTCTAATATCATCATGAGATTAAAGAGTGGGATCAATCATGATCAGTGTACGATATCACTCATGAGAAAATGGGTGAATTACGAGTTTGAGAATGTGGTTCAATGTGTTGAACTCAAATATGACTTAGGGTTACACTCACACAGGGTTTGTGACTCTAAAGGATCATGGATGATTGATAACCATCATGGTTAGGATGTAGCATGAACCATACTGAGATTGAGAGCCTGACCTCTCGGCTAGCTATCGGTGGGGTCCCCATAGTGGTTTCACTGTAATGCCTGGTGGTCCGGGGACCATTGAGAGTGTATGGTTAATTGTCTGGCCAACATGTAGAATTTGGGTGTTCTACGCGGGTTGCTATGCTCATAGACGGCTATGACCGGCCTAGTGATAGTTTGTTGTGAGAGAGTGTTTGAGAAAGTTAATGGGGGTAATTAAAATATACAAACTTGTATAGTGTGTCAAAAACTAAACTAAGACTAGAGGCTTAAAGCCCACTACAGTTGTAAGTTTAAGTGTTTGTTTGCTTATAATTATCCCTACTGGGTAGTCGACTTACCCCCATGTTTAATTACAACTATAGGTTGCAGACACACTAGCATATACAGGACTTGACCTACTTCTTCTTCTGCAGAGTATTTGATAGTTTTTACTTTTATGTCATGGAACACTAATATATTTGTTATTTGGTTTTGTTATGAATGATGAACATTATAAAGAAAGTGAGTTATTGAAATAAGAATAACAAAAAAAAAAATTAATCATATTTCTCTGTGTGAACTTTGAACTATTCTCTTTGGGAAGTAATAATACCAATCAAACTCGGACTTCTGAGGTCCCAGGTCAGGGTGTTATAATATGGTATCGAAGTCAGGTTCACACAAATAAGTTCATCATTTATAGCAAGTTCAATGACATATGATATAATATAAGTCTATGCTCGATAAGTACACGTTACTAACTAGGTTGGTTTGTGATTAGAAAATGGATTGCGAGTACAACAATCACGAAGACCATAAAGCACAAGACCCTTCAAAGCCACCTGTTGTAGGAAGAGAGGAGTTTGTCACTGCAATGGCAGTGACAACTAGAGTTATGACAAGCATGACTCAAATATTTAGAGACTTGATACCACGATCTCCGCTAATTTATATTATAGCTGAAAACAGAGATACCTATCGACATGACTACCCCTACACTTCTCAGGGGTGACAGACACAACCTTACGAGCAAGGGACTCACCAATCCTACTATCAAAGAGCTTGGTCAGTATGTGGCTGGATGACAAGAGATTAGATGACGGCTCGAGGAGGAGTCACGAGAAGAGCATCTCCTAGCGTAAACTTTGCACCTCGGGGAAGGTCTTGTATGGCTAGTGCATGGGGACAACATATGTCCCAAGCTAGTTATGCGACTACCGTAAGTGCAACCAATCGAGGAGCTTCGCATATAATTGGGGAGTTTCTTTCTAAAGAAACTAAGAGGGCAACAATTTAGGCCCCAAAAGCAGCATGGAAAACTACAGAGGCGAACAGAAGTTGCCCAGAACTAGTAAAAGGATGAGCATCATCAAAAAGTTTATGAAAATGAGGCGATGATGAAGATCCCACTATTAATCCTACCCCACCTACCTATACTCTCGCTTCTCTGACCTGCACTCCTGCTTTGCCCCAATATGACCTGAATGCTCCCCCTATGACTCACCTTTAGCTGGCGCGAAGGAGTTTAGGGAGAGAACCAAGCTACCGATGGATTGAAGAGTGATATGATGAAGCATTTAGAAATACTTAGCTTATTTAGTCTAGTTCGATTATCTTTTGTCTTGCATTGTTTTTCTTCTTGCTTGCTAGTGATATTTTTTTTATATGTAATGGAATGATTATTGAAATAAATATTTTCTATATGAGTATCTTAATTGTTTGCATGTGATAAAATCTCGTGCAGGTATGAATGATGCAAATAAAGATAAGTTACTTACGTGATAATTTCAATGCAGCTCATGGGTTGTTTGACTCAGGAGCTACACATAGTTTCACTACTTCAACTTTTGAAAAATGATTGCCTGTTGCACCTTCACGATTGAGTGTTTCTTACTTAATAAAAACACATGTAGGTGAATTCACCGTTGTGGACATGATATATATCAATTGTATAGTGAAAATAGAAAACCATGAGTTGTCTATGAACTTATTGCAACTCAATTTCAAAGATATTAACATGGTTCTTGGCATGGATTGGTTGTTGGACTATCATGCCACCATTGATTGCAGAAAAAAATGTATTAGTTTTTAAACTCTCGAGACTCCAACTTTCATTTATCAGGGTGTTAAGAAACTACTAAAACCAACGATCATATCTTGCCTAAAGGCCAACAAATATATTCAAGAACGATGCATGGGAGTTCTGGCCTACATGAAGACCGAAGAGAGAGAAGATCTCACCCTATCTGATGTGAACATAGTTCATGAATATGCTGATATTTTTTTGGAGGAACTTCCAAGCCTCCCTTCCGATCGAGAAATTGAGTTCCAAATTGATCTTGTTTCAAGAACAATGCCCATTTCGAAGGCTTCCTATCAAATGGGACTAGCAGAACTTAAGAAACTCAAGGAGCAACTGCAACAATTATTGGAGAAAGGTTTTATTCGATCGTCAGCATCTCCTTAGGGTGCTCTAATTCTGTTTGTCAAGAAGAAGGATGAATCACTGTGAATGTGTATAGATTATCGACAACTAAATGCAATGACCATAAAAAATAAATATCCATTGTTGCAGATTGATGATTTGTTTGATCAACTTCAAGGAGTTGCATGTTTCTCGAAGTTGGATATGAGATCGGGCTATCATCAACTGAAAATTAAGAAAAAAGATGTAACTAAGGCGACATTTAGATCAAGATATGGCTATTATGAATTCTTGGTCATACCTTTAGTCTGACTAATGCACCAACAACCTTCATGGACATTATGAATAGAGTTTTCATATCATATTTGGATAAGTTCATGGTGGTATTTGTTGATGCCATCCTCATTTATTTTACCATGAGGGAGCAACACGAAGAACACCTGAGGATAGTCTTACACACACTCAGAGAACATCAACTTTACGCCAAATTATCTAAGGATGCTTTTTTATTAGAACAACTGTCTTTCCTTGGACATATTATTTCTAAAGATAGAATTATAGTAGACCCTACAAAAATTAAAGCAGTCACCAATTGGTCTAGACTCAAGAATCCTACTGAGATTCATAGTTTCTTGGGATTAGCTGGAAGAGTTTTCCCTATTAGCAGCTTCAATGACAAAGCTCACTAAGAAAGACATAAAGTTTGAGTGGAATGACATGTGTGAGCGAAGTTTTCAAGCAATAAAAAAGTATTTGATTATTGCTCTAGTGTTAGTCTTACCTTCTGGATCTGGAAGTTTCACTATTTATAATGATGCCTCTCATAAAAGATTGAGTTGCGTTCTGATGCAGCATGATAAGGTGATAGCTTATGCATCTCGCCAACTTAAAACAAATAAAGTCAACTATCGAACACATGACTTGAACCTTGCAGCGATCATTTTTACCCTCAAGATATAGAAACACTATTTATATGGCGAGCAATTTGAAGTTTTTACTGACCATCAAAGCCTTAAATATTTGTTTTCACAAAAATACCTGAACTTGAGGCAGAGGAGATGGCTGAATTTTTTAAAAGATTATGATTTTGAGCTGAAGTATCATCCTGAAAAAATGAATGTAGTCGCTAATGCTCTTAGCAGGAAGTCAGGAGTATTAGCCAGACTCGCAGATTGGGATTTATTTTTTTTGATCGCGCATCAGAAAGCAGAAGCTCAATGCTTACCGAGATGATTATTATTTGTGCAAACCACATTAAGGTCAAAATTGTGGAATCAAATTAAGAAAAAGCAACCCTTAGATTCTGAGTTGACCCAAGTGAGGCAGAAGATTTCAGAAAGTGAGGAGTCAGACTTCAAATTTAATGATCAAGGACTTCTCAAATTTCATAATAGGGTATGCATTCCAAAGGATAACCAACTCAGACATCAGTTATTGGGTGATGCACACCACTCTAGATATGCCATCCACCCTCGCAGCACCAAAATGTATCAATATTTAAAAGATACATTTTGGTGGAGCTGTATTAAGAGAGATATTGTTGAGTTTGTAAGCAAGTACCTGGTATACCAGCAAGTAAAGATTGAACACCAACAACCCAATGGATTACTACAACCACTCCCCATACCTGAATAAAAATGGACAGATATCACTATAGACTATGTGTCAGAACTTTCAAGAACCAAGAATTGAATGAATTTTGTATGGGTAATTATAAACAGACTAACTAAGTCAGCTCACTTTTTGGCCTATAAGACAACTTACTCTTGTGATCAGTTGACCTAATTATTCATCAAAGATATTGTTAGACTTCATGAAGTACTAGATTCAATTATTTCGGATAGAGACTCAAAGTTTATGTCGCGATTCTGACAGAGTTTTCAAGAAGCTATGAGGACACAGTTAAAGATGAGCATGATATTTCACCCCCAGTCTGACGGACAATCGGAACGAACCATTCATACCCTAGAAGACATGCTATGGGCATGTATCTTAGAGTATAGTGACTCGTAGAACGATATTTCACCTTTGATGGAGTTTGCCTACAATAATAGTTTTCAAGCAAGTATATGCATGGCTTAGTTTGAGGCACTGTATGGTCGACGGTGACGAACACCCTTTTGTTGGGATGAGGTTGAAGAAAGAAGATTGTTAGGGCCTAATTTAGTGCAACGGATGGCAGACTAGGTGAGATTTATTTGAGAGCGTCTTTTGGTAGTGCAAAGTTGAAAGAAAAGTTATACAGACCAAAAACGTCGCGAGTTAGAATTTGAGCAAGATAATTATGTATTTTTGAAGATATCTCCTTTTAAGGGAGTGATGCATCTTGGTTGAAGAAAAAAATTGAATCCAAGATATATTGGATCCTTCGAGATACTCATGAGAGTTGGTTAGACAACATACTGACTAGCTTTGCCACCTTCCTTGTCTCAAATTGATAACGTGTTTCACATCTCAATGTTGCGAAAGTATATACCTGATCCCTCTTATATACTGAATACAGTTGAGTCAGTGTTGGAGATACATGATGACTTAAGCATAAGTGAGAAGCCTATAAAGATTCTGGATACGAAAGTTCAAAAACTAAGAAACAAAGAGTTATCTCTAGTATTGGTTAGATGAAGTCATCACAGTAATAAGGAGGCTAGATGGAAGCACGAATCGGACATCCGCAAACATTTTCCATAATTGTTTCTAGGTAAGATTCATGATGAATCAACTTTTAAGGGGGGTAAAATTGTAACCCCTCTCTAATGAAAGCATCAAAGGGGATAAACTTCAAAAAAAAAAACATGATGGTTTCCCTTTTGGGGAAACCGCGTTGCCAGAGGGGGTGAGGATAAACCTCACCCCCCAAAATCCATGGGAGGGTGAGGTTTATCATCACTTTGTGTGAGGGATATAAAAGCCCTCACGTAGGGCCTCCTTCTCGCACTAGACGAGTGATAGAGGGAGAAAGGAAAGCGACAAAGGGAGAACGAAAAAAAAAATTAGACCTACCAGCACCGACGATGAGGTAAGGTTCCTCCTCCTCTTCTCCTTCTTCCTTATTCTTTTCTTTTCTGGTGAGTGAGAGCCGACAACCATGGCTGCCAGCGATTTACACAGGAAGAAAAAAAATAGGAGAGAGAGAGAGAGAGAGAGAGAGAGAGAGAGAGAGAGAGAGAGAGAGAGAGAGAGAGAGAGAGAGAGAGAGAGAGAGTTGGTCGGCCGACCCCTCTACCGCAGAGAAAGAGGGAGAGGGCCGGCAACGACCGACCTGTTGTGATTGAAAAAAACAAATGTAAGGGGCAAAGCCCTTTCCACTTTTTAGGGTTTGTGTTTTAAAATGAGATCGGCTCGGTCTTGGAGTGACCTAGACTGAACCGAGCCGATTTGGGCACGACCCGGACCGAGCCTGCCGGTTGGGGTCACACCCAGACTGAGACAAAAAAATGTGTGGTCGGTTTGGCTTGGGTGCAACCCAAACTGAACCGGATCAGTCTGGGTCGTACCCAGACTAAGACAGACCTGAGGAATTTAAAATCGAGTCAGTTTGGGTGCGACCCAGACCGAACCGGGTCAGTCTGGGTTGCACCCAGACCAAGACTAAGGGAAAAAAGGGGTTTTGTTTAAACTAGTTTGGATCAACCTGAGTCAAACTGAACTGGTTCGGTCTGACTGGGTCTCAGATCTTGTTCAGATCCAGTCTAATCTAGATCAGACCAAATCTGGATCTAGACTGAATATTCTAGATCTCATTGGATTAGTCTTGGATTCATATCAGAACTAGGTCTAGATCCAGTTAAACTGTTCTGGATTTAGTCGGATTGTTTTGGATCCAGTCATACTATTTTAGATCCAATCATACTATTCTGGATCTAGATGAGTAATGGATCTGGATTCAGTTAGACAAAGTTGGATCTAGATCATAAATAGATCTGGATCGGGTGGTGAGTTAGTATTGATTTGTATATAAATCTGAAATAACCAAAACACCCTTATGAGTATCTAAGATCCATTTCGATAAAATGAGCATAACTTTGCACCCCGAACTCAGAACTGAGGAAGGTTTGGTGTGTTGGACTCGTATCGAAGAGATGAATCTACTTATTCATTGGTTTTGGTCAAATTAGTGATACAAAAATTGAGGTTTTATGAGTCAATTTGAGAGGGGTATTTTGGTAATTCTGTAAGAGGTTTTGTGCATTAATAAGAGCATGTTTGTGTAATAATTGGATAATACTGTTAGAGCATATTGAGACTTAATTTTGACCATATCACAGTGTTTGCACTCAAGGTAAGGGATATTATGAGTAATTTTTAGACGTGAATAAACATTTTTATGTTGCATGTTATTATAATATTGTAAACAAATATGATTAGCGTGATAGTTTCGAGTGAGACCATGACATCCATAAAATTTCTGTGCTTGACATTGTGAGTTGATTTTATGTAGTTGTTTAGTGTGATATATTGTTAGTTATGGTATGTTATGCATGTTAGAAATAAATTATATTTGTGATAGCATGCCTATGTGATTATCATGCATTGTGATGAATTTATGTAGATTGAAGTCTCATTTATTCTATTCATGTTGTGTGAATGAATATATTAAGATCAACATACATAACCCCTTAAATCCGAGAAGTGGCGACCTGTGGCAAGGGCTACCTGGTTTACAGCCAAAGTGCAGCCACCATGAAGAGTGAACCACCAGTAATTTAATGATGTAGAGACACTACATCGTTGTGTGCTTAGTGAAAGATAGTGTGAGTCTTAATGTCATCATGAGATTAAAGAGTGAGATCTATCATTATCAATGTACGATAATACTCGTGAGAATATGGTTCAATATATTGAACTCAGTTATGACTTAGGGTTACACTCACAAAGGATTTGGGACTATAGAGAACCATTGATGATTGATAACCATCATGGTTAGGATGTAGCATGAACCATACCAAGATTGAGAGCCCGACCTCTCAGTGAGGTCCCTGTGGTGGTTTCACTACAGTGCATGGTGGTCCGGAGACCACTAAAAGTGTATGATTCATTGTCTGGCCAACATGTAGAATTGGGGTGTTCTATGCAGGTTGTTATGTCCGTACACTACAAGAAAAATGTTAGTTAGTGTAAACACCCCAAAATTTTCCAAAAATCTAAAAATTTCCTTTTTGACTCTGACCTCCAACTTTTGAATAAATTGGGTTAATTTCTGATAAAATTCTATTTATTTCTTAGACTCACTGGAATTTGAATTCAAATTCTATATCTGACCCAATCCTAGATCCAGATCTGATATCCAGATCCAATTCTAATCCCGGATCTCTTATTGTTCAAAAAATCAAAAAAATTCAATCATTTGTATTTTCTCAGAGGTTTTATCTGGATTCAATCTCAATCTAAGATCCTAAACTCCATATATTCTCAAAATCTTGGATCCAAACCTGTTTCTGAAACCCATTTCCAAAATTAACCCTATTTTTCTCAAGAAACCTCATTTCAGAAAAACTTATAATTTCAAAACAAATATCTTATAAAAAAATCTTTCAAAAACCTCATCTGGATGCCATCTTTTAAAAAATCCTCGGGTTTTCGCTTATATTTTCATCATGTTTTTAGAATTTTCTAAAAAAAATATAAAAAGGATTTAAAAAAGAAATATAGATTTATGCCATTTTGAAGAAAACTTGTAAAATAGGCCCTCTTTTTGAAATTCCCTAAAATTACAAGACCTCTCTTGAAAATAAGCCTAATGGCTTCCTTCTATTTAACCAACCGCAGAGGTTCTTCGTTCCTCATTGCCTTCACCACCCCATGATTGACGTTTCTTCTCCTGCTTCTCCTCTTCCTCTTCTTCATTCCCTCTTCCTTTTCATTTTGGTTTTGAAGGAAGTCCCACAGCAGAGCGCCATTCCCCTCTTCTCTCCTTTAGAATCTCTGCAAGAATCAGGTAAGAACCTCTCCCCCCCTTTATTTTCTCTATTTTTGCTTCTGATTTTCCCGTTTTTGCCCCATTAATGCACACTCATGGGTGTTGGGTTGCTTATAGCAACATCAACCTTTTTCTTGTGCAATAGCAAAGGAACGATGCCATTCCCCACATTTTATTTCCTGTCTTTCTTTATATTTTTTTTATTTTTTTTTTATTTTTTCCAATCCGTAGTTTACTTTATTTCAATTTTTTATTGACATCAGATTGATAGTTCTATTTCGGGAATCGACTGATATTCTGATTTTAGTTCCTCTGTTTCCATTTTCTGTTGATTATGATCCTCTCTTGTATTTGATTTCTTGTTTCTCTGTTGTGATCGTTTCTCAGCCTCTAATTTCCTATCTTAAATATCATATTTCGCTCATCATCATTTACTGCATTTCATTTCTGTAAAATGTGTTTTTGCTCCATTAGTTCCGACCATCCTTTGCTTCATTTCATTTTATGGCGCCATATATGGTTCTCAACATGGTTCATTGTCTTTGCATTTTCAATCATCTCGTTTGTATACCTGCATAACTTGGTTTCATCGATCTGATCGATGTCATATTCTTTTTATCTTCTTCGTGTTGCTATTTGTAATCCCTCTGCTTTTGATCATCTATGCTTCTCACATTCAACAACACCCACATATAATCCCCTTTGCATTAATATTCACCTATACCCTTGCCCTCCCCCAACCGGAAGGCAGAGGAGAGGTAGAACATAATGATTCGATAGAGGTTTATGACCTTCCGCAAGAGAAAACCCGAAGATGGGGAAAATACCATCAAAGAAATAATACCAGATGCTAGATCCACTAGTTGTGGAAATGCAAAAGACCTGGAAGGCAGCCGGCGTGATGGATTTGAATAAATCCTGAAGCAGAAAGTGATTTCCAGAGCTGAAGACGCTGGCAAAACAAATGTGTGATTGGGAACACGTCGAGGTTTTTTTTTTCTTTATTCCTTCACAGGTGCTTGATGATGTTTGTGCAGAAATTGCAAAGGATCGGATTCTCGTTGGTGATTTTATTTGGATCAATTGACAAGGGATAGTACTGAGTTCTCGGTAAATCAGATAATGGAGTGTGAATTTCCTTGGCATCATTTTATCAGCATCATCTCTTTAGCATTTTCACTGGCATTCGTATCACATCATCCAACATCTATGTCTGCATTTGCATTTTCTTTCAACACTTGTGTTTTCAGTATGTATATGGCCTATCGTCATGCATTCAATTTCATCTTCCTAAATGCACATAGAATCATGCTTGTGCTATGATGTATGCTCTTCGAAAATATTTCAGAAATTTGGGTTTTCCAAGTGATTTTGAAATTGGTTTGAAAAATATCCTTTTAGAAAATAGTTTAGAGATTAAACTTGATTTGAAATTTGAATCTAAATTTTGAATTTGTAATTGAAGTAAATTTGAGATTGAAAAATTTAGGAAGTTTAAAAATCAAGAGTTAAAATTGCAACTGAAATAAAAAAGTTGAAATGGGATTTTAAAATTAAGAGTTTAAAATTTGGAATTTGAAATCTGAATTGAAATAAGATTTGAAATTGAAAACGGAATTAGAAGAGAGTGAGATTGGAAAATAAAAGACTGAATTTGGAATTTGAACTTGATAAGTTGGAATTTGAAAATTCAGTTTGTTTCTGAAATAGAACTTGAAATCAAACTTTTGAAATGGAAATCAGAAATTGAAATTGAAATTGAAATTGGAATTGGAATTTTGAATTGATTTTGCAATTTGAATTGATGTTTGAAATCAGAATTTAATTTAGAAATTGAATTGGAAATTTGAAGTGAATTTCAGAATTAGGTTTAGAATTAAATGGAGAATTGAAATAAAATTCAGAATTTTTAAAATTGAAAATGAAAATTTGAAATTAAAATTTAGAATAAAGAATTTGAAATTGAAATTAGAATTGAATTTTGAATTTGAAATAGGAATTTTGAATTTGAAAATTGAAATTAAAATAGAAATTGAAGTCAAAACTGAATTTATTTTGGACTTTGAAAATGATTTTGAAAAATACTTTGAATTTGGAAATAATTTTAAATTTTGAAATTGAAATTCATTTTGAAAATAGTTTTGAATTTAATTTTTGAAAATAAAATTAAATAGAAAATAAATTTTGAAAATCACTTGGAAAATGCTTTGAAATTGAAAATGTTTTGAATATTTTTAAAAATATGGATGCAATTCTATCTTAAATGCTGAATGCATTTAAAAGAATTTATTTAAAATTGGAATTAAAATCAATTTTTATTCTTTAATATAATTGAAATAAGATTAAATTTTAATATATTCATGACTATGGTCACAAACATATTCAGATTTAATCTTTATCTAAATTCTAAGAAAGAATAAAATAAATTTTGTGCCTTTATACAATTAAAACACGAATAAATTTTCGTATATTTATGACTATGGCCATGAATATACTTTATTTTAATCTTTATTTTAGATTCTAATAAAGGAAAAAATATATTTGAAAATATGATGATTTTTAAAAATGGATTGTATTTTAATAAAGAATAATAATCCTAAGTATTATTTATATTCCGACTATGGCCGTAAATATGAACTTTACTTAGCATTATTTATCCTCTATTACAGGGTGCACGTGCCATTCGTGTTTTCTATTGTGTCCTTGAAAGAAAATAAAAATAACATGCCACAGTCAATTACGAAAAATTAAAATAGAACTACATGCTCATCCATTCTAATCTAAACAGGAAAAATAGAAATTCTCATTAATATGAAATTATTATAACCCCAAATTGAAATTGAATATTGAAATTTTCTAATCTAGAAGAGAGACCAGGGTCTTCTGTTCTTCCCCCCTGCAAAACAAGAAATAATACAAAGCAACAGAAATACAAAATACAAAAGAAATTGCAAATACTATGCTAAAACTGAAATACATACAATAATGCTAAACAAAAATGCTTATGCTTATGCTAGAATAAAAATGTATATGTGTATGCTTGAATGGAAATGCATATGCTTATGCTAAATGAAAAAACATATGCCTATGCTAAATGAAAATGTATATGCAAAATGAAATGAAAATGCATATGCTGAAATGAGGATGAAAAATGCATATGCGGAAATGAAGATGAAAATGCATATGCTGAAATGCATATGCTTATGCAAATGTAATGCGTATGCTAAAGTTGAAATGCATATGATGAAATGCATATGCTTATGCAAATGCAATGCATATGCTAAAGTTGAAATGCATATGATGAAATGCATACGCTTATGCAAATACAACGCATATGCTAAAGTTGAAATGCATATGCTTATGCAAATGTGAAGTGCATATGCCTTATGCCAAATGAAAATGCATATGCCTATACTAAATAAAAATGCATATGCCTATGCTCAAAATCCAGATAAAAAGAAAACGAATGAACCATGTATGAAATCACATCAATTATAATTACAGAAATCATGATGCTGATGCAATTGAGAAACTCGCAGATGCGATTCACATATTATGCAGATTGAAATGCTAAGGAGATGTAGGGGATTTATGGAATGAAAAATGCAATGCAGGCACAAATATGCATTTCAGATTTCAGATTGGATATAATAGAATGTAATGAATGTGATGAGGACCAGATCTAAGAACAGATGATCTAATGGTTTCTGTAATGGTGTTTGATGTAATGACATAGATGCTAACAAGCATAGAGGAAATGAAAGGTATATGCATCTGCATATGCTGGAACAATATGCAGATGACTAAACTAGCATGCAGGTGATACTAATCTAATATGTTGCACTGGTGAATGATATGCCATGGATTAATGTTATATGCAGGTGACTAATGATATACAACACACAACAATGCAATCAAGTGATATGCAACACACAACAATGCAATTAAGTGATATGCGACACATAGCAATGCTACTGAGTGATGATATACACATTTTGGCTGAGCACAGTACATGCAAAAAATGAATGTATCTAAAAACAGAAGGTAAAATGATGATGCGATGATGTTGTAACATAAATAGACTTAGGCCAACATGTGTAGCACTTGACAGAAAAAAAAATCCCTCGTTGATTACACTGTTGAGCTGATTCTGATGTAAATAAACCACTTTTAGATTTTGAAAGTGAATCAAGCCAACAGGGATATTATCAGTAAAGTTATTACATGAGAGTTTTAGGGCGACCAACTGAATCGACTTAGTCAAACACACAGGCAGTGCACCAGACAAAGAGTTATGACTCAAATCTATAGATTGAATGGATGCTAACCCACTAATTGAGTCAAGATTTGATCAAGAGAAACCATTGCCAGATAAAGAGAGATTCTTCAGGCTATATAGATGTCCACTCCCTAAAGGCAAGGGTCTTGAGAAGAGGTTGCTATTGATCCTAAGCATGCATTGCAAAGGAATGAACAAATGCTTTTACAGACAATGCTTCACAAGGATGTGAATATGGATAGAATGGCAGAAGTAAAAATGGCTGAATTAATGATGGAGGAAGTCTTGTCTGTTGTCCCACTTGATGGGTTGGCTGAGGCAGCAACTAGAGAATGTGACTGATTCTCAAGCATGTTTGCAAGCTTGGGAGTCAACAAAGCTCTAATTGTGTTTACTGATGGTTGATTCTATGGTGTATTGTTGTCATCTCCACAATATCTACTCGGTCTTGACAAGGCTTGAGTTGTACAAACAGTGTGTATATATTTTTTTTTGCGATTTGCATACTAGTACAAACACCATGTACTCCTCTTACATCAGTTTCTTCAGCAGTGGAGTCATATTAAACCAACGGGGGTAACATATACCATAGGATACCAGCCTTTAGTAAATCATTCTGCCATTCAGATGAAACAGAAATACGAGCAACATCGACAACTACTGGTACAAGTTCCAACTCTATACAGTGCGTGGTATCCTCAAACAATCCACTAAAATTTAGTATTTCAAATCTGGCACTCTCAAATTGACTCAAAACAGAAAATATATGCCTCACATTTGCAACAATTAAAGCAAATGGTTCGCTGGTAGAAGTTGTAGGATGAACTACACACATGCAACGTGAAAGAGGAGTGGCTAGAAGGGATGCGATGCAATTATAAATGCAAGTTCACTAAATGAAGGCTAAATGCTAAATGCTAATGCAAACAAATGCAAAGTAAAAAGACTAAACGCACACAGGTAAAAATACTAACTTATACAACATTTGCTAAATAGCAGACACACATTCACAACAAATGCTAAACACACATTAAACAACTAAATGCTTAATAACAAGTAAACACAAGTAAACATGTAATGCTAAACACACACACACACATTCACTAAATGCTAGTAAATACACTGCTAAATGCATATCATTCTGATATGCTGCTCAGACTAAACTCACACAACATATTTTTCAAATCGATTTCACACAACAAATCAATTTCATACATCGGACTCTCACAGCTTAAACTCACACAAGTAAATCGATTTCACAAATTGATTTTAGCAATCAACTTCAGCAAATTGAACTCACACATCGATGCAACAACACAACACAATGCTGAACCGAATGATATGCCAAACTGAATAAGTGTAGATGACAGAATCAGGCCCAACTGATGCTCGGTCATGAAGAGACGATCAAAGTGTACAGAGTTGCCGAGATCTTAGCCAAAAGTGGTGACCTGTGGCAAAGGATACCTGATTCGCGGCCAGAGTGCAGATACCATGGAGAGTGGGTCGTCGGTGATTTAACGATGTAGAGACACTACATTGTTGCGTGCTTAGTGAGAGATAGTGTGAGTTCTAATGTCATCATGAGATTAAAGAGTGTGATCCATCATGATTTATGTACAACATCACTCATGAGAGAATGAGCGAATTATGAGTTTGAAAATGTGGTTCAATATGTTGAACTCAGTTATAACTTAGGGTTACACTCATACAGGGTTTGAGACTCTAGAGGACCATGGACGGTTGATAACTATCGTGGTTAGGATGTAGCATGAACCATACCAAGATTGAGAGCTTGACCTCCCGGCTAGCTACCGGTAGGGTCTCCGTGGTGGTTTCACTGGAGTGCTTGGTGGTCCGGGGACCACTAGGAGTCTATGATTTATTGTCAGACCAACATATAGAACTAGGGTATACTATGCGGGTTGCTACACCTATAGACGACTATGACCGGTATAGCCGACTTAGTGATAGTTTGTTGTGAGAGTGTGTTTGAGAAAGTTAATAGGGGTAATTAAAATATACAAACTTGTATGGTGTGTCAAAAACTAAACAAGACTAAGAGCATAGAGACCACTACAGTTATAAGTTTAAGTATTTATTTGCTTATAATTATCCCTACTGGGTAGTAGACTCACCCCCATGTTTAATTATAATTGTAGGTTGCATGCACACTAGCACAGATAGGACTTGATTGACTTCTTCTTCGACAGAGTATTTGGTAGTTTTTACTTTCATGTCATTGAATAATAATATATTTGTTATTTGCTTTCGTTATGAATGATGAACATTGTAAAGAAAGTGAGTTATTAAAATAAAAATAAAGAAAAAAAATTTAGCCATGTTTCTCTGTGTGAACTTTGAACTATTCCCTTTGGGAAGTAATACCAACCAAACTCAGACTCCCGAGGTCCTAGGTCGGGGTGTTACATATCGTGTATATGAACTTGAAATAAAAATGGTTTTTGTTAGTAGGGATGTAAATTTTTATAAAAATGTTTTTCCCTTTCAAGGTAATAACAATCCAAATAAAAGGGAAGGGTGTATACTACCCATCTCCATATATGGGCCTCAGCTCTATGAGATCTAAGAACCCATTGATATTCAAGTTAATGACACCTCTAACCCTTGTCACCTTGATCCTAATCCTGAACCTCCCAATCATAAAACCCTGAAACCAAATCAAGTCCATCTCTTAAGGTCTGAAGGAACTCGTCAACCACCATCATATCTCAAAGACTACAACTGCTACACGATTGCTCCCATACTCAAATCGATTGACACGATGTAAACACCCCAAATTTTCATTCACCTCTCCAACATTTCCACCAAGCATCAGCATCCAGCCTCTGAAATCGCCGAAGGGCAAAATGGTCATTTTTCTGAGCCCGGACCTTGCAAAAGTCTAAATTTCATCTGCAACTCTCAAAATTTCTCTATTTTAGCTCAGATGTTCAAAATTCTACTCCTAACAGGAGACGGGAATCTCCAAATCCTGGTTCATGATTGCATTTCATAAAATATGTCATTGCATAGCATTGCATGAGCATTTCATATCACTGCATTGCACAACATGTCATTTTGAGATCCAGAACTCTTGATTTCAAATTTTCTAATCCAGATTTGAATTTTAACTCTTTTTAAAATCAATTTCAAAACCCTGGGTATTCAAAATTTTCAATTCTTTCCATTTTACCCCCAGGGCTCTGAATTTCAAAATATTTTCTCAAGAAAACAATCTGGATAATTTTCAATAAAGTTCAACTCAGATTTTGCCTTTTGTTAGCTATTTCAACTGTCTTCCTTTTACAAAATCGCCCTACAGGGGCCAACTCTTTCAAAAAACTTTTGTTTTACCAATTAGTCCAGATTTTATGAAAATTCCAAAAAGAGGTTGTTGTCTAGTCCTTATTTCAATAAAGAAGCAATGTGGGACCCACATTGAGGTGGTGTCACACAGGCTTTTCTTTTGAAAAATTTGAATTTTGAAAAACACAAAAATATAGGAGCCTTGTCCCCTGGATTGATGCCACTTGTCCTTTCTCTCTCCTCCCATTTACCCGCCAAGTGTCAGCGTGGGGTTCACCTAGAGGTGTCGCCACATGTCATTTTCTCTCTCCTCCCATTTCCATGCCAAGTGTCAGTGTGGGGCTACCTTAAGAAGCCACCACATGTCATCCCATTTATCTGCCATGTGTCAGCATCCACCATCTTCACCCTGTGCCATGTGTCATTCCAAAGATCACCCTGAGATGCCAAGTGTCAGGTGTTGTCCTGTCCAGAAAAAGTAAAGCTTGTCTTCTCTGAGATGACGCCATTTGAAGAGTGTCTCCTGCAGAGGACACGTGTCAACCTCTCTCTCTTTCAGAAAAGTAGACTGACACATGTCTCTCCCTACTTTTCTCAGAAAAGTAGAAGACACGTGTCACTCCTAGCTTTCTCCAGAAAAATGTAGGCTTGTCTCCTCTGAAGTAGAGCCATTTGAAGTGTGTCTCCTATAGAAGACACATGTCAATCTCTCATTTCCTCAGAAAAAGCAAATGCCATGTGTCGTCCCCTACTCTTTTTAGAAAAAGCAGGTGACATGTGTCATTCTCTGCTCTTCTCAGAAAAAGTAGATGCCATGTGTCATTTCCTGCTCTCTTCAGAAAAGCTAGAATTCAAATATTCAAATCTCTCCAGAGGTGGCGCAAATCCTGAACTTCACCTTTTTCATTTTGTCTAAGATGGCGCCACATGGCTTGGACCTCTTTCTCTTCCCTCTGCCACGTGTCATTCTCTGCTTCTTTCAAGAAAAGCAGGGTACACATGTCTCCTTCTACTTTTCTCAGAAAAGTAGATGACACATGTCATCTCCAGCTTCCTTCAGAAAAAGTAGAGGACACATGTCACTCTTGGCTTTCTTCAGAAAAGCAACCATTCAAAAATTTTCAGACAAGAGCTAGGTGGCGAAAATCTTGGAGTTCTACCTTTTTCTACTTTGAATATGAGGGCGCCACATGTCCCTTGCTTTTCCATTCTGCCACATGGCATTGTAGGAGCCACTCTGAGGAACCGCCACATGTCCACTCTTCATTCCTCCAGGGCCAACCTCCATTTGAAATTCAAATTCTCCTCTGAGGTGGCGCCATTTGAGAGAACTTCTCCAGACAGCTGACACTTGTCTGCCACATGTCCAGACCTCCCTGCATCAGAAAAAGTAGAAAAACCCCCTTTGAGGTGGCGCATTCTGCTTCCTCCATTCCTGTCCTCCTGCCACATGGCAGTGTGGAGCAACTTGGAGGGGGCACCACATGTCAGCCTCTCCTTTCTTGCAGAAAAGTAGAATTTAAATTCCTCTGAGGTGGCACAGTCTGCTTCCTCCACTCCTGTCCATCTGACACATGGCAAGAGCCTCCAGAGATGGCGCCACATGGCATGCTCCTATTGTTTCCAGCTTTACACCTAAAATCTCCTTTTGAGGTGGCGCCAATCCAGAGTCCCACTTGGCTTAAAATTTTATTTTTATTTTATTTTTAATAAAAGTAGCCCACCATGAGGTGGCGCCACCTGAGGACTCCCTACAAAAGACGATTTTGAATTTCAAACTCCAAGAGAGCACCCTCTGAGGTGGCGGCATCTGGGAGCTTCCTGCAGAGAAAATCAAGCAGACCTAAATTTTGAAAAATTTCAAATTCTGCTGAGGTGTCTCACTCACAAAATTCTTTTTTTTTTATTTTCTCAAAAATCAAAATAGCACCCCTGAGATGGCGCCACATGGAGGTATCAGATTGAGCCTGTTTGAAATTCAAATTTTTTCAGAAAATCTATAAAAACAAGGCTCCACGCCCAGCATAGGGAGACCATTTTTGAAGAGCTTCTTTTGGACTTGAAAATTCGACCTAGCCTTCTTGAGAACCCGATTTTGAACTTTGGAATTCACGCCCCCTTTGGCTCAGTGAAGAAGGTGCAGTGGGCCGATTTTGGTGAATCATCCGAAGCTCGGAGCAAAGGACAAACGAAGCTCGTGATAGCCGTCCCTTTCAAGAGATTCAACGCTGCCTAACGAAGCAAGGTGCACCTCTTTTCCTTTTGATTTGATTTCATAATTCGATTCGGGAGTCGTTTGAAGAAAGAGCTCATCCGAGAGATGGATTGAGCTATTCTTATGAAATGACATATATAAAAATATTCAATTATGCCTCCTTGATGATTTTTAGCATTTATACATTTAGCTAGATTTAATTTGCATTTTATTTCGTTTATTTAGCATGTTTCATGAATTAATTAGTATTAATTTAGCATTTATTTCAATTCTGCTCATTTTCAGTAGTTATCTGTTTTTGTCAGTCATTCCACACGTCATTTCATGCATTTATTTTTTATAAAAAATTCCAAAAAAATCATGGAATGCGCCCTTAGATGTACCTAGAATTGTCCCAAAAATTTGGAAGCATTTGAATTCGTTTACTGTGGTAAACGTTCAAAAAGGTAAGGCGGGTTGTACTATTCGGGATGCATTTTAAAATGTCTTTTCCGATTTGTAAAATCGAGATATCCCTCATGGGGGATCCGAGTTTTGATCCAAAAGATGTTCTGAACTAGGAAGAATGTTTAGTTTGTAACCTGATTTTATCAGATTTTTATGATTTTTTTTAATATCTGACAAAATCCGAGAATTCGGGACACGTGTCAGAGCCTGATTTGGGCCTGTGAGATTTTGGATCGACTTAGGGCTATGGGTTCTCTTTGTGTGTTGCTACAAATCCAAAACTGTAAAAAGTGAAAGTTATGTCCGAGGTGTCCTCTGTTTGCATCTGAAAGTCTGTGATTTTTAGAACAGTTGTGATACCTGTTTCGGATTTTTCTTATCAGTCCTCTGTTTGGCCACATTTGTCTATTCTTTCAATTTAGGAATGAAAAGTTATATTTTTATCCATGTTTACTTTGGTCAAATGCCAAAGTCATGAACATGAAATTTGTCCCTGTAGGTGTCGTGAGTAACTCTGTTAAATATCAGAAATTTCCATGGCTTTTTTCTATCTTTGTAGCATTTTATATCAGATTAGTTCGATTTTACCTCCATCAGAACCAAATCCACATTACCGAAGTCACCATGGTTCAAAATTCCAAAGCTGTAAGAACCAAAAGTGTTCCATTTCAGGTCCTTTAGCAGTCTGCAAAATATCAGAAGTTTTCATGGTGTAAATATTGCATTATCATATTAAGCATTGCATTTGGTTCGGGTCCGTAGGCAAAATCCACCCTTTTTAGGACTTTCTTTAAATTTTAGCATTCAAATCATATCATTTCGTGATTTTTAGCATTCTAGGCTGTTTATCAGAGTAGGAAGATGCTTCATACCGAATTTGGTGTAATTTGGAATCCATTTGAGGTTTGATTTAGCCACATCATCAAAATAGGGCCCCGCGGGACCCGGATCCAAGGGAAAAACAAGCGAAATTCGATATTTTGGATAAATTGCAAAATATCAAATTCTGATTTTACAGTCCTAATGTATTTAGCAGCATGTCATCATGCCTCATACTGCATTTCACCATCATTTGTTTCAATTTGAATTTCGAAATCTCAATTTTACCAAGTTTTCCTTCAAAAAGCCCTGATTTTAAAGGTATAACTTTAATATTATGGGTAATTTGGTCATTTTGACCCCAATTCCGAATTTTAAACTATTTTATACTGAATTTTTTGCATTTACATCATTTCAAATATCAAGAAAGCATAAGAATATGGTTTATATCCAATTAAATCCAATAATTTCATAATATTATTGGAAAATCTTGGAAAAACCCACATATTTGAGTTAACCTTATTTCAAGTTTGGCAGGGACATTCAAATGAAGGAGCTGAAGTCTGCAATTTCCATTTATTTTATTTATTTAGTGATGTAATAATGTAAATTTTGGAATAAGAGATTTAATTTTCTGGTTAGACTAGGATGCATATCATATAGTTTGAATTTATGCAATATCCTGTTTATATGATTCATGCATTTTATTTCAAAAGCACTATGGATGTACACGAATGGCACGTGCACCAACTCTTAGGGAGTTGAAGAACTCGGTGGAGTCCATATTTACTGCCCTAGTCGGAATATGGACGAGACCCAGATCCATCATCTTTCTACCAGTCACATTGAGCCTACACTCTTAGGCTATCTTAAAATGCACATCATATTTCCAATATTTGCAAAGTATTGTGCATTAAACCAAATAAACTCTGAACATATTCATGGCCACAGTCAGGATATGTGAAGGATTTATTTTGACTTAATGCACATTTTCCAACAAATTTCTTAGGCAATCTTTCAAAGTGAATTCATTCAGCCATATCATTTGCATCATGAAATCATTGGTTTTCTCATGATTTTCTTAAGAAAACTTCCTTCTCAAAGAAATCAATTTCTCAAGAAACCCTGAGGATTTTCCAAAATCGGTTTTCCCAAGTCAAGTGTTCACAGTTTTCCATGGAAACTAGTCTCTCAAGAAACTTCTAAGTTGGATTTCCAAAATCAAAGTTTTCCCTTGATTTTCCTTGGAAAATGTTATTTTCTTAAGATTTTCAAAAGGAGTCTTCCAACCTTTCTCGAGAATCAAAAATCAATTTTCAAAGGGGTTTAAGGCTAAGATTCCCAGGATTTTAATTTCCCAAGTTCAGTTTTTCTTCTCAAATGAGTTTTCCTATAAATTTTCCATCATTTTCCTAAGAAAATCCTCAAAGTCAGAGTTTTCCTGAGAAGTGTTTTCCTTTTTTGAAATGTTCACCTTTTCTCAAGAATCACTTCTATTTTCCCGGGATTTTCAACCATTCATGATTTTCCCACAACTTTATGAACTTTCCCGAGATTTCAAATCTTTTCCATCTGAGTTTCCTGAGAAATTGACTTTCACCTTTTTCCTGAGAAATAGCTTTCAACTCCAAATATTTTCCAAGCATACATCATGTTTTCCAACTTACATTTTCCAAAATCTCATAGGACATGCATGAATTCTCTGTGCATATAGGATAGAACATAACTTCGATAATTTCGCTAAGTCAAGCACAATTTTGGTCCTTGGTTCGATTACCCCTGTTAAAGGCGACAGGAACGGTCGAACCTCGTACCGACAGGTCGAGCCCCATCCCATGGATTTTCCCGCAATTTTCAAAACGGAGGCGAGTATTTCAAAAACAAATTTCCAAAATCCGGTCAAGTTTGAATCGCGAAAGCGTTTCCCTCTTTCTCTTCCGCAAGGAAGGGAAGACGGGGAAAAATTTTGCGACGATAACAGGTTTGGCGACCGTGATGGGACCTGTCCTTGTCTGATTAAAATTATGCTTGACTTAGTTCAATTATTGAAACTGTGTTCACAAAATGTCAGCTCTTTACTTTTTATATCATGTGAGCCTAGGAGCCTAGATTCTGACCTAGTTGACATTGATTGCATATAGACTAGGCATGGTTTGGTAGGACCAGATTGAGGAGAAATTTTCATGCTCACATAAACTTAGGTCTAAATATAACTCTCTTCAATTTAGGATCTGAATGCAAACAATGTATGCTTCTTCAAAGATTTTCAAAAGTCTATCTCTCTAGGATTTAGAGCCCTCTATTTCTTGCATGTGATCATTTTTTCAAAATCTCCTTACCTATCATTACCCGGTCTTCACGTTGCTGGGCTCTCTTCCAGAACCCTAGTTCGGGACAGGGCCTCACAACTAGGCCAATTATTTGGGTTAACACCCCCTACCACGTACCGCGGGCCACAGTCCGAAGTATATCGGTAGGCACTCAAGGATGTTGGAAAACCTTACCTTAGAACTGGAGTTGAGAATGTATGCCATGTACCTCGGATTTTAATTCGGATATATCGGCATAACTGGATTGGACAAAGATGATCTAAACCTAGAGTTAGGATTAAGGTCCTACAACTGTTTTTCAAAATGATGCATCTAGAGTCAGCCTCTTAGAGAGTGTTGTATGTGCATAAATGTTTGTGCAGGATGAGTTTGTATGCTACCTTTATTTCTCTCATATTTTTCCCAAAATTATTTCTCCAAATATCCATATTTTTCATCTTTTCCTTTATTTTCTCAAACCCTTGATGATTTTTCCAAATATCCAATTTCTTTCAAAACTCCAGGTGATTTTCCATTCTCCCGTTCTACTAGATCTCGAATTTCCAGCTGCATTTTCATCCTGCCTGCAATTTTCTAAAATCATATGTTTTCTTCTATTGGATTTTCAATCCTTTTGTCTATTTGCAAAATTCTTCACCTTATTTTCCTCACGCATACCTTGATTATTGCGGTAGAAATTGTTTACCCACTTGCCTTCTCCTTATTCTAAATTCGTTTGCGGATTGTTTTTTCAAGAGATATCTCTTTCCTTCAAAAATGGTATTTTCCTCGTGGTTGACGACCTCGCCTAGGTAACAAGGCACATTTTTCGTTGTTATTTCTCTTACAAAGAATGACAACACAATTGTCGTAATTTCAGCAGCAACTCCATCCCTAGTAATGGGATATTCTTCTAATTGTCTACCATATCGTCAATAATCATTTTTTTCCCAATCCAAAATTTCCTCAGAGTCTAATCAAGACTTCATCCTGCAGAGGGCATCCACAACATTTGATGGTTCAAACAAGATCAGGAAAAAGAACAACGGCATCTCAACACTCGTCGGCCTCAGAAGAAGAGATGGACTCCCCGCGATCCGAGAGGAGTCAAGAGCAGCAGCAAGGGGAGGATGGCATAGACCCACAGATGTATGCCATGTTCCAGAAAATGATGACCAAAATGATGAGTGAATAGGCTGGGACCAGTGCAGAGAAGAACCCATTCAGAGAGAAGTTCCATGGGCACAAGGATAAGAAGACTTCCAAGAAGCAAGTTCAGCCAGAGGAAATTTCAGATGAATCAAAATCAGAGGAAGACACCGATGAAGAATATGAGGTGCCTTCGGCATTTCAGAAATAGGCCCGAGAACAAAGGAGGAGTCCCAAATCAAAGAATCAAGTTGCAGAAGAGCCCCTGCAGTCACAGTTCAAAGAAATGGCCAAAGTTGTTAAAGACCTCCAAGCTTGCGACAAGGGCAAGAAAGTCTTCACTAGCGAGGATTTTTATGATGGATTAGAAGGAGACGAAGAACTGGAAAATCTGCCCCGTAAATTCATCAAATTTGATGGTTCTGGCGATCCCAAAGCCCACCTCGCCATGTTCTTCGCCGAATGCTCTAAATTCAAGAGAGACAATAGGGCCCTATTTCTCTGTTTTCCTCGTAGCTTAGAAGGCACTGCCGCCAAGTGGTACTCCGATCATATCAATCCAATCGAGCTGCGAGAATTCGATAAGGTGGTCAACCTATTCATTGAGCGATTTCTGTTCAATACTGAAGTGCTCCCAACATTGAGCCCTCTCTGCAATCTAAGGCAGAATAAAAATGAAAAGGCAAGGGACTTCATTCGCAGATGGAGAGAGACCTGCAACAAAATGAGGGATCCTATATCAAAGAGGCATGCTTTATCGCTGATCCTGAACAACTTCTCACAACCTTTGAGAAGTCTTATCTCCACCTCGCCTTCCAAGTCTTTCATAGAGCTTACTGAACGAGCCGAGTGGCTCGAGATGGGGTTGGAGAACGGTATCTACGATGGTATCATCCTCGTCAAGAACAATCTAGATCCAAAGAAAAAGGCAAATTTCACCTCCTCCGCCAATATCAGTCGCAATGATAGCAAAAGTAGTAAGGGCAACCATGCGGATCGAGAGGAAAGACAGAATAACAAGCTATCTCAGCCCAACTTTCCACAAAAGGAAAAGATAAAACGTGAAGGTTGGAGTAGTGATCGAGTGTTCACTCCTCTCAAACAAACACTCGAAGAAGCCCTTGAATTCATGCTGACCAAGGGATTAGTGAAGCTCCCAAAGGCCACAACTCCTCCCACCATCATGGGGAGGTTCAGGAATCAGTTTTGCAAGTTCCATCGAGCAGTTGGGCACGACATCGATCATTGTTTTGTCTTCAAAAATATTGTTCAGGATTGCATTGACAAGAGCCTCCTTGCTGAAGAGGAAGAAGAAGACGAGCCGACCATCCTGACCAAGCCTTTCTCAGACCATTCAGAAAGTTGATGATGCCAAAGTTTCCTGCTTTCTTCCTTTCGTTTTGCCAGTCACCTCGTAGGAACAAGTCCGCCCAGTTTTTGCAACCTTTTGTTCGAGTGCTTATAAATATGCAATCTTTTGTTATCAGTTCTGCTTATCAATAAAATGTCAATTTTCTTCATCAAATACTTCTTTCTTTTGCCCCATTAGGGCACCTGTTTTCATTTTGAAGAATCTTCTTTGCCCATTCTTTTCAAGACGAGGGGCAATTTATGAGAGAAATGAAATTACCTATGAGGGTTTTTCAAAAATCGTGAAATTTTGAAAATTTTCTACAAACATCTTCGTCATGATCACCCAAAAGTTTAATATTTCGGTTCAATTTTTTTCAAAAATTCAACCGTCGCGGTGATCTTCTTTTCTTAAATTGGTTTTGAACCATTATCTTTAAAATCAACCCTTGTGTTGATTTTCTTTCCAAAATTATTGTTAAACCAATTCGTTTTCAAAATCAACCCTCATGATGATCTCTCTTCAAAATCAACCCTCGTGTTGATTCCCCTTTCAAAGATCAGCTCTCACGCTGATCATTCTTCAAAATCAACCTTACAGTTGATTTCCTTCCCAAAATGATTTCTCACTTTCAAAATAACATTCTCCTTTTATTTTAAAGATCCCATGTGCAAACACTTTCTCACTTCTCATTTTGTTTTCTTCATGTAAAAGGGATAATATAATTTTGTTTTCCTTTCCTCGATTTTTAAGCATTAATAAAATTATTAAATTTGCCAATAGTTTGGCACCATTTTATTTGCATCTCTTTCCCTTTTCACAATATGTCTCTTGTGAGGAATGACCTTGAGGATGTCTTTTAATCAAGAAGCCTGTCACCTTATTCCTCGATTATCCTTCTTTGTATTCAAAATTTTCCTCCCTAGTTACACTGGGGCATTTTTTTGAAAAATCTATCTTTACCTCAAAACATTCTGTATGCAGGCAGGATAAACCAATCTCTCATTTTGCATGTATATGCACCCACTTGCATTAATTTTGCATTCATTTACATTTCATGTGCATTTGCATTTCATTTTACATTAATTCTGCATCCATTTTCTTCCCCTTCAGGTTAAGGGATAAACCTGAATCATTTTCCATGATTTTCCAATTTCTATTCATATCCCCGTTCAGGATAAGGGGTTAATCCTGAAAATCAGACCACATACATGTAAATATGATGGTCTTTTTCATTGCAAGTCAAATAATCCAGTCCTCGAACTGGCCATTCTCAAAACTTTCAATCCCAGCTCTCGCACTATCGATTTTCAAAAATTCAATCTTCTGATTAAAGACTTTCCTTTAAGATTTGAGTCCTGACTCGAACTTTCCTGCTTTCCTTCAAAGATTTGAGTTTTAACTCAAGTTTTCTTTCCTTCAAAATCTAAACTTTCCAGTTTCCTTTTGAGATTCGAGCCCCGACTCGAACTTTCCAACTTTCCTCTGAATATCTGAGTTTCGACTCAAAAATCTGAATTGGCCTAGTTTTTCCTTTGAAGATTTGGGTTTCGACCCAAACTTTATCTCCTTAGAAACCAAACTTCCTAGCTTTCCTTTGAAGGCTCAAGTTTTGACTCGAATCTTCCAGCTTTCCTTGTAAAACCTGAGTCCCAATTCAGATGATATTTTAAAACCAGCTTTTGAGTTAGACTTACCTTCAAAATCCAGTATTATGCTAGGACTTACCTTCAAAATTCCAACTTCGTATTGGATTTACCTTCGAAATTGAGTACCATCGTCAGGGATGTGTCAACTCGGATGTCAAGCGATCTCTTTTACTAAGGATTTCAAGAACACTTTGTCAATTTGTCAATCAATTACCTGTTGATTTCAGATTTTTATTGCACAAAATTTTTACCTCAGTTTACCTTTAGTATCACTTCCAAAAAGGCAAAGCTTTTGTGAAGAAGAATTCAAAATCCAAATTCTTTCTATTGGCCAACCAAAAGGATAAAGGATAAATCCTCGATATGGCCAGAAAAGAAGATTCAATGTTTTGCAAAGCCATAGATGATTGATATTGATCGCAGTCAATGGCACATTTTTAAAGACCATTCTTGTGAAAATGAGGCAGTGGAAATATCCTGAGCGCTAGAAAAAGAGAGAATTCATCCAAGCCCTGTCTCCTTAAAATCACCTAAGCTACAATTAAATATCCGTAAAAGGGATCTCTCACCTGTCATCAAGATGAAGGCGAATTAGGTGAGTAGACCCCCGGGGCCAAAGAAGTTTTGAAACATCTCCAAGATGACGGAATTTGTGACGGATCCTTCCAGGGAAAGTCCAAAGCACTGTCGAGATGAAGGCAAATACGATGAACCTACCGACAATCCTTAAAAGATATTTAATTTCAGCTATCATCCAAAGATCTCCAAACCCATCGCCCAAGAACGATCGAAACATCTCCAAGATGAAGGAGTTTGTGACGTATCCTTTTCAAAAAGAGAGCAAGGGAGGAAAAAGAAAGAGAGGAAAAGCCGAAACATCTCCAAAATGAAGGAGAATTTAGCAAAAACCAGAGAGCCAAAAGAGTGCAGAAAGATTATCATGAGAGAAGCTCTCAGGATATCAAACTGCCAAATCTATCAAGAATCTTCTTTAATCTTGTGAAATTCTATTATCAATATTCTCTCATCAATTGCTTTCATAATATCAAATTCTCTTTCCTGCTCATATCAAGGAAATTGATAACTTCTTTGAAGAAGGTCAATCGCAAGCAATTTGGATTCAAAATCTTGATTCTATGAAGTCAATCCTGTTTGGAGATAATACTTCAGGTAGAAAAGAAGGAATATTTTCACAACAATGAGCATCATTTTCAATTACTTTGAATCAACAAAATTTTCAACATTTTGACAATATTTTCTAGCTATCCTGATGTTAAGTGAGAGTTTGAGGTCCATATTGATGCATCTTGACCCCTTCGAGAGATTTTCCTTTGTCATCTTTCACATTGTTGAAAGATTAGTCTTATCTCCGAAAGGATAACCTTTATCATCTTTCACGTTGTTGAAATATTAGCCTTCTCTCCGAAAGGATAGCCTTTGTCATCTTTCGCATTGTCGAAAGAATCGCCTTGCTCCTTTGGATTGCCTTTGTCATCTTTCGCGTTGTTGAAAGAATCACCTTGTTCCTTTGGATTGCCTTTGTCATCTTTCGCGTTGTCGAAAGAATCGCCTTGTTCCTTTGGATTGCCTTTGTCATCTTTTGCGTTGTCGAAAGAATCGCCTTGTTCCTTTGGATTGCCTTATCATCTTTCGCATTGTCGAAAGAATCGCCTTGTTCCTTTGTCATCTTTCGCGTTGTCGAAAGAATCGCATTACTCCTTTGGATTGCCTTTGTCATCTTTCGCATTGTTGAAAGAATCGCCTTGTTCCTTTGGATTGCCTTTGTCATCTTTCGCGTTGTCGAAAGAATCACCTTGTTCCTTTGGATTGCCTTTGTCATCTTTCGCGTTGTCGAAAGAATTCCCTTGTTCCTTTAGATCTTCTGCGTTCATCTTTCGCATTGCCGAAAGAGTTGCCTTATTCTTCATGGGAAAAATTGCCTTATTCATCTTTTGCGTTGTCAAAAGAGTTGCCTTACTCTTCTCCAAAAGAGTTTGCCTTGTCTGTCTTTCGCGCTGTCGAAAGAATCGCCTTATTCCTTTGGATTACCTTTTGTCATCTTTCGCATTGTCGAAAGAATCTCCTTGTTCCTTTGGATTACCTTTTTTCATCTTTCGCATTGTCGAAAGAATCTCCTAGTTCATTTGGATTACCTTTTTTCATCTTTCGCATTGTCGAAAGAATCTCCTAGTTTCTTTGGATTACCTTTTTTCATCTTTCGCATTGTCGAAAGAATCACCTTGTTCCTTTGGATTACCTTTGTCATCTTTCGCGTTGTCGAAAGAATCGCCTTGTTCCTTTGGATTGCCTTTGTCATCTTTCGCGTTGTCGAAAGAATCGCCTTACTCCTTGGGATCGCCTTATCATCTTTCGTGTTGTCGAAAGAATCGCCTTGTTTCTTTGGATTACCTTTGACATTTTTTGCATTATTGAAAGAATCGCCTTGCTCCTTTGGATTGCCTTTTGTCATCTTTCGCGTTGTCGAAAGAATCGCCTTATTCCTTTGGATTACCTTTTTTCATCTTTCGCATTGTCGAAAGAATCTCATAGTTCCTTTGGATTACCTTTTTTCATCTTTCGCATTGTCGAAAGAATCACCTTGTTCCTTTGGATTACCTTTGTCATCTTTCGCGTTGTCGAAAGAATCGCCATGTTCCTTTGGATTGCCTTTGTCATCTTTCACGTTGTCGAAAGAATCACCTTACTCCTTGGGATCGCCTTATCATCTTTCGCATTGTCGAAAGAATCACCTTGTTCCTTTAGATCTCCTGCGTTCATCTTTCGCATTGCCGAAAGAGTTGCCTTATTCTTCATGGGAAAAATTGCCTTATTCATCTTTTGCGTTGTCAAAAGAGTAGCCTTACTCTTCTCCGAAAGGGTTTGCCTTGTCTGTCTTTCGCGCTGTCGAAAGAATCGCCTTACTCTTCTCCGAAAGAGTTTGCCTTGTCTGTCTTTCGCGCTGTCGAAAGAATCGCCTTATTCCTTTGGATTACCTTTTGTCATCTTTCGCATTGTCGAAAGAATCGCCTTGTTCCTTTGGATTGCCTTTGTCATCTTTCGCGTTGTCGAAAGAATCGCCTTGTTCCTTTAGATCTCCTGCGTTCATCTTTCGCATTGCCGAAAGGGTTGCCTTATTCTTCATGGGAAAAATTGCCTTATTCATCTTTTGCGTTGTCAAAAGAGTTGCCTTACTCTTCTCCGAAAGAGTTTGCCTTGTCTGTCTTTCGCGCTGTCGAAAGAATCGCCTTATTCCTTTGGATTACCTTTTGTCATCTTTCGCATTGTCGAAAGAATCTCCTTGTTCCTTTGGATTACCTTTTTTCATCTTTCGCATTGTCGAAAGAATCTCCTAGTTCCTTTGGATTACCTTTTTTCATCTTTCGCATTGTCGAAAGAATCACCTTGTTCCTTTGGATTACCTTTGTCATCTTTCGCGTTGTCGAAAGAATCGCCTTGTTCCTTTGGATTGCCTTTGTCATCTTTCGCGTTGTCGAAAGAATCGCCTTACTCCTTGGGATCGCCTTATCATCTTTCGCGTTGTCGAAAGAATCACCTTGTTCCTTTAGATCTCCTGCGTTCATCTTTCGCATTGCCGAAAGAGTTGCCTTATTCTTTATGGGAAAAATTGCCTTATTCATCTTTTGCGTTGTCAAAAGAGTTGCCTTACTCTTCTCCGAAAGGGTTTGCCTTGTCTGTCTTTCACGCTGTCGAAAGAATCACCTTACTCTTCTCCGAAAGAGTTTGCCTTGTCTGTCTTTCGCGCTGTCGAAAGAATCGCCTTATTCCTTTGGATTACCTTTTGTCATCTTTCGCATTGTCGAAAGAATCGCCTTGTTCCTTTGGATTGCCTTTGTCATCTTTCGCGTTGTCGAAAGAATCACCTTGTTCCTTTAGATCTCCTGCGTTCGTCTTTCGCATTGTCGAAAGGGTTGCCTTATTCTTCATGGGAAAAATTGCCTTATTCATCTTTTGCGTTGTCAAAAGAGTTGCCTTACTCTTCTCCAAAAGAGTTTGCCTTGTCTGTCTTTCGCGCTGTCGAAAGAATCGCCTTATTTCTTTGGATTACCTTTTGTCATCTTTCGCATTGTCGAAAGAATCTCCTTGTTCCTTTGGATTACCTTTTTTCATCTTTCGCATTGTCGAAAGAATATCCTAGTTCCTTGGAATTACCTTTTTTCATCTTTCGCATTGTCGAAAGAATCTCCTAGTTCCTTTGGATTACCTTTTTTCATCTTTCGCATTGTCGAAAGAATCACCTTGTTCCTTTGGATTACCTTTGTCATCTTTCGCGTTGTCGAAAGAATCGCCTTGTTCCTTTGGATTGCCTTTGTCATCTTTCGCGTTGTCGAAAGAATCGCCTTACTCCTTGGGATCGCCTTATCATCTTTCGTGTTGTCGAAAGAATCGCCTTGTTTCTTTGGATTACCTTTGCCATTTTTCGCATTATTGAAAGAATCGCCTTGCTCCTTTGGATTGCTTTTTGTCATCTTTCGCGTTGTCGAAAGAATCGCCTTATTCCTTTGGATTACCTTTTGTCATCTTTCGCGTTGTCTAAAGAATCGCCTTATTCCTTTGGATTGCCTTTGTCATCTTCCGCGTTGTCGAAAGAATCGCCTTGTTCCTTTGGATTGCCTTTGTCATCTTTCGCGTTGTCGAAAGAATCGCCTTGTTCCTTTGGATTGCCTTTGTCATCTTTCGCGTTGTCGAATGAATCGCCTTGTTCTTTTGGATTACCTTTGTCATTTTTCGCGTTGTCGAAAGAGTCGCCTTACTCCTAACCTTATTCATATTTCACACTGATGAAAAATTCACCGGATCGTCTTGATCATCTTCCAAAATTGCCTCTTACAATTCCATTTCCATCGCCTCGTTCCTCTTCAGGAAAAGTTGTCTTATTCACCTTCCAATATTCCATTTTTCGCCCAATCAGGATAAGGGTATAAACCCGAGCCTCCTTCGATGAGGTATTCCATTTCCGCCCGATCAGGATAAGGGTACAAACCTGAGCCTCACTCAAAGCGGTATTCCATTTTCCGCCCGATTAGGTTAAGGGTATAAACCTGAGTCTCATTTCGATGAGATATTCCATTTCCCAATCAGGTTAAGGGTCAAACCTGAGCTACATTCCAAGTGAGGTATTACTGTCCCATCCAGGTTAAGGGCATAAAACCTGAACTTCGCTCTCATATAGCAAATCTTTCCTCTCCATTCTCCATTTCATATCTACCATCTTCCTCGGGCTAATTTCTTCATACCCAGTCAGATCCTTCTAACTGGGGCATTTTTTTATATATAGCCCAAATTTGGTGTGTTTTTCTTTGCCACTAAGCTCGGCCACAAGCCGGATTAGTAGCAAAGAGGGGCATCTGTAAACACCCCAAATTTTCATTCACCTCTCCAACATTTCCACCAAGCATCAACATCCAGCCTCTGAAATCGCCGAAGGGCAAAATGGTCATTTTCTGAGCCCGGACCTTGCAAAAGTCTAAATTTCATCTGCAACTCTCAAAATTTCTCTATTTTAGCTCAGATGTTCAAAATTCTACTCCTAACAGGAGATGGGAATCTCCAAATCCTGGTTCATGATTGCATTTCATAAAATATGTCATTGCATAGCATTGCATGAACATTTCATATCACTGCATTGCACAACATGTCATTTCGAGATCCAGAACTCTTGATTTCAAAATTTCCAATCCAGATTTGAATTTTAACTCTTTTTAAAATCAATTTCAAAACCCTGGGTATTCAAAATTTTCAATTCTTCCCATTTTACCCCCAAGGCTCTGAATTTCAAAATATTTCCTCAGGAAAACAATCTGGATAATTTTCAATAAAGTTCAACTCAGATTTTGCCTTTTGTCAGCTATTTCAACTGTCTTCCTTTTACAAAATCGCCCTACAGGGGCCAACTCTTTCCAAAAACTTTTGTTTTACCAATTAGTCCAGATTTTATGAAAATTCCAAAAAGAGGTTGTTGTCTTGTCCTTATTTCAATAAAGAAGCAATGTGGGACCCACATTGAGGTGGTGTCACACAGGCTTTTCTTTTGAAAAATTTGAATTTTGAAAAACACAAAAGTATAGGAGCCTTGTCCCCTGGATTGGTGCCACTTGTCCTTTCTCTCTCCTCCCATTTACCCGCCAAGTGTCAGCGTGGGGTTCACCTAGAGGTGGCGCCACATGTCATTTTCTCTCTCCTCCCATTTCCATGCCAAGTGTCAGTGTGAGGCTACCTTAAGAAGCCGCCACATGTCATCCCATTTATCTGCCATGTGTTAGCATCCACCATCTTCACTCTACGCCATGTGTCATTCCAAAGATCACCCTAAGATGCCAAGTGTCAGGTGTTGTCCTGTCCAGAAAAAGTAAAGCTTGTCTTCTCTGAGGTGGCGCCATTTGAAGAGTGTCTCCTGCAGAGGACACATGTCAACCTCTCCCTCTTTCAGAAAAGTAGACTGACACATGTCTCTTCCTACTTTTCTCAGAAAAGTAGAAGACACGTGTCACTCCTAGCTTTCTCCAGAAAAAGGTAGGCTTGTCTCCTCTGAAGTGGCGCCATTTGAAGTGTGTCTCCTATAGAAGACACATGTCAATCTCTCATTTCCTCAGAAAAAGCAAATTCCATGTGTCATCCCCTACTCTTTTTAGAAAAAGCAGGTGACATGTGTCATTCTCTGCTCTTCTCAGAAAAAGTAGATGCCATGTGTCATTTCTTGCTCTCTTCAGAAAAGCTAGAATTCAAATATTCAAATCTCTCCAGAGGTGGCGCAAATCCTGAACTTCACCTTTTTCATTTTGTCTGAGATGGCGCCACATGGCTTGGACCTCCTTCTCTTCCCTCTGCCACGTGTCATTCTCTGCTTCTTTCAAGAAAAGCAGGGGACACATGTCTCCTTCTACTTTTCTCAGAAAAGTAGATGACACATGTCATCTCCAGCTTCCTTCAGAAAAAGTAGAGGACACATGTCACTCTTGGCTTTCTTTTGAAAAACAACCATTCAAAAATTTTCAGACAAGAGCTAGGTGGCAAAAATCCTGGAGTTCTACCTTTTTCTACTTTGAATATGAGGGCGCCACATGTCCCTTGCTTTTCCCTTCTGCCACATGGCATTGTAGGAGCCACTCTGAGGAACCGCCACATGTCCACTCTTCATTCCTCCAGGGCCAACCTTCATTTGAAATTCAAATTCTCCTCTGAGGTGGCGCCATTTGAGAGAACTTCTCCAGACAGCTGACACTTGTCTGCCACATGTCCAGACATCCCTGCATCAGAAAAAGTAGAAAAAACCCCTTTGAGGTGGCGCATTCTGCTTCCTCCATTCCTGTCCTCCTGCCACATGGCAGTGTGGAGCAACTTGGAGGGGGCACCACATGTCAGCCTCTCCTTTCTTGCAGAAAAGTAGAATTTGAATTCCTCTGAGGTGGCACAGTATGCTTCCTCCACTCCTGTCCTTCTGACACATGGCAAGAGCCTCCGGAGATGGTGCCACATGGCATGTTCCTATTGTTTCCAGCTTTACACCTCAAATCTCCTTTTGAGGTGGCGCCAATCCAGAGTCCCACTGGGCTTCAAATTTTATTTTTAATAAAAGTAGCCCACCATGAGGTGGCGCCACCTGAGGACTCCCTACAAAAGGCGATTTTGATTTTCAAACTCCAAGAGAGCACCCTCTGAGGTGGAGGCATCTGGGAGCTTCCTGCAGAGAAAATCAAGCAGACCCAAATTTTGAAAAATTTCAAATTCTGCTGAGGTGTCTCACTCACAAAATGCTTATTTTTTTATTTTCTCAAAAATCAAAATAGCACCCCTGAGATGGCGCCACATGGAGGTATCAGATTGAGCCTGTTTGAAATTCAATTTTTTTCAGAAAATCTATAAAAACAAGGCTCCATGCCCAGCATAGGGAGACCATTTTTGAAGAGCTTCTTTTGGACTTGAAAATTCGACCTAGCCTTCTTGAGAACCCGATTTTGAACTTTGGAATTCACGCCCCCTTTGGCTCAGTGAAGAAGGTGCAGTGAGCCGATTTTGGTGAATCATCCGAAGCTCGGAGCAAAGGACAAACGAAGCTCGTGATAGCCGTCCCTTTCAAGAGCTTCAACGCTGCCTAACGAAGCAAGGTGCACCTCTTTTCCTTTTGATTTGATTTCATAATTCGATTCGGGAGTCGTTTGAAGAAAGAGCTCATCCGAGAGATGGATTGAGCTATTCTTATGAAACGACATATATAAAAATATTCAATTATGCCTCCTTGATGATTTTTAGCATTTATACATTTAGCTAGATTTAATTTGCATTTTATTTCGTTTATTTAGCATGTTTCATGAATTAATTAGTATTAATTTAGCATTTATTTCAATTCTGCTCATTTTCAGTAGTTATCTGTTTTTATCAGTCATTCCACACGTCATTTCATGCATATATTTTTTATAAAAAATTCCAAAAAAATCATGGAATGCGCCCTTAGATGTCTCTAGAATTGTGCCAAAAATTTGGAAGCATTTGAATTCGTTTACTGTGGTAAACGTTCAAAAAGGTAAAGCGGGTTGTACTACATAGGATGCATTTTAAAATGTCTTTTCCGACTTGTAAAATCGAGATATCCCTCATGGGAGATTCGATTTTCGATCCAAAAGATGTTCTGTACTAGGGAGAATGTCTAGTTTGTAACCTGATTTTATCAGATTTTTCTGATTTTTTTTAATATCTGAAAAAATCCGAGAGTTCGGGACACGTGTCAGAGCCTGATTTGGGCATTTGAGATTTTGGATTGACTTAGGGCTATGGGTTCTCTTTGTGTGTTGCTTCAAATCCAAAACTGTAAAAAATGAAAGTTATGTCCGAGGTGTCTTCTGTTTTCATCTAAAAGCCTGTGATTTTTAGAACAGTTGTGATACCTGTTTCGGATTTTTCTTGTCAGTCCTCTGTTTGGTCACATTTGTCTATTTTGTCAATTTAGGAATACAAAGTTATATTTTTATCTATGTTTCCGTTAGTCAAATGTCAAAGTCATGAACATAAAATTTGTCCCTATAGGTGTCATGAGTAGCTCTGTTAAATATCAGAAATTTCCATGGCTGGTTTCTATTTTTGTAGTATTTTATATCAGATTAATTCAATTTTACCTCCATCAGAACCAAATCCACATTACCGAAGTCACCATGGTTCAAATCCCAAAGCTGTAAGAACCAAAAGTGTTCCATTTTGGGTCCTTTAGAAGTCTGCAAAATATCAAAACTTTTCATGGTGTAAATATTGCATTATCATATTAAGCATTGCATTTGTTTCAGGTCCGTAGGCAAAATCCACCCTTTTTAGGACTTTCTTTAAATTTTAGCATTCAAATCATATCATTTCGTGATTTTTAGCATTCTAGGCTGTTTATCAGAGTAGGAAGATGCTTCATACCGAATTTGGTGTAATTTGGAATCCATTTGAGGTTTGATTTAGCCACATCATCAAAATAGGGCCCCGCGGGACCTGGATCCAAGCGAAAAACAATTGAAATTCGTTATTTTGGATAAATTGCAAAATATCAAATTCTGATTTTACAGTCCTAATGTATTTAGCAGCATGTCATCATGCCTCATACTGCATTTCACCATCATTTGTTTCAATTTGAATTTCGAAATCTCAATTTTACCAAGTTTTCCTTCAAAAAACCCTGATTTTAAAGGTATAACTTTAATATTAGGGGTATTTTGGTCATTTTGACCCCAATTCCGAATTTCAAACTAATTTATACTGAATTTCTTGCATTTACATCATTTCAAATATCAAGGAAGCATGAGAATAGGGTTTATATCCAATTAAATCCAATAATTTCATAATATTATTGGAAAATCTTGGAAAACCCCACATATTTGAGTTAACCTTATTTCAAGTTTGGCAGAGACATTCAAATGAAGGAGCTGAAGTCTGCAATTTCCATTTATTTTATTTATTTAGTGATGTAATAATGTAAATTTTGGAATAAGAGATTTAATTTTCTGCTTAGACTATGATGCATATCGTATAGTTTGAATTTATGCAATATCCTGTTTGTATGATTCATGCATTTTATTTCAAAAGCACTATGGATGTACACGAATGGCACGTGCACCAACTCTTAGGGAGTTGATGAACTCGGTGGAGTCCATATTTACGGCCCTAGTCGGAATATGGACGAGACCCAGATCCATCATCTTTCTACCAGTCACATTGAGCCTACACTCTTAGGCTATCTTAAAATGCACATCATATTTCCAATATTTGCAAAGTATTGTGCATTAAACCAAATAAACTCTGAACATATTCATGGCCACAGTCAGGATATGTGAAGGATTTATTTTGACTTAATGCACATTTTCCAACAAATTTCTTAGGCAATCTTTCAAAGTGAATTCATTCAGCCATATCATTTGCATCATGAAATCATTGGTTTTCTCATGATTTTCTTAAGAAAACTTCCTTCTCAAAGAAATCAATTTCTCAAGAAACCCTGAGGATTTTCCAAAATCGGTTTTCCCAAGTCAAGTGTTCACAGTTTTCCATGGAAACTAGTCTCTCAAGAAACTTCTAAGTTGGATTTCCAAAATCAAAGTTTTCCCTTGATTTTCCTTGGAAAATGTTATTTTCTTAAGATTTTCAAAAGGAGTCTTCCAACCTTTCTCGAGAATCAAAAATCAATTTTCAAAGGGGTTTAAGGCTAAGATTCCCAGGATTTTAATTTCCCAAGTTCAGTTTTTCTTCTCAAATGAGTTTTCCTATAAATTTTCCATCATTTTCCTAAGAAAATCCTCAAAGTCAGAGTTTTCCTGAGAAGTGTTTTCCTTTTTTCAAATGTTCACCTTTTCTCAAGAATCACTTCTATTTTCCCGGGATTTTCAACCATTCATGATTTTCCCACAACTTTATGAACTTTCCCGAGATTTCAAATCTTTTCCATCTGAGTTTCCTGAGAAATTGACTTTCACCTTTTTCCTGAGAAATAGCTTTCAACTCCAAATATTTTCCAAACATACATCATGTTTTCCAACTTACATTTTCCAAAATCTCATAGGACATGCATGAATTCTCTGTGCATATAGGATAGAACATAACTTCGATAATTTCGCTAAGTCAAGCACAATTTTGGTCCTTGGTTCGATTACCCCTGTTAAAGGCGACAGGAACGGTCGAACCTCGTACCGACAGGTCGAGCCCCATCCCATGGATTTTCCCGCAATTTTCAAAACGGAGGCGAGTATTTCAAAAACAAATTTCCAAAATCCGGTCAAGTTTGAATCGCGAAAGCGTTTCCCTCTTTCTCTTCCGCAAGGAAGGGAAGACGGGGAAAAATTTTGCGACGATAACACACGAGAGAGGAGGTTTACAGTATGGATCATGAGTTATCCAAAGTCATAGGTTTTGACCATTTTTCCAAAGAACATCGTGTTTTCCTAAGTGCCATTTCCCAATACTCAGAACCCAAAACCCTTGCCCATGCCATGAAGTTCCAATGCTGGCGTGACTCTATGACTTCAAAAATTAGGGCATTGAAAGAGAACAACACTTGGTCGATTGTGGATCTACCTATGGACAAACACCCTGTTGGTTGCAAATGAGTGTATAAAACTAAACATCGCTCTAATGGCTCTATTGAAAGATATAAAACTTGACTCGTAGCCAAGGGCTATACCCAAATTGAAGGACTAGATTATAATGAGAATTTTGCCCTTGTTGCTAAGTTGGTAACAATTCAATGCTTGATAACTATTGCAGCAATAAAGAATTGGCATCAATATCAAATAGATGTTAACAATGTCTTTCTTTATAGGGACCTTGATGAAGATGTCTATATGGACTTACCACCAAGTTTTTCTATTCAGAAGGAGCATAAAGTTTGCAAGTTGCACAAATCTCTTTATGGACTCAAACAATCTTTCATAAACTGGTTTGCCAAACTCTTGCACTATCTACTTCAAGAAGGATCCACATAGTCTAAAGCTGATTATTATTTTTTTTTTAAACTAATAATGTGACACATATTTTTGTTCTAGTTTATGTGGATGACATTATCATTGCAGGAGATGATATTACATACATCGAGCAACTTAAGTCTCACATCAATCAGAAATTTTGATTGAATGACCTTGGACGACTACAATATTTTCTCAGCATTGAAGTTTCAAGATCCAAAAATGGTATTTTTTTATCTCAACAAAAGTATACTCTCAATATCTGGCAAGACATGGGTTATCTTGGAGCCAAGCCAAGTCAATTTTCCATGGAGCCACACATCAAACTAAGATAGATATTTGTTGAAGGACCTAAGGCCATACAACCGTCTAGTGGGTCAGTTGTTATATCTTATCATAACTCGACCTTATATTGTTTTCGTGGTTAATATTCTAAGTGAATTCAGTAGCCAGTCGCAACAGCCTCATATGGACGCTGCCATGCGGGTCCTTTGATATATTAAGAGTTCTCTAGGATAAGAAATTCTAATGTCATTCACCAGCAAGATTCACATAGTTGGTTACTGTGATTCAGACTGAGCCTCCTACCCAATGACTCGTTGATCTACCTTCGGTTATTGCATCATGATTGGGGACAACCCTATTTCTTGGAAGACTAAAAAGCAGTCTATGGTGTCACGATCATCGATTGAAGTCGAATATCGATCCATGTCCCTAGCATGTTGTGAACTCACATGGATTAAGTACCTATTGTTGGACTTCAGCATTGATTATTCCCAACCCATGATGCTACATTGTGATAACCAAGCAGCTCTTCACATTGTCGCTAATCCTGTATACCACGAGCGCACCAAACATATTGAGGTTGGTTGTCATCTCGTGCAGGAGAAAATTCAAAGTGGTCTAATCCAAATGCAATTCATTTCCATGCATTCTTAGTGTGTGGACCTTTTCACCAAGGCGCTTGGCACCGAGCATTTCTCTTGTCTCAAATCCGAGTTGGGAGTACTCAATCTGCATGCTCCAACTTGAGGGAAAGTAAAAGATTAACATGTTATGTGTACATTTTCTTGTACATAAAGGATTACTGTATCAATAAACAAGGGAACTATATACAAGATTTAGATAACGATAATCAAAAGGGATATTGATAGTCAAGGATTGCATTAGGCTTGTTACTATAATCAAGGAATCAAATTTTATAATCAAGGGGATAACGTCAACTAACAACTCCTACTAAGGATCACGATATGTTCCAGTTATTGTAAATATAGTATCCAGTTTCTTTTGTTATATATGTAATCTATTGGGCATCGCCCCCCTTAATTTTTTCAGTTAGTTTAAGAGAAAATAAAATATTTTTTCTCTGCATTCTCCGTTTGAGTTTTCTTTTATGAATCAAAGATGTTTCAATCTTATGTTGAGGCTGATATCTCATCGCCTTAATTTGATTTGTAACTCGGTTGTCACCTTAATAAATTAGTTTACTTTTCTTCAAAAAAAAGAGAAAACTTGGAAACATCTTTAAATTTTGAAATATAAAATACACTACAAGAATTCTGTGGATTAGTGATGGATGCTATCCAATGCTAATCCATCGCTGAACTGTTTAGCGATGGATCAGTGATGGCTTAGCGATGGATAGCTTCCGTCGCATTTTCTTGGTTGCTAATTAGCGACAGAACTGATATGTTGCTACTTCCATCGCTAATTCGCGATGGATTAGCGAATTTTATGATCCGTTGCTAAATAAACACTGATTTGGTTTTGCAATAGATACATATCTGTCGATAATTTGTCGCTAAAATTTAATAACAAATATGTATTTGTCTCTAATATCCGTCATCAATTTAGTGATGGATTAGCGATGTAATACATTCTGTCACAAAACATCGACTGATTTAGGTTTTGAGATAGATAAATATCCGTCCCTAATTCATCGCTAAATTCATGATGAATATTAGCGACAGATATTATCCATCACAAAATTTTTAAAAAAATGTTATCGAGAAAAAAATTCTCATTATACAATTTATATAACATGTGTATAGAAAACAAAGTACACATAAAAAATACATATACAAAGCAGGTGAAACAAATTTAACACAAGTTATAAGTGAAACAAATTTAACAACACAGTATAATCCTCGACAAGTTCTAATTAGTTACAAGTGAACATATAGAAAGAGTTTTGTTTGAAACAACAAGTACATAAAACAAATTCAACACATGAAGCCAATCCTCGCCAAGATTCAGAGCATCATCTTCGTCATTGTCTCGATCTGTACCTCCATCTATGCCTCCATCAACTCCTCTGTGCTGATCATCTCCAGCATCCTACAAGAAAACCAAAATGTTAGTATTGATAAACAAAATATAATGAAATAAATTATATGCAATGCACTTAATTTAAGGCAATCAAAGTAACATGGCTGAATGACACATAGACTAGCAATAAAGTGAAGGACATTATCAGAATTCAAAGGTTGCCAAAAAAATTTTATAGTGATGAAATCATGCTTATATGTGTTCTAAGGTTGTCAAAAAAAATTCATAGTGATATCATGCATATATGTGTTTCAAGGCTATCAAAAAAAAATTATACTGATTCAATCATTTATATATTTGTTCTAAGGCTGACAAAAAAAAATCACAGTGATCCAATCATGCAGATATGTGTTCTAAGGTTGTCAAAAAAATGTCATAGTGATTCAAGCATGCATATATGTTTTTTAAGGCTGTCAAATAAATTTTATAGTGATTCAATCATGCATATATGTGTTCTAAGGCAGTCAATAAAAGTTCATAGTGATTCGATCATGCATTTATGTGTTGTAAGGTTGTCAAAAAAATTACATATAGTGATTCAATCATGCATATATGTGTTCTAAGGTTGTAAAAAAAAAATAGTGATTCAATCATGCATATATGTTTTCTAAGGGTGTCATAAAATTTTTATAGTGATTCAGTCATGAATATATGTGTTCAAAAGGTGTCAAAAAAATTTATAGTGATTCAATCATGCATATATGTGTTCTAAGGTTGTCAAAAAACTTTATAGTGATTCAATCATGCATATATGTGTTTTAAGGCTGTTAATAAAAGTTCATAGTAATTCAATCATGCATACATGTGTTGTAAGGTTGTCAAAAAAAATTTATAGTGATTCAATCATGCATATATATGTTCTAATTTTGTCAAAAAAAAAATTTAATGATTCAATCATGCATATATGTGTTCTAAGGTTGTCAAAATTTTTTTATAGTGATGAAATCATGCTTATATGTGTTCTAAGGTTGTCAAAAAAATTTCATAGTGAATCAATCAGCCATATATGTGTTACAAGGCAGTCAAAAAAATTTCATAGTGATTCAATCATGCATATATGTGTTCTAAGTTGTCAAAAAAAAATTCATACTGATTCAATTATTTATATATGTGTTCTAAGGCTGTCAAAAAAATTTATAGTTATTCAATCATGCATATATGTGTTCTAAGGCTGTCAAATTTTTTTTATAATGATTCAATCATGCATACATGTGTTCTAATGCTATCCATAAAATTTTATAGTGATTCAATCATGTACGTAGAGAACTTAGTGTAACATATTATGTATACTTACTTGATGTAGGAGTCGATCTCTGAGCAATTAAAAAGGATATAGATTTGTGTTGCGTCTTGCTCTCGATCTTCCAAGAGTCTTGACCGGCAACTGCCAAAGGCATTCCCAAGTGGTTTAAATATCGATAGTTTGTCCGCCACAATAACTTGTTCTTCATCATCATTATGAGGTAGACAAGTATAACGTGTTGGAATGTAAGGCTCAAAATACATAGATGAGAAATTTGAAATCTCTTCTAAACTGTATGCCTCATAAATTGAACCCTCTACTCTTGCTTTATTTTGAACCTTTTTCTTGAGGTCAAACGTGCATCTGTCAAAAATATACATCTCGTAATACAATAAATTCCCAATAGCATTAGAGAGAAAAATATAAATAAAAATATACCTTTCAAATGAGTATATCCACTGATATTACACATGACCACCAACCCTAAGTTTATATGGCAAGTGTATGATCACATGTTCTATAACGTCGAAAAATGCTAGTGAAAATATCTTCTCTAACTAACAAATATTAGTGACGACAAAATCCTCAAAATTCTTTACCTCAGTTACTACAACTTCTGATGCAAACAATATTCTAAAAAATTGACTCAACTCAGATAATACCCCCCATATAGGTTTGTCTAACATATCATAAAATGCTAGAGGAATCAACTGTTGCATGATGACATAACAATCATGGATTTTCAACCCATATAATTATGATGTTCTAACATCATGAGGTTCTACAAATCAATTATTCTTATATATTGTGCATGGGCACCTGATTTGATCGATGGGATCCATTGTACTGATACTTGCTATTGCAAATTCAATAAAACTGTTAACATCATCTATATATTCAAGTGACACCTCATTATCAACTATCCTACGATACATTCATTCACAGTTTGCAGCCATTTTATCCTATAATGTTACATATATTATCTTCATCAGTTAAAAGAGAATCATAATAATGCTATTATAAAGAAAATATTTAATTTATCTAATAATTCTTGTTTGGTGATTATTGGTGATCAATTTTTTTGTTTTAGTTAATGCATTAATTTTTTTCCCTCTCTACCACAAACATGCTTAACATAAAATGCAATTTCATGAACTATTATGCATGCATTGATAATTCAATATTTTGTGTGTAACACCATCACATCATATTTATACACATCACAAGGATATTTAGAAAGATGAAATCACATTCACAAACATGATACATTCAATTTAAACATGTTTTCATTATGCAATTTTACATGAAATGCATAATCAAATCGAAAATAACGTCATACAAGCATGGATAGTCATGTCAAACATTGCAATACATTAATCATTCATATCACAATAATGTCAAACATGTACTTGCAGCAAACACACTCTAATATCCCTCTAACTACTACCATGACTAACATGAAATCCAAACTATAAAAATAAGAGCACTTCTATTCTCATACATTCAAATCATGCTCAACATGATCTCCAAACTCTAGCAAAATATTCCTAGATATCTACAACTAAGTGAGTGTGTGAGCAGAAAAGTGTTGCATCCAAGAAAGTAAATAATATGTGATGCACTTGCATCACTTACTCATCACGAGTATTTACCCGATTTGCATGCTTATGCATTTGCATTTTTCTTGTTTCTTTTTTGCATGGCATTTTAAGCCGCATGCGATGCTTAGCATTAAGCGTCACACATTTTGCTCTGCTATGCACCTACAATGACAAAGACTGCCAACCAAATTGGTGCATATAAAAGAACATGATGCTAAAGATTGGTCATTCCAAAATTTTTAAAATAATAATAAATTAAAAAAATAAAATATAACTCATGAAATTAATCATGTCAAGATAGCACCATAGTTTTCAAATTTTTTTTTTAGGAAAAGATGGCACCATAGTGAATTTACTGTAATTATAGTTGTACATGCCTATAAAGGCCCCAAATACTTATTAATGAATTGATGAAGCTGAAGGACATGGAGACGTTGAAATTCAGGTTGCAAGTCCTTTGCCACTAAGGATGGCAGTGGACCTGGGGCAACATGTTCCTTCTCTTTGAATAGGGGAAGGAGGGCATGAAGAGAGGATGAAGGTTAAAATCAAAACTTGTGTGGGAATGATATTACGCATTTCTCCACCCCACACCATCTCCAATCTCTGTTAGTAAAATAATTAAAATACCTTTTGTTTGACTCCTTTCTTTAAGAATGGCTGTGGATTGGGCGAAAATAGGGTCTCGCCCCATCTTATTCCATTTGGATTAAGGATGGAGGACGTGGAATGAGAATAGAGATGGTGATGGAGGTTAAAATCAAAACTCGTACCAAGATGAAGGCAGGGATGAAGGGCAGAATTTTTGAGACGGAAAGAAGGTGGAGACCTTGTCTCCTGCATTCGTCCAGTCCACTACCATCCCTATTTGCCACAAGACCGAAATAGTGGCTCTTTATGGATGAGAAGGTTGGCCACAAGACAGAAAAGAAAGAGAAGTAGAAGAAGAAGACACATGAGAAAGAGAGAGGGGATGAGATGTTACCTAAAAAGGGGTCGGTGAGAGGGAGAACACCGACAAAAGCGAAGGAGAGTCGAGCTAGGGAGAGGGTTCGGGGGTCTGATCGAAGAGAGGGTGGAGAAGGAGAGGGAGGAGATCTCTGGCATGCAGACAGTGGTGGTCACGACGGTGCCGCGACTCTGTCTGATTGACAAACAGGGAAGAAAGGAGGACGCTTCGGTCGATCGGCAAAAGCAAAGAGGGTGGAGGTGGCACCGCAGACGGGGCTCTCGATGGCGGCACACGGCGGCGAGAGAGATGGAGTCAGGGAAGAAGGAGGAGGTGAAGGAGAGAACTCAGGCGGGGGACGGGGGGGGGGTGGTTGTGTGCAAGGGCTGAAACAAAAAGGGAAAGAAAGGGGCTCACATTAGGGTTTTACAGGAGAAATTAGCGATGGATTAACGACAGAAACATTCTGTCTCAAACTTCGTTATAAAATAGCGATGGCATAGCGACAAAAAAATTTTGTTGCTCATCCATCGTAAAGTTATGACAAAATATTTCCGTCGCTAATTAGCGACGGATTTTGAGACAGAAATTTTTCATTGCTAATTCCGCAACTAATTCCAATTTTAGGGACGATTAGTTTTCTCTAGCTAATCTATCGCAAATTGGCGATGAATTATTTTCGTCGCAAATTTCCGTAGCTAATTAATAATTTTCTTGTAGTGATATGTAAACTTTGAAAATACAAAAAATTAGTAGTGATTTTTTGGGTAAATACCAGACTAATATAATGATATTTAGAAAATAAGACTTTATTTGAAAATATTATGATACTTTCAAGATTATATCAGCGGCTAAAAATTTTGTAGTAAAATTATGATATTTTAAAATATGGATGATATTTGTGACATAGAACCTCTCTCTCTCTCCCCCACATGGTGCCACAACACGAACGTAGAAACTGGTTGTCCTTGTAGATTTGAAGAACATGATAATACTAATACTAATACTAATAATAATAATAATAATAATAATAATTATTATTATTATTATTATTATTATTGTAATTATTATTATTATTATTATTATAAATAACAGCGGACTCAAGCATGTGATTTTGTTGGGTAGGGGGAATCATGGCTCAGTTCATGCACGCATGAACCTCCATGTTTTCTAGAATATAATAACATAATTTAATTTATGTGGGGGAGTTCTTTTTTTATGGAGGAATCCACGAAGTCCAGGTTCTTCAATCCTGGTTCGAGTCTCTCTCTCTCTCTCGTTAAAGCAGTGGCTCGGGCACACACATGCACATATGTGTGCCCAATATATGCAGCTTCGTTGCATGGTTGACATGCAGCTGCAGGTGTCAGAGCCATCCATCTTGACATATTTCAAGATGAGTGTCATGCACACCTGGCACACATGACGGAACAATTTCTGCGGCACCGTTCCATGGTGGGCATGCAGCTACATGTCCATCTCAAAATGTACAGATGGATGGCTCTTATGTGTTGCTGCAATGCTACATTTTATATATATATATATATATATATATATATATATATATATATATATATATATATATATATATATATATATATATATATATATATATATATATATATATATATATATATATATATATATATATATATATATACACACACTTGTAAAGTGAATAAATAATGAGATATTACTCATTGGTGCAAATTTTGTGATGCATATATTTGCACTGCATATACCACTTGCCGCGCGGGCACACACACATCAACGCACACAAAGAATGGGAAGAAGAGAGAGTCTATATCTTTGCCAATGAATATGAGACAAAGGATTTTGTGCACGGTCAAATTCTGAGTTTTGAATAATTATATTGGTCCAATATGTTTAAATAAACTGCTCACAATGGGTCCTGTCTCATCCAATACTAAACTAGTTACAAACTATATTCACCACTCATATTACGGTAGATTTACTGAAATTAATTAATACTTAGTACATGGCCTTAAAGTGACAAGACCTTGTAAATTTAACCGATCCCTTATACATAAAATCATCAGGTTCTCATTATTCAAAAAATATCCATTCAAGATTAAGCAAAAGAGACAAAAATAGACATTTTTACCAAGAACAAAATAACCTAGAGTAGAGCAATCAGTAGTTATCAAAGTAATGGACCGGATTGGACCCATTGTAATCAATTTACCTAAACAGATTGGACAAATAAAATTATTTCAAAGCCCAAAATTTGGCCTTACACAAATCCCTGTCAGCCATTCATAGGCAAAGTCATCGACTCTCTCTCTCTCTCTCTTATGTGTGCGCGTGTATGCATGCACATGGTGCATATCTATGTATCATAAATTTGGTACCAAAGTAACAAGCACATCATTATTTGTGCATTTTCAAGTAAATTGATACACAGAGAGTTATTTTGTAGTTCGTTTTTTTTTTTTCGACAGAGAAAGCTGGGGTTAGGGCAGACCCCTACCAGTTATACAACCATATACCATTGGGATTCGAACTTGCAACATCCCAACACAAGGTAACGTGCACTAACTGCTCATGCCAGACAAGCGTCCTTTGAATTAACAAAGTTAAATACCAAAACCCAAACGTCCAAGTTCATGAACATCATTTTCATTGCTGAAATAGTTCACAACATTACCACCAGATTTAGTGAACCTGGTCATATTTTACATGATGTCCTGATGCAGAGCGGACTCATGAGGTCCCTGGTACTAATGTGACGGGTCAGGATCTGAACCCTATGCACAATAGTGCGGAGTCTACATCAGGTCTCAACACAGATTGGTATCAGAGCTTTAGTTGTTTTCTCGATCATCGCCCTCCTGCGAGATTTAAGGAGAGATCCATGGAAGAATCAGAGGCACGCAACGTTTGGAGAGTAAAATGCACGAAATCAATGAAAGGCTATATCGTACAAATGAAAACATTGAAAGATTGAGGAAAGATACCCGGCAGAGCTCTTTAGCGAAATGTTACAGATGACAGAGATGAATGAATTATGAAATATTTTTAGTGATTTTTCTTTAATTTTCTGTTTTTCGTAGCTGCGTTAGGGCGCCTATTCTTGTGGGGTTCAGGAGTGATCCTCATGTCTTAACCTGTCATGAGTGCTTTCAAGAACCTTGTTCACAGGCTTCACGATTTGGATAGTAGAGAATGTTGTGTGTTATTTTGGTTCTTTGTGAAGATGCCTTATTTCTCCTCTTTTGTTTAATCTTGAGGCATAATGGGAACATGGTCATCTATATGTAAGAGAATAATGAAATTTACAAGGTCATGTCATTTTAAGAGAATACACTAAGTATTAATATCAATGCGCCTCTCATGATATAGAGTGATGAGTAGTTATTAGCCAGTTAAGTAATGGAACAAAACCGAACCCATTGTGAATTGTGATCATTTTACTCAAAGAGATTAGACCAATTGTGGTTGCATCCATGTGGCACATACAGTGGAGATATATGCATCACAAAATTGGTATTAAAAAAATCTCATTATTCATGCATTTTCAATCAAATGTATGCATGCGTGGATGTCTCATAGTTCATACACCTTGGAACATGGTTTGAATTAATAAAATTAAATGCTAAAACGTCCAAATTCATGAAACATCATTTTCATTGCTAAAAGAGTTCACAATGTTGCCATTAGAGTTCATGAACTTGGTCATATTTCACATGATGCATTTTACCTATTATGAGTGATTCCAACAACCTTATTCATAGGTGGTATGATTTAGATACTAGAGAATGCTTTGGGTTATTTTGGTTCTTTGCAAGGACGTCTTTCTTCTTCTTCTTCTTCTTCTTCTTCTTCTTTTGTTTAATCTTGATACAAATATTGTTTAGATAATGGGAGCATATTAATATATATGTAAGAGATTTATGTAATTTAAAGGGTCTTGTCATTTTAAGGCAATGTACTAAGTATTATCGCCAATAACCATATAATAATATGAGTAATAAGCAGTTAATAACCAGTTAAGTAATGGACCAAAATGGATCCATCATGACCATTTTTGTCTAAACAAATTGAGCAAATATAATTATTTCAAAACATAAAATTTGGCCCTGCACAATCTCCTCCATCCCCCATTCATAGGCAAGGACACAGACTCGCGTATGTGTTTGTGTACGTGTGTGGCATATGTGGTAAATTTTATATGCATCACAAATTTGGTGCCAGTGAGAAAATATCTCATTATTTATGCATTTTCAATTACATTTATACATGCATATGAATTTATTATAGTAAATTTGCCTTGGAATATGCTTTATATTAATAGATTTAAATTTTAAAGTCCAAGTTCATGAATCTCATTTTCATTGCTAAAGGAGAAGCTGACAAAATTGTCAATAGAGTTCATTAACTTGGTCACATTTCACATGATGCATGTACCTATCATGAGTGCTTCCAAGAACCTGGTTTATAGATTGTGTGGTTTACACTACAAGAAAAACATTAATTAGCGACGGCAATTTGCTACGAAAATAATTCGTTGCAAATTTATGATGGATTAGCTAGAGAAAACTAGTCGTCCCTAAAATTGGAATTAGTTGCAGAATTAGCGATAGAAATATTCCGTCGCAACTTCGCGGCGAATGAGTGACAATTTTTTTTTATCGCTAAGCCGTCACTACTTTTTGATATAAAATGGACCATCTAGGGCACAAAATTCTCCCTCTCTCTCTGATTACCTCAAATCGGACAAAGTCGTGCTGCCATCATGACCACCAACGCCTCCTCCGCTATTTTCTTTCTCCCCCCTCGCACACAATCGCCATATTCCTTTTCTCCTCCTCTTTTTCTTTCTTCAATCAGAGACCAGACGGAATCAGGTTGTCGCTGACCTCCGCCGGCAGACCCCATCCCTTCCTCACCTTCTTTTTTTTTCTTCCCCTTCTTTCTTCTTCTCTCTTCTCTGGTCTGTCGTCGCTTTCCCCTTTTCGCCGGAGCGTTGATTGAAAGCGATGTCCTGACTTGTCACCGCCGCCTGGGTCTCCCATCGCCACCTGCGTTCCTACCTTGTTCGGGTATCTATCGTCGGAGGTAAATCCCTCGTCGGAAGCCATCTTTGAGTTGTTGTCACCTGTGGTCCTAAATGAGCCCCGGATTTTGCCCGCTAGCAAGCTGCACTCCGTGCCTCCACCGCCGACACCGAACATCCACATCTCTGCCACCTTTGCACGACTACCCAACGCCAAAGGGTATCTTCTTGTTCTTCTGGCTTGCATTAGTGCACATCTAGGGAAAACATAGTCCCTGTATGAGCTGCATTTCTTGCAAAATTTTTAAATCCCATGCAAGATCAAAAAAACAGATCAATAGAGCATCTGAAAACTTCATCTGGTCAGGAAAGAACAAAAATAAAGATATATTTAATCTCGTGGGAAACCTTCATTTCTTGTAAAGAAGAGGGTGGATTGGAATTCCTGAGATGGGGAGATGGAATAACTTGTTGTTCATGAAATGGCTATGGCTGGTCATTACTCAAGACAAGCCATGGGTGACGGTTTTCAAAAAAAAGTACTGATTGAACAGATGGTTTTGAGCTGGATAGGTTGTGCTAAATGGGTTTGCGGTTCAGGCGTATGGAAGGGCTAGGCGAAACTACTTACTGATTTCCTGGATGCAATTTACATTAATGTTGGCGATGGCTTCAACACTAGATTTTGGAAAGACAAATGTGTTTTTTGTATATTTATTACATGTTTCCCTTCAATAAAAATTGTATGTTTTCAATAAAAAGTTGAGTTGTGTTATTCAAAATTTTAATTACTTATGAAAAGAATAAGTTATATACATTTTCAATATTAAAAGAATGTAACGTTTAGATGAAATTGAGAAATTTTAAATTTTAATGCAATTGCATTTTTTATTTCTTAATTCTATTTAAATCTATATAGCATTTAAATACTTTATTTATGATATTTAATACTTTATTAAAAGTAAGTTGATTGTGAATTTAAATTTTAACTTTGAACTTGAATTTGAAATTCCAATTTGATTTTAAAGTTTAAATTTTAGTTAACATCAAACCTAAATTTCAATATTTAAGTTTAAGTTCAAAATTGAATCTGAATATCGGATTTGGCATAGTATTCGAATATGAATTTTGAATTTAAATTCAAATTTGAATTCACTTCGAGATTGAATTGAAATTGGATGAAGTTCAAATGGAATCCAAAAATGAAATCCTACTTTGAATTCAAATTATGTCGGATCACTGGGTTGTATGATAGATTCTCAAAGTTAGTTTGTATGTACACTGAATTCGCACCATAGGCACAATGTAGAAATGTATTGTATTGTTTTATATATTTGTGCTTTGCAGGTGCGTAGCTGAGCTAATTGCGCGATGCTTAGTGATAAGCATCACGTGCGGATAAAAAATGTCATGCAAAAAGAAATAAAAAAAATGCAAAGGCAAAAGTATGCAAATTGAGTAAATACCCGTGATGAGTAAGTGATGCAAGCGCATCACATGTTATTTACTTTCTTGGATGCAACACTTTTCTTCTCACACACTCACTTAGTTGTGGATATCTAGGATTATTTTGTTGGAGTTTGAAGATCATGCTAAGCACGATTTGAATGTATGAGAATAAAAGTGCTCTTATTTTTATAGTTTAGAGACCATGCTAGTCATGATTGTAGTTAGCGAGATATTGGAGTGTGTTTGTTGCATGTACATGTTTGACATTGTTGTAATATAAATGATTGAAGGTATTGCAATGTTTGACATGACTATCAATGCTTACATGAAGTTATTTTTGATTTGATTATGCATTCCATGTGAAATTGTATCATGAAAACGTGTTTAAAATGAATGTATCATGTTTGTGAATGTGATTTCATCTTTCTAAATATCCTTGTGATGTGTGTAAATATGATGTGATGGTGTTACACACGAAAATATTGAATTATCAATACATGCATAATAGTTCATGAAATTGTATTTTATGTTAAGCATGTTTGTGGTAGAGAGGGGAAGAAAATTTACGCATTAACTGAAACAAAGAAATTGCTCACCAACAATCACCAAACAAGAATTTCTAACAAATTTATAAACTACAACAAAGTGTTAACCAACTCAACACAAGAAACAAGCAAAATGATGACTTTATGACCTACAATATGCAAATTATAGCAAACCAATGAAGAGAAATCAGTCATTTCATTCCTATTAACTTGAAAAAATGAAACCTACTTTATAATTTCATCTGAATATGTGGAAAACTACTTTTGCTTGACAGTAGTTTTCTTGGAGGTGAATGACATTTCTCATTCCTATATATATATATATATATATATATATCAAATCATTACATCCGCCATCAATGCATAATAAATTAGATATTTTCTTCATCATAGCATTATTATGATTCTCTTTTAACTGGTTAAGATAATATCTGTAATATTATAGGACAAAATAGCTGCAAACCGTGAATGGACGTACCATAGGATAGTTGATAATGAGGTGTCGTTTGAATATATGAATGGTGTTGATAGTTTTATTGAATTTGCAACGGCAAGTGTCAGTATAGTGAATCCCACCGATCAGATTAGGTGCACCTGCACGATGTGTAAGAACAATCGATTTGTAGAACCTCATGACGTTAGACGTCACCTATATAGAAAGGGTTTTGTCAGTGGTTATCAGAATTGGATGCTTCATGGTGAAGAATTTTAGAATAATTTTGACGAACAGGTGGATGTGGTGCACGATAATCTATATGTGGATTTGATATTTGATGTCACAGGCATTTATTATGTATATGAAAGGGTTATATTTTTGCTTATATGTTGATATAAAAATTGTTACTTGTTAATCATCTTTATAGGATCTCAGCTCAGTGATAGTAAGTCTCAGCCTTCGTCTTCACGTAATGCTTCGATAGGTATATCATTTAAATAATTATGTACTTGATTAGTTTAAATATGAATTGTATGAATTTTTAACCCATTGTTCTATAGATGATATTTCACCTGCACATGACCCACCTACACCAGCTACTCAAACACATTAAGAGTCAACGTCAATTGGTATGTATAGTTTCATAATGGTTAGAGTTATTTACTCAACATGTAGATAGAATGTGTACATGGATTTTTTTATTTTTGTATAACAGTCAAAGCGAGTCATACGAATGTTGGGTCTTCTCAGTCTGACACACAACGACTCATTGAAATACTATATATCGATAGTCGACCATAAGTATTTCATTGTCACTTGTCCAATACTTATCTTATAAATAGTATATATTGATAGTCGATTGTTAATATGTACCAATTAATATGTAACGCGAGGTTTGAGTCACAAGAAGTAGTTTGAAAAATTAGGAAGTCACTAGTTCGGCATCTTTCAGGACCGATCGCTCAATGAAAAGAGTACCTGAAGGAGGTGTTGGACAGATTATGGTCCTCATTCATGGTATACAATCGTTTATCATATCTAATGTGTTTCATATTGAATTTTTTGTTATAGTCATATGTACTAACTTTCTGAAATTATTTATAGGTTTTGAATCACTTCGCGACTGTGAAGGAGAAGCAGAACGCGGGTCTAGTATGACAGAAGGTGGGCTGTCAGTCGATTTTCTGACATGCTTCATAATATGAAGACTGCAGCAATAAAAACAGCTGGTGGGATAGATGATCCACTGCAGTGGAAGGGCCATGACCCTTCTACTATCAGGATAGATTATTGGGATGCAATGTGCGATAAGTGGGCAAGCCATGAATTTTGAAACTGCTCAGCAAAGGCTGCATAGAACCAAGCGAAGATACCTGATGCCCATCAACACACAAGTGGTTCTAGGACTCTTGGGTACCACCAGAAGAAAATAGTAACTCATCAATATATATATATATATATTATCAAATTTATAAGTATTTCTGCATACTTTCTAATTGATTTTTTTTATCATTTAACCTTATAGAAAGCTGAAAAAGGAGATCATGTGCCTTACAAGGATGTGTTTGTTGAAACACATAAACGTAAGAGCATGAGAGAGTTCATATCAGAGAAGGCAAGAGCGACAACAATATATATTTATTATATTAATAAATATTATAATATACAAGTTACCATGAATTGCATTATCATAAATATAGTAATTATTAATTCTTACTGTAATCATTACTTTGTAGGAGTCATACGAGCAGTAGATGGTACAACAATATGGTGATGACTCCACTCAGCATCCACCTTTTGATCCTGCAGCATGGGTGACTGCAACCGGTGAACCCAAAAAAGGTTGTGTGTTCGAGTTTGAGAGTAACATAAACACCACACCAGTCGTTGCCTCCTACAGCCAGCGCTCTCAGAGTTCTTCTGCCAGCATCAACTCCCACCGTCCGATTGACCCTGTTGTTTTTTGGAATGGTATCTGCCAGCTTCTTCAAGACACAATGTGTGACTTTTTACATGAAGTCATTCTCAACCTTATTCATAATGAGTTGTGCAACTTTTTTCGGGATAGGGGAACTTCGTCTGCCTTCAACATGAGCTCTGGTGCCCGTCAGGTACGTATAACATTTATTTCAATACATATCTAAAGTTTCATGTCATTAGTTTTATGTCGTTAGATTTCAATATGTATATGCCTATCAACTCAAAACTTCAACACATATATGCATTATTGAATCACTATTAAATTTATTTGACAACCTTAGAACACATCTATGCATGATTGAATCACTATAAATTTTTTTTGACAATGTTGGAATACATATATGCATGATTGAATCACTATGAAATTTTATTGATAGCATTTGAACACATGTATGCATGATATAAATTTTTTTTGACATTCTTAGATCACATATATGCATGATTGAATCACTATGATTTTTTTTGACAGCCTTAGAACACATATATGCATGATTGAATCAGTATGATTTTTTTTTTACAGCCTTAGAACACATATGCATGATTGAATCACTATAAAACTTTTTGATTGCCTTATAACACATATATGTATGATTGAATCACTAGAAACGTTTTTTTACAACCTTAGAATACATATAAGCATGATTTTGTCACTATGAAATTGTTTTGACAACCTTAGAACACATATATACACGATTAAATCACTACAAATTTTTTTTATAGCATTAGAACATATATATGCTCGATTGAATCACTATAATTTTTTTTTTATAACCTTAGAACACATATATGCATGATTGAATCACTATAAATTTTTTGTGACAACCTTAGACCACATATATGTATGATTGAATCACTATAAATTCTATTTGACAACCTTAGAACACATATATGCATGATTGAATCACTATAATTTTTTTTTATACCTTTAGAACACATATATGCATGATTGAATCACTATAAAAATTTTATGACAGCCTTAGAACACATATATGCATGATTGAATCTCTATAAAAAAAATTTGACAACCTTAGAATACATATATGCATGATTGAATCACTAAAAAAAAAATTTGACAGCATTAGAACATATATATGCATGATTTAATCACTATAAAAAAAAATTGATAACATTAGAACACATATATGCATGATTGAATCACTATGAAACTTTTTTGACAACCTTAGACCACATATGTGTATTATTGAATCACTATAAATTTTATTTGACAACCTTAGAACACATATATGCATGATTGAATCACTATAAATTTTTTTGACACCTTTAGAACACATATATGCATGATTGAATCACTATAAAAATTTTATGGCAGCCTTAAAACACATATATGCATGATTGAATCACTATGAAATTTTTTTGACAACCTTAGAACACATATATGCATGATTGAATCACTATAATTTTTTTTGATAGCCTTAGAATACATATATGCATGATTGAATCACTATAAATTTTTTTGACAACTTTAGAACACATATATGTATGATTGAATTAATATAATTTTTTTTTTACTGCCTTATAACACATATATGCATGATTGAATCACTATGAAAGTTTTTTGACAACCTTAGAACATATATAAGCATGATTTCATCACTATGAATTTTTTTTGACAACCTTTGAATTATGTTAATATCCTTCACTTTATTGCTAGTCTATGTGTTATTCAGCCATGTTACTTTGATTGCCTTAAATTGGGTGCATTGCATATAATTTATTTCATTATATTTTGTTTATCAATGCTAACATTTTGGTTCGCTTGTAGGATGCTGGAGATGATCAGCGTAGAGGAGCTGATGGAGGCATGGATGGAGGGTCAGATCGAGACAATGAAGAGGATGATGCTTCGAATCTTGGTGAGGAGTAACTTCATGTATTAAATATGTTTCACGTACTTATTGTTTCAAAGAAAACTCTTTGTATATGTTCACTTGTAACTAATTAGAACTTGGTGATGATTATACTGGGTTGTTAAATTTGTTTTATAACTTGTGTTAAATTTGTTTTACCAACTTTGTATATATATTTTTTATGTGTACTTTATTTTTTATACACAAGTTATAAATTGTATAACGAGAAATTTTTTCTCAATATTTATATTTCAAACAAAATTATTATTATTTTTTTTAATTTTGTGATGGATTAGCAATAGATATTATCCATCGCTAATATTCAGCGATAGATTTTCCGAAGAAATTCAGTCGCAAAATGACGACGGTATTTGTCGATGAATAATATCTGTCATAAATTTTGCGATGGATTAGGGATGAATATTTATCTTTTTCAAAAATTGAATCAGTCGATATTTTGCAACATAATATAATCCAACGCTAATCCGTCTTTAAATTGGTGGCAGAATTTAGAGACGGATATGTATTCATCGTTAAATTTTTGCGATGGATTAGCGACAGATATGTATCTTTCGTAAAACTAAATCAGTGTTTATTTAGCGATAGACTCGTGGCAGATCATGGCATTCGCTAATCCATCACAAATTAGCGACGGAAGTAGCGACAAATCAGTTTTGTTGCTAATTAGCGACCAAGGAATTGCGACGGACGGTATCCATCGCTAAGCCGTCACCAATCTGTTGCTAAACAGTTCAACGATGGATTTGCGACGAATTAGCATCGGATAGCGTCCGTCGCTAATCCGCAGATTTCTTGTAGTGTTAGCTTATTGGCATTAATTAATATTAGTTATAACATTGCTTTAAAATGACAAGACCTTGTAAGTTTCATCAATCTCTTATTTATATTATCATGTTTTCATTATTCAAACAATGTTTATCTCAAGATTAAACAGATGAACTAAAAAGAGTCATCCTTGCAAAGAACCAAAATAATCAAAAGCATTCTCTAGTATCCAAGTCATGCTTCTCTTTTAGCAATGAAAATGATATTCATGAATTTGGGCATTTTAGGAGTTAAATTTATTAATCCAATGCATACTTCAAGGTAAATAAACTATGATAAATCCATGAGTGTATAAAATTTACTTGAAATTGCATAAATAATGAGATGATATTACTCGGTGGTATCAAATTTGTGATGCATATATCTGCACCGTGTATACCACATGTGTGCATGCATGTGCACACATGCAAGTGCGCACGCACACACACACACACATACACATGCAAACACACACAGGTTATGTCACAGGGACATGTCATTTTGGTTGTGTGTCCTTGGTGACACAACCGGACACACTGACATAGACATTAACATGTAAGAATACTACTTTAATATTTTTAATAATTTTTAATAAAATTTCAATAGAAATAGATTTCTAAATATTAATATATCAAAAAGGGTGTTTGTGTAGGGCCAAATATTGGGTTTTGAAATAATTATATTCATCCAATTTTGTTTGTTTAGTCTAATCTGTTTTGAAATAATTGTACTCATCAAAACAGATTGGATGAGGTTCACAAAAAATTTGTGGATTTGTGCAAATGTCGAGAGGTTCGTAGAAAATATCATGTAAATCTTCTTAGTTGGATTTTAACATTTGGAAAGAGATTCACAAGAAATTTGTTAATTTATGCAAATGTCATAAGATTCGCATAAAGTATTGTGTGAATCTACTTAGTTGAATTTTAACCTTTCAAAGGTTCTCAAAAAATTTGAGAATTTATACAAATATTAGGAGACCTGAGTATCTCCTTAGTTGGAATCTATTGAAAGAAGAGAGGAGAAAGGATACAAGCCCACCCTTTCCAACATGCCATGAGTCTCCCCTCTCACCTTCAATAGCAAGCGTAAATAGAAAGATCCCTAAGATTTTTTAGAAGATAAAGAGATATTTCTAGCATATAACCATTAGAAATGGCATTTGAAACCTTAAAACTTCAATAATTTGCCAACAAAATTAAGAAAAAACTTAATAGAGAAAAAAATCAAAGAAAAATGATAATCAATTAAAGTCGTCTTTAGTATGGTCCATCGCTTTACTAGTGAATAACTACTCACCAATCTATATCGTGACATATTAATTTATGTTAATACTTTGTACATTGCCTTAAAAGGATAAGACCTTGTAAATTTCATCAATATCTTACATATGCATGATGTTTTTGGAAGGACTCATGATAGGTACCATCATCTTTTGAAATATGACCAAGTTCAAGAACTCTAGTGGCAATACTGTGAGTTTCTCTTTTAGCAATGAAAATGATGCTCATGAACCTAGACATTTACATATTGAAATATTATGCATATTCCGAGCTAAACGATCTATGATAAAACCATACCCAAGTATAGGTATACTTGAAAATTGTGATGATAATAACTACTCATTGCTCTATATTGTGATATAATTCATTGTCATTAATACTTAGTACATGGTTTGATCTAGTGGCCACAGTAGCCATAAAGTACTCTATAAATCAATCCCTTTGTGCCAATATGCCAAAAGTCCATTGTACGAACTGTAAATTTCATGTTCCTATTATTCAAACAATGTCAGTTTCGAAATGAAGCAAAAGAGACAAAAGTGGACACTTTTACAGGAAACCACATAGCAAAGAGCCTTCTCTACAAGCAAATTCATCCAGCCTATGGACATGGTTCTAGGCAGCAATCGTGATGGGTATAGACATCTTGTAAAATATGACCAAGTAAATGAACTCTGATGGAAAATTTGTGAAGTAACTCCTTTTACCAATGAAAACAACTTTCGTGAACTTGGACATGTTTCATTTCTTGATGAACACATAAAATTGTCCCAAATATTGATTGGTCATGATGAATTTAAGTCCGATCTTTCAAAATCAGTAATTAATGAATGTCAGATCTCACCTATAATCTTCCTCTATATCTCTTGCTCTTCAAAACTTTGGAATGACCATTAACAAAGTTCATAAACAAAACAAATAATGATGTGGATGGAACTAATTTTTAGCACAATGCCATAACTGACCTCGAAATAGAAAATATAACAAACTGGCCAATTTACTGTTTTCTTAACTGTATTTTTTATTTTTTTTTATTTTTAAAGGCAAGCTGGGGTTAGGCAGACCCCTACCAGTTATACAACTATACCATTGGGTTTTGAACCTGCAACGTCCCTACACAAGGTGACGTGCACTAGCTGCTCCTACGAGACAAGCCGAGCCCCCGTTGGTGACTATTGTTTTTTTTGTTTGGTCAAAATCATGGCGCCTGATTTTTTTTCACCCGACAACTAAGACAAGTGGTTTGACCAATGCACCTAATTTTTCATACAAGAACTATTATATTTTCCTGTTAGCAATTTTATCATTGTTAGGTGGTAGTTGCTAACCACTTTTATAGCTGACTGGGCTTTCGAATGGGTTTTCCATGTTTTTTTTAAACTTGACCATACAGATGTGTTCTACATGTTAATTTTATAGGAATCGACTCTTGATCTTTTGATTCCGATATCCAGGTATGTTTTTATATGGTTTGAAAAAATCAATGGTCTAAGATTTTCTTAATTATTCAAGGCTTAAAAACTCATATTTTTTAATCAAAAAAACATTATTCAAGTATCCTTTCTTAATAAATCGACCATGCTGAACATATATGTACAATCAAATTTAAGTAAAACATGGAAAAAACCCTTCAAAAGCCTGGTTAAAGGTTAGCTAGAAAAGTGGTTTGCAGCTACTACCTTATCTCTCTCATTATATATATATATATATTCTTAAAAATATATATTCTTTTGAAAAGCTCCTCACATTTGAAAATTATTCAATTTAATGCATATGATAGTTTTCAGAAGAATTCTCTAGTATGGATCCAGCATTACTGTCTTTTTAGATTTAAATCTGTCTGAGGTTTAAATCGCATAGTTACAGCATAATTTTCACTTAGTTTGGGATTTTTTATTTGTATACAATTAATTGTGAAGTGTGTGCTTTATGCAGTTTGAAACATATATATGCCTCGCTCCTGGGAAAATCTTTCAATGAATAATTTTTGTTTAGGAAAGTATCACTAAATAAAAAATATAAACATAAATATATAAATTTGTAAATAATGTAAAAATAATCATGTTTTTTCTTGTTAATGTAGGGGTAAAAAATCTAACATATTTAAAACAGCTGAATTTTTAGAAAACATCAAGTTTTTTCGAGAATGTAAAAGTATTTGAAAATATATTGCACAATGAAATCGCAATATTTTTCATAATATCAGAGACATCTGTGACATTGGTCTAAAACATGTTGAACCATCACTGAATTTCGTGTAACCTTTGCTGTTATGTTTGAAACTGGATCACTGGACGATAAAATCACCTATAGTATATAACAGATGCAACCCATGAATGTCATTTTTCCAAGAGGCAACAAAACAGACAAAAATATTTTTCACCAGTACACCTCTACAATTAGGTATATCTCATGCTAAAGAGCCCACTTTTATGAGAAGACAATGTAGACAACTGCCTTGTCTTCTATGAGAAGATCTGTCCAAACACCAAAGAATTATAGGTGGATTTTAAACTTGTAATGTCCCATCAACTTGGTGACATTCACAAGTCACCCCTTACCAGATGATTCATGTTATACCAAAATTTCACAACTCAGCCCACAAGGGCTCCTCTAATCTGGTAGGGGCAACTTGTGAACAAATAACCAAATTAACAGGATGTCACAAGTTCGAAACCCACAAGCGGAATCCCTTGCCCCAAGGTCAAAGCTGAGTGTTTTCCTTGTTGGCCATTTTGCTTTGGCCTAGCAAAACAAAAAACTAAAAAAATATCACAACTCAAAAAGACATTTTTCACGTCCAAAAGACAGAAACAAAGGAATGATCGTTAGCAAACAAATTATGTAAAATGCATTTATGGGGCTTGATTAGCTATGATGTCTAATAGATAGCATATCACCATAGCCACACACACACACACACAGATATACAAGAGAACTGTTACACACACACACACACAGATTTATCCCAAATCCCAAATTACTGCCAACTACTATACAATCCTAAACAAACATGAAAGTCAAATCCGAAACTTGGGCCACCTACTGAACTAAGCGCTGCTAGGCCCAGTCAGCTGCTGATTGCTTCAATGTTGCTTGAGTTTACAACAGTTGCTTCAATTATGTAAAGATGATCATAAAGCTAATAAAATTTTCCAAGATATCCAGGAAGTCATAATTTCCTGGATTTATTTTTTTCTAATAGTTTTTTTGGATTTATAACCCAAAAAAATTACACTCGGCATGAGAACCTGGTCATGCTGACTCAGCTGGGAATACCTTCAGTTGTCGTGCCGGTAGTGTAAAACTCCGAAGCTAGGACCCCCACCCTCGGGTCGGGGCCTATGCTGGGCATTGGTTTGCATCGAAGGTTGACCCCATGGGAATCGAACCTTGATCACCCGGCTAGCCCAGGATGCTTAGAGGCTGATCCTTCACTTCTTCTAACAGTTAAGGAGTTACAAGATCCATCGAATTCTTGATTTTGTCACATACTGGGCACGTTATTTTATCCGTGTTTTTTCTCGGTTGACAAAATATCAACGGAGAAAAAGTCCGATCCCCAGCGGTCCGACTTTTTCCCACTTTTTATATTTAATCCTCAAAAGCGAGAGTCCTCACGTAGGTTCTTTTACTATGCCATCAAACACGCCAAAAAGATGTGGTTAAGGTGTTGCTGTAGGGGTTTTTTATAGACTAGGGAAAAAACCCATCACCCACCGCACACTGGCTGAGAGGGGGTTGTGTGTTCGCCCCGAACACAAATTTGTGTGTTCGGGTGTGGGACCCGTGATAATTCATATGCCAATGTTACCCATGTTGATTTTATAATAAAATAACATATAAAAATGATAGATATGCGTTTGACAGAAATGTCTGCCCGTAAGATAGATATGTGTTTGACGAAAATGTCCTCCCGTAAATAGCTTTGCACATTCTCGCGACTCCAGGTTCCCGCCTTGGTTTTTAGCTTGTGTTACAACGCATTGTTGCCTTCTCGTTCCTGCCTTGTGTTACAAAACATTCTCGAGTTTGTTCCTACCTCGTAGAGATAACTATAAATCGATCGACTGGTTCGATCATTGGTGGGCGTCATAGAAGGATTTGTCGGCCATCTCTTTTTATAGTCTTCTCTTTTTTATTTTTGTTATTATGTGACATTGATTTAAAAGCATTATGTGACATTGATTTTAATGTTATGAAATATTTAAATAACAAAATATTATAATATAAAAATGGCTTTACTAAGTCAAGGATACATAACTTTGTACTCTTATCCATAAAACACTTATAGATTACAATGTAGTTTATTAAGTTGTAATATACTGTCATTGCTACCAAATTATATATATATAGAGAGAGAGAGAGAAGAATGGGTTTTTCATATTTTTTTTTTAAATTTGACCATACATATGTGTTCTACATGTTAATTTTATAGGAATTGACTCTTGATCTTCTGATTCTGATATTCAGGTATGTTTTTATATGGTTTAAAAAATTGATGGTGTAAGATTTTCTTAAATAGTCAAGGCTTAAAAACTCATATTTTTTATCAAAAAAATTTATTCAAGTATCCTTTCTTAATAAATTGATCATGCCGAACACATCTGTACAATCAAATTTCAGTAAAACATGAAAAAAAAAACCTTCAAAACCCTGGTTAAAGCACTACAAGAAAATGTTAATTAACGACAGAAATTTTACGACATAAATAATCCATCGCAATTTTGCAATGGATTAGCGAGAGAAAATTAGTCATCCCTAAAATTGGAATTAGTTGCGAAATTTGCGATAAAAAAAATCTATCTCAAAATCCATCGCTAATTAGTGACGAAAATGTTCTGTCTCAAACTCCGTCGCAACTTCGTGATGGATAAGCGACATAATTTTTTCTGTTGCTAATTAGCAATGGATTTTGAGACAGAATTTTTCTGTCGCTAATTTTTTATGTAAAACAACCCATCTAGGGCATAAAATTAACTTTGCTCTCTCTCTCTCTCTCTCTCTCCTCTTCTACCGATCGCCTCTGCGCTTCTCGCCATCTTCGCCCCCGCTCTCCGGCAACCCACCGACAGCTCCCTCTAGAGACCTCGCCGGCCACCTCCCATTCTCCTCCCTCGATTGTTCCCCTGCTGTCGTCCATTTCCTTTGGGTGAGCCCTCTTTTCGGCTCGCCATATTCCGACCACCCAACGTCGGTGACCCCCACTCTGCGTCTGGCCATCTCAAGTGTTCTCTTCCCCCCTCTTCGTTGTCTTCTTCTTCATCTTCTTTCTTCTTGTCTCACTTCTCCATTTGCGTGTTGGTCTACAGCTCGCCGACAACCCCACCCTCCCTGTTCAGCAGCCCCACCGGGCAACCCCACCCTCCCTCTTCGGTAGCCTCGTCGGGCATCTGACCCAGGCCATTCATCTTAAGTTTTTGAAATGGCAAGGGCAAAGCCCCTGCCATTTCAAAGTTCCTATAGGCAAGGGCTTTACCCCTGCCTCTCTATATTCTGTCAGGCAAGGATGATGCCCCTGCCATCTGTTTGGTCAAATTGGCAGCGGCAAGGCCCCTGTCTGCTCTGATTTTCGACAGGCAAGGGCCTAGCCCCTGCCTCTGTTATCCCTTTGGTAGGCAAGGGCGAGACCTCCTGCTGCCTTTGGTTTTTCGACATGAGGGCTTCGCCCCTTGCTCCTTTTTATTTTCCTATCCGATAAGGGTGTGTCCCATGCCCCTTCCTCTTCTTTCATTTTTATTATTTAGCATGCTAATATGATGTGCCTTCACAGCTCGCATGCCGGAACCCCACGTGCCTCGTGGCCTGAGACATTTAGCTCGTATACTTGAGACGTGTGCAACCCCCAAAACCCCCAAGGTAGGGGAAAGTGGATACAAGAATGCTAAGCAAAATGTGCACATTTACCTCATATATAAATGTGCATTGCAGGTGCGTAGCAGAGCAAAATGCTCAATGTTTAATGCTAAGTATCGCATGCAGGTTAAAATGCCATGCAAAAAGAAACAAGAAAATTGCAAATGCAAATCAGGTAAATACCCATGGTGAGTAAGTGATGCAAGCACATCACATGTTATTTACTTGCTTGGATGCAACACTTTCCTGCTCACACACTCACTTAATTGTAGATCTGTAGGACTGTTTTGCTGAAGTTTGGAGATCATGATGAGCATAATTTGAATGTATAAGAATAAAAGTACTCTTATTTTTGTAGTTCAGATTTCATGCTAGTCATGGTAGTAGTTAGCGGAATATTGAAGTGTCTTTGTTGCAAGTACATGTTTGACATTATTGTGATATGAATGATTGAATGTATTATAATGTTTGACATGACTATCCATGCTTGTATGAAGTTATTTTCGATTTGATTATGCATTTCATGTAAAATTGTATCATGAAAATATGCTTAAATTGAATGTATTGTGTTTGTGAATGTAATTTCATCTTTCTAAATAACCTTGTGATATATATATATATATCATTACACCCACCATCAATGCATGATAAATTAGATATTTTCTTTATCGACGCATTATTATGATTCTCTTTTAACTGGTGAACATGATATCCGTAACAGTATAGAATAAATTTTTTTTGACAACCTTAGAACACATATAGCATGATTTTATCACTATGAAAGTTTTTTGACGGCCTTATAACACATATATGCATGATTAAATTACTATGAAAGTTTTTTGACAACCTTAGAACACATATAAGCATGATTTTATCACTATGAAAGTTTTTTGACTGCCTTATAACACATATATGCAATATTAAATTACTATGAAAGTTTTTTGACTGCCTTATAACACATATATGCAATATTAAATTACTATGAAAGTTTTTTGACAACCTTAGAACACATATAAGCATGATTTCATCATTATGAAAGTTTTTTGACTGCCTTATAACACATATATGCATGATTGAATTACTATGAAAGTTTTTTTACAACCTTAGAACACATATAAGCATGATTTCATCATTATGAAATTTTTTTGACTGCCTTATAACACTTATATGCATGATTGAATCACTGTAAAAGTTTTTTGACAACCTTAAAACACATATAAGCATAATTTCATCACTATGAAAGTTTTTTAACTAACTTATAATACATATATGCATGATTGTGATACATAATACATTTATTTGGTAGCCTTATAAACCATATATGCATGCTTGAATCACTATGACATTTTTTTGACAACCTTAGAACACATATCTGCATGATTGAATCACTATGAAAGTTTTTTGACAGCCTTAGAACACATATCTGAATTGTGTTAATGTCCTTCACTTTATTGTTAGTCTATGTGTCATTCAGTCATGTTACTTTGATTGCCTTAGATTAGGTGCATTACATATAATTTATTTTAATATATTTTATTTATCAATACTAACATTTTGGTTCTCTTATAGGATGCTGGAGATGATTAACATAGAGGAGCTGATGAAGGCATGGATGAAAGGGCAGATCGAGACAATGAAGAGGATGATGCTCTAAATCTTGACGATGATTAGATTCATGTGTTGAATTTATTTCACGTACTTATTATTTCAAGCGAAACTCTTTGTATATGTTCACTTGTAACTAATTAGAACTTGGCGAGGATTATACTGGGTTGTTAAATTTGCTTCACTTATAACTTGTGTTAAATTTGTTTCACCTGCTTTGTATATGTATTTTTTATGTGTACTTTATTTTTTATACACAGGTTATATAAATTGTATAACGAGAAACTTTTTCTCGATATTTATATTTCAAACAAATTTCGCAAATATCTATCATGAATTTAGCGATGAATTAGGGATGAATATTTATCTATTTAAAAAACTCAATCAGTCGATGTTTTGTAACAGAATGTAATTCATTACGAATCCATCGATAAATTGGAGACAAAATTTAGCGACGGATACGTATACTACGTTAAATTTTAGCAATGGATTATTGACGGATATGTATCTGTCGCAAAACCAAATCGGTCCTTATTTAGTGATGAATTAATGACAAATCATGTCATTCGCTAATCTGTTGCGAATTAGCGACAGAAGTAGTGACACATCAGTTCTATCACTAATTAGCGATCAAAAAATTACGGTGGACGCTATCCATCGCTATGTTGTCGCCAATCCATCACTAAGCTGTCGCCAATCCATCGCTAAACGGATTTGCGATGGATTATCATCGGATAGCGTCCGTCGCTAATCCGCATAATTCTTGTAGTGAAGGTTAGCTAGAAAAGTGGTTTGCAGCTACTACCTTATCTCTCTCATTATCATTATATATATATATATATATATATATATATATATATATATATATATATATATATATATATATATATATATATATATATATATATATATATATATATATTTGAAAAGCTCCTCATATTTGAAAATTATTCAATTTAATGCATATACTAGTTGAAAAACATTTAGATTTGATTGTTTTCAGAAGAATTTTCTAATGGATCCAACATTACTGTCTTTTTAGATTTAAATCTGTCTGATGTTCAAATCCCATAGTTACAGCATAATTTTCCCTTAGTTTGGGATTTTTTATTTGTATACAATTAATTGTGAAGTGTGTGCTTTATGCAGTTTGAAACACTTGCCTTGCTCCTGGGAAAATCTTTCAATGAATAATTTTTGTTTAGGAAAGTATCACTAAATAAAAAATATAAACATAAATATATAAATTTGTAAATAATATAAAATTATTCATGTTTTTATCATGTTAATGTTGGGGTAAAAAATCTAATATATTTAAAACAACTGATTTTTTAGGAAACATGAAGTTTTTTCGAGAATGTAAAAGTGTTTGAAAATATATTGCACAATAAAATCACGATATTTTTCATAATATCAGAGACATCTGTGACATTGGTCTAAAACATGTTGAACCATCACTGAATTTCCTAACCTTTGCCGTTATGCTTGTAACTGGATCACTGGACGATAAAATCACCTATAGTATAACAGATGCAACCCATGAATGCCATTTTTCCAAGAGGCAACAAAACTGACAAAAATATTTTTCACAAGTACACCTCTACAGTTAGGTATATCTCATGCTAAAGCGCCAACTTTTATGAGAAGACAATGTAGACAACTGCCTTGTCTTCTTTGAGAAGATCTATCCAAACACAAAAGAATTATAGGTGGGTTTGCAAAATTTATCCCTTGGACCTAGTAAATTGGTGTTCAGCCACTCTGTAGTTTGTAAGTGGGTAGGACATGGGACAGGTCCAGTTAGGCCCTGCCCTAGGTCTAACTTGGACCCACAAAATTAGGCCGGATTGGGTCTGTTTGTGTCACATCATGATCTATAGTGTCTTGCTTGTGCAATCTAATAGAGAATGCCATGTTTTTCACTATTTTTGAACCCTTTTTTCTGAATCTAAACCTATAGATGTGGCCTACATGGTTTGGCTAAGTGTAAAACATGTGTTTTTTTTTAAGTCAAGCTGGGGTTAGGCTGACCCCCACCGGTTATTATTCAATCGTACCACTGTGGTTTTGAACCTACAACATCCCACTGGTGAGATGTGCACTGACAGCTCCTAAAACATGTTTTGGATCATATGCCATGTAAAAGAATTTTCAAGGGCTTAAAAACATTGGCTGGCCTCCAGTTGGTAAATCCTTTGAGGCTTACTGGGGAGTACACTCAGCCTTGACCTTGCGGTAAGAGAAGTCACCTGTGGATTTTAAACTTGTAATGTCCCATCAACTTGGTGACATTCACAAGTCACCCCCTACCAGATGATTCATGTTATACCAAAATTTCACAACTCAACCCACAAGAGCTCCTCTAATCTGGTAGGGGCAACTTGTGAACAAATCACCAAATTAACTGGATGTCACAAGTTCTAAACCCACAAGAGGCATCCCTTGCCCTGTGAACACCCCAAAATTTTAAAAATGTTGTAAATATCCTCTTTTCGCCTCTGACCTCATTTTCTGGGTAATTGAGTCACTTTTAAATTTAAATTTCATTTTATTTCTCAAGTTTTACTGAAATTAAATTCATTTTCTGACTCAATTTTAGATCCGGATCCAGATAAAAGATCCAAATCTGAGCTTCGTTGTCCAAATTTTAAACCAAATTCTCAAAATTACCAAAATAACTTTTGAAAAGCTCAGACACTTCATCCGATATCTGTTTGGATCTATCGTGTTATGTTTCTCGATTCGAGTTTCAAAAACTCGAACATTTTCTCAAAACCTGAATCCAAACCCATCTTTTGAAGAAATTTTCCAAAATATAAACTCAAATTCTCAGTAAAGCCTTCTTGGGTAAAATATTTGAAAAGCTTTGTAAATAGTTTAGAAATCCCATAGTTCTAGAGTTTTGTTTATATATATATATATATATATATATATATATATATATATATATATATATATATATATATATATATATATATATAAATGGCGAACTTCTGTAAGTTTTTCAAAAGAGCTGCCCTTTTTTAAAAGCTCTTTCAAAAAAATGGTTTTTAAAAGGAGTTTTCAAAAACTTATTATTATTATTTTTCTTTTCTTTTATATATATATATATATATATATATAAAAAGAAAAGAAAATTAATAATAATAAGTTTTTGAAAACTCCTTTTAAAAACCATTTTTTTGAAAGAGCTTTTAAAAAGGGGCAGCTCTATTGAAAAACTTACAGAAGTTTGCCTTTTATAAAAAAGGTTTTAGGGTTTTGCGAACCCTCTCGAACTCTGGAACCCTCGATCGCCATCCCCTCTCATTCTTTTCCGCCCTTCTCAAAGCTTCCATGTGCAACCTTCTCCCTCCTTCGTCCATCTCTAACGAACTCCCCATGCTCAGCCTCCATCGCCCGGCCATCCTTCACCTCCCTAAGCCCTCGTTCGCCAACCGAACCTCTCTAAAACTCTCCACTTATTCTTTAAAAGGAAAGCGTGCAGGAGCCAGTGGGGGGGGGGGGGGGATTCCCTTGGTGACCCGCATAGCCTTCCCCTCCTCTTCTGGTGTTCCCCTTTTCGGGTAATCAAAGGACCCTCAGCCTTTCTCCTCTGATCGGGCAAAGAGGACCAGTACTTGTAACGATACAAGAAGAGCCAGAAGGTCGATCTCTCCTATCCCTCTTTCAGAATCCCTGCAACTTCGGTAAGTACCCCTATTCTTTCCCAACTTTCTGTCTTTCTTTTCTTTTCTTTTTTCTTTTCTTTTCTTATTGTTTTCCTATTTTCGACCCCTACTAAAGCACTTCGGACGACATTGGATTGTCTATAACAATCCCAATGCGTCTTTGTGCAATATTAATGGGATAAATCCATCCCGACATTTCCATCTGTTTCTTCTTTCTTTTATGTCTTATTGCTGCTTTTCGATTCATACGATTTGAGTATATATTTGTTTAAAAATTTTCTTACCTACTTTGATGGTCAGATCCATGTTTATGTGGATTGCCCGAGAACTTCTCGGGTGTACATTTCTGTTGTGGGTGATCGATGGACATTGGTGATCCAGATCGGTCTGGATCTTTTTCTTTTACTATGAGCAACCTGTTTTCATTTTCTTCCTCCCTTTTCGTAAATCACAATTGGATATCACCCAGTTATTTTACCAATTTATACTGCCCAAGAGCATGTTTTGATATGTCCTCATTCAAGGAGCCAATTCATCTTCGATGATTTGCCTGTCTTGAGGTTATGTTATTACTATTTGAGGATGCTACCTATCCCTACAAACGTTACCTTATGGATCCATATTCTTGCGGTCCATTGTTTACGGAGGTTATTCATTCAAAAGAAACTTGCAACATCTCTGTAATTTGTTCTACCTCCGCCATCCAGCGTTGCTCGTTTATGTGTTGCTACATTTTTTTTTCTGTTTTGTGACAAGACCGCATCAATTCCAGTTTTCTCTTCTTCCTATTTTCTTGTTGTCATATCTGTTTGCATTATGATAGAATCTGGATTGTTATTTGTCTAGCATAAGATTTTTATCTGCAGGTTCTGTTACAGGAAATGGTGGTATTAAACCACAGTTCTGGAAACTTATGATCTAGGACATGTTTTCTTATTTGCTATATCTATGGAATCTGAATTGTTAGTCGTCCATAGTAAGGTTTTCATCTACAGGCTTTGTTACAGGAAAATGTTGTATCAAATTACAGTTCTGGAGATTTATAATCTAAGTTATGTTCCAACTTGGCATATCTATTGCATCCGTGGAAGTTTCCATTTCATTTGGGCTTACACATTTTTCATCCGATACTTGAATGGTCCCTGTACTTGTGGTCTCAAGAGATGGCAACGAAGGAAAGTCTAGTGTGCCAACCCTGGAGATATTTGTTCTGAGTGATACAATTTGTAGTACAAAGTAACGTCTCCTGATTTCTGACCAGAATGTTTTCCTTACCATCCCAAAGTTTTGTTGTCTCATTGTCATTTGGAGATCATATGGAGTTACCGGGGATTAAGTTTTTTTTCTAAAAACTTACATGCATCTTGGGCTTATCAGTTTGTCCCAAGATATGTTGCAGGGTGGTGTGATCATCCCTGCGTGCTCAGCTTGTAAATGTATGGTGATGAGATTGGGTAGGGGGCTAATGTCCATTTGACATTAATAAGTCCAGATTAAGGTAAACCCAACAGAATCTTGGTCCCTGTGTTCATTCTTGTCCCAGGTCACATTGTGAAATGCGATGGTTATAAATTCCAGATATGTATAGGATTAATGTGCAGATTAGCATAAAAAAAATGGTAAGTCCTGATCAGGATCAGACTTTCTCCTTCCAGAGCTCAAGGCTCTAAAAGTTTTTTTTTTTTGTGATGATCGTTCTTTTTCTTATCCGTCACTAACAACAGCAGTTTATTAGATTCAGCCCTTTCGGTCCCTGTTGCCAGTCCAATTCCTGTTCAACGGGTGCGATTCAAAATATGCTTATAAGAAAGATTGTATCTCAGAAGCAGCTGAACCGCTCTATCAGAATCGATGATATCCATCGCGTCTGATTGCTACTGATAAAACTCTTGCATAATAACTATTACTGGAGGAGGTTTGGGCAAACGCAAGTCAAAGGAGCATTGAATTTCTTAGAAGCTGCTACAGATTCATTCATCCCATTTGTCCTGTCAAAAAAAAAAGAGGGAAGACTAAAGTCTTGGATTACAGGTTAGTAGTTTTTTTTCTATTATTTTTTGCACTGAAATTGTTTGACCATCTTATCAGAATTTTTGGTTTTTGTTTCCTTTTAATTGTATTTCTCTGATGTTCTGTGAAGCTGTATTGAATTTGATCTCTTGCTTTATTAAGTTTCAGCTCAGAAAGTTTTGGTTACACTGCAGTTGAAAGAACTGCTGTAACTAGTGTCTCCTTCGTAGCAACTCAACAAATTGCTGAGATTTCCATGCTTGCATAACAAATTTCGAAGATAGCATCATCCATTTATAACTTTCACCATCTGCAACCCCCAAAAACCTTTAAAGTAGTTCACGATGGCTGTATACCCAATCTGTAGCAGCATCTTATGGTTGTCACCTTCATAAAATCTTCACCTTAGCATTACCATCTATGCCTCCAACCCTTATGTAATTCCAGCATACAATGTTCAGCCCATATTGCATACATCCTGAATAGCACAGGACATCTTTTTACATATTTCAAACATCCAGTTTCCTTTCTTTTAGTCACCTTAAGGCGTTTCATACATGTTTATATCACCATAGTATATACTTCATCCCTGGTCTTACACTTTTTTTTTGTAAACATGTGACATATAACTGAGTGTTTCATGAGTAGTATCTCAGGTCCAATATAATTGCCACATGAATGATCTTTTTTTGTGTATATACATGTTTTATACTGATTGAAAGTTTTGTAGGAAATACATGGAAGATGCAATCCTCTTTTTAAACTTAGAAATTCTTTATTCAAGTCAATGATATAATAGCTAGATGATCATGAGAAATTTTACATTTTCCAGCTTTTAGATAGAATGAATGGGCATTGTAAATGTCATAAATTGCTTGTTTCCCTGCTTTTTACCTTTATTTTCCAAAATCTCACAATGGTGAAACACGAATGGCACGTGCATCATTTCGTAAGAGGTAATAAATCCTAAGTTGATGATTTACATCAATGGCATAGTCAGGATGTAAACAAAACTTAGGATTTTTATCTTTCATAAAATAACACTGGATCCACACTAGATCCTTTTTAAAAAATCATCATATTTTTTAAATATTTTCCGCTTTTATCAGGGTTTAATGTAAAATTAATTCAATATATAAACCAATGGCCATAGTCAGGGTATATTGAGAGTTAATTTCATTTTAAACTCTATAAAAGCACCAAAATATATTTTATTCTTTACTTGAATTGAAATATGATTATTATATAATATATTCAATAACTATAGTCAGGGATGTATTATATTTTTTATCTTATTTTAATTCATTTAAAAGAATGAAATAGCTTTTCAAAATCCAATTTCAAGATTCTTTAAATTCATTTTATCATTTAGGAGAGAATTGCATCATATTTTCAAAATTCCTTTTTCAAAACTCCAAGTGATGTTAATATCTTCTTCAATCAATCTTCAATTCATGTAAAATCCAATTCATTTTTTCATTTTCAACTCTATTTTCATTTTTTTCAATCTCAAAGTCCAATTTAACTTTGAGATTTCAAGTTCATTTTATATTCAAAATTTCCAAATCAAATCAGATTTCAAAGTTCAATTTGACTTTGAAAATCCAAATACATTTTATAGTCAAAACTCCAATCAAGTTCAAAGTTCAATTTAACTTTGAGATCCTTGATTAAATTTCTAAATTCCAAATTCGGGTCCAATTTCACTTTGAAATTCATTTATTCTCAAATCAACTTTTGAAATTCCAAATCCAAGGTTAGATTCAAATTCTACATTGGATCTTAGACTCCATATCCAATTCCATTCTAGGATCTAGAACCCAGTTCCACTTTGGATCTCAGACTTCGGATCCAAAAATCCATCTTAGGGTCCAGAATCCAATCACGTCTTGGATCTCAGACTTCAGATCCAATTCCATTCTAGGATCCAGAATCCAATTTCTACTTCGGATCTCAGATTTCATATCCAAATCCATCTTAAGATTCAGACTTCGGATTTGAATTCCAGATTTCAAATCAAATTCTATTTTCAATTCCAACTTTCAAATCCAATTCCATTTCATTTCTAGATTTCAAATCTAAATTCATTTTCAGATCTCATCTGAACTTCCTAAATCCATTTCTATTTCTAAATACCATTTGGATTTCTCAGATCCATCCTGAACTTCAACTTTCAAATCAATCCCATTTCTCAATTCTATTTAGATTTCCCAAATCTCTTTCAGATTTCAAACTTCAAAGTCAGAGTTCAACTCCATTTCAGATATTCATTTCCTTTCCTAAACCCAAGTTTAAAATTCAAGATTCAAAGTTCGTTTCTGACTTTGAAACTTCATTTCAGCTTCAAATCATTCTCTCTCAGAAATCAAGATTTATTCTTCCAAACTCTAAATTACTTCAAAGACTTAGAACTTCTCTGATCTATCTCAAAGTTCTAAGTTGAATTTTATCATCCAAAAACCATTTCTTCACTCCATTATCAAGTCTATCTCAGAAAACTTGGAGATTTCCAAATCATTTTTCAAAAGAAGCATACATCTTTGCATTGCACAAGCATGATTCTTTGTGTATCTAGATTTAGAAATAATTCTTAGCTAATATTTAGGCAAAGCAAAAGGCATAAATTCGATCCTTGGTTTGATCACCCCTGGTAAAGGTGCCAGGAATGGTCGAACCTCATACCGACGAGCAAATCCCGTCTCTCCATTTTCCCGCAAGATATTTTCAAAACGGCGGCGAGTTGAATATGTAAATATTTTCAAATCAAGGTCAAGTGAGACCCCGAAAAAGAGTTCATCTTCTCTCTTTCTTTTCTTTTCTCTTCTCTCTTTCTTTTCTGTCTTTTATTTTTCTCCCTTCAAAAAGGAGGAAAATAGAGATTAGAAAAGGAAAAGAGAAGGAAGAGAGAGAAAGACTACAAGAGAGGAAAATTTTTGCGATGATCACAGTTTTAGCAATCGTGATGGGACCCGTCTTCGTCCAGTTGGATCTATGCCTTTGCTTTGCTTTAATATTTTCTAAGTCTTTATTCTCCCATGTCAGCTTCAATTTCCATGCAAACCTTAGGAGCCTAGACTCTGTCCTAAGCTGACATCATTGCATATAGGATATAAGTATGGTTTGGTAGGACCATATTGAGGAGATTATTCCATGTTCACATTAGATTTAGATCTAAAATACAATTCTCCTCAATTCTAGGGATTGAATGCAAACAATGTATGCAAGTGAATGCTTCTGTTTATTTTAAATCTATCTCTTTAGGACTTGCATTAGAGCTTTCTGGTTTTATCTGCATGTTGAACATGTTTTTGAAAACATCCCTACCTATATTGTCCCGGTCTTCACGTTGCTGGGCTGTCTCACTGAACCATAGTTCGGGAGAGAGCCTCACAACTGGGCCACTTATTTGGGTTCGCGCCCCCCTACCACGTACCTAAGGGCCATAGTCCGATGTATATCGGTAGGCATTCAAGGATGTTGGGAAGCCATTACCCTAGAACCGGAGGAATATTTCTATGCCACGTACTTCAAGCTTCGGCTTGAGTATATCGGCGTACCTTGATTGGAATCAGATGATTTAAATCTTAGAGTTAGGATTAAGGCCCTATCAGCCATTTCAAAAAATTGCATCTAGAGTCAGCCTTTAGGGAATATTGTGTGCATATCTTTGTTTGTGTGACTTCGGTTATGCAATGTCTCTCGTGTTTTCTTATATATGTATATATATATCAAACCTCTCTAAAACCCTGGGTATATTATTCAAAAAATTTCTTATCTTCAGAAACCCCAGGTATATTTTTCTTTCCTTTTTCTGATTTTTTTAAATTCTTTTCTGATCCTGCCTGCAATTTTTCCAATTTTTCAAAATTTACCACCTATTATTCTAAAATTTTCTTCTACGTATCTTCTAAATCTATTTCTCACCTTTTTTTAACAAAAAACTCTTTCATCAAGAGATGTCCTTTTGATCATATTCTAGATTGTTTTCTTCTCACGCAAAAATAATACGATTGTCATACCTCTTGTGCGGACTCAATCCCTAGTAATAGGATATCTCTTTGTCAATTTGATTTCTTCCTTTATCAAAGTTTCCTTCGAAATCTTTCTAAGGCCCCATTCTGTCCAACAAAAAGCATTCGGTATTATTGGGTGGTTCAGACAAAAATCAAAGACCGCATCACTCTAGCACCAGTTAGAAGCAAGAATTGAGAAATGGACTCTCAGAGGTTTGCCAAAAAAGGTCAGGACAACAAGAATGAGATTGATCCCACCATATATCGATTGTTCAAAAAGATGATGGTTGAGATATTATCTGAGCAAGCTGAAGCTAGTTTCAGAAGAGCTCCCACCGCTGAAAAAGCAGTTGTCACTTTCCTAATGAGCAAACAAAGCGATAGCAGCGCAAGAAGTTCTAAGGCCAGCAGGGGCAACAACGAAAGCACCCAGGGCAATCAAAGCAGAAATTCGGAGGAATCTAGGGATCAGAAGGGAAAGTTCGGCAAGACCCAGAACAAACCGCTTCCATCCACTCCTCAGCACAAGGGCAAGGATCAGGAAAAGCCAAAGCATAAAGATTGAAGCAGGGATCGAGACTTCACTCCTTTAAATGAGCCGCTCGACAAAGTTCTTGAGTACATGCTGACCAAGGGATTAGTCAGGCTCCCAAAAGTCGTAAGCCCTCCCATGATCATGGGAAGATTCAAAAACCAGTTCTGCAAGTTCCATCGGGCGGCGAGGCATGACACTGATCATTGTTTTGTCCTCAAAAATATTGTTCAAGACTGCATTGACAAAAATCTCCTGGCTAAAAATGGAAAAGAGGAGCATCCAGCGGTTTCAGCTGAGCAAGGTCAGTCCAGCTCCGAGAAAGGGGTCAACACCCAACAGAAGCCAAGCAAGCCAAAGAAAATAAAGCATGATGGTTGGGGTTATGACCGCAAGTTCACCCCTCTGGGTCAGCCAATTGAGGAAGTTCTTGAATACCTGCTTGCGAAAAATATGATCGAACTCCCAAGAATTGTCGATCCTTCTGTCACCATGGGTAAATGGAAAGAGTGTTTCTGCAAATTCCATGAAGCAAGAGGACATGAGACAGAGCGTTGCTTCGTCCTCAAAAATATAATACAGGATTACATCGACAAAGAAATTTTGGTACCAGAGGAAGGAGAGGAGCAACCTGCGGCCCTGACCAAAACTCTCCCGGATCACTCAAAGAATTGAGGATGCCCAAGTTTTCCTACATTGTCGTTCCTTTTGTTAGTCGTCTTATAGGGGCAGTCAGCCCAGTCTTTTTGAATATTTTCCTTTTAAAGTCCTTGTAAATATTCAGTTTTGTTATCAAACATTTGCTTATCAATGAAATGTCAATTTTTCTTTATGTCCTTGATATTCAAAAACTTCCTTATTTTGCCATACTGGGGCATTAAATTCCTGTTCTTTTTCAGAATGCGGGACAAATCTTGACATCATTCATGAGAGAAATGATATTACCTATGAGGGTTTTTCAAAAATCATGAAATTTTGAAAGTCTTCGTTATGATAACCAAAAAGTTTAAATATTTTTCCAACCTTTGTCAAAAATCAACCCTCGTGTTGATCATATTTTCAAAAAAAGGTTTTCGAACCATTGAAAAATCAACCCTCGTGTTGATCATGTTTTCAAATATAGGTTTTTGAACCATTGCATTGAAAAATCAACCCTCGTGTTGATCACGTTTTCAAAGATAGTTTTTTTTTGCATTGAAAGGTCAACCCTCGTGTTGACCATATTTTCCAAAAATGGGTTTCAAATCATTATATTCAAATATCAACCCATGTGTTGGTCTTATCTTCTAAGATTGGTTTTTAAACATTATATTCAAAAATCAACCCTTGTGTTGATCTTATTATTAGTTTCGAACTGTTATTTTCAGAAATAAGATCTATTGTTGATCTTCTTTTTCAAAAAGTAGGTTTTCAAACCATTGCCTTCAAAAAATTGACCCTCATGATGATCTCTCATATTTGAATTGAAGGATTAGATCCTCGCACTGATCATTCTTCTTGCAGTTGATTTTCTTCCCAAAAAAGATTTCTCACTTGTCTTTCAAAAAGAACATTTTCCTTTCAAGATCCCATATGCAGGCAGGATCAGAAAAACTCTTTTTTCTTAAGTCTTATAAATTTTTAGTTAATTTTGATAAATTTACCAGTTTCATTCATATTTTTATCAAGTTTACATCAATTTTATCAAGCTTTATCAAGTTTTATCAATTTTTTTCTCAATTCTATTAAATTTTACCAAATTCTATACCCTTTCAGATTAAGGGATAAACCTGATGCCTCTTTCCCATAAGGTATGTCAAAATTCTTTTTCTCTCCCTCTCAGGTTAAGGGATAAACCTGGCCCTTATTGTCTGAGGTGTTCCCATTCAGGATAAGGGATAATCCTGAAACCCCTCGTAGGAGCAATAATGCTACCTATGAGAATTCTTTTGCAAATACAAGTTTTGTCAATCTTTATTGATTTTCTAAATTTATATCAAAATTTCTCTTTATTAAATTTCCTTAAAAACTATTCTTGTCCCATTTAGGATAAGGGATAATCTTGATACCCCTCATAAGGAGCACCAATGCTACCCGTGAGAATTCTTTTTCAAAATAAATTTTCAATAAATTTTTTAAAATTCTTCCCCATTTTTATAAATTTTATTCTTTCCCCTCTCAGGTTAAGGGATAAACCTGAATTATTTCTCATAAAGTTCCTCAATTCACATCAAATTTTATTCTATACTCCTTCGGGATAAGGGAAAATCCTGAAGCCATCATAAATAGACTCGAATCTTAGGCCATCTTGGGTGAAGGATCTCGAATGGATCTCTCATTTTCATCGTCGGAATCTATTCGTGCTTTTCGTCAATCCTTCTAGAATCTGACTCCCGGGATGGAATCGTTTCCTTCCCATCTGAGTTTCGACTCAGGTTTTTGCTTTCTTTTTATTTTTCTTAAAAAGGTCTGGGTTCCGACTCGGGTCTCATATATATTCATATTTTCGGAGTTGCGAGTTCCGACTCGGACTTCCTTTTGGTCCCGATGTTAGCATTGGACCAATTGTTATGTCGAGAATTCGAGTTCTCAAAAACTTGATTCTCATTCATTTTTTTATTTTAAAAAACCGGGTTCCGACTCGAGTTTTCTCCTTTTATATATATTCATATTTCCGAAGTTGCGAGTTCCGACTCAGACTTCCTTTTGGTCCCGATGTTCACATTGGACCAATTGTTACGTCGAGAATTCGAGTTCTCAAAAAATCGATTCTCATTCATTCTTTTATTTTGAAAAAATGGGTTTCGACTCGAGTTTTCTCCTTTATATATATATATATATATATATATATATATATATATATTCATATTTCCGGAGTTGCGAGTTCCGACTCAGACTTCCTTTTGGTCCCGATGTTCACATTGGACTAATTGTTACGTCGAGAATTTGAGTTCTAAAAAACTCGATTCTCATTCATTCTTTTATTTTGAAAAACCGGGTTCCGACTCGAGTTTTCTCCTTTTTATATATATATTCATATTTTCGGAGTTGCGAGTTCCAACTTGGACTTCCTTTTGGTCCCGATGTTTGCATTGGACCAATTGTTACGTCGAGAATTCGAGTTCTCAAAAACTCGATTCTCATTCATTCTTTTATTTTGAAAAACCGGGTTCTGACTCGAGTTTTCTATTTTTATATATATATTCATATTTTCAGAATTGCGAGTTCTGACTCGGACTTCCTTTTGGTCCCGATGTTCGCATTGGACCAATTGTTACGTCGAGAATTCGAGTTCTCAAAAACTCGATTCTCACTCGTTCTTTTATTTTGAAAAATCGGGTTCCGACTCGAGTTTTCTCCTTTATATATATATATATATATATATATATATATATATATATATATATATATATATATATATATATATATATATATATATATATATATATATATATATATTCATATTTCCGGAGTTGCGAGTTCTGACTCGGACTTCCTTTTGGTCCCGATGTTTGCATTGGACTAATTGTTACGTCGAGAATTCGAGTTCTCAAAAACTCGATTTTCATTCATTCTTTTATTTTGAAAAACTGGGTTCTGACTCGAGTTTTCTCCTTTTTATATATATATTCATATTTCCGGAGTTGCGAGTTCCGACTTGGACTTCCTTTTGGTCCCGATGTTCGCATTGGACCAATTGTTACGTCGAGAATCCGAGTTCTCAAAAAGTCGATTCTCATTCGTTCTTTTATTTTGAAAAACCGAGTTCCGACTCAAGTTTTCTCCTTTTATATATATAGCTATATTTTCGAAGTTGCGAGTTCCGACTCGGACTTCCTTTTGGTCTCGATGTTTGCATTGGACCAATTGTTACGTCGAGAATTCGAGTTCTCAGAAACTCGATTCTCATTCGTTCTTTTATTTTGAAAAACCGGGTTCCGACTCAAGTTTTCTCCTTTATATATATATATATATATATATATATATATATATATATATATATATATATATATATATATATATATATATATATATATATATATATATATATATATATATATTATATATTTTTATATATATATATATATTCATATTTTAGGAGTTGCGAGTTTTGACTCGGACTTCCTTTTGGTCTCGATGTTCGCATTGGACTAATTGTTACATCGAGAATTCGAGTTCTCAAAAACTTGATTCTCATTTGTTCTTTTATTTTAAAAAATTGGGTTTCGACTCGAGTTTTCTCCTTTTTATATATATATTTGTATTTTTGGAGTTGCGAGTTTCGACTCGAACTTCCTTTTGGTCCCGATGTTCGCATCAGATCAATTGTTACGTCGAGAATTTGAGTTCTCAAACTCAATTCTCATTCATTCTTTTATTTTGAAAAACCGGGTTCCGACTTGGATTTTTGCTTTGGTATATTCTTATTTTCTCGAGTTCCGAATTGAATTTTCCCTATTGATCCAATGCTCGTATTGGACCAAAATTCTCATTTATTGCCTTTTAGAATAAGGGATAAACCTGAACATTCCCTTTCAGGATAAGGGATAAACTTGAACATCCCCTTCAGGATAAGGGATAATCCTGAAACACCGCTGATCATTCTCACTTAATTCTTAAGTATCTTCGAATGTCGGTCTCTTTCTCAACTCTCTGTGAGAAAGCCCAATGCTCGTACTGGTGCATTTTTGAAAATTCAGTGCTCGTACTGGTGTAGCTTCGAAGACTCAGTGCTTGTGCTGATGTGCCTCTTCGAAAAACCAGTACTTGTACTAGTATGCACTTTCAAAAATCTAGTGTTCGTATTAGTGTATATTTTCGAAAATCAGTGCCCGTACTGGTGTGCATTTTTTAAACCCAGCGCTCGTACTGGGGCATTTTCGAAATCCAGTGCTCGTGCTGGTATGTTTTCTAAAACTCAGTGTTCGTGCTAGTATGCATTTTCGAAACCCAGCGCTCGTACTGAGGCATTTTCGAAATCCAGTGCTCGTGCTGATGTGTTTTTCAAAACCCAGTGCTCGTGCTGGTGCATCTTCAAAATCCAGTGCTCGTGCTGGTACATCTAGTGCTCGTGCTAGTGTTTGGCTGACTGATCAGTTAGCCCTCCGGGTTCAGTCTTCGTACTAACCGATCATCATCATTCAAGCTCTAAATTCTCAAATTCAACCTTCGAGTTATCATTTTTCCAAAAAATTAATCTTTTTCTCTTGCGAAGGACCCTCTTCAGGGAGAGTTTGAAAGAGCTCGTTCCTTTCGCATGCAACCGTCTTTTATTCGCAAGAACCCTCTTCCAGGGAGAGTTTGAAGGGACTTGTTTTCTTCGCGAACAGTTTGCAAAACAACAACCAATTTTATACAAAAGAACCCTTTTTCTAGGAAGAGCTTCGACGAAAGCTCGTTTCTTTTTGTGACCCCCTGTTTTTCTCATCTTTGGCCAAACCCTTCGCAGAGAACCCTCTTCTAGGGAGAGTGTGATGGACTCGTTCCTCTGTGATGCTTCCTCAACTTTGTTTTTCAGCCACCTTTCCATAAGAGAAGCCTAGAGATAAGGAGTTTTGATGAAAACTCAATTTTTCTTTGAAAGTTTCGTTTTGCAAACACCTCCTCTTTGGGGAAGAGGGGAGTATTTCCAACTTTCCATTCAGGTAAGGGCTAAACCTGAGTCTCTCTTTTGGGGGAAAAAGAGAGGAGAATTTTGTCACGGACGTGTCGATTCGATATCGAGCGATTACTTTCATCAAGGATTTCTAGAATATTTTGCCAATTTGCTATCAAAAGTCATTGTTGATCTCAAAGTTTGCATCACATAAAGAATTTCCTCCAACTGCCTTTAATATTATTTCCAAAAAGGCAAGACTTTTGTGAAATAAGAATTGAATTCAAGTTTTTTTGTTGGTCGACCAAGAGGATGAAGAAAAAATCTTTGATGTGACTAGCGAAAGAAATATTTAATGATGTTGAAAAGCCATAAGTGAACTGATATTGATCATAGCTATGGCACATTCTTAAAGATCGTTCTTTTGGCAGCAAGACAGTGGAAATATCCTGAGCAGTAAAAAAGAATCTACCCAATCCATATCTCTTCAGTCATCTAAGCTGCAATCAAATATCCGCAAAAGGGATCTCTCAATTATCGTCAAGGTGAAGACGAATATGCGAGCTAGATCTCCGGGGCCAAAGAATATTTGGATCATCTTCGAGATGAAAGAGTTTGTGACGGATCCTTCCAGGGAACGTTGTGAGCACCGTCAAGATGAAGGCGACTGCGATGAGCCTCCAGAAAAACCCTAAAAGTTATTTGATTTCTGCTATCATCTAGAGATTTCAACCCAAGAACCAATATCATCAGCATAATTCCTGAGAAAGAAAAAGAAGGATCAGAGCATCTCCAAGATGAAGGAGTTTGTGACGTACCCTTCCCCGAAAAAGAGAGAAAAGTCAGGACATCTCCAAAATGAAGGATGATGTAAAAAGCCCAAGAAAGCTCCATGATTCAAAAGAGTGCAAAAGATCATCATGGAAATGCCCAGGATATTAGACTGCCCGAAATTGCCAGGAATCATCTTTACCTGTGTGAAATTCTTTTATCAATGTCTTTTCACTAAATTGCTTTTATGAAGCTGAGAATGTTTTCCCTCTTTTCATATCAAGGAAATTAATATCTTCCTTAAAAGAAGCTCAACAACAACAAATTTTAATTTGATTCTTGATTCTACAGAATTAGCCCAATTGGAGTTAATACTCTAGGTAGAAAGAGGTGATATTTTCACATATAAGCATAATTCAATCATTTTTTAGTCAACTACAATTTTTTGGCATCTTATTGGCAATATTTTCTCATTATCCCTAAATAAAGTAAGAACTTGATGTTCGTTTTGACATATCCTGACGTCATCTCTCCATAGAACTAAAAAGTCATTTCCTTCCGTCTGATCTGAGCGCTCTCGGATTTGCACACTTTCTTGCATTCCCCATTGTCCCGCTATAGACAGTTCTCGCTTAGGATAAGGGTTAAACCTGAATCTTTTGCAAAAGGTCTGTTATTGTCAAAAGCTATTTTCAGTCTCAGCAATGAGGCGCCCAAGAACAACCCATTTTCAAGCTTTAGGGACCCCCCCCATTTTCATCCTTTTGCAAACCCCCCTTGGACTTGTTGTGCCAAGTCTAGAGGTCCCATCACAATTTTCTCGCCCCTCGAGGATTCTGTATCCATTCAGGCTAAGGATTAAACATGTTACTTCGCTTCTCGAGGTATCACCCAAACCTTCTGTGAGAGGTCGTCTGTTTTTAGAAAGCTGATTTAGTCTCAGCAATGAGACGCCCCAAATCATCTCCTTTCGAAGCTTTAGGGAATCCTTTGTTTTTCTCTTCTCGCAAACCCCTTTTGGATTTTTTCGTCCAAACTCCGAAGGTCCCATCATGATTTCTTCATTCGAGGATTTTGTATGGTCACCCCTTTCAGGTTAAGGGTTAAGCCTGAACCTCGCCTCGCAATATATCTTTCTATTCAGGTTAGGGTTAAACCGGAGACTCGTATCGACTGGATATCCTTTCTAGTTCCGCCACGATTTCTTCATTTAAGAATTTCATGTGATTTCCCTCGGCTCAGATCAAGGGTTAAACCTGAATCTCGCTTTGGCGATGCATTTCGTTGTCCCATCACGGTTTCCTAGTTCGAGGATCCTGTATGGTCGTCCCTTTCAGGATAAGGGTTAAGCCTGAACCTCGTTTCACGAAGTACCTTCCGTTCAGGTTTGGGTTAAACCTGAACCTCGTTTTGACGAGGTAATCCTTTCAGTCCCATCATGGTTCTCCCCACAAGGGAATCCATACTCTCTGTACATCCATCCAGGAAAGGATCATGTTTGAAATTTCATCTCACAAGACATTTCTCTCAAAAATGTCCCATCGAGGTCTGCTTATATTCCTTTCCCCATTCGAATTATCCTGATATATCTTCGTCCCATCCAGGTTAAGGGCTAAACCTGACTCATTCCAAAAGGTTGATCTTGTCTCACCTATGAGACTTGATCAAAATTCTTATCTTTCATCATCCCGGGACCTTCATCCAAAGTCTCATCACGATTTCCTCATTTCTATCATTCAGTCATATCATTGTCGAGGATTTTCGTTCCCCCCAGGACCATTCAGGATAAAGGTTTTAAGCCTGAAAAGCCATGTTTTCAAAATAAATTCTTCCACACCTAGTTCGGATCTGCTGACTGGAACATTTTTCAAAATTTGGCGTGTTTCTTTGCCACTAAGTTCGGCTTTCAACCGACTTAGTAGCAATAAGGGGCATCTGTGAACACCCCAAATTTTTTAAAATGTTGTAAATATCTCATTTTCGCCTCTGACCCCATTTTCTGGGTAATTGAGTCACTTTTAAATCTAAATTCTATTTTATTTCTCAAGTTATACTGAAATTAAATTCATTTTCTGACTCAGTTTCAGATCCGGATCTAGATAAAAGATCCAAATCTGAGCTTCATTGTCCAAATTTTAAACCAAATTCTCAAAATTACCAAAATAAACTTTGAAAAGCTCAGACACTTCGTCCGGTATCCGTTTGGATCTATCGTGTTATGTTTCTCGATTCGAGTTTCAAAAACTCGAACATTTTCTCAAAACCTGGATCCAAACCCATCTTTTGAAGAAATTTTTCAAAATATAAACTCAAATTCTCAGTAAAGCCTTCTTGGGTAAAATATTTGAAAAGCTTTGTAAATAGTTTAAAAATCCCACAGTTCTAGAGTTTTGTTTCCAAAAAAAAATATATATATATATAAATAAAAGAAAAAAATGCCTAGCTTTAAATTGATATCATTGGGACTAACTGTTAAGTAACTTGAACCGTAGAACTCAATGAAGGTGCCGTTTTTTTTATATATGGCGACTGTCAGTGAAGCATCTGCATATTTGTTGTGTTCATGTTTTGTTGTCTCAAGCTGCTAGAAACATGAAATCTCCAGGAGACATCTATTTCCTTTTCATGTAAGAATGTGCCATTTAACCATCTGGTTTGCTTTTCTTTTTTTTTTCTTTTTCTTTTTTTCTTCTTCTTCTTCCTTTTCATTGTCGATATTCTCTAAAGACACTGACAACTTCATGCAAGCATTTGGCTTGAAATTCATACTTTTTGGAAGCAACTGTGCTTGTTTCTTGGAAAAGGAGATGTGACAAGAACAACTAGTTGGAACATCCAATTCTGTGAAGCTTCCTTCTTCTGGGAAGATTGTTGATAAACCACCTCCCTCTATTGTAATGACGTGCCCAGCTCCATTCCCACCTGTCATTTATTCGCCATAACACCTTATGTGCTGGGATTCCTATCCTTTAGCAGCAACCAAATGAGTCACTGTGGCTCCTTGAGGCACATGGCAGTTCAAAGAACTGTTGTGTTTTGTACCTTTCACAGCAACTTCAAGAGTTGCTGTGTCATTTCAGGTTGCACAATAGTGTCTAGAATTGCCACAATTCTTGAGTTGTCACCATTTCCTTGGATACACTGCAGTTGAAAGAACTGCTGTAACTAGTGTCTCCTTCGTAGCAACTCAACAAATTGCTGAGATTTCCATGCTTGCATAACAAATTTCGAAGATAGCATCATCCATTTATAACTTTCACCATCTGCAACCCCCAAAAACCTTTAAAGTAGTTCACAATGGTTGTATACCCAATTTGTAGCAGCATCTTATGGTTGTCACCTTCATAAAATCTTCACTTTAGCATTACCATTTATGCCTCCAACCCTTATGTAATTCCAACATATAATGTTCAGCCCATATTGCATACATCCTGAATAGCACATGACATCTTTTTACATATTTCAAACATCCAGTTTCCTTTCTTTAGTCATCTTATGGTCTTACACTTTTTTTTTGTAAACATGTGACATATAACTGAGTGTCTCATGAGTAGTATCTCAGGTCCAATATAATTGTCACATGAATGATCTTTTTTGTGTATATACATGCTTTATACTGATTGAAAGTTTTGCAGGAAATACATGGAAGATGCAATCCTCTTCTTAAACTTAGAAATTCTTTATTCAAGTCAATGATATAATAGCTAGATGATCATGGGAAATTTTACATTTTCCAGCTTTTAGATAGAATGAATGAGCATTGTAAATGTCATAAATTGCTTGTTTCTCTGCTTTTTACCTTTATTTTCCAAAATCTCACAATAGTGAAACACGAATGGCACATGCACCATTTCGTAAGAGGTAATAAATCCTAAGTTGATGATTTACGTCAATGGCCATAGTCAGGATGTAAACAAAACTTAAGATTTTTATCTTTTATAAAATAACATTGGATCCACACTGGATTCTTTTTCAAAAATCATCATATTTTTTAAATATTTTCCTCTTTTATCAGGGTTTAATGTAAAATTAATTCAATATATATACCAATGGCCATAGTCAGGGTATATTGAGAGTTAATTTCATTTAAAACTCTATAAAAGCACCAAAATATATTTTATTCTTTACTTGAATTGAAATATGATTATTATATAATATATTCAATAACCATAGTCAGGGATGTATTATATTTTCCATCTTATTTTAATTCATTTAAAAGAATGAAATAGATTTTCAAAATCCAATTTCAAGATTCTTTAAATTCATTTCATCATTTAGGAGAGAATTGCATCATATTTTCAAAATTCCTTTTTCAAAACTCCAAGTGATGTTAATATCTTCTTCAATCAATCTTCAATTCTTGTAAAATCTAATTCATCTTTTCATTTTCAACTCTATTTTCATTTTTTTCAATCTCAAAGTCCAATTTAACTTTGAGATTTCAAGTTCATTTTATATTCAAAATTTTCAAATCAAATCAGATTTCAAAGTTCAATTTGACTTTGAAATTTCAAATTCGTTTTATAGTCAAAACTCCAATCAAGTTTAAAGTTCAATTTAACTTTGAGATCCTTGATTAAATTTCTAAATTCCAAATTCAAGCTCCAAATTCGGGTCCAATTTGACTTTGAAATTCATTTATTCTCAAATCAATTTTTGAAATTCCAAATCCAAGGTTAGATTCAAATTCTACATTGGATCTCAGACTTCAGATTCAATTCCATTCTAGGATCTAGATCCCAGTTCCACTTTGGATCTCAGACTTCGGATCCAAAAATCCATCTTAGGGTCCAGAATCCAATCTCGTCTTGGATCTCAGACTTCAGATCCAATTCCTTTTTAGGATCCAGAATCCAATTTCTATTTTGGATCTCAGATTTCATATCCAAATCCATCTTAAGATCCAAACTTCGGATTTGAATTCCAGATTTCAAATCAAATTCTATTTTCAATTTTAACTTTCAAATCCAATTCCATTTCATTTCCAGATTTCAAATCTAAATTCATTTTCAGATCTCATCTGAACTTCCTAAATCCATTTCTATTTCTAAATACCATTTGGATTTCTCAAATCCATCCTGAACTCCAACTTTCAAATCAATCCCATTTCTCAATTCTATTTAGATTTCCCAATTCTCTTTCAGATTTCAAACTTCAAAGCTAGAGTTCAACTCCATTTCAGATATTCATTTCCTTTCCTAAACCCAAGTTTAAAATTCAAGATTCAAAGTCTGTTTCTGACGTTGAAACTTCATTTCAGCTTCAAATCATTCTCTCTCAGAAATCAAGATTTATTCTTCCAAACTCTAAATTACTTCAAAGACTTAGAACTTCTCTGATCTAACTCAAAGTTCTAAGTTGGATTTTATCATCCAAAAACCATTTCTTCACTCCATTATCAAGTCTATCTCAGAAAACTTGGAGATTTCCAAATCATTTTTCAAAAGAAGCATACATCTTTGCATTGCACAAACATGATTCTTTGTGCATCTAGATTTAGAAATAATTTCTAGATAATATTTAGGCAAAGCAAAAGGCATAAATTCGATCCTTGGTTCGATCACCCCTGGTAAAGGCGCCAGGAACGGTTGAACCTCGTACCGACGAGCGAATCTCGTCTCTCCATTTTCCCGCAAGATATTTTCAAAATGGAGGCGAGTTAAATTTCTAAATATTTTCAAATCAAGGTCAAGTGAGACCTCGCAAAAGAGTTCATCTTCTCTCTTTCTTTTCTTTTCTCTTCTCTCTTCTTTTTCTGTCTTTTATTTTCCTCCCTTCAAAAAGGAGGAAAATAGAGGTTAGAAAAGGAAAAGAGAAGGAAGAGAGAGAAAGACTACAAGAGAGGAAAAAATTTGCGATGATCATATGCCCCAAGGTCAAAGCTGAGTGTTTTCCTTGGTGGTCATTTTGCTTTCGACTAGCAAAACAAAAAACTAAAAAAAAATCACAACTCAAAAAGACATTTTTCACGTCCAAAAGACAGAAACAAAGGAATGATCGTTAGCAAATTAACAAATTATGTAAAATGCATTTATGGGGCTTGATTAGCTATGATGTCTAATAGATAGCATATCACCATAGCCACACACACACACACAGATATACAAGAGAATTGTTACACACACACACAGATTTATCCCAAATCCCAAATTACTGCCAACTACTATACAATCCTAAACAAACATGAAAGTCAAATCCGAAACTTGGGCCACCTACTGAACTAAGTGCTGCTAGGCCCAGTCAGCTGCTGATTGCTTCAACGTTGCTTGAGTTTACAACAGTTGCTTCAATTATGTAAAGATGATCATAAAGCTAATAAAATTTTCCAAGATATGCAGGAAGTTTTCAATCCTAAGGCACCTATAATTTCCTGGATTTGTTTTCTTCTAATAGTTTTTTATTTATTTATAACCCGAAAAAATCACACTCGACATGAAAACCTGGTTATGCTTGTCATGCAGGTAGTGTAAAACTCAGAAGCTAGGACCCCCACTCTCGGGGCCTATGATGGGCATTGGTTTACACCGAAGGTTGACCCCATGGGAATCGAACCTTGACCACCCGTCTAGCCCAAGATGCTTAGAGGCTGATCCCTTTCACTTCTAACAGTTTAGGAGTTACAAGATCCATCAAATTCTTGATTTTGTCACATACCGGGCACGTTATTTTATCCATGTTTTTTCTTGGTTGACAAAATATCAACGGATAAAAAGTCTGATTCCCAGCGGTCCGACCTTTTCTCACTTTTCCAGGATATTTAATCCACAAAAACGAGACTCCATGACTACTTTTCTTTTACTAAGCCATCAAACACGCCAAAAAGATATGGTTAAGGTGTTGCTGTAGGGTTTTTTTTTATAGACTAGGGGAAAAAACCATGATTGCCACCAAACGCCATTTTTTGTTTTATGATGTCAACGGGCCGGGTCAGGGTTGATCCAGACCCGACAACAACAACAACAACTACGCCTTCATCCCAAAACAATTGGGGTCGGCGATATGAACCAACAAAGAAAATTATTCTGGGTCTTCCACATGAATCCTTCTCCTCCATTCATTTTTATCCAATGCCATGTCCTTGGTGAGGTTCAAAGCATTCATATCCTTTCCTATCACCTCCATCCATGTCTTCCTAGGCCTACCCCGACCTCTTTTAACTAATATATTTTCCTATTTCTCCATCCTTCTAACTGGAGCATCATTAGGCCTTCGTCGAATATGTCCAAACCACTGTAAATGATTCTCTCTCATCTTATTTTCAATGGGTGAAACACCTACCTTCTTACGTATCTACTCGTTCTGAATCTTATCTTTTATTGTATTTCCACACATCCATCTCATCATACGCATCTCAGCTACACTCATTTTTTGAATATGATGTTTCTTGGCAGCCCAACATTCCGTACCATATAGTAAAGCGGGCCTAATAGTCGTCCTATAAAACTTTCCCTTCAACTGCAATGGCATTCTACGATTGCACAACACTCCAGTTGCACTCTTCCATTTCATCCACCCAACCTTTATCCTATGATTTACATCTCCATCAATTTCTCCATACTTTTCAATGATAGATCCCAAATATTTGAAAGAATCATCCACCGGTATTTCTTGCTCACCAAGCTTCACTACACTCCCATCTTTATTTCGTTGCTTACTAAATCAACATTCCATGTATTCTGTCTTACTCTTACTCAACTTAAAACCTCTTGCTTCCAATGTCTGTCTCCATAATTTTAACTTAGCATTAACCCCAGCTCTAGACTCATCAATCAAAACAATATCATCAGCAAACAACATACACCACGGCACATTTTCTTGAATTGATCTCGTAAGCTCATCCATCACTATAGCAAATAGGAAAGGGCTTAACGCAGATCCTTGATGTAACCCAACCGTTATAGGAAAATTGGTTGTCACCCCTCCACAAGTGCGGACATTGGTTACTACTCCTTCATACATATCTTTAATTATACTAATGTACTTGAGAGAAACACCTTTCTTCATCATTGTCCACCAGAGAACGTCCCTAGGTACTCTATCGTAAGCCTTCTCCAAATCAATAAAAACCATATGCAAATCTTTGTTCCTCTCTAATAGAATCTAGGGAACCAGACCCGACCATACAACTAATAACTTGGTTTGGGTTCGGGTTTTGTCGGGTCACAAAAATAGAATCCCAAACCCAGGCTCGCATAATTTTAGAAATTTATGTATAATACTTGGGTCGGGTTGGATACCCAGCAAAAAAATGGGTTGGGTCGGGTACCTAGCAAAAATTATGACCCAAACTCGGCCCTCATATTGCTTAGGTTGGGTTCAGGTCGACCTGAATATTAGTCGGATCAGTAACCCAATACAAACTGAACTCATTGACAGTCCTATTTCTAATTTCTAGAGAAACAGGTCACTTAATGGGCCCGCCTCTCCTACGAACGGGATAGTCCACCCGTCCCCATTCCTTATGAACAAAACACTAAAGTGTAATTTTGAACTTCACATTAGTTGCCTAGTTTGGGAAAGATTTTCTAGTTTTCTTCTCTGGCCAAAGATCGACTGAACGTTGTGCCAAGTCCCATTAAGAATTACAGTGACAGCCCTCTATTATGATACAATCCTTGGCATTTTCTTTTCTTCATCTTTATTTCCCTGTCTCAGCTAGCATATTGATTTTGCTTTGGTGACTTCAGCAACAAATGCTTGCTCATTTGTGCTCCTGATTTTCAACAAACTGGCATCTGCTTTTATGTATGCTGCTTCATATATGGTAGTACTCTTCTTAATTAATCATTCAACTAGTTCATGTTATCTTATCCTATCTTCATTACTAGAACTTGCTAATATCAATACCCACATGCCGTTCACCGATTTTACTTCAAGTGTCGAAAGAACTCAGATTGCATTCTCTAACAAATGGGGAAAAGGACCAAATTTGCGATCGGAATTGTGGTAAAAAAAAAAGAAGAGAAAATGCATTTACATAACCAGATGATCTGGTTAGTAAATCTTTGTAATGAACACCTCTGAAAACCAACCAAAATCGAAAAAGTATCATATCTTTAACATATGATGCTGCGATTGCTATGCTGATCTTAGCCATCCAACCAAATACATCTGCACGGCTAAGATCATATGCACGAAGGGTGAGAGTCAGACTAACCGCCCATATGCATTCAGTTGGATGGCTAGGATTGACATATGATGAGCAGCATCATATGTCATAGGATATAATCCTTTTTCAACAAAATTAGGAACCCAAATCAAGGTCAATATTTTAGACTTGATAACCATGTTTCAATTATGTATGATTTTTTTCCCTTTTTTTTACCTATTACAAGTCTTTCATCTCCAGTTCAACTATCTGTCAGATAGGAATTTCAGTGCAAAAATAAATAAATAAAGAAATCTATACGTAATGGTATTTTCTAGTACAAATAGGAGAAAAATTCAAGCTACATTATTTGCCTACATTTACTAGATGATGACTTTATTCAGTCATACTGTTGTATCAAATTGACCTGACAACTGTCCACTTCTGTTCTATCCCCAAGAAACAGTGTTCTCAGTGTCAGATGTTCCTGTAACCAATGTCACCACATAAATGCATTTCTCTAATAATTGAGAAATAAATATTTGGAACCAAGTTGCATGTATGCGCTTGGCTTTATATGTTTTTGTAATTCTAGATAAGTAAATTTCTGAAGCTTCCATTCATACTCAAAACTACTTGAAACAACCGAGCAAAACCATAAACTGTAATGAGAAGTCCATTAAAGAATGGTGATAGACTTGACAAATAAAAAAAAATTGCATTAAATTCGATGGGCCTTCTTTAGAATGAGATTTGATAGATTGAAGAAGATTTAACCAAAAAAATTTCATTTGTTTATTACATAGAATGAGATTTGTTTATAAAAAAAAACTGCACCCTGGATCAAAGACCTAGCTGGTCGAACTTGTCTTAGCCTGTTGTACCTACGGTCGCCATCCCGAAGGCATAAACACCCTGTAGATGCCTCCTCAACCCCCCAATGCAGTCTTCTCCCTTGCCTCACGAAAGGGGGCACCTACACAGGAACTCAAACATGGGATATATAAGGGGAAACCCTCCTATCCACAGCCCTGAGAACATCTAGGCAACAATATTAAGGTCGAAGAGGATTTATCCAAGTTACATTGTACAAGAACTGAAGGAAATAAAAGGATCTTATCAAACATGAAGGGAACCAAGATCACTTGAAATCATCTAAACTGTAATCACTAAATTTCTTTGGCTTAGGTGCAGAGAAATGATGATACATACATCACAATACATCGGTAAACACCAAAAGATAGGAAATCTTGAACATTTTCATGGTGTTAAAAATGCACCATTGATGTCACCAAAGTTCTAGATTTCTAGGATTTTGGCATTTCTACCAGGACCTCACAAAATCCAGAAAAAAAAAAGAATTCAGAAGACTTCCAAAATGTCACTCGACTTGCCCACAAGAGCTAGATGTGACCATCATTTGTCACCTGATATGAGATGACCACAGTTTGAAACCCATGGCAGCATCCCTTATTAGAAGATCCAAGTTGAATTACTCCCCGTAAGGGTTTATCAAACGAAGGTCTGCCAATGTGCCGCCGGTGAGAGGGTTTTTCTTATTGACCAAGCCAACCGAAAAAAAAAGAACTGTTTGAACTATTGGGCCTTTTGGCACCAAGATGGCAATAGTGCAAGCGTCCAAAATTGTATAACTTGCCATGTTCTGACAGCTACTAGCTAGCAATATATCCTCTGTCAAATATTGGTTTCTGTGAAAACGCCAGAGGATCCAATGCAAACCAAGATGTGAATGTGTAGCCATTCTGAGGAAATTTTATATGTATACTGAAAGCTCAGAGGATGATATCCTCCCATTCTATCGTTATCTTACCAACATGATCATTGCTTGAGGTGAAGCTTGGTTTCTATTGGTAGTTGATGAGTTGAAGTTCTGTACACCAAGCTCAAAAGCAAACAAGCAGACACCATTCAACCTCAATTCTTTCTTTAAGACAAGTATGCAGGCATGTCTCTTTGGCAACTGACAAATGAGCACCATTCTGTGTATCTCATTGCACGCACATGCACACCAAAGCTTTTCCAGAATAACATGTCACTACCAGCTATCACTTTCTCTAAAGCAGTGGACATTAGAATCTTTCTAGGTTGGAGTGGCCCTAACTTGCAAAATTCAAGAGTGAATTATGGGTCTCATGAAAAAAAAAAAAAAGTGGGGGGAGAGAGAGGGGGGACAACTTCTGAGAGTCATGGTAGCCAAGCAAAAATTAACAAATTCTATTTTAGTTTGAAAGAAACATTTTAAAAAATTTCTAAAAGCAATAATATTCTTCATATATTATACTGAGATAGCTTTGATATACACAAAGGTAACGTTTGCTACCCAGTGGGTAAGTAACCCTCTAATGAAAAAATGTAATATTTTTTTTATCAGTTTTTTTTCACATCTATCCCTTCATATGTGATATACATATTAAGTTTAGTAGAAACTGCATGTCAGATTTTATGAGGATTGAAAAATCAATGGCTTATGAATATCAAATTTTCAACCTCAAGAAAACATATCTTTACATCTAAAAATTATGATCCATGTTATTTTGAACATGTTAGAATGCATCCATGAGCTCAGATTTTTTTTTTTTTTGAAAGGCAAGTTGGGGTTAGGCAGACCCTACCAGTTATTCAGCGATACCACTGGGATTTGAACTTGCAATGTCTCAACACAAGGTGACATGCACTAGCTGCCCTTACCATACAAGCAGAGCCCTCGTTGGTCGGAACAACCTCTCTATATGAGTTCAACTAGGGGGTTGCTTATCCACAAGGCTTGCAAATATATACATATATGAGTCACTAGAATATGAGAACTGAAAATATGAGAACTAATGTGTGAACAACTATTTTCATGGATATTTTATTCTTTTCTCTTGAATCTAACCGATTTACAAGCTTGGTTTTATAAGAACCCACTCTTGAATCATCCAATTTTGATGCATAAACTAGATTTTTTTAAGGCTTTAAAATCAATGACTCATAATCTTCATAAATATTCAAACATTCAAAAGTTTCATTTTTTCATCAAAAATACACAATCCAATGGATGATTCCTAGCAAATTCATCATGCCAAGCACAACCACATTGTTGGATTTGCAAAAAAATTATTGAAAATGCCCATATTTCTAGTTCTCATATTCTAGTGACTCATATATATATATATATATATATACAGAGAGAGAGAGAGAGAAAGAGAGAGAGAGAGAGAGAGAGAGAGAGAGAGAGAGAGAGAGACTGAAATATGTAAACCAGCAAAATATGTAAACTAGTATGAACCGAGATTTTCATAGGATTTTTTGCAAACCTAACCCTACATATGCATTCGGCGTGGTTCGCTTGGAATCAACTATTGGATCATCATAATCGGATCAAAAAATATGATTTTGTATGCTTGAATATTTAAGGCATTGGTTTCAAGCCCTAAAAGATCCTTCTTATACATGTAATCAGATGACTTGAGAGTCTGTTTCTATCAAACCAAGCATGTAGATCATATTTGTATGGTAAAATTTTAGGAAAAAACAAAAAACTATGAAAATCTCAGTGCAGTTTACATATTTCAGTTACCTATATATATAGTCACTAGAATATGAGAACTACCATTTGAATGGTGATTTTCATAGATTTTTTGTTATTTTCTCTTGAATCTAACGTGGATGTGATATATGTTTGGTTTTATAAGGATCAGTTCTTGAATCATTCAATTATGATGCATAAACAAGATATTTTTAAGTTTTTAAAATCAATAGCTCATAATCTTCATAAATATGTAAGCATTCAAAAATCACATTTTCTCATAAAAAATACACTATTCAACAGTTGATTCCTGGCAAATTTACCATGTCGAACACATCTACATGGTTGGATTTGCAAAAAAAAAACAATGAAAATGCCCATATTTCTAGTTCTCATATTCTAGTGACTATATACGCGGGAAATATGAGAACTACTACTAACGGGGGGCGGGGGGGGGCTCTCCTTGTTTGGTAGGAGTTGTTAGTGCAAGTCACCTTGTGTTAGGACGTTGCAAGTTCAAATCTCAATGGTATGATGTATAACTGGTGGGGGGTATGCCTAACCCCAGCTTGCCTATCAACAAAATATGAGAACTACCGTGTGCACTGAGCATTTCCAACACTTTTTTGCAAATCCTACTTTGCAGATGTGTTCAACATGGGGATCATGTATTTGCAACAACAACAACAACAACAACAACAACAACAACAACAATTGGATGCTTGATTATTTATCAAAAATTTGAGTCATTGATTTTCAGGCCTTAAAAAACCTACTTATGCATCGTAATTGGATGATTCAAGAGCTGATGCTTATAAAACAAAGTATGTAGATCACATATATATGGTTAGATTCGAGAGTCTTGGTTAACAATTTGTGGGATCGCCATTACATATAAATGAGATTTATTTTTTTAATTTTTCAGTTATTTTTCATTAAACTAACCTTATACATGTGATTTACATGGTTTGGTTAGTGAGAGTCAGCTCTTGGATCATCTAATGATGACACATAGCCATATTTTATAACCTTTGAAAAATCAATGGCCTACAATATGTGATACTTTTTCAGCTCATAAAATTATGTGTTTTGCCTAAAACACATGATCCGATTCTTAGCATTTGGGCCATGCTGAATCCACCTATAAGATTTTGTTGGGTCGACATGACCATGCCTATGATTTCTAGGTTATTCGAACGGTCAAGTTGACCTGATAATATACAAGACCTAAGACTTTTTTACAGGAAACAAATCTACAAGACTTCAAAAGTAAAAAAATAAAATTCTTTTTTTCTTCCTTTCTTTTAATTTTCCCCTGAATTTCGTGGAAATTTCCCCAAACTTTTCAAACAGCAAAACAAAAGAAAAGCTCCCTAACAGTTGCTTTTTAGATATTCCTGAAAATGATGGTCGTGGTACAGGGTATAGTCAATCCTTCACTCATGGTGTTCTCTATATGCCCTTTGGACGGTCTTGAAGCAGACGGACATGAAGCATCTGGATACAATAATAGCGTTCAACTGGATCGTGCATTATGTAGACTTAATAGAATAGTGCATAATCTTCAGAAAATAGATCATTTCTCTTTTGCTTCTTTCTATTCATGACCTGAAGAAACCGCACCGACGTGAAGACCTGGTCGTGCTTTGAAATTTGGATATGGGAAAGAAAAAATTATCTTCTTCATTTCGTATCAACATAATATAGGATACAAACCGTAAATCCATTGGTGATAGGGATAGCAATACAAGATAAAAGGAAATGTATACGATAAAAAGAAATGTAAAAAGTAAAAACTATATTTGAGATACAACACATTTGAGGTAATGTAAATCTCGTGATTCACGTTAACAACTGAAATAATCGATATGCATGGGTTGCCTTCCATGCATATCGCGATACCCATGCATATTGTGATACTCCCCCTCAAGATGGTGGGTGTAGCCCAACTTGCTTATAAGAAAATGAAATTAATCCCTCATGAGGGCTTTAGTGAAGATGTCAGCGAGCTGCAAGCGAGTAAGCACATGGTCGATGGATATGATACCTGCTTAAACTTTTTCTCCGACAAGATGACAACCAAGTTCGATGTGTTTGATACATTCGTGAAATATTGGATTAATTGCAATATGAAAGGCAGCATGATTATCACAATACAACTTCATGGGTGGGTGGTGATTATATCCAAGATCAGCCAAAAGAGCCCGCAGCCGTACCAATTCACTAGTTGTTGCAGCCATAGAACGATATTCTGCTTCAGCGGTTAAGCGGGAGGCTATATATACTTCTTTGTCTTCCAAGACATGAGGTTTTGTCCTAAGAGGGTGAGATATGAGCGCCGGGCAATGAGACAATTGGCCCAATATGAATCATAGTAGGCAATTCGTGGCTGCTTCATAATGGGGTACCAGAAGTTCTTGCATGAATTGACTTAGGATGTTAACTGGGTAAACAATGTCTGGTGGTCTAACGGTTAGATAGATGAAATGACCAACAAGACAACGATAACGTGTAGGTTCATCAAAATGGGCTCCTTTGTCCATTGCAAGTCATAGTTTTTTATCCATGGAAAACTCTACAGGTTTAGCCCTGAGTAGACCAGCATCATTGAGTATATCAAGAGTATACTTTCTTTTGCTCAAGAAAATCCCTGAAGGAGATCTGGCTACCTCTACGCTCAAGAAATATTTTAAGCACCCTAAGTCTTTCAAGTGGAACCTTGAATTGAGATACCCTTTAATGGAGAAAATGCCTTGGACATCATTGCTCGTAATTATGTTGTAATCAACGTAAATTAAAAGGGTTATGAATTTTGACCGAGTCTTTCTAGTGAAAAGAGTGTAATCCAGTGAGGACTGGTTAAAATCTACCTCTTTAAGGGTTGAGGTCAATAAGTTGCACCAATTTTTGGAAGACTGCTTAAATTCATAGATGAATTTGTTCAAGTGGCATACTTGATGCTCTCCCTTACATTGTAGTCCTGGTGGTAACAGCATATAGACATCTTCATGGAGGTTTTTATGAAGAAAAGCTTTGCTAACGTCTAACTGGTAGAGTACCCAATTTTTTATTGTTGTAATAGCCAATAAACACTGGATAGTGGTAAGTTTGGCCACCAAGGCAAAGGTTTTGTGATAATTAAAACCTTCTATCTGTGTATAACCCTTTGCCACTAAGCGGGCTTTGTACCACTCAATAGATCCATCAACCTGGTATTTAACTTTATAAACTCATTTGTACCCTATGGGTCATTTGTCGGGAGGTAACTGGACAATGGTACAAGTATTGTTCTCTTTCAATGCCTAAAGCTCTGCAAACATGTCATCACGCCAATGTGAATGCTTAACCACCTCATCAAAATTACATGGTTCAATGCTAGATAAAACAACAGATAGAAGAGTAGCATGGGAAAGAGAAAATTATGAAATGGGTAGGAAATTGGAGATGGGATAAGGTATACCTAGAGTCAGCTAATCGATAGTAGACGGTAAGACTTGTGTAACAATGAGGGATATGAGGGGTGATTTCAAAATCAAAAGGCATATCAGGGGTTTGATCTAGGTTGTTGGGATCAGGTGGGTTTGATTGGGTGATGGCCGAAGCATCGAAATCTTCATCGACTATGGGTTGAGGGACAATAGCTCTATTGAGACTTTCAGTTTGTGCTTGGAAGGGAAAATGATTCTCATGAAAAATGATGTCTCGACTCATGAAAATTGTATGGGTTTCGAGATCATAGAGACAATAGTCTTGTTGAACAATCAGGTACCCAATAAACATGCATTTTCTTGACCTAGAAAAAAATTATTTTGTTTGACACTTTGGTCATGTACATAACCGAGACAGCCAGAGACACAAAGGTGATGGCACTTTGGTTTGTTTTGAAAAAGAACTTAATAGGGGCTCTTGTTTTCTAAAATTGGTGTGAGTATTCGATTGATGAAATAGGTGATTGTGACAATGCATTCACCCCAAAAAGACATTGGCAAGTGAGCTTGAAAGTGTAGTGTATGAGCAACTTTAAGATGTCGGTGTTTACGCTCCACTCTACCATTCTCTTAGGGTGTTTCCACACAGGTCCATTGGTGTTCACTTCTATTTTGATGAAAAAAATTAAGTGTTACGAGCCATGAATTTTCACTACACGAAAAATGTTAATTAGCGATAGAAATAATCAGTCATAAATTTGTGATGAATTAGCGAGAGAAAATTAGTCATCCCTAAAATTGGAATTAGTTACAGAATTAGCGAAGAAAAAAATCTGTCTCAAAATCCATCGCTAATTAGCAATGGATTAGCGACAAAAACGTTCTCTCTCAAACTCCGTCGCAACTTCACGACAGATGAGTGACAGAATTTTGTTGTCCTTAATCCGTCGCTATTTAGCGATGGATTTTAAGACAGAATTTTTCTGTCGCTAATTCGTTGCTAATTTTCGATATAAAACGACCCATCTAGGGCACAAAATTAACTCCACGAATGTAACACCCCAAAAGTCCAACTTTGAAAATCCTTAGATTTTCAGAGTAATTTTTTTTTAAACAATGCGTAAAGCGAAAAAACCATAAGGAAAAATAGTTGGAAATTCTGAGTGGGTTACAAAAGAAAACAACAAGTAGAAACATTTTATTACAATTGATTTACCAAAAATGAGACCAACAGGTATACATTATTTCACTTTACAAAATGTCTCCCGGATAAGGGATTTTCTAAAGCCAACTGCCAAGATCGTGAGAAGTTTAGAAGTGTGGGATCCAATCCTCGCAGTATATCGAGCCCCATTGCACAACCTGTCAATCACCTATATCCCCATAAAACAAGGTTAGACCTCTTGCGAGGTGGTGAGATAAACCATTCATAATATACCATAATTTCAGGAAAGCATGAACATGATAGCAATTACGGCATGAATCAAAAGTACATAACAGAACTATGTCTAACATGATGGAATTGTTAGAAACATTTTACCAAAGTAAGGCATTTATAGAAACGTATCACAAGATATGTATTAAGATGAAAAGCGCATGTAACTACATATTTCCAACATAAAGAAGCATGTGTAACTGGTAAGTATATGACAATATTCTCTTACGTACTTTTTTGAGTATGCGAAGGAAACTCACATAGACAACGGATTCAATTCACGCTCTTTAAGGCGAACTGTTTGGTGAAATAGGCAATCGGGCAGTTATCATAATTATGCTTATCTAGCAATATTTCTTTTTTTTTGAGGTACTTAGGCCCATCTGGCCTTATGTTCCCTACAAGGCAACACGACCAATGCACAAGGATCTAGCCTGCCCAATCACTTACTTTAAAACAACAAGTGTCAAGATGATCATTTCGTCGATGGAGGCAACAAAACACCATTTATGTCTTAAGGGTATTATGACACGTAAGCTCACTCACAAACGTGGAACAATCGCCCAACGTAACACATATGGATTTCAATACTATCAATGAATAATGCGTTAATACCCTAACGTGGTGTTCGATTCCCAACCCTTGGTCGGGATACAACAAGTGTGTAGTGTGCGACATGCTTCCGTGTATTATCCACATTAGACAAACATGAATATCGCACAAGTACAAACTACGATATTTGATGATAAGTAAGCAATAGTTGAGCCAAGGTGCGAATGCAATGGTGTACAACATGCACACATATAAAGATGTGAATTTGTAGCATCTACGCATGCCACATACAATTCGTATTGCATTTGTGAAAACATGTGCAAGTTCAAAGTGTCATTGGTCAACAACAAATGATACGTAAGCGAATACCTATTTTCATAAGTTATTTGCAATTATGACAATATCACTACAAGAAACATGTGCATTAGCGACGACCTAAATTCGTCGCGAATCCGTCGGTAAGCCGTGGCTAAACAATTTAGCGACGGATTACCGTCGGATTAGAGATGGATAGCGTCCATCATGATTTTTTTGACGCTAAGTAGTGATGGAATATATATGTCGCCCATTCCGTTGCTAAGTAGTGATGGAATGTATCTGTCGCCCGTTCCGTCGCTAAGTTGCGATGAATTAACGAATGCCAACATCTGTCGCAAGGCCGTCGTTACTATACAGAGATTTTGGTTTTGCGACGGATTTATAGTCGTCGCTAATCCGTCGCTACATTCAACACTAAGTAATTAGCGACAGATATATCTGTCGCAAACAAGGAAAAAAATTAAAAAAATATTTAAAAATTAAATATCTAGAAAAAAATTCTCGTGATATAATTTATATTTCCTATACAATTTATATTTCCTGTGAATAAAAAACAAAGTACATATCAAAATACATATAAAAGGAAACTAAAACAATTAATCGATCCACTATAAAATTCACAAGTTTTAATTATTTACAATTCAATATTTATATTTTTGAAACAAAAAGAAGGTAGAACAAACTCAACACATGAATCTAATCATCGTCAAGATTATGTGCATCCTCTTGTTCATTGTCTTGATCTGTATCTTCAGCTCCACTACGCTAATTATCGCCAGAAACCTAAATGAGAAAAGAAAGGTCAGTATTGATAAACAAAATATACTAAAATAAATTATACTCTATATGCGATTCTATCATGCTCATATATGTTCTAAGGCAGTAAAAAATTGTATATGTGATTCTATCATGCTCATATGTGTTCTAAGGCAGTAAAAAAACTTTATATGCAATTCTATCATGCTCATATGTGTTCTTAGAGCAGTACAAAAACTTATATATGATTCAATCATGCTCATATGTGCTCTAAGGCAGTCAAAAAAATGTATATGTGATTCTACCATGCTCATATGTGTTCTAAGGCAGTAAAAAAACTTTATATATGATTCAATCATGCTCATATGTGTTCTAAAGGCAGTAAAAAAAATGTTTCTGTGATTTTATCATGCTCATATATATGTGCTCTAAGGCAGTAAAAAAATTGTATATATGATTCTATCATGCTCATATGTGTTCTAAGGCATGCAAAAAACTGTATATGTGATTATATCATGCTCATATGTGTTCTAAGGCAGTAAAAAAACTTTATATGTGATTCAAATATGCTCATATGTGTTCTAAAGGCAGTAAAAAAAACTGTATATGTGATTCTGCTGTGATCATATGTGCTCTACGACAGTAAAAAAACTGTATATGTGATTCTACCATGCTCATATGTGTTCTAAGGCAGTAAAAAAACTTTATATGTGATTCTATCATGTTCACATATGCTCTAAGGCAATAAAAAAACTTTATATGTGATTCTATCATGCTCATATGTGTTCTAAGGCAGTAAAAAAACTTCATATGTGATTCTATCATGCTCATATATGTTCTAAGGTAGGCAAAAAACAGTATATGTGATTATATCATGCTCATATGTGCTTTAAGGCAGTCAAAAAACTGTATATGTGATTTTATCATGCTCATATGTGCTCTAAGGCAGTCAAAAAAATGTATATGCGATTCTACCATGCTCATATGTATTCTAAGACAGTCAAAAATTTGTATATGTGATTCTACCATGCTCATATGTGCTCTAAGGCAATCAAAAAACTGTATATGTGATTCTACCATGCTCATATGTGTTCAAAGTTATATGAAATCTAACGACATGCAATACATCACATGAAACTTTCATACCTGAGAGGCACCTGCAATCGAAGTTCCCATGTTCTGCAAAAAATTGTTGAACTCATCTCGGAGAATGTCGACAATTGTTTCATGGAAGTAGTCACGTATTGTGTCCTTAACGATCTGTTCTACATCATCACCGGAAAAAATAGGATGCTTGTAGCTGATATTGACGGGGAAAGTCTGTGAGCCGTGACTGAAGGAAGCAATGACTGATGAGGTGTTTATATTACTCTCAAACCCGAACACACGACCCTTTTTTGGTTCACCTGCTGCAGGATCAAATGATAGATGTTGAGTAGAGTCATCGCCATATCGCTCTACCATCTGTTGCTCATATGCCTCCAACAAAATAATGTTTACAGTACTCATTGATAATTAAGATTTACAATGTTTATGATAACTTGTATATTACAATGATTGTTAATACAATAAATACATACTGTTGTCATTCTTGCCTTCTCTGATACGAACTCTCTTGTGGTCTTACATTTATGTGTTTCAACAAACACATCCTTGTATGGCACAATGTCTCCTTTTTCTGCTTCCTGCGAAGTGAAATGATAAAAGATTTAGTTAACAAGTTTGCAATAATACTTATAAAATTAACAATATATATATTGATGAGTTACCATTTTCTTCAGGTGGCTCCCAAAAATCCTAGATCCACCTGTGTGTAGATGGGCTTCGGGCATTTTTGCTCGATTTTGTGCAGCCTCCGCTGAGCGGTTTCAAAATGCATCCCCAGCCCACTTGTCGCACATTGCATCCCAAACATCTGACTTGATAGTAGGAGGTCCATGGCCCTTCCACTGCAGTGGATCATCTATCACGCCAGATGCTTTTCTTGTTGCAGTCTTCATATTGTGCAGCATGTCTGCAAATCGATTGACAACCACCTTCTGCCACACCTTCCTTGCATCATGTTCCTCCATCGTAGTCGCGAAGCGATTCGAAGCCTACAAATATTTTCAGAAAGTTAGTAGACATGACTATAACAAAAAATTAAATATAAAACATATTAACTATGACAAACAACTATATACCGTGAATAAGGACCACAATTTGTCTTTCACCTCTTTTGGATACTCTTTCCATTGAGCGACCGGTCCTGGTAGATGTTGAAGTAATGAATTCTTAATATCGCGTAGTACTTCTTGTGGCTCGAACCTCGTGCTGCACATGAATTGATACACAGTAAATATCAATATACAATATTTATAAGATATGCAATAAGTGAAAATGAAATACTTACGGTAGATTATCGATATACACTATTCGAATGAGTCTTCTTGTGCCAGACTAAGAAGACCCTGCATATTGTGTTGGCTTTTGACTTGTATGATCAACTGGTGTAGGTGGTGTGAACACCCCAAATTTTTCAAAGTTTTGTAAAAATGACCCTTTTGCCCCTAACCCCGCTTTCTGAGAAAATCAAGTCATTTCTTTAGATTTTCTGAATTAAAAACCCATATTGACATATTCAAAATCAACTCTGGATCCGAATCCAATATTTTAAATCCATATTTCCTCAAAATCCGGATCCAAACCCATTTCTGAAGAAATTTTCTCAAAATAGCTCTTAAAATTCTCAGAAAAATTCCCTTTTGTAAATATTTTTGCAAAAACACCAAAAAAAATAGTTTTAACCTTTGTTTTCTTACAAATCTTAAGATTTTTACTTAAAAATATAAAAAATTTGAGAAATAACATAAAATTCAAAAAAATTGGAAAATTTATGAGAAAAACAAATGATATTGAGCCTTTTTGAAAAAAACAATTTTTGCTAAAAACCTCGTGAGCCCCCCCCCCCCCCCCCCTCTTTATAAAATCTTGAAAAACAAAGGGGCTCCTCGGTCATTTTTCTTTTAGGGTTTTTTGTATTATCTTTCGTAAGAAAGGATAAGGGAAAAAAACCCAACCGCACTCTCTTCATCGCCCCTCTCTCTTTCTCTCTCCTCCATGGTCGATCGCACTCCTCCATTCTTCCTCCTCCATCCATCTCTAACAACCCTCTTCTCGAATCCTCCTTGGTTCGCTTTAAAGAACACGCCGGAAGCCCCATTTGATCCCACCGCGCTTCACCCCAGCACCTCTCTCCTCTTCGATCACCCGTTATCACCCTTCCCCATTGCCTCTTCTCATTCATGATCCGCCTTCACCCCATCTCCTTCTGATCGATTGCATTTCAACCATCTTCCTTCTTCCCCTTTTTCTTTGATTCCTTTTATATCAAGTTCTTCCCACTGGTTCTTTTCGATTGAAAGAAGCAAACCCCCGCAGCAAGACTACATAGGCTTCTCCTTCCAAATAGCCGGAGACCGAAAGCACGGAGACCTCAATCTTCTTATTATTCTCCACTGGTTCTAAGAGGAGTTTCACAGTCGGGCTCCCCTTTCATCCAAAACCCCTGCAGGGTTACAAGATCTTCAGCTCCGACAATACAAGCTGAACCAGTCGTTCTTTCTTTGATTTTGTTCGTGTTTAAAAGCGTTGTAATTCTATATGCCCCTCTCTCTGGTATCTTCTTCTGCAAGTGGCTGCCATCGACCCCTCTCCACGACGCTTCCTCTACAGGTAAGCGACCTCATCCCCCTGGTTGTTCTTCTTTTCCTGGAAAGCATTTTTCCCCTTCGTTTTCAACATCTATCCATTATGATTTTTATTTCTTCTCTTTTATTACAAAGCAAAAGGGGGGAATCGACCTGCAATGTGTGCAGGGTTGATCCATCCTGTGCAATATCAACGGAATGGCATCATTCCAACACTTTTTATTTTATTTTATTTTCTTTTGATCTTTCTGGATTGATCGCCCCATTAACGCACGGCCTGTAACCTCGAATTGCATATAGCGATATCGAGTTACAGATGTGCTATATGGAACCATTGTGTTCCAACATTTTCTCCTGATCTTGCAATCTGTTTCTCAGTTCATATTATTCATATTTAATGCCCCTTTATATTTCATCTTGATCACGATCGGTTTTATTTTATTTTACTTTTTTTTTTTGCTGCTTTTGTTTGTTTATGCAATTTGCTTTCTGCAATTTTAATTGATATTCACATCAGCAAACATCGATTATACTAGCACCATCAGATTCGTTTACAGCAGCCATGCAACATTATGCTTAGAATCAATAGAGCAAGAGCCGTGATACATCCTGTTTTAGATCTCCATCCGATCCAGCGTTTGGGCATTCCTTTTTCTTTGTATGTTGTTGGTTTTGAACATGAAAAGATACCAGCAACCAGACTTGATTATGCATTGGAATTAAACAATGGTGTTGGATAGGTTATGTTCTGCATTATTTCAAGTTCATGTTTCTATTTTTGCAAACAGTTTCAAATTCCATCTTCTTCTTTTGACCATCGACTCCTGTATAAATGTTTCTGGTTGATATATTAACTGTTATTCAGAGGATCCGTTGGTCTATTTGCTGCTTCGTGTATTGGGTTTATTAACTGTCTGAATTCATTGATTCATTTGTTAGCTTTTGTATGTGTTTTGCTGACAATAGGTGGAATCCATTGATTCACTGGTTGGTACATCGGCTGTCATTGAGATTCATTGATCAACATGCTGGGTTTAGGTATTTCGTTTATTAATAATTGGGGAAATCCATGGGTTTACCTGCCAGATTTAAATGTTGGGCTTATTGGCTGCTATTTAAACTATTAAGATGTTTTGCTAAATCATGGCTATGAAGGCCAATCACGGTTTAACCTTAGTTCTTGAATTACCTTACGACCTCAAGGCCTAGTATGTTTACTGTCCCTATTTCAAGCACACATAGAAATGGATAAGTCTGTATATACCTGAAGTTCTAATTCATTTGGGTAGCCAACTTGGCTTAGCCTAAATCAAGAATGACATGACATTTACTTGGTTGTTCTAATCATCTGACTGCAAAAGTGGATCAGCTTATGTGTGCCATGCTTAGGCACAGAAACACCAATCTCTGCAGAAATTTACTTGGGTGTTCACCATCAACCTGTGTACAGAAAGCTTGAGTGGTGTATACTTATGAGTTGGAATCTGAGTCCGGACCATTCCCTCTAAATTACTTGCATGTGATAGAGTTCTGTGGCAGCATTAATATCCTTTGCCTGTTTCTTTGTGAATATCCACATATAACGATTATTGTCTTATTGACTAAGCACATCCCACACACACCACTTTCACAGCCTGTACTTACATACCATCGATCCATCTCTCCTTTTGTATTGTTATAAGTTGGCATGTAGGATTTGCAGGTTTGATGAACACGTGATTTGAAGAAATCTTAAATTCATGTTGTATAGTGTTTGTTTAGCTAATCTATTGTGATTCGTCCAAGTTATGTGTGGACTTTCTGTTATTCGTTGAAAAATATGAAATTACTAGCTACATGGTCGGTTGCTTGATATAGTTGATTAGCTGGCGAACCATCCCAGACTAGATCTGTCAAACCGCTATGTTGGAAGGATCTTGATGAATTGACTAAAGTAACAACAAATGCCGGACTTGCTGGATGTATATTAACTCCTTGTGAAACCATTATTTCTGTTTGACAGCACCATTTCAATATGTTGTGTAAGGTTATTTTCCTGCAAAAAGATAAAAATCAGTCTGAAGTTAGATACTCGATTCACATCGAATGGCATTCCAGCTTTCTGATGATCGGTTATCCCTCGCCATATCTCATGATCCTGCATTTCACCATAGCCTCAGGTATTTGTTTCATCTCTGATTTCAAATGGTCGGAACTCATGGACATCATTAAGGGAAATCAAAGCACTATCACTTTTGAGTGTTTCAAGTGGCAAATTTCACATCAGCATTAATACAGTGGATATTTTTTTTTGTGCCAGACAAAGGCAGCAGTCAAATGCTGCTTAGATGAGAAAATTCCTGGCTCATTTCAGGATGATTTATTTACAAAATTTCCTAAGTATTTGCCTGCAGGTTTGAGTATTTATTGTCCAATACCCATGGGTGTTTTATTTGTTGCTCAAGTTCATTATCTGTGCTGTGTTATATTTAACTTCTTATACACTTTCATTTTGATTAATTCATGTATGCATAATGATCTAATTCATCATCACTCATATAGTGTTTCAAAATTTATTTATTTTTTTTTTAGTAACATACACATTCGTTGCATCCGTTTCATCCCCTATCCAGCTTTGTATTCATTTCCATCCCCTTGCATTTGTTATATCATTATATTGTTCTTTTGGCATTGTCTCGTAACACATCAGTTTATCATAGCCATCATCTTTATGCTATCATTTACAAGGGGTTCATAGGACCCACTGTAAATTTTTCTTTTTTATGATAGTTCATTCTTGAACTATCATAATCATCATATTTTTATCATTCTTTTACAAGTGGTTCATAGGACCCACTGTAAATTCTTCTCTTTATGATAGTTCATTCTTGAACTATCATAATCATCATATTTTTATCATTCTTTTACAAGTGGTTCATAGGAACCACTGTAATAGTTCATTCTTGAACTATCATAATCATCATATTTTTATCATTCTTTTACAAGTGGTTCACAGGAACCACTGTAAATTCCTTCTCTCTTTGTATATACGTGCAGAGATATATTCCTACATATATGTGTGTTTTCTCATAAATATAGGGTAGACCATATGCCTTTCTCCTTCAAATATAAACTAAGCATCTTGTGTAAGATTTTGGATAGTCATTTACATTCATATTTTAAATCCCCTTTTGTGCATATTCTCTCTGGTAGGAATATAAGGAAGATATTTTTTATGTTCTCAAATCCAATTGTTGTAAATAAATAAACTCTACATTTCCAGTCTTAGATTAGAATGAATGAGCATTGTAAATACCATTGAATTACTTGTTTTCATGCATTTTTCCTTCATTTCTCAAATTCTCACAATGGTGAAACACGAATGGCACGTGCACCATTTCGTAAGAGGTAATTGATACTAAGTTGATGATCCACATCAATGGCCATAGTCAAGGTGTAGACAAAACTTAGCATTTTTTATCTTTTATAAAATAACACTGGATCCGCACTGGATCCATTTTCAAAATTCATCATATTTTCTTAAATATTTTCTTTTTTTATCAGAATTTAACTTAGGATTAACTCAAAACATATACCAATGGCCATAGTCAGGGTATATTGAGAGTTAATCTCATTTTAAATTCTATAAAAACACTAAAATGTATTTTATTCTTCTTTTAAATTTAAATATAGATTATCATATAATACATTCAATGACCATAGTCAAGGATGTATTATATTTTCAATCTTATTTTAATTCATTTAAAGAATGAAATAGCTTTTTAAATTCCAATTTCAAACCTATTCAAATTCATTCATCATATAGGATAGAATTACATCATGTTTTTTTTTCAAAATTCTTTTCCAAACTCCAAGTGATCTCAAATATCTTTCTTAAGTCTATAGTTTAATTCATTCTTCTATCTTATTTCAAAGATTTAAATTCCAAGTTCAAAGTCCAATTTGACTTTGAAATTTCAAAATTTCATCTTTATATTCTTGACTCATTCCAAATTCAAGCTCCAAATTCAAAGTCCAAAATGACTTTGAAGTTCATTTATAAATTCAAATTCTCAAATCAATTTTGAAATTCCAAAATTCCAACTCAATTCAACATCCAATTTCAAAATTCAATTTAACTTTGAAGTTTCTGACCCATCTTCTGATTCAAAATCAAGTTTTCTTCAAGTTTTAAATCAAAGTTGAGATTGATTCTGAATCTCAAAATCCAAACCTTCCTAAAGTTCCATCTGGGTTTTCAAAACCCAGATCCATCTTCAAAAGTCCCATTTGGACTTTCAAAACCCAAATCCATCTTAGGGTCCAAAATCCCAATTCCACTCTGGATCTCGAATTACAGATCCAAATTCCCTTTAGGATCTAGAACCCAATGCTACTTTGGATCTCAGACTTCAGATCCAAAATCCATTCTTTAGGATCTAGAACCCAATTCACCTCGGATCTCGGATTTCAGATCCAAGTCCAGTTTAGGATCCAGAATCCAATTCTACTTTGGATCTCAAACTTCAGATCCTATTCCATCTTAGGATCCAGGGTCCAACCCTATCTTGGATCTCAGATTTTAGATCCAAATACCATCTTGGATTCCAAATCTTGAATCCAATTCCATTCAAAATTCCAAGTCCAAATTCCACTTTAAAATTCCAATTCCCAAAGCCAACCCCATTTCATTCAAACCAAAGTTCCTATTTCAGATCCTAAAATCCTAAAGATCAACTCAAAACTCTATCCAGAACTAAGATTCGGATTTCATCTTGAAAATCCAACTTTTACAAATCTCATTTCTCAATTCCTTTAGATTTCCCATATTTCCTTCTAAAAATCAAAAGTTCAAAAGTGGAATTCAATTCCATTCCAAATATTCATCCCAGTTCAAACTTCTAAATTCAAAGTCCATTTATGACTTTGAAAATTTCCTTCATTCTCTTTTTATTTCAGGACTTCAAGATCAATTTCCGAATTCCAGATTTATTTTCCTAAGCTCTGATTATTCTAAAAACTTAGAACTTCAAATCTTAAGTTCTAAGTTAGAAAACATTTCTTCACTTTATCTGATTCACTTGGAAATTCTTCAAAATATTTTCAAAAGGAGCATACATCTTTGCATTTGCACAAGCATGACTCATTGTGCATTTTTGACTTAGGATAAATACTTAGATAAATTCATTGCGAAGCAAAAGGCATTAATTCGACCCTTGGTTCGATTACTCCTGGTAAAGGCGCCAGGAACGATCGAACCTCGTACCGACGAGCGGATCCCGTCTCCCAATTTTCCTGCAAATATTTTAAAAACGGAGGCGAGTTATTTCAAATATTTTAAAATTAAGGTCAAGTGAGACCCGCAAAAGAGTTCCTCTTCCCTTCTCTTCTTTCTTTTCTCTTCTCTCTTTCTTTCCGTTCTTTTATATTTTCTCCCTTCAAAAGAAGGAAAATAAGAGGTTGGAAAGGAAAAGAGAAGGAAGAGAGAGAACATTACGAGAGGAAAAATTTTGCGATGATCACAGGTGGGTCATGTACAGGCGAAACATCATCTGTAAAAAAATATGTTAGAAATTCTCAGAATGAGCATTTTAACTAATCAAGTATCCAATTAGTTAAATGATATATCTGTCAAAGGAGCCCATGAAGATGAAGGCTGAGATTGGCTAGCAGTGAATGAACGATCATTGTAAGCTCCACGAACCATATTCTAACAAATAAAAAATGTCATGCAATACATTCAAATTATTTCAAATCATTCACATCAAGTATTTCAATACATTCAAATAATTCAAATCAAGTATTGCAATACATTCAAATCATTGGAATACTTACAAATCATTCAAATCATTGCAATCATTGCTCATATGTGTTCTAAGGCAGTAAAAAAAATCGTATATGTGATTCTATCATGCTCATATGTGCTCTAAGGTAGTAAAAAAATTGTATATGTGATTCTATCATGCTCATATGTGTTCTAAGGCAGGTAAAAAACCGTATATGTGATTATATTATGCTCGTATGTGCTCTAAGGCAGTCAAAAAACTGTATGTGTGATTCTATCATGCTCATATGTGCTCTAAGGCAGTCAAAAAACTGTATATGTGATTCTATCATGCTCATATATGCTCTAAGGCAGTAAAAAAACTGTATATGTGATTCTATCATGCTCATATGTATTCTAAGACAGGCAAAAAACCGTATATGTGATTATATCATGCTCATATGTGCTCTAAAAAAGTCAAAAAATTGTATATGTGATTGTATCATGCTCATATGTGCTCTAAGGCAGTCAAAAAATTGTATATGTGATTCTATCATGCTCATGTGCTCTAAGGCAGTCAAAAAGCTTTATATGTGATGCTATCATGCTCATATGTGTTCTAAGGCAGTAAAAAAACTTTATATGTGATTCTATCATGCTCATATGTGTTCTAAGGCAGTCAAAAAACTGTATATGTGATTCTATCATGCTCATATGTGTTCTAAGGCAGTCAAAAATTTTCATATGTGATTCTATCAAGCTCATATATATGTGCTCTAAGGCAGTAAAAAAACTATATATGTGATTCTATCATGCTCATATGTGTTCTAAGGCAGTAAAAATTTTGTATATGTGAAGACTCGAGAATACTAGACCTGGATGGGTGGTTCAACATTATAAAATTAAGGTTGAACAGTATCCAACCTGGAGATTCCTGATGGACATGGAAAAGTCATAACACTTCTAAACCATGTTGTCAACTGACTTTTATATATGAGAAATGAAAACCTACAAAATACCAAACCTGTTAAATGTAACATGTTATTGGATTTTTATGTATTTCTAGTATTTTTTCGAAATTTTGATCGTACAGATGTGATCTATATATGCTTCTTTTTATAGGAATCACTTCTTGGAACATTTGATTATGGATAAGTTTTACTAAGGTTTCAAAAATCAACAGCCTACCATTTTCATAAATTTTTTAGATTCCAAATACCATTTTTTCATCCAAAATGCATGATCAACTGTCAATTTCTAGTAAATCAATGGTGTTGAACACATCTATGGGGTTGGAATTTCAAAGAAAATACTCAAAATTCACTATCAAGTTTCATTTAGTAGGTTTTCATATATATGTATATATAATTGATTTCAATATGCATGTTTCTCTCAAAAGAAAATTCAGTATGCACATCGTTATGGCCATAAGTCCTGACAATAATCAGGAGGAGGTTTTTTACAATTATAGCTCAAAGGTTTGTGAAAAGCCTAAAATTGGGACTAGGACAATGCATAAGGATAGACCTAAGATCCATAATTAATTGGGCATAGTGAATTCGAACTGACAGATATTCATTACCATTGGTACAGAATGAGTTGGTCTTTCTTGGTATCTCTTAAACAAGGTGAGATGTCCCTTGCTGCACTGCACAAGCCTTTTCTTTCACTAAAATCATGCTTCATACTCATGTTCACCCCGAGGGTTTATGATGCAGGGCTTATAAACGTTGAGTGCAAAAATCTACATTATATTCTGCAAACCATTGTGCACTAATCTATGATAAACTAAAATCTATTGAAAATCTAGGATGATTAGCAAAAATTAAAAAAAAAATAACCGTAAATAATCAATCCAACCTTTGAACTCTAAAATTCTCTAAGAATCCCTATATATAAGAAAAGAAATCTATAGAAATTAACCATGCCAAACAAATCTAAATAACAAAAGTTGATCCAAACAAATCTAGTAAGACTTAAGAATTTCTTAAACCTTAATCCCTTGTCGAATTACGTAAAATAAAAGGGTTTAGATCGTTTAGAGGTCTCGTTGGTGAAATTCAATTAATTATATGCTTTTGAATAAAACTTAGGTATTAAATATTCATTGTGTTGTATATATATTTATACATGCGAATATGCGCACACATACGTATATACATGTACCTATATATATGTATACATAGTTTCACATAATTATCTTTTAAAATTTCATCATGTATTAATCTTTTTCAAAGAAAATTCGCGGGTCTTACATCCTACCCTCCTTAAAAAGGATTTCGTCTACGAAATCACAACATCCAACAACAGAAAAGTCAGGGTATTACTTGGTTGCATGATACACAATGCAAGCAGTGCCACAATAAAATTTAATTTGTGTATTGTCTCAATCTACAAATGTATATTCTTTGACCGACTTCAAGCAACTCCACTTAAGGCCACTATCACCAGAAAATCACCATTCTAGACTACCAACGTTAGAGAATTGCCACTCTAACACATTATTCAGATAATCACTACTCTGACATCATCATAAGAGAATCACCACTCAAATGACATAGTTAGAGAATCACCACCCTAACGACATTGCTGAAGAATTATCACTTCAACCACTTCATTATTGAATCACCACCCTAATGACATCATTAGAGAATCACCACCCTAATGGCATTGTTGAAGAATCACCATTTTAACAGCTTCATTAGAGAATCACCACTCTAATGACATCGTCACAGAATCACCACTCTAACGACATTGTTGAAGAAACACCACTTCAGCCACCTCATTAGGGAATCACCACCCTAATGACATCGTTAGAGAATCATCACCCTAATGGCATTGTTGAAGAATCACCATTTCAACAGCTTCATTAGAGAATCACCACTCTAATGGCATCGTCAGATAATCACCACTCTAACAACATTATTGAAGAATCATCACTTTAGCCACCTCATTAGGGAATCACCACCCTAATAACATCATTAGAGAGTTACCACCCTAACGGCATTGTTGAAGAATCACCACTTCAACAGCTTCATTAGAGAATCACTACTCTAATGGCATCGTCAAAGAATCACCACACTAACGACATTGCTGAAGAATCACCACTTCAGCCATCTCATTAGGAAATCACCACTTAGGTGACATCGTTAGAGAATCACCACCCTAACGGTATTGTTGAAGAATCACCACTTCAATAGCTTCATTAGAGAATCACCACTCTAATGTCATCATCAGAGAATCACTACTCTAACGACATTGCTGAAGAATCACCACCCTAATGATATCGTTAAAGAATCACCACCCTAATAGCATTGTTGAAAAATCACCACTTCAACAGATTCATTAGAAAATCGTCACTCTAATGGCATCGTCAGAGAATCACCACTCTAACGACATTGCTGAAGAATCATCACTTCAGCCACCTTATTAGGGAATCACCACCCTAATGACATCGTTAGAGAATCACCACCCTAACGGCATTGTTGAAGAATCACCACTTCAACAACTTCATTAGAGAATCACCACTCTAATGGCATCGTCAAAGAATCACCACTCTAACGGCATTGCTGGCATCACCGAGAATCATCACCCGAGTCAACCTTGCTCAGCACACCACGATCTTCTCAGACTGTGGTTGGGAATAGGTTGGGAACAAGAACTCCCACAGCTCTCTCTCAAAAACTATAACACCTTGAAGTTCGGTGTTATATTGTCCCCATCTATGACCCTCTCAGGAGTCGACTGCCATCATAGGCAACTCACAAGCAATTTGTTAAGCGCATAACTGTATGTTCTCATCACCAAGAACAACTGGAGATCTACAATTTCCTCCAAGGGGAAATTACAAGGTTTAACGGGCACAGACAAGGCTCTAGCAATCTGCCCTGAAGATCACTTTCAAAAAGGTACCCTTCAGCAAGGATAGGGTTATGAACCTATCCAACGTAGTTGGAAAACCTAAGGAAGCACTAACTTAGAGCCTCATTCGATGACTCGTATCAAAACATCGTCTTTAACACGATTTGTGTAATAGTTTCTATAGTCATTACAATTCATCAATCGTTTCTGCTTAGGTAATGTGGAACAAGTAGGTGAAATTGGTGCGGACTGAGGAGAAATTGGTGAAATACGCAAATAATCTTGGGGTTTAGGTCGGGAACTTCAACTCTTACAGGAGTTGACACGAACTTGCTTGGGAAATCACATCCACAAGCGTAGCAGCATAACCTTTCGAGAACTCTACACCAAACTTCAACTGGCACTTAACTTCTAAGTGTCCACTCAGGCCACAACAGGTGCATACACTCAGTTCATAGAGACAAATTCTCCCCACGTGTTCTATCTTACATCTTGCACAAGAAAGTGCTTGATTCACAAACACTTGCACGCTTTGTATGATAGTCGGAACCGCTTGGTTCAGGCTCTCTATGCCTTGAGCCAAAACATATAAGGCTTTAAGCATTAGGTTGTGTCTCATATCCGACGACAACCGATAAAACACATATATTTATCTAAGCATGCAGGAAAAAGCAAATAAGCAACAAAAAACACAATTCTACTGAGTCAGGTATACTTACAGTATGATGGTCGATGCGTGCAGAGTTTTGAACCACCTTCTAAAACACCGCTCTGATACCAGATCTGTAACGCCCCAAAACCCCAATGTGGAAAAACCTTAGATTTTTAGAGTAAAAATTTTGTTAAAACATTTTGCAAAGCGGAAAAACCATAAGGAAAAACAGTTGAAAATTCTAAGTGGGTTACAGGAGGAAACAACAAGTAGAAACATTTTATTACAATAGATTTACCAAAAATGAGACCAACAGGTGTACATTATTTCACTTAACAAAATGTCTCCCGGATTCCCAAAGCCAACTGCCAAGATCGAAAGAAGTTTAGAACTATGGGATCTAATCCTCGCAGTACATCGAGCCCCATCGCATAACCTGTCAATCACCTATATCCCCATAAAACGGGGTCAGACCTCTTGCAAGGTGGTGAGATAAACCATTCACAATATATCATTTTCAAGAAAGCATGAACATGATAGCAATTATGGCATGAATCAAAAGTACGTAATAGAACTATTTCTAACATGATGGAACTGTTAGAAACATTTTACCAAAGTAAGGCATTTATAGAAATGTATCACAAGATATGTATTATGATGAAAAACACATGTAACTACACATTTCCAACATAAAGAAGCACGTGTAACTGGTAAGTATATGACAGTATTTTCTTGCGTACTCCATTGAGTATGCGAAGGAAACTCGCATAGACAATGGATTCAATCCACGCTCTTCAAGGTGAACCGTTTGGTGAAATGGGCAACAAGGCAGTTATCATAATTATGCTTATCTAGCAACATTCACTCCTTCTGAGGTACTTAGGCCCATATGGCCTTGTGTTCCCCGTAGTGCAACACGAACAACGCACAAGGATCTAGCCCGCCCAATCATGTGCTTTAAAATAGCAAGTGTCACGATGATCATTTCACTAGTGGAGGCGACATAACACCATTTATGTCTTAAGGGTATTACGACATGTAAGCTCACTCACAAATGTGGAACAATCGAACAATGTAACACATATGGAGTTCAACACTATCAATGAATAATGTGCTAATACCCTAACATGTTGTTCGATTCCCAACCCTTGGTCGAGATACAACAAGTGTGTAGTGTGCGACATGCTTCCGTGTATTATCCACATTAGACAAACATGAATATCATATAAGTACAAACTATGATACTTGACAATAAGTAAGCAATAGTTGAGCCAAGGTACAAGTGCAATGACTTACAACATGCACACATACAAATATGTGAATTTGTAGCATTTACGCATGTCACATACAATTCATATTGCATTTGTGAAAACATGTGCAAGTGCAAAGTGTCATTGGTCAACAACAAACGATACGTAAGCAAATACGTATTTTCATAAGTTATTTATAATTATGACAATATAATCATTTACATTTCATGTGCCACATCACATGCCTTTTTGTATCGCATTAGGTTCCATTAAGCGCAAAGGCGATTCACATAATCGCAATGCATCGTGCCATCATTCACATGCAATTTGATGAAAGATTCTCATGCACATGTCATGATGTGCAAGTGATGTGTGATAATAACAACATTGCGGGGATATATATATTGGCACGCTCCACTTTGAAACAATTCGAACAAGGCACTTGCGATTCAACCGTACATGCTAGGCTTCTAATTTACACAATAATCTCCTATTATTCTTTTACGTACATGCTAAGATGTCATTGACATCAACTATGTATATTGCATATATTCTATCTTGCAATTGTGTTAATATGTACAAGTGAGCATAAGCATTTGGTGATATAACTCAATGCACATGATAATGTCGATTTATCATATTTTATATTTTCTTTTGTGATTTGCTTCATAGCGAGCAATGCATTTGAGACTCACATTACACATATTCTTTCACAAAGATTGAATCATTAGGGACCGCACTCCAATGATACCCAAGCAAGGTTGATGCGAGGGACCACATGTTGCAGCTACGACATGGGTAGTTGCGAGGCTGCAGCGAGAGCACTGCACCATCCACGGCTTCAGCAAAATGGGAGTCATGACCATGCTGCGGATGGGGCACTCAAAATGAGCAACAAACTGCAACTCACCAACCACCTCCTTGATGCCATGATGCAGCAGCAAGGTGCTGGCACAAGGGCCCAAAAATGCCAGCACACTGCACCCGGTTTGGGATAGCATGTGGCAGCCATGACCCAACCCGACAGGGCGCAGCCAAGGCAAACAGCCCAGGTCTGGACAGTCTAGTCCAGACCTGTGTTGGGGTGTGCTGACAGCACACGCGGTCTAGACAAGGTTGTCCAGACCCGGCGTGGCGCTGCCACACGTAGCAGCCACAACCTAGCCCAACCCGGGTCAAGTTATGGCAGTAACGGGCAGCCTAGGTTTGGACCAACTGGTTCAGACCTATGCTGGGATGCTCGGACCCTGAGCAAGGGTCTAGACCGGAGCGCCCAGACCTGGTGTGATGCTACCACAGCAAAAAAAAAGGAAAAAGGAGGTGCATGCCTTGGGGCTTTGCAAATAAGGTTTGTCCGAGCTCAAGGAGCTAAAGCGCTCAGTAGCCAAAAGATTGATATTTTTGAGATGCTTAAAAGAAAATTCAGCCATGATACTAAACATAAAAGTTGTAGAGTTATGTCTTAGCTTTCCACAGAATCAAACTAATCAAATTTTCATGAAGGGAATTGGGAGGAATCTAAAAAATAATGGACACTGTCTACGGCATTCTGGACTGAACAGGGACTGACAAAAATTTCATTTATCAAACATTTTGACAGGAAATTTTAAAGACTTTGCGGACCGAATCAGGCCAAATCCTCAACTACAAAGTTGGAGGACTATGTCTAAGCTTTCCAAAATATCTAAGAACACTAAAAACTAACTAGTTTCTAGGGAGATACAGTCAATTCTTCAGTGTCATCTCTGATAACCTTGGAAATCAGGAAAAACAGGTGCATACAAGAGGTACATGGTGTGTGGATGAGCATAGAAGTGAAAAGTGAAGTAGAACAACTTTCAGAAATGTTAAAACATCAACTAATCTGCCTTTCATATGCATTTTATTGAATGCATGTAGGGTACAAGGCTTCATGCTCAAACCGAATATGCATTCAACATTTCATCTAACTCGAAAACGGAAAAAGAAGTGGAACATCTCACCTTGCTTTTGGCTGGAAGAGGAGATGGTTCTTCCTTTAGCTTGAAAAATACAACCAATTAGAGCACACACACACACACACCACACCCAAATTTTTGGTGGAAGAGGAGAGGGGAGAAAGAGAGAGAGGGAGCAAAATTGCCCTTTGTTCTTCTCTCTCCTCCTTCTCAAAAGGTTATAAAGCCTAGGGTTTATAATGGAGGGTTGAGATTAAATCTCAGAAAGGAATGGCTGGGATGTGTTGCACACCCATCCATGCAATGGCATACTTGAAATGCCTCAAGTATGCCTCCCACGCCCCCTATAGGATTCAAGCATTTGAATTCTCTAAAAAGTCTTTCAAAAATGCCATTAAATAAACTCTCTTATGCCTTTTTTTTTAGAAAACTTTCAAAACATGTCACAGGGCTGCCACCCCTTGTGACCAATAGGCTCTTGCCCTTTTTGCTAACTTAAGTCTCTTTCAGAAATGCCATGGGGTTGCCGCCCACATGGACAATCGGATTCCTCTTTTTAGAACCTACCTTTTAATTACAAAGGGGCCACCGCCCAGCTTGGTCAAACCCCCTAGCTCGTGGTAGTAGTTAGCGGGATATTGGAGTGTGTTTATTATAGGTACATGTTTGACATTGTTGTGATATGAATGATTGAATGCTTGCATGAAGTTATTTTCTATTTGATTATGCATTTCATGTAAAATTGTATCATAAAAACATGCTTAAATTGAATGTATCATGTTTGTGAATGTGATTTCATCTTTCTAAATATCCTTGTAATGTGTGTAAATATGATGTGATGATGTTACACATGAAAATATTGAATTATCAACGCATGCATAATAGTTCATCATATTGCATTTTATGTTACGCATGTTTGTGGTAGAGAGGGGGAAAAATTTATGCATTAACTGAAACAAAAAAATTGCTCACCAATAATCACCAAACAAGAATTTCTAACAGATTTGTAAATCACAACAAAGTGTTAACCAACTCAACACAAAAAACAAGCAAAATAAAGACTTTATGACCTACAATATGCAAATTATAGCAAACCAACAAGGAGAAATCAATCATTATATATATGTGTGTGTGTGTGATATATATAGATAAAATCATTACATTCACCATCAATACATGATAAATTAGATTTGTTTTCATCATAGCATTATTATGATTCTCTTTTAATTGGTTAAGATAATATCTATAACATTATAGGACAAAATGACTGCAAACCGTGAATAGATGTACCATAGGATAGTTGATAATGAGATGTAGCTTGAATATATGGATGGTGTTGACAGTTTTATTGAATTTGCAATGTCAAGTGTCAGTACAGTGTATCCCATCGGTCGGATCAGGTGCATCTGCACGATATGTAAGAACAATCGATTTGTAGAACCTCATGGCGTTAAACATCACCTATACAGGAAGGATTTTGTGAGTGGTTATCAGAATTGGATGTTTCATGGTGAAGAATTTTGAAACAATTTTGATGCATGGATGTGGTGTATGATAATCCATATGTGGATTTGATATTTGATGTCGCAGAACCATAACTGGGTTCTACTATGGGTCCTAGTGATGTACCAATTGGGGTAGAGGAAGAAGCAGCAAATTATGCAGCTAGTAGATTTTATGACTTACTTAGAGATGCTGATGAGCCACTGTGGAATGGTTGCGAGAATACGATGTTAACAAGTCAATGATGTAAATGGTTACATCGTAAATGGTTATCAATTCTATACAAAATACTTTGGTATAAACAAGTCAACAATGAATAGTGTCGTGTGTGTCAAGGTTAGCAGTTACGTTGAAAATAAACTTGACTACTATGGTGTTATAGAAGAAATAATGGAGTTGACTTAATTAGGCATAAATAATAGGGCAACTTTATTCAAGTGTCATTGGTTTGATCCCACAGCAACAAGAGTCGATAAAGCCTTAGGCATTGTGGAGGTGAATCATAAATCAAGGTTTGGAACATATGAACCATTCATATTAGCATTGCAAGCTCAACAAATTTACTATACTTCATATCCGAATATAAGGAAGTCAGATAGAAATGAATGGTGGGCGGTTTGCAAGGTGAAATCTAAATTATACCCCGAGTATGATCAATTACAGGAAGACAAGATTGTTGAAGAGAGTGATTACTATCAATCAGATAATATGTATGACTTCTCTTATGGTCACTATGTCACACATGGTCTGCATGTCACATCTCCATTATCCGGTGGCACACGTATAGAAGAATATGATCTAAATGATATACCAAGTGGATGGGTGCCCAATGAAGAAGAAGACGAAGAGAAGGAGGAGGAAGAAGAAGAATATGAAAGTCAAACAAGTGATGAGGAAGCATACTCGAGCTAGTGAAATATATCTTGTAATACATGCCATATCACTTTCTCATATGCTCTTATTTTTGTAGTTCGGAGACCATGCTAGTCATGGTTGTAGTTAGCGGGATATTAGAGTGTGTTTGTTGCATATACATGTTTGACATTATTGTGATATTAATGATTTGAATGTATTGTCATGTTTGATGTGATTATATTCATGTTTGCATAAAGTTATTTTATATTTGATTATATATCCATGTTCATGGAATTGCATATCATCTTACATTTCATGCATACTTAGCATGTATATGCATAATTTATGCATAGTTATAAAACAGATTCATGTAGAACCTTTAAATCTTTACATTTCATGCATATGTCATGTTCATGCTAAGATCAAGAGTTACATAATTGATCCAAATAACATTTTTATTTGTTATAATATGGTTCATGGAGGTCACAGTGGTCGAGCACCCAGTGGTCGAGGACTAAGTGGAGGCCATGGGACAATATTAGGTAGATATCTTTGTGTTATATTTAAATATAGGCATTTATTATATTTTTGCTTATATGTTGATATAAAAATTGTTACTTGTTAATAGTCAGTCTCAGCCTTCGTCTTCACGTAATACTTTGATAGATATATCATTTAAATAATTGTATACTTGATTAGTTTAAATGTGCATTGTGTGAATTTCTAACTCATTATTATGTAGATGATGTTTCGCCTACACATGACCCAGCTACTCATACACATCATGAGACAACGCCGGATGCAGGGTCTTCTTAGTTTAACACAAGACGACTCATTCAAATAGTGTATGTCGATAGTCGATCGTAAGTATTAAATTGCCACTTGTCCAATACTTAATTAATAAATAGTGTATATAGATAGTCGATTATTAATGTGTACCAATTCATGTGCAGCGTGATGTTCGAGCCACAAGAAGTAGTATGAGAAATTAGGAAGTCACTACTTCAGTATCTACCAGGACCGGTCCCTTAATGGAAAGAGTACCTAAAGGAGGTGTTGGAAAGATTATGGTTCTCATTCATGGTATACAATCGTTTATCATAGCTAACGTGTTTCATATATAATTTTTTGTTATAGTCATGTGAACTAACTTTCTAAAATTATTTATAGGCTTTGAATCACTTCGCGACTGCGAAGGAGGAGCAGGACGCGAGGCTAGTGTGGCAAAAGGTGGCTGCCAGTCAATTTGCCAACATGTTGCACAATATGAAGACTGCAACAATAAAAGCAGCTTGCGGGATAGATGATCCACTACAGTGGAAAGGTCATGGCCTTTCTACTATCAGGTCAGATTATTGATATGCAATGTGCGACAAGTGGGCGAGTCATAAATTTTGAAACCGCTCAGCAAAGGCTGCACAAAACCGAACGAAGATGTCTGATGCCCATCTACACACAGGTGGATCTAGGACTTTTGGGAGCCACTAGAAGAAAATTGTAACTCATCAATATATATTGTCAAATTTATAAGTATTTCTGCATACTTTTTAATTTATTTTTTTATCATTTGACCTTGCAGGAAGTTGAAAAAGAATGCATTGTGCCTTACAAGGATGTGTTTATTAAAACACATAAATGTAAGAGCACGAAAGAATTCGTATCAGAGAAGGTGAGAGCGACAATGGTATGTATTTATTGTATTACCAAATATTATAATATACAATTTACCATGAATTACATTATCATAAATATTGTAATTATTAATTATTAATTATTAATTTATATTGTAATCATTACTTTATAGGAGTCATACGAGCAACAGATGGTAGAGCGATATGGCAATGACTCCACTCAGCATCCGCCTTTTGATCATGTAGCATGGGTGGTTGCAACCGGTGAACCCAAAAAAGGTTGTGTGTTTAAGTTTGGGAGTAATATGAACATCACACCAGTCGTTGCCTCCTAGAGCCAGGGATATCAGAGTTCTCCCACAAGCATCAACTCCCATCGGTCGATTGACCTTGCTATTTCTTGGGATGGTGTTTGCCAACTTCTTCAGGACACAATGCGCGACTTTTTACATGACGTCATTCCCAACATTGTCCATAATGAGTTGTGCAACTTTTTTTGGGACAGGGCAACTTCGTCTGCATTCAACATGAGCTTTGGTGCCCGTGAGGTATAAAGTTTCATGTCATTTGTTTCATGTTGTTAGATTTCAAGCTAGTACATGCATGATTGAATACATATATGCATGATTGAATCACTATAAATTTTTTTGACATCTTTAGAACACATATATGCATGATTGAATCACTATATAATTTTATGATAGCCTTAGAACACATATAAGCATGATTTCATCACTATGAAATTTTTTTACTGCATTATAACACATATATGCATGATTGAATCACTATAAAAAAATTTTGACAACCTTAAAACATATATAAGCATGATTTCATCACTATAAATTTTTTTACTGCATTATAACACATATATGCATGATTGAATCACTATAAAAGTTTTTTGACAACCTTAGAACACATATAAGCATGATTTCGTCACTATGAAATTTTTTGACTGCTTTATAATACATATATGCATGATTAAATCACTATAAAATTTTTTGACTGCCTTATAACACATGTATGCATGATTGAATCACTATAAAAGTTTTTTGACAACCTTAGAACACATATAAGCATGATTTCATCACTATGAAATTTTTTGACTGCCTTATAATACATATATGCATGATTGAATCACTATGAAAGTTTTTTGACAACCTTAGAACACATATAAGCATGATTTAATCACTATAAAATTGATTTGACACCTTTAGAACACATATATACATGATTTAATCACTATACAATTTTTATGACAGCCTTAGAACACATATATGCATGATTGAATCACTATGGATTTTATTTGACAACCTTAGAACGCATATATGCATGATTGAATCACTATAAAATTTTTGTGACAACCTTAGAACACATATATGCATGAATCACTATAAATTTTTTTTATACCTTTTGAACACATATATGCATGATTGAATCACTATAAAATTGTTATGACACCCTTATAACACATATATGCATGATTGAATCACTGTGATTTTTTTTTTGACAACCTTGGAACACATATATGCGTGATTGAATCACTATGTAATTTTTTTGACAACCTTAAAACACATATATGCATTATCGAATCACTATGAACTTTACTTTTATTGACAACCTTAGAACACAAATATGCATGATTGAATCACTAGAAATTTTTGTTGTCAGCCTTAGAACAAATATATAAATGATTGAATCAGTATAAAAAAAATTTGACAGCCTTAAAACACATATATGCATGATTGAATCACTATAAAAAAAAATTGACAACCTTAGAACGCATATATGCATGATTGAATCACTATAAAAAAAAATTGACTGCCTTATAACACATATATGCATGATTGAATCACTATGAAAGTTTTTTGACAACCTCTGAATTATGTTAATGTCCTTCACTTTATTGCTAGTCTATGTGTCATTCAATCATGTTACTTTGATTGCCTTAGATTAGGTGCATTGCATATAATTTATTTCATTATATTTTGTTTATCAATACTAACATTTCGGTTCTCTTATAGGATGCTGGAGATGATTAGCGTAGAGGAGCTAATGGAGGCATTGATGAAAGGGCAAATCAAGACAATGAAGAGGACGGTGCTTCGAATCTTGGCGAGGATGAGATTCATGTGATGAATTTGTTTCACGTACTTGTTGTTTCAAATTAAACTCTTTGTATATGTTCACTTGTAACTAATTAGAACTTGGCAAGGATTATACTGGGTTGTTAAATTTGTTTCACTATGTATTTTTTATGTATACTTTGTTTTTTATACACAAGTTATATAAATTGTATAACGAAAAAAATTCTTGATATTTATATTTCAAATATTTGTTTTTTTTTTAAATTACGACAGATTAGCGATGTATATTATCCGTCGCTAATATCCACTGCCAATTTAGAGACGGATTAGGGATGAATATTTGTTTGTCTTAAAATCTGAATCAGTCGATGTTTTGCTATAGAATGTAATTCATCATGAATTTGTCACTAAATTGGTGATGGATATTAGAGATGGATACGTATTCGTCGTTAAGGATTAGCGATGGATATGTATCTATTGCAAAACCAAATCAGTCCTTATTTAGCCATAAATTAGCGACGGATCATGACATTCGCTAATCCATCGTGAATTAGCGACGAAAGTAGCGACAGATCAGTTCTGTCGCTAATTAGCGATCAGAAAATTATGACGGACGCTATCCATCGCTACGCCGTCCCTAAACAATTCAGCGATGGAATTGCGATGGATTAGCGTCGGATAGCGTCCGGCGCTAATCCGCAGAATTCTTGTAGTGTTTGCACCATTATCAATGTGGCTCTTGAATTGAGTTTGGACCATGGCACAAAACTTGATTAAGAAAAAAAAAGTTTTGGATTTGTATCTCATCAAGTATACCTATGTGCATCATGAAAAATCGTCAACAAGAGTCAAGAAGTAATGTGCACTGGTTTGAGACACAATAACATAACCACCCCAAATATTACAATGGATTAATGCAAATGGTATAGAACTCCTACTACTACTTATAGGAAATGACAAACGGGTTTGCTTTGCATGATGGCAGGCATCACATAATTTATTAAAAGAACATAAATCATTGCTAAGTTACTTGGCAATGGAAAGAGTATGCTTAGGAGCGGAGATGCATGTGCCAAATTTGAGGATCATGGTAATGATGAGCAACACGAAGGGCTTGATGGTGTGGATGTGGTAGTTCGAGGTGGTACAACCCATCATGAAGCCTACAGCTCCAATCAACTTCTTTGTTGTAAGGTCCTGGAAAACACAAAATTAAAGAAGAAAATTATGACACAGTTTTTCAATAGATAACAATTTGTATTGGAAACATAGGACATGAATAACATCATTGAGAATCAAAACATCTTGGCTATTTGGTAGTTTTACCGGATTGGGTTTTTTTTCAATTGGGTAATATCAAACAATGATTCTAAACAAGGGGTCACGAGGTCTGACGCCCTCGTGTCAACGATCCAAGAGTTCATGAAATGGAAGAAGTTATCTGGCATATTACCTGCAAAGTTTGTAGAAGCAGGTTTAGCATCCATGTTGATCAGCGAAGCATGCTGTTTGAGTTGATCACCAATTAGTTGTGAGATGATAGACTCCCCAAGTGTTGTTTGGACGCCATATTAGCAGAAGTTCATTGTGGCGAATGCTTTGGATGATGAGAGGGGTATCCATACAAGGCATAGCATTTGGCCTTCATGTGTCCAAGCATATGAAAATGGTCACATTTGGGTGGGACATGTCTCTTTCCCACGTTGTGATTAAACTCAGGCTTGGTCTGCATTCTCATGTTCATCTTAGTCACGAAGGTTGTCACTTTTGTGGTGGTATTGTTGGACGACATCAAGAGACATTGAGTCTCTTCTTGGAGCACCATCGAAGAAACCTTGCTTATATTAAGCAAGAGTGTGATGGTCAAGATTTTGCTCCAAACGGCACAAGGAAGGTCTCATTGAGACCCATGAGAAACTCATATATTTTCTCTTATTAATGATGGTTATTCAATTCTTTAAAGGCAGCACATGAGCATTCAGGAACAATGACATAAGATCCAAGTTCGTCCCACATAGTCTTGAGGGTGGTAAAGTAGGTAGACAAGGGTGATTGATCTTGATGAAGGTCAGAGATCATTTTCTTAAGTTGGTAAATGTGTGCAGCATTACCTTAAGAAAAATGATCTTCAAGATCGATCCACACGGCACGTTTGGTGTCAGCGTATATAACATTGTAGGCTATCTTCTTAGATAAAGCATTGAGGATCCAGGAAAGTACCATGTCATTGCAGCGATTCCAAACCTACACATCATTGAAAGTGGCTGGAGATGAGTCGCCATTGTTATGGTCAACCATCCAAGTGGACGATGATATAGATCTGCGACAGTACAGGTAGATCTGTGACAGCACAGGTACCAGTCCACCGCGATAACATAATCGACAGAACATGGACCTCAATATCAGCACCAAAGAGTATCCAAGGTAGGAAACCCAGTTACAGAAAGAACTCAGGATGAAACGCCCAACGGATCAGGGTATGCTCCCCTACTATAAGGAAATGGATATGGGGAAGAAAAAATTATCTTCTTCATTTCGTATCAGCATAATATAGGATACAAACTGTAAATCCCTTGATGATAGGGATTAGCAATACAAGATAAAAGAAAATGTACACGATAAAAGGAAATGTAAAATGTAAAAACTACATTTGAGATACAACACATTTGGGATAACGTAAATCTTGTGATTCACGTTAAACAGATGAAATAATTGATATGCATGGGTTGCCTTGCATTCATATAGTGATACCCATGCATATCGTGATAGCGCTGGCTTAGCCTGCCGGTCGTCATGCAGATGGCGTAAAACTTTGAGGCTAAGACCCGCACCCCCACCACCTATGTTGGGCATCAGCTTGCACAGAAAATGATGCCTATGAGAATCAAACCTTGACCGCCCGTCTAGCAGCCAAGGCCCCACCCCACTATGCCAACCCCTTGGGGCATTTCTCTTTTGCTTGATTTAGCATCTTCACCCTAAGGATTCATGTATCAGACCCAGTTACAACATTATGGAACTGGATTTAGGTTTGATTCTGAATTGAGCTGATTAAGATCCAAATCCCGATTGCCATTTAATGGGGTCAAGTGATCTGATCAGGCAGATCGTCTAGTTGATTGAAAATGGGAAAATGGTGTATCCTCCCGAGTGATCGATACTTTCTAGTATTGTAAACCTGTCATAAGAAGGGGTGTACAACCGGCCAGGTTTACCTGGACCCAGTCCGTACCAAACTCCATAGGGTCCAGGTATGGTGATAAATAAAAAGACCCGATTAAGACTCGGATCTGTACCCGAAGGTCTGATTAATACATGAAGCTGGGTGTAGTTTGTGAAATTTTATACCAAACCCAGGCCCAACCCGAGTTCCGATTAAGACCTGCAGTTTTTCAATGTAAAAATAATAAAAGATATTAATTTACAGGATATGGCCCAGGTCTGGGTCATGTAGTTCTTATCAGGTTCGGGTATGGTTTCTCTTATGGTGGGTTCGATTAGACCTGGGTTCAGACCCGATACCATACCCAAAAATTGGGGTCAGGTCTGGTTCCACATGGGTCCGAACCAAACCCCAAACCCGACCCGTTGACACCCCTAGAGTCATAAGGATGCCATTTTGGCACCATACCCTTGGTGACACGCAGACATGCAGATTTGAATGCTGACATGAACATCCATTATTTTAATATTTTCAATGTTATTTCAATAAAAATACAAATATCAAAATATATTTTTTAATATATTAAAAAATTAAGAAATTTCCATGTCCTAGTGTCCTATTTTCCAAAAAAAAAAAAAACTTGCGAGTCAAACCCGCATCTCCTGTTCAAGTTTCGACTAACCATTGTAACAGAGGTGAAGATGGATCAGGCAGACACAAACATACCCGACTTACATGTGCCATAAAATGTAAATTCTCCTCACAATCAGGTCACGTTTTATACCAAACATTAATGTTTTTCTTTTAATCTGACGAAACATGATTTGAGAATATAAATCATGCATGTTCCATATATAGATTCTTCTGCATATTTGGACTGGACCTAAACCAATCAAATTCAAAACCAGATCACGAGTGGGTCCAAATCAGGACCTAAAAGAGTTTGGCACCAATCACCAATTCGGCCATCTTGTTTGACCCTTTCTAGTACCTTATCCCATTTCCCGTGATTTTTCCTATAAACAACCCTTGATTGCATCTGGGTTGCAGTGTTTGCATTAATTTCACTCCCTTTTTCTCACTCGATACCGAACCTTTTTCTCATGTTAATCCTCCCTTGTGGAGCTTATATTACAAATGGCCAACTTTGTCCTAACCCTAAACTTGTGTCCCATCTAAAAATATAGTAGTCAATACATATCTCTCTCTAAGCTTGAGGAACCACTTCCTACCTTGTTTATGTTTGGCTTAGAGGCAAACCCTACGGTCCCTACCTATCAAAAGGTCTTCCACTAATTCTCACACTTTCAAACAAATTAATTTGGTTTCCATCCAAGGATATGTTTTCCGTGACCAGCATGTGATTTTATTAAATGTGAAGTTGATTTGTGATCATTGGCCAACAAGGAAAGCCTAAAGGTCCCTTTAGGAGAAGGGCGTTGGAAAGAACCAAGGACATAGCCCCATAAAGGAGAGACAAGAGGGCAGTTGGAGAATTTAAGTATGCCCACCAAGATGCTAAATCATCACTGTACCATCTATCATGGAGAAACCACCATCATGCATGGTTCAAACATCCAGTTATAGGCTGAGGCATGTCATGTTGGCTATGGTCCTGTTTTGAGGTCAGTCGTGTAAAAATCTACAAGGACTAACTCCTTGCCCACTGGGAATAGTTTTCCATGGGACTTTTGTAGGTCTTGAATAAGTGAGAAATGAGACCCTCCTAAGGAAAATGTATTTTAGGTGCTGTTTGGGAGCCGGGGTTGAGAGAAGATCAGAGGGGTGATGGAAGTGGAGAAGAAAAATGAGAGACAAGACTGGAGTTGTTAAATACATCCTTGCTTGCTAGGATGTAGTTGAAAATAGTTCAGCTCCACCCCCCGTCTTTCTGCACTCTCAACACCATTATCATCTCCCAAAACCGGGTTATCAAACTCGTGTGAGGGTGGATGGTATTTAATTAAACCCTCATTAAATACCATCTATCATCCTATATCGAGCTCTCGAACAGAGCCATATAGATTCTCTATTTCAAACTGTCTAATTATTTTCTCCTTCACCCAAATCCTCCATCATCCCTTATATCATACCTTGAATTCTTTCTGATGTTCTAATTTAGCTCAAGGAGAAATCACTTCCTTCACTACATCATAATGGGATATCCAAATGACTAATGAAACAATGGAAAAAAATTTGAATCGATGTTGAACTCACTTTGCTTTTATTGACCTCTGCATCTATCAATTTATTAAGTTTTTCTAATAACAGAATTCCTGTTTACAATTGTGGATACCCTATTTTCTAATTAGGTGATGCTTTCTTTTCCAAATTAGGATATCATCCAAATTCACGAGTTGAAGAAAGTACGTTTACCTAATTAGGTAAGCTTCATTGCAAATTAGATAAATCTATATCAAACGCATCAACTTTTTCTTTTTGTATAAGCATCAAATCCTACTTAGATAATGCAATATTCATATAAAAAAATACTTGGATAATGCAATATTACTCTTTCAAGTTTGTGATAAACCCAAGTTTGCAGGTGACCAACTGAAGGAGCTCAGATAGACCTTGAAAAAAACTTTACAATGCCGAAAACATTGAATATGATGTGATAGCTCTATTAGATAAATCTATATCAAACGCATCAACTTTTGCTTTTTGTATAAGCATCAAATCTTACTTGGATAATGTAATATTACTCTTTCAAGTTTGTGATTAACCCAAGTTTGCAGGTGACCAACTGAAGGTGCTCAGATAGACCTTGAAAAAAGCTTTTACAATGCAGAAAACATTGAACACAATATGATGTGATAGCTAAATTTATGTTTGTGTGTATACTAAGTTGAAGGGATCACGTCACGAGTTTGAAATTGAAGGGTACACGTCCCTTGCCACAAGGCCGAATCTAAGCCCTGGTAGACTAGGGGGGCTGAGGGTTTTTTCGCAAATGAGCTTACTGTGTTTGGTGGTTTTCCACATTTATCAAAAGAACAAAAAGAAAAAATGCTAGTAATCATGTTTAGTTTAATGTATCATGGTATAACGAAAACAATATTTTTTTATTTCTAAATTTTATAGAGAAAAAGAAAAAAGCCACTGAAGGGGTTTGAGCTCTAGACAACTAGTCTAAATGGTGTGATTGAAATCCAGATGTCATGTTTGACTCCTTTCGATGTCTTCTATAATTTTATGTAAAACGTATTATTAGGATAAAAATACTTTGTGATGTTATTTTTGCACTGGAATTTTGTTTTTTAGTAACTGCTAGTAATTTGGAGAACTGCCAAAGCACTTTAGATTTTTATTTAGACAGCAAACTTTTTTAATTCAGCTTTCAAAAAACAAATTTCAATTGGTATACTTGAATTCAAATTTAACTTCAAATATCAATTATAAACCAAATGTAACTTGGATATTTCAAATCAAATTAGAATTTCACATTCAAGTTTGAAGCTTAAATTGAATTGCAAATTTTTATTTGAAACTAAATTGACAACTGAAATCTAAAGTTGAATTTAACATGCAAAATCAATTTTCAAATCTAAGTATGAATTTGTAACAAACTCAAATTCAAATTGAAATGCAACTTTGAACCTTGACTTAGAACTTGTATTAAATTTAAATTCGGAAGTTCAAATTTTAATTCAAAATTGAAAATAGAATAAAAAAACAAAAATTCAAATTTATGTTTGATTGGTAAATTGAAAATTCAAAATGAAGCTTCCTTCAGAATTTGAAATTAACATTTAACTTTTATATTTCAAAATATGGATTCAATTTCACTTTCAAAATTCAAATTCAATTTTGAAGCCAAACTTAAAATTGAAACCCAAGTTTTTGAAATTCCACTAGAGGGGGGTGAATAGTGAAATACAATACAGATCGATAAAATAAAATAATCAGGCAATAAGGCACAACACATAAAACACAGAATTTATACTGGTTCGGTCAAAACCCAGACCTACATCCAGTCCCCAAGCAAACCACTTGAGCTTTTCCACTATAACATCCGAGTCACCGGATAAATAGTACAACACCCTCTTCCTCAGAGGTCTTCTTCTCTCAACAGAGAAGGGGCACACCCTCTTTCACAGAGGTCTTCTTCTCTCAACAGAGAAGGACAGCACCCTCTTACACAGAGGTCTTCTTCTCTCAACAGAGAAGGGCACACCCTCTTTCACAGAGGTCTACTTCTTTCAACAAAGAAGGAAAACAGTGAATAACAGAAAGTTACAATACTTCTTATAGAACCTTCAGAATGATATGAATGCACGAATGAAGGATTCTCAGAATGTTCTGTTCTTTTCACTCAGAGGATACTCTTTGTCAAAGAGCTATACTTGACTTTTTCTCTTTTCTTTCTTTTCTTTTTCTCTTTCTTTTTCAAGGCTCTCTTTTCAAATATCGAATAGGAATTTTTCTCGTTGTAAGCTCACATGTCCATTCCATGTTGAATAGTTCATTTGAGTGTGTTTATATAACTTTTAAAAAAGTAGTCGTTACTTTTTGAAATCGTAGCCTTTTTGAGATGTGAAATGTTATGTCATTTCAAAAACATCTTTAGAGAAATTCGAGAAAGCCTTTTTCCATAAAAGTAAAATATAGGGTACACTAGTCGTTGTAATTTTTTAGGTAATATATATTTTATGTAAAAAGTTCATTTCTTACAATAGTACATTTAACGTTGGATTGTAGGCTATTATGTAGTTTTGTCTTTATTCTAATTAATGATTTGAGGTACACAATTACTTCTTTACTTTAAATGAGTGTAAGTACAATGGGTGCTTTGAGATATTTATTTGTACATAGTCATGTCGTGTTTTCTTTATGTTGTGTTTTTCAAAGTCTTTAGAGAGAATAAAGACTACAAGAAAGTCAACATTCTTGAGAAGGATATTTAACAAGGATTTCTTACAGAAGGTATTTAATGCTATACAAAGAGAATGATGACTTCAAGTAAGTCGACATTCTATGGGTTTGTAAAAAGGTAACTAGAGTCTTTTCAAAACTTTTATTATATTTGCTTTCTTTGTGTAGCCGATTTCATGTTTTTGTCTTTTTCCTATATTTGAAATCATTTCTTTAAAGAAGGTAACTAGAGCCTTTTCAAAAAATATTATATTTGTTTTTCTTTGTGTAGCCGATTTCATGTTTTGTCTTTTTCCTACTTTTAAAAACATTACTTTTCAAGTTGTCTTGTATATGATATAAGGTACAATTATTACATTTTGAAATCATGTCAAAATACCTTTTTCATAAAGTGTTGTAAGAAGGTACAATTATCAAAAAGGAACTTTTTGAAACTATCGTATACTTTTATGAAATAGCTTTTATGAGTGAGTATGTAATATGCAATATGCATGTTCCTGAAGGTTATGTTACATATGACTCTAAAGAAAAAAAAAATCTTCATCATGAGGTAGCCAATCTCTTCAGTTGATCTTTAGGAATGCATGGCTCATCAAGCTTTTTCTTCAAAGAGTATGATTGCACCATAGTTGTACTTGAACAGGAAGTCTCCATCCTTTTTGGGTGAGATATCCTTGCATCAAATACTCGTTAGATTTATGGCAAAACATATTCAGTCATAATATAACATTTTTTCAAGAGGACATATTATCATATCATATAAAATCAAATACGACAGTGTATCATATTATGTGACATTAAAACAGAGTTTCTCAACATTCTCCCCCTTTTTATGATGACAAAATATGCTCCCCCTGTCAAAAAGACATTATGCATAGAAATAATAATATTATAAAATATTAAAAAATGTTTAAAGAGAGTATTTCTCCAATAATGGAGACAGGTTTTCTCCCCCTTTGTCATAGACAAAAAGGAAGGGATCAGAGTAAGAGAGTTATTACAAACCAATAATAAATATTATAGTCCAAACAAATAAGTTTATTCCGAAGGTGGAGTAGGTTGATGGGCGTCACGATCCGGTTGACGGGTTTGGAGAGTCTGCTGCAACAAGGCTTGATTGCAAAGGATACGATCCTGAGAATGCTGGACATCCATTAGTGTAGAGAAGTAATCAAAGTTGAATATTGGATCTTCTTCATCAGAGCCGGGAAGGTGCAGGGACCTTAGATTGAAGGAAGTAGCATCGAGGACCTGAGAGGGATGGAGGATAACTTCGTTTTGAAGGGGTACTTTGAAGTATTTTAAAATGGGAGTTATGAAACACCCGAAAAGAAGAGGCTGAAATTTTTTATAACGAATAAAAAGGTCGAAAAGAATGTTGGACCAGTTTATTTGAGTAGAGGAAAAAATTGCATAGATAAGGAGACAGATTTTTCTTGGCACTAATCTCTTGCGTGGAGGCTTGGGATAGATATTGTGGAGAAGAATCTGAGCAAGTAGTTGAGCATGAGGTTGGAGATTCCTCATGGGCCAGGGAAGTTGTGTGCAATGGGTACAGAGAAGAATTTTTCGAAGCACTGAGCGGTCGAGTGGTACGATGTTGTTGAGGTCTGTGCCGGTGGAAGGAAGGTTTAGAATTCTACCTAGGTCGGAAGCATCGAAGAAAATCAGTTGTCCTCGGACTTTGCTGGTGATGGAAGTTTGCTCATGATCAGAGGAAAAAATTGTGTAGAATAGTCGAACGAGTTCAGGATAGTAGGCAGCTTGGGATGAAGATCCTAGTAGGTGTTTGAGTTCGGGGAGAGATCTGTCTAGGTCAAATAACATGAAGTCTTCATAGTGAACCAACTTACCTTCGTGAATTGGGCGAGAGCAAAGTAAGTTGTAGTTGTGAAAAAGATCTGGATACCTTAGATCGGCGGCAGTGATTACCTTGTTTGAGGAGGAAGCCATTGCAAAAGGGAGTTGAGAGAGAAGGAACGAGTTTGAAAGTATGTATGAAGATAGTGGGATACAAGTGGTATTGGTGAGGAATGAACCAATCTATTAAATAGAAGAGAGAAAATAATTGTGATAAGAATTGAATGACAATGGAAGTGAATGATTTTTGGATTGTAGTTTGAATAAGGAAATTCGTGAGTTGTAAGTTAAGGGGCTTGTGAATGACAAATCAAATCAATGGTGGAAGATAGTGTATTATATTGGTATGTATGTTAAGAAGAACATAGTTTTGAACAAATATACTATGGGAGAGTTTATCGAGTAGTGAGAAGTGTCATGAATTGAGTATGGAGTGTCATATTGAAGAGAGTGAATAAAATAATGGCCTAATAAAACAAACAACTTTTTCTACAAGATATTACTTTATGTGGAAGCATTCCAAATTCGTGAAGAGTGATTTTGGAATAAGACAAACAAAGATAAGTGAGTGAGAGGCAATAATTTGTTATTTAAGAAGTATATATTTTGATATGCGTGGAAGAAGAATGAATAGACATAAAGAAGGGTGATGCGGATATGTAGAGAAATGAGAGTGGTCATAAAGGACAACAATCACTTGATGTTAGATATGATATGTATGACACAAAGTGGAGAGACAAGAAATAAAGTTTTCCTTAAGGACAAGTTTTTAAAGAATCTCGATTTGAGAGAGATATAAAATATATGAGAGAGTCATGGTCACGGATGGAAAGTCACTTCGTATGAGATAAAGAGAGAAAGAGGTACTTGTAGTACTAATGTCGAAAAAGAGAGTTTATAAAATATGTGAAGGATGAAGGGATGATAATAGATTATACTTAAGCTATGAAATAACCGATGATATAGTAAAATTTTTCGTGAGATATACTTACTTAAAAGGTGGTAAAATAAATAATCATTTTATACGAGGTATTAAGATTTTAGTGGAGTATCTTGATAGGAGGTCATGAAAAGGAATATATCACATGAATATAAGCAATGAAGAACAATGATTAAAGTTATGAGGAATATAATATCATGTTTGAAGGTTGGCTATCTTATCGTATGAGAGGTTGTCACAAGAAGACAAAAGATAAAAAGGTGTAGTGAAATGAATGATGTGATCAACATCATGATAGCTTTTTACTTAATGTAAATGGTTCTTATGGATATACGTGAAGGAGATAGGACAAGAATTCATAATGATAGTGTACTTTAAAGATGACAAGTTGAAAGACATAAAGAATGTGTCATGATGAAGGTGTTTTTATAAGTATACAGAGTATACGTAAATATGAAAACATAGTTTGACTTTGAATAGTAAAACGTAAAAAATTAATAAGAAATAAACTTTTTAAAATAAGATTTTATCATAACTTATAAGAAGTATTCAACTTAATAAGTGTGATTAATTTATAAGTCACTTAGTTTGCATATTCCTAGTTCTCTTCTAATTCGTGTAAAGTCTTCATGTTTCAATGGTTTAGTGAATATGTCTGCTAACTGTTGATTAGTGGGTATGAATTCGAGTTTAATTATGTTGTTTAAGACTTGTTATATTAAGAAGTGGTGTCTTATTTGAATGTGCTTAGTTCGTGAGTGTAAAATAGGATTCTTAGATAAGTTTATAGCACTAGTATTATCACAAAAAATAGTTGTATTTTCAAAATTTAAACCAAAATCTTTTAAGGTTTGTTTCATCCAGATAACTTGTGTGCAAGCTAGGCTAGCAGCAATGTATTCAGCTTCAGTAGTTGATAAGGATACACAGTTTTGTTTCTTACTGAACCATGATACTAGTGAGTGCCCTAGCATATGACATGTTCCACTTGTGCTTTTTCTGTCAGATTTACTTCCAGCAAAGTCAGCATCGCTGTATGAGATTAGATCAAATGTAGAAGATTTTGAATAGAATAATCCAAAATCAACTGTGTCTTTTAAATATCTCATTATTCTTTTTACAGCTTTAAGATGTGATTCTTTTGGATTTGACTAAAATCTAGCACACAAGCAAACACTGAACATGATATCTGGACGACAAATAGTTAAATAGAGAAGTGATCCTATCATACCTCGATATACCTTTGTATCAACAGACTTATCATCTTCATCTTTGTCCAAAACAGTAGTAGTGCTCATAGGAGTAGTTTTTGAAGTAGTTGAGTTCATGTTGAACCTCTTCAGAAGTTCACGAGCATACTTAGATTGATTGATGAAAACTCCATCCGTGGTTTGCTTAATATGCAGTCCAAGAAAGTATGTGAGTTCTCCCATCATACTCATTTCAAATTCTTTCTGCATGGACTTAGAAAATTCTTCACAAAGAGTGTTGTTAGTAGATCCAAAGATGATATCGTTTACATATATTTGAACAATTAGGGTATGATTATTCACTATTTTTACAAATAATGTAGAGTCTGCTTTGCCTACAGAAAAACCAGTTTTTAACAAAAAGGTTTTAAGTCTATCATACCAAACACGAGGTGCTTGTTTTAATCCATATAAAGCACGTTTGAGTTTGAAAACATGATCCGGATATTGTTCGTTTTCAAATCCTAGAGGTTGTTTTACATAAACTTCTTCATTTATAAAACCATTTAGAAACGCACTTTTAACATCCATTTGATATAGTTTAAAATCCATAAAGCTTGCATATGCTAAAAACATCCTAATAGATTCAAGTCTAGCAACAGGAGCAAAAGTTTCATCAAAATCAATACCTTCCTCCTGGTTGTATCCTTGAGCTACTAGTCTTGCCTTGTTTCTTATAACATTACCTGTTTCATCTAGCTTGTTTCTGAAGATCCATCTTGTCCCAATGATCTGATGATCCTTTGGTCTTGGTACAAGATCCCAAACTTCATTCCTTTGGAATTGATTCAGTTCTTCAGTCATGGCTAACATCCAGAACTCATCAATGATGGCTTCATCAATCTTCTTTGGTTCAAGTTGAGAAATGAAAGCCATGTTTGCAATCCGTTCTAGCTGAGCTCTAGTTTGAACCCCCTTTGTCAGGTCTCCCAAAATCTGCTTTTGAGGATGATCTTTGATATCGACAAATGTTCTTTGATGATCATCTTCAATAGACTTAGCTGTGTTATCTAAAAATAAATCTGTACTTTCAACATCATCATCGTTAGTTTGCTTATGAACAGATTGATCAATAGATTCACAAAAACTAAAATGCATAGATTCTTGAATAGTATTAGAACTCTTATTGAAAATTTTGTATGCTTTACTATGACTTGAATATCCTAAGAATATGCCTTCAACGGATTTAGCATCAAATTTATCCAGGCTATCTTTTGTGTTTAGGATAAAGCATTTACATCCAAAGACTTTGAAATAGTCTATTCTTGGAGTCTTGTCATGGAATAATTCATAGGGAGTTTTATTTAATAAGGGTCTAATGAGAACTCTATTTGTTATGTAGCATACAGTGTTAACAGCTTCTGCCCAAAAAGATTTAGCAAGATTATTGTGTTGGAGCATAGTTCTAGCAGATTCCTGAAGGGTTCTATTCTTTCTTTCTACTACACCATTTTGTGGTGCAGCTCTAGGAAACGCAAAGTTATGAGAAATGCCATGCAAGTTACAAAAATTTACAAAAAGTTCATTTTCAAATTCTCCTCCATGATCACTACGGATTTTCACAATAGAACAAGATTTTTTATTTTGTAATTTTTTACATAAGATTTCAAATTGACAAAACGTGTCACTTTTGTTTTTCAAAAATATTGCCCAAGTAAATCTTGAGTAGTCATCTACAATAACAAAAACGTATTTATTGTGATTATGACTAGCTACTCTAGAGGGACCAAAAAGATCCAGGTGGAGAAGCTCTAAAGGTCTTTTGCTTGAAATGATATTTTTTTATTTGAAAGATGATTTTGACAGTTTTCCTAATTGACATGCATCACAAAAATAATCTTTTTTAAAAGATATTTTGGGTAACCCACGTACTAACTTATCTTTAGCTAATTTAGACATGTACTTAGAGTTGACATGACCCATTCTTATGTGCCATAAATGTTGTGAGTCATTATTAGCTATGAGGCAATGTTCTGTGATATTTTCTAGGTATAGTTCATATATATTATTCTTTCTTATACCTTTTAAGATGATGTTTTTGTTTGTGTCTGTTATGAGACATGTATCATGATTAAAGCTAACATTATAACCTGTGTCACACATTTGACTGATACTTAGGAGGTTATGTTTTAAGCCTTTAACAAGGAGAACGTCTTTGATAAGAGGTTTATCTATGTTACCAATATTACCAATACCAATTATCAAACATTTGTTGTTATCTCCAAAGGTGACGGTTCCTCCTTCTTTATGATGAAGAACAGCAAAAAGGTCTGGATGTCCTGTCATGTGCTTTGAACATTCACTATCTAGTATTCATCTGTTCTTCTTCTTTGGAGCCTGCAAAACATTAAGTAAATCCTTTTTTTGGTACCCAATCGGGTCCTTTTTTGTTAGACTTTGGAACCCATATCCATTTTGATTTGGGTTTGTCTACAGCTTTAGAGGAGTTCAAAAAATTATAGTACTCCTTTTTAGGTTCAGAAGAACCTTTCACAAAAGTGGTCTTTTGATTCATACAAGAAGGCTTGTTGAAATGAGAGTAGCCAATACCATTCTTGTAGAAATAGACTTTCTGAGAGGATAAGAGTTTATCCAAGTTCTCTTTTCCTTTAGTAAACTTAAAAACCGTTTTCAAGAGGTTCTCAGTTTTACTTTTTAATTCTGAAATTTCTACTTGCAGATTTTTAGTTTTGGAGCTAGTAGAAGATATTTCAGAAGTGAGCATAAAATTTTTCTTTTTCAACTCAGAGTTTTCACTGCTGAGTTTTTCATTTTTCTGGGAAAGCTCTAAATTTTCAGATTTTAAAGTTTTATTTTTGAAGCTTAATTTTCTAAATTCTTCAAATAGTTCTTGAAAAGCATCTAGAAGTTCTTCAAAGGAAAAATCAGAAATTTCACTTACAGAACTTTCGTTTGCCATTAAGCACATGTTTGCAGTTTCAGCTTCATCATCACTTGACTCTTCACTGGTGGATGGTTCTGAGTCATCCCATTGAGCATGCAGAGCCTTTTTCTTGAAGAACCTCTTCTTTGGTTCCTCGGTCTTGGACTTTCTTTTGAGAAGGGGACAGTCACGCCTCAAGTGACCTGGCTTATTACACTAATAGCACATGGGATCTTCCTTAGGATCTTTTCTTTCTTTGTGCTTGTTTGGAAGTCGGTTTCTTCTCATGAAGTGCTGGAATTTTCTGGTTAGTAGCGCAATTTCGGATTCTTTATCTGAGTCTTCATTCTTAGATAGAGCTGGAAAAGCTAGAGTTTTCTTTACCGGTTGTTCATCTTCCCTTCTTTCTTTCATGTGGACTTCATAGGCCATAAGATTGTCTATTAAGTCGTTCAGAGTAAGCTTAGATAAATCTTGAGCTTCTTCAATAGCTGTAGTCTTTTTCTCTCAATCAGTTGTGAGAGATCTCAAGATTTTCTTCACCTTTTCTGTCTGGGAATATGTTACACTCAGAGATTTCAGATCGTTGGTGAATCTGGTAAACATCTCTGTGATGGGTTCATCTTTGTTCATTTTGAACAACTCATATTTTCTGACAAGAGATGAGATTTTGGCTTCTTTCACATTGTTGGTTCCTTCATGAATAACCTCTAAAGAATGTCAAATATCATATGCAGATTCACATATAGATATTCTATTGAATTCGTTCTGATCAATGACACAATATAAGTCATTCATAGCCTTTTCATTTAGGTTTGCCATTTTCTTTTCTTCATCAGACCACAAGTTATAGTTTGCGAATGAAGATGTGTATGGATGCTCAACAATTTTCCATACAGCAAAATCTATGGATTTGAGAAATATAGTCATTCTGCACTTCCAGTATCCATAGTTGGAGCCGTTGAAGAAAGGAGGACGAGATGCGTGTTGACCTTCAATATCACGAGCATAAGAGGTAGATGCCATTTATGCTGGAAGACTTGTTATGTCGAAAACAGCAAACCTGCTCTGATACCAAATGAAATTCCACTAGAGGGGGGGTGAATAGTGAAATACGATACAGATCGATAAAATAAAATAATCAGGCAATAAGGCACAACACATAAAACACAGAATTTATACTGGTTCAGTCAAAACCCAGACCTACATCCAGTCCCCAAGCAAACCACTTGAGTTTTTCCACTATAACATCCGAGTCACCGGATAAATAGTACAACACCCTCTTCCTCAGAGGTCTTTTTCTCTCAACAGAGAAGGGGCACACCCTCTTTCACAGAGGTCTTCTTCTCTCAACAGAGAAGGACAGCACCCTCTTACACAGAGGTCTTCTTCTCTCAACAGAGAAGGGCACACCCTCTTTCACAGAGGTCTACTTCTTTCAACAAAGAAGGAAAATAGTGAACAACAGAAAGTTACAATACTTCTTATAGAACCTTCAGAATGATATGAATGCACGAATGAAGGATTCTCAGAATGTTCTGTTCTTTTCACTCAGAGGATACTCTTTGTCAAAGAGCTATACTTGACTTTTACTCTTTTCTTTCTTTTCTTTTTCTCTTTCTTTTTCAAGGCTCTCTTTTCAAATATCGAATAGGAATTTTTCTCGTTGTAAGCTCACATGTCCATTCCATGTTGAATAGTTCATTTGAGTGTGTTTATATAGCTTTTAAAAAAGTAGTCGTTACTTTTTGAAATCGTAGCCTTTTTGAGATGTGAAATGTTATGTCGTTTCAAAAACATCTTTAGAGAAATTCGAGAAAGCCTTTTTCCATAAAAGTAAAATATAGGGTACACTAGTCGTTATAATTTTTTAGGTAATATATATTTTATGTAAAAAGTTCATTTCTTACAATAGTACATTGAACGTTGGATTGTAGGCTATTATATAGTTTTGTATTTATTCTAATTAATGATTTGAGGTACACAAGTACTTCTTTACTTTAAATGAGTGTAAGTACAATGAGTGCTTTGAGATATTTATTTGTACATAGTCATGTCAAGTGTTTTCTTTATGTTGTGTTTTTCAAAGTCTTCAGAGAGAATGAAGACTACAAGAAAGTCGACATTCTTGAGAAGGATATTTAACAAGGATTTCTTACAGGAGGTATTTAATGCTATACAAAGAGAATGATGACTTCAAGTAAGTCGACATTCTATGGGTTTGTAAAAAGGTAACTAGAGTCTTTTCAAAACTTTTATTATATTTGCTTTCTTTGTGTAGCTGATTTCATGTTTTTGTCTTTTTCCTATATTTGAAATCATTTCTTTAAAGAAGGTAACTAGAGTCTTTTCAAAACATATTATATTTGTTTTTCTTTGTGTAGCCGATTTCATGTTTTGTTTTTTTCCTACTTTTAAAAACATTACTTTTCAAGTTGTCTTGTATATGATATAAGGTACAATTATTACATTTTGAAATCACGTCAAAATACTTTTTTCATAAAGTGTTGTAAGAAGGTACAATTATCAAAAAGGAACTTTTTGAAACTATCGTATACTTTTATGAAATAGCTTTTATGAGTGAGTATGTAATATGCAATATGCATGTTCCTGAAGGTTTTGTTACATATGACTCTAAAGAAGAAAAAAATCTTCATCATGAGGTAGCTGATCTCTTCAGTTGATCTTTAGGAATGCATGGCTCATCAAGCTTTTTCTTCAAGGAGTATGATTGCACCATAGTTGTACTTGAACAGGAAGTCTCCATCCTTTTTGGGTGAGATATCCTTGCATCAAATACTCGTTAGATTTATGGCAAAACATATTTAGTCATAATATAACATTTTTCAAGAGGACATATTATCATATCATATAAAATCAAATACGACAGTGTATCATATTATGTGACATCAAAACAAAGTTTCTCAACAGTTTTAATTTTAATGAAAATTGAAATTCAAATATGAATTTGAATTTGAATTAGAACTTTCGATTTGAAACTAAATTAAGTTCTCAAATCAAGAGTTGAATTCAACATGCAAACTCTAACTAAATTCAAATTTCCTTTCAAAATGAAATTTAAAGTGAAAATCAATGATGGATTTTGAATTAAAATTTGAATTCAAACTTGGATTTTGAGTTTAAATTCCTATTGAAATTCATTCAAATTTCATCCAAACTTAATTCAATCTCAAAGTTCATTCAAATTCGATATTCGAATTTAAATTTGAACTTTCAAATTCAAATTTGATGTTAATGAAAAGTGAAATTTTAATTAAACTAAAATTTTGAATTTGAATTGAAGTTGAAATTCAAATTTAAGTATGAATTTGAAATAAAAACTCAATTTCAAATCTAAATTCCGATTCTTCACCAACCTCTCCTCTAAACGTTTCCTCATTTCTGGCTTTCCTAATGAAACCCTTTTTTATAAAGATGGGCAAAGGAACATGGAAAAGAAAAACTTTTCAAGAAAACTCTAGGATGGATTTAATTTTGTAGGACGATCTTGGATTAAATCCCATAGTTCCTATGCTCTAACTTGTTTTCTTCAAGGAAGGACTTCTAAACCTGGTGTTTCACCCAAATGTCCTCATTGGAGGGATGCTGTTGTTGTTACCACCAGAATGCTTGAAGAGGAGATAATCTTCCTAGTGCAGCTGAGATTTTAGAGGTTTTATGGAGCTTTGATCGGGTCTAATTCTTATGGATTGACAAACACCATAACTTCCATGCATGCAGCCTAACTAGACTAAATTGTATGGATAGTGATATAATTTGGAAAGGAAAGCAATCTCCTTTTGTAACTGCATCATCATATTTGTTCGCTGGTGGGGGTCTTCCTAACCTCAGCTTGACAATAAAAAAAATTTTGTTTTTTCAAGAAAAATCTCATATACTTGTCCATTTTTTTACCGTATTTTTTTAATTTTGAAATCAAGTTAAACCCGCGTATATTCTTCTGTGATTTTTTTTCCTAACTCCTTTTTTTTATGCCGTCTTCTTATGATCAGTCAAATCGCTTTAAAAATGATTTGACATCTTCACCGTCCATTGTGTCCTCTCACCAGGACCCGTGGTCTTTATGCAATTTGTGGACGGCGATGATACCAAATCACTTTCCTTAAAGTGATTTGGCAAATCACCTGTTCCAGTCTCTGTATTAACAACCACACATGCAAAATATCACAAACATGTAAGATTATTTGATTAGTTCACAAAAAAAAATGGTATTTGGTCTAGACTGGGAAAAATACCAAGCCAGCCAAGTAAAACAAGAAGTATCTGCAATATTAGTCTCTTTTCATTTTCCTTATAATAAACTTCTGTGTAATTGAATTGGACATAGTACATGTGTAAGAGCACAGTGTGCTCCTTGCTTGGTTGAAGAGAGAGAGAGAGAGAGAGAGCAGCAGCTGCTGCAGCAGCACAGCAGCAGCATGGTTGGCCTGCCTCAGAATCTGATTTGAGATGAATGAAGCAAGTTGGTTCCTCAATTCTCTGACCAGTTTTAGGACAGTTTACACCTTTTTCTGGGCTCCCCAAAACCTGTACTGATGTTGATTGCCTCCGTTCTTCTCATAATCCTTAGCCTTTTGCATGACTCAACAAACATCCTGCAAGGTTAATTATCATTAGAATAAATCCTTTAATTAATCAATTAAATGTGGGGAAATGATGTAGCTGTGAGGACAAGGGAAGAATTGGGTCAGAACCAAGTTGGATCTAGGTGCAGACCTAAGATGATTAAACCCTTTAACTGGGTGTGATTCGGTTCTATTTGTTGGGATCTGGATCAGATATATAAAGGATCCGACTAAGAAAAAAAGGGAGACAATCTGTGATGTTCTGTATTACCGAACTGGCTCTGTGATGTTCGGACACTTGGATCCAGATACCATGAGGTTATTTCCCTCTTTTTTATGGGCTAGATACATTCAGACAGATCAGATCCAGATCTTGCTATATGCAATGAACAATCTGAATGTGTATCCGTCCTATTCAGATCCACTAGTTTCCTTTTGGATCAGATCCAGATCATCTACCGATTTGTGGCAGGACCCAGGACTACTTGTTCTGTGCTACCAGATCCAATAATAGTCCTTGCTTGTCACATATTATGTTTTATGAGGGCAAGGGAATCACTAAAATGTCAGAACTGAACCTTACAGAAACATATCCAGATCCAGATCTAGGATCATTCACAGATCAGAAATTTGTCTTGCTGAAACTTCCCAGATCTAACTTGGACCCAAAGCAATTTTTAGCCTTAGATCCAAGGTGTTGCAACCTGGATCCAGAAAATATCACTATGCTTGACGCTGATGTGAAAATCAAGATGCAGATCCGGATTTTTGTCACATATTCCTGAGCCTGATCTGAAACCAACTTGCGTAATCAGGATCCTACCATTTTTCTGATCCTAATCCCAATGGTCAGATCCATATGTACAGAGGCACATATCTGTCTGATCATAACCCAACTTGACCAACTTCTGTGGGGATCTTCCCTTCTGCACAAGGCCACTAGACAACCCCCCCCCCCCCTACCACCACCACCACCACCACCACCACCCAACACAAAAAAAAAATCCCTACATGATAAAAAAAATGCAAGAAATTAAGGTGGAAATTGATACTTACTTCCATGGCACATCTCCAACTAGCATCCAGTCTCCATCCTTATCTTCATAAATAGTGTTATACTCTGAGTTACTGCAATCATCCGCTGCAGTTGCATCAAGCAATAATTAGTATTTGTTTCACCTTAACTCGTGAATTGATCATATTAATTAAGACCAACTAAAAATTACATTGGAAAATCAATTCTGTATTGGGTAGGTCAAAAAAATATACTAGCAAAAAGGAATGAAAAGTCCTAAGAATTTTTTGTTTTCAATTTTCTTTTGAGCAACCACCTTTAAAAAAAAAAAAATCAAATTCTTCAATCAAGATCAAAAGTGTAGAAAGAAGACGGAATGTAGCCGGCTGAGCTTACCGAGTGAAAGATTGGAAAACATGGTCTCGAACACACCGGAGAGATCAGGATATCCCTTGTAGGACTCGAGGTGGATTTTCCTAAGGAATGGGGCTCCATCCATGCTCACTTTCACATATAACTCTGGCCTCTCTTTCCCAGCCCTCCCCTTGAGGCTGCTCTTCCTGTAGGAGCAGATGGGTGGCCAACCCACAACCTTGTGGGCCTTCTCCTCTTCCGTTGAGCTGCCTTCATCCTCACCATCAGACACATCCATGAAGCTTCTCTTCTTGGTTGGCTCAGTGGCCTCTGAGCCAGGCAGGCCCAGCCTGAGCTCTGTGATCTCCAGCTCTAGGGCTTTGGTTTCCATCCTCTTTTTTATTTTTTTCTCTTGCTTTGCTTTCTTTTCTTGCAGTTTGGTTGGTATTGCTGTTGAGTTAGGTCAGTTTTATACACCTTTGCTTTGTGGGGTGGGGCCTACAAAAAGGGAACAGGGGTTAAGCCTTTACCAGGGCAACGGTCGGTCACATGATTGACAATGGGGTTGCTGTTGGGGCCCACAGGTACTTGCAATAGCAGACAAATCGTACGTCTGTTAGAATGATGATGGGAGTTTAGGGTTTTCATCCAAGCCGTTGACTGTGGCATGGGGACAGGCCCATGTGGGTGGGCCTGCCATAGGTCTTTGGGGGCATTACACCCTCATGCAAGGGTGTCAACGGGTCGGGTTTGGTTCGGACTTAGGTGGAACCAGACCTGGATCCGATTTTCGAGTATGGTATCGGATTTGGGTCTAATCGGACCCACTATAAGAGAAACCATACCCGGACTCGATAAGAACTACATGTACAAGACCCAGGCCATACCCTGTAAAATATAAAAATTTGCGAGCCTTAGTATAAAATTTCACAAACTATACCAGCCTCTATGTATTAATCGGACCTTCAAGTCCAGACCCGAGTCTTAATCGGATCTTATTATTTATCACCATACCTGAATCCTATAGAGTTTGGTGTGGGTCGGGTCCGAATAAACCCGACCCGTTGACACCCCTACATGCAAGCCAGGCATGCTACCATCAATATATGCATGTATGTCTTTATAGTTTGATACGGGACCGGGTATATAGTAATCGTACCAAAATATGTCGCAAGAATACAAAGATACACGAGGATGCATTGACACGGCTTCAACTTGCAAAGTTCGAATTCGTTTTCAAAATAGTACACGTGGAAACATTTTTTTGATTTTTAATTGATAAACATGTATTTTATATATCTTAATATTACAAATATTTTTATTAACGCATTATTAAAATTAATAAAATAAAAATATTAAAATAATGGCAGTATGAATTCGTGTCCGAGTTAACATATCCTAGCGTGTCCAGTCGTATCACCAAGGAAACGCACCTAAAGGTACGAAGAACCTAAAAGTCCTCTCGTATACTATTCTTAATGAAAATTTCTACAAAAGAATGGCGTGTCCCGTCCCCTTTTTTGCCATGTCTATTTGTTTGGGCTGTCCTTTATGCATTAATTAATGGTGTCTTTTTTATTTTCAAAAGAAGAAAAAGAATCAGCAAATACAGAAGCAATTTTTCGAAGCATTGAACATAATAAAAATTAATTATTTGACAAAAAAATATCTGAACAAAAAAGTGAAATAAAAAAAACTGGTTTGTTAAGCGATCTTTTAGAAAGAAAAAAAAACATTAATGCAAAACACGCAACATGGGCAGCAGGGAGGCATGTGTAGTGCTTTATGGGCCAGGTACTGGATCCAGTTGTTCGATCTGCTCTCATTTTTTTGGACGTTGTAGGCTATGAATTGGGTCGGGTGGGCCAACGTTGCCGAAAGTTTAAAATGGCTATTTATTGGCCAATAAACTTTGTAGAGATTTTCAAAGTTTTCAAACTTTTTGGGGTTTCTGAGAAATTTTGACAAAAATAAGCATGCTTAATTTTTTTTTTATAAAAATATATATTTTGTCATATATTTATTTGAATAATAAAGTCATGATATTTTGTAAATATTGTGATTTCTATGTTCTTAATGTTTACATAAATATCATATTTTTATAATATGTTTGAAAATTTTGTGATTAGTGGGCGTACGTAACCTTGGACATTTTTTATATTTAATTACACGGGCAAATTAACCATCACTAAGATCAGAGACCTAGCCATGTTGGCTCTGCCTGCCATACTTCCCTGACAATGTAAAACTCCGGGGGCTTATCCCTTGCCCTCAAGGAGTCGCCATGCTTTGGCCTTGAGCAAGAGGTGACACTCATGGGATTTCAACCCCAGCTCCGCCTCTGCTTGGGAGGGATTGATGCCTTGCCGTATGACCTACCCCAAGTTAGTTTCTCCTTTTGCTCGCTCGCTAGAGAGCCTAATGCACCCTAGGTATCGAACTCTTGATCATATCCTTCAACTTGAATACTTTAAGCAAGTGTGCAGAGCCCTCGTGAGCAGGTTTTGAATATGGCCCATGCATGCATATCTAATCATGGTTGATCCATTGCCCTCTCCCATCCAAGTATATACCCAACCCTACCCTTATTGCCAAGAGCTGTCAAAGCAACTACTTTGCAGAACCCCTCTTTGGACCAACACATGCGGTGCATTTTAGACAATTATTCCTGCATTTGAGCTGGCCTCTATTAATGCATTTAGGGTTTCACATGCATGGTCTGGTATGCACGCATGCATGATGTGCATGTCTTACAGCTTATACACTCATGGATGGTATGATGATGAGTAACAGCATCACAGGCGCGCATGGCTGTCCATGGATGATAATCCCAACACTCGTGTTCCGCGCTGGTACTGAATATGTATAAGCAATAGAACTACTGCTCTTATTATATAATCTTAAAAATCAAAGTCCCGATCCAGTCCCAATCCTGGAGATCTTGCCTGGGTAAGAGTAACCTAATCAGGAAAACTAATGGGAAATGGGTTGAATCTGGGTCATGTCCAGATTCATGTTGAAAAGGTGATGGTGCAATCTAGTGTTTATGTGGATCCATCGGGATCTTGACCCGATCCCCCTAGGATACTGTATTGATAACTTTTATTTATAGTAAAACCTATAAGGCAAACACTATTTAATCAAAAGTACAGTCAAAACATGAAGGCAGCATGCTCTTTTCCCAAGTAACTAATTGGCGTCATCGTCTTGATTAGATTTGCTTGGGATTTGGCACATGTATTTTAATGACATCTTTTAACAAGACCAATTAGTGTAATACTTTTTTTTGTTTTTGAAATAAAGTGATAAACTAACATTCTATATAATATTTTGAGCATCTAAGTTATATTTTAATAATGTAAGTTGCTAATTATATGGCAAAGGATACAAGGGAATGGAGATAAATGATTGTCCAAACGCCTATTGAGTTTTTACGGGAAAGAAAGTGCTTTAACTGTGCTTTGGTGCAGTGGATGGGGGCATTGGCCGCTACCATTCTCATAAGTGTCAAACCTCTTTCATTTCATTAATGAGAGCAAGGGATAAGCAAGAGTTTTAATTTATCCCTTGCTCAGCTGAAGTTGGGCGACTCTCTTGAGGGCAAGGGGCATGGCCACCATTGAGAAAGCGATCGCAAGTACGGCAGGCTTAATGCAACTAGGTCTCTGCTCCCGAGGGTGGTTTCCCGGTCTTTCATGATAAAAAAAAACTTCACTGGGAGATAGTTTGATAAAAAAATAATCCACCTGAAACTGTCAACTAATAAATATGTTAATAAAAATCATAGAACTTTCTCTCTCTCTCTCTTAATAAAAATTTGGGTTAACATTCAATTCCTGCTGCATAAAATCTTGGTAGATGTTTATCTTGCTTATGCATCTTAGTGATCTTTCGCTTCCTCCTGCTGACGCCACCTCTCTTTTGCCGCAATCTGGGCAAACAGCTCCAGCGTGAGCCCGTTTTATGTGTCTGATGTTCTTTTTCTCTTCTGCTTTCTTTATTTGTTTTTATTTTGCTCTTGTTCAGTTCATGAGTTCAACATTTTGTTGATCTTTATGAGTGGTAATGTTGAATCTCTCTCTCTCTCTCTCTCTCTCTCTCTCTCTCTCTCTCTCTCTCTCTCTCTCTCAGAGAGAGAGAGAAAATGTAAAAGAAAAAGGAAGCGAACTCGTGAATTCCACATCACAATATGGAAATCCACAGCCTCATTGTGAGGTCTAAGCTAGATGTACTTCCTGGTAGGCAAGAGGGACTTCAAGTTTTTTACAACAATGAGCTTCCGAATGAAATAGCTTACTTTGGTTAAAAAAAGAAAAAGAAAAGAAAACACAGTTAGGGGCATCAATGGGTCGGGTTTGGTTTGGACCCAGGTCATACCAGACTTAGACCCAGTTTTCGGCTATGGTATCAGGTCTGGACTCGAATTTAATCGGGTCTACTATAAGAAAAGCCAGACCCAGACCCAGACCCTATAAGAACTACATGAACCAGACCCGGACCATACATGGTAAAACCATATTTTGTATCATTTTTACATTGAAAATTTGTGGGTCCTTATGGGAACTTGGGTCAGCTCCGGGTCTGGTATAAAATTTCACAAACTAAGCCCGGGTTCTTATGGGAACTTGGGTCAGATCCGGATCAGGTATAAAATTTCACAAACTAAACCCGGGTCCATGTATTAATTGGACCTTTGGGTAAACCCGACCCGTTGACACCCCTATATACAGCATATTGGATGTTGACCATTACATGTGAACATATTTTTTGATGATGGCGAGGAAGCCTCGCCGAGAACCGGGTCACTTAAATGTACCTGCCCCACAGCGAGAAAAAACCCAGATGGGGCCCGCAACTTTCCTGCCTTATACGTTGCCCACCTTGGAAAGCTACGAACACATCGGTCTAACAGCAAGATTTGATCCGGCTCCGCCTTCGTCTCAACACCTTCACAATCATCCCGCACCGGCCACCGCGGTACCCTGTGCACGCGTTTGTTTCACATTTATTGCCTCCTAAACAGTCTACCCCATAATTAAATTAACTAGTCGACCATCAAAAACCAAAAAAATAAAAATAAACAATTCAAAGTAAACATGCATGGAATATGATGTCCCCAGTCCTAGTGCAGAAGAAATATAACAAAAAATGCATTTGTTCCTCCCCTTGGTAGCATGTGTCCCTATGTGTTGGACACAAAGAAATAACATATATTTATATCCGCGTAGCTGTAAGCATTACCAAAGATCAAGCATCTCAAGACTCTCAAGTTGTTTATGATTTCCCCACAGAAGAGCTCATATTAAAGCAATGAATTCATGTGTGACAAAGACAGTCAGCCAAGAAAGAAGAAAGCTAATGAGACACAAACATGCTGCCAGACTGCTCCTTGGCCATTGGATGGTAGAGATTAAGCATCTCAAGACTCCAAGTTGGTTATGGTATCCCTAAAGCGAAACAAAAGAGAGAATCCAACCCAAGTTGTTTATGATCATGATGTAATCATGATCCAAGTAACTTAAATTGAAAACAAGGATGAAATCATTTTTAAGATCCAGGATTTGGTGGAGCCAATCGAGCTAGGGGTATCAATTGATAGGACCTTCATGACTGGACTTGGATGGGTCTGGATCTCGATCGAACTTTGAAGTGTTGATACCAGGTCCATGTTCAAGTTTGACTGGAGTTACCATGAGGGAGTCCTACAAGGATAACATAAACCAGATCCACTCAAACCAATTAAATTCAGTAAAATAATAATTTTATGGCTTTTAAATAAAAAATTATAAATATTGACCACGAGGGTTTCTCCTTCCTGGTTACGGGTGAATCACTTGATATGGGATGACCATGGTTCAAAACCCACAGGAGATGTCACTTGTTGCAAGGTCGAAGCCGACTGTACGTACTTTCCACTAGGTGGATCTCAATTGAATGTTAGGTTGGTCCTGGGTCAAACGTGAAATTTCACAAGCCATATCTGGCTCCCTGTGCTAATTAAACCCTATGGAATTGACCCAAACAGTTGATCGAACTTCTTGGATTATTACCTAACCCCGATCCTATGAGATCTGGTACAGGACAGGACGGGGTCTTAACCGACCAGTTGACAGCCGTACAAAAGCAAGATGAATGGCCTACAAGTGATTGAGTCTTCTAGCCATCTGGTCAATCTGTCCCCTGCCTTGCCTATGAAACGTGAATTATGAGCAAGATATTGTGCTGTCAAACCCCACAAGGGTCGACAACTCTTTATAAAAATGATACAGGTCATAATGTGTGCTGTCTAATTTCAAAGAGCTTTCCTCTTCTTTTCTTTTTTTTCGGTTTATAACATGAACAAACAGCACGGAGACATAGTCCCCATCCCGGCCGTGTAAAACTCTGAAGCTAAGACCCTTACCCTCAAGGTTTATGCTGCTTATGCAAGTGGGTAGTGCCCTCAGGAATTCAACTCTAACTGCCTAGAAAAATTTAAAAATTTTGTAGTTATTTTTTTTCTAGTAGTTCAAAAATACCAAGTTATCGAATTCTTAGTAGGTTCCAAACAAAATTTCTAGCAAAATGGATTGAGTTCCTAAGTATCTTGAATTTGGGCTTGCATTTCTATATAATCATTCAAAAGCATAAAGATTCAAACAAAGGATTTGAATAGAATTAGTTTTATACAAAAGTTCTTATAAAAAATATCAAAATATACTCATGAGCGTACATCAGAGAGAATGGGTTTTAGATATCATCATGTTGTGTCATCGCGCCATCGCTTGAAGCAGTTCTCTACTCGTCACCTGCATCTCATGAAATAGGTTTGACTCATTAAAGCCCGGTAGGTGCGATAAGGTTATCCAGTTGTACAGATCTAATACAAGTATTAATTATGGTTAAGAAATATTGTATTACATGTAACCGAACAATCTGTGAATTAGTATAAGCGGGGTATCATTTCTATTTCAGATAAGGAATGTGTGCATCATGTCTTGTTTTGATATTTATCTACTTGTAAGTACTTACATGATGAAATCTTAGAAATAACTGACACCATTCGGGGGTTTATTATTTTGAGTAAATTGATAACCCGAATGACTAGTTGAGTCTGATTCAAAGAAAAAGGTATGGCAACCGAGAAAGAATTCTCCTGAGGCAGAAATAAACAATGATGCATCTAACTTCTCCAGAAGTTATAAGATCTACAACCTAAGATAATTGGTAGCTCTATCCCCTAATTTCGATGATCGGGGACACCAAGTCGTTGTCATTCAAAGAGCATAGTTGTTAACAACATTGTCCATCAGAGCTAGTACCTCATATCCTCTTTCTTGGTAGAAATCGATGATAAATAAGTTTATCAAATCTTTTTTTATTAAGGCAACTCATTCACCATGCTCTAGTCTTTTAAACTGAATTAAGCATCTTGCACGTGAAGGTGATCCCTGCATTTGCATGTGATTTTCCTGTAATAGTGTGCATTATTGCACACAGAGGTTTGTAGCAATCCTCTACTCATTCATCGATGTATGAGCATGTCTCGCATGCCTAATACTATCATTGTGATTATAATTAGCCTAGTTTCTTTTTGAAAGAAAATCAACCTGGGTGATTTAGGAATTTATGATCTCTCGAACCTTAGGTCAAAAAAATATAAGTTATTCCCAGATGTTGATTAGACGTAAGTGCAACTGAAGTCTTGTGTTTACATGTCTAAGGAATAGACTCAGTTATGTATATCTGAATCGTATCAGTCTTATCCTTCAAATCCCCTATTTAAAGTTTGAACCCTGTAGGGACGATGCTTCAAAGAAAATCTAATATTGGAAGATGTCTGATGCATGTAGACATAAGATCTTGGATACATGCGAGCGCGTGAGTCCTATTTTATTTATGGGATAGGCAATGTATGTGGTTGTCAAGTATCACACGCATACGAACATAAAACACTTGCTTTATTTGGCAAAACAATGAAAGCATGCGGACTTAATAGTCTTGTATGTAAGCCTTTGAAAATAAATCAAAGCAGAAGTATGAAAAACTGTGAACTTTAAATAAATGCTCGTGTAATTTAAAGTAAGAGGAATATGCAAAACTGTGTACTCTAAACAAATGCATGCGTAATTTAAATAAAGCATGAGTAATGCAAAAGTGTGTACTCTAAGTAAATTATATGTATATATGTGTATATATTTACACATATAATAAAGCAGTGTTTGCCAAAAAGGTCATTGCAAATAAAGCAAAGGTGTGCAAAATTATGTACTTTAAGTAAATTGTTCATATATTTGTATATATGTTTACACATATAACAAAGTAGTGTCCATCAAAAGACCATCATAAATAAAGTGAAAGTACGCAAAATTGCGTAATTTAAATAAGTATATATGAAATTTAAATAAAGCATAAGTATCACAAAACTCCATACTCTAAATAAGTTATACGTATATATGTAAATATATGTATGATAATAATAATATATATTTTTGACGTAAATATAAATATAAATATATATATATATATATATATATATATATATATATATATTAGAAGTGCATAACCATCATCATCGCATATATCTTTTCCTACCTTGAAGATAGTCTAAACTTTTTAACGATTCTGAGCATATGTACTTGCTTGCTCGTTCCTCGGTATTCATGTTGAAGGTATGAAATCTTGTAAGTTGCACGGATTTGAAGCGCTCAAAAGATTTTATCGAAATGTGGAAAGAACAAAGATTCAAACCTATTTTTGGTTAAAGAGGCAACTATTGTGTCATTGAGGTCAAACCCAAACCATGTTCGAGTTGGGTTCATCGATGCTTAACTCGAGTTGGCTTGGTCTAAGAATGGACCCACTTGGCTCGGTTACGTTAGCCGAGTCGACTCAGTTTGGTTTAGCCAAGCTAGGCTTGGCTTAAGCCAAAAAGCAAAGAGAGTGTGAGTGGCTCGACTAGGACTCAATCAAGCCAAGCTCGATTTAGCTCATGTTGGGCTCGGTTGAGCTCGAGCTAAGCTCTTATAAAACCCAAGAAGTAAAGAGGCTTGGCTCGACTAGGCTCAATAGAGTCGAGCTCGATTGAGCTCCTACTGAGCATAATACCAATGACTTTAAAAGGAGACATAGCAAAGTCGGGGAAAGTTTTGACTGAGTCAGGCTCGATTAGACCTAACCGAGTCGGGCTTGATGTGAAGGAACCAAGTTGGTCTCCATCTTAGATGAGCTCAGCCCGACTGAGCCGCAACAACATCAATGGGGTAATTGATCGATCCGGCTTGGTTTTAAAGAGGGACCGAGTTGGGCTTGGTGTTAGTCGAGCTCAACTCGGTTGTGCCATGAGAGGCAGACAAGGGGGGAAACCACTAGGGCAGGGGTGGCTCAACAGCTTGATTCAGCTGAGACCAGACCAGCCTGAGACCCAGGGTGCACCCCAGCTCAGGGCACTATGGTTGGGCTGGTGGGCTTGACTGGGTTGAGGTCCGCCAGCCCACCCGAGCCCCAGGCTTAGTTCGGCTGGTGGGCTCGACTGACTTGAGCTTGACCCGATCCATTAGAGCCCCTGGCTTAGTTAGGCTGGTGGGCTCAATTGAGTCGAGCCCGACCCAGCCCACTTGAGCTTTCGAGACTCAACAAGGAGTCAGAGGGATCAACTAGGTAAAGATCCCTCCTAGTCAAGGTCTTGGTGCCTTGGGCAACCGAACTTAGGCCCATGTTGCAGCAGCTCTGTTGTCATAGTAGTTTACTAGGCAGGGATTAGAGCCACCACTATCGGACTCTGGCTCTTTGACCAAGACAAGAGGGATGAGAGGGGAGAGCGAAAAAGGAGAGAAGAAGAGCAGACATAGGAGAGAGAGACCTGATGAAGGCACCCGAACTTGAGTAGCCTCCACCCACTATAACACCCTAAAAATCTAACCCAAAAAAAAGATGGTCATTTTTTTATACCACCTATAATGAAAGGCCTTTATTTTAAAAATCAAATCACAGCATAATTTAAAGACAAAGTTTGGATAGAGCTTTGGGAGAGTTACAAGTAAGTTGAACCGGCTCGTGACTGACACTGATTCTTATACTGAGCATTGGGTCTAGGTCTATAATAACTATGAATCTATTATCACAAATTCAAATCAGAGTTAGCAAATCATTTATGAATTTAATTAAAAAGTCATTAACAAGAAAACTAAACTAATAAATGTATCAATATTAAAAAACATCCAAGATAAGCAAATCAATGTTTTCCCTAGGACTAAGGACAGGTCAGTGACCTGCAGCATCACACCATTCACTGGTATGTTATTTTGCATTTATGTAAAAATATTGGGTTCAGACTCATTCCAAGCTCACTACAAGAAAAATGTCAATTAGCGACGGAAATTTGTGACAGAAATAATCCATCATAATTTTGTGACAGATTAGCTAGCGAAAATGATCCATCCCTAAAATTGAAACTAGTTGCAGAATTTGTGATGAAATAATATTCGTCGCTAATCTGTCGTTAGGTAGCGCCAGATATTATTCTGTCGCAACATATGTCAAAACTTAACGACGGAGTAGTGACAGATATTATTCCATCGCTAATTAGCGTTGGTGTTGGTGACATAATTATTTCGTCGTGAATCTGTTGCTAACTTTCTATGTAAAATGCCATTTAGGGCACGAAATTAAGTCTCTCTTTCTCGCACTCTCTCTCACCCGCGTTGCTCGCTCCGACCACCTACCTATCTCTGGTGACTGCCCCGACCACCTACCACCCTCTGGCGACCACCTCGGCCACCTCCTCCTCCCTATGTCTGGCAGACACTTTGACAACCCCGAGAACTCCCCTCTCTATGTCTCCTCTTGCTTTCCCTGCAGTAACCGGTGACCCACACCAGAGCTCTGGTGAGCCACCCCCTCACTGACATCGTCTCTCTCCAACCTTGTTTCATTTTTTGCCAAGGAGGGGCCAAGCCTAACTGTCTTACGAGATGCAAGGGAGGGGCTCAGCCCCTCCCCTTTTTTTCTGCCAGGGAGGGGCTGAGCCCTCTCCCTATTTTTTTTGCCAGGGAGAGGTCGAGCCCCCTCCCTGTGCTTTTTTTGTCGGGGAGGGGCTGAGCCCCCTCCCTGTCTTATGGGTTGCACTGGAGGGACTCGGCCCCTCCACTTTTTTTCGCCAGGGAGGGGCTCCGCCCCTCCCCTTTTTTTCCGCCAGGGAGAGGCTGAGCCCCCTCCCTGTGCTTTTTTCGCCGGGAAGGGGTCGATCCCCCTTCCTGTCTTACAAGTTGCACTGGAGGGGCTCGACCCCTCCACTTTTTTTTCACCAGGGAGGGGCCTTGCCTCATACCTGTTTTTTTTGCCAGGGAGGGGTTGAGCCCCCTTCCTATTTTTTTTTTTGCCAGGGAGGGGCCGAGCCCCCTCCCTATCTCCCTGACTTATGGGATGCGAAGGAGGGGCTCGGCCCCCTCCCCCCTTTTTTTTTGCCAAGGAGGAGCCGAGCCTCCTCCCTGTCTCCTTGTTTTACGAGATGCGAGGGAGTGGCTTGGCCCCCTCCCATGTTTTTTTTTTTTGCCAAGGAGGGGCCGAGCCCCCTCCCTGTAATTTTTTTTTGCCAGGGAGGGGATGTTCCCCCTCCTTGTCTCCCTGTTATGGGATGAGAGGGAGTGGCCGAGCCCCTTCCCTTTTTTTTGTTTTTGCCTGGTTGGGGCCGAGCCCCCTCCCTGTTTTGCGAGATGCGAGGGAGGGGCTCTGACCCTTCCCTGTTTTCTTTTTCACCAGGTAGGGGTCGAGCTTCCTCCTTGTATTGTTTTGTATATTTGTGCTTTGCAGGTACGTTGTTGAGCTAATTGTGTGATGCTTACTACTAAGCATCGCATGCAGCTAAAAATGTAATGCAAAAAGAAATAAGAAAAAAATACAGAAGTACAAGTAATTCAAATCGGGTAAATACCTGTGGTGAGTAAGTGATGCAAGCGCATCACATGTTATTTAATTTCTTGGATGCAACACTTTTATGTTCACACACTCACTTAGTTGTGGATATTTAGGACTGCTTTGATGGAGTTTGGAGCTTATGCTGAGCATGATTTTAATGTATGAAAATAGAAGTGTTCTTATTTTTTGAGTACGAATTTCATGCTAAGCATGATATTAGTTAGCAGGATATTAGAGTATGTTTGCTGCAGGTACATGTTTGACATTGTTTTGATATGAATGTATTGTAATATTTGATGTGTCTGCATGAAGTTATTTTTCATTTGATTATGCCTTTCATGTAAAATCGTATCATAAAAACATGTTTCAAATAAATATATCATTTTATAGAATATGATTTCATATTTCTAAATATCCTCGTGATGTGTATAAATATGATGTGATGGTGTTATGTACAAAAATATTTAGTTTGTAAATGCATGTATAATAGTTCATAGAATTGCCTTTTATGTTAAGCATGTTTGTGGTATAGAGGGGAAATAAATTTACGCATTAATTGAAACAAAAAATTACTCACAAACAATCACCAAACAAAAATTAATAGATAAATTAGATATTTTTTCATCATAGTATTATTAAGATTCTCTTTTAACTGGTGATGATAATATACGTAATATTATAGGACAAAATGGCTGCAAACCGTGAATGGATGTACCGCAGGATAGTTGATAATGAAGTGTCGCATGAATATATGGATGGTGTTGACACTTTTATTGAATTTGCAACGGCAAGTGTCCGTAGAGTGGATCCCATCGGTCAGATCAGATGCCTCTGCACGATGTGTAAGAACAATCGATTTATAGAACCTCATGGTGTTAGACATCACCTATACAGGAAGGGTTTTGTTAGTGGTTATTAAAATTGGACGCTTCATGGTGAAGAATTTTAGAATAATTTTGATGCACAAAAATATATGGTGCACGATAATCCATATGTGGATTTAATATTTGATGTCGCAGGACCATAAATGGGTTCTGCTATGAGACATAGTGATCCATCAATTGGGGTAGAGGAAGAAGCAACAAACGATGCAACTAGTAGATTTTATGACTTACTTAGAGATGTTGATGAGCCATTGTGGAATGGTTGCGAGAGTCACATTATCTTGTCTGCATTTCTTCAACTACTGAATTTGAAGTCGGAGTATAATTTGAGTCAATCATGTTTTGACTGTATGTACTCTATTATGAAAAGTATGTTGCCCAAAGATGAGAAATTGACAAAAAATCTCTACCGTGCGAAGGTTATGGTCAATGCTCTAGGTATGGGGTATCAAAAGATAGATGCTTGTCCAAATCACTGCATGTTGTATTTCAAAGATCAAGAAAATAGCAGATCATGTTCATCATGTGAACATCCTCGGTTCAAGCCAAAGACAAGAGGAAATGGTAGCACGAGATCAAAAGAAGTGTCATACAAGTCACTCTGCTACTTCTCTCTCACTTCTAGATTGCAACGATTGTATATGTCTTCGAGGATAGCTAAATTAATGATATGGCATGCAAATAAAGTTTGACATGATGAAGACAAAATCACACATCCTGTTGACGTGGAAGCTTGGAGTCACTTTGATCGTACTCATCAGAACTTTGCAATGGAAGTGAGAAATGTTAGGCTAGGTTTATGTACAGATGGATTTAATCCATTTGGGGGTAGATCAACCTCATACTCGTGTTGGCCAGTATTTGTCACCCCATAAAACCTTCCTCCAAGCTTGTGTATGAAGCGTCAAAATCTTTTTTTGTCTCTATTGATCCCTGGTCCGACTTATCCTGGCCAAAATCTTGATGTATATTTAAGGTCATTGATTGATGAACTAAAAATGTTATGGGATGACGGTGTTCAAATGTACGATGCCCACAAAAAACAAAACTTCAATATGAAGGTTGTTATTCTATAGACAATCAGTGACTTCCCTGCATATGATATGTTATTTGGTTGGAGCACACATGGGAGGTTGGCATGTCCGTACTGCATGGAGAATACAAAATCTTTTAGATTGACGCATGAAGAAGAAGACAAAGAAGAGAAAGAGAAAGAAGAAGAATATGAAAGTCAAACAAGTGATGAGGAAGCATTCTCAAGCTAGTGAAATACATCTTATAATACATACCTTTATTTGATGTGAATGATTTAAATGATTTAAATGTATTGAAATGATTTGAAAGTTGTGCAATGTTTGAATGTATTGTAGGAAGTTATTTTCGATTTGATTATGTATCTTCAATAGGTATAGAGTTATGATTTGAATGTATTGTAACATGTTTAAATTATTTGAATGTATTGCAAGATTTGAATGTCTTGCATGAAGTTATTTTCAATTTGATTATGTATCCATGAAGATATAGGGTTGTGTAACTGATCCAATTATATTACAAGTTAAGGATAAGTTATCAATGATTAGCAAGTGATGTCATATCTTATGTTTTAATATATTGCAATATTTGATGTAAATGATTTGAATGTATTGAAATATATTGCAATGATTTGAAGGTATTGCAATGTTTGAATATATTGCATGACATTTTTTATTTGTTAGAATATGGTTCATAGAGGTCACAATCGTCGAACACTCAGTGGTAGTCAGTCTCAGCCTTCATCTTCACAGGTTGCTTCGATAGGTATATCATTTAAATACTTATATACTTGATTAGTTTAAATGTGCATTGTGTGAATTTCTAACTCATTATTCTGTAGGTGATGTTTTGCCTACACATGACCCACCAACACCAGCTACTCATACACATCACGAGACAACGCCAGATGTAGGGTCTTCTTAGTGTGACACACGATGACTCATTCAAATAGTGTATATTAATAGTCGACCGTAAGTATTTCATTGTCACTTATCTAATACTTATCTTATAAATAGTGTATATCGACAATTGATTGTTAATGTGTATCAATTCATGTGCAGTGCGAGGTTTGAGCAGTAAGAAGTAATATGAGACATTAGAAAGTAACTATTGTAGCATTTTCCAAGACCTGTCGCATAATGGAAAGAGTACCCAACGGAGGTGTTGGACGGATTAATGTCCCCATTCACAGTATAAAATCGTTTATCATAACTAATGTGTTTCATATTTATTTTTTTGCTATGCTCATGTGTGGTAACTTTCTGAAAGTATTTGTAGGCTTTTCATCTCTTCGCGACTGCAAACAAAGAGAAAGATGTGATGATAGTGTGGCAGAAGGTGACTGTCAACCGATTTGTCGACATGTTGCACAATATGAAGACTGCAACAAAAAAAGCAGCTGGTGGGATAGATGATCCACTGCAGTGGAAGGGTCATGGACCTTCTACTATCAGGAGAGATTATTGGGAGGGTATGTGCGACAAGTGGGCGAATAATGAATTTTGAAACCGCTCAGCAAAGGCTGCACAAAACCGAGCGAAGATGCTCGATGCTCATCTACACACAGGTGGATCTAGGACTTTTGGGAGCCACCAGAAAAAAATGGTAACTCATTAATATATATATATATATATATATATATATATTGTCAAATTTATAAGTATTTCTGCATACTTATTAATCGATTTTTTTATCATTTAACATTATAGGAAGTAGAAAAAGGAGACATTGTGTCTTACAAGGATGTGTTTGTTGAAACACATAAACATAAAAGCACGGAAGATTTTGTATCAGAGAAGGCGAGAGCGACATCGATATGTATTTATTGTATTAATAAACATTGTAATATATAAGTTACTATGAATTACGTTATCATACATATTATAATTATTAATTATTAATTATACGTTATCATACATATTATAATTATTAATTATTAATTATTAATTATTAATTACTAATTATTAATTCATATTATAATCATTACTTTATAGGAGTCATACGAGCAACAAATGGTACAGCGATATGGTGATGACTCCACTCAGCATCCATCTTTTGATCCTGTAGCATGGGTGACTGCAACCAGTTTACCCAAAAATGTGGCGCCCCAAACCTCGACCTTGGAAAAATCCTTTGATTTTTTAGATTTTTTTTTTGAAAGTTGGTTTTATGACAAACAGAGAAAAGACAAAAGAAATGAGGTAAACAAAGGTAAAAAGGTTGCAAGTCTGAGCGGGTCACAACAAGTGATACATATATATCCAAAGTCCAAAATGCACAAAACTCAAGTGTTCTAAATTTATAAAATAAGACATTATACATCAGTTCTCACAGTCTCTCAAAATAAGAGAAAAATCTCCTCAAACCTTAAACCCAAATAGAGACAGAATCTGCAGCTAAGTGTGGGTCCCCAAGCCTCCAGATCGTGTGTCATCGCATTGCAGTTGTGCCTACTCATCACCTGCATCCCTATAAAATGAGGTCAGAACTCTTGCGAGTTGGTGAAGAACAACATCATATATCCATTTCTCAAGGAAAAAGCATGTAGCATGGAAACAAGTGAAACGTCAGATATATGTGCATGTGTCAGGTAAGTGCACGTGTTACAGGTCTAAGTAACAACGCAGTAACAAGTGCAACAGGCAGTAGTAACAGAACAAAGAACTAAACAACTATTGAACGACGAGTAACTAACTAGTAACAAGTAAAGCAGTACGAGATCAATAACAAAGTGAGCAAGTAAAGAAATTACTAAAGTAAGTTAGTTGTGATTGGTTAGTAATTATATTCTTCTGATTACTCATTCGAGTACGCGAAGGAACCTCGCATTTTGTGAGACATACAGCCGGTGTCTGTTATTCAAAATTGAGTGTGGTAACCGAGGATGCTAAAGACTGAGTCAAACCTCATGCGAGCAGCCACAGTTGAGAGAAAACCCATGCATAGGTAAAGGATTGCAATCCATACTACTGCAGTAGTAAGGTACCTTAAAAGGTCACCTCGACCTCCCTAACTCTGAGTGACTGGAGGTCAAAGGACGCTTCAACTCTTATAAAAACACATGTCATAGTAACAACTAGTCACTCAGGGTTGTACCATCCACCCTCTCTAAGGTGAACCGTTTTGTGAATGAGGCGCGACAGTTTATCTTTCTTAGGCTGGTTTGACAAGTCATACATTCTTTCAAGGTATTTATGCCTCATGATCCCCGCGGGGTACGCAAACGAGGACTTAGCTTGCCCATTCACGTGCTCAGCCTCACACGGCCAACAAATAGCACATCGCCTATGAAGGCGATCATAACACCATTTTATCTTTTTCATTTCTAGGGTATAGACATGTGTGAGCTCACTCACGAACATGGGGCCATCGCCCAAAGACTCCAGCCGAATAGAAAAACCACAAGTGTATTGCTCATACCCTATGGTGTTCATGTTTATGTCATTCTTTATATCACATGTGTAATGTGCACTTCGTGCACTCATCTATGCCTCGAGCAAGAGATCAAAGTGTACTTTCAAGGTACTTACTAAATAGTACATGTGTCAAGATGTGCTATGTGCAGTGCGAAGCTAAATGCCACATAACCTCAAGTTCTTTGCACAAGTAATGATACAGAGGCAAGATACATATGCATATCTATGAAAAACACATTTCAACAAGTGACAATGTGCAAGTGAGTGTATCAATTCACATTCTTAAGAGATATGCAAGTCTAATAGCAGGACGTAATCAGGATTGCATGAACATCAAACTATAACAAGTATTGCATACTTGAGTGCAAACCAAATTTACAATTTTCCAAGCAAATGAACTTCAAATGTCATACAATGACAATTTATCATAACAGGGCCATTTTCATAAGAAAGATCTGTGATTTTGACACACTCACATGTTGAGATAGAAATCTAGAATATTCTCATATGTATGGGAATTACATTAGCATTTTCACGGTGGGTTGCAGCTCTTGCGGAAACCAACGATGCCAAAATGATGGTTTTTGATGAAACTGTCGAAAACCAAAGACGATGAAAAAAATTCTATACACATGTGGGCAGTGTACTGCTAACAGAACAACTTACCCTAATGCTGCCAGAATGGGACAGCGGAGGGCCACAGGGTTTGCTTCAGACCCAACACATATCCGGCTACCCAAATGTGTCAAGCACGAGGCACAATATGCCGACAAGACCCAAAACACCTACTGTGGCCCATATGGCCACCGGCCATGGGTCTAGACAAGGCACTGACTATGCCAAGTGTCCAATTGGATATGCTGGACAGCGAACCCAAACATTCCAACATTCACTTGTTTTCGTTCTTAACTATGTTCTCTCTCTTCTTCTTTTTTCTTTACTTCGCTTTTTTTTGTTCGCTCTGCAGGTTGGCGGCAAGGAGGGGATGGCTGCAACCATTAGCGAAGAAACTAAGGACTCAGTTAAGTCTGGTCCAGATGGGACCAGACCCAACTAGTCTCACCCTTGCCTAGGTCTGAACATGTGCGGTTCAAACCAAGCGGACACCAAGAGGATAGGTTTGCGGGGAATGCACTCGACAGAACCCGTCCAGTCACTCCAGCAAAATTGTGGCCAGGCCATTGGGTCTGGCCTGCCAGACCATACCGTTCGGGCTAACCAGACCCTAGTCTGAACCTATGGGTTCAAACCAAGTGCTGCACCCATGGTGTCGCTCGGTCCAGGGCGCAAAACAAAGGGCCCAACAAGGCCACCCGGGTGCACTAGCACCTGACGCCTATACTCGTGCCCAAACAAAGGGTCTAAGGGAGTGTGTGGGGTCTGGTCCTCTGGACTAGCCCTCAGGTCAGAACCAACCTTGGTCTGGACCCAAGGTTCAGACCGAGGGCTGCCATGTAGCAGCAGGCTCATGACAAAGAGCCCAGGCCCACATGCTACTCGGGTGCGACTAGCACCCGGCAGCTAGCTGCTGCACCAAGGCAACCCGAAGGGAGGGAAAGGCTGGCCATTGGATCTGGTCCCATGGACAAGACCACTAGACTTGAAAAAAACCTTGGTCTGAACCCACGGTTCAGACCAGGCACTGTCCTAAGACAGTGGTCCGAACCAAGCGCTCAGGCTGGCAGGGCTACCCGGGTGCTACTGGCACCCGGTGGCCTGTCGCACCCCAAGAGGGGGAGGCTAGGGCAGAATTGGTGCACCTGGCCGAGCCTTGCTCGGACCAAGGTGCACCTGGTTGGGTATGTCCCTGTAGGGTACAGACCAACAAAACCCCAAAACTTCGAAAATAGGGCTAAAAAAAAATGTTGAAACTCTGTAATGCTGCAGGGAAAAGAAGTGGCATAAGAAGGTGCCACAGTTGGACTGGGCTACAACCTAACCCAGCCCAACACTGCAGCCACCAAGGGGGTTCAACAGGAGCCCCAGCCATTGACACACACATTCTGAAAGAAACAAAAAGAAAAAAAAAGATCGGTCCACACATGCAAAATCTAAGACCAGACTAAAAATATAAAAAGAAAATGCATGAAGAGGGAACAATATTTTTTTGTTGTTGCTTGCAAACACAATAACAAATTACCTACGAATGAAGAGCATAACACAAATACATATTTGATAAAACACGTGTAATGGAAGCAAGAATCATAAAACCGAATAGGGACATCGGTTGGCTTGAGTCCCTCCCCTTTTCATGGAACGAAAGGAAGGAATGCTCAAAATCCAAACATGCACAAGGAAAGAAAAAAAAAAGAACTCATAAACACCTCTAATTCGCCAAGAGCCATGCATACCATAGATGCATCCGGCCTCTTGGCTTCACGTCTCATACTACATGCAATACCGAAAAGAATGGAAAAAAAATGTTGAAATCCTTCACCTTGGGTTTTCGATTGGAAAAAAAGGAGAGAACTTGGTGCTTAGGAGCAGCACGAGAGTGGTGTCCAACACCTACACACACACTCCACGGTTTTGGGTGAAGAAGAAAAGAATGAGAGGGAGAGATTGAGAGACTAAAAAAAATCACCCTTTTTGGGCTTCTCTCTCTTTCTTGGTGGCTTAAATATGGGGGAGGACATGATGGACGGTTGGGATGAATATGGAAAGGATGGAGGGTTGGGGTGGCTTCACGCCCCTCCATGCCATGGCAATTTTGCAATTGCCTTGCATGGCCGCCCAACTCCACCATTCGTTTTTCCTCCTTTGAAAATTACCAAGAGTATCTCATTAATGCTATGGGGCGCAACCCCAAGCACCTCTTGGGATGGCGCACTCCCTATCATAATTACCCTTTTTTGAAACGGGTTTAAAGATATTGAAATTCTCATGGGGCGCAGCCCCATGCGTTCCCTTGGAATGGCACCCCATCCTCATGATGATGCCCCATGCATCATCATGAGGTCTAAGCTATGGGTAGGGCCAATCGTGGCCCTCCCTTTGAATCTCGCCCACTCCTTACAAGATTGCCATCGCCTCAGCTGGTCTTCATGGCTAGAGTCGTCCAAAAGCAAAAGCAAAGGGTCGACCAATGGCTTGGGTCAACCCCCTAGTCGGACGTAAGGCCAAAATAAAATAAAATTTTATTTAAATTCCCAATTTACAAATAAATTTTCAAAGCACAATTTTAAATTTTCATCTCTTGCAAAAATCACTCTCGTTATGACCCATATCCTATCGATATACGCTTTCCACTAATTCACATAAAATAACAAGGTTTTTTCCTTGTTTGCGTCCCAAATTTGATGATTGACTACTCTTATGTATTATGAATTTAACTTAGGATTCTCAAAAATTGATTCATCATAAATTGTACTCATGTCACTTCGTATATCTTACTTACGCAATTTTGGACCTCGCTCATCAATAGGTATATATATATTATGAAAAATCCTCGTAATCATACGAGAAATTCCATCTTCTGAAACACATCATATATTATATTATCTTAGAAATATTGTGGGTCTTACATCCTTTCCTCTTTAAAAAGGATTTCGCCAGCGAAATCACCAACGTTAGGCTACAAAAAGATCACGATATTTCTCTCTCATGCTCTCTTTCGGTTCCCTTGTGCATTCTTCGATGCCATGGTGTTGCCAACTTACTTTAACTAACGAAACAGTTTTCTTACGCAAAACTTGGTCTCATCGATCAACTATCTCAATGGGTCGCTCGACTAATGTCAAGTCTTTCTGAAATCATAAGTTTTCATGGAGGATTGACCCCTGATTCGGGTCTAACTCTGAAACTGGTTTGTGACCTAGGTCAAAAATAGCATATTTTAGGGTTTTAATGCAGTTTTTGGATTAAAATAATGTCAAAAAATTATTTTTATGATTTCAATCTGATTTTAGGGTCATAAAAAGTGCAGGTACCAATTTTTATGAATTTTGGAATCCGTTTGATGCCTGAATTAATTAAATTGCAAAACAGGGCACCCGCAGGATCCCGAAACACTGCCAAAATCACAATTTTTGTGATATTTCTTGGTTTTCGTGCATAAGTGTGTGTTTTTAGGGTTTGTTCATGTCTAGAATCATATTAGGGTGTTTCATATTTGATTTTGTGTTTATTTCAATCATAAATCCCAAGTTTTTATCAAGACCTATTGCAGAAAACCCCGATTTCAAGGCCATAGTCTTGCTATCAGAGGTAATTTGGTCATTTGACCTCAGTTTCGAAATTCAAAACCCTAATTTTCTCATTTTTAATCATGTCATATCATACTTAGTTCAATTTATCCTTATTTGGATTTTAAAAGTTGTATTTTACAAAATATCTTTCTGAAAACCCTGATTTCAAGGCCATAGTCTTGCTATCAGAGGTATTTTGGTTATTTTGACCCCAATTTCGAAATTCCAAATTCTCTTTTCATATTTATTCCATCTTATTTCATATTTTATTAAGTTTATATAAGGGAATTATATGGAAAATGACTTATGTCTAGCAAAATCTAGTAATTTCTAGATATTACTGGTAAATCTAGAAAAGCCAACATATTTTCACTAACCAGTTTTTCTAGTTTTGCAGGAACATTGAAGACTTTATTTACTGTATTTAAATTTGATTAGTGATGTAAATTGTAATTAATTTTGGAATAAGAATTTCAATTCCTGCATAGAATAGGATGCATTGCATATAGTTTTAAACTTTGATATATAACTGCTATGTATGCCAATTCATGCATATTTTTACCAATTCACTATGGCCTACACGAATGGCACATGCACTAGCTCTTATGGAGTTGACAAACTTGGTGGAATTTATATTTATGGCCATAGTCAGAATACAAATGATACCTAGATTTGTAATCTTCGTATTAGCCACATTTAGCCTACACTCTTAGGCTAACTTCAAAATGCACTGCATTTCTCAAAAATACAAAAAGGATTTTCTCAATTCCTCAAAATCAAGTCTTTCAAATCCATATTCATTCATTTTATTCAATTTGCAAGTTCAAATTCCAAATCAGAAAATCAATTTTCTCAAAATTTTTCAAAGTCTTATTCAAAAATTGATTTTCTCAAAACATTGATTTTCCAATGATATTTCAAGCATTTCCCAAATTCAAAATCCTGATTTTTCAAGTTACATTTTCAATTCCCAAGTTCTAATTCAGAGAAATCAAAATTTCCAAAGTTATTGGGGTTTTCTCAGAAATTGATTTTCACAAAACCTCTAAATTCCTCAGAAATCAATTTTCATTTTCCTCAGAAATATTCTCTCACCATGGTTCACGATTTTCCAAGTGTTATCTTTTCCAAAAATTTCCAAGTATTTCAAATATTCAAAGCAAACATCATGTTTTCAAATCTACATTTTTCAAAGAATTCATAACACATGCCTGATTCTTTGTGCATTTAGGAAATAGAACATGATTTAGACAAGTTGAGCAAAGCTAAGCACACAATTGATCCTTGGTTTAATTACCCCTAGTAAAGGCGCCAGGAACGGTTGAACCTCGTACCGACAGGCGAGTCCCATTCTTTGGAATTATCTCGCATTTTAAAAACAGAGGCGAGTTATTTTCAAAATCTTTTTCAAAGGTCAGTTTGACTTGCAAAAGTAAAAATTTTGCGATGATAACAGTGTTCAACAGCTCGGCCCAAGAATTCTTCACCTCGAACCAAGTCTTTAAGAGCTTCAAGAATTCTTTCGTAACTTGGGTTTGTCGACATCTAACCCATACACATTCAATTAAGCATACAATTCTAACTAAGAAAGTAAAGAACATTTAAATAACATAAATTCAAATTTAAGCATACTTACAGTACAATGGATGATGCACGTTGAAGTCTTGAACCACACTTAACACCGCTCTAATACCAATCTCTGTGGCACCCCAAACCCTGACCTTGGAAAAATCCTTTGATTTTTGAGGAATTTTTTTTTTAAAAGTTTATTTTATGACAAACAGCGGAAAGACAAAAGAAAGGGGGGTAAACAAATGTAAAAAGGCCGCAAGTCTGAGTGGGCCACAACAAGTGATACATATATATCCAAAGTCCAAAATGTACAAAACTCAAGTATTCTAAATTTACAAAATAAGACATTATACATCAGTTCTCAAAGTCTCTCAAAATGAGAGGAAAATCCCCTCAAACCCCAAAACCCAAAAGGAGCCAGAATCTGCAACTAAGTGTGGGTCCCTAAGCCTCCAGACCGTGCGCCATCGCATCACAGCTATGCCTACTCATCACCTGCATCTCCATAAAATGGATTCAGAACTCTTGCGAGTTGGTGAAGAACAACAATATCATATATCCATTTCTCAAGGAAAAAGCATGTAGCATGGAAACAAGTGAAACATCAGATATATGTGCATGTGTCAGGTAAGTGCACGTGCTACAGGTCTAAGTAACAAGGTAGTAACAAGTGCAACAAGCAGTAATAACAGAACAAAGAACCAAACAACTATTGAACGACGAGTAACTAAGTAGCAATAAAGTAGCATGAGATCAATAACAAAGTGAGCAAGTAAAAGAATTATTAAAGTAAGTTAGCTATGATTGGTTAGTAATTATGTTCTTCTAATTACTCCTTCATGTACACGAAGGAACCTCGCATTCTGTGAGACATGCACTCGGTGTCCGTTATTCAAAATTGAGTGTGGTAACTAGAGATGCAACAGACCAAGTCAAACCTCATGCAGGCAACCACAACTGAGAGAAAACTCACACATAGGTAAAGGATTGCAATCCATACTACTGCAGTAGTAAGGTACCTTAAAAGGTCACCTCGACCTCCCTAACTCTGAGTGACTGGAGGTCAAAGGATGCTTCACCTCCTATAAAAATACATATTGTAGTAACGATTAGTCACTCAGAGTTGTATCATCCACTCTCTAAGGTGAACCGTTTTGTGAATGGGGCGCGATGGTTTATCTTTCTTAGGCTAGTTTGACAAGTCATACCTCCTTCCGAGGTATTTATGCCTCGTTGTCCCCGCAGGGTACGCAAACGAGGACTTAGCCTGCCCATTCACGTGCTCAGCCTCACACGACCAACAAAGAGCATATCGTCTGTGAAGGTGATCATAACACCATTTTGTCTTTTTCATTTCTAGGGTATAGACATGTGTGAGCTCACTCACGAACATGGGGTCATCGCCTAAAGACTCCAGTTGAATCGAAAAACTACAACAAGTGTATTGCTCATACCCTATGGTGTTCATGTTTGTGTCATTCTTTATATCATATGTGTAATGTGCACTTCATGCACTCATCTATGCCTCGTGCACGAGACCAAAGTGTATCTCTCATGGTATGTACTAAATAGCACATGTGTCAAGATGTGCTATGTGCATGTGCAAAGCTAAATACCACATAATCTCAAGTCTTTCGTACAAATAATGATACAGAGGCAAGATACATATGTATATCTATGAAAAACACATTTCAACGAGTGACAATGTGCAAGTGTGTGTACCAATTCACATTCTTAAGAGATATGCAAGTCTAATAGCAGGACGTAATCAGGATTACATGAACATCAAGCTATAACAAGTATCGCATACTTGAGTGCGAACCAAAATTATAAATTTTCAAGCAAATAAACTTCAAATGTTATACATTGACAATTTCACATAACAAGACCATTTTCATAAGAAAGATCCAAGATTTCAACACACTCACATGTTGAGATAGAAATCTAGAATATTCTCATACGTATGTGAATTACATTAGCATTTCCACGGTGGGTTGTTGCTCTTGCGGAAACCAACGATGCCAAAATGATGGTTTTTTATGAAACTGACAAAAACCTAAGACAAAGAAAAAAAATTTATACACGTGTGGGCAGCATACTGCTCACTCAACAACTTACCCTAATGCTGCCAGAATGGGACAACGAAGGGCCACGGGGTTTGCTCTGGGTCCAACACATATCCGGCTACCCGAATGTGTCAAGCACAAGGCACAATGTGCCGACAAGACCCAAAACACCTATTGTGGCCCATAAGGCCACCGACCATGGGTCTAGACAAGGCACTGACTATGCCAAGTGTCCAATTGGATATGCTGGACAGCGAACCCAAACATTCCAACATTCACTTGTTTTCGTTCTTAACTATGTTCTCTCTCTTCTTCTTTTTTCTTTACTTCGCTTTTTTTTTTGTTCGCTCTACAGGTTGGCGGCAAGGAGGGGATGGCTGCAACCATTAGCGAAACAACTAAGGGCTCAGTTAAGCTTGGTCCAGATGGGACGAGACCCAACTAGTTTCACCCTTGCCTAGGTTTGAACAGGTGCGGTTCGGACCAAGTGGCCGCCAAGAGGATAGGTTTACGGGGAATGCACTGGACTGAACCCATCCAGTCACTCCAACAAAACTGTGGCCAGTTCACTGGGTCTGGCCTGTCAGACCAGACCGCCCGGGCTAACCAGACCCTGGTTTGAACCTACAGGTTCAAACCAGGTATTGCACCCATGGTGCAATCCAGTTCAGGGCCCAAAACAAAGGGCCCAACAAGGCCACCCTGGTGCACTAGCACCCGACGCCTATAGCTGCACCCAAACAAAGGGGCTAAGGGAGTGTGTGGGGTCTGGTCCTCTGGACCAACCCTTAGGCCAGAACCAACCTTGGTCTGGACCTAAGGTTCAGACCGGGAGCTGCCATGTAGCAGCAGGCCCACATGCTACCCAGGTACGACTGGCACCCGACAGCTAGCTGCTGCACCAAGGCAACCCGAAGGGGGGGAAAGGCTGGCCATTGGGTCTGGTTTCTTGGACCAGACCACCAGGCTTGACAAAAACCCTGGTCTGAACTCACAGTTCAGACCAGGCACTGTCCTAAGACAGTGGTCCGAACCAAGCGCCCAAGCCAGCAGGGCTATCCGGGTGCTGCTGGCACCTGGTGGCCTGCCGCGCGCCAAGAGGGGGAGGCTAGGGCAGACTGGGTTCACCTGGACGAGCAGTGCTCAGACTAGGGTGCACCTGGTTGGGTCTGTCTCAGTAGGGTATAGACCAACTGAACCCCAGAACTTCGAAAATAGGGCTAAAAAAAAAGAAAAATGCAGAAACTTCGTGATGCTGCGGGGAAACGAAGTGGCATAAGGAGGAGCCACGGTTAGACTGGGCTACAACCGAACCCAGCCCAACACTGCAGCCACCAAGGGGGTTCAAGAGGAGCCCCAGCCATCGATATACACACTCCGAAAGAAACATACAAAAAAAGAAAAAATCGGTCCACACATGCAAAAGCTAAGACCAAACTGAAAATATGAGAAGAAAACGCATGAGGAAGGAACAATACTTTTTTTTTATTGCTTGCAAACACAATAACAAATTACTTATGAATGAAGAGCATAACACAGATACATGTTTGATAAAACACGTGTAATGGAAGCAAGAATCATAAAACTGAATAGGGACATCGGTTGACTTGTGTCCCTCCCTTTTTCATGGAACGAAAGGGAGGAATGCTCAAAATCCAAACATGCACAAGGAAAGAAAAAAAAAACTCATAAACACCTCTAATTCCCCAAGAGCCATGCATAGCATAGATGCATCCGACCTCTTGTTTTCACGTCTCATACTACATGCAATACCGAAAAGAATGGAAATAAGATGTTGAAATCCTTCACCTTGGGTTTTTGATTGGAGAAGGAGGAGAGAACTTGGTGCTTAGGAGCTGCACAAGAGTGGTGTCCAACACCTACACGCACACACACACTCCACGATTTTGGGTGGAGAAGAAAAGAATGAGAGGGAGAGATTGAGAGACTAAAAAAAAAATCACCCTTTTTGGGCTTCTCTCTCTTTCTTGGTGGCTTAAATATGGAGGAGGACATGATGGACGGTTGGGGAGAAGTTGGAAAAGATGGAGGGCTGGGGTGGCTTCACTCCCCTCCATGCCATGACAATTTTGCAATTGCCATGGATGGCTGCCCAATTCCACCATTCATTTTGCCTCCTTTGAAAATTACCAAGAGTATCTCATTAGTGCTATGGAGCGTAGCCTCAAGCACCTCTTGGGATGGTGCACTCCCTATCATAATTACCCTTTTTTGAAAAGGGTTTGAAGATATCGAAATTTCCATGGGGTGCAGCCCCATGCGTTCCCATGGAATGGCGTCGCATTCTCATGATGATGCCCCATGCATCATCATGAGGTCTAAGCTATGGGTAGGGCCAATCGTGACCCTCCCTTTGGATCTCACTCCACTCCTTACAAGATTTTCACTGCCCCAGCTGGTCAACTTGACCAACTGGTCTTCGTGGCTAGAGTCATCTAAAAGCAAAAGCAAAGGGTCAACCAAGGACTTGGGTCAACCCCCTAGTCGGACCTAATGCCAAAACGAAATAAAATTTTATTTAAATTCCCAATTTACAACTAAATTTTCAAAGCACAATTTTAAATTTTTGTCTCTTGCGAAAATCGCTCTCGTTATGAGCCATATTCTATCGATATACGCTTTCCACTAATTCACATGAAATAACAAGGTTTTTTTCTTGTTTGGGTCCCAAATTCAAGGATTGTCTACTCTTATGTATTATGAATTTAACTTAGGATTCTCAGAAATTGATTCATCATAAATTATACTCATGTCACTTCGTACATCTTACTTATGCAATTTCGGACCTCGCTTATTAATAGGTATATATATTATGAAAAATCCTCATAATCATACAAGAAATTCCATCTACTGAAACACATAATATATTACATTATCTTAAAAATATCGTGGGTCTTACAAAAAAGGGTCGTGTGTTCGGGTTTGGGAGTAACATGAACACCACAACAGTTGTTGTCTTCTGTAGCCCTAGCTCTCAGAATTCTCTCGCCAGCATCAACTTCCAATGTTTGATTGATCCTGCTATGTCTTGGGATGGTGTCTATCAGCGTCTTGAGGACAAAATGCAATACTTTTTAAATGAAGTCATTCCCAACATTGTCCGTAATGAGTTGTGCAACTTTTTTCAGGACAGAAAAACTTCGTCTGCATTCAACATGAGATCCGATGCCCGTCAGGTATAAAGATTCATGTCATTTGTTTCATTTCGTTAAATTTCAAGCTAGTATATGCATGATTGAATACATATATGCATGATTGCCTCACTATGATTTTTTTTGACACCATATAACATATATATGCATGATTGATTCACTATACAATTTTTATGACACCCTTATAACATATATACGCAAGATTGAATCACTATGAAATTTTTTTTACAACCTTACAACACATATATGCATTATTTCATCACTATAAAATTTACTTAGTGCCTTATAACACATATATGCATAATTGAATCACTATGGAAGTTTTTTGACAACCTTAGAACACATACAAGTATACTTTCATCACTATGACAACCTTAAAACATATATGAGCCTTATATTAGCATATATGAAAGTTTTTTAATGCCTTATAACACATATATGCATGATTGAATCACTATAAAAAATTTTGACTGCTTTAGAACATGATACACATGATTGAATCACATATAAAGTTTTTTGACTGCCTTAGAAAACATATGAGCATGATTGAATCACTATGAAAGTTTTTTTACTACCTTACAACACATATGAGCATGATATTAACATATATGAAAGTTTTTTTACTACCTTGTTACACATATATGTATGGTTGAATTAATATCAAAGTTGTTTGACAACCTTAGAACACATATATGCATGATTGAATCAATCTGAAAGTTTTTTTACAACCTTAGAACACATATATGCATGATTGAATCACTATGAAAGTTTTTTGACAACCTTAGAACACATACAAACATGCTTTCATCACTGTAAAAAAATTTTACTGCCTTAGAATGCATGATTGAATTACTCTAAATTTTTTCTTAGAACACATTTATGCATGATTGAATCAATACGAAAGTTTTTGACTGCTTTAGAACACATATAAGCATGATTGAATCACTATGAAAGTTTTTTGAGAAGATTAGAACACATATAAGCATGATTTCATCACTATGGAAGTTTTTTTACTACCTTATAACACATATATGCATTATTGTGATACATAACACATTTATTTGATAGTCTTATAAACCATATATGCATGCGTGAATCACTGTGACATTCTTTGACAACCTTAGAACACATATCTGCATGATTGAATCACTATAATTTTTTTCCAAGCCTTAGAATACATATCTGAATTCTGTTAATGTCCTTCAGTTTATTGCTAGTCTATGTGTCATTCAGCCATTTACTTTGTTGCATTAGATTAGGTGCATTGCATATAATTTATTTCATTATATTTTGTTTATAAATACTAACATTTTAGTTCTCTTATAGGATGCTGAAGATGATCAGCGTAGAGGAGCTAATGGAGGCATGGAGGGAGGGGTAGATTGAGAAAATGAAGAGGATGATGCCCAAAATCTTGGCGAGGATTAGATTCATTTGTTTAATTTGTTTGACGTACTTATAACTAATTATAACTTGGCAAGGACTGTATTTGGTTGTTAAAGTTTGTTTAACTTAGAACTTGTGTTAAATTTGTTTCACCTGTATATATATTTTTTATGTGTACTTTGTTTTTAATAAGCAGATTATATGAATTGTATAATGAGAAATTTTTCTCGAGTTTCAAAATATTTAAAAATATTTAAAAATATTTATTTTTTTTTTAAATTAGCGACAGATATGATCCGTCGCTACTCCATTGTCAATTTAAAGCAGTCATTGGTTTGCGATAGAATTTAAATTGTCGCTAATGGTCGTCACCAATTTGGCGACAGACATTAGCAACAGATATGTATCCCTCGTTAAAGAATAGCGACAGATTAAATTCTGTCGCATAACCAAATTAGTCTCTATTTAGCAATGGATTAGCGGCGAACATGATCCGCCGCTAATCCGTCGATACTTAGCGACGGATAATTTTTGTCACCGTTTAGCGACTAGGGTTATGCGACAGACACTATCCATCGCTATTCCGTCGCAAAATCTATCGCTAATGTGTTTAGCGACAGATAGCATCCATCGCTAGTACACATTTTTCTTGTAGTGGCTTGGTTAGGGTAAGGCTAACAAAGAACACATATACAACCTAACATACAAGATACATGCATTTATTAATATAACACTTAAACAATCAACATGTTATTAACAAGCATTTAATTAAGTCATTCATGAAAACTATCAGATTTAAAAAAAATTGAAATAATCTACATGTAATTTAGTGTAGTAGTTACAATCTACATGTAACATAATGTAGTGATTGCAATTTAACATACAAGTCCATAGCATATACTAATTTGATTATGCAAACAACTCAATGCATGAGCAATTTGAACATAAACAAGACCCTTAGCTTGTTTCTCATATTAGGACATGTATTCACATATGTTCAATAATCAAATTATGCAAGTATAAGGCTTTTGTTTTTCTTTTAATTAACTAACCTGTCGGGTACTGCAGGCCCTAGCAACAGAGATCACGTGGGGGTTTATTATGCTATGTATTTTAATACCCCATGCTAATTATTATTACGTGATCCACCATGGATGGCTTACAGTCGAGAGAAGATTTTTACTTGGTGCGATTGAATAACTGGGTTGTACAACATATGACTATTGTAGTATCCTAGAACATACCACCATGAATTCATTTAAGATAGTTCTGATCCCCCAACTCTAAGGACCGGAGACAATGAGATGCCCGCAGCTCTCAAACTTATAACTGTGTTCCATGAAGTTTGTACCCCTTACCTTATCCAAGTAAGATATGTCAGAATGGGTTATGAGAGTTATTAAAATTTTATTGCATTTAAACACAAGTGTCTTATCAATCAACACTAAAAGAGATGGTGTATTAGCCCAAGTACCTCTATACGGTACCATACCACTGGTATGAGCCAAACTACCTACTCGTGGTAGATTTACACAAGCTCACAAACAATAACCCATTCTTAGTCCCCCAATACCTTTAAACCGGATGTCCACCGTACTTTCTTTGAGGTAAACTTCTCTTGAGGTTATTATTTGTGCTATGTGCATATGTATATTTCATTAACTTAGTACACTTGCACTCATTGCCCATAGCAAGAGTATTCACGTGTGTGTATCTTTCATACATCTTATAGCATAAAACCTGCCACACAACACCAATTATAATTCGCTCCTGGAGCTACATGGATTCCACTGAACTGTCAATACATGTGCATACATTTCTCCTATGTCTTACAGCACTATCATAGTACATATTTAATTCATGATGCAATCATTCATGCTATATGTAATTTCATTATGCAAGTCAAAATGCATCATATTCATTCACATGCATTCATGCTGTGTTACAAGAAATCATGCAATACTTATACTTTAACAATCTAACGTGATAGAACTATGTACGGTTTCAATGCCTATATTAGGAAAAGACTTAAGGTTTAGGCTACAAAGTATCCTCATGTTCAATCTGTTCCAGTTGTATGGTCCTCCCAAGGCATGGTAACCTGTAGATAGAAGTTTTCCTTAGAACCCTATCAAATTACCCGACAGCTAATGAAATTTGAAACATTTGATTGACCTGGTGAATCTGTCACCATATTTTTTTGTTTTCTTGATCTTTTTTTATTTCATTCTAGTAGTTTCATTTTGAATAAAATATAGTTTGTTTTTCTTCTTCTCTTTGCCATTCTTATTACCATTTTCTCCAGATGAACCTATAGATGCTAATAAGAATGGAGTATTACAAGATATGTTGTTTCCAGGTTGACTTAATTATCTATGTTATCATAATCTTGTTTGCAGTTGCAAAATGGACTAAAGATGCACTTCTTGGGTCTTATCTTTTTTTGACATAAAGATACTTTTCAAAAGTGACATATGCAAAAAGGAATGTTGAGCATGATCTTTCTACAGTGACCTTGTTTATTTTAGCCTTTCTACACTTTTTGTTTATTATGCTGCAGTATCAGTCTAATTGAGTGCTCATAATCTTTCTACATTGAGTTTTTTTTTTATTATCTCTGCGACACCTTTCCAGCTCGTATCTTCATGGTTCAACTTGATTGTTTTTTATCTTTTATATTATACTAGAAATTGTTTGTGTGATGGTTCTGGAAATCTGAAAAAGATTTCTTGGACAAATCATGTCTACAATTTTCAATTAAATTCAAACTTGGAAGATGATTTGAGCTTTAGTTTTCTTTAGCATTCCATGCCTTTTACTGCAGCATATTCTCCTCCTTGCTTTTGTCTAACTTCATTTACATCATCCTTTTATTTTGTGGGGTTTAGGTGCTGGTAGAGTTGATTGAGCTTCAAGACAGTGAAGCTGGAGATGGGACTACATCTGTTTTTTTTTTCTTGCAAATCTTTATAGGAGGTATTTTAAAAGCCTTAACTTCTAACATGGTAAGTTTTTCTTGTTCATTTTCTTTATATGTTGTGACAATGTTTATCTTGCATAATCATTTAGATGTCATCTTGTTCCAGCAAAAGGGATTGCAATGTGTTTTCTGTATTATCTGATAAACATCTACCTCAACTGTTCGTTACTTTTTCTCATATGAAAAAATGTTCATTAACTATTTAATTGTTATTTAGTCACTTTCTACTTGTTTTGCCTTAGTTACTTTTTCTCATGAAGAAAGGATCAGCATTACTTTTCTGGATTATCTATTCTCGAGTGATATTTATATTGCCCTCGAGACTGTCTAAAACAAACAGAGCAATATTCATTTTTTTTTCAGGTTTATAGCCTATAACAAACTACAAAGCCTAATTTTTTGGCGACTTGTCGGCGAGAATATTGACGTTATAGGCCTATAACAATGAGAAACAGGGCAATAGCAGCGAGATATATTGCCTCTATTGACCTGCATTCTTGTAGTGATTTCAGAAATCCAAACAGATCGCAATGTTGGATATTAAATATGTAAACTTGGTGAATGAGAAAATAAGCTTATCATGGACGTAGGCAACTCATGCCGAACCACGTAAAACTATTTTCTTTTGCTTCTCTTTCTTTTTCATTTATGCAGCAGCTGCAAAGAACTGGTACTTGTCATCTTCCCAGTATGACCTTTTGCTGTCTACTGTGAACAGGGGAAGCATGACTTTAATTGGCTATGTTTCTCTCTCTATTTTTTATGTTCTTCCTTCTCACTGCATAATATTTTTCCTGCTGGTATGATGTTATCTGCATACTGTTCATCTTTGGGAACTTTTTGTGATGAACTAAAATTCAAAGTTGCGAAAATTGAAAGCAAAGCTTTTATGATCCTCGACAATGTAACCAGTAGTGTTCGGTTGTAAGGTTAGCAGCATTATATATGTTTTTCCTATCATACAGAAATAAAATTTCAATTTTTTATCAGATCTGTACATCATGATTTTTTTTAGAGAGAGAGAGAGCATATCTATGATAAACAATGATTTAGAATTGTGTTGGATGATGTTTGAACAGAAAAGCTATACTTGGAATTGGATTTCACTTCCATAAGTTGATCCAAACAAAGGAATGGGATTCCAATTTCATTTCACTATAGTATTCCACGCAATGTAATTGGAATCCTTGGAATTCAATTCCAGAGTTGAATTCCTAACAATTCTCTGAATCCAAACCGGTTCTTAAAGCACTATAAAACCTGTGGACGAAAATTTAGGGTCGAAGCATGTACAAATATTTATAAAGTTTTGGAATATGTGGCCCCATACACGTTCCTTAGAAAAAAGAAGTGTTCACATACATGCTAAAGGAGCCACTATAAATTGCAGAAACATTTAAACATCTAAGATTTATTAAGGTTTTTGTATGTAATGAGTCAATTAGTTACCTGTTTGATCATGGTTTGTCACCTGATATAATCCACAATTCAAAACCCACAGATAGGGATGCAAATGGGTCGGATCCATGATGGTGGTTTTGCAATTTTTTGCTGTTCCGGATCCAATTATGATCGGAATCCCCATATTTTGATGTTGCAAATCCGAATTGCATCTCTACCCATATCTCTTGCTGCAAGGTAAAAAGGTGGGGTGCTTAGGATTAGGGGTGCACAACGAGTGGGTTAGACAGAGCTCGGCTCGGTCTGAGCCTGACTCGTGTGCGCCCGAGTCTGTAAATGATCCGAACCTGTACATAAGGCTCGGTCGTACAAACGAGCTGAGCCTGTACATTAAGCACGAGCTCGCCCGAACCGACTGGGCCCGGATCTGGTAAGGCATGGTGCTGCTGAACCGTTGATCTTATAATGATCAACGGTTCAGAGTATACCACGAATAGGGTTAAAAACAAAAAGTCTGTTAGACTTCTCGTCTTCTCGACTTCTCCCTCCCCTTCCCCTTCCGCCGTTCGTCTCCTATTCCAGTATTCCCTCTTTTTTTCTCTCTTCCCCTTCGTGTCCACTTCTCTCTGCCGCTCGGCGTTCCCTTTTCCCCTTCGTTCCCTCTACCGCTCTTCGTTCTCTCTAGCTCTCCTTGCCGGTTCTCTCTCTGTGTATCCGACGGGCGACGGACGAGGTCGAGCCTGCGTCGAGCGAAGGAACGGTGGTTTGGTCGGTCAGGTTATCTTTCTCTCTCTCTCTCTCAATCAGGTATATTTGCTGTTGCTTCATTCACGGCCATTTTCACCAACATTACCTGCACCTGACAAAGTATCAATATTAACCAGGGGAATGATTTACTCCACTCGTCAATGGAAGTATATTTAACTGCCTCACTTTCTGATTGTATTGAATTCTTTAAACATTCATACACAAGCTCTTTACATTTCACTGCTTATTGGTCACAGAATCACAAAAATGCTATGCAGAATTCATCTTCAGCGTTCTTGACAAATAAATATGAACGTGTGCTTTTCATGAACTTGGAATCAGGGATAATAAAAATGGTAATGCAATGGAATTACCAAATTAGAAATCAAAATCTCCAAGTGTTATGTAATGGAAGAGGAATAGGTTCTATTGTAGGAGAAAGTTCCTTTTTTTTTAAATGGAGGGCATGGACTTTCTTCCAAAAACAAGAAGGTAACAAGGTGTCGCCAAATAAAAGAGCACAAGAGGGTGTAATATGACATAGATGCGTATGTGCATAGATTCCTAAAAGTATGATTTGTAAGGTTCCTAAATTTCCAATTCTACATGAACTAATTCATTGAAGATCTGTATGGGAAACTTCTATCTTGAATGCTTACATTTTCTTTTAGCTGTAAGAGAATGCTACTGTAGAAACCTATATGTGAAGGCAGCTCGTAGAATAACTGAACGCTACTTTTCCAGATCCACAATGCTAACAGGCCCACAAGTTAACCCCGAGGAACGGAAAAATAAACAAAATCTACGATGGGCAGATAACATGTACATATCCATGGGATTCAATGAAAATGTGGCCTAGATGATATTGTTCCTAAAGATTTTCAACTATTTATGGGTAATAGATTTACAAAAGCAACTCTAATGCTGGAAATCTTATAGCATCATATGACAGATAGCCCTAAGTATTCTACCATGTGGACTGATGGACATACGCCTAAAATGTGAGTATCAAATATGTCAAGTAAAAGTAGGGGCACAAACAGTTCAGATTGGGATCGGATGTTGCCTAAACAGGTTAACATTGTCTTAAACATGTTAATGTGTATGCTTTAGCACCTGATTTGTCATGCATTGTCTTCATTTCTGATAACTCTATTATCAATTTTATCATATTGATTTGCAGTTGCTAGTTTTTGACTTTGATTTGGGGGAGGTCTGCTACATGTTTTGATATACAAAGCAACAACCAACAGGCACATTTATGTATTCCACCAAGTAATCATACAATGAGGTTATAGAAACTATAAACACAAAATTGAGAGAGAAGTCAAACAACTTATCTTGTTTTTTGGATTAATGTGTGCTTTCCCACATTTTACCAATATAAATGTGTACTTTCCCATAAACTGTCTCCTTAGCCTTAAGATGGCTGCAAGCCAAACTAACTGGCATATGTTAAACAACTTTGTCAGATCGGTTGATATGCTTGTGGATGTGAATGTTGCTGAAGAAGGGATCTTGAGGTTGCTTATATAATTTTGGGAGGGATAGTGAACTAGCTGCAGTGTTGAGGTAAATGATGGGTAAATTTATGATATGTTCTTTTTGTTATTAATGAAGCCTAGTTCATTTTTTAAATATTTCTTGGGGCATGTGGTCTAACAAGCAGCTAGAGTAAATTGCTTGCCTACATATGCACTATATATTTTGTACTGAATATCATTTAAATTCTTAAGTGTTAATTTTACTAATTATCATCTTGTTCAATTTTGGTCTTGTTAGAATCCTGATATGTGCATTGATGAGTGCAAGCTTAAAACACTAGCTTGCACAATGTTGAGCTTCTTGTTACACCTTTCTCTGGTCTTTTTTTTACGAGCATATATTTTGAGAGTTCTTGCATATGTTCACCAACTATATGATAAGCTGAAGCTTTTTTAATCTATTTATTTAGTAGCCCACATAATGATGCTAGTGTTACACTTGATGCATGTAATCTTGTTGTCATGGGTTTGGTTTGCCTTATGGATTTTTATAATACTTTTGATTTTGCTATAACTATTACTTTGCTTGTTTTGGATTTTGCCGCATGTAGGAAATACAACATAATTTCTTGCACTTTTCTAGGCATGTTACTCACACTTTTTCTTTTGTTGTTGCTTTTTTTAAATGTGAAAATTTTATAATTGTTATTTTATAGAGAATTGAAAAATGACACCAGAAGAAAGATACAATAGAAAAGAAAAACAACCAATTGGACAATCGAGTTATGATGCCTTAGACCCTGAGGTCTCAGTGCAACAAACTGTGATTGATCTAGGTTCATCAAAACTTGAGTCTTCCATAGATCTTCACAATGAAGATGGTCAGAAATAAAATATTGAAATTGAAGAACAAGAACTTGAAGAAGTTAAGCGAAAGAGGTAAAAAACATCTATTGTATGGGATGACTTTGATGAAATTGCAGTCAAAGGTGTGAATAAGGTTAAATGTAAACATTGTTCAGTTATTTAAAGTGTTATAAGGATGGTTGCACTACTACAATGCTTAGGCATTTGGAAAGTTGCAAAGGAAAATCTGCCAAATCCAAACAAAAGCTTTTGAGCTTCAGTGGTGCTCAAGGATTTGATTATCCAAACAATATGGTTCTTTCAAGTGGGAAGCTTGACATGGAGATAGTGAGTAAGGTAATGGCAAAAATGGTTGTTTCCCGTGAGTATCCATTTAGAATAGTAGAACATGTTCATCATGTTTTGCAAAACTTTGAATCCAAAATTTTAAAAGAGAGATTGCATGAAGTTGTATGAAGAAAAAAAGAAAATGAAAGAATTGTTCAATAATGTTGACAAAATTGGTCTCACCACTGATATTTGGACTTCTAATCAGTCTGTTTTCTATTTGTGTTTGACTTCCCATTATATTGATAAATAATGGATGCTGCAGAAGCATATTATCAATTGTTGTGAGTTAGGGTCATGTCATACTGGGAAAGCATTCTCCAATACCATTGTAAAGTGCCTTATAGATTGGGAGATTAATAAAAAGGTTTTGGCCTATGTCACACGGACTCGGCTAAGGAGGTGCCGCACCCGAGTCGACACGCCCCGACACGGGTGCGGACTCGGGTGCGGCTTCGGACTCGGCCCGGACTCGGTCAACGCCGAGTCAGACTCGGTCAACGAGTCCAGGCTGAGTCCGTCCACATTTTGGACTCGGTCAACTTTGACCGAGTCCAAAAATGTCTCTAAAAAACTAATTTTTTATATTTTTTATTTAAAAAAATATATATAAAAAAGGCACTGTGACTGTGCAGTCTTTGCAGTGTGCACAGTCTTTGCAGTGTGCACTGTGCACAGTCTGTGACTGTGCACAGTGCACAGTGCTGTGACTTGCACAGTCACAGTCTGTGACTGCACAGACACCTGTGGCATTTTAAAAATAAAATAAAATTATATATATATATATATAAATAAAATTATATATATATATATATATATATATATTTTGCCGAGTCCCCGTGTCCAAAAATTTTAAAATTGTGCCGCACCCGTGTCGCACCCGCACCCGCACCCGCACCCGCACCCGCACCCGCACCCGCACCCATGTGACATAGGTTTTGGCGATTACGGTTGGCATTGCTTCTAAGTTTCTAACAACGATGTTCTTCTTAGGACACTAAAGGATAGCTTGGAGAAAAGTGGTTTAAACTTATATTGTTGTGGCAAATTTTTTCATGTGCAATGTTGTGTGCATATTTTGAATTTAATGGTACAAGACAGGCTTGATAAGATTAAAAGGGCACTTCACAAGGTTAGAGAAAGCATCAAATATATTAAAATTTCACCATCAAACTATGTCACATGGGTGCGGGTGCGGGGGTGCAGCATATATATATATATATATATATATATATATATATATATATATATATATATATATATATATATATATATATATATATATAAAGTCCAAAAGTTGGACATAAATGACCTTGGGTGCGTTGACCACACCCAGGATCAGGTTGACCGCACCAGGTGCCGCACCTGCACGCGTGCCCGCATCGTGTCATGTCGACGCGGGTGCGGCACCCAGTTGGCCGAGTCCCTGTGACATAGCCATCAAGGCTTTATAATTTCATAGCTGTAGCAAAAGAACTAGATGTTCCAACTTCAAGAATGTTAGTTTTGAATGTCTCTACTAGATGAAATGTGATATACTTAATGTTGGAGATTGTTCTGATATACAAGGATGTCTTTCCGTTATATGAGGTTAATGATGCATCTTTTGAAAAGCATGTTCATGCACACAAACATGCTTGAACTCTATTAACATCAGTATGAGTTTGTCAAGAGCAGAAGTGAGCAGCAGTTTTTAAATCTGACAATTTGGAGATCAAGACAGCATGTAATATAACAGAATACCAATTTTGTGCTCTTGAGTGCTATGTCACATGGGTGCGGGTGCGGGTGTGGGTGCGGGGATTCGGCACTTCCAAAAAACCCGGGTGCGGGGGTGTGGCAGGGGCAAATATATATATATATATATATATATATATATATATATATATATATATATATATATATATATATATATATATATATATACGATGCGGGTTTTTTCAAATTTCATCGCACCCATTTCGTCAGGAGAACAGGAGAAGAGTGGAAATCCTTTACTAAAAAGAACCATCATTATCATTTATTATGGAGAGAGAAAATCCTTTACGAAAAAGGATTGAAAAGGCAGCTGCTGTCAACAGCTGTCATTTATTGTGGAGAGAGAAAATCCTTTACGAAATTGAAAAGGCAGGAGCAGCAGCTGCTGTCATTTATTGTGGAGAGAGAAAATCTTTTACGAAATTGAAAAGTCAGCTGCTGTCATTTATTGTGGAGAGAGAAAATCCTTTACGAAATTGAAAAGGCAGGAGCAGCAGCTGCTGTCATTTATTGTGGAGAGAAAATCTTTTACGAAATTGAAAAGGCAGCTGCTGTCAGCAGCTGTCAGCAGAATTTTTTTTAAAAAAAAATTTCACAGCCCATTTCGTAGGGCAAATTGTTTTTTTTTAAAAAAAATCCAAACAAAAATGGACCGAAATGATCCTGGGTGTGGTCAACGCACCCGGTGCCGCACCCGCATCCGCGTCGAGTCGCGTCGACGCGGGTGCGGCACCCTGCTAGCCGAATCCCTGTGACATGGCTTGAGTGTAATCTATAGATGTTGTCAATCATGACATGTATTTGTCTTCTGGGAAATTACTGAAATATGAATCACAGATCCCCCTATCTCCTTTCTTGGTGTCACACCCACACCAGATTCAATACAGGATCTGAGATCTGAGGCATTCAAGCACATGAATGCCACTGCGATTGATAGTGATTAGTGACAACCAGGTATGACTTAAGAACGTTCTATTATATTGTCTGTTTGGTACCAATGTGATGGTTTCACAACTATTCCTCTGCTCAGATGTCCTTAGCATCATAATGTTTGGCCAGATTTCAATTTGTACGAGTCTTGTTATGATGTAATGAATGCTGATCGGTTTTGTGTTGACAATCTCATCTGTGTGCTCGTGTTTTCCCTTGTTTTTAGTTGGATAGCAATTTTGGTTTATGACAGTTGGTTTGATTGGAGAACAGAGAACATGCACAAAAATGATTTATAGCTGAAGAGGGAAAACATAAGATTTACTCTGATTGCAATTGCTTAATGAAACTTCGACTATTGTTCGAATTTGTTATGGTCTCCATTGTATAGGTGACATGAAGAGGGTATATAACATTAAACTTCCTAGAGAGGTGAAGTATGGAAGTAACATACTGAAGTTCAGAATATAATCATAAGTCACCAGAAAACCGTTCTTGTTACTTAACAGGCTTACACGGGCTGGGCCGAGGGCCGACACAGGCCGGCCCGGTCCAGCCCGTTATTATATATATTATAAACATTATATATATTATAATACATAATATATAATATAATACATAATATAAATAATATATGTTATATTTTATATATAGCATAATATATATTCTGTCACATTGGTGCGGGTGCAGTTAAAAAAAACTTTGGGTGAGGGGGTGCGGGAGGGTATATATATAATTTTTAACAATTTAAATTAACAGTTAATACTAATGAAATAAAAATAATTATCATATCATCAATTCATTATGCATAAATTCATGCAATAAATCAAATTAACAATCTACAATTGCTATTCCTCATCAATAAAAAATAACACCACAATTAAATCAACCTAAATATATTATGACTACGCTAAATAAATTAGGAAAATGGGAAAACAATCAAACAAGTTAAGCATAAAAGAAGTAAATTATAGTAATAAAAGAAGCAAACAATGCATAATTGTATACCAAAAGTATATCATATACAATGTATATAACGATGAGGTAATGATCTTAATAATTTTTTGCTTCGTCATCAAATTTATCATAAGAAGAGTCGGCTTAGATAAGTACATGTTTAGTGTTAAAATCATGCTCTTCCTCTAAGTCACATTCTCGTGGGTTTACATGTCAAAATTTGGATGATCTTTGTCTACATTACAATTAAAATTTAAAAATGTTAAATACTTGCATATTTAAATAAAGAAACTAAGAAATAGTCAAATAACTAAGAGAGAAATTAAAACTTGTATTCTTTATCGGTTCACAGTAGTAATCGAAGATTGGACTGAATAAAGGCTAAATCTTCTGCATGCTTGCTGATGAGTATTTAATCTTCTGCATGCCTTTGAATATTCGTCCACCCATCAAAAACAATGAAAGCATCATTTTGTTTCTATGAAAATTTTTAATCTCTAGCAATCTCTCAATATTTGCCCTCTCTTTAGCAAGTATTGTCGTTCATAGTTTTTCAGAGATTGGAGGTACATAGACACTAAAGTTACAATTTGTCCATGAAGTAATTAAATTATTTCAATAATGATTTCTAGTTGTATTAAATGGAAGTGAACTAGAATAAAAATACCTCTTTACTTTTTTATCCATTTTCTCCCTTCCATATGTATTAAATGATGTTTGGATCGTTCATCTTTCTCTACCTTCTACATCCACTTTTATTTATTTTTAAACATCTTCTTGGTGGCTTAAAAATGGTACATTGATTGCACATAAATCACTCATTATCTTCTTCTTCTCATATTGATCTTGTATTTTTTTGTATTGTCTCTGCATTGCCTCATCAACTTTTTTGTATCCTGAAATGACATGTATTGATATCTTTAACAAATGAACCTTAACTCTTGTATAAGACCCAACATAATCTATCTAACAAAGCTTGCATCAAAATCTATTATTTTCATCACTTTCTTCAGCTTTTTCAAGCTTATCCACATGTGCCCATAATGGCCCATCATTACATGATGCAACCGACGAACGAGAACCAACACTACCACTACCAACAACACTAGCACTAAAGGAGAACTTACATGTAGAGATGAGGATAATACAATTCCTTTCCTTTTTTTTTTGTGAGTTCTTTCCCTTTATCCATCATTTTCATCAACATAAAAAAATAAATTTTTATTAAAATAAAATTCATATGAGGTTTTGTAGAACTAAATAAAATAAAATTTATGAGGCCTTTTTCTGCCATTTTTGAACTAGATTCCGTAGAAGGGCTGGGTTCGACTCTCCCAAAGGTTCAATAGAGCCAAACTCAACAGGGCTGGGTTTGACACTTGCGTCAACGAGGGGAGAAGGAGGAGAATGAAGAAGAAAAAGAAAAGAGAGAGAGAGGTTGGGGATGACTGCTGTCGGAAGAGGAGGGAGATTAAATCATGCCCTAAACCCTCGTCCCCCCCTCTTAATTTTTTGTCCAAAATGGACTCGGTCAAAGTTGATCAAGTCCATTTTGGACACATATAACCTTGGATGTGGTTGACTGCACCCAGGGTTATGTTGACCGTACCCATGTCATGTCGACGCAAGTGCGGCACCCGGTTAATCAAGTCCCTATGACATAATATATATTATATAGTAGGCCAAGCCTGATTAGGCCTAACGGGCAGGCTGTGGGCTAGGGTTTTCCCAACGGATCGGCCCAACCAGTCATTGATGGATTGGTCCGGTCCATTAGCTAGCCGGACCGGGCTGTTCCAATGCCCACCCCTACTTGTCATGCGCTTCCATCTAAAGGGTGAAGTTTGACAGATGATGATGGAGCAATCAATCTTTAATTCTGGCCCTATGATACTTTCACTTGGGTACCTAATGATAAATGCTACTCCCAGCTATCTGGGATGAGCTGTGAAGTATGAACCTAGTCATAACCAAGACTCATAAGATCCACATATATATTGAGCACAGTCACAAATATTGGTCGCAGCTATATCTTGGCAATGAAAATTCGCACAACAATATAGGTTTAGTTGGTAAATCTTGAGAAAATTTTGGTGCTTAGAATTTTTTAAAATTACAAAATAGCAGAAATAAGAAAAGAAATGTTTAGATAATAATAAAACACACATAGAATAAAAGAAATAAGTAAAACATATAAAAGAAAGAAGAGGAAACATATTTAAGATATAGAAAAAAATAAAAATGTAAAAGTAACTGAAGATAGACATCATGATAGTCAACCATATTATTACTGTAAAGTTATTTTTGAAAATATCATGATATTTTTCCTTTTAAATCGTTTTACAAAAGAAAAGCTATATATAGCCAATATTTTCAATGTATTGGCTATATCTGGGATTATGATAGAGTCCTGACATTGACACCTTGTTGTCCTGTAACATAATTCTAATTGGGTTGATCAGTTTTACAAATGTAAATTCTCTTTTTTTTTGTTAGGTAGATTTAGTTGGAGAGAACCTTAGACCATCAGAATGGTTATCTTCCAGTGGGTTGGATGCATATGGCTTGAGGGAAGGATCATAAGACTGAAAAAATCGACACTTAGGTCACTAGACACATCCATAGATAGGAAAGCGATGGCTTGACAGTATTGGCATGTTTGAGTGGAATAAGAGCAAAATATCTAGTTGATATCAATAATATGTCTTTATGTTCTCTGTGTGCTGAGAACAGGTTCCATCATAGTCGCCAATATCGTTCTTGGCAAGGTTTTTCTTGGGATCTTTTTTTTCCAACAAGTTGTTTTTCTCATAAAAAACTCAGGAAAGTATCGGAAGTTTTAAAATTTGAAACAATCTAAAGAATAATAAAAAAAGATTAGAAATAATAGGTTTTATTGTATTTTTCTTGCAAAGATATGAAGAAACAACTAGAGAAGCTTTAAAATATAAAAGAAATAAAAAGATACTTGAAATATAGAAAAAATATATGTTTTTTGAAAATCTCAGAAAAATATTGGGAAGATATTGCGATATTTTATGTTTTGGTGGTATTTTGAAAATCTTAGAATTTCTATGCTGACCTTGAAATACAGATAATATCATGATATTTTCAAAATATCGGGGTTATCGGTGACTATTTTTTATATTGTCAATGGTTTGAAGAAAACTTCACACATGTGCACGTGTGCAGATACACATGCACACAGAGTATAAAAACATAAAATATTTATGGAAATATATACTTTAAGTATATATACTACACCTTGAAGAAACCATCCTTATTTCAGGTACATTGGGCATTTTTGAAGCACTCTGATTACATAGCTGGGGATGCTTTACTTCATAGTTTGAGAAGATTGAGAACATAGTTGGCAAACCTGGTGAGTCGACTCGGGAATCGCCCGAGTCAACCCGGATCGGACCCCAACTGGGTCACCGAGTCAGGACTGCCAATCCACATGCCTCTTATGTGTTTTTTTCATGCATTTTGTGATTTTAATGCATAATTCCCATAAAAGAATACTTGTTATAAAGAATTATATGTTTTAAATCATAAATATTAACAATTATGTATAGTTGAATACTTATATAGCTTGCTCATTGATGTCGTGCTAAATTTACTGATTATGCAATATGATTTTTCATTTTTTTCATATCTTAACACTAGAAAATGCAGTCCTAACTCGTCTGAGTTACCGAGTCAACTCGCTGACTTGCGAGTCAAGGGTTGGGCGACTCCAAGTCACAAGTTTGCCAACTATGATTGAGAACTCTCTCTCACTCTCCATTATTTTTACCTCTTCCTGTTCTTTCTTCTACATTTTTTTTGCCTTTCCCAGTAAAAGGAAACAGTCTTCATACCTCTATGAATTGACTAGGGGGAGTATAATGGGTCAGATCCTGATGGACATATATCATGGTGAAATTCTGGATTTGTATAATATCCAAATTGGAGGAGTCAAATATCAGTTAAACCTTGCAGACCTGGATTCAGGTTTAAGTTCAGGTTACTCTGTTATAAGCCAGAACTAGGTCCAAATTCAAGGAGGCATTTGACGCAGGATTCAAATATGACCTACCTGCTTCTATTCAGCCAGGATTAATGATTCATATCTGGCAAACAAATGATCAGATTCTTTCAGATATCTTATCAAGATTTGTCTCTCTGATCATCATGGATAATGTGAGACGACTGGATATCTATCTAATATCGGATGTGTTCCAAGGCTTGATGTTCTACTAAATATGCATGTCTGGCCATGGACATAGCACAAGCTTTAGCTTCTTAAGTTTTAAGTGTCTTTTTGAAACCTTAATGCATCTGTTCTTCAGTTTTTGTGAGTTAACTGAAAGATAGTTATGCATTATCTTATTTTATCTTCTAATCAATGTCCTTGATGGGAGTCATTCGATCACCATTTATTCAATCCTGTCAGTTAGTGAAATGGTCAATTTGTTGGGCCAAAGAGTTTAGGTTAATCTAATGGGTTAGATATTCCCATTTGTTGGATTATACATGGTTTTGTACTAAAATCATTTGGATTGAAATTTTTGATAGTTGGGCTTTGGCATTGTTGCTCTTTATTTTGCATACTTTCCATAAGTCCCTGTTCGAGTCTCTTGCTTTCTTTGGTTTCAGTTCTCTTGCCATGAATTGCTTTGTTTGTATAATTTTGCTTTGGCAGCATGGCTGATAAAGGTGGTACAGAAAGAGAACTGACAAATGAGCAGGCTATTGCCAATGCATATGGTGTAATGAGATCAGAGATCAACCAGCTATACTCAAAGATAACAGAGCTAGAGATTGAAGTCAGTGAGCACTCACTTGTGATCAATGCAATTAAGCCACTTGACCCACAAAGACGTTGCTACCGGATGATTGGCGGCGTCCTGGTTGAAAGAACGACAAGGGAGGTCTTGCCTGCTGTTCAGCGCAACAAGGAGGGACTAGAAGAGGTAATCTCTCAGCTTAATGAAGCCTTGGAGAAAAAAAAGCAAAAATTAGTTGAGTTTGAAACCCAATACAAGATCAGGATAAAGAAAGCTGATAATGAGTCGCATGATGACGGTGCACGCAAGGAAGGCTCTGCGCAGGGTGTATTGGTAGGTCCTGCCAGCACTGAAAAAGAATGATCTGTAACATCTAGACAGCAATTTTTGAATGATCTTTCTATAATGTGACCCAACTAGACTATCATGAAATATCTTCTATTGCTCCTTTCCATGGAAAAATGCTCAGTTGCATGAGTCAAATCAGGTTGGTTGTTGATTCTGGTTTTGTTTATTAACAATCAAGTTTTGTAACGAAGGAAATTTGCTTGTTACTTTGCACATATGCTACAGACTATGCTCTAAGTCTAATCCCATGTAGATGTATCTTGGTTGAACCTGATAAGAGTAAACTGTTTCTAGGTGGATGTTATTTGGATACATAAATCAAAATCACCATTCAAGTTGAAAACTAGGCTGGCTCATGTTTGATAACCAGACCTACTTAGTCTTAACTATGAACCATAGACTGGGTCTGCTGCTCTTGTGTAGATTCTCTGCAACATCAGGCGTCTTGTTTTCTTGTTTACCCTTATTGATGGTCCAATGAATATTTTCATAATGTTTGCAGCATAGTTCGGGTTTGGTTGCATGAGCCCAGTATGGGCTTACCGTTGACCATCCATTTGATGGCGGATAAACACAGCACCAAGTAAGAAATTCGCTTGGGGTCTGCCTAACCCAAGCTTGCCTTTCAAAAAATATTATGAAATTCGCTTGCTTTTATGAATGTGCATCTTCCATTTCTGATACTAAGATTCACATGAGGGATACTGGAAGCCTACTTGAGGTGCAAAAAGGCTGGGTCTGGGCCATGGTTACAGGAGCGAGAGGTTTATGCGAGAAGCGACACGGGTAGGGCTGGAAAACAAGCTGAACTAGCCGAGGCTGTCTTTAAGCTTGGCTCATTCTTATTTCTAGTCAAGCCGAGTTTGTGATCATAATGAGTCTGTGTTAAATGCCAAGCTCAAGCTAGGAAAACTATATTGTTTCAGAGCTGAAAGTAATAGGATGTTTTTTTCAATGAAAGTAGTAAGATTTTCAAAAAGTTAAATTGTTTTAGAGCTAGAAACCATAATATTTTATCTCTATTATCAGTTACAAACCAAATGCTTAAATCAATCATATGATGTAAAATATATCTAAGATGTATTTGCTACTACTTACCCAGCTTAAACAAGCTGAGCTGAGCCGAGCCGAGCCTACTGTGTGGGTTTGAACGAACTCTTTATGAGCTAAATGTGAGCTAAGCTATGAGCGGCTGAAGTGAACCCTAGACTCAGACGTGAAGTGAGAAGTGATGATTGGATGTGAAAGTATTTAGGAAGCATAATGGAAAATAAGAAACAATAGAAAAAAATAAAAATATTGCTAAATGATGTGTTCGTACTTAAGACGAATTTTAAGCATTTGTATAAAAACTATTCATTATAAATCTAAATAATATTATTAAAACATAATTTTAGAAAAGAAAATATGATCTTTGTACACGAGAAAGATAAAAGAAGATCGTTTTCATATTGGGAAGAGAGCTTTTCAAGTTTTAAGAGGTGAGTTTTTTCATGATAGAGTGATATATTTCTAAATCATATTTTTTTATGCCTTTTTCATCTGTCTATTCTAAGGATGTCAACAGGTCGAACCTGGATGAACCAGAGTCTATCTTTGAGGCACTGGACCAGGGTCTGGATCTGTGCTAGACAGGACCCAACAAAAGAAAAACCATACCAGGATCTATAATGATTACATGAACCAGTCCCTGTCCACCAGAAAAATAATATTTTTTCTTGTTTACATTTGAAAAATCACAGATCTTAATTGGAAGTTAGGTTAGACCTCGGTCTGGTAAGAAATTTCACAAACCATACCTGGCTCTATGACCCAAATTCTAATTGGACCTCTTTCATTATCATCAAACCCTGACGCTATCGGATTTGGCACGGGTTGAATCTGGGTCAATACCCTACACATTGACACCCCTAATCTATTTGAATGCAAAACATTTTTAATAATATATTTTTATTTAATGAATTTTTGCTGTTTCTCATATATACTAACCATAGTCCAGGTCCACCAGTTGAGGTGCCTTGGCTAAATCCAAGTTAGTGCAACTCCTCAAATGATCAGTCCTAACTAGAAACCGGGTTAGAAACCGGGTAAGACAGCATCAGAGTTCTGGGTTCAAGCAATTTCCAGCCCTAGCTGGCAATCCAGTCCAAAAGTCGGTACACTACAAGAATTCTGTGAATTAGCGATGGACGCTATTCTACACAGATCCATCGCTGAACTGTTTAGCGATGGATAACGTCGTCACAATTTATTGGTCGCTAATTAGCGATAGAACTGATATGTCGCTAATTCGTGACAGATTAGCAAATGTCATGATCCGTCACTAAATAAGCATTGATTTAGTTTTGCGACAGATACATATCCGTCACTAAAATTTAATGACGAATACGTATCCGTCTCTAATATTCGTCGCCAATTTAGCGACAGATTAGTGATGGATTACATTTCGGCCTAAAACATCGACTGATTCAGTTTTTGAGACAGATAAATATTCGTCCCTAATTCGTCGCTAAATTGGTGACAGATATTATTCATCACCAAATACCGTCGCCATTTTGCGACTGAATTTCTTCAAAAAATTCATTGCTGAATATTAGCGATGAATATTATTCATTGCTAATCCATCGTAAAATTTAAAAAAAGATAAAACAATTTTTGTTTGAAATATAAATATCGAGAAAAATTTTCTCATTATACAATTTATATAACCTGTGTATAAAAAACAAAGTACACATAAAAAATACATATATAAAGTAATTGAAACAAATTTAACATAAGTTATAAGTGAAACAAATTTAACAACCCAATATAATCCTTGCCAAGTTCTAATAAGTTACAAGTCAACATATACAAAGAGTTTTGTTTGAAACAACAAGTATGTGAAACAAATTCAACACATGAAGCTAATCCTCACCAAGATTCGAAGCATCATCCTCTTCATTGTCTCAATCTGCCCCTCCATCCATGCCTCCATCAGCTCCTCTATGCTGATCATCTCCAACATCCTATAAGAGAACCAAAATGTTAGTATTGATAAACAAAATATAATAAAATAAATTATATGCAATGCACCTAATCTAAGACAATCAAAGTAACGTGACTGAATGACACATAGACTAGCAATAAAGTGAAGGACATTAACAGAATTCAGTGGTTGTCAAAATTTTTTTATAGTGATGAAATCATGCTTATATGTGTTCTAAAGTTGTCAAAAAACTTTCATAGTGATTCAATCATACATATATGTGTTATAAGACAGTCAATTTTTTTTTATAGTGATTCAATCATGCATATATGTGTTCTAAGGTTGTCAAAAAAAATTTATAGTGATTCAATCACGCATATATGTGTTCTAAGGCTGTCAAAAATTTTTTATACTGATTCAATTTTTTAAATATTTGTTCTAAGGCAAACAAAAAAAATTCATAGTGATTCAATCATGTAGATATGTATTCTAAGGTTGTAAAAAAAATGTCATAGTGATTCAAGCATGCATATATGTTTTTTAAGCCTGTCAAATAAATTTCATAGTGATTCAATCATGCATATATGTGTTCTAAGGCTATCATAAAAATTGTATAGTGATTCGATCATGCATATATGTGTTCTAAAGGTGTCAAAATTTTGTATAGTGATTCAATCATGCATATATGTGTTCTAAGGTTATAAAAAAAAATCATAGAGATTCAATCATGCATATATGTGTTCTAAGGGTGTCATAAATTTTTTATAGTAATTCAATCATGCATATATGTGTTCAAAAGGTGTCAAAAAAATTTATAGTGATTCAATCATGCATATATGTGTTCTAAGGTTGTCAAAAAAAATTCATAATGATTCAATCATGCATATATGTGTTCTAAGGTTGTCAAATAAAACTCATAGTGATTCAATCATGCATATATGTGTTCTAAGGATGTCATAAAAATTGTATAGTGATTCAATCATGCATATATGTGTTGTAAATGTGTCAAAAAAATTTATAGTGACTCAATCATGCATATATGTGTTCTAAGGTTGTCAATTAAAATTTATAGTGATTCAATCATACATATATGTAGTCTAAGGTTGTCCAAAAAAATTCATAGGGATTCAATCATGCATATATGTATTCTAAGGTTGTCAAAAAAAATTTATAGTGATGAAATCATGCTTATATGTGTTCTAAGGCTGTCATAAAATATGTATAGTGATTCAATCATGTATATATGTGTTCTAAAGGTGTCAAAAAAATTTATAGTGATTCAATCATGCATATATGTGTTCTAAGGTTGTCAAAAAAAAAAAATTTATAGTGATGAAGTCATACATATATGTGGTCTAAAGTTGTTAAAAAACTTTTATAGTGATTCAATCATGCATATATGTGTTATAAGGCAGCCAATTTTTTTTATAGTGTTTCAATCATGCATATATGTGTTCTAAGGTTATAAAAAAAAATTATAGTGATTCAATCATGCGTATATGTGTTTTAAGGCTGCCAAAAAAATTTCATACTGATTCAGTCATTTATATATTTGTTCTAAGGCAAGCAAAAAAAAATTCATAGTGATTCAATCATGCAGATATATATTCTAAGGTTGTCAAAAAAATGTCATAGTGATTCAAGCATGCATATATATTTTTTAAAGTTGTTAAATAAATTTTATAGTGATTCAATCATGCATATATGTGTTCTAAGGTTGCCATAAAAATTATATAGTGATTCGATCATGCATATATGTGTTCTAAAGGTGTCAAAAAAATTATAGTGATTCAATCATGTATATATGTGTTCTAAGGTTGTAAAAAAAAATCATAGTGATTCAATCATGCATATATGTGGTCTAAGGGTGTCATAAAATTTTTATAGTGATTCAATCATGCATATATGTGTTCAAAAGGTGTCAAAAATTTATAGTGATTCAATCATGCGTATATGTGTTCTAAGGTTGTCAAAAAAAATTCATAGTAATTCAATCATGCATATATGTGTTCTAAGGCTGTCATAAAAAATGTATAGTGATTCAATCATGCATATATGTGTTGTAAAGGTGTCAAAAAAAATTATAGTGATTCAATCATGCATATATGTGTTCTAAGGTTGTCAATTAAAATTTATAGTGATTCAATCATACATATATGTGGTCTAAGGTTGTCCAAAAAATTTCATAGTGATTCAATCATACATATATGTGTTCTAAGGTTGTCAAAAAAAATTATATTGATGAAATCATGCTTATATGTGTTCTAAGGTTGTCAAAAAACTTTCATAGTGATTTAATCATGCATATAAATGACATGAAACTTTAGATATGTATTGAAATAAACATTATACGTACCTGACAAGTATCAGAGCTCATGTTGAAGGTAGATGAAGTTCTCCTACCTTGAAAAAAGTTGCACAACTCATTATGGACAAGGTTGGGAATGACTTTATGTAAAAAGTCACACATTGTGTTCTGAAGAAGCTGACAGACACCATCCTAAGAAATAGCAGGGTCAATTGGATGTTGGGAGTTTATGCTGGCGAGAGAACTCTGAGAGCCCTAACTGCAGAAGGCAATGACTGTTGTAGTGTTCATATTACTCCCAAACCCGAACACACGATCTTCTTTGGGTTCATCGGTTGCAGTCACCTAAGTTGCAGGATCAAAAGGCGGATGCTGAGTGGAGTCATCGCCATATCGCTCTACCATCTACTACTCGTATGACTCCTACAAAGTAATGATTACAATATGAATTAATAATTAAGAATTACAATGTTTATGATAATGTAATTCATGGTAACTTATATATTATAATGTTTATTAATACAATAAATACATATCGTTGTCGCTCTTGCCTTCTTTGATATAAACTCTCACATGCTCTTACATTTATGTGTTTCAATAAACACATCCTTGTAAGGTACAAGCCCTCTTTTTTTGGCTTCCTGTAAGGTTAAATGATAAAAAAATCCATTAGAAAGTATGCAGAAATACTTATAAATTTGACTATATATATATATATTGATGAGTTACCATTTTCTCCTGGTGGCTCCCAAAAGTCTAGAACCACATGTGTGTAAATGAACATCAGGCATCTTTATTTGGTTTTGTGCAGCCTTTGCTCAACGGTTTTGAAATTCATGGCTCGCCCACTTATCGCACATTGCATCCCAATAATCTGACCTGATAGTAGAAGGGTCATAGACCTTTCCACTGCAGTAGATCATCTATCCCACCAGCTGCTTTTATTGTTGTAGTCTTCATATTGTGAAGCATGTCGGCAAATCGACTGACAACCATCTTCTACCACACTAGCCTCGCATCCTGCTCCTCCTTCGCAATCGCGAAGCGATTCGAAGCCTATAAATAATTTCAGAAACTTAGTATACATGACTATAACAAAAAATTAAATATGAAACACATTAGCTATGATAAATGATTGTATACCATGAATGAGGACCATAATCTATCCAACACCTCCTTCGGGTACTCTTTCCATTGAGCGATCGGTCTTAGAAGATGTTGAACTAGTGACTTCCTAATTTCTTGAATCACTTCTTATGACTCGAACCTTATGCTGCATATGAATTGGTACACACTAATAATCGACTATCGATATACACTATTTATAAGATACGTATTGGATAAGTGACAATGAAATATATAGGGTCGACTATCGATATACACTATTTGAATGAGTCATCGTATGACAGACTAAGAAGACCCAACATTAGGCATTGTCTCGTGATGTGTATGAGTAGCTGGTGTAGGTGGGTCATGTGCAGGCGAAACATCTTCCACAAAACAATGAGTTAAAAATTCACAAAATGCACATTTAAACTAATCAAGTATATAATTATTTAAATAATATATTTATCGAAGCATTACGTGAAGATGAAGGCTGAGACTGACTATCACTCAGCTGGGATCCTATAAAGACGATTTACAAGTAACAATTATTATATCAACATATAAGCAAAAACATAATGAATACCTATATTTAAATATAACACAAATACATCTACCTAATGTTGTCCCACGACCTCTACTTGGTCCTCGACCACTATGACCTCCATGAACCATATTTTAACAAATAAAAATGTTATTTGGATCAGTTACATAACTCTTGATCTAAGCATGAACATGGCATATGCATGAAATGTAAAGATTTAATGGTCCTACGTGAATCAGTTTTATAACTATGAATGAATTGTGCATATACATGCTAAATATGCATGGAATATAACATGATATGCAAGATATACTGTGCATGTAGATGTTGCATATGAGAAAGTGATGTGGTATATATTACAAGATGTATTTCACTAGCTCGAGTATGCTTTCTCATCACTTATTTGACTTTCATATTCTTCTTCTTCCTCATCTTCTTCGTCATCTTCATATTCTTCTTCATTGGGTAGCCATCCACTTGGTATATCATTTGGATCATATTCTTTCATACGTGTGTCATCGGACAATGAAGATGTGACATGCAGACTATGTGTGACATCGTGACCATAAGAGAAGTCATATATATCATCTGATTGATAGTAATCACCCTTTTTAGCAATCTTATCTTCTTGTAACTGATCATACTTGAGGTATAGTTTAGACTTCACCTTGCAAACCGCCTACCATTCATTTCTATCTGACTTTCTTGTTTTCAGATATGAAGTATAGTAAACTTGTTGAGCTTGTGATCCTAATATGAATGGTTCATATGTTCTAAACCTTGATTTATGATTCACCTCCACAATGCCTGAGGCTTTATTGGCTCTTGTTGCCATGGGATCAAACCAATGACACTTGAATAAAGTTATCGTGTTATTTATGCCTAAGTAAGTCAACTTCATTATTTCTTCAATAACATTGTAGTAGTCAAGTTCATTTTCACCGTAACTGCTACCCTTGGCACACACGCCACTATTCATTGTTGACTTGTTTACACCATAGTCTTTTGTATAGAATCGATAACCATTTACAATGCACCCATTGTAACATTGCACACCATTTTGTAAATCACATATTTCTTGGTCATTAACATCACCATGGCGGACCTACAAGTATAAACAATGATTGTAAACACGACCAATTAAGTAACATATTATTGTTTACACGGAAAGAATGCATGTCATCATCCTTACCAACTCTTTCAACCATGTTCCAAACTTATTTTCACGTTCTTTTTGTACTTCTGAATAAGTGAGATGTGGAAGTTCTCTTCGCAACTCCAGATCAAATTGTTTGTACTTAACAAATAATTATATTATCGAACCATGTACGTAGAGAACTTAGTGTAACATATTATGTATACTTACTCGATATAAGAGTCGATCTCTGAGCAATTAAAAATGATATAGATTTATGCTACATCTTGCTCTCGATCTTTCAAGAGTCTTGACCGGCAACTGCCAAAGGCATTCCCAAGTGGTTTAAATATTGATAGTTTGTCAGCCACAATAACTTGTTCTTCATCATCTTTATGAGGTGGGCAAGTGTAGCATGTTGGAATATAAGGCTCAAAGTACATAGATGAGAAATTTGAAATATCTTCTAAAGTGTACGCCTCACAAATTGAACCCTCCACTCTTGCTTTATTTAAAACCTTTTTTTTAGGTCAAACATGCATCTATCAATAATATACATCTCGTAATATAATAAATTCTCAATAGCATTAGAGAGAAAAATATAAATAAAAATATACCTTTCAAATGGGCACATCCACTGATATTACACAAGACCACCAACCCTAAGTTCATATGGCAAGTGTATGATCATATATTCCATAACGTTGAAAAATGCTGACAAAAATATCTTCTCTAACTGACCAAAAGTAGTGACGATAGAATCCTCGATATTCTTTACCTTAGTTACTACAACTTTCGATGTACACAATGTTCTAAACAATTGACTCAACTCAAATAATACCCCCAAATATAGGTTTGTCTAATATATCATAGAATGCTAAGGGAATCAACTGTTGCATGATGACATGACAATCATGGCTCTTCAACCCATATAATTATCTCTCGTTTATCTTTACAGCCCGAGCAATGTTAAAGATATATCCATCTAGAAATCTCAACTGTCTCAACCATTGACATACATGCTTTACTTGATCTGGTCCAAGCACGTATCTTGCCTTTGGTTTTAGTACTTTGTCATTTTACTCTTGAAGTTCCAATTCTGGTCTTTTACATATTACTTTTAAATCTATACGGGCCTTCGGATTATCCTTCATTTTTCTTTTGACATTTATTACAGTTTTGAATACATTATCAAACATATTTTTTTCTACATGCATCATATCTAAATTATATCGTATCAATAAGGTCGGCCAATATAGTAGTTCTCAAAATATAAATTTCTTTGTCCAAGTATGATCCTTCCCAAATCCAAGGAAGGGCGTCACACTACGGGCATCTGTCAGTCCATATGGAAAGTATCGTAATCATCATAAAAATTCTATTTCAGACAACCGTGTAGGTGGACCTTCTATTTCAGTTGTGTCCGCTCGAAATACATTCTTTTATTGCCGGAACAGATGGTCGCTGGGTAAAAATTGATGGTGACAATCAAACCAACACGACTTTCTTTCATGCCTCAATCTAAAAGATTTTGTATTCTCCATGCAGTGTGGACGTGCCAACCTCTCATATGTGCTCCAACCAGATAACATACCATATGTAGAAAAGTCATTAATTGCCCATAGAACAACAACCTTTATATTGAAGTTTTATTTTTTGTGGGCATCATACGTGAGAACACCATCATTCTACAATATTTTCAGTTCATCGATCAATGGCTTTAAATATGCATCAAGATTTTGGCTCGAAGACGTCGGGCTAGGGATAAATAGAGTCAAGAAAAGATTTGACGCTTCATACACAAGCTTAGACGAAGATTGTATGGGATGACAAATATCGGCCAACACGAGCAAGGGGTTGATCTAGCCCCAAATAGATTAAATCCATTTGTACATAAATCGAGCCTAACATTTCTCACTTCCATTGTGAAGGTCTGATGAGTGCGATCAAAGTGCTTTCAAGCTTCTGCATCAACATGATGCATGATCTTGTCACTATAAGAAAAATGCGAATTAGCACCAAACGCTTTCCATCACTAACATGTTTAGCGATGGAAAGTATCCATCACATATTCTTGGTCGCTAAAATATGATAGAATTTATCTTTCGCCAATCCATCACTGATTAGCGATGGACATGGTCTGTCACTAATTTGTCGCTAAATAAGGACTGATTTGGTTTAACAAAGGAATGTATTTCGTCGCTAATCCACTGCTAAAATTTAATGATGAATACGTATCTGTTGCTAATATCTGTCACCAATTTACCGAGAGATTCATGCTAGATTAAATTTTATCACAAAATATCGACTGATTTAAATTGGTGATGGATATTAGAGACGAATAATATCTGTCGCTAATCCATCACAAATGTTAAAAAAAATTATTATTTTTTTGAAATATGAATATCGAGAAAAAATTCTCATTATACAATTTATATTACCTGTGTATAAAAAAAATACACATAAAAAATACATACACAAAGCAGGTGAAACAAATTTAACACAAGTTATCAGTTAAACAAATTTAACAACCCAGTACAGTCCTTGCCAAGTTCTAATTAGTTACAAGTACGTGAAACAAATTAAAAACATGAATCTAATCCTCGTCAAGATTTGAGGCTTCATCCTCTTCATTGTCTTGATCCGCCCCTCCATCCATGTCTCCATCAGCTCCTCTACGTTGATCATCTCCGGCATCTTACAAGAGAACCAAAATGTTAGTATTGATAAACAAAATATAATGAAATAAATTATATACAATGCACCTAATCTAATGCAATCAAAGTAAATGGTTGAATGACACATAGACTAGCAATAAAGTGAAGGACAATAACAGAATTCAGATATGTGTTCTAAGACTGACAAATTTTTTTATAGTGATTCAATCATGCAGATATGTGTTCTAAGGTTGTCAAAAAAATATCACAGTGATTCACGCATGCATATAATATTTATAAGGTTGTCAAATAAATGTGTTATGTATCACAATCATGCATATATGTGTTATAAGGCAGTCAAAAAACTTTCATAGTGATGAAATTATGCTTACATGTGTTCTATGGTTGTCAAAAAAATTTTATAGTGATTCAATCATGCATATATGTGTTCTAAGGCAGTAAAAAAAATTCATAGTAATTCAATCATGCATATATGTGTTCTAAGGCAATAAAACAATTTCATAGTGTTGATATCATGCTTATATGTGTTCTAAGGTTGTCAAAAAACTTTCATAGTGATTCAATCATACATATATGTGTTCTAAGGTTGTCAAAAAACTTTCATATTGATTCAATCATGCATATATGTGTTATAAGGCAGTAAAAAAACTTTCATATATGCTAATATCATGCTCATATGTGTTCTAAGGTTGTCAAAAAACTTTCATAGTGATTCAATCATGCTCATATGTTTTCTAAGGTAGTCAAAAAACTTTCATAGTTATTCAATCATTCATATATGTGTTTTAAGATTGTCAAAAAACTTTCATAGTGATTCAATCATGCATATATGTGCTCTAAAGCAGTAAAAAAAATTCATACTGATTTAATCATGCATATATGTGTTCTAAAGCAGTAAAACAATTTCATAGTGATGAAATCATGCTTATATGTGTTCTAAGGTTGTCAAAAAACATTTATAGTGATTCGATCATGCATATATGTGTTATAAGGCAGTAAAAAAACTTTCATAGTGATGAAATCATGCTTATATGTGTTCTAAGGTTGTCAAAAAACTTTCATAGTGATTCAATCACGCATATACGTGTTCTAAAGTGTCAAAAAAAATCATAGTGATTCAATCGTGCATATATGTATTCAATAATGCATATACTAGCTTGAAATCTAACGACATGAAACAAATTATATGAATCTTTATACCTGACGGGCACCAGAGCTCATGTTGAATGCATACGAAGTTCTCCTATCCCGAAAAAAGTTGCACAACTCATTATGAACAAGGTTGGAAATGACTTCATGTAAAAAGTCATGCATTTTGTCCTCAAGACGCTAACAGACACCATTCAAAGGCATAGCAGGGTCAATCGGACGGTGGGAGTTGATGCTGGTGGGAGAACTCTGAGAGCCCTGGCTGCATGAGGCAATGACTGATATGGTGTTCATGTTATTCCCAAACCCGAACACACGATCCTTTTTTTGGTTCACCGGTTGTAGTCACCCATGTTGCTGTGAACACCCCAAATTTTTCAAAATCTTATAAATATTCCCTTTTTGCCCCTAACCACATCTTCTGAGAAAATCAAAGCAATTTCAAAGCCAAATTTCAGTTATTCTTCAGATTTTCTGGATTAAATTCGATGTTGATATATTCAAATTCGATTTCGGATCCAGACCCAGTGTCAAAACCAAAATCTGAGCCTCGTTATCTAAATTTCCAAATTAAAATTTCAAAATATCAAAAGTAAAATTTTGAAAAGCTCAGACAGTTCATCTGGTATCCTGTTGGATTTGCAGCCCTGTATTTCTCAATTCGAGGTTTTAAACCTCGAATATTTTCTAAAAATCTGGATATAAACCCATTTTTTGAAGAAATTTCCCCAAAATAGCCTAGAATTCTCAGAAAAACTCTCTTTTGTAAATATTTCTCAAAAATACAAAAAAAATAGTTTTAAATCTTTACTTCCTCATAAATCTTAGGATTCTATTCTAAAAATACAAAAAATATGGAAAAACAACACAAAAAACCAAAAAAATCAGAAAATGTGGAGCTCAAACCCTTTTTTAAAAAAACTTGTTTTTGCTAAAAACCTCATTTGAAAAAAAAAACATCTTATAGGGAGAGACTCGACGGAGACTCGCTTTCCTTGTGGCCACCCCAATTTCATACTAGGCCATTTTCGTCATGACGGACCCTCTTTTTAGGGAGAGTGTGATGAACTCGTTCCTTCATGACCCAATTTTTCGACCTCACTACTATCGGCCCCCTTTCCATAAGAGAAGCCTAATATTATGGAGCTTTGACGAAAACTTAATTTCTCTTCGAAAGTTCATTTTGCAAACACCTCATCTTCAGAGAAGAGAGTAATTTTCATTTCCCATTCAGGTAAGGGCTAAGCCTGAGTCTTCTCCTTTGGGGAAATGAGAGGATAATTTTCGTCACGGATGTGTTGAGCCGGACCTCAAATGCTCTCTTTCACTAAGGATTTCAAGAAAAATTTGTCAATCAATTACTTGTTGATTTCAGAATCTTTATTGCACAAATCTTTACCTTCAACATTACTTCCAAAAGAGGCAAAGCTTTGCGAAGAAAGATCCAAAATCCAAATTCTTTTTATTGGCCACCCAAAAAGATGAAGAATAAATTCTCGATATGGCCAGCAAAGAAGATTCAATGTTATTGCAAAGCCATAAATGATTGATATTGATCGCAGTCAATGGCACATCTTTAAAGACCATTCTTGTAAAAATGAGGCAGTGAAAATATCCTGAGCGCTAGAAAAAAGAGAGAATTCACCCAAGCCTTGTCTCCTCAAAATCACCTAAGCTGCAATTAAATATCTGCAAAAGGGATCTCTCAATTATCGTCAAGATGAAGGCGAATTAAGCGAGTAGACCCCCGGGGCCAAAGAAGATTTGAATCATCTCCAAGATAACGGAGTTTGTGATAGATCCTTCTAGAGAAATTCCAAAGCACCGTCAAGTTGAAGGCGGATGCGATGAACCTCTCGACAATCCCTAAAAGATATTTAATTTTCGCTATCATCCAAAGATCTCCAACCAATGAGCCAATATCATCAACATGACCCCTGAGGCAAAGAAGGATCAAAACATCTCCAAGTTGAAAGAGTTTGTGACGTACCCTTCCAAAAAAAGAGAAAAAGAGAGGGAAAAGAAAGAGAGAAAAGTCAGGACATCTTTCATAATGAAGGATAATATAATAAACTCTGCCGAAACCCAAGAGAGTTCAAAAAAGTGCAGAAAGATTATCATGAGAGAAGCATTCCAGGATATCAAACTACCAAATCTATCAAGATTCTTCTTTAATTTTGTGAAATTCTACTATCAATATTCTTTCATCAATTGCTTTCATAATATTAAATTCTCACTTTCTTGTTCATATCAAGGAAATTGACAACTTCCTTGAAGAAGGTCAATCGCAAGCAATTTGAATTCCCAATCTTGATTCTATGAAGTCAATCTCATTTGAAGGTAATACTTCAGGTAGAAGAAATATTTTTGCAACAATGTGTATCTTTTTCAAATACTTTGAATCAACAACAAAATTTTCAACATTTCGACAATATTTTTTAGCTATCCTGGCGTGGAATGAGAGCTTGATGTTCGTTTCTTGATAAATCCTGACACCATTTTCATCCCTTTTTAGGACTTGATTACGGAAGTTTTCAAGATTCCTTCTCTTCTTTTTTTTAATCTGAGCGCCTGGGCTCTCAGATTCGCACACTTTTTTGCGTCTCCACTGTCCAACCACAGACAATCCAATTTTGGTTCGAGGTCGAACCACCAATCATTTCATCACAAAAGACAATTTCAAAAGCTATTTAGTCTCAACAATGAGAAGCCCAAGATCAATCCTTTTTCAAGCTTTAGGGACCCCATTTTTCTTTCTTTTGCAAAAAACCTGTCAGATTTATTGTGCAAAATCCGAAGGTTCCATCATGGTTTCTTTCTTCAAGGATTCCATTCATTTTTCTGCCCGATCAGGATAAGGGTATAAACCTGAGCCTCCTTTGATGAGGTATTTCATTTTCTGCTCGATCATGTTAAGGGTATAAACCTGAGCCTCATTCGATGAGGTACTTCATTTTTCGCCCAATCAGGTTAAGGGTATAAACCTGAGCCTCAATTTATGAGGTATTTTATTTTCTGCCCAATCAGGTTAAGGGTCAAACCTGAGATTTTTTCCCATGAGAAGCATTTTCTGTCCCATCCAGATTAAGGGCAAAAATCTGAACTTCACCACCATAGAGCAAATCTTTCCTCTTCATTCTCCATTTCATATCTATCATCTTCACCAGGCTAATATCTCTATAAATAGTCAGATCCTTCTAACTGGGGCATTTTTTTTAGCCCAAATTTGGTGTGTTTTTCTTTGCCACTAAGCTCGGCCACAAGCTGGCTTAGTAGCAAAGAGGGGCATCTGTAAACACCCCAACTTTTCACTCTTCATCCTGATATCGCCACCAATCATCACATTTTGGTTCTCCGAGATCACTGGAGGGCAAAATGGTCATTTTATGAGATAGAACCTTGCAGAAAGTCCAAAAAAAAAATTCATTCCCAAGTCTCAAAATTTCTCTATTTAGGCTCAGAAATATCTTCAAACTGCAAATTTTTAAAATCTTACTCTTGACAAGAAGCTAGAATTTTCAATTCAGGATTCAGAGTGACATTTCATGAGACATGTCTTTGCATATCATCGCATGAGCATTTCATATCACTTCACTGCACAGCTTGTCATTTCAAGATCGAGAATTCCTGATATTCAAAATTCTCAATCCAGATTCGAATTTTAAATCTTTCAAAATTGATTTCAAATCCTTGGGTTGGAACTTTAAACAAAATATAAAAGGGAAAAACCTGAGTTGGAACCCGGATCTTAAAAACAAAAGAATAAAATGGAAAACCCGAGTTTGAAAACTTGAATCTTCAAAGCAACGATTGGTTCCAACACGACCATTGGATCCAAATGGAAGTCTGAGTCGGTAGTTGAAACTTCAAACAAAATATAAAAGGGAAAAACTCGAGTCAGAACCCAGATCTTTAAAAATAAAAGAATAAAATGGAAAACCCGAGTTTGAAAACTCGAATCTTCAAAGCAACGATTGGTTCCAACACGATCGTTGGATCCAAAAGGAAGTCCAAGTCGAAACCCAGAACTTCAAACAAAATAGAAAAAGGAAAAACCTGAGGCAGAACCCGGATCTTTAAAAATAAAAGAATAACATGGAAAACCCGAGTTGAAAAACTCGAATCTTCAAAGCAACGATTGGTTCCAACACGAGCGTTGGATCCAAAAGAAAGTTTGAGTCAAAACCCAAAACTTCAAACGAAATATAAAAGGGAAAAACCCGAGTCGGAACCCAGATCTTAAACATAAAAGAATAAAATAGAAAACCTGAGTTTGAAAACTTGAATCTTCAAAGCAACGATTGGTTTCAACACGAGCGTTGGATCCAAAAGGAAGTCCGAGTCGGAACCCGAAACTTCAAATGAAATATAAAAGGGAAAAATCCAAGTCGGAACCCGAATCTTAAAAATAAAAGAATAAAATGGAAAACCCGAGTTTGAAAACTCGAATCTTCAAAGCAACGATTGGTTCCAACACGAGCGTTGGATAAAAAAAGAAGTCCGAGTCAGAACCCGTAACTTCAAACGAAATATAAAAGGGAAAAACCTGACTCGAAACCCGGATCTTAAAAATAAAAGATAAAATGGGAAAACCCGAGTTTGAAAACTCGAATCTTCAAAGCAACGATTGTTTCCAACACGAGCGTTGGATCCAAAACAAAGTTCGAGTCAGAACCCGGAACTTCAAACAAAATATAAAAGGGAAAAATTCGAGTCGGAACCTAGATCTTAAAAATAAAAGAATAAAATGGAAAACCCGAGTTTAAAAACTCGAATCTTCAAAGCAACAATTGGTTCCAACACGAGCGTTGGATCCAAAAGGAAGTCTGAGTCAGAACCTGAAACTTCAAACGTAATATAAAAGGGAAAAACTGAGTCAGAACCCGAATCTTTAAAAATAAAAGAATAAAATGGAAAACCCAAGTTTGAAAACTCCAATCTTCAAAGCAACGATTGGTTATGACGCGAGCGTTGGATCCAAAAGGAAGTCTGAGTTGGAACCTGAAACTTCAAACGAAATATAAAAGGGAAAAACTCGAGTCGGAACCCAAATCTTAAAAATAAAAGAATAAAATGGAAAACCCGAGTTTGAAAACTCGAATCTTCAAAGCAACGATTGGTTCCAACACGAGTATTGGACCCAAAAGCAAGTCTGAGACGAAACTCAAAACTAAAAAAAAATGGAAGATAAAAATAAGACCTGAGTCAGAACCCTGATCTTTAAGAAGAAAATAAAGGGAAAAACAAAAACCTGAGTCGGAACTCAGATGGAAAAGAAAATAACTCTAACCCGAAAGCCAAATTTTGGAGGGATCAACAAAAGTTATGAATTAACTCCAACGATCACAACAAAAATGAGGGATTTATTCAAAATTCTTGACCCAAGATGGTCTAAAACTTGAATTGTTTATGATGGCTTCAGGATTATCCCTTATTCTGAAGGGGAAACAAAATCGACAAAATTGATAAAGAGTTGATAGAGAATCAAAAGAATTGATAAAAATTGATAAAAATCAATAAAATTGATAAAAATTGATGAAGAATAAAATTTTGACAAAGAATTGACGAAGGTTGACGACAATTGGTAAAATTGGCTAAAAATTAATGATACTTGAAAGATGATGAGAGACTTCAGGATTATCCCTTATCCTGAAGGAAGATGGACCTCGCGGAACAAGGTTCAGGTTTATCCCTTAACCTGAAAAAGCAGAAAGAATACCTTGAAGGATGAGGTTCAGATTTATTAATTAACCTAAAAGGGAATACCTCGGAGAATGAGGTTCAAGTTTATCCCTTAACCTGAGCAGGAAAAAGAATACCTCGAAGGACGAAGTTCAGGTTTATCCTTTAACTTGAAACGGGAATGAATAAAAATTGATAAAATTGATGAAAAATAAAAAAAAGTTGATAAAAAAATCGATAAAGATGAATAAAAATTGATAAAACTAATAAAGATTGATAAAAAGATTAATGAAAATCGATAAAATTGAGGAAAAAGAGTTTGTCTGAACCTGTCTGCACGTGTTGAAGGGAAGACATATATATATATGTAGCTCGACCCACCTAACCTACTTGATTTTTAATCTTATTCGTGAACTCTTTCTTGTCTTTATCATTATCTCACATGGATACAAACGAAGAGATTCATCAAATCGAATCATCCCATATCAAGATTTGATGATTGATTGATCCAATTGCAATTAATTCCAATTTTGGTCAATTGTTGAATAGAATGGAATGAAATAGCAACGGTTCCGCAGAACATAGTTCTTGTTGTTTCGTCGCACGCCCCAAACGGGTAACAATTATTACCCCAATTATGAATCGTCGTAATTGACTGGGCAAATAAAGGATATATATATATATATATATATATATATATATATATATATATATATAATAATAATAAAAAAAAAATGCCCCAGTATTATGGAGAAGAATGTGAGAATTGATAGAAGAATATTTTATTGAAAAAGGCTCTTTGAAGAGTACAAGGGCTAGACTGAGCACTTCAAGTATAAAATTTCTTCAAGTGCAGAGCATTGATAGGATCCGGCAGTTCTACCCCATTTGCGTTGATCAAACGATATGAATTGTGAGGCAGCGCTTCCTTAACCACATAAGGACCTTCCCAATTGGGTGACCATTTGCCCCGTGGGCGATGCTTGAGATAAGTTGTCGATCTGAGCACCAGATCATTAACTCGAAATCTCCTCTTGATGACGGACTTGGCGTAATATCGAGCTATCTTTTGAGGGTAAGCTTGAGCATGCTCTGCTGCCTTGAGTCTTCTCTCGTCTAGCAAATCAAGTTGTACCAATCTCTGTTGCTGATACTGATCAAGCGATAGTTCTATAAGCGACACAAACTTGAATGCGGGCTTTTGAACGTGAAGAGGTAATACTACCTCAGTTCCATAAACAAGCTCTGAAGGAGTAGCATTGGTTGGAGTCCGAATGGTGGTTTGGTATGCCCAAAGTGCATCGTGCATCTTCTCGTGTCAATCACAGCCTATTTTCGCAATTCTCTCCAGAATACAGATCATAATCTTGTTAGTGGCCTCTACCTGACCGTTCCCTTAAGGATTATAGGGAGCCGAGAAGTGATGATGAATCCTAAACTTTGAACAGAAGGTCTTCATCCTCTTATTCCTGAAATGACTGTCATTGTCAGACACAATATCATGTGGTACGCCAAAATGGCAAAGAAGGTTCATATGAATAAAAGAAACCACATGTCGGCATTCTACCATTCGCAGAGTTACAACCTCAACCCATTTGGTGAAGTATTTTGTAGCTGCAAGAAAATATCTGTGGTCATTAGAGGCAAAAGGAGTAATCGGGTCCACGACATCGAATGCCCACATCAAAAAAGGCCAAGGAGAAACCACAGACTACAAGTATGCAGCTGGCGCATGAATAGAAGGTGCATGCATTTGGCATTTGACGCACTTTCTCATGAAATGATGGCAGTCTTGTTGCATAGTTTTTCAGTAATATCCTGCTCGGATGATCTGCTTAACGAGTGTTTAGTAGTCGACATGGCCACCATAAATTCCCTCATGTGCCTCTTAGACAACTTCCCTAGCTTCGTCTCTGTCTAAGCATCTGGCATACTCATAACTGAGCCCACGACAGTAGAGAGTATTGGCAAGGATAAAATAGCGGGCTAACATGTGCTAGATCGCACGTTGCTCCTTTCTTGGCATCTCTAGTGGGAATTCACCAGTTTCAATAAAATCTTTAATGTCTTGGTACCAAGGCTTCTCTTTCTGAGTAACTTGGTTTACTTGTTTAGCTGGAACGAAGGCAGGTTGATCAAGTCTGCCAATTTCAAAGGAATGATAGGATTCATTGTCTTTGAACGACAAAATGGAGCCCAGGCAGGCTAAACCATCGGCTATATGATTGTATTCTCTCCTGATATGGTCAAACTGAAATTCTTCAAAGTTGCCTATAAGAGCTAAAACAATCTTCTGATAAGGGATCAATTTCTGATCTTTGACTTGACACTCAGTGTTAACTTGACTAACAACAAGCAACGAATCGCCGAAGGCATGTACTCTTTTGACATTGAAGTTTTGCAGAATCTTGAGGCCTTGTAGCAAAGCTTCGTACTCGGCCATGTTGTGAGTACATTGGAAGCTAAGTTTGAGAGAATAAGGGATCATCTCTTTTTCCGGAGTGATCAATAAGACTTTAATCCCTATGTCAAACATATTCCTAGCTCCATCAAAGAATAGGCTCTAAACTAGAGATTCTTGAACGTTGCAGATGCGATCGTCGAGAAAATCACCTTTCGCCCTGATCTCTTCCGTCAATGGAAAATCTGCCAACTGATCTGCGATAGACTGACCCTTGACCGACTTCTAAGACACATACTCTAAATTGTACTGCATCAGAAGGACTTGCCATTTCATAATCCGTTCAGTAAAGAAAGGCTGCTCAAGGATGTACTTGATAGGATTAAGTTTTAAAAGAATTTTGATTTCTAATGCCAACAGATAATGTCTCAGCTTTTGACACATTCATACCAAGGTGAGACATGTCTTTTCCATCTGAGAATATCTCTTCTCATAATTGATGAAAGGCTTGCTTACGTAGTAGATCACATGTTTTATTCGACTGCCTTCCTCATACTGTGCAAGAAATCTGTCACAAGTATTATGATTAACGAAAATGTACAAGAGAAGTGATTTTCCCAATTCTGGTGGCTTCAGAACAGGTGGATTGAGGAGATACTGCTTAATGCACTCAAATGAAAGCTGACATTCTGATCTCCATACAAATTTTACTTCTTTTTTTAATAAGTGATTAAAAGGCTCACATCTTATGGCCAAATTGGAGATGAAGCGTCGAATCGACTGAATGTGCCCCTAAAAGCTTCTCAACTTTCTAAGATTAGTGGGAGGCGACATATCAATGATTGCCTTTGTCTTGACAAGATCCACCTCTATTCCTCTCTTGCTGATCATAAAGCCAAGCAATTTGCCTGACTCTACTCCGAAGACACATTTTTGCGAGTTAAGTCTCAGCTTGTACAGAATGAGTCTTTCAAAGACATGGCCGAGAGCATCGAGATGATCCTCTCCTTCTTTTGACTTGACCACGATGTCATCTACATAGGCATCCATTTTCTTATGCATCTGGTCATGGAAAATGACAATCATCGCTCTTTGATAGGTTGCCCCAGCATTCTTGAGCCCAAACGACATGAGTGTGTAGCAAAATGTACCCAAAGGCATGGTAAAAGAAGTTTTTGACTGGTCACGAGTAGCCAGCTTGATCTGATTGTAGCCTAAATATCTATCCATGAAGGAAAACATGGCATGGCCCACCGTGCTATCAATCAAAAGATCGATGTTGGGGAGTGGATAATCATCTTTTGGGGTGGCCTTGTTGAGATCCTTGAAATCAATGCAGATTCGGACTTTGCTATTCTTTTTGGGAACTGCTATGATATTTGCCAACCAGTTTGGATAATCAATGGTCTGAATAAATCCTGCCTTTAACAAATCCTCAAGTCCTTTTTTAACTTGTGGTGCCACTCAGAGATCCATTTTCCTTAGCTTCTGCTTGATTGGCTTGAAGTCTAGCTTTAGAATAAGACGATGTTCGACCAGTTTGGGATCAAAGCCCAGCATATCCTCATAAGTCCAAGCAAAAACTTCTTGATGTTTCTTGAGAAAATGGATGAGCCTTTCCTTGTCGTCTAAATCTAAGTCGAAACCAATTTTGAGGATTTTCGGATCATCTTCTGAACCAATATTGACATTCTCTGTCAGATCCTAAACCAAAGGCGATGGTTTATCCTATTTCTGAATACTGGCACATTCTGGCAACTCTTGGATCGCTGAGTCAAACTCTGCTAGCTCTTTACTCTGCTCTGCCACCTTGCTGACCCCTGCCTCTGCCTTTATCTTGCAGATTCTAGCTGGTTTGGATTTATTTTGAGGAAAATTGGGATTGATAATGAGCCTTTTGAGTGGTTTAGGAGCCATGATTTTGGCAATCCTCAAAAATGCAAAGAAAGGTTTGTTTGAGGAAAATGAGAAATTTGAAATAGCCTTTTGTACATAAATGAAGAATAATGATATAGACAAAATATAAGCAAAAGAATGATTAGACACCAAGATATGAAGAAAATATCAAAATTTCATTGATAGACTAAAGTTGAAGACAACAACTTGATATTTACAGATGTTAAGGAAGGAAAACTGAGATTGTGTTGTCCCTACAAGATGACTAAAAAAAAGCAAGAAAGAGGAAAACAGAAAACAAAGGCATTATCTTCATTCTGCCACTTTGATGAAGGTAGTTCCTCTGTTGGAAATCTGACCAGTGAAACCCAATCCTATACCAGTGATATGTCGAACGAGAATGATAGGCTCCAGTATGTCATCCTCATTTTTACCAAGGCTCCTGAAGGGTTGCTAGCCATGCTTCATCAACAGATCGAATCCCTTCTTGGTATTTGAAAACTGAGGGAACAAAGGATGATCCTTGAGAGAAGCGCAATTGAGGCACCCTCCTAGCTTAAAGAAATGAGGTCCCTGCCATTAGACCACTGCCGTAACATTCTCTGTTGGCTGAACTTCCTTCAGTTTTAACATGTCCAGACTGTCACTCAGATTAATTTCATCGATTTTCCTAATGCTAGAGATATCTGCTGTGAAAGTAGGATGAGAAATCAATGGTTGCGGGAGTCTCTCTTCTAGATCTTACCCCAAAATTGTAGTGATCATGCCTCTTTTTGACCATTTGATGCATTGATGAAGGGTGGAGGGAACTGCATTGGCATTATGAATCCAAGTGCGCCCTAGCAGAAGATTGTACGTGTGCGACACATTAACCATGTGAAATAATACAATATGCACTGAATAGTTGATGAAAATTTCAAGGAAGATCTTCCCTTTGGCTATCTGCCCATGATTATCAAAGTCATAGATCGTAATCGGATCCGGGACATATTCTTCGTCCTTTAGGCCCAAAGCCTTAGCTGTCATTTCTGGGCAAATGTTGAGGCTACTGCCTCCATCTACGTGCACATGTGGGACAGTCATGCCCCTGGTCCACATCACTATATAGAGAGCATTGTTATGGAATGTATGAGGTTTTGGCAAATCCTTATCTGAAAAGGTTATTGGTGCATTTGTCATGGCTTGGTTAACAATCTGGGCCATGTCCTATAGAGTTGTAATCGGCTTGACTTTGATCTTTCTTAGCAAATCATCCAGAACTTGCTAATGTTCGGGAGAAGCATGGGCTAACTCAAGGATAGAAATGTTTGAGAGCTGTGATTGATTTCTGAACTAACTCAGATGCTTCACCGTTCTTTGAAGCTGATTTGATGAAACGCTTCGAGAATCTAGGAATCTGCCTGGCAATTTCTGTTGTTGCTCCCGCTGGTTCACTTACTGGTTTTATCTTGCTGAGAATCGAAATAATACTCACCCTCTTGGTGGAGGACTGAGCTTGGTGCATCACTAAGACTTGGTGTTGATTCTAAAGGTCTTGGTTGGAGCATGGTCGAATACTGCCCTGGGGAAATGATACTTGTTCTAAAACGACAGATACTGAATGCTTCGAGAATGTCTTGGACAAGATCTCAGGTTGTTCTTCGTCCTCATCCTCGATCAATAAATTCTTGTCGATACAATCCTGGATAATGTTTTTGAGGACAAAACCATTTTTCGTGTCATGTTCTAGAGTTCAGTGAAATTTATAGAATTTTTCCTTCATCTTGCTCATGATAACTGGATGATCAACCACCTTAGAGAGTTTGACCATTCCCTTTGACAGCATATACTCGAGGACATCTTCTCAGGATTGTTCCAAAGGAGTAAACTCTCTTTCATAACTCCAGCCATCGTGCTTAGGTTTCATCTGTGGTTTTATTTCCGGTTGTGGCACTGGCTGAGTAGGTTGCGGTTTGACAAAATTTTCCTTTTATGTTGTAGAGTTTGCTCTCTCAGCTTTAGAGCTTCTTGAGCTCTTGTTGCGGTTCTTCCTATTTTTTTTATTGCTTGCACCATTGCTGCTACCTGAGATGTCAGCAAAGTAAGTAAAATGTGCCTTCTTCTTCTGTTTGGGGTTACCTTGAACAAGAGAGAACCCCTCGTAAAAGCCATTTTTCATCCTTGTCTCGAGCCATTGTGCTCGTTCAATCAACTTAATAATGAATTTCGCTGGAGAAGTGGAGATGAGACTCCTCAGAGATTGGGAAAAGTTATTGAAGATTATCTGTAGCGCATGCTCCTCTGGAATAGGGATCTTCATTTTGTTATAGGTGTTTCTCCACCTGTGAATGAATTCTCCTGCTTTCTCATTCTCATTCTATTTCAGGTTGTAAAAATGGTTGAGAGTGGGTGATGCCTCGACATTGAACATGAAGCACTCGATGAACAAGTTTACTACCTTATCGAACTCTCATAGTTCGATAGGATTGATGTGATCTACATACCACCTGACTGCAGTACCTTCTAAGTTGCGTGGGAAGTAGATAAACATAACCCTATTGTCTTTCCTAAAGTGACTGCATTCTACATAGAACGTGGCCAAGTGAGCTTTTGAATTGCTCGTTCCATCAAACTTGATAAATTTATGGGGGAGATTCTTTGGATTATCATTCCCGTCTAGGCCATCGTAGAAGTCTTCGCCAGTATAGGTCTGCTTGCCCTTACTCTTAGCTTGAATGTCTTTTACTGCTCGAGTTACTTCCCTCAGTTGTTCACGCATTGGATCCTCTGCTAGGATCCTATACTTGGGCTTGTTCACTGATTCAGGCACTTCAATTACCTTCACGAACTGTCGTGGAGGATTCTGACTAAACACAAATTGTTCTTCCTCTGATTCTTCTTCTTCTTCTGACTCAGTGCCCTCAGAGGTACTGTCTGGTTGGACCTTCTTTCTGACGATCCTGATTTGTTTTTTCATGGGCTTCTTCTTTAGTTTCTTGGGAGCTGCCTTCTTCAGACTAGTCTTGGCTTGCTCTGACACCATTTTGGCCATTATTTTCTGAAACAAACTGTATATGATGGGATCAACATCATCCCCTTTGCCCTGGCTCTGTCCTCTAGATGACCTGAGAGTGTTCATTCCTTCTATTTCGTTGTCACTGGGCTGAGGTGAAACGATCTGCTTTCCTCTCCTTGTCTGAACCATTTTTATAATGCCAATGTTTTCTGCAAAATAAGGGATGGTTAGAATATGGAAGAAGCTTTTAAGACAAAATTTGTGGGATAAGGGAAGAATGGAGGATTTGGTAGACAATTTGAAGAGATCATCCCATTACCAGGGATTGAGTTGTCGCAAGACTTGTGACAATTGCGTTATCATTTTTTATGATAACTGAAAAATATGCCTTGTTACCTAGGCGAGGCCGTCAACCATGATAAGAGATATTGAAGAAAAATAAGAGAGATATTAAAAGAATGTCTCATTTATCAAGGATGAGGTCGTCACAAAAATCGTGACCATTTATTTTATAAAATGAATAAAAGAATAAAATTTGGCCCAAAAATCTTTTTTAGTAGAACAAAAAGTAAAATTTTATTGATAATAGATTCAAAGACAAAGAGAAGGTGGACAGATAGTTTGCCACCACTCTCGATATTTAGAGGATACATTGGGTCCAGGAAATACAGAGAGAGAAATGAAAGAGTCCCAAGTGTATTTGGAGACATGGTATGCCCCAGACCACTGATCCGACTGCAGATTGAATTCTGGCATGTTACCCACCGGGAAACGAGTGTTGACACGAACCTGCCACTGCGAAAACTGTCTGAGACACCTCTCGGGCTGATAATCGACATAGAAGAAGGGCCCCAGCAATCTGTAACGCTTGTCACGTGCATAAGTGTAGCAAGGAACTGATTCTTGCTGGTTGAAGTAATCTCAAATAATCTCCTTCTGATGCAGACTCTCGATCAAGGCTCGATACTGAAGGGCGGACTTCGGCTTCTTGTTGTTGAACTTGAAGGAACTGGCCTTTGATGGTGCGTGTCGCAGGAACCACGATTGCAGGGCATAGGTGCATCCTTCCACCAAGATGGTCTCTCCAAGAGAGAAGCGAGCCAAGCCTCGGTAGAGAAAGGCTAAGGCGACCATGAAAACTGAAAGATGATGGGTCTGCTTACTGCCCCATCTTCGGAAGAGTTGGACAACTCTGACATCAACAAAATTCTGACTGTCCTGGAAGAATGCTAATCCCACTGTGCATAGGACCATGACATGCTGAATTATGTCTTTCGCTGCTCGAGACAAGGTGTCAACCTCCTCGTATGCTCCATATTTGCGATAGAGTCCAAATAGGTCAATAAATTGATTTTCATTGATCTCCATGAGAGGCCAAGATTTGCTCCCTATTGCTCTAGTCAAAGCTTCTCGAACATCTACCCCTTTGATGTTGATTAGGAATTGTTGCTCGACAGGATCCTCTAGCTGACTAGCTGATTCTGACAATCCCATGATGTCATTGAATTTGTCCATTAGTAGAGTCATCTCTCCCCATGAAAACCAAAATATGTAGGTACGTAGATTCCACCGCTATGCCATAGCTTGAATCAGACTTTCATTGATGGTCTGCTTGCCTACTGCTGATGCCATCTCCAATCCACAATCATCTAAGTGGTCTGAGAACATACGTGAGAAGGTGGTGAACCAAGAATAATACCACCAAGGGAAGAAGAAATGAGTCTGGATAGCCCAACAATCTGGGAATTAATCTCTTATCTGATAGGAGACATGAGCTCTGCGAAAGACAACATCGAGGGAATTGGATGCCATTGGAGTAATACTGGGGCAAAGATGAATGAAGAGGATTATATAGAATGCAGGACTTACGGATAGATTCTTGAAGAAATAAGAATAGATACAAACCTGGAAATTTTGAAAGATCAAGGGAATTTAGAAAATGATTTCCAGGGTTTTGAGGAAATTTGATCCGAAAGAGAAAAGAATGAAGATAGAGGCAAATAATACACCTGGGTTTTAAAAATAAAGAGGAAATTTTGAATAATATACCTAGGGTTTTAGAAAATATAAGATAATATAAGTAAATAAACATCACAGAATCACAGCTATACAAACAAGGATGCACAAACAACACTCCCTAAAGCTGACTCTAAAATGCGATATTTGAAATGGCTTGTAGAACCCTAATCCTAACTCTATGGTTCAAATCATCTTTTTCCAATCAAGGTACGCCAATATACTCAAACCGAAGCTCGAAGTACGTGGCATAGAAATATTTCTCCAGTTCTAAGGTAATGACTTCCCAACATCCTTGAGCGCCTATCAATATACTTCGGACTATGGCCCTTAAGTACGTGGTAGGAGGGTGTTAACCCAAATAAGTGGTCCAGTTGTGAGGCTCTCTCCCAAACTATGGTTCAGTGAAACAACCCAGCAACGTGAAGACTGTGACAATATAGGTATGAATGTTTTTTAAAACATGTTCAACATGCAAGAAATCAGATGTTTCTAATGCAAGTCCTAAAGAGATAGAGTTTAATAATAAAGAAGCATACACTTGCATACATTGTTTGCATCCAATCTCTAGAATTGAGGAGAGTTGTATTTCAGACCTATGTCTAAGGGAGCATGCAATAATCTCCTCAATATGGTCCTACCAAACCATACTTAAATTCTATATACATTATGTCAGCTAGGACAGAGTCTAGGCTCCTAAGGTTTGCATGAAACTGAAGCTGACATTTGAAGAATAAAGACTTAGACAATATCAAAGCAAAGCAAAGGCATAAATTCGATCAGACCGAGATGAGTCTCATCACAGTCGCCAAATCTGTGATCATTGCAAAAAATTTCCTCTTGTTCCTCTTTTTCTTCTCTTTGCCTTTCTAACCTCTATTCCCTTTTTGAAGGGAAATAAAAGATAGACAAGAAGAGAGAAGAGAAAAGAAAAGAAAGAAGAGAGGAACTCTTTTGCAAAGGTCTCACTTGACCTTAATTTTGAAGATATTTTACTTACCTTCGTTTTGAAAATTTTGTGAAAAAATTGAGAGACGAGATTCGCTCGTCGATACGAGGTTCAATCATTCCCGGTGCCTTTACCAGGGGTAATTGAACCAAGGATCGAATAAATGTCTTTTGCTTTGCCTAAATATTGTCTAAGGATTTATTCTAAGTCTAAAAAAAAATGCATAAGGAATCATGCTTGTGCAATGCAAATGCAGAGATGTAAGCTTTTAAGAAGAACAACTTTAGAACTTTGATTTTTCCAAGTGATGTTGAAATACATTTGAAGATACTTGAAGAAATGATTCAAAGGGTTGAAATTTGTTTAAAGAAGTTAGATTTTGAATCTAACTTAGAACTTTGAAAAATGGATCTGGAAGAAAAGACTTTGAAGTTCTAAGTTTTGGAATAATCAAAGTTTGGAAAATAAATTTTGAATTTGAAGAAATAAAGAAAATAAGGAGATTTGGAACTAAGATAGAATTCTGAAGTCAAAGTGAAGTTTCAAAGTTAAAATGAACTTTGAATTTGAACTTGATTCTCAAAAATCGATTTTGAAAAGGAATTTTTGATCTAGAGATGGGAAATGAATTTGGGAATTGGATTTGAACATCAAGATGGAATTTGAAAATGGAATTTGGATTTGAGAAATCTAGATGGACTTTGAAAATCAAGATAGGTTTTGGAGATGGAATTGATTCTGGAATTGGAGTCAAGTTGGAAAAATAGAATTGGATTTGAGAATCTGGAATTAAAGATGGATTTTGAAGATGGATCTAGGTTTTGGAAATCTAGATGAAATTTGAAGATGGATCTGGATCTGAAAATCCTAAATTGATTTGAGAATGAAAGTGGATTTGAGAAATCCAAAGGGAATTTTTGAACATGGATTTGAATTTTGAAAATCCAGATTAATTTTGGAAATGGAATTGGATTTGAGAAATCCAGATGAAATTTAGAAATGGAAATAGATCCAGATAGAACTTTGAGAGAGATCCAGATGAAATTTAGAAATGGGATTGGATTTGAGAAATCCAAATGGAAGTCGAATATAGAATTGGATTTTGGAAGGCTAGATGAAACTTGGAATTGGATCTGAGAAATCCTAAATCGATTTTGAAACTGTGTAAACACCCCAAATTTTCACCCTCATCCAGTGTTTGTCCATTTCATAAGTCATTACAGATCATTGCATGTCATTGCACGTATTCTGCATAGCATTGTATGACATTGCATCTCATTTTCGAGATCCAGCACTCCTATTTCAAAACATTCAATCCAGATTTGAATTTTAAAGCTTTATTTCAAAATCAATTTCAAAACCTGGGTTTTTTATTCAATACTCTGTCATTTTCCAACCCCAGGACTTTATATTTCGAAATATTTTCTTAGAAAACAATCTGGATTCCTTTCAAATTCAAACTTTAATCGATTTCAATTCACAGATGCGACCCATTTAGATGGTGTCGCTTCTGAATGCCTCTATTCATCAAATTTCTCAAATTTTTGAAAGCTTCAGTCCAATCAGGACTCTGTCTCAGAGTCCTAATCCGGTCAGAAGTCTGGTTTTTAAGTCTGTTTTACTTTCATTCTCAACCTTTTTCGTTTGTTTTCGAAATTTAGGTCATTTTACAGAGTCCAGTTAGTTCAGGACTCTATTTTAGAGTTCGGTTGAGTTAGGGGTCTAACCCTGACTGTGTTTTTTAACTTATTTCATCATTTCTTGATAAAATCTTTTGAAAATTCTTTCATTTGGCTTTTAAAATATAAAATCTCAGAGTCTTAAGAGTTCAGGACTCTAACCCGGAGTTCCAGTTCGCTTGAGACCCTATTTTCAAAGATCTTGAATTTCAAATGTCAATTTTAACCCTTTTTCAAAGCCATTTTCAGTGTTTATTTCAAAAATGTTCAAAATTCGATGTGGGCCCACTCAGTTGGCACCATATCCAGAGGAGTTATGACTTGGTTAGAACCCTATGCCATTTCAAAAATTCTAATTTTAAGATTGCTTTTGAAAATCCTTTTGAAAACTCCTTCGATTTCAAGTTTTAAAATCGTTTTTTTTGAAAAACTCAAGTAGGGCCCACTCGGGGTGGTGCCATATTCGAGTCAGTCAGGGCTAGACTAGGGTTAGTTGATGTCTTGGTTAGTGTTAGAGGTTTAGAAGAGTCAAAACCATTTTGAAAAACTCATTTTTGAAAGTTAGTTTTTAAAACTAGTATTTTTAAAGGTTTTTAAAGGAGTTTTAAAAACCCAATGTGAGAAAATGCCAAGTGGCACCACATTTGGGGATTTTTTAGGATTAGCTAGGGGTTAATTAGGCATTATTTAGGATAATTTAGACTAGGGGTAGTTAGGTAACTCCACCCCAAAATCGCCCCCCCCCCCCCCCCCCCTTTAGAAGTCCAAAAATTTCAAAATTGCTAATTTTTAAAACCTAAAAAATTATTATAAAAGGCCCCCATAGGGGGGACGATTTTTCCAGCCACCTTGGGAGCAAATCTTGGAGCTTCTCTCTTCTCTCCAGCCCTTCCTCCATTGCTGCAACTCCAAGGTATGAACTTCTTCACTTTTCTTATTTTATTTAATGCTTTTTTTAATGCTTTAAACCTAAATTTAGGCTTGGACACCCCTCCTTATGGAAGATCAACCATGGTTTCACCTCAAGAACCAGCAAGAACGGTCCAAGAAGGTGATCTAACCCTGTTTTGGATGATTTACATGGATTTTAATCCATTAGAATTGATTTTAATATGATTCTTTACATTATTAACCTATAAAATACATGATTTACCCTTTTAATGGGTTAAATCTATGTTTTAAAGGTGATATCAAATTCCAGCCATTGATTCCCTGTTTTTAATTTATTTTCATGGTTTATTCATGTTTGTTTTACGTTCTATAGCATAGAAATAATTTTTATTTACTGTTTTATGGTTTATTTTATTTATTTACATTAGTCAATGCATGGTTTTTCAAGTTTCTTAAATTTCTGTGTGTTTTAGGTTTAGAACAGTAAAGATGATGTTATTTCGGATTGAAGAACTCATTGTTTATTTATGAATTTTTTATATGTGATGCATGCATGCGTTATTGAGTTACTGTAGAAAAATCAGAGGTTTTGGATCTCGGGAACTCTGTCAAAAAAATCAGACATCAAATCAGGTTTTTAAAGCTTTAAAATCGTGGTTAAAATCAAGAAGGTAACTTGCTGTTATGATATTTCTCTCATCTTATATCCGATTTTAGATCTGTAAAGTGCTATGGATTCACATTGAGTAGATCTGTCTGCTGTGAAATTTTCAAATTTTTTTATCACTGTTTTGTATTTTTCCCTTTTTAGAGAATCTGTTTTAAAATTTAAAACTCGTTAGGGTTTACCAAAACCCTAATCAGACTTGTGTTAGTCATAAATCCCAAACCACAGATCCGATTCTAGATCTGTAAAAAGTGAGTATTGTTATTTTTTGTCTACTATTCACCACTAAAATTTCAGAGATTTTTGTTTAGGATTGCTATTTATGTCTGTATTTTCAATCTGGAATAGCTGTTTTAATCCCTGTTAAGAGTGATATATTTTAGCTCAGATTGCCGGAAGGTTTTCTCCTTAACCGAAGATGATTTTTCTGATCTGTAAATTGGGAAATCTCTGTTTTCTTTTTTAGTTAGTCTCTGTAAAATTTCATAAATTTCCATGGAGATTTGACCCCTGGTTCAGGTCTTGGACTGAGACTGGTTGGTGAATTAGGTCAAAAATAGCATATTTTTAGGGTTTAATGCAATTTTCGGATTAATTTAATGTCAAAAAATTATTTTTATAATTCCAATTCGACATTAGGGTTATAACAATTGCAGGTATCAATTTTTATGGATTTTGGGATCCATTTGATGGCTGAATTAAGCAAATTGCAAAACCGGGTTCCTGAAAGATCCAAAAACACTGCAAAAATCACAAAATTTGTGATATTATTGGATTTTCGTGCATAAGCATATATTTTTAGGGTTTTATTATGTTCATAATCATATTAGGATGTTTTAGGTTTAATTTTGTGTTCATTTGATTTCATTTAGTGCATAAAACCTAAGTTTTTACCAAAATCTCTTTTTAAAAAACCCTGATTTCAAGGCCATAGTCTTGCTATCGGGGGCAATTTGGTCATTTGACCTAAATTTCGAAATCCCTAACCCTAATTTCATATTTTTAATCATGTTATAGTATATTTGGTTTGAGTTTATTCCATTCAAATTTCAAAACTTGCATTTTATCAAAATATCTTTCTAAAAACCATAATTTCAAGGCCATAGTCTTGTTATTAGGGGTATTTTGGTCATTTTGACCCCAATTTCGAAATTTCATATCTTATCTTCCTTATTTATTCAATTTTATTTCATATTTTATCATTTTGATTTAAGGGAATCATGGCAAAAAGGCTTATATCTAGCAAAATCCAACAATTTCCTGATATTGTTGGATAAATCTAGAAAAGCCAACATATTTTCATTAACCAAGTTTTCTAGTTTTGCAGGTACATTGAAGACTTTATTTTTCATGTATTTAAATTTCAATAGTGATGTAATTTGTAATTAAACTTTGGAATAAGAATTTACATTTCCTGCTTAGCTTAGGTTGCATTGCATATAGTTTATTTTTTTAAATAATGTTAATGTGTGATGGATGATGATTCATGCATATTCAAACTCACTATGTTCTACACGAATGGCACATGCACTAGCTTTTATGAAGTTTATAAACTTGGTGGAATTCGTATTTATGGCCATAGTCAGAATATGAATGATACCCAGATTTATGATCTTCACATTAGCCACATTCAGCCTACACTCTTAGGCTAACTTCAAAATGCACTGCATTTCTCAAAATACAAAAAAGTATTTCTCAATTCCTCAAATCCATATTCATTCATTTCATGCATTTGCCAATTCCAATTCAAATTCTAAGTCAAGAAAATTGAATTCCTCAAAATCTCCTAAGTCTTAAAGCAAAATCGATTTTCCCAAAAGCATTGAATTTCAAAGAATATTTCAAGTATTTCCCAAGTTCTAAATTCAAATTTTCTAAGTTAGAATTTCAATTTCAAAGTTTGAATTCAGAGAAACCAAGTTCTCTCAGAATTGATTTTCATAAAATCTCAAGATTTCCCTAGAAATCGATTTTTACTTTTCTCAGAAATATTTTTCAAGACCTAATTCACGATTTTCCATGAGATATCATTTCCAAGATTTACATTTTCTAAATATTTCAATCATTCAAAGCAAACATCATGTTTTCAAAATGTGCATTTTTCTGAAAATTCATAGCACATGCCTGATTCTATGTGCATTTAGAAATTAGAATATGATTTAGACAAGTTGAATAGAGTAGAGCATAAGATTGATCCTTGGTTCAATTACCCCTGTCAAAGGTGGCAGGAACGGTTGAACCTCGTACCGACAGGCGAGTCCCATTCTACGGAATTTTCCCGCATTTTAAAAACGGAGGCGAGTTATTTTCAAAAACTATTTCAAAGGTCAGTTTGACTTGCAAAAGTAAAAATTTTGCGATGATAACAAACTGGAAAGGAAAGGAGGATGGAATTTGGAAAAAAAATCGATTTTCAGAGTGAAAAATCTGATTTAGGTTTTAAGAGATAAGACTTGGTATTTTGGAATTTTGAGAAATAAAGAATAAAACTTAAATTCAGACTTGAATTCTGAAATCAGAAGATGATTTGAAGGATTTGAGAATTTGAAGTGAAGAATAAAGAATAAAACTTGATTTTCAAAATCAGGAGATGAACTTGGGATTCCAAAGTTGAATTGAACTTTGAAATTTGATCTGGAATATTGAATTTGAAATTGAATCCTAATTCTGGAAATGAATTTGGAATTTCAAAGTTGAATTGAACTTTAAAATTTGATTTGAGTTGAAAATTGAATTTTGACTCTAGAAATGAATTTGAAATTTCAAAGTTAAATTGAACTTTGAAATTGAGATATTGAAGTCTGAACTTTGAAAATAAGTTAAAATTGGAAATAGAAAGATAAATTTAAATTTACAGATAAGGATTGAAGATTGATTTTGAGAAATGAGCGAAATATTTGAAAATATATCTCAAAATCACTTAGATTTTGAAGATAACTTGAAATAGTTTGAAAGAATGATGCAATTCTATCTTAAATGATGAATGAATTAAAAGAATTTTAAAATTTTGATATTGAAAATGATATTTCATTCTTTAAGAGTATTAAAGTAAGATTGAAGATATAATGCATTCCTGACTATGGTCATAGATGTATTATGAAATTAATCTATATTTAAATTCAGATAAAGAATAAAATACATTTTAGTGCCTTTATAGAATTTGAAGTGAAATTAATCCTCAATATATTCTGACTATGGTCATGAATATATGTTTTGGATTAATTTTCAAGTCAAATCCTAATAAAGGAAGAATTTTTTTTAAAAAAATATGATGAATTTTGAAAGAGACCCAGTGTGGATCCAATATTATTCCATAAAAAATAAAAATCATAAGCATTGTCCACATTTTGACTATGACCATCAATGTGAATCATTTGCTTAGGATTAATTACCTCTTATTAGAATGGTGCACGTGCCATTCGTGTTTCACCATTGTGGATTTTCAGAAATAAAAGAAGAATGATATGAAAAGAGATAATTTATAACATTTATATGCTCATACATTCTAATCTAAAACTGAAAATGTAAGGTTCTCATTAATATCTAGCTATTACAATTCTGAAATTGAAGTTGAAATCACAATTTCTAAGCTAAGAAAGGAAATAATATTTTCCATGCTTTTCCTGCAAAACAAAGTTAGTATAAAGCAAAACGTAGAAAGTATATGAGAAAATGAAGGATGTCTCATAAAAAACCAAACAAATATGCAAGGAGGCCTATATCCAAATGTGTATGAAAAATATGTAGGGTATCGGGAAATAATGTTGAGATATATGTGCAAGGCCTTGAGCTAGTGAGAGAATATGTGTTGGAATGTTCTTTTCTACATTAAACTAACAATGAAATGCATATATAGTATCCTAAGCTACCTAAAAAAAATATGAATGTATATAAGTATCTATATGAGAGTGAGATATATGATGCTTTAGGTAAGAGATGAATCCACATGCATTTGCCTAAAATATTGCACCTTATGCAAATGAAGGGTATTCATATGCCGGATGAAAAGGAAATATACATGAGTCTAATGCATATACATCCAAGAGGGGCCTACTACCATGCAAATGCAAGGGATGAATGGATGAATGGAAACATACAATGTTTAATATTGCTATGAGTGAATGCACACCTTAGTAAGATGAAAAAGAGGAAGCCACAGTCGTTGGAGCTTCTACGGATATCCAAAAGTAGAGCTACAATAGTGCCCAAACACTGTTGTAGCTGCAGAAAAAGGGCTACAGCCACAAACTATGGTGTTGGGAATAAGATCCCAGCACAGTGAGATGTGTGGAAATGCAAGGGGTGGATGACAGCATAACCAGGTGACCCCATTCAATGCCTTGTTTTCAGCAAAACGAGGTTGTGAGAAGCACAACACAGTAGATCAATTTTTCAATCGATTTCTGCATATTGATTCCAGAAGTAGCCATTACCATAGCTATTGATATGTTAAAACATGCAGGTGGGAAAGTGCCTAACGGTGTTGTGGTATTGCAGCTGGGATATGGTGGTGTGGTGGAGGTTAAGTGACTAAAGAGGTAGTGCTGGGGCGACAGGTGGACAGTGACTATTGCAGGAAAATGTGACAGGTGCAACTGGTGGAGAAAATGGGAATGTGATGATGTCAAGGAGATGAAGTAATGTGGTGACAGATATGTGTGATAGCATAGTGGGAGTTGGTGATATACAAAGGATCAATATAGGTGGCTATAGTGGGTTGAAGGTGTGGCTTGTACTAAGGGTGTGAATGTGGTGTTGATGTATTATAATTGCATGGGGAAATGTGGTGTACTGTGTAAGTAATGTACACAGGTAGATAATGCAGTGTTGCCATGAAGTGAAGGGTGCTAGTGATGAATAGTGTAAATTGCAGGAAACATTAGTGTGTGAAGGGAGAAAAGGGTGCTGATGCGACCTCTATGGCACTACCTAATGGTCATGCAGCTTCAACCAGTGAATCCTCATACCTCAATTGCTTTACCAATGTAATATTTTTCAACGGATCCAAATCAAACCCATCAAAAAGCAGCGTGTACTGGTACACAAGGTCCATGCATATATAAGGCAAGTTGCTCTCGTCAACATTCTGATAAACAACCTTAGCATCTACAAGAGTGGTTTCACATGCATGTTTGGCCGCATTCTCAAAATCTACGGGCACAACTTTTGTAATTAGATTCTTGGAATTTATAAAACCTGCCTGTATGGAGAATGCAGAGTCAGATTTTGACAAACACAAAAAGATACAGTATACTTCAAAAGATGCTCGTTGCATGATATAAAAAAAAATCTGCAGGATACCACCTCCACAGCCCTATCAAAGAAAAATGAGGCAACAAAGAGATTCTTTTGACCATCTCCCCCACCACCATTCCATATGCCACCAAATGTACACTTGAGATGAGTACAAGTGGACTCATTGACTCTAAGAGTTGCTATGGCAGCTGCCCTACAATCCTCATAGCTGGACCCAGATGGCAAAGCCACTGCCTTCATTCTAGATTCACCGTACTTATAGAATCCATCAAAGCCCTTCAAAATACATGGATGGCCAGTGCTTTTCACAGATCTCAGAATCTCTGCTCGAGCAGCCAACAAGCCATAATGCAAGTAGTTGTGAACATAAAGAAAATATTGGGTTCCCTTAAGAAAAGGCTCCTTAACATATGAAATGTTGCCCATCTGAAAGTCTTGGAGAATTAACAGCTTCCTTTTCTGAGATAGCATATGCCATTTGGAAAGATCCACCTCCAAGATCAATGGTTGAGTTTTTTGTGAATGATCTTTTTAACACATAATTTTCAATAAAAACAATTGGAAAATCGTCAACCAAAGATAATAAAAACTGACTTTTCACAGAAGTGGTGAGTACGGGTCGAATCCACAGAGAACAGGATATATTCTGAATTAATTCTAAAATAACAATTTATTAATATCACAGAGTTTTACAACTATGTCAATATTACAATTTGAATCAAATAACAATCTAAAAACATGAAAATTAAACTAAAGCAGATATCTAAGTCTTCTCCCGATCGCCAGGGGTAAATCTATCTTTTCACCACATGTGCAGTTGGACTTCATATGTGAAAAACACCTGTAAATCTTGGTTTCTAACTTATCAACCTACAAAAATAACATAAACAGTTAGTAACAATTCATAATTAATTCTACATTACAATCTAACTATTTCTAAACTAATAAATCAAATTAAGTTACAATTAATCAATTACAGAAAACTAAAAATATAATTTATAACTAAACTAACTAAACTAATCAATCCTAATTAATCTAACTATATCTAATTCATTAACTACATGATAGGAAATACTAAAACCTACGTTAAATCAAACAAATAACGAAATGACTGTTTTGTCCCCAAATAGTGCAAAAGTGGATTCTGGAAGCTTTTCGCAAACAGATGATTTGAGGGGTCAAACGAATTCCAAATTTTACGAAATTACTTCTGTTCTATTCCTAACAAATCCAAGAATCTGACAGTTCTTATGGATTTAGAAAATTCGTTCTGGAACTCCAGATATAAGCGTTTCAAAATCAGGATAAATCTGGAAATCGCAGGACCCGAAATTGAAAATTCTGAAAAAGTTGTTTTCACAAAACGCTTAAAAACCAGACCAAATCAACTCAAAATGAGCTGAATTTTGGTCTGCAAACAATGAACACACGGATGTGGAGAATAGAAAAAAAAATTCAGAAAACTCCAAAAATATCCACATAAAATGACGAGTGCACGATAGGGTAAAATTCGGTTTTAAAAATAAGTGCACTATTCATTTATGTCAATCCACTAATCACATCTTGGCATTAAACCACCAACAAAAACAGTCCTAAACTAATTTAATCTACTGTTAAATTACAGAAAAAGAGCAACAATTAAACTAATTGGAAAAATTAAGAAATAAGCTAAACAACTAATATTAGTTCTAATCTAAACAACCCGTTAAGTCTAATCTAACTAAATTATTATTCTAATTAAAACCTATATACTCGAATCTATTTACTCCTAGTGTACTCTAGCTAACATCACTACTAACTAACTAACTAATCTATTGTTAATTCTAAAACCTAATTAAGACAAACAATAACCTACGGTTAAGTTAACTAGGGTTAAATAACTACCTAAGGGTTAGTTAGGGTACGGTTAGGGTTAATCACTAACTAAGGTTAGATAGGGTGGTGGTTAACTACCTATGGTTAGTCACTAACTAAGGTTAGATATGATTAGCTCGGGTTAGGAACTAATTAGGTGGCTAGGGTTAGTACAGTTAATAGAGGTCGGTTAGGGTTAACTAGGGTTAATAATTAACTAAAGCTAGTTAGGGTTAGATACCTAGGGTTAGTTAAGGTGGCTAGGGTGGCGGTTATGGATAGGTCTCTTGAATTACACACCACCCTAGATGGACTACAACCTACCTAAAACTTAGAGACTACTTACTAAAACAAGAAATCATACTAATAACTAAGCTATCTAATTCATAAATGAAATACAACCTTACCTAAATTATCATACACGATTTCTACAAGCTAAATCTAATTCAAAAATTACTAAATTAACTAATATTCAATCAATGCTAATTTAAACTAAGGAAGTAGTAACTAGGGCTTATAAAAGATAGACCACGAATTTGGTAGGGGCCACCTCCATTCGATCTTACCTTAATAGCTCCTTTGGAAAGCTTATCTTTCAAAAACCGTCCAGCTGGTTGGCCAATACGTTTTTCATTCTTTCATTAAAATCAAGAGATCCATTTTGAAAACATTTCCCAAAACACGATTTTAGCAAGAGATTTAAAATTTAATATTGTTTCCAAACATGTAAAGGGAAGAAATCTTCTTTCTTGGCTGGATAAAACAAAGTCAACCCTTTTCTTAAATGCAATTCACGAATTTGGATGGGTTGGCCTTCTACCAAAAACGTCTCTCAACCAAGATTACCCCAATACCCTTAACTAAAATGAATAAACCATTTAATCAGCTAATATAACCTATTTCTAACCTAACTAAATTAACCTATGCACAAATAATACAAAGGGTAAACTATGATGCAAAACACGAATTAGAAAAAGACAACTATTTTAAATGCTAAGTCAAAATTGACATACTAAGTTAATTTAAAAATTACTAAAGCTAATTAGAATTAACCTACAATTAAACCTATTCTCTAAGGCATCAAACATCAACCTAACAAACTATTATATACAAAATTTTAACCAAATGAAATGAAACAAAACACTACATTGACTCTACACGAAAATACAAAGTAAACTATATGAAACTAAGAACTTAACTCTAATAAAAAATCTAATTGCACTACACTAATACACATTAATAATTTTTTAAGATTAAGAAACATAAAAACGAAACTAACTAATATGTTGTAATTGAAACACAAACAAAAAATGCAAAAACTGAAATCTACTATAATCGACTAACCTAAAACTATATAGAAATGCAACAACAATTGATTCTACCATAATTTGAATTCTACCTAAATCTAAACAGCAAATTCAACTAATCTGGAACTAATTTATCGAAATGCTATTCTACAGGAAACACTACATCCGACTAACATTATGCTAGCTATCTTAGATAAACCTAACGAAATTTGATATTCAACATTGCTCAACAAGTTAAAACAAAAACTAGAAACTAACTCAGACCTTAAAATGTCTATTGAAACTACTGTACTATCCTCATCATAACCAGACCTAACCACTACTGGAAAATAGGGGAAAACACAGGCAACACACCACAGAAAACCAATCACACGCACATACATTCAAAAACCAACGCTAGATTGAAAATCACGATTAAATAAAATCAAACACCTAGACACCTCTACGTGCTGGTCTATGCACGAAACATCTACACTAAGGCTGACGAAAAACAACACACAAACACACGCACAACTTGGGTTTTAACTAGAACCAAGGGATGAGAAGATCTTACCTCCAGGGCGATCCGACGACTGTGGGGAAGGAAAGAGCAGACTTTGCTCGGGTTTCGCACCACGAGGGACCTCATTGATGCTGGCTAACATCTCTTTGTTGCCATTTTTGTAGGGAAACGACTGGATGGATATGACCGAATGTGACATGCTTTAATGGAGAAGAGAGCCATCGGGGGTAGGGATGGCTTGCTATGGAGGGGCAGACGGCACCCCTACCACGGCTGGTTCACTCCACCTGCAGCTGCAACCTACAAAAAGACAACCTCGATGATTAGTTTCAGCAGGGTGAGAAGAAAGACATGATGTGAAAAGAAGAGAATGAAAGAATAAGGAGCTAGCATCTCTATTGAGTATTGCGTGAAATCCATGGCCGATCTTGGATGTGAAGAATAGTGAATGGAGGACGGTTGGGGAGGAAGTGGCTAGAGCAAGATTCGTGCCTCTAGGGCACGAAAACCAAAGCAAAGACAAATTCCACTTGGGCGTCCTTCTCTTTTAAACGATTTGCCTTGTTTTCTGAAATTTCCAGAAAAGGTGTTAAAATAATTTTATTCTCTGGGCGCCGCCTCATGTGATGGGGGGTTTTTAGAAAATATTTTATAAAAACATAAGTTGGGCTGGGCTGGAGTGAAAGATGATGCATTTGGTCCAGATCCAAGACCCAGATGAGTGGTTTGGATCCTGAATCTTTAGATTTGCTCCGAGGTTTGATCCGCTACACTGTAAATGCCATAATTTCTTCATTTTAAGTCCAATTTCGATGAAATTCGAACCATAGCTCTATAACATCATTATGCATCTAAGTGTGGACTTTAAACCTATAAATGATGCATTTATGCAGTGAAAATGTATTAAGAAAACGTATAATTTATGTATCATCAATCAACTATTCCAACTGTATCTGAATATTTTTTTCCCAAATTCCCCTACAAATAGTTTATGGTAACCTAATCAGGACATGCAGTTTGCTATTGCTACTTCGATCTAACACAAAATATTTCATTAAATGATGCTTTGATTAGTGGAATCATCATTGCTCAGGGTTTTACAGATGACGGCTTAGCATAGCAGGTTGCTGCAATCAGTGGTATTGTACCCTTCTCAACAAACTTTTGGCTCTCTTTAGACCGAATAATCCTTGGTTATTATATCTACATGTCATGAGCAAGTTACCTCAAGGCATACATAACAAGAAATTAACAAGAACTTACCTCTCTTAGTGATGGAAGTTTTATGTTGACGAAAGTTTTATGTCATAAAACCCATCGCACTTAGCGACGGATTTAGCGACGAAATGTTTTTCATTGCTAGTTAGCGGTGGAGTTTGTGACAGAAACATTCTGTCGCTAAATATCGATGTAAAACACTTGCTAGTTAGCAACAGAGTAGCGACAAAATGTTTTTGCTGCCCATCCATCGCTACATGTCGATGTAAAACGCCCTAGGGCACGAAATCAATCTTTTTTTTTTGCTCTCACCCACGCCGCTCTCTCTCTCTCTCACCCGCGCCGCTCTCCGTCGACCGCCCCCTCCCTCCCGCTCTTCGACGATCACCCCCCTCCCGCTCTCCGTCGACCGCCCCCTCCCTTTCTCCGACTACCGCCCCCTCCCTTCTGCTCTCCAGTGACCGCCCCCTCCCGCTCTCCGTCGACTGCCCCCTCCTTCTCTCCGGCTACCGCCCCCTCCGTCCCTTCGGCTCAGGTAACCGCTAACTCCCCTCTCTCTGATTTTCCCCAAAACCACAAACCTTAGTCCGTCGCCCGTCTCCGCCGATCCTCCTATCCGACCACCGCCGCCCATTTTTCGGTAGCTCCACTAGTGCCTCCTCGCCTTCCCTTATTTAAGGCCGACTCCCTCCTCTCCCTTCTCGATCAATCCATCCTCTTCCATTTCTGCGGCTCTCTCGTCGTCTCTCATGTTGTTAGCGATCTCTACGGATTGAGATTCCCCAGCCACGTTCCGTTTTTCTTGCTCTGAGAATCGCTCTTCTGATCGAGGTAAGCTTAGTTTGATTCTTATTTTCGTTTTTCTTGTTTAGATCTTGATTCTTCTATTTTCGTTTTTTATTTGCGTGTTTATTACTTGGAAATGGAAGGGGATTGTGTTTCTTGGGTTTTGACATATGCGATTGAAAGATATCTGGATTGATTTGTGTTCTATGATGTTTTTTTAGGGAATACGAGATTTTTTATCTCTCAAGTAATTTGTTCATAGCACCAATCGATTTTTTAGGGAATACGAGAATTTTTTTCTTCTACCATTATTTATCTCAGATTTATAGATTATTGTTAATTCTGTTGCGGAGGACATGATTTTGAGATCCTCTTTCTTTTATTCAATATTTTGACATTTCATTATGGATGTAAATAATATATTGGCATTTCTGTATGGATATGAACCATTTTAGTTAAATATGCTTTATTGGAAAATATTCAGAGTATACATTTTGATAATCTTTTTTGTTTTAGGTTTTAGCATTGCTTCAATATTGTTTTCTCCCATAATTCTTTGATGTTGTTCTTAATACTTGTATATTAGAGTTAGATGCAATTTTCTGGATGTTCTTAGACGTGGTCGTTTTAGTTATTTTTATGTTCATCGTCTTATGAGTGAAATACGTCACATTTCTTTTTTACTGTCTCTGTTTTATGAAATCATTTTCTGTTTGATTATTGGAAATCTATTGAATGTTGATTTGATTAAGCTACATTTTCTGTCTAAATGAATTTGAATATTAAATGAATTTCATTATGATTTACTGAATTTCAATATTTGAATGAAATTGAATTTCATTGCAATGCTTTTACTGTTTGTTACTGATTATATTTATGTTTTTTTATTGTTTTCTACTGAATAGTAACTGAAGTTTCATTACATTTTTTTTACTGTGTTAACTAAGTTCCATTGCATATTTTTACTAATTGTTTTACTGATTTTTACTTGTGTTTTACTGATTTTTTATGTTTGGATTGAATACTAGTGTTAGTGTTAGTTTATTACTTCGTTAGTTGTTTAGTTAAATAGATTAGTTAGTTGTTAATATAGCAATTAGTTAATTGTTAAGTGAAATAATTAGCATTGTTGTAGAAAAAAAACATGATTTCCTATCTTTTTATTTGCTCTCTTTCTCTATGGCTTTTTATTTGTTTGTTCTTCTTGGATATTGATGCTTTTGGTTTTTTGATGTTTAATCCATGCCTTTGGTTTTTTAATGTTCAATCCACAGCAGGAGGCTCTGTGTTTTTCACACTTGGGCATAAGTTGCCAATTATTAGATTTGGCAATTAGCTTCTTTAAAAAGTGGTAGTTATCACCAAATGCATAAACTGTCATGCTATAATTTTAGAAGAAGTGGCAATTAGCTTTTTATTTTTTATAATTTTAGAAGAAGAAGAAATTCCTCATCTTGTTAATGCTAATGTTAAATTTTTATTTAATGAATGATCATGTTTTATTTCTTAGATACTTACATAGATCAAGTTGTTGCATTAATGTTAACATTTATATTTGAATGTAGTTATGAGGTAGTAGTTAGCAGGATATTTGAGTGTGTTTGCTGCATGTACATGTTTGACATTGATATGCTATGAATGATTTCAATGTATTGCCATGTTTGATGTGACTGCATCTATACTTTCATAAGGTTATTTTCAATTTGAATATGCATCCATGGAATTGCATATCATGTAACTGCTCCAAATAACATTTTTATTTGTTAGAATATAGTTCATAGAGGTCACAATGGTCGAGGACCAAGTGGAGGCCATGAGACATCATTAGGTAAATGTCTTTATGTTATATTTAAATATAAGCATGCATTATATTTTTTCTCATATGTTGATATAAACATTGTTACTTATTATTCGTCTTTATAGGATCACAACTCAGTGATAGCCAGTGTCAGCCTTCGTCTTCATGACATGCTTCGATAGGTATATCATTTAAATAATTGTATACTTGATTTGTTTAAATGTGCATTGTATAAATTTCTAACTCATTGTTCTGTAGGTGATGTTTCGCCTACACATGACCCACCTACACCATCTACTCATACACATCACGAGACAATGCCGGATGCAGGGTCTTTTCAGTGTGACACACGACGACTCATTCAAATAGTGTATATTGATAGTCGACCGTAAGTATTTAATTGTCACTTGTCCAATACTTATCTTATAAATAGTGTATATTGACGGTCAATTGTTAATGTGCATCAATTCATGTGCAGTGTGAGGTCGAGCAGCAAGAAGTAATACGAGACATTAGAAAGTCACTACTGCAACATCTTCTCGGATTGCTTGTGCAATGGAAAGAGTACCCGAGGAAGATGCTGGACAATTTAATGTATTCATTTATGGTATGCAATCATTTATCATAACTACTGTGATTCATATTTAATTTTTTGTTATACTCATGTGTGCTAACTTTCTGAAACTATTTGTAGGCTTCCCATCGCTTCGCGACTGCGAACGAGGAGAAAGATGCGAGGGTAGTATGGCAGAAGGTGGCTGCCAATAGATTTGTCGACATGCTGCACAATATGAAGATTGCAGTAAAAAAAACAGTTGGTGGGATAGATGATCCACTGCAGTGGAAGGGCCACAAGCCTTCTACTATAAGGAGAGATTACTGGAAGGGTATATGCGACAAGTGGGCGAGAAATGAATTTTGAAACCGCTCAGCAAAGGCTACACAAAACCGAGCAAAGATGCCCGATGCCCATCTACACATAGGTGGATCTAGGACTTTTAGGAGCCAGGAGAAGAAAATGGTAACTCAAGTCAAATTTGTAAGTATTTTTGCATACTTATTAATCGATTTTTTATCATTTAACATTGCAGGAAGTAGAAAAAAGAGACATTGTGCCTTACAAGAATGTGTTTGTTGAAACACATAAACGTAAGAGCACAGGAGAATTTGTATTAGAGAAGGCGAGAGCGACATCAGTATGTATTTATTGTATTAATAAACACTATAATATACAAGTTACTATGAATTACGTTATCATAAATATTATAATTCTTAATTATTAATTCATATTCTAATCATTACTTTGTAGGAGTCATACGAGCAGCAAATGGTACAGCGATATGGCGATGACTCTACTCAACATTCACCTTTTGATCTTGCACCATGGGTGACTGCAACCGATGAACCCAAAAATGGTCGTGTGTTCAGGTTTGGGAGTAACATGAATACCACACCAGTCGTTGCCTCTTGCAGCCATGACTCTCAAACTTCTCCCGCCAGTATCAACTCCCAATGTCTGATTGACCATGTTATGTCTTGAGATGATGGATGTCAGCGTCTTGAGGACAAAATGCAGTACTTTTTAAATAAATTCATTCTCAACATTGTCCGTAATGAGTTATGCAACTTTTTTTAGGACAGGAAAACTTCATCTGCATTCAACATGAGCTCCAGTACCCGTTAGGTATAAAGATTTATGTCATTTGTTTTATGTCGTTAGATTTCAACCTTAGAATACATACAGGCAAGTTTTTTGACTGCCTTAGAACACATATGAGCATGAATGAATCACATATAAAGTTTTTTGACTGCCTTAGAACATATATGAGCATGATAGAATTATATATATAATTTTTTGAGTACCTTAGAACACATATGAGTATGATAAAATCACATATAAAGTTTTTTGACTGCCTTAGAACACATATGAGCATGATAGAATCACATATAAAGTTTTTTAACTGCCTTAGAACACATATGAGCATGATAGAATCACATATAAAGATTTTTGACTGCCTTAAAACACATATGAGCATGATAGAATCACATATAAAGTTTTTTTTACTGCCTTAGAACATATATGAGCATGATAGAATCACATATAAAGTTTTTTGACTGCCTTAGAACACATATGAGCATGATAGAATCAATATACAAGTTTTTTTACTGCCTTAGAACACATATGAGCATGATTGAATTAATATACACGTTTTTTACTGTTTTATAACACATATGAGCATTTTTTTTATATTTTGTTTATAAATATTAACAGTTTGGTTCTCTTGTAGGATGCTAGAGATAATCAGCGTAGAGGAGCTGATAGAGGTATGAAGGGAGGGGTAGATCGAGAAAATGAAGAGGATGATGCCCCGAATCTTGACGATGATTATTTTCATGTATTTAATTTGTTTGACGTACTTATAATTAATTATAACTTGGCAAAGACTGCATTTGATTGTTTAACTTCGAACATGTGTTAATTTTGTTTCACTTGTATATGTATTTTATTTTTTATAAGCAGGTTATATGAATTGTATTTCGAGAATTTTTTCTCGAGTTTCATAATTCAAAACTTTTTTTTTTAAAATTAGCGACGAATTATTTCTGTCGCCAATTTCAATCAGACGATGGTTTGCAACGAACTTTAATCTGTCGCTAACTTGCCGATGACAAGTTAGCGATTGATTATATCCGGATATAATTTGTCGCTATGTCGTCGCTAATTAGCGACGAAAATAAGCCGTCGCTAATTCATCGCTAATTAGTGACTGCATAGCGACAAATACATTTCATCGTAATTTAGCGACTAGGATTATGCGACGGACACTATCCGTCGTTAAGCCGTCGCTAAATACATTGACGAAGGAATTTGCGACGGATAGCGTCCGTCCCTAATACGCATTTTTCTTGTAGTGATATGCAAATACATGGATGGACAAATACATGAAATTACATGCATAAAATCATATGTATGACATGCACGAGCTGTTGGATACATGCATGAATACATATTTATGGACATACATGCTTATACACATAGGCACGGAAAAATTAAAGCAATACATGCATGAACACATTGCATGGACAAATATATGAAATACCATGCATGAACATATTCACGGACATGCACAAACATATATTCACGGATAAATATGCAAATACATGCACGGAGAAAAGCATGTAAATATTTGCATATTCAGGTATGCATGAACAAAAACATGCAAATATTTGCAAATACAGGTAAGCATGAACAGGCATAGATAAATATGCAATGACAAATACATGCACGGATAAATCCATAGAAATACATGCACGAACACATATTCGTGAACAAAGTGTGCAAAGTAAAATGCCAATACTTTTGACACAGTTGCTTGGAATGCTAAAACTACATGAAAACCAATAAGAGTTCCCAAACAGCTTGCCGTACGTGAAACTCCAAAACCATGTTTTGGCCACGTTTCCATCTCGGTGCAAGGCTCGCATCGGATTCATAGTCTAATTCGGGTTCTGTTTTAGCATCTCATATGAATCTGGATCCGACTATGGGAAGATACGACTCCAATTACAGGTAAATGAGTACTGGATCTGGTTCTAGCATGGACTTTTTTATCTACTCCAAATCTATTTGGGATGATTCCAATCCAAATCCGACCAGTTTCCATTGTGCTGGAGTCCGAACTACCTCAGCGATAGCCAACAGGTAGCACTGGTAAACGAGCTGAACAACCCAAGCTTGAAGTGTTCATGCTTGGCTCATTTATACGGTAAGCCAAGCCGAGTTCGAGCTCATAATGAGCTTGAGTTCTACGAACCCAGTTTGGAGTTCAAACTGACTTGTTTATAGAAAAAATACATTGGTTTAGAGATGAAAGAAATAGGATTAAAAAAAATACATGTAAACTATATCTAAAATATATTTTTTAATACCTAACAAGCGAATCAAACCGAGTCTAGTACTTATTGTTCAGCTTGCCGAGCCTATAAGTTTGAACAAACCCTCAATGCCGAATATGAGCTGAGCGACGAGCGGCTCGGCTTGTTACCTAACCCTACCGACAGGGGACGATTCGGCACGCCAATGCCTAAAACACCCATCCAGGTATGGAACACACACCAAATCATAGAGTGGGAAAATTTACAAAGTTCAAGGGTTGATCCGTCATTACAGTGTCAAGCTCGTCATTGTCGCAAAAGATAAGGGTGGATCCCTTCATTGTTCCAAAATTCCTGAATCCATTATTTCGCTCTCTTATTTATTGCTCTCTCTCTCTCTGTCTCTCTTTCTCTCTTGTGCTCGCGCCATTTCCTCTTCGTCTCTCCTCTGAATCTCTCCTCAAAACGAAGGTAAAATCTCTCTCTCTCTTGCTTTGATTTTTCCTTGATTTAGTACATGTAAGAGAATCACGCTCTGGAAGTTTCTAGGTTTGTGGACTTCCTCCTTTAATTTTTCTGTTACTTTTTATTCTTTTTGTTCGTATTTTGATGATCGATTCGTCCTCCATCTGTTCGTTGGCTCAACTATTGTTTCCGTGGATTTCTGGGGCTCAGAATATTGGGGCTTTTCGTTTTTTGGTGTTTCTATTTTTTCCTAGTGTTTCTAGGGTTTCAAACCGTGCTCTTCCTTCTGTGGGCGGCAGTTCAGAAAGAGGTTGGTCTTGGTGCTTTAGTCTTCTCCTTGTGCGATGCTGGTGGTCCCGTCTTTCCTTTTACTTTCTGCAGACTTGCAGCGGTAGCGGATTTCGCGCATTGGAGTTTTGCATTTTAGGGTTTTGATAGACGAGTTCTTGAATCGGACAATTTTCATAATTCGTAGAATCATTCGTTCGCGTAGTTTCTTGGATTTTGGTAGTTTTTTTTCTTCACTACGTGTGATCCTCGACGTGGGAGGGAAGGAAAGGAATTTTCTAACGCCTAAAATAATTTGCTAATGCCTAAAATGCGTTATTTCTGCAGACTTCTCCTTCGGCGACCGGCGAAGTGGCTTGTCCAGTCCTTCTAGTTTTTAATGCGAATTTCGTAATAGATACTCCATTCAGAGTTGCACCGTGCTTCTTCCTCGGTGCTGCGTTTCTTCTGGCTTCATCTGTTCCTTTTCAGGCAGGAAGGAGTTTCTGCTGGGGGTTATGGAGATACAGACATCTGGAAAACCTATCGATTCTTTGTTAGAGAAGGTTCTTTGCATGAACATTCTTTCCTCTGATTACTTCAAGGAGTTGTACAGGTTGAAGACTTACCACGAGGTTATCGACGAGATATACAATCAAGTCGATCATGTGGAACCGTGGATGACCGGCAACTGCAGAGGCCCTTCTACGACATTTTGTCTTTTGTACAAGTTCTTTACCATGAAGCTCACCGTCAAGCAAATGCATGGATTATTGAAGCACACTGATTCTCCATATATTAGAGCTGTAAGTATGTGCCTATTGCCAATATCAATTATCTGCTATTTGTTTGTTTTATTTAGTAATTATTCCCAAGAATGCTCATGTTTGTTTTTCGACTTCTAAGTAGCCTGCATTGCAACCCTCATGTTTCACATTCTTGGTATCGTGAGCAATGTTATTGGTGGATATGCTAGTTCATGACTGATGCACAACACTGTCTTCTGTTCACCATTTCAAATTAGCTTACTACATGCTTATGTATGGTTTATGTATGTTCATTGGAACTTGAAACTTTTGATTATCCATGGTATGACAACACTAGACGTCCTTGCAGATTGGTTTCCTCTACCTTCGGTATGCTGCAGAGCCAAAGACATTGTGGGGCTGGTTTGAACCTTATATGAAAGATTTTGAGGTACTTCAATAATTTTAAATTGCTAAGTGTGACATCTATTTCAGTAGAAGAGCGATATGTGACTATGTTATCCATACAGTGCATATTTCTTGATCTTTCTGTTGAACTTTTCTATCTGATACATTAAATATTATTTCAAGTGAACAATCCTCTTAGGTGAGCACTAAAACAAGAGTTTCTGGAAAGATAGATATTAAGAAATGTCTATTAGAAAAGATAGTCAAATTTTTAAAGGACTTCTTGCATAGTTATGTGTGGCACACATAGAAAAACGCTGCCATTAGAAGCACATCTATTTGAAGGAAGCAGCACTTTTCTATGTGTGGTCGTTAAGAAGGGATTTTACATTTGAGGGAATGCCATTGAGTTTTCTTGCCTAGTTATGTGTGGCACATGGAAGCAACTTGCTATTGATCAACTTGGTTATTGCACTTTGGTTGAGGTACTTGGACTCTGAGTTGGAGTGATACAACTTCGTTTCTCATGTGATATCCAACTCATGCTACCTTTTTGCTGATTTTTAGATGATGTGCATACATTTAAATTTTAATCTTACCCTAAAGCTATGTCACATGGGTGCGGCACTTTCAAAAACCTTGGGTGCGGGGGTGCGGCAGGGGGCAAAAATGTGTGTGTATGTATATATATATATATATATATATATATATATATATATAGGGGGGGGGGTCCGGGGGTTCCCCCCGGTGACCGAAATGACCCTGGGTGCGGTCAATGCACCCAGGGTCGGGTTGACCGCACCCGCATCGAGTCGCGTCGACGTGGGTGCGGCACCCTGCTAGCCAAATCACTGCTACATAGCCCTAAAGTTATCTAATTTTGTTTCTAGCATTACATTGAAAACTCTTGAATGCAGTTATATATGAATTCCCAATGCAACTTAAGCATAGCATCAGTGTGAATTTTGTTTTATCAAGATATCAGAACATGACATTGATTAGTCGACCTCGCAAATTTGAAGTTCATTTTATTGCGTTCCAGTGTATGACACTCTTCTGATTTTGACTGTTAAGAGCTAGAGGAATGTTATTTTGTAACTAGGAACATTGATGTAGAGCATGTCCTCGTACAAAGGTCCATTTTCATGTGGTGATTTTCTTGTATCTGTGTCTTGGTTCTTGTTGCAGGAGCAGAGCTGAGCGATTCGAGTCCATTGGATCATTTCAGATCCATATTTTAGTTTAGATTCTTTTTAGATTGTATTTGGATATTGGATCTATTTTAGATCTATACCACCGTCACCAATATTGCTGATATTTTGAAAAAAACGTGATATTATCGGCTATTTCAAGGTAGCCGATAATATCGGGAATATATCACGATATTTTTTGAGAATTTTTTTATTTTATTTTAAGTTTGCATTTCCTATTTTTTGTTTCTTTTATATTTTAAAACCTTTAAAACATGTTTCTTTATATTTTTTAAAGAAAAATAATGCAAAACTTATTATTTTCTTAGCTTTTTTGTTGTCATTTATATATATTTTTTTATTTTTTAAACTCCCGAGATATTCCCGAGATTTATGAACTTTTGAAAATCTATCCGGGAAATACCCTCTCCGAGAAATTACCTTTAACAATACAGGTGACTATGATCTATATATCTAATTAGGAAGTTTATCAGATTAGAAAGTCATCTTAATTAGAGTCTATCAGATTAGGTAGATTTCATATTTACCATTGTAATTGCTCATCTATAAATGGATGAGAAGTCTGAGAGTTTTGCAGTCCAGTTGAAATGACTATCAGTTCTTTCTTTTATTATTCAGTTAATTTATCGTATTTTTATTCATTTCCTGCATTTCTTTTGAATTTTCTGTTTTTCCTAGATAGTTCATACTTCATAGTTTTGCTAGATTTACGTAAGTTTTATTCTCATGCTTCTTGCCCTGATAAAAATGTTACATTCGAAAGGGCCATGTGTAGGCCACAGCCATCAGGTTACATTTTATCTACATGTGACTGAAATGAGACCTTTTTTTTGGTTTCTCTAACATGAGTAGTTAATCCATGCATTTGAGAGGTAAGCATATGAGCCCTTATGCTCCCATCAATCTTGTACTTAAACAGCTGTCATAATGTCTGTTCTGCAAAATATAATTGAACAGAGAGTGAAGGAAATATTGTTATGTTATTTATTTAAGGGAAATTTTCAAAAACACACCTAAAGTATTGGCATTAATAAAAAAATGCACCCAAGTTTTGGGTAATTTAAAAAATGCACCTAAATTTTTACCCAAAAATTTCTGTCTACTTACCCTATCTTATCACTAACCCAAGTTAAGTTATGACAGTAAGTTTACTAATTCCCCCCCCTCTTTCTTGGCCTTTCCACTTCTATACATTCCCACCTACCCAAGCCCCATACCAAATTGCTGTGCAGCCTTCATCCCCTTTTGCAATCAGCAAGGCTTCTCTCCAAACCTAAATCTATCAAGAAAGGTCTCTCTCTCTCTCTCATATATATATATATATATTTGGTCTTCTTTTTTATTTATAGGATTGGCCCCACTTTAAAATTCAAGCAAATGTATTCTTAAATCCCTAGCGAAAATCATATGCCATGGCCAAAAAGAAGGATGAAAACATTTCTGCACCTCAAAAGCGACTATAACTTTTTCTATTGTGGTTTGGCATTACTTAGTAAAAAAACAAAACCCAACCCTTATTAGGCAGTATTGTTACATCTATCACTGTTGGTTTGTGTTGAACCCAATCCATGGCATTTGCTGGTTTGTGTCAAATTAGGTACCACAAGAACAAAGACTTTCAGACCCTGTCGTAGAACAAGTTCTTTCTGAAGTTGTTTTTGAAGTAGCTCAAGAGAATGGGTTTGGTAAAAGAAGCATGATACTGTGAGACTGCAAAGGATTTCCCTTGAGCAAAATGAAATATATGAGAAAATGGAACGCCATTGGCTGTTTGATAAGGTACGACATACTTGATGTCTTCCAATCCTGTATATTCCATCAATATAAAGCGTAATAGTTATTTTAAACAAATGACAGATTATGAATTTCTATTAAATTTGTTAACTTGGGAGTAAAATGGTAATTTTAGGTCACATTTAACAGCAAACTTGACAGAAGTGAACTTTGGGCCTTTTTAATTAACCACAAAATATTTAGATGCATTTTTAAAAATATCTAAACTTAGGTGTGTTTTTGTTTAATGCCAATACTTTAAGTGCATTTTGAAAATTTCCCTTTATTTAAATTATTCTGTTGATGGAGGAGTTTGTCGTCATGATATCCATCTCTGGTCATTCTCCCTCTAGTCTCATTTTCCCTTCTTACAACCATATGCATTCTTGTGGTAAGTTAGTTATGTCCTGTTCAGTTTTGTTGATGCTGAGTGGGTTTCTCTTGTCCTATCCCCCCCAAAAAAGTGGATCTTAATATTGAGACTGTTGTTTCTTTGCTTAATAATTAGATTCTGAAGTCTGGAGGGCCATATGTTAATGTTGTTATTGCTTGCATATTGAGTTTATTTGGTTTTCTGCAGGAATTTTCTCCAGGGTCAAACGGGCAGATGACTACCATGGCTGTCTATGTGCGTGATCTGCTACTTGGCCAGGTCAGTACTCTTGTCTGCTTCAGAGACCATTTATGACAGATGTGGCATTAGCTAAGTGATGATTTGTAAATTTTGTTTTGAGTTCCATCTATCTTCTCTTCATTGAAATGCTGGCATATCATGGCTAGTGCTGTTATGCAAATTGATCTTTTACAATGGTTTCGATCTAGATTTGATTTTTCACAATAGCAGTTGCAATATAATGGTTTGGTCTATGACTGGACCACTCAATTGTTGGTGTGGACGTCGGGAGAGCACACCTCTATCTTCTGAACGGTGTAAGGTTTGTAGTGTTGCTCTTGAATAGAAGAAGTGTGTGCTTAAAGGATATATACTAATAAACACTTTGATGCTAATTGTAGATTCAGTTTTCTTAGCACGCTATATTAGTTGCTGAATATGCCTCAGCTTCATTAATTGTTCTAAGTGGCATCTGATATTTCCGCTGAATGTGGACCGTCTTTTGACATCCATGTTTTGTGACTGAAAGTCCTAGGAACATGATCCTAAGACTTTGTATTGATTTATGAGTTAGTTAATCACTCTGCTTGCTGGAATAATGTATGGAATGCTCATTTTGGGTTGTTTCTGAGCGAATAGTGGTAGCAAAACAAACTAGAGTTTACGATTTACACGTAGGCACCTATACGTGCAATTACTGTTCGTTGTTAAAGCTATTGTGTTATTTTCTAGTCAATATTAGTAACAAAATATGTTACACTAAGTTTTATACCTGGTTTTTGAACATGCCAAAGTTATCTCTACCGAAGTCTGTTACTGAGGTACATGTAACCTAAGTTTGCATCGACCAAGTTGTTGGGATTGTCATAATATGATCAAATTGTTGGAATCATCATCATTGGATCCAATTACTGTGTTCTGCTTAATATGATGGGATCATTTAGTCATAGAGACACTGGAATGATGGTGTTGATTCTCTCTGAGAAAAATGTCTTGGTTGTGTTATCACTAAATATCTCTTGATTGGATTGTCTTTCCCCTGTTCCAGATCATTGTATGATGCAGGTCAGGAACTTGGTATTGGATTTCCTTTCCGTGATGTTCTGGTAAAAATATGCATTCGTTGCCTTTTCCCACAATATTATTTGGACAGTGATACAGTTTCTTCTTTTGAATTTGGTTTGTTCATTTAACAAGAATTGAAGTTGTGAACTTGGTACTAGATGCCCTTCATTTCCTGTGCGCTTGATGTCATAATCTCAGTTGATCTGTACATATGTCAATGATTAGTAGAACATTGATTTCTCTTGCCAAATTAAACATGGTTTAACATTGTTAAGTAGGTGCAACTCATCTGCAGTTGGAAGAGGAGGAACAATAATAATCTTGATGCATGAATGACTCTGTCTCACACTGATCACTTCTATGTGACATTCTAATTTTATTCTAGACACTTCTTTTGACGGTTTGGGTTCCTAATTAGTCAAGACATTATGCGCTGAAACTATCCTGCATGTGATGTGTATAATTTCAAGTCTTAAATAAAGCAATAGAAATGTGTGCAGTATGGAGTGATCCACATACCTAGTGCTACAGTTTCATCTGAAATTGGAATAGCTCCACTTGGTTGTAATGTTACGATACCAAGGACATGCTGATCCTTGAGTAAGCTCGCCAGCTGCTAAAATTGCTGTCAAATGATATATCTAGAGGTGGAGCATGGTCCATTCCATGTAGATGGTTCATATCATCTTGCCTGCAGATTAGTCGTACCATCTGGATAAGGAGTGCGTGGACTCTCTCTAGCTGATAGGGAAAGTGATGAGGTTTTTGGATAAAGAATTACACAGTATCTCGATGGGTGGTTCCTTTGGCCTTTCCTCTTTGCTAAGGATGTCGGGTGAAGTGCAAGCTCGTAGAGTTGTAATATCAAAGTCAGGGAATGAGAGGGGGTTGAGTTTTCGTTAGAAGAAGCTAGTATCGTAATTGCCTTAAAAGAAAGTTATTATGATGATCAAGGTCAAAAAAACAAGGTACTAGAAAAGATGTCAGAACGATGATCATATAAAAAACATGCCCACAAGGGGATAGCTTGAAACCCTAAAGGTGGACATTTGGGAAAAAAATAGACTATTGCTAGACATATTTTGTATATTATGAGGTTGAGTTTTTTCTTTTCTTTTTCTCTCTCTCTCTTTTTTTTTGTGTGTGTGTGTGTGGGGGGGGGGAAGGGTCTTGTTGGGCGATGGGTAGATTGGCCTGAACCTAACTTTAGAGGCTTAACCTACGGTGGCCAGAAAGTGACATGCCGATAAACAAATTCTTACCTAAGGTTATGTTATCATGCCCATGTCATGGGAACCAACGACCTTATGCATGTACTTCATCAGGCTTTTTTTTTTTGTGGAACTAGACAGCCATTGTACAATGGTCATATATTTGAAACTGTATAACTAAGCATTTTTCTTGAATTTAGTTTTTTTTTTTCAAATTTCAGCATTTATGAGCTTCCAAACGCTTGGAACAGCTAATCCTCTGTTAAATTATGTATATATAAATATATATCTATACATATACTTATATATATACATACATATATATAAGTATATATATATATATATATATATTTTTAATTCCTTTGTTTTTCTTGTACCCCAAAAACCCGATAGGGGTATTTTTGGTAAATCACCATGTAATCTTTTTCTTTTTTGTATTTTTCCTTTTCTTTCTTTTTTACTTTTTCTTTTTTATATTGTAAAGACCACAAGCCCCCCCCCCCCCACTCATCTAGTCGTTGGGGCCCCAACGGTCATATTTATGACCGTTGGGGCTCCCAACGACTAGATGGGAGCCCCCTTGTGGTCCCTCCTCTTTGGCTTCCTCCTTTATAAATAGAGGAGGTTCTCCCTTGTATGGTTATGGGTTTTTCACCCTTCTTCACTCTTCAATAATATCAATCTTATGCCTTATAGGCATTTTACCCTTAGTGGGTTACGTTTGTACTTTTAGTGCTTGTGTTCTTGGCTCCTTTAAAGAGTGTGTTGTATTATTGGTGTTTCCGCTATTTTCATTACATGGTATCACAGCGAGGAAGGTGATCGGGCTTCTCTTCTTGTTGGTGTCTTGGGACACGTGCCTCTCAATCTTTTGAAGAGAGGAAAGGTTATTTGGTACTTATGGAGCACGAATCTAAAGTGAAACTCTTTTTTAAGCTCAATGGATCTAATTACCTTATGTGGGCCTTCGCTAAGGAAAATCATAAATCATCTAAGAGGTAAGAAGCTTTGGAATTTTGTTACTGGAACTACTCTCGAACCCTCTCTTGTTCTCACCAAAATGGAAAATGGGGTTGAAAAAGCTTTAGATGGCGATGAGCGCATCAAAGCTATTAATGATCACCAATATAAAATTGAGGATTGAAAAAGTAATCATGCCAAAATCTTGGCATGGTTCATGAACAATGTTGACCTAAAAAATTGTGCCAACATTGCTAAGTTTAGAAGAGCCAATGAAGCATGGTTCTTTCTTAAGGGTATGTATACCCAAAATGACCTAGCTATACAATTTTTTTGTCAAGAAAAAATTAGATCCATAATACAAGCAGATATGAGTGTTCGTGACTACTTTAGTACCTTGACCTCTTTTTGGGATGAGCTTGCTCTTCTTGAGCCCAAGTAGGTGGCTTCGGAAGATGTTGAGTTAAGAAGAGAACAAATTGAAAAAAAAACATTTCTTTCAATTTAAGAATTTCATGCAATGGTTAAAAACCAAATTTTAGGAAACTTATTCATTCTTAGATCCGATTCGGGAGGCGAATATATGTCTAATGAATTTCAAATGTATTTGAAAGAAAACAGAATTTATCATCAACGTTCTTGTCCAAACACTCCACAACAAAATGGTCTTGCAGAAAGAAAGTATAGACACATAATAGAAATCAAAAGAACTTTACTTGTTTCCAAAAATATTCCTAAATCTTTTTGGGCCGAAGCGGTTCTAACCTCAACATATTTAATCAATAGAACACCATCATCCGCTTTGAAAAATCTTTCTTCATTTGAAAAACTTTATAACATGTCTCCCGACTACAAAAGTCTAAGAATTTTTGGATGTAAATGTTATGTTCTAACTCACAAAAACGATAAACTTTTCTCAAAGACAAGTGAATGTATTTTCTTAAGTTATGGCGAAAAACAAAAAGGCTATCGATGCTTTGATCTATTAAATAACAAACTTTATATCTCAAGAGATGTCACTTTTTTAGAAAAAGAAAATGGTTTTTCGCATAAACTAAATGAGCATGTTGACTATTCATTTTTGTTTGACTTATTGCCTCAAGAAAAAAGCATAGATGATCGTGTTGAAAATATTGAAACTTGTGAAGATCATATTGAACCTCCGGTTAATGAGCAACATGACCTTCATGAAAACTTAAATGAAAATGTACCAAATCTCACACAAGTTTATTCTAGGAGAAATGAAAGTAATCCTCCTTGTGCTCTTGAGAAATTTTCTCAAAATGAGTCAATTGAAGAAACCTCTCAAAGAAGATCAAATCGTATTTCTAAAATACCTAATAGATTTGTATCTTATGATTCTTTTTTTTCAAATTTTTGAGCTTGTTTGCTTGTTATTCACTCTTTCCATGAACCATCTTATTATAATGATGCTAAGCAGTATGCTTATTGGAAAGAAACAATGGAACTTTAACTTAATGCACTTAAAAAGGCTCAAACATGGGAAATCATTGATCCCTCAAATAGCAAGAAACCCATAGGATGTAGATGGGTTTTTAAAGTAAAAACTAAAAGTGATGGTTCTTTGAAAAGATTTAAGGCTCGATTAGTAGCCAAAGGATATGCCCAAGAATATGGGGTTGATTATGATAAGACATTTGCCCCTGTTGCTCGCATAACTAGTGTACGAGCTCTTATTGCAATAGCGTCTATTAAAAAATGGCCTATCTTTCAACTTGACGTTAAGAATGCCTTTTTAAATGAAAATTTGAGTGAAGAAGTTTATATGGAACCACCTCTGGGTATGAATTTAAATGGTAAAATTTTAAAATTAAAAGAGGCCTTATGTGGACTTAAGCAAGCTCTTAAAACTTGGTATGACAAGTTTAGTAATGTATTAATCAATTTGGGATTTATTTCTTGTTATACTGATACTGCTCTTTTTGTTAAGAAAACATGTGACTCCATTGTTATTCTACTTTTGTATGTTGATGATATGATATCACTGGAAGTGACAAAAAGGGAGTAAATGATGTTAAGTCCATGTTAAAGAAAACTTTTGATATGTCCGACCTTGTATTGTTGAGATATTTTTTAGGTATTGAAGTGGCATACTCTTCCCGAGGATACATTCTATCTCAAATGAAATTAGCAACAGACATTTGTACCAAGTCAGGAGTATCTAATGAAAAGAAAGTTGAAACTCTTAAAGTTATCAATGCAAAACTAAGACTTGAGGATGGTGTTCTTCTTGAGGATCCAACCCCCTATCGTCAATTAATTGGATCTCTTACTTATTTATCCATTACCCGTCCAGATATAGCTCATGCGGTTTATGCTGCAAGCCAGTTTCAGCATGCGCCTGCTTCAGTTCACATGACGGCCGTGATGCGAATTGTGTGATACATCAAAAATACCTTCTTCAAAGGGCTTTTATTATGCTTTTCTTCATCTCTAGATTTAACTGCTTTTACTGATGCTGACTGGGGGAGGAAATCCCAATGATCGTATCTCAACTACCGTTTTTCGCATCTTTTTAGGTGAATCTCTTATTTTGTGGAGATGCAAGAAGCAGCAAAAGGTCTCACTATCATCCACTGAAGTTGAATATCGAGACATGACAATGACAACTATGAAAATCGTATGGCTTAGAAGTCTCTTCTGTGACATGGGCGTCCTCATTTCCTCCTCTACCAAGCTGTGCTGTGATAACAAGAGTGCGATCTACATTGCAAGCAATCATACTATTCACGAGCGGACCAAGCATATCGAAATGGATTGCCATTATGTTCGAGACGAATATCTCAGAGGAACTATCACATTACCATATGTTACTACAGAATATCACTTGGCTGACTTCTTCACCAAGGCGCTTCCAACTCCACGATTTATGTTTCTTCTTAGCAAACTTTCGGTCTTCTCCCCGTAAAGTTTGAGGAGGCGTGTTAAATTATGTATATATAAATATATATCTATACATGTACTTATATATATACATACGTATATATATAAGTATATATATACATATATGTATATATATACATATTTTTAATTCCTTTGTTTTTCTTGTACTCCAAAAACCCGATAAGGGTATTTTGGTAAATCACCATGTAATCCTTTTCTTTTTTGTATTTTTTCTTCTTTCTTTTTTACTTTTTCTTTTTCTTTTTTTCTTTTTTCTTTTTTATATTGTAAAGACCACAAGCGCCCCCCCCCCCCCCCCCCACGACTAGATGGGAACCCCCTTGTGGTCCCTCCTCTTTAGCTTCCTCCTCTATAAATAGAGGAGGTTCTCCCTTGTATGGTTATGGGTTTTTCACCCTTCTTCACTCTTCAATAATATCAATCTTATGCCTCATAGGCATTTTACCCCTTAGTGGGTTACGTTTGCACTTTTAGTGTTTGTGTTCTTGGCTCCTTTAAAGAGTGTGTTGTATTATTGGTGTTTCCGCTATTTTCATTACAATCCTCATCCTTGCCCATCATTGGATCGCCTCTATGTGGAAGCTCAACTTTGTTTTGTTTTATTTCAGCATCTCATTAGTATATCAATAAGTCATGATTACTGTTGCACTTTCATCTGCACTGCTTAATATCTTGTTTGATGCACCACAGTACAAAACTGCAGTAATTCTTGGATTACTGTTGAGCTTCATGCAAAGATAATTTACTGGTTCTAATGATTCATTTCACTGGAAAAAATGCAGTATTACTTTGACACAATCTTCCCTCGCATCCCGGTTCCTGTAATGCGCCAGATTGTTGCTAACCTTGAGAGACTGAAGCTCCCTACAAAACATAGTGGGACCACGGGGCCATCTAATCGCCATGAATATGATGACACTGCACGAAGGCCACCTTCAGTAAAAGCTTCCTTGTCTGTGTCCTTTGGCCAGCGTGCTCCCCATCGTGCATCTACTAGGGACTCCTCACCAGTGCGTCGGACTCTGCCACCATTTCATGAAAGGAGTGAAAGTGCTGACAACCAAGGATCTCCCAATAGTCGTTCTGACCGAGATTCAAGTAGGGACTGTGCTCATTCCAAGGAACGCCGGGAGTCTGATAGAGGTCGTGAGAGAGATCGAGACCATGATAGAGAACGAGAGCGAGGGAGAGAGAGAGGGCAAGAGAGAGACAAGGATAGGCGACATGGGCATGATCGATTTGCAGATCATGAAGGTAGAGATTCTTACAGGTATTCAGAGAGAGAAAATGGCGTGCGGTATTATGAGAGAAGAGAGCGGGACCGGCACCGAGATTCAAGTTCTCGCCACCGAAGCAGGAGCAGGAGTAGGAGTCGCAGTGGGAGTCTTCATGCGTCTGGGAGTGCCAGTGCAGATTTTCGCTCAAGCCCATTCAAGGAGGCTCCCAGGGACAAGAGTTCAGCTTCAAGCAATCTAGCAAAGTTGCAGGACCTTTATGGAGATGCCACAGCTGACCGAAAAGGTACCAGCAGCATGAACCACAATGTCAAGGACAGTAGTAGTGAAGATGTCATCAGGTTGGGTGGTGCTACTTGGAAGTAAGAGACTGTCCTGGTAACCTTGGTAGCTTGTAAAACTACCAAAACCCAAGTGGGAAATGGGTTTGGTTTAGAAAAAACACCTGTTTAGACAGGATTTTTTCTAAAGTCAGCAAACATAAATCCTGCTGTAGTTTGATGCTATAATTTTACGGTTTGATTGTCCATACTTCATATTGTTGTTTCCCAAGTTTTTATTATTATTACAGTACATATTGGCAGGGCCCCGGCACGTTGTGAAGTCTCCATGCATTTGGCCTCAGCCATAGCCTGTGATTCAGGCCTGAAGGGCTGGGTCCAGTCCAGATGACCTAAAAAGTGTTTTCCCTGGCTTTTGGGCATCTTTCAGTTGTTAGTAGGGTTTTGGACCTCTGACCCAAATCCTAGACTTTATTTTTGGATATGGATCCTTGAACTAAACTTGAATTTGTATTTGGATTAAATTCATTCTGTTTGCACTTTTCATGTAAAAAACCGTGTTGTTTTATAAGGTTCTTGTTACCCCCCACCCAATCCCGTGAAAAAGGCTGGTCAGGTGTGAAAGTACTTCCCCATGGGGGGCGGTGTGACCCAATTTTGATAGGAAAAGAGGCTTTTCTGTTGGAAGTCCATATGGAAAAGCAATTTTTTTCCAAGGGCCACTATCACACTACCCGATTCGCTATGGGGGGCAACTCCTAACCCACGACAGGCTTAAGAGAATGGAGACTCCAATGATGAGTTGGTGTGTCCAATGTAACAGAGGAGACGGTTGATCACTTTTTCGAAAAGTGCCAAGTAGTTAAAGAGTGCCTGAGGAAGACGGTGGAGCTATTTGGGAAGAAGTGGAAGGGGGGAGAAAGCCTAAACTAGGTTTTTTTGTGATGGTTCAGAGAGGATCAATGACACTCAAGTAGCTAGAAGCTAGACGTGCGCCTTTCAAATTCTAGTTTGGAAAACCTGGAATATAAGGAACTGTCGAGCTTTAGACGATGGGAAGGGAACGAAGAGAGAGATACTCCAGGAAGTTATTTTGGAGGTCAGATCTCATGTGCTCAGGATATCTGGAACTTCTAAGCATCAGGTGGCAGTCAGATGGAGAGGACTTCATTGGTGGAAACACCCAGAAAGGGGTTGGGTTAAAGTTATCGTTGGTATCTTTCACCAAGGTTGGATATGGGGTTTTCCATCCGGGATGACACAGGAACCTTCGTGGCGGCTGGATGCTTTATGCACTACCATTCTTCAAAGAGTTGGTCCTACAGCGGGAGTTATTGTTGAATGCAGGAGACCAGTTTTAGCAGCCAGACTTGAGAATCAGCTGGAACGCAGAAGAGCTAGAGCAGAGGTCCCCCAAATATTGATTGATCTATGCTGTAAATTTTGTAGATACAGTACAGTATATGTTTCCAAACATACCAATTTTTTTGGACAGAACACTAGCTAAATTAGCTAGGTCGGGAATGGTCAAATTTTGGAAGGATCATATTGGCATCCTCTTCATGAGTTTTTTTTTTTTTTTTATGTAATTTGCCTTATATATGAATAAACTGGTAGGGGTCCGCCTTACCCCAGCTCACCTATGAAAAAAAGAAAGAAGAGGCTTTCTTTGTTTATTATGTGAACTCCATGCATATTTCTTGTAAAGATGTTTGTCTCACCTTCTCTAGGAAAGAGTCCTTTACTGTGAAAGAGGGCTTCTTTCATGGGAAAGGATATGAAACAGATGCCTCCTTAGTGGATATAGTATTATCACATATTTGGGAGCTTGATTCAATCCTATTTCACGAGATTCCAACTCAGATTTATTGCTTTCAGATTCAGATTTAGACGAGGGATGACCTGGTCCTCATATGACTCCTCTGCACCTATAGTTGACGACAGGCACAGAATCTTTTTCCGGCTTGGCACTGGTGTAATCTTTAACCGTGAATGACAGAGCCCAAGCTATTACGCTAATCTCACTGTTCGGCTGTATGCTAGGCTTCGTTGTGCACCTGACTGATTATAATTTCAGGCCGTTTTAATTAAGAGCCACACATGTGGAGTACTTAATCCTTGCTTAAGCCCATCCCTTTGCCCCTCCATGTGGTGCGACTCTGGGAAGTGCTAGATTTGCATTTTGAGTGTTTTGCAGCAGAAACTCTTGAAAATGTGCGTAAGGTCGCAGAGGCCTTTGCCTAGAATTTCTCCAAACAGACTTCCGCAGCAGGTTAGTGACTTTTGTTTGCATTCGTGTGCGCACGTTATACGTGAAATACTCAAGCTAGCGAGCATCAGCCAAGGCATCATGAGCCCTGCTCTAGATTGAAGAACATGAGTCCAGCTTGCTGTAACTTGGTCGGCATTTAAAAAGTGAGGTCAGAAGTGATGCAGGCACCCCGATGAACAGCCCTCCAAGAGCACCATAAGCCCCATTGCACAGCACTGTCTATTACATGCAAGAAAAAGTTGCTTGTGACACCAACCAATGGGTCTGGATGGCACTTTCATCAAAATTGAAAAATTCCCTGGATCGGTATAATAATGATTTTAAAACTTGTCACAAGGACACGGGACATGCCATGTTTTTGTGGTATTTTTCACTAAGACTAGTGTTTAAACAGCACACGACACAAAAGTGTATTCGAGTATCCCTGTGACATAGGTTGCGAATAAATCAACTTTGTGCTTGAACCTGAGCTCTATGATGCACAGCTCTCACTCGACCAGAGTGCCCTCAGGTCGATTCTTAAAGTTATTAAACCATGAAGGCTCATAAAGCATAGAAAGCTAAAAATGAATCACATACCTCTCATCCAAATCTAAATATATTACCATTACAGGCAGAATTAAGACTTTATAAGCCATACTTTCAAGTATTTTTTGCTCGATCTGAACCATTAGATGTGTTTATCATTGCTTATTTACTAAAAAACAAGTTTTCTTTCAAATTGATTTAATGTAAAAATGTAAATATTTTATCATCAAAATTTAGTATAATATAAACCAAAATACTTGTGATTTATGGAAGGTCCTAACGGGACCTAACTAAAAAACGGGTAGGACCATCCCCCTTCTCACATATATATGGTTGGTTAATATTTGGTACTATTGAGAGCATGGAACCCTTCGAGTATAAATCGCCTTTTTTCACATTTTTAACTTTTTGTAGATCAGACCTTATAGATGTGATCTGAGTCTTTGACAATATGATCGTGAGTCCGTGACATGTAAGCAGGTTTTCTAAGGGATTAAAAAATCAACGACCCACAATGCACTAAAATTTCACAAATCAAAAGTTCACATTTCTATATCAAAATAACACGATCAAAGGTTTGACCCTTAGCAAACAAACCATGGTGAACAAATCTCTGTCATCAAGCTTGAACCTATGACTTCCATCTCAATAGTTATGTGCCTTCGATAGCACCAAATATATAATATATATATAAGGAATCAATTTCCTTTACCCCAAAATCCTAAACCAAGAAAAAATACTAAAAAGGAAAATGCAGTGACTAGCAATTGCAAATTACATGGTTTTCCAAGCAAATAGAGAAAAAAGACAATTGTAGAAATATATATATATATATATCTGAAGAGACAATTGTAGAAAGATTCTACAGAGTAATGGGAACTAGAGCAATACAAGTCAAGATGGAGGTCGTGGCAGATAAAACCTGTGTGATGTAAATTGATATGCACATGCAGAAGCCTGACCCACCTTCAGGGGCAGACCTTTTGTTTAGGCCTCCATTCAGTTCGTGCTCTCACGATCTCAGCCCCATCCTCCAGCTGAAGCAAGTGGGTGCACTCCATGCCAGAACCAGGGACTTCATCCTCACCGGATACACTGGTTAGGGATTGCAGAACACTGTCACGTACACATTCACGCCTGTACTCAAGAGTCATCCCGAATAGCTCGTGGCTCTCTAAAATGGATGTTGGAGCACTCTACAGAAACCAACCAAAAATATGTCATACATGCAACCGGCAGAGAGAGAGAGAGAGAGAGAGAGAGAGAGAAGAAGAAACTTGGAAGTAATTGTATAAACACATTTTCTATAACACCAATTTCAACCAACAGTCCGGACCTGATGCCAGACTAGACAAAAAGCAGAGTTCATGTCTTATCTGGTTCTCTTTCACTCTTCAGAACCGATAAGATCCCTCTGGTGTTATAACCATGTAAGCTCAACACACACACACACACACACACACACACACACACACACACACACACACAGCCAGGTTGGGAAGACCGGATACAATGGTATTATCAACTTGAAAAGCTTCCTGAAGTCCAGCATGCAAATGAGTATATATCCACAGTTAGGAAAGAGATATGAACTAAAAAAATGCATCCTACAAAAAGAGCCTGAACTTATTAGACACATCTCATGGATTAATATCCAACTTTTCCTAGGTGGATGCAGTTCATGTATTGCAACTTATCTGACAAAACCTGTTCAAGATTTCCTCAGAATCCAAACAGATTCCGAGCTTCAAGTGGTAAAGAGTCAAGAAGTACAAAGAATTCAATTGAGATAGTTACCTCAAGTATCCAGCCTATGTACTTAACATTGTTAACGTGTTGGTTGACATCCAAATCGTACCAACGAGGCTGCAATTTCGGAGAGAACAAATAAATTGTAAGTAACAATTTGAGGTGACCCAAATGCTCGTGGTGAACATGATGGATACCATCCAATATCGAAACAAGCCATAACTGATACTTTGACTTAGGATGACTAGACCTGGCTGACACCAAGTTGCACCAAGACAATGAATGAAACTAGCATTATCCACGTCCAGAGTCATGCCGAGTTAATCCAATCGTTTTGGTCAAAGACATGATCGCCATCAACGTGTCAGGCATGGTTGCATCAGTATTTGAATAAGCTGTACCTCAAGGAGCAAGTTGGAGGGAACCATGCTTACTTCACAAACTCATACTTACCATTAAGCCTGTGCGAACATGATCTGCAGTCGTGTCATCAAGTTTGGGTAGTTTCCTGCCATCTTCATCAATTATAGGTGCATCCTCAACAAAATAACGCCCTATTTCTCCTTTGACTTCATCTGGCATTTTTGACAATCTCCTTGTTTTCTTATTCATCATCACCCAGATGCTGAACCAACAAATGTCAAAAGAATTGAGAAGCTTGTGCACATATAAAAAATGCAAAAACTTTCCCCGCAAAATAAAATAAAATAAAAGCCTATACAAAATGACCAGATTAATAGTAGGAATCTAGCCAAACCATTTATTATGCCATCTTTATTTCCGACATCACAAACTATAGCCATTTAACCAATTACAAGAACAGCAAAATGGAGTATTGCAGTGATAAGTTATAACAAATATAGTGCAAGCATCAACACAAACCTTACTTGCCTGAGAAATCAAATAAGCAGGATAGGATTTCAAGTTTCTTAGAATAACTCTGATGTCAAGTCATTGAATACCCAAAAAAAGAAAAAGCTTAATTATCAGACCTGGTAGCTTTCGTCACAGTTTCTCCTGTCTGACAGTCACGTACAAGCCAATCACGGCGCATGCCGTTCTTCCCTGATGCACCAACCCAGGTGTCCACCTCCACAATATCACCCCTGAAAGACATCAAGATGAAATAAAACAATGGGAAACAAAATATTCCTTTAAAAGAGAAAGTGATTCATCAAAATACAACATAGAAAATATCTCGTCAAAAATAATATATTACAAGATATTGAGAAGGCGCATTTGGATATAGCTGAAAAGATTTTTCAGATTTTCTCAGGGCCCAAGTATTTCTTTCATTTGGGGATATTTTCTCAAGAATTTGAGTTCTGTCATTTTCTCGACTTCCTAAAAAAGGATGAAAATCTCCATCCACCATTGTAATTCAAATTACCATCCATATAGATGGTGCTTTGAAATTTTGAAACAAGTGGGGCCTGCCATTTTCACTTTTCCCTTAGGGCACGTGAATTCACAGATAACACCATTATGAATTTGTGTTTCCCAGTCAAATATAAATTGAAATATACCCAGAGAGTTTTTCTTTTTTCCTTTTCTTTTAAACAAACCTGGAGAGTTTGAGTCAATAATATGTCATTGCTAGAGCAGATTAGCTTTCACTCAGGAAAAATAAAAAATAAAAAGGAACGCATTGCAGACAGGATCGTCACTTGAATTTTGTGTTTCAATAATGTCTGCCAGATGGTTTTCAACTTTTCATAATCAATTTCACAGTGGTTGACCCATTAGCAGTTACAAAAAGAACATGATAAGAATGAGGATATTTATCAACAAAAGATCATATAATCAAGTGATCCATGCATTTGTTTAGTAATTGTTTCACCTCCACAGAACATGCAACATACACAAATGACGATAGGAATGGGATCATTATGTAATAGAAATGGAAAAGAAGAGCATGCATGCACATGTCTAACTTTTGAATGAATCGTGCTCTGTGGCAATTAAAAAATTACAAGGCCAGCTCACAAAGATGAGATGATCCATGCATAAGAAACATGGGGAGGGTAAGATACTGATATGACAATTTCAACATTGATAATCCAAAACCAATCTCTCCTGGAACACAAGCCGCATGATGTCATTGAATTCTTATTGCTCTCTTCAGACTGCAAATCTTTAAAATCTACATTGTCTACTGCTTCTACCAAATTTTAATATTTATGTGCATGTGAATAGGGCAATTGTTACAGAATGTGCGGCTTCAGAGCAAGCACCTCCAGTTTTTCACGTACCACATGTAAGAATGCAAGAGAAATGCCTATGTTTAGTGTTCCATAGTGATATACTGAGATCCCTGTCGGTGACTACCCATCAACTCAAAGGCCCTATCGGTAGCGCTAGAAGATGCAATAAAACTTTCACATCTCCCAAGAAGTATATTCAAGTGCCTTTTTGGCCCAATATTTACTGAAGACCTATACGCCCACCATTTAATGAAGACCTATATGAAACTTCCTTTTTCATAAACCTAGAATAACATACAAATTGAAATCCAAAATAATATCACACCCTCAGGTGGATGAGCATCACTATGATTGAAAATAAATTCAGGCCATCTGGTTGTAAGAACGCTATGAGGAAAATGTAACTAAAGATTGCTGTCCCAACACAAATTAGAAAAAAGAACAGCTGTGTGATACATATTGATGGCTATTGAATTCATGGAAGAAAATTCAGCAAAGTTTACTACACTTTCATATTTAGCATGTCTTTTACGATGACAATTGGGAGATATATGCTTTTTATATTCTAACAATTGGGAGATATATGCTTTTTATTTTCTAACAATTGGGAGATAGATAGATATATTGATACACGCACACATATAAACAGAACTGATTGCAAGTATTTCAAATACATTTGTATTTGCCGTTCAAAGTTAGTTAGCCACAAACAAAGTTTAAAAATGCAGTTAAGCAACCATATGTTTAGGCAGACAGTTGGCAAGAATTAATATCTGAACAATCATCAGAACTAGAAGAAATTTATTACATGTAATTTCAGAGCCTCCATACAAACACCCCACACTTCTTATCTGGATGGAACCAACGTATTTAATGCCATGCACGAGCATGTTCATTTTGTGTTATTTCTGTTTTTCAAGATGGAATATTGCATCTAGACCAACCCAAATGCTTCAATTTGCTCTCGGCAACATGAAGAAGGAACTCGGGCATATTGCAATCAGCATACCATGTACACGAAGAATTTACGGCACAAGCTTATCAAGTTTCATTCATCTAAAAATAAATAGAAAATGCAAGAAGCATACCAAGAAGGGTATCGGTCAACAACAAGCTGCATGCGCGTAACAACCCATATCAAATCTCTACTAGACATAGCAGGTGTCGAACCAAACCCCTCTCCCAAAAGTCCAGCACACTTCACATGGTTAAGAGCTGTTTCCTAGTTGATCAGGACCATCATTCAATAAGCAATCCAAAGGTAAGAAAAAACAATAAAAAATATCTTTGCGAACTTTACCTGTAAATGATTCATTAAGGTTTCTATGGACGCAGTCCGATCTGCTCCAATTTCGTAAGACCTGATAGGAAAATTCTGCCTAAATACAAATCCGTCGTGAACAATTCTTCCCAACCCGAATGATTGCATTAACATGTCCGGCTTCTTTGGTCTCCAATCGAAATTGATGAACTGCTTTTCTGCAGCCAAAAATATTGCTGTTATAGCAGCAAGCAACACACTCCAATCAGGCAACTGATTGATAATCGTCCTCTCTTGCGGTGATGAAGATGAATATGAAGGAGCCTCATCCTCATCCACATCCTTCAATCCTACAGCCTTGCCATTGTTGGTAGCTGTAAGCACCACTTTGCTACCATTGATCTTTGGCGCTGCATGAGCATTTGTCTTCACCTGAATACCAGCGGCTCTCGGTTTGGCTTTGGTACCGTGTGTATCCAAGTTGTCGGGACCACCCGCAAGCACCGCTTTGGGCTTCAAACGGGAGCGATCTGATGAAAACAAGGCCGAGGCCGCTGCGAAAATGGCAGCAGCAGCAACAACAACCATGGTTTTACGTATCAGTTCACGATCAGAGAGAAACGAATGCAATCACGATTCACAGAATCTGGGTCCCCCCTCGTTGAATTCGAATAAGAAGAACCTGATCTGCCCCTAGAGTTCAGCAAACAGTTAGAGATTATCTTGAAGCAATGGTGAACAAGAATCATGAACAACCAACAAAAAATAAGCAAATAAATATCAAAATAAATAAACAAAAGATCTAGAATAATAACGCAGATCACATAGAACCCCCCACCAACAGAAAGATGAAAGAAATACACGAAAATAACCAATTTTGCTGGATCAAGAGCCCTAAAATTTTCAATAAGAAAGGAGAAACTTTTGAATTTAAAAGAGCAAAATTATTAGCGCATTCGTCTAAATATTAAAATAAAAAATAAAAAAAATCATGAATTTCATAATTTTGAGACCGAACTTTTTATTAGAACTTAAAAGGAAGAAGAAAATATAAAATAACGGCATCTTTGAGCACAAAAAAGAAGAATTTTTCTAGACTACGGAAAAGAAACAAGAAATCAACAAACAGATTGAATCATAAAAATGTTCTCATATTTCTGAAGTTTTTACCAGGGAATTCCCCCCCCCCCCAAAAAAAAACGTAGCTCAAGAAAATATTTTACATAGAGATTGAGAAAATATTTCTGAAGTTTCTCCATATATTTTCTTATTTTGGTTCTTAAATTCAAGAATGGATTAAGAAAATTAGACGGGGATCTCAAAAATTGATAAAAATAATTAAGAGACGTATAAACTATGATGCCAAAAAAGAAACTAAGAAAATAGCGAAAAAATAAAACAACAGAGAAGTTAACAAACCCAGGTTCTATTAAGAATAAGAAGAAAAGTAATTCAAAATGCACCTTATTTCCAAGCCGATTTAATAAAGGAAAACGCATTTCCCATTTCATTTTCGCCTTAAAAAAAAATGGGGAAGAACAGAAAACAAAAAGAAAAGAAAGAAAGAGAAGTTAAAAAGAAAATCGTATTTTTTTTCTCTTTTTAGAGACGTCAAAGAAGAAAACGAAGAACCAAATGCATCGTGACAGCAAAAATTCCGGACGAATGAATAAGAGAAACAAGCACCCAAAATTTTGAGAGCGAAAAGAAAAAAAACTGTCACGAAATCATTAGGAGAAAAAAGAAAAAAAGTGAAACCTGTTGTTCCTTCCTCGTCGCTTCTGAGATCGAGAGAGAGAGAGAAAAATAGAACGATGATCCTCCTCACCTGTTTTTTTTTTTTGTTATTGTAAAATTTCGCCTTTGTATTTCCTTCCGCTTGAACCACTCTTCGTCTTCAACGAAAATGAGAGAGAGAGAGATGGTTTTCTCCGGATTTTTCTCCTCCTCTTGAGAGAGGAAGAGAGGAGGGGAGAGAGGGAACGGAACTTCAGGAAAGGAGGAGGAGAAGGAAAAGGAAGAGGGGATCTGAGAAGGAAAAGAAGGGCCCTAAAAAGAAGGCGTCCAGATAGACAACAGAAGGGAAAGAGCCTCTCTCTCTCTCTCTCTCTCTCTCGTGTGGTTGTGTTGGGTGGCAGTTGTTCGCTGGCCTCCTCCCCTATTTCAGTATTTCTCGCTCCTCTTTTTTTTTTTCAACTCTCTCTCTATCTACATGTGAAGCTTCTATAGGGTACCAAACTACTGAGCCACCATGGTTTATCGTGTTTAGCACGTTTTGTTTACCATTTTTATGAATTAAAAGTTGATATTAACATAATATTTCCACTATTTTTAAACCATTCTTATTTTCATGAATTAATTAATTTTGAACTTTGGACTTTTTGCTATCTCCAAAATCACATCTTAAAAGAAAAAACACACGTTTATGGCTTATTAGACATTATCAACCGCCTAATATAATAATAAGGTATCTTAAATATTTGGTTTGAATCTCAATATAAAAGTTGTTTTGACACAATCCAACCTCATAGATGTGTTCATCATGCTCGATTTAACAGGAATCTACTCTTGAATAGTGTTTTTTCAACAAAAAAATATGTTTTTATGAGTTAGGAACAATAGATACCTTCTTAGCCATTGAGTTTTGGATAGCCAAAAAAAACTGTATACAGGTCAGATTCGGATTCTGTATATCCTAAAAACCAAACAAGGAGGTTCCTTCCTATTTAATAGGTCTATTGCACCTACAATCGACTGTAGCAAATCTTAATCCCTTATATATTTTTATACAAACAAGCACATGAACAACCATCCATATCAATTTAAAACTAGGTATATTTTCTTCCTCACTCTCTCTCTCTCTCTCTATATATATATATATATATATATAATCAAATGGATTTAAATAAAAATTGATTATTTTTTGAAGAGGAAGTAAAACGGGTTTTATTACGTTAAAAGCAAATTGCAGGGGACCGACCAAATAAGACCAATAAGCTTTCGGCCCTTAAAAGAGAGAACAAGCAAAGTACAAAATTGACAGCCACCCGAGTTCAGATCTAGCCCATTTAATCGATACCAAATGAAAGACATGAACAAGGATATGCTTGTTAATTTTTTTTTTTCGACAGAGAAAGCTGAGGTTAGGCAGACCCTGGCCAGTTATACAACTATACCATGGGATTCGAACTTGTAACGTCCCAAGACAAGGTGATGTGCACTAACTGCTCCTGCCAGACAAGCAGAGCCCCCGTTGGTAGGATATGCTTGTTAATTGCATGAAAGGAAGAACACTCTTCTCTGAAAATTCTCGCATTCCTTTCATTTCAAACGGTCCACCATGCAATTAGCAGCCAACATCGCCAAACAAAAGATCATCACTCACTGAATCTCAGGTGGGGTGGACCAAGGAGTAGGTCTCGTGCAAAAGAAGCGTCACTAATAGATAAGTCCGGCAGGCACCAAACTGAGTTATATAGCTTTTGGAAAGGACAGAACCAGAAGAGATGTGAGGATGTGTCTTAAACCAGACCCGGATCATACCCGGTAAAACAATATTTTTTATTATTTTTGTATTAAAAAATTACAGGTCTTAATCTGAACTCGAGTCGGGCCTCATGAGTCTGATATAAAATTTCACAAACTGTACCCGGGTCCATTCATTAATCGGACCTTCAGAAGGTCTGGACCCACATCTTATATAATCCGGTCTTCTTATTTATCACCATATCCAGATCTTATAGGGTTTGGTTCGGGTCCAACCCGTTGACACCCCTAGTGTCTGGCCAAAACCCCATATGCATTAAGTAGGCAATGGCCAACAAAGAGAAATACATCTAGGCTATAGATGCATTGCAAGTCCACTTTGCCACTGCATTATAGTCTCAAATGAAGATAACTAGCAGCTGCGTGCCTTTTTTTTTTAAAGGCAAGCTGGGTTAGGCCGACTCCTAACAAAACAACAGCCACCCCATGTGACAGAGGGATTCGATCCTGGGCCTTCAGCTAGACACAGTAGTACCCAGCTTACCACATGGATATACCACCTCGGTAGCAGCTACATACTTAATAAAAGGGAATACAACTCAGCCGAGAACTTAGACTTCCTCGATGATGTAGCAGCTAGGCCTGTCATTAAACTTGTTGACACAGTGTGTGTCGACAGGACTCAATCCTATTATCACTCACCTGTGTCATCCATACAGGTGCTTGGCATTTTAGCCATATATTAGCACTCATATATCAAAATGATAAGTGGTTTGAAGCGCTGGAAATCTCACATCCTCTTCTCTAGGAAAATGGTGTAAAGTAAGAAATGAGATTTTATCGTTTGATTTGTCAAACATACATATTGAGAGTAGGCTCTAAAGCCATTTTCCAAAACTTTTTGGCTTATAACATTTTACTCCTTTGTTGGATCAAAGTGTTCTTTGTTTGGTGGAAAAGCTTAAAAATATTCGAAGGATGTTATTTTAATAACCAAGTGCTGTGTGAACAGAGTTTTTGGCAAAAAAGTACTTGGAAATACGTTTAAATGCTCGGGTTTTTTCTATCTCAAGTCTCGAAGATATGTGTGACTAGAGGTTAACCAACTTTATATAAATGAGTCCTTCACCAAAGTATTTTGGTCCTTGTTTGAGAAGATACTTCAAGTTCACATCTAAGAGCTTTGGCATGTGAATGCATCCCATTTTCTATTTGAGAACCCACAACTTTTTACCGCAAAACAAATAAAATAAGCTCATTTCCAATTTTCATGTGAAAGCAAGTTCGTACTCCCCTCCAAATGATGAACCCTCATCGACCCACAAGAGCCCGACCAAAATTTGACTGATTTATCAACAGGATCTCCATTATATTTTGTGATTGGTAACAATCCTAGACATGAATTCTCCTATGAATCTTTCAAACTGTCGTCTCGGGGGTGGCAATTGGGTTGACCCGCCGATTGGCCAGTCAGCATACCTCAACCCAAACTCGACCTATTTATTAAACGGGTCGGCTGTGGCAAACATGAACCCGACCCGTTTATTAAACGGGTAACCCAACATGACCCGCCAACCTGTTTAATAAATGGGTTGGGTCGGGTTGGTGGGTTGACTCGCCCGCCTAACCCATTTATTAAATGGGTCAGCCGGGTTGATGAGTTGGCATACCCCTAACACGAACCCGACCCGTTTAATAAACGGGTTAGACGAGTCAACCCGTTTATTAAACGGGTTAGTTTAAGCCCAACCCGAACCCGCCTAAGAGGCGGGTTGGGTTGGCGGGTCGTGTCAGGTTTTGCCACCCCTGGTAGTCTCCATCAAATAGCTGGCCTTTTGTTTTCTTTTTAAGGGGTGTTGGCAGCTTTCCATAAGAGAGGGTGTTTGCCACTAAAAATCCCTCTCTTGTGACAATGCGTAAGGGCATGCTTCGTACCCGTAGAAGACATGCCCTTGTAAACCAAACAGGGGCTCCCTGTGGTGGGACGTTGCAGGTTCAAAACCCCAGTGGTACGTTGAATAATAATTGGTGGGGTCTGCCTAACCCCATCTTGCCTTTTAAAAAAAAAATGCACTTACATGACAAAAGTCTCTCGAAATTTCATGTTCTAGGCGTATGTGACCATGAATATTATTTGTCCAAACAAACAGAATTTTACATAGTCAAATAATTATAGGTGAACTAATTTCATGTAGTTGGGGGATTTCCTTGAGCACGCCAGACAAATAGAATACATGCTAAACTTAGCAGCAGCGAGTATAGGAAGCTAAAATCCAATCTCAGGAGAATATTGTATAAGGTCTAGATTAGTCATTAGTCTTCTTGATGACCTTGCCATCTTTGACTAGAAAACCAGAGGAGACTGTTTTTTTTCTGCTGATTTCAAAAACAAAAAATAGTATATGTATTCCTATCTGGTTGAGAGTGATGGAAATCTGATTGATGCGACAGAGCTCTCTCTCTCTCTCTCTTAAAACCTTGGTCACTAAAGTAGATAATTAAACTCTAAACCGAAGAGTATGATGGGTATCTACTTAATTATTACACTTTTTTTGACATGAATTTAGGTTACAGATTATTGCTATTGCTATTGTTGGTATTATCGTTATGCAGTAAAATTATTGCTAATTACGTCGGTAGCTATCCCATCATATACTAAAACATATGCATCACAACAATTAACAAAGCCGCCATCTCAAGTGTTAGATGGAAGGTTGCCAGCAAAGTGCCAATAATTTAAAATTATTGTGATTTATCATGATATTTTCAAAAGTTGATACTATACCCCAAAAAAAAACAATATTTTCAAGATGTTGCCTATTTATAAAATATAACGCTTTTATCATGATATTAGCACCAAAAACACATGTTAAAGTTGACTCCAACACGATATCGTATACCATTTTTGAACCACTTCATAAATGACCAAACACTGATTTTTCACTATCTCAAAAATCAAATCTTTTATCCTTAAAAAAAATTAAATCTTTTAGTATATTAGACATTATAAAACTTCCCAACATGGTAAATAAACCATGTTAAACACATATATACATGCAGTTAGATCTTACATTTAGTGTCCCCATCCATAGAAATAAGAGCATGTACAATCGTATGGTATCATGGTATATAACTTCTATATATTTTTTCTTATTATCATTATGATTGAAATTCAGGTAATGCTTTGTTTTTTTTTTGTTGGCTGCGCGGCTGCAAATAATGTTTTCGTTTACCACAACAAACAGTAGGTGTAACTCATACTTTACTAAAAAAAGTTGTGTTCATCATTTCCTGCATTTGCCAAATATAAACAAAAAATTGTTTTCTTCTATGTTTAGCGATTTTGGATTCTTGGACAAGGTTATTCTTTATGATAAGAATGCCAAAAATGAATCACGTCCACCTGCAAAAAAGTTCAGTATTTTGCTTGAAGTTCACGTCAAAACAGCAACAGGGCGACCCGCTAATGGACAGGGCAGGCTGGTTGGGAAAACCCTAGCACACTGCCCGCCCATTAGGCCCATGGGCCTAATCGGGCCGGTCAAGGCCAAAAGCCCGGTTCGGGATGAGCTTGGCCCTAATTTATAGGCCCAAGACTGACCCTTGGCGGGCTGGCCGACCTACTAGAGTCCAAGACAAAATGGTACAAGTGTTCAAAGGCGTACTTAATTCCATAGGAAATCTAAACACAACAGCCTAGGTTGGGCCATTCATGGAGTATTAGGTCTAAATACAACAATTTCCGAACATTGATGCCAGATAATTGACGCACGAAACTAAGGTCATAAATTATCTTGGTGTGTTTGAATGCAACCGAAGATCCGTGGACAAGTGGGTCAAAGTCAGGTTCGGTGTGAAGCTCATGTCAGATTGGACCTTTCCTCAAAGTGGGGGATCTCCGATGTAGGCCCATGCCAAATCCGACCTTCCCTCAAGTAGGGATCTCGTATGATAGGATTTGAAATCCCTAAAATAAAGGATGTTCATGGATAGTTCCTACGTTATAGGGCACGCCATTTTGGCCATGTGTCCCTGGTGGGCTACCAGACCAAACACGTTGGCATAGATTTGTATGACCATTATTTTACTATTTTTAAAATTTATAATTAATTTAAATATAAAAATAAAAAAAATAAAAAATGATCATACTGTACACGTAATTTGATGCATTTCTCTAAAACCTCTACAATTTTTTATATTCTCCCTTTGTCCAAAATTATAAATATCTGGATTTAAAAAAACTTTTTTACGCTTAGTGTGATTTCCTAAATATATGTGAATTTTCTCTTAAATATTGATTATTTTCTGCAAAACAATATCTGTTTTCAGGTCTGTATCTCTCCTTTCTGATGTCAAAAACCTACATTTTTATAATCGTTGGAAAGCTGAAACATAAACCTATAACTTTTATGTTTTGAGTTAGAGCTGAAACCCCTCTAGGGTTCTCATTTTTGACCTCCAAAATCGAAATAGAAGCATGCTCTGCAAACTAGAACAAGCACAACTGCATCTTTTCTGTTTGTTTTATGATATTTTCCAATAATATGTATTGAAAATCGAGAAAAAAAAAGACAGAGATAGATCATGATGTTAGTTTTCTAATGTCACCAAGTTCACATTGATCTGATGACCGGTTGAGGAAAAACATCATCTGGTTGTTCGATTGTTTAAGTCTGCAAAGCATGCTTCTATTTTGGTTTTGGAGATAAAAAATGAGAACCCTAAATGGATTTTCGACTCTAACTAAAAACATGATAGTTATAGTCATATGTCTCAGCTTTTCAACGATTATAAAATTGTAGGTTTTTGACATCGGAGTAGAGAGATAAAGACCTGAGAACATAGATTATTTTGTAGAAAATATATATATATGCATTTTTTGCATATATTTCTTATAATTTTCTCTTAAATATATGTAATTTTCTCCTATATATATGTGATTTTAGCATATATATTTTATGATTTTCTCTTAAATATATGTGATTTTCTAATATATATGTGATTTTCTCTTAAATATATGTGATTTGTTCCTATATATGAGATTTTCTCTTAAATATATGCGATTTTTCTCCTAAACATGCGATTTTCTCTTAAATATATATGATTTTTCTCTTATATATGCAATTTTCCTCTTAAATATATGTGATTTTTATCTTTTATGTATAATTTTCTACCAAATTTGTAATTTTTTTCTTAAATATATATAATTTTTATGAATGAAAAATCAAATATATAAGAGCAACTTTGCATATATTTAAGAGAAAAACACATATATTTAGGAAAAAATTATATATATTTAGGAGAAAATTACATATATATAAAAAAATTGCATATATAGGAGGAAATCACATATATTTAAGAAGAAATCATAAAATATATATGCAAAAATTGTATATATATTTTTTGCAGAACAATCTTTATTCTTAGGTATGTATCTCTTTGCTCCAACCTACATTTTTATAGTCGTTGAAAAGCTAAGACATAGGCCTATAACTTTCCTATTTTCAGTCAAAGCCAAAAACCCCTCTAGGGTTTCGATTTTTGAGCTCCAAAATTGAAATAGAAACATGTTTTGCAGACTCGAATAATCGAACAATCTATCTTTCAGATGACGTTTTTTCTCAACCGCTCATCAGATCAAGGTGATCTTAGTGACATTAGAAAGCTAATGTCCTAATCTATCACTGTTTTTTTTTTCTATTTTTCTTAATTTTTAGTGTATATGACTAGAAAATAATATAGAATAGACAACTATACTTGTTTCAGTACGTCGAGTATGCTTCTATTATAATTTTGGAGATGAAAAACATGAACTCTAGAGGGGTTTTCAACTTTGACTCAAAATAGAAAAATTATAGGTCTATGTTTCAACTTTTCAAACGATTATAAAAATGTAGGTTTTTGGCATCGGAACAGAGAGAGATATAGACCTGAGAACGAAGACTATTATATAGAAAATAGTCATATATTTGATAAAAAAATCGTATATATTTAGAAAATTGCATGTGTGAAAGATAAAAAGATCTTTTTAAATTTAGATATTTATGATTTTGGACATGGGGAGAATATAAAAAATTATAGAGTTTTTCAAGAAATACGTCATATTTGCCATACAATACAGTCATTTTTCGTTAAAAAAATCAATGTTCTCGTGTCTTATTTCAAACTAAACTTTTGAACTTGCGAGTTGAACCCGCGTCACATGTTCTTATATCCTCTATCTTTCTGACATAGCTAGTTACTAACAATTCATGTCAGAGGAAATTGAGCCCATTACATTTTCTTTCATTAAACCATATCTAACTTTTCACTACACCATTGTTGTTGTTGTCAGGTCTTACTTTTTACCTCACCAATGTTGAAATTATTGTATCGTGCTGTATTGTTTGATGCGGTATGATACATATCATAACTATGGTCTAACTCAATACGGCACACACTAGTATTGTGATACGAATGTGTATCATATCTATATCTATTGTATCGTATTGTATCATACAATACGTGTCTGTCGCACTTTAAAAGGACAAAAACTCAACTTTTTAAATTTTGAGTTTTAAAGACTTTTAGTGTTGATTCTTTCATTTGTGTAGAAGCCTTTAGAGGAGAACGCTCATACACCTTAAGAGGCGTAGGAGTAATTTGGGAGTCGATTCATGCGCAAAAGAGAGGGATTATGTTTTCAAAAACTTGGTTGTTTAACACTTAAGTATTCATAAACTTGGTTATTTTATTTTTTATGTAATATAAAAGTATGAGTCTTGTGGCATGTTTTTAATTGCAAGATATTTAATATTTTCTATTATCATAGAGACATAAATGTTTCATATATAATTTTATGGTTGTATTTTGTGCAATTCATTATTGTTTTATGTGCTATGATTTTTTTTTTTTAAATTACTATTTTTTTAATTTTTTTTATTAAAAAAATAATTTTTTTTATGATATGCTACTATATGTATCCAACTTTGGGCTCAACTGATATGGGTATCATACACTACTTACTACCTTGCACCACACAACTACTTTTCCTGTTGTTGGTTACTTTGATGAGCCAGCTGGGGATATGTAAATTTTTACCAGTTTATCAATTTTCTTTTGAGGAGAAAAACTTTATATTAAAATGGAAGTCATGATCAACTGTTGCTACTATTGCATGCGATTTGTAGTAAGAAATCACTGTAATGGATCCTTCCAAAATCTATTATTGCTTAGTCATTTTTCATCAATCAGGGTAGCCACCTAGCTAAATAATTGTAGTAGTTGTTGCTATTATTATTGTCATTGAAAATATATGATTATAGTTGTTCCTATTGTTTTTCTCTCTTTTTTTTTTCTTTAAAGACAAAATAGCAGCAGTAGTTAATGTTTTTGTAGTTGTGGTTGCCATTATAATTGATAAAAGGTTGTAAAACCTTTCATGCGGCCATAATTGAGCCTCCATAATACACTACTTGTGGATAATGATGCAACCCTAGTAAACTGTTAGGTGAAAATGTATTTAGATTTTTTTTTAAAGAAGATAACATTTTAGAATAGTTTACACATAGCAACCAATGCCATCTTTTGCACATCACCTGCGTCCTTGACCAAGAACCGGGTCACTTAATGGGCTTACCCCTGCGAGGTAAACTCTGGGTGGGGCCATTACAAGAAAAATCATTTTTACTGGCGCTTCCCTCTTGGTGTGCCAATAAAAGAGCATTTTCATTAACACTATTTTATGTAACATCGGTGAAAAAGTGAATTATATTGGCGACTGTTATATGAGAGTATAATATTTTTTTGGCGCAGATAAAAGTGTGCCAGAAAATTTGTTTTTTAGGGCAATAAATATTTGCATAAGTAAAAAATGTCTTTTTTTGGTGCACAAAAAAGTGCGTCATTAAAAAACTCGGGATTAAAAAAAATGAATCAGGCTCTCACTCCCTCTTGTAATGTGTTCTCTCTATATTCACCCACCACGACAGTCTGTCACTACTGCTATCCACCATCGTCAGTCACCACCTCCGCCCTCCACCACACCCTCTCTCTCTTGGTCAAATTTCTCTCTCCCTCCTCTCTCTCCCTCTTTCTCTAGTTCTCTCTGTGTTCAGAGGCTATCACCGTCAGTCACCACCACATGCTTTTTCTCTCCTCTCTCTCTCTCTGTCTCTTGTTCTCTCTTCTTGTTCACTGGTCACCACCACACCATCTCTCTTGTCCGACCATTTTGTCCTCCACCATCGCCAATATTTTCTCTGTGTTCACGGGCCACCACCACCATCGTTAGTGTTTTATCCGATCGCTTTTGCCATGTATATTTATTAATTTTAATTTTAGGGTTTTTTTATTTTAATTTTTAATTTTGTTATTTATTAAGTGACTATATGCTAAATTTTTTCTCATATATGATTTATACTTTAGGGGTTTTGTATTTAATTTTTAATTGTGTAATTTATTCAATGAATGCATGCTAAATCTATTTTTTTCTTATATATGATTTAAATTTTAGAGGTTTTGCATTTTAATTCTTAATTTTATTATTTATTGAGTAATAACATATTAAATCTGATTTTTTTTCATATATGATTTATACTTTAAGAGTTTTATATTTTAATTCCTAATTGTATAATTTATTCAGTGAATGCATGCTAAATATGTGGCTTTTTCTAATATATAATTTTGATTTTAAGAGTTTTGCATTTTAATTCCTAATCACCGATACCCAGTATCTTATAAAGCCTACTAATTAAAGGTCGGTTAAAAGTCTAACATGGGATGAAGGGGTCAGTACCTTCTCTCCAAACTCACTGCCACTTAGGTGACTCGGGTGGGTGTCTGTGTATATACACTAGGGATGGCAGTGGACCAGGGCAGGGCCGAGGGAGGGGGCGGGGGTCAAGGTCTCTACCCTCGCCCCGTCTCAAAATTTTGCCCTTCATCCCTGTACGGGTTTGATTTTAACTTTCATCCTCTGTCCATTCTCCATTTCATGTTCTCCATCCCTAGTCCAAACAGGGTGAGGTGGGTCTCCATTTCACCGATCCTTTCGTTGCTGCCACTTTTTATTGTTGCTGCCTTCCGTTGTTAGAGGAAGAAAATGAGAGCTCACATGACTCGTTAGAAGAAGGAAAAAGGAGAGATTCAAGAAAGAGTTTTATGTTATGGTTAGGAATCAAGAGTAAGTTCATCCCCTCCTCCATCCCTCGAATGTTATGGTTAGAGGGCAAGAGAGCAATCCTAGAGTTTTACTGTCTAAGCAGGGGGCCGGGTTCGAACCCACCTCGAATGGTCTGAGTTGTCTGACACCTGAACATGCTTCTTGGTCGTAAAAAATAAGCAGTATCGTCTTTTATTCCACCTAATGTGTTTAAATAGTTAAGTTGGTCTATTTAAATTTATTCTTGCAATGCCATCTATTACTCTTCCCAATAAGACAGGTGAATATGACGACATTTAATCAATTTGACAAAAAAAAAAAAACAAATTAATGTCAAACTGTCAACTGCCCATCCATCAACATATAAATTGCATTCATTTTGCAACCTAACCCGTTGCCTTCATAAATCATAGAGCAATTTTAGGTCTCCCATTAATCTAAGCACGCAATAGCGGTTGGATGATGGCTCCACACATCCAACTTGAAGACATCTTGCACTTCATTATTTGGTGGCAATGATTTGTTTCTTGACAAGCCTTTGCCTTTGAGCATAATATGGGAAAGAAATTTCCGATTCCAGCCTATATTGAAACTGACCTTTGCATCACTGCTTGTCTTCGCACAGGGGTGTCAACGGCCCTGGTTTACCCAGACCCGAACCAAACCCAACCCCATAGGGTCCCGGTATAATGATAATTAATAAGAAGACCCAAAGGTCCAATTAATACATGGGGCCTGGGTATACAAACAACAACAACAACTACGCCTTCATCCCAAAACAATTAGGGTCGGCGAAGCGTAATTTGGGGTGAGAGAGGCTCAAACTCTCGACCTCGGGACCACTCTTATTAACATGACTCGTTGACAGCGCCTCACAAGTTGACAGGGGCTAGCCAAGATAACATAATGTAGGCAGGATTTTTCTTTTTTCTTTTTTTTTGAGGTGAAAGCGAAATTCATTGAAATAAAATAAAGCAAGTACAAAGTGACTGATGAAGAGTTTTCATCGTGGCCAAATACTACAACCAATGTTGTCAGTATCGGTATCGGCCCTGAATCGTTAGGCCACCGATTCAGCTGTATCGGCCCGTACTGATAGTCAGCTGAGTAGTTCTGTATCGGCCGAAAAATAATAAAAAAATATTATGTGTCAACCATAACGTGACACATGTTAAAACCATTTAAATAGTATTAAAATAATAATAATAAATTAATTCTTAGCATTTTTTGGCATTTTATTTAAAAAACAACTGATTCAGGATGAAGCGTATCGAAATTCTGCCGATACTTATATGCACACCACCAAGAGACGAATAACCAGCATCTCCAGAATTTCCAATGTAGGCAGGATTCTTAAACACCACATATTTTGTATCCTTCCTCATGCACAGACAGGGGGTGTCAACCGGGCAGCTTTGGTTCAGGTGGAACCAGACTTGGACTAGATTTTTGGGTATGGTATCAGGTTTGGACCCAGGTCTAATTGGATCCGTTATAAAAGAAATCATACCCAGACCCGATAAAAACTACATGAACCAAACCCGGTAAAACCATATTTTTTTTTTATCATTTTTACATTGAAAAATTGCATGTCTTAATCGGAACTCAGGTCGGCAAACAGAATTAGCACGGAAAGGGTTTAGTTCTTTGTGTCGCCTGAAAGGTTTGAACCATAGTTACCAAAGTGAGAAGTAGGTGTGAGAAGTCAAAAGATCAGGTGCAATATGATTGCACAAATATTTGTGCATTAAGCACTTGATCACCCTCCATCTTGGGGATAGGCCTGTCAGGTGTGGGGTCCAAGACCTGATAGAGGGCTATACAATTTTTGTGCAATCATATTGCACCCGATCCGGACTCGTGTGAGAAACAACGTCGAAAGTGACATTACACGTGAGTATTTAAGTGACATTACACGTGAGTATTTAATATATGCTTGGGTCCTTCTCAAAAAAAGGAAAAAGATAAGTTTAGATATGCACGAAGATAGAAGCATTTACAAAGCCTATAAAAATCAACGGTTGAAAGAGTGAAAATGAAAAAATAAAATAAAATAAAATTTGGGGTTTTATACTAAAATCATGCGTGAAATTCGTCCATGATCACTTCAACAGGATCTGTTAAAAAATCACTCATTTACTGTTGTCATTTGAACTTGTGTAGTTGTACTGCTGACCTTGGAAAATGAGGAGTACAAGTTACAAAATTTTACCCTAAAATCATGCAAGAATTCTGTGTAGTATCTATCACAAAATCAGTCATTTATGGGGCGTTTGCATTTCACGGAAAATGAACATTTTCCGGGAAAATGCATGGACGGGAGTGCATTTCAGTGGTGCCCAAAATTTTGAAACAAACGTGGATTTACCTCGATGGGTGTGCCAAAATGCATGCTGGACCCTCCTTTTTCGTGGAAACGGTTCCTTTTGGGGGGGGGGAGGGGAGGGTCTGACTGCATTTCTGTTAGGAAAGTTTTAAAATATTAAATCTTGATGATTTTGTTTACTACCAAAAGTGTTTTGAAAAATGTTTAATCCCATATCTAAGAGAGAAAAGTTTTTCAAGAGGTTTAAATAGAGAGTTTGTTATCTATTCTTTACTTTGGTAAGACATGAGTCTTTAGGTTTTAAAATATTAAATCGTGCAGCAACGGACGTGCCGTTTGCGCACACGCGCGCATGCGCAAGGGCGCTTGAGGTGCAATGTGACGTTTTGATGGCACACTTTGCTCAAATATCCGTTTTGGATCTTCGATTTTGAGATATTTGGCCGTTTGAAAGGTTTTAATAGCATTTATATTGAGTTTATGTTGCATGGTGACTGTTGGATAGTTTTAAAGGCCTTTGATTGACAATCAAAGGTGGGTGACCGTTCAAGGACTTTTTCATCTTAGTTTCAAACCATCTGGATTATGACCATTAATCTCATTTATCTCAAAACGTTTTGGTTTTTCTCACAAGTCTATAAATCTCTTCCTTTTATGTCTTTTGAATCATCGAAATTTCTGACTCTCCACTTTTCTCCTTTCTTTCTTCTCGGTTTGGCTTGCAGAGTTCATGTGTGGGAGAGGTCATCTGTTCTTGCGAAGTAGTGACTCTCTTGAGGTTCAAGCCTAGTTGTATCCTGGGAACTCAATCGTAACAAAACCCTTTTTCGCATCTTCGGAATTTTTGGAGTGGGGCGATTGAAGTTCTAAAGATAGTGATCTTAAGAACGTGCCTCTAGGCTTGAAATCTCTTTTTTGAAATCCATTTTTCACAAGGTTGGTGGAACAATTTTAGAACTTCAATATGGCCTCTGGTTCGACATCCAACTCCATCAATCTGCTTAGCCATGACCTTGAAAAACTCGATCGATTTGATGGGTCAAACTTCAAGCGGTGGCAATCAAAGGTCGCTTTCTTGCTGTCTGAGTTGCATATCGACTATGTCATCAAAAAGCCCTGTCCTACTGTCGTTGCTGGAGAAGTTGAGACAGAAGAACAAAAGAAAGAGCGAGAGAAGTGACATACTAACAACTATTGAGGCAAAGGGCATATCCTAAACACTTTAGTCGATTCTCTCTTTGACCTGTATTCACCATTAGAGTCGGTTGGAGAGTTATGGAATGCTCTCGAGATCAAGTACAATGCAGAATATGCTGGTAACAAAAGGTTTATCGTAGATTAGTATGTTAATTTTTCTATTGTACAAGATAAGCCGATACTTTCTCAAATTCATGAGATGCAAATTCTGGCCTATAAGATCAAAGGAGAAGGTATGTATCTTGATGATGGCCTATACGTGCAGCAACGGACGCCGTTCGCGCACACGCGCACGTGCGCAAGGGCGCTTGAGGCGCAATGTGGCATTTTGATGGCGCACTTTGCACAAATGTCCGTTTTGGATTTTCGGTTTTGAGATGTTTGACCGTTTGAAAGGTTTTAATAGCATTTATATTGAGTTTATATTGCATGGTGACTGTTGGACGATTTTGAAGGCCTTTGATTGACAGTCAAAGGTGGGTGACCGTTCAAGGACTTTTTCATCCTAATTTCAAACCGTCTGGATTATGGCCATTAATCTCATTTATCTTAAAACGTTTTGGCCTTTCTCACAAGTCTATAAATCTCTTCCTTTTCCGTCTTTTGAATCATCGGAAATTCTGAGTCTCCCGTTTTCTCCTTTCTTTCTTCTCGGTTTGGCTTGCAGAGTTCATGTGTGGGAGAGGTCATCTGTTCTTGCGAAGCAGTGACTCTCTTGAGGTTCAAGCCTAGTTGTATCCTAGGAACTCAGTCGTAACAAAACCCTTTTTCGCATCTTCGAAATTTTCGGAGTGGGGCGATTGAAGTTCTAAAGATAGTGATCTTAAGAACGTGCCTCTAGGCTTGAAATCTCTTTTATGAAAATCCATTTTTTACAAGGTTGGAGGAAAAATTTTAGAACTTCAATATGGCCTCTGGTTCGACATCCAACTCCATCAATCTGCTTAGCCATGACCTTGAAAAACTCGATCGATTTGATGGGTCAAACTTCAAGCGATGGCAATCAAAGGTCGCTTTCTTGCTGTCCGAGCTACATATCGACTATGTCCTCAAAAAGCCTTGTCCTACTGTCGTTGCAGGAGAAGTTGAGACAGAAAAACAAAAGAAAGAGCGAAAGAAGTGGCATACTGACAACTATTGATGCAAAGGGCATATCCTGAACACTTTAGTCGATTCTCTCTTTGACCTGTATTCACCATTAGAGTCGGTTGGACAGTTGTGGAATGCTCTCGAGATCAAGTACAATGCAGAAGATGCTGATAACAAAAGGTTTATCGTAGATCAGTATGTTAATTTTTCTATTGTTGATGATAAGCCGATACTTGCTCAAATTCATGAGATGCAAATTCTGGCCTATAAGATCAAAGAAGAAGGTATGTATCTTGATGATGACTTCCAAGTTGTTGTAATCATTGGGAAACTGCTGGATTTCTGGAAAGAATATAGGAATCACCTAAAACATAAAAATGAGAAAATCACTTTAGATGGTCTTCTTAAGGTCATCCAAATTGAGGAGGAAACTCGTCTTCGTGACAAAATGAATTTGAGTCCTAAAGATGGTTATCCTAAAGTGAATTTGATGCGCCGTTCGCGGACACGCGCGCGTGAGCAAGGGCGCTTGAGGCGCAATGTGGCGTTTTGATGGCGCACTTTGCACAAGTGTCCGTTTTGGATTTTTAGTTTTGAGATATTTGACTGTTTGAAAGGTTTTAATAGCATTTATATTGAGTTTATGTTGCATGGTGACTGTTGGACGGTTTTGAAGGCGTTTGATTGACAATCAAAGGTGGGTGACCGTTCAAGGACTTTTTCGTCTTAGTTTCAAACAGTCTGGATTATGGCCATTAATCTCATTTATCTCAAAACGTTTTGGCCTTTCTCACAAGTCTATAAATCTCTTTCTTTTCCGTCTTTTGAATCATCGGAATTTCTGACTCTCCACTTTTCTCCTTTCTTTCTTCTCGGTTTGGCTTGCAGAGTTCATGTGTGGGAGAGGTCATCTGTTCTTGCGAAGCAGTGACTCTCTTGAGGTTCAAGCCTAGTTGTATCCTGGGAACTCAGTCGTAACAAAACCCTTTTTCGCATCTTCGGAATTTTCGGAGTGGGGCGATTGAAGTTCTAAAGATAGTGATCTTAAGAACGTGCCTCTAGGCTTGAAATCTCTTTTCTGAAATCCATTTTTCACAAGGTTGGTGGAACAATTTTAGAACTTCAATATGGCCTCTGGTTCGACATCCAACTCCATCAATCTGCTTAGCCATGACCTTGAAAAACTCGATCGATTTGATGGGTCAAACTTCAAGCGGTGGCAATCAAAGGTCGCTTTCTTGCTGTCCGAGCTGCATATCGACTATGTCCTCAAAAAACCCAGTCCTACTGTCGTTGCTGGAGAAGTTGAGACAGAAGAATAGAAGAAAGAGCGAGAGAAGTGGCATACTAACAACTACTGATGCAAAGGGCATATCCTGAACACTTTAGTCGATTCTCTCTTTGACCTGTATTCACCATTAGACTCGGTTGGAGAGTTGTGGAATGCTCTCGAGATCAAGTACAATGCAGAAGATGCTGGTAACAAAAGGTTTATCATAGATCAGTATGTTAATTTTTCTATGTTTGATGATAAGCCGATACTTGCTCAAATTCATGAGATGCAAATTCTGGCCTATAAGATCAAAGAAGAAGGTATGTATCTTGATGATGACTTCCAAGTTGCTGTCATCATTGGGAAACTGCTGAATTCCTGGAAAGAATATAGAAATCACCTAAAACATAAAAATGAGAAAATCACTATAGATGGTCTGCTTAAGGACATCCGAATTGAGGAGGAAACTCATCTTCGTGACAAAATGAATTTGAGTCCTAAAGAAGGTTATCCTAAAGTGAATTTGATGCGCCGTTCGCACACACGTGCGCGTGCGCAAGGGCGCTTGAGGCGCAATGTGGCGTTTTGATGGCGCACTTTGCACAAATGTCAGTTTTGGATTTTTGGTTTTGAGATATTTGACTGTTTGAAAGGTTTTAATAGCATTTATATTGAGTTTATGTTGCATGGTGACTGTTGGACGATTTTGAAGGCCTTTCATTGACAGTCAAAGGTGGGTGACCGTTCAAGGACTTTTTCATCCTATTTTCAAATCGTCTGGATTATGGCCATTAATCTCATTTATCTCAAAACGTTTTGGACTTTCTCACAAGTCTATAAATCTTTTCCTTTTTCGTCTTTTGAATCATTGGAATTTCTGAGACTCCAGTTTTCTCCTTTCTTTCTTCTCGGTTTGGCTTGTAGAGTTCATGTATGGGATAGGTCATCTGTTCTTGCGAAGCAGTGACTCTCTTGAGGTTCAAGCCTAGTTGTATCCTGGGAACTCAGTCGTAACAAAATCCTTTTTCGCATTTTCAGAATTTTCGGAGTGGGGCGATTGAAGTTCTAAAGATAGTGATCTTAAGAACGTGCCTCTAGGCTTGAAATCTCTTTTATGAAAATCCATTTTTTACAAGGTTGGGGGAAAAATTTTAGAACTTCAATATGGCCTCTGGTTCGACATCCAACTCCATCAATCTGCTTATCCATGACCTTGAAAAACTCGATCGATTTGATGGGTCAAACTTCAAGCGGTGGCAATCAAAGGTCACTTTCTTGTTGTCCGAGCTGCATATCGACTATGTCCTCAAAAAGCCCAGTCCTACTGTCGTTGCTGGAGAAGTTGAGACAAAAGAACAAAAGAAAGAGCGAGAGAAGTGGCATACTACTAACTAATGATGCAAAGGGCATATCTTGAACACTTTAGTTGATTCTCTCTTTGACCTGTATTCACCATTAGAGTCGGTTGGAGAGTTGTGGAATTCTCTCTAGATCAAGTCCAATGCAGAAGATGCTGGTAACAAAAGGTTTATCATAGATCAGTATGTTAATTTTTCTATTGTTGATGATAAGCCAATACTTGCTCAAATTCATGAGATGCAAATTTTGGCCTATAAGATCAAAGGAGACTGTATGCATCTTGATGATGACTTCCAAGTTGCTGTCATCATTGGGAAACTGCCAGATTCCTGGAAAGAATATAGGAATCACCTAAAACATAAAAATGAGAAAATCACTTTAGATGGTCTTCTTAAGGACATCTGAATTGAGGAGGAAACTCGTCTTCCTGACAAAATGAATTTGAGTCCTAAAGAAGGTTATCCTAAAGTGAATTTTGTTTGTAACAAGGGTGGCAAAATCATGAAAACCCAAAAAATAAAAAAGAATTTCGTGAAAGGGAAAAAGCCAACTGATAAAAAGAAAATTAGTTGCTATGTTTGTGGCAAGTTTGGCCATTTTGCTAGAGAATGGACAGAACGGAAGAGGACTGGTCCTAAGCCAAATGAGTCAGAAGAGAGGCTTGTTGCTGTAATCTTTGAAACCTTTATGGTGGTTGCAAATAAGGACTGGTACCTGAATACTGGAAGCGCTGTTCATGTGGCAAACGACAGGAACATGTTCAAGTCATATGAAGTAGTGAGAGAGGGATGCAATCTCTTTATGGGAAACTCTTCCTCAACTAAAGTGCTGGGAAAAGGGAGTGTGGAAATTAAGTTCACCTTCGGGAAAGTCCTAACACTTGAGAATGTCCACTATGCTCCAGAAGTTCAGAAAAATTTAATCTCTGCAGATCTACTGTCACGAAATGGCTTTAAGATTGTTATTGAGTCTGAGATTGTAACTGTGACCAAAGGAAAAATCTTTGTAGGAAAAGGGTTTGCCACTGGTGGTATGTTCAAGATGAGCATAAATGAAGCTACTACTTTTGTTTATATGGTTGACTCCTATTTTCTTTGGCATTCAAGATTAGGACATATAAATTCTTGTTTCATTCATAATATAAATAACTTTGGTCTTCTTCCTTGTCATGTTAGAATAGTACATAAACATAAGTGTGAGACATGCATTCAAATTAAGCTAACTAGACTCCCGTTTCTTAGTGTAAAAAAGAATTATAAATTGCTTGAATTAGTGCATTCTGATTTGTGTACGATGGATAATGTTTTAAGTCGTGGTGGCAATAGGTACTGCATTACCTTTATAGATGATTACTCGAAATTTTGTTATGTTTATTTGATGAAACATAAATCTGAAGCATTTTAAAAATTTATTCTTTATCTTGCTGAAGTACAAAATAGGTTTAAAACAAATATTATACATTTAATAACAGATAGAGGAGGAGAATACTTAGGAGGAGAATTTGATAAATTCTTTGGAGATAATGGCATTATCCATCAAACTTCAACACCTATAACACCTGGACAAAATGGAGTAGCAGAAAGGAAAAACAGAACACTTGTAGAAATGATGAATGCTATGCTTCTAAATACGGGTTTGCATTCCAACTTATGGGGAGAGGCTATACTTTCTGCTTGTTATATTCTTAACAGAGTTCCTTATTCCAAATCTGAAAAGTCACCTTATGAATTGTGTTTTGGTAAAAAACCTAATCTTAGTTATTTTCGTATTTTGGGTTGTTTAGCATATGTTAAAATTTCAGAAAATAAAAGGAAGAAGGTTGGACCTAAGGCATTTAAATGTGCATTTGTTGGGTATGCTGAACATAGTAAAACATATAGATTTCTGGACATTATTAATGATGTTATTATAGAATCTAGAGATGCATCTTTCATAGAACATAAAAATGCATTTGATTCTCTTCTTGATGGCAATCACATTACAGTAGATGAACATTCTGTTAATGACATGATTGAATATTCTAATGATTGTGTTGATGAACCAGAAACTGAAGTTAGACACAATAAACACATTAGCAAACCAACTAATTTTGGTTCTGATTTTTATACATTTCTAATTGAGAATGATCCTGTATCTTTTCAAGAGGCCATGTCTTCTCAAGATGTTGCCTTTTGGAGAGAATATATTAATGATGAAATAGAATCAATTATGTCTAATAATGTTTGGAAATTAGTGGATTTACCTGTTGGTTGCAAAACTATTGGCTGCAAATGGATTTTCAAAAAGAAAGTAAAAGTTGATGGTACAATCGATAAATTTAAAGCGCGTTTGGTTGCAAAAGGCTTTAAACAAAAAGAAGGTATTGATTATTTTGATACTTTTACTCCTGTAACCATAATATCTACTATTAGAATTCTGATTGCCATGGCTGCAATATATAAGCTTTAAATCCATCAAATGGACGTGAAAACAACCTTTTTGAATAAAGAATTAGAAGAAGAGATATATATGGAGCAATATGAAGGTTTTGTAGTGCTAGGGCAAGAGCGCAAAGTTTGCAAACTTGAGAAATCCTTATATGGATTAAAGCAAGCCCCTAAGCAATGACATGAAAAATTTGATAGTTCTCTGGTACATAATGGTTTTAAAATTCATAATGCTGACAAATGTGTCTACAGTAAAGTAGATAGTAACTCAATTATTATTATCTGTTTATATGTTGATAATATGCTTATTTTGGGTAACAATAGTGAATGCATAAATCAAACAAAAAGATTTTTATCTTCCTTGTTTTGTATGAAAGACTTGGGTGTTGCAGATGTTATTTTAGGAATCAAAATTATAAGAAATAAAAATGACATTGTATTATGTCAATCACATTATATTGAGAAAATTCTTACAAAGTATGGATATCTTAATAGTTCACCAACATGCACCTCATATGATCCAAATATGAAATTGACTCCTAATGTTGGTGCAAGTGTTCAACAATTAAAATATGCCAGTGTTGTAGGTAGCCTTATGCATGCAATGAACTGCACAAGGCTTGATATTGCCTATGCAATGAGTAAAGTGTGTAGATACACTAATAATCCTGGTCATCACTGTGAACACCCCAATTTTTTCAAAATGTTGTAAATATCCCCTTTTCTGCCCTTTGTCCCCATTTTCGGGGTAATTGAGTCAGTTTTAAATCTAAATCCCCTTTTGTTTCTCAAAATTTGGTTGAAATTAAATTCATTTTCCATACCTGACTCAATTTCGGATCCGGATCCATTATCAAAATCAAAATCTGAGCTTCATTATCCAATTTTAAATTAAATTCTCAAAATTACCAAAATAATCTTTTGAAAAGCTTAGACACTTCGTCCAGTATCCGTTTGGATCCATCGAGTTGTATTTCTCGATTCGAGGTTTAAAACTCAAACATTTCCTCAAAACCTGGGTCCAAAACCCCTTTTTCTGAAGAAATTTTCCCCAAGATGGCCCGAAATTCTTGAGAAAAACATCTTTTTAATATTTCTTAGAAAAGTACAAAAATTTAGTGTTTAAACTTTAAATCTTAGTTTTTCTATTACAAAAATACAAAAAAAAAATGAAAAAAAACACAAAAAAATTAGTTTTAATCCTTGTTTTCTCACAAACTTTAGGATTTTATTCCAAAAATACAAAAAAAAAAATGGAAAAATCATGCAAAAAAAAAAAACCAAAAAAATTAGAAGGACTGCGTGGATTTCAAAGATTTTTGTCGAAAAACTCATCTTTAACCATCTTTTTAGAAAAACTTGAAAAGAAGGTTTTCTTTTGGAAAAACTAACTTTTTAAGATTTAAAGGTCGAGTTAGGGTTTTTGAAAACCCTAACTCGCCTTCCTCTCTCGCCCCCCTCACTTTCTCTCTCTCTCCCTCCATGGCCGACCACCCCCATGTGCATCCTTCATCCTCCAGCCATCCGATTTCCGCCATCTTTTTCCTCAGCCCTAGATCCCCGATGATCTCCAGAGGCTTCCAGGGCCAACGGCCTTGCACGCCTTCCTTCGATCACCACGGCTCTTGGTCTGAGCCCTCCATCACCAACAGCTTGTCGCACCTCCCTCACCTGCCCTTCATCTTCAACTTCCCCCCCCACCTTCACGAAGCTTCCTTCGGCAGCCCCATGTGCAACCTCCATCTACAGCCCTCCATCACCAGCAACCTTCCCAAAACCCTCGATCACCAACCATCGCCTGGCTTCCAGTGGTTTCCTTTCCTCTCTATAAAAGGGCAAAAGGAAAAAAAGAACGGGGGGGGGGGGATCTATCTCTGGTCGAGCTATCCATTTTCGCATCCGATCATCTGCCTGGTCATCTTCTCCGGATCGCCCTTCTAAGGAAAAGACCTTCAGCTCCCAGCAAAGGTAGCAGAAGATCATCCATTCCTCAAATTTTCTCCTTCTCTTAAAGTCTCTCTAGAAGAAGAAAAGCCCCCTTCCCACCGTGCGGCATAAAGTGATCTGTAGAAAGATCAACCATCCCTGCAGAATCTTCAGTGAGTATCTCTCTCCCCTCTCATTATCTCAGATTTTCTTTCAGATTCTTTATTTCGGCCCTCATTAACGCATCTATCATAGCGCTGGTATGCTTTTGGTATCACCAGTCTATGCCTTGCCATATTAACAGAGTTTTACCCCAGTATCTCCTTTCTCTGTTAAACTTTTATGGGTTACTTATACTCTAATTAAGCAGATACTTCCTTCATCTGGATCACTCTTGTATATAACATTTTTTTTTTCTTTCCCATTTGATTTTCTATTTGTAATCTCTTTTATCCCACTCTCTGGTTTTCATTACCTTTCTTTTGATTTACCATTTATATTTTCAATTTCTTATTTTCATTCCCCATCTTTTAAAAGGTTTTCTTCATTTTTTTTACTCCCTCATCAGGGGCACGACAGGTGGTACTGAGTCGTTTATATCGACTTCAGTCCATCTTTGTGCCAGATCAACGGAGAATCACTCCAACAATCCCTTCAGTGATCCCTAGATTCATATGATATCTCGATTGAATGATTATTCATTACTTAATTTTCATCCTTTGTTCCCATTATCTGTTTATGTATGCTTTCTTGTTTATGTTCTCTTTCATATTCTACCTTTTATATTATTATTATTATTATTTTTTTTCCGTGTGTGTTAGTGATTTCCCCTTTATAGCATACCATGGCCAGCCCTCGGTTTCATTCAGCTATTCCATTTGTGTTTTGATCATTTTCCTTTACATTTTATGCGGTGTCTTCCATTACAACATTCCCTTCCATCCGTTGCTTCCAATTACAGTTTAAGCATTTTTGCTGAAAGCGTTTTATGATTTTACTATAGCTGGTTTCATTGAATATATATGGCATCTGATATCTCGTTTGTTTCGCTGACTATAATTCTGATCTGATTTCTCTGTCGTTTTCACTTTTTCTTTTATTTTCGTGACTATCGATCTTAAAGCATCCACTCATTTTTTCCTGCTTCATAAGGTTACATTATAATTCGTAAGCATCATCAGGTAACCTGCACCTCATGTTTAGTGCAGCATAAGCATCTGCCCTCTCCATTCATGTTTACCAAAAACCAGAGAAATCATTATAGCCCTTACAAACTTTTGATTTGCCTGCGTTCTGTTTGTCAAACCTTAAACATTCCTCTATTCCTAGTCTTTGTATTTTTTTTTCTTTTCTTTTTGTTCATTCTCATGTTGATCTGTTATCAAGACCTTATATTTGTTGATGTCTTCTGCGTGTTACTTAAACTGATGAAGTTAGGGGCCATGAGCTCATGTTGTACTGTTTAAAATGGTAATAAGATCCAAATTTCTACGGTCTTTTGGTTGAATCATTCCCTTTCTTTTGCCATATCGGATTTATTTCCATGCAACTATTGTGATATCCTGAATGGGAGGAAAGGATGAATGATTTTTTTTTTTTACCTGATTGCCATATATCATATTTTGTAAATTCCCTTGCATCATGTCCATCTAATGCTTTCTTACAAGTTAACATCAATTTAATTTCATTGTTTTGATTGATATTCTCATCATTTTTTTTGTGTGTTCATTATAAAGTTTCTGTAATGGTTATTCCACAGCATCACGGTGAGGGTATTGCCATATCCCACTGTTGCACATTATGAAAGCATTTTTTTTTTCATAAAGCATCGTCCCATTAGTTGTAAATTCCATTGTCAAAAGGGATGCCCAGCTTCAGCATCCAATTTGGGATATGCCATTATATAATCTTTCGAGGTAAGTTTGTGCTTTCTCCTTTATCTTTATACTTTTGATTCTCATATGATTTCTACCCATCAAGTTGGAACAGGAGATTTTGAAGATGATAGATTAAACATGGCATCCATTTGATATCCTTTTTCTCAATCTTCAGCAAAGCAGAGCTTGGATGTAATTCAGGTGTTCGACTCCAGCAAGCTTCATCATTGACCAAAACAAAGCCCACTTGATTCATAGCAAGTGGTTCCAGCACTGCTTGCAACCGAAGGTTTGGTTGGATTCACAACTTCCTTGCGATCAGTCATTTGAGATTAAACAAGGACCAGCTCGTTTCAGGTAGGTTCTTTAGCGCCTGCTGAGCATTGCTAACTAAGTTCCATTAACTAGGTTCGTTGTTAAGTTTAACAGGATTTTTTTACTAATTATTAAACTGATTTCCATTATGATTTCTACCGAGCTTCAATGTAACTTTTACTGATTAGTTAATTAGATATTGTTAGCTATTAATTAAGTGAACTGTTAATTAAGTAAGTTGTTAGCTGGATAGTTAAGTAATTAACTGGTTGTTAGTTATTTCGTAGTTAAAATACTCGGTTATTTTTATAATGAGATTTAATTAGTCCTTTTGTTATCAGTTGATCCCATTGTTTAGACTTACTTAGTAATTAGAGTACTCGGCGGATTTACAATGATTAATCATCTATGTGATGCCCGTATTGGTCCCTGTACATATTTCATTATAGTTCCTGCTGTAGCTCCCAATCCATGTTCCCTATACCTTATCACAGAATATGTATTAAAACCTTACCCATTTCCTGCATGTAACATCATCATCCTTTTGTAGCAGTAGTCACCGATTCGATGGGTCATAACATTTGTATAATATCTGGAAATTGCATTTTACTGCTGAAGCAACGCGATCCACTGCAGAAGGCTTTTGATTCACTGGTTCACATTGGGCCACTATGACCTTTGCCTCCTACAACAGCCGTGAATTGCTGCCATCCCTATACCAGTTACACTGTCATTTGTATTGGCTGCATCTATATTATTTTCAATTACCATTTCATAACATTTCCCATCTATTTCCTTATTACATTTTTTTTAAATGGTGGCTTCATTAATATCACACCTCTCTATTGTATATACCCTCATACATATATATATATATATACCCATACACATTCATATACATGTGAATACACCCATATGTGTATAAATATATATGTATATAGGTATATATATGTCATCATTTTGTCCTACATATCTTTCCATTATTTGATTTTCACATGACATATGTGATTTTCCTTCTCTTTTATTACTAATCTGTTTGCTTTACAGGAAATATGTGGATAAAATTGTCATTTGGAGTTGTAAAATTAAATTCATATCTTGTAATAGCTAGGTTTGAATAAGAATTTACATTTCTTGCCTTAGGTAGAATGAATGAGCATCATAGAATACCATGAATTGTTTATTCCATGCATTTTTCCTTTATTTCTCAAAATCCCCACAATGGTGAAACACGAATGGCACGTACACCATTTCGTAAGAGGCAAGTTAATTCTAAGTTGACGATTTACATCAACGGCCATAGTCGGGGTGTGAACAAAACTTAGAATTCTTATCTTTTACGAAATAACATTGGATCCACTTTCAAAATCATCATATTTTCTTTAAATATTTTTCTTCTTTTATTAGAATTTAACCTGAAATTAATTCAACATATATACCAATGGCCATAGTCAGGGTATATTGAGAGTTAATTTCATTTTAAATTCTATAAAAACACCAAATGTTTTTTATTCTTCTCTTGAATTTAAATATAGATTATTATGTAATACATTCAATGACCATGGTCAAGGATGTATTATATTTTCAATCTCGTTTTAATTCATCCAAAGAATGAAATAGCTTTTCAAAATTCAATTTCAAAATCTTCAAATTCATTCATCATTCAGGATAGATTTGCATCATATTTTCAAAATGTCTTTTTCAAAAACTCCAAGTAATGTAAATACCTTCCTCAATCTATCTTCAATTCTTCTCAAATCCAATTTATTCTTTCAATTTCCAAAATTCTATTTCATTTTCAAATCTCAAAAGTTCAATCTAACTTTGAGATTTCAAACTCATTTTATATTCAAATCAGATTTCAAAGTTCAATTTAACTTTGAAATTCCAAATTCATTTATATTCAAAAATTCCAAATAAAATCCAAAGTTCAAATTAACTTTGATATTCCTTCCATCTTCATTTCAAATTCCAAATTCAAAAAAAATTCAAGGTCTAAATTGACTTTGAAATTCGTTTTGTATATTCAAATTCTAAATTTCAAGTTCAATTTTAAAAGTTCTTGATTCATCTTCTGAATTTAAATCCACATCCATTTTAGGATCCAGGATTCAAATACTCATATTGGATCTCAGACTTCAGATCCAATTCCTCTTTAGGATCCAGACTCCAATTTCACTTTGAATCTAAGACTTCAAATCCAAAACCATCTTAGGATCCAGAATCCAATCTCACCTTGGATCTCAGACTTCAGATCCAAATCCATCTTAGGATCCAGAGTCCAACTCTACACTGGATCTCAGACTTCAGATCCACAATCTATCTTAGGATCCAGAACCAAACTCTACATTGGATCTCAGACTTCAGATCCACAACCTATCTTAGGGTTCAGAACCCAACTCTACATTGGATCTCAGACTTCAGATCCACAATCTATCTTAGGATCCAGAACCCAACTCCACATTGGATCTCAGATTTCAGATCCATTCCATTTCAGGATTCAGAACCCAAAAATCCATCTTAGATTCTAAAACCTTGGATCCCATTCTTTTTAGGATCCAGAATCCAATTCCAATTCTAGATTTCAAATTCCATTTTCGGATCTAATCCGGATTTCTTAAATCCATTTCCATTATTAAATACCATTTGATTTCCTCAGACCCATTCTAAGATTCAAAGCCAATATCACTTTAAAATTTCATCTTCTTCTCCTAAACCCATGATTAAATTCAAAGTCCATTTCTGACTTTGAAAATTCATTTCCTTTTCATTTCAAAGCTTTAGATCATTCTTTCTCCAAGTCAAGATTCATTCTTCCAAAACTCTGATTTACTTCAAAAACTTAGAACTTCTCTGATCTATCCCAAGTTCTAAGTTAGATTCAATCATTCCTTCACTTCCCTCCCAAGTTCATCTCAGAATACTTGGAAATTTCCAAATCAATTTTCAAAAGGAGCATACATTTTTGCATTTGCACAAGCATGATTCTTTGTGCATTTAGAGTTAGAATAAATTCTTAGATTATATTTAGGAAAAGCAAAAGGTATAGATTTGATCCTTGGTTCGATTACCCCTGGTAAAGGCGCCAGGAACGGTCGAACCTCGTACCGACGAGCGAATCCCGTCTCTCCATTTTTCCCGCGAATTTTCAAAACGGAGGCGAGTAATTTTCTAAATGTTTTCAAATAAAGGTCAAGTGAAAACCGCGCAAAAGAGTTCCTCTTCTCTTTCCTTTCTTTCTTTTCTCTTCTCTCTTTCTTTTCTTGCTTTTATTCTTCTCCCTTCAAAAAGGAGGAAAATAGAGGTTAGAAAAAGGAAAAGAGAAGGAAGAGAGAGAAACCAACAAGAGTATAGGAAAAATTTTGCGATGATCACAATCACCACTGGAATGCAGTGAACAAGATTCTTAGATATCTAAAGCATACTTTAGACTATGAAATTCACTATACCGAGTTTCCTGCTATTATTGAAGGGTATAGTGATGCAAGTTGGAATACCGACTTTGAAGATTCCATGTCTACGAGTGGTTGGGTTTTTACCCTTGGTGGAGGAGCAATTGCATGGGGGTCTAAGAAACAGACCTGTATAACTCATTCTACAATGAAATCTGAGTTTATTGCTTTGGCATCTGCTTGTAGAGAAGTTGAATGGTTGAAGAATATGCTAGTGGATATTCCACTAAGTGAGAAGCCTATACCTGCTATTTCAATGTTTTGTGATAGCCAATCAACTATATGTAAAGTAGATAATCTGAAATACAATGAAAAGTCTAAACATATTAGTCTAAGACACAGTTTTATAAGACAAATGATTGATGACAATATTATTTTATTGAAATATGTGAAGTCATGTCAAAATTTGGGAGACCCATTTACGAAAGGCCTTTCGAGAGATGTCATCAATAAAACATCGAGGGAAATGAAAATTAAGTCAATTAAGTCATCACCTAAGGATACCCAACCTAGAGCGCTGGAGATCCCACATGCATAGGTTCTATGGGAAACGAATTGGTGAATGACAGATATTGAGCATATTTATGTAATCCCATTACTGATGTGTTCTCATAAGCTGTAACTAATATGAGGGTTGAGCTAATATCTCTTAATGGGTTTGTAGGCCTTAAGGTTAGGGTGTGTGTTACAGTACACCTAGACAAACTAACATATATGAGTGTAGAAATGTGAGCCGTTTCTTATGAGAATTGGCGATTCTCTAGAGCACTCATGAATCTAAGAAAGCAGGAGGCTCTAAATGTGCCAACATGAAATCCACATAATCGAACTTTTGGAAACCTATGTATGATTGAAAACTCTGTTAACAATATAAGGAGCTAAGTTCAAGGTAAGTCCACTTAGCACCTTGGTTAATTTAGGTTTTCTTTCAAATAGTGGGAGTTCAAGTCATGCAGACACTCTCACTGATGCATAAGTTTCTATGCAAGACAAATATATTTTAAAACTAGTGGAGGATTGTTAGGAAAGTTTTAAAATATTAAATCTTGATGATTTTGTTTACTACCAAAAGTGTTTTGAAAAATGTTTAGTCCAATATCTAAGAGAGAAAAGTTTTTCAAGAGGTTTAAATAGAGAGTTTGTTATCTATTCTTTACTTTGGTAAGCCATGAGTCTTTAGGTGGATTGCGGACGTTGCTGCACATCGTGCAGCAACAGACGCGTCGTTCGTGCACACGAACGCGTGCACGTGCGCGCGTGCATGCGCAAGGGCGCTTGAGGCGGAATGTGGCGTTTTGATGGCGCACTTTGTAGTTCGCACGCTTGCAGCGGTGCCAGGTGCAAATGTCCGTTTTGGATTTTCGGTTTTGAGAAATTTGGCCGTTTAAAAGGTTTTAATAGCATTTATATTGAGTTTATGTTGCATGGTGACTATTGGACGGTTTTGAAGGCCATTGATTGACAATCAAACATGGGTGACCGTTCAAGGACTTTTTCGTCCTATTTTCAAACCGTCTGGATTGTGGTCATTAATCTCATTTATCTCAAAATGTTTTGGCCTTTCTCACAAGTCAATAAATCTCTTCCTTTTTCGTCTTTTAAATCATCAGAATTTCTGACTCTCCAGTTTTCTCCTTTCTTTCTTCTCATTTTGGCTTGCAGAGTTCATGTGTGGGAGAGGTCATCTGTTCTTGCGAAGCAGTGACTCTCTTAAGGTTCAAGCCTAGTTGTATCCTGGAAACTCAGTCGTAACAAAATCCTTTTTCGCATCTTCGGAATTTTCGGAGTGGGGCGATGTGAACACCCCAAATTTTTCAAAATCTTTTAAATATCCCCTTTTTGCCCCTGATTTCATTTTCTGTGCAATTGAGTCACTTTTAAATCTAAATTCCAGTTCATTTCTCAAATTTTGTTGAAATTAAATTTATTTTATATGTTTAACTTGATTTTAGATCCGGACTCGTTGTCTAGATCCAAATCTGAGTCTCGTTGTTCAGTTTTTAATATAAAAATTATAGAAAATACCAAGAAGGGTTTTAAAATAGCTTGGACAGTCCATCTGACCTCCGTATGGATCCATTGTGTTTTATTTCTCGATTCAAGTTTCAAAACTCGAACATTTTCTCAAAACTTGGGTCCAAACCCATTCTTTTGAAGAATTTTCCCCAAAATGGTCTGAAATTCTTGGAAAAACACTTGTAAATATTTCTCAGAAAAATACAAAAATTTTGTGCTTTTCTGTAAAATCTTAGATTTTTGTTCCAAAAAATGGAAAAATAACACAAAACCAAAAAAAAAATTAGAAAAGTTACGAAAAAAACAAATAATTTCTAGCTTTTTGAATTTAATCTTTACTAAAAACCTCATCTTAAACTATTTTTTAGAAAATTTCTTAAAATGAACCCACTTTTTGAAAAAAAGCAAAAAATCACAACGGCCATTTCCCGTGCATCCTCCCTCTCGCTTGCTACCCTTCGATCTTCAACGAATCTTTGGGTTCTCCTCCCTCCATCTCCAACAGTTTTTCCTCTCGAAGGCTCCTCTTCTTCTTTAAAAAGGGAACACACAGGAGGATGAGGGGATCCGTTTCCACCCTTTCCCCCTTTTTCAACTTCTTTGATCCACCGGCCTCCAATCGAACATCCGCTCTTCACCCCTCCTCCTGAAGGGAGCTCCACAAGAGAAGAAAAGGAGAATTTCCTCCTTCAGGGTCTCTGCACAACTATGGTAAGGAATCCCTTCTTTCTTTTTCTTCTCTTATAGATTTCTTCGAAGTTTAACGTATATTCAGAATCAGACTTCTTTTGTTTTCAATTTCTCTATGCCATTCTTAATCTGCATTTTTTCTGTAGATCTTAGATTTCTGACTAAATCCCTTTCCTTATATGCTGATGATCGACAATGCCTCGCAATGGCATCGTCAACCCATCTAAATTTCACTTTCATCTCCGTATTTATTTTATTATTTTCATTTATTTTTCTCTATTTTATTTTCTGTTTTCCCCATTAAAATGCACCATCGAGTTGCGATTGGGTTGCTTACAACACCATCTGTCCCTCTTGTGCAATAGCAAAAAGGAATCTCCTAATTCCGAAATTCATTTTCTTCTGCTCTGCGATTCATTTTATTAGATTTCCTCAGTTTATGTAAGGATTCATATGTATTCTAACATTATTCTTCTATTCTACCATGATCTGCATCTTTCCTTCTTCTTTTAGATTCAATAGACTATCATTTTTTTTATTACCCATGCATACTCTGATTTTCCTGTAAAAATCAGATTAATCGTTTGCATCATGATCATTCCCCCTGGTTATTTGATTTTCTATCTTCATCGGTGTGTTTTACATTTTGGAAATTGGTTGTGTCTTGCGCGATTCCACAACAGAAGAACAACTTCACCAGCGAGAGCTCATTGATCCTTTGTTATAGTGAAATATACCATTGCTGAATCATTGCTTTGCCAGACCTTGTAAGACATGCAGCAGGGCATCACGATCTTATCTTTGGGGATTTTCATGGTGGAAATAAGAGCTGACATGTACCTTATTGTAAGATCACTACAGGGTCTGCACTAAAGACCAAGATCCTCCACGGTGAAATACTACACAGAATGGTAGTCAACTAAAGATCAGGTTCACCGTGAATCAGATTTGAATTTGATCCCACAGCAAAATGTTGGTTCATCATGAAGCCCCTTCAAGTCAGTCCATCCCTGTATCATTTTGGTATGATCATCATTTCATTAGATGATATATCCCCCCCCCCCCCCAATGTCTGTCCTGTTCAAATTTCAAGAGGCCATTAATTAACTTAACCATGACTTAGAGTTATTTGCCATGGCTCAAACAGATGGCTCATCTGATTCCCCTTTTTTATTTATCATGGGGGTATTTATCCCTAAATTGGTCCTCAAAGTAAACTCATTCTTTCTGTCAAAATCCATGAATTCATGGTACCTTCATGAAGCATTACAAGGAGCCCATCTCAGCAGTATTGTGACTGCTCTGGGTACAATTGCTTCTATTGACCCAATCATACAGATTGGCCTTTTAAACCTTTTGAGGGCTTTTAAACCTTCTGAGAATTCAGTTTAAGATATCATTGATAACATTATCAATCATGTGCCCAAAGGATGTTCTAAGTTTCTGGTTATCCTTGATAACAACTTGAAAAATACAAAGAATATGTGCTTAATGTGTCCTTTGATAGGTTTTGCAACACATCGATTCTGCTAGTGAACATGCCAAGTGTACAGGTATGACCCGACCTTTTGATAATGAGATGTTGTATTAATCTATGCCACCATCTTCTCTTCTGAACAGTTCAACACCTTACATTTTTAGTTTCTTCACTTTTTTTTGAATTTTGCTTTATCTCTGCCTTTAGGAATTAGTTTTATCAAGCCTGTGAGTATTGAGTGTTGTATGATGGAAATTATTATGTGGTGCTTATGTTTCAACAACCAGTGGCTTTGATTACACATAAACAAATGCATTCGTGTGAGAAATCTGCATAAACATAACATCTACCTAAGTGTGGCATTTACACTCTAGCATTAGATTAGCCATGGTTTTTGATAGCATCGTTATTTTAGCATTGTTGCATTGTCACGTTCTGTACATATTGGCACTGTGCTATTAATATTTGATTTATTGCATCATGATCCACTGCATTCTTCAATTTGCTCATTAGAATCATCTTCTGCATTAACTAATCTGTAATATAAAGCTTAGCTGGAACTTCTTTACAAATAATTCTTTTTTCCTTTTTTTTTTGACAAAACGTGTCAAATCTCTTGGGCACATTATCTACCAGGAATAGACATAAATCTTCATCCCATTGTGCACTTCAAATTCCTTCACAGCATATCCCATCCACACCATGTCCTTACAATTCTTTTCCTGCAAACTGGATTATTCTTCATATCCTCTGCATCACTATCATTTCTGCACCTATTAAATTATTACTCCATTTTCACCATGCTGCTGCAATTGCACCCTACCTCAGTCCAACAGTAATCCTACTTTCATCAACATTCACTGTATAGTCTCAAAACCATTTCCCCATTGTTACCTGTATCCTGCCTATTCTCTACACAGGCCCATCTATAACCCCACCCAAACAAATATAGCCACACCATCTTGGATTCAGGATCTGGGAGATGTGGAATCTGAATTTGAGAAAAAGGCAGGATCAACAAAATCATCTCAAAATAAGGCAGAAGCAACAGAACCATCTGGCAGTCATTGGCATGATGATTTTTTTTGGGCCAGGATGTCAAATTAGCAATTCATGAGGGACATTGTCGCACAAGAGGAAGATCAAATTTCTTTGTTGAAGAGACCAGCTTCTTACTAGAGTCTGTTGCAGTTTTAGATGAAAATTCTGCTGCATACAAACCTGAAGGGTGTAAGGGTGCATTCAGACATGAAGGGAATACATCATGTGCATCCAGTATTCCTATGGAAACTCTTGATAGCAGCAATAGTGTCAGAAACATTGCTTCTCAAGTGCTTGCAAGTCCTAGCTTCTCACTGGATGATTCCCTCTGTTCTGTAGTAGAATGCAGCATTCCTGATGAGAATGCAAACTTAGATATAGCCTCCAGACTGTAGGATTTGGAAGTGGAAAAGATGAAAAGCTTGGGATCCGATAACAGTATTATGAATGACCCGGAGTTACATCGCTTATGCACACATACCGAAGTTGTAAGTGCTGAAAGGTTAGCATCCCCTGTTACTTCTGTCATTGGCATTGAGCCCACAACCAGTTGTATAGGTTCTGGAGAAATCAAGCACACAGTAATGACATCACTCAAGAATTACAGCATGCTACCTCCATTTGGAAAAGCCAATCTAGGGGAACACAAGGAGGCTATTGTCAGTAAAATTATTATTGGGTCACAGGATAAAAGTAAAAACTGTTTACAGTTGTTGCACTCTAAGGGCGGCGCTGGTTGCAGGCAACCTATGAACCAGGAAAAGAAATCACAGTATTCTGATTTATCTTTGTCTAAGTTTAGTTATAGATACCAGGGAATAGGTAATCTTGTTAATGTCAATGAATGCTGTCATAAACAAAATGGAGGACAAGATGGGTGTATTACCATGAAGCAAATCTTAAAAAAAAAAAGCAGTGAATGTGATACAACTTGTTGAGGCATTGAATGATAGCATCACAATGCACCAACTTAGTGAAAACCGCTCACCTTTAGTGTGGAAGAATGGAAGCAGACGCAGGCTTCGGCCTTGCAGAGTCATAGACAGTGTTGCTAATGAAGACCATAGCTTGAGTGGAGCAACATAGGCATGCTTGAGAAAAATTTCGTCTATGATGTGCGACAAAGAAGCAAGTTGCAGGGATCATGCAAAGCATAAATCACCTGCTCCATTGGAGTTGATGCCACACTCACCAACACATGCTATATCACATCAATACCCAGTATATCTCACACCTTCTGCCTCACTGTTGTACACTCTCACTCCCAGCACATTTCACTCAATAATATTTCAGCCCATCTGTCATAGCATCTCCCATATACAACACTACATACCTCTGTCACCCATTTGTGTACCACTATACAACACATCCATCCCTTCCTACACATAACATTGTGCACAATATCTCCATTTCCTTCAGCATCTAGCTATCACTTCTTATCTACTGCAGAATGCATCTTCACCATCATGATACCTCCCCGGCAATCATATAGCATCCAGCCATTTTAGTCTTTCACTACTATATTCACTATCACACAACATACTATCTACTATATCCTCCACATTTTGTACCTATCTCCATCTCCCACACCTCATTTTACTGTTTTCATTGCATCTTGCTATCTCAATGCCCATGTTGCCTTCACTTGGCAAACAAACACCCCTTCCTCATTATCACTGTTGCACAACAAAACATCCTTCATATCAGCAAAATGCACTGTTATGCAGGCACAACTCCACCTATATATCATGTATATATACATACATATATATATATATATATATGTACATACATATATATGCATGTATATATATATATATGTATGTACATAGTTATATATCACTCTTCATCTTTCCACACCTTAGATCCTAAATATCATAGCATATGAATATCTCACCATATATATCTTTTAAATCAATGTGATATATGTAATTCTCTTTTCAGACTAACTCTGTTTTTGCAGGAATCTCTGGAAAATGTTGATTTCCCCCTTAGATTAGGATTTTATCATCTCAATTTCAAGTTTAAGGTTGTAATAGTTAGATGTTAAAGAGAATTTTATCTTTTCAATCATAGGTTAGAATGAATGAACATTGTAAAAATCATATTGTTTTCATGCTTTTCCCCTTCATTTTCCAAAATCTCACAATGGTGAAACACGAATGGCACGTGCACCATTTCGTAAGAGGTAATTAAATCCTAAGGTGATGATTTACATCAATGGCCATAGTCAGAATGTAAACAAAATTTAGGATTTTTATCTTTTATAAAATAACACTGGATCCACACTGGACCCTCTTTAAAAATCATCATATTTTCAAATATTTCCTCTTTTATTAGAGTTTTATTTAAAATTAATTCAATATATATACTAATGGCCATAGTCAGGGTATATTGAGAATTAATTTTATTTTAAACTCTATAAAAGCACCAAAAATGTATTTTATTCTTCACTTGAATTTAAATATATATTATTATATAATACGTTCAATGACCATAGTCAGGGATGTATTATATCTTCAATCTTGTTTTAATTCATTTAAAGAATGGAATAGCTTTTCAAAATCCAATTTCAAAATTCTTTAAATTCATTCATCATTTAGGATAGAATTGCATCATATTTTCAAAATTCTTTTTCATAAATCCAAGTGATTTCCTTCAGATATCTTCTTCACTTCTTAAATCAGTTTTTTTTTTCAACTCTTGTAAATTCAAAAATCATTTTCAGATTCTAAATTCGAAGTCCAATTTGACTTTGAAATTCATTTGTGTATCCAAAATTCATATTCTAATTCAAATCAAATTTCAAAGTTCAATTTAAATTTGAAATTCCCGATTCATCTTCTGATTCCCAATTCAAACTTTAAATTCAAAGTCCAATTTGACTTTGAAATTCATTTGTATACTCAAAATTCAATTTTCAAATCAAATTCCAAATTCATTGTCGAGATTCAAATTTAAATTCAAAATTCAATTTCAATATCTCAAAATTCCATTTTCAAAGTTCAAATTAACTTTGAAACCTCTGATTCATCTTCTGATTTCAAAATTCAAAATCAACTTTATCTTCTCGTCTTCAAAATCCAAGTTTTGAGATTGATTCCAAATTCAAGTCTTTTTTCTAAGTTTTAAATTTAAATATGGGTTTTCAAAATCCAGATCCATCTTCAAAAGTCCCATTTGGACTTTCAGAATCCAAATCCAATAGATCTTAACCTCAACTTGGATCCAGATTTTCAAGTACAATCTTCACTTTTTGGATATCATGCTTCAGATCCACAATCCATTTAGGATCCAGAATCCAGTTCCATTTTGGATCTTAGATTTCAGATCCAAAATCTCCTTTAGGATCTAGAATTCAACTTCCACTTTTGGATCTCAGACTTTAGATCCAATTCCATTTTAGGATCTAGAATCCAACTTCACCTTGGATCTCAGACTTCAAATCTAAATCCATTTTAAGATCCAGGACCCATTTTAGGATTCAAAATCTAATTCCATTCCCAATTCTAGATTTCAAAACCAAATTCCATCTTCAGATCTCATCTGAACTTCCTAAATCCATTTCTATTTTTAAATACCATTTGAATTTCTCAGATCCATCCTGATTTCAAACTTCAAAATCTGAAATTCAATTCCATTTCAAGTATTCATTTTCTTTCCTAAATCCAAGTTTAAAATTCAAATTCAACTTCAAAGTCCATTACTGACTTTGAAGCCTTATTTCCTTTTTCACTCATCTTCTGATCATTCTTTTCAAATTCAAAGATTTATTTTTCAACTCTGATCATTCCAAAAGACTTAGAACTTCAAAAATCTATCTCAAGTTCTAAAGTTAGATTCTACCATTTCTTCACTCAATTATCAAATTCATCTCAGAACACTTGGAAAATTTCAAAACATCTTTCAAAGGAGCATACATCCTAGTATTGCACAAGCATGATTCTTTGTGCATTTAGACTTATGATAAATTCTTAGATAATATTTAGGCAAAGCAAAAGGCACAATTCGATCCTTGGTTCAATTACCTCTGGTAAAGGCGCCAGGAACGGTCGAACCTCATACCGACGAGCGAATCCCGTCTCTCCATTTTCCTGCAATATATTTCAAAACGGAGGCGAGTTATTTGCTAAATATTTTCAAATCAAGGTCAAGTGAGACCCCGCAAAAGAATTCCTCTTCTCTCTTATTTTCTTTTCTCTTCTCTCTTTTATTTTTCTCCCTTCAAAAAGGAGGAAAACAGAGGTTAGAAAAGAAAAAGAGAAGGAAGAGAGAGAAACCACAAGAGAGAAAAATTTTTGCGATGATCACATTTTTGGCGATTGAAGTTCTAAAGATAGCGATCTTAAGAACGTTCCTCTAGGCTTGAAATCTCTTTTCTGAAATTCATTTTTCACAAGGTTGGTGGAACAATTTTAGAACTTCAATATGGCCTCTGGTTCGACATCCAACTCCATCAATCTGCTTAGCCATGACCTTGAAAAACTCGATCGATTTGATGGGTCAAACTTCAAGCGGTGGCAATCAAAGGTCACTTTCTTGTTGTTCGAGCTGCATATCGACTATGTCCTCAAAAAGCCCAATCCTACTGTCGTTGCTGGAGAAGTTGAGATAGAAGAACAGAAGAAAGAGCGAGAGAAGTGGCATACTGACAACTACCGATCCAAAGGGCATATCTTGAACACTTTAGTCGATTCTCTCTTTGACCTGTATTCACCATTAGAGTCGGTTGGAGAGTTGTGGAATGCTCTCGAGATCAAGTACAATGCAGAAGATGATGGTAACAAAAGGTTTATCGTAGATCAGTATGTTAATTTTTCTATGTTTGATGATAAGCCGATAGTTGCTCAAATTCATGAGATGCAAATTCTGGCCTATAAGATCAAAGGAGAAGGTATGCATCTTGATGATGACTTCCAAGTTGCTGTCATCATTGAAAAACTGTCGGATTCCTGGAAAGAATATAGAAATCACCTAAAACATAAAAATAAGAAAATCACTTTAGATGGTCTTCTTAAGGACATATGAATTATTGAGGAAACTCGTCTTCGTGACAAAATGAATTTGAGTCCTAAAGAAGGTTATCCTAAAGTGAATTTTGTTAGTAACAAGGATGGCAAAATCATGAAAACCCAAAAAATCAAAAAGAATTTCGTGAAAGGGAAAAAGCCAACTAATAAAAAGAAAATTAGTTGCTATGTTTGTGGCAAGTTTGACCATTTTGCTAGAGAATGGAGAGAACAGAAGAGGACTGATCCTAAGCCAAATGAGTCAGAAGAGAGGCTTGTTGTTGTAATCTCTGAAACCTTTATGATGACTACAAATAAGGACTGATACCTGGATACTGGAAGCATTGTTCATGTGGCAAATGACAGGAACTTGTTCAAGTCATATGAAGTAGTGAGGGAGGGATGCAATCTCTTTATAAGAAACTCTTCCTCAACTAGAGTGCTGGGAAAAGAGAGTGTGGAAATTAAGTTCACCTCCGGGAAAGTCCTAACACTTGAGAATGCCCACAATGCTCTAGAAGTTCAGAAAAATTTAATCTCTGCAGATCTACTATCATGAAATGGCTTTAAGATTGTTATTGAGTCTGGGATTGTAACTGTGACCAAAGGAAAAATCTTTGTAGGAAAAGGGTTTGCCACTGGTAGTATGTTCAAGATGAGCATAAATGAAGCTACTACTTCTATTTATATGGTTGACTCCTATTTTCTTTGGCATTCAAGATTAGGACATATAAATTCTCGTTGCATTCATAATATAAATAACTTTGGTCTTCTTCCTTGTCATGTTAGAATAGAATATAAACATAACTGTGAGACATGCATTCAAACTAAGCTAACTAGACTCTCGTTTCTTAGTGTAGAAAAGAATTATAAATTGCTTGAATTAGTGCATTCTGATGTGTGTACGATGGATAATGTTTTAAGTCGTGGTGACAATAGGTACTTCATTACCTTTATAGATGATTACTCGAAATTCTGTTCTGTTTATTTGATGAAACATAAATCTGAAGCATTTTCAAAATTTCTTCTTTATCTTGCTGAAGTACAAAATAGGTTTAAAACAAATATTATACATTTAATAACAGATAGAGGAGGTGAATACTTATGAGGAGAATTTGATAAATTCTGTGGAGATAATGGAATTATCCATCAAACTTCAACACCTATAACACCTGGACAAAATGGAGTAGCAGAAAGGAAAAACAAAACACTTGTAGAAATGATGAATGTTATGCTTCTAAATACGGATTTGCATTCCAACATATGGGGAGAGGCTATACTTTCTGCTTGTTATATTCTTAACCGAGTTCCTTATTCCAAATATGAAAAATCACCATATGAATTGTGTTTTGGTAAAAAACTTAATCTTAGTTATTTTCATATTTTTGGTTGTTTAGCATATGTTAAAATTCCAGAAAATAAAAGAAAGAAGGTTGGACCTAAGGCATTTAAATGTGCATTTGTTGGGCATGCTGAACATAGTAAAGCATATAGATTTCTGGACATTGTTAATGATGTTATTATAGAATCTAGAGATGCATCTTTCATAGAACATAAAAATGCATTTGATTCTCTTCTTGATGGCAATCACATTATAGTAGATGAACATCCTGTTAATGACATGATTGAATATTCTAATGATTGTGTTGATGAACCAGAAACTGAAGTTAGACACAATAAACGCATTAGAAAACCAACTAATTTTGGTTCTGATTTTTATACATTTCTAATTGAGAATGATCCTGTGTCTTTTCAAGAGGCTATGTCTTCTCAAGATGCTGTCTTTTGGAGAGAAGCTATTAATGATGAAATAGAATCAATTATGTCTAATAATGTTTGGAAATTAGTGGATTTAGCTGTTGGTTGCAAAACTATTGGCTGCAAATGGATTTTCAAAAAGAAATTAAAAGCTAATGGTACAATCGATAAATTTGAAGCGCGTTTGGTTGCAAAAAGCTTTAAACAAAAGGTAGGTATTGATTATTTTGATACTTATTCTCCTGTAACCAGAATATCTACTATTAGAATTCTGATTGCCATGGCTGCCATATATAAGCTTCAAATTCATCAAATGGACGTGAAAATAACCTTTTTGAATGGAGAATTAGATGAAGAGATATATATGGAGCAACCTGAAGGTTTTGTAGTGCTAGGGCAAGAGCGCAAAGTTTGCAAACTTGAGAAATCCTTATATGGATTAAAGCAAGCCCCTAAGCAATGACATGAAAAATTTGATAGTTCTCTGGTACATAATGATTTTAAAATTCATGATGCTGAAAAATGTGTCTACAGTAAAGTAGATAGTAGCTTAATTATTATTATCTATTTATATATTGATGATATGCTTATTTTGGGTAACAATAGTTAATGCATAAATCAAACAAAAAGATTTTTATCTTCCTTGTTTTGTATGAAAGACTTAGGTGTTGCAGATGTTATTTTAGGAATCAAAATTATAAGAAATAAAAATGGCATTGTATTATGTCAATCACATTATATTGAGAAAATTCTTACAAAGTATGGATATTTTAATAGTTCACCAGCATGCACCTTATATGATCCAAATATGAAATTGACTCCTAATGTTGGTGCAAGTGTTCAACAATTAAAATATGCCAGTGTTGTAGGTAGCCTTATGTATGCAATGAACTGCACAAGGCCTGATATTGCCTATGCAATGAGTAAAGTGTGTAGATACACTAATAATCCTGGTCATCACCACTGGAATGCAGTGAACAAGATTCTTAGATATCTAAAGCATACTTTAGACTATGAAATTTACTATACCGAGTTTCTTGCTATTATTGAAGGGTATAGTGATGCAAGTTGGGATACCGACTTTGAAGATTCAAAGTCTACGAGTGGTTGGGTTTTTACCCTTGGTGGAGGAGCAGTTGCATGGGGGTCTAAGAAACATACTTGTATAACTCATTCTATAATGGAATCTGAGTTTATTGCTTTGGCATCTGCTTGTAGAGAAGCTGAATGGCTTAAGAATATGCTAGTGGATATTCCTCTAGGTGAGAAGCCTATACCTGCTATTTCAATGTTTTGTGATAGCCAATCAACTATATGTAAAGTAGGTAATATGAAATACAATGAAAAGTCTAGACATATTAGTCTAAGATACAGTTTTATAAGACAAATGATTGATGACAATATTATTTCATTGAAATATGTGAAGTCATGTCAAAATTTGGGAGACCCATTTACGAAATGCCTTTCGAGAGATGTCATCAATAAAACATTGAGGGGAATGAGAATTAAGTCAATTAAGTCATCACCTAAGGATACCCAACCTAGAGCGCTGAAGATCCCACATGCATAGGTTCAATGGGAAACGAATTGGTGAATGACTGATATTGAGCATATTTATGTAAGCCCATTACTGATGTGTGCTCATGAGCTGTAACTAATATGAGGGTTGAGCTAATAGTTCTTAATGAGTTTGTAGGCCTTAAGGCTAGGGTGTGTGTTACAGTACACCTAGACAAACTCACCTATATGAGTGTAGAAATGTGAGCCGTTTCTTATGAGAATTGGCAATTCTCTAGAGCACTCATGAATCTAGGAAAGCACAAGGCTCTAAATGTGCCAACATGAAATCCACACAATCGAACTTTTGGAAACCTATGTATGATTGAAAACTCCGTTAACAATATAAAGAGCTAAGTTCAAGGTAAGTCCACTTAGCACCTTGGTTAATTTAGGTTTTCTTTCAAATAGTGGGGGTTCAAGTCATGCAGACACTCTCAGTGATGCATAAGTTTCTATGCAAGCCAAATATATTTTAAAACTAGTGGGGGATTGTTAGGAAAGTTTTAAAATATTAAATCTTGATGATTTTGTTTACTACCAAAAGTGTTTTGAAAAATGTTTAGTTCCATATCTTAGAGAGAAAAGTTTTTCAAGAGGTTTAAATAGAGAGTTTGTTATCTATTCTTTACTTTGGTAAGCCATGAGTCTTTAGGTGGATTGCGGACGTTGTTGCACATCGTGCAGCAACGGACGCGCCGTTCGTGCACACGCACGTGCGCGTGCAAGGGCGCTTGAGGCGCAATGTGGCGTTTTGATGGCGCACTTTGCACTTTGCACGCTCGCAGCGGTGCGAGGTGCAAATGTCCGTTTTGGATTTTTGGTTTTGAGATATTTGGCCGTTTGAAATGTTTTAATAGCATTTATATTGAGTTTATGTTGCATGGTGACTGTTGGACGGTTTTGAAGGCCTTTGATTTACAGTCAAAGGTGGGTGACCATTCAAGAACTTGTTCGTCCTATTTTCAAACCGTCTGGATTATGACCATTAATCTCATTTATGTCAAAACGTTTTGGCCTTTCTCACAAGTCTATAAATCTCTTCCTTTTCCGTCTTTTGAATCATCAGAATTTCTGACTCTCCAGTTTTCTCCTTTCTTTCTTCTTGGTTTGGCTTGCAGAGTTCATGTGTGAGAGAGGTCATCTGTTCTTGCGAAGCAGTGACTCTCTTAACGTTCAAGCCTAGTTATATCCTGGAAACTCAGTCGTAACAAAACCCTTTTTCGCATCTTCGGAATTTCCAGAGTGGGGCGATTGAAGTTCTAAAGATAGCGATCTTAAGAACGTGCCTCTAGGCTTGAAATCTCTTTTCTGAAATCCATTTTTCACAAGGTTGGTGGAACAATTTCCGCGGCAGTGGAATCCATGAAAGGGGGTGCCGCGCCACGCTCCCTAGCTATTCCATGACATGCAAATGCCCCCTTACTGTCATCTGAACTTTTTATACTAATGCCGTTTGTTATAAGAAGTTACAAAATTTGAACTTAGATAAAGGAAAATGACAAAATATCGGTTCCCAGGTGGCCTTGGATAGAGTCCTCTTCATTTGAACTTGGGTTGGCACCTTCTCATTTTTTCTTCCTTGGATAAACGAGGAATACAAAGTTAAAAAAGCTCAGATCCGAACTACACAAATAGATGTGATCTGCATCATTCATTTATTGAACGATCAACATTTGAATTGCCAGAATCCAACTTGTATGCAGGATTTTTTAATGATTAAAAAAAGTACAGCTGGCAAAACATAAAATAAAATGTTGTAATTTAAAAAATCGAAATTTTCATCATTCAAAGGTGGTATTTTTTATTAAATCGACCATGCATGCTGAATCGATCTAGGTATAATCTGATCAAAACAACTTGAATTAATAAGATTTAGAGGGGTATGAAGATGGGGGTGACATAGGGGATGAAGGGAACCGAGCTGTATAGGCTCTACGCATCAGAGCCTGAATCCAATTATATATATATAGATCATATCAACCTAAATTCGACTGATTGAAATGATCTACTGACCTTGTACACATGCGTCTGTTTGTTAAACAATCCCTTACAGTGTGAGTGCAGAACTTTTTTAAAAATGATGTGGTGATAAAGATCTTTGTAGAAAAAGTAAGGACTATCATCCATCTGCTGCCACTATGCTTCACTTGACAATGATTCCTAAAATTGCTATTCTTTTGGACAAGTTGAAGTAGGAACCTGCGTACTTGATTCTTTTTTTTTTTTGAGATAAAATAAAAAATGGCTACAATTCTTAATAAAAATCTATTTCATATGGACAAATCAAACTATTTGCTGCAGTCAGGGCTGGGCTAGGACTCGGCTTTTACAAAAAAAAAAAAATTTGTTAACTGTTTCGGGAGGAGCCCAGTCCTCCCCCCCCCCCTAGCTACGCCTTTGCTTGGGACCCCTATCACCCTCCATCACTGAAAGGCTGTATCCCAGAGACAGCGTGACCATGTGCAGCAGCAAATTAAAAGTGGGCAATCACATTGCACCTGATTCCCCCTCGCTATCAGAGTCATCTTCGATTCCAAAACCAGGTTAGACGGCTTAGATAACATGGAGGTTGTGGTAAACAGTGATCATTCAATCAGATGTATGGTGAAGTTGGCTACTCATGCAGGTCCACAAGGGATTCATTGATTTTGGAGACAGTAATGAAGTCAATTGGATTTCTGGACCAGACCCTGCTCCATGGGCCTAGCTGTAGCAGAAAACAGAGTCAAGAAGAAGAAGACAGTAAATTCACTCGGTCATAGAGACCTATGTCCACGGTAACACCTCACAACCTCATATTTCTTCTATTATTTTCTGATGTTGTTTGCACCATATTTATACACAGCGATGCAGGTTTGCGGGATAAAGACGAACCAAGATAACAAATCAGAAAAAATAGAAATCTGCCATAACTGCTAGACAAGTTTTCTAAACAAAAAGAAGATTGAGGAAGCATGAGGCGGCGAGATCTTTTATCCTTATTTTCAACACTTCCCCCTCAAGTGGGGCATAAATATTTGTGCATCCCCACTTGCCGAGTATTTTGTGATGTTGATCTCGCGTCAACCCTTTGGTGAGACCGTCTGCTGAGCTTTTGGTATAGGGAGTAAAGATTTCTCTTTTTTGTACTTTCTCTCTGGCACATTGACAATCAATTTCTATATGTTTGGTTCTTTCATGAAACACAAAATTTGCAGCAATATAAATGGTTGTCTGATTATCACAATGCAAAGGAATTGAAGAGTTAATTTGAAGTCCCATCTCAGTCATTAGAATTTGTATCCACATGATTTCACTGGTGGCTGCAGCCATTGCCCGATATTCAGCTTCAACACTAGATTTCGATACAATCCCTTACTTTTTGCGCTTCCACGAAACCATATTTCCTCCAACAAATATGCAGTAGCATGAAGTGGACCTTCTGTCTGGGCTTCCAGCCTAGTCGACGTTAGTGTACCCTTGGATGAGATTGTTTTCATTCCTCTTAAACCATAATCTTTGACCTGGTGTTCGCTTTAAGTATTATAATATTCGATTTGCATTCTTTCAATGACACTCTTGTGAAGCATGCATATATTGACTTACAAGACTAACAACATAAGTTATGTCAGGCCTTGCAATGGTAAGATATATGAGCTTTCCTACTAACCTTTGATAACTTTCTTTGTCAATAATATGATCTTCAGAAGATATAACAAGCTTTTGCTCTGCTTCTATGGGTTTACATCCCAATTTGCCTACATCTTTGAGTAGATTTAAAGTATATTTTTGTTGTGACAGAAAAAGGCCTTTCTTGGAGTGAGCAACCTCAATTTCTAGAAAGTAGTGAAGTTTGCCCAAATCTTTTATATCAAAGGCATCATGAAGGAGAGCTTTGGTGCATAGAATGCTTTTATCATCCATCCCTGTCACAATAATATCATCTACATATACCAACACAAGAGTTAGATTGCCATCTTCTCTTTTAATGAATAAAGAATTATCAGCATTGCATCTAACAAAATTATTTTGTTTTAGGGTCCTGCTGAGGCAGTAATGCCAAGCTCTGGGAGATTTCGTTAGACCATATATGGCCTTCTATAAGCGACATACCAGGTTACTATTCCCTTTCTTAGGATGTCTGGGGGAGAGTTTCATATGTACTTCTTCCTTTAATTCTTCTAGTAAAAAGCATTTTTAACATCTAACTATTATAACGACTAATTATAATTGCAAGCAATAGAAAGAATAATTTCAACAGTATTCATCTTTGCAACTGGAGCAAACGTCTTCTCATAATCAAGATCTTAAGTTTGAATATATCCCTTTGCAACTAGCTTGGCCTTGTACCTTTTAAATGAGCCATCACTTTTGTATTTTATTTTATATACCCATCGACATCCAACAACCTTTTTTCTAATGTCAAGGTGACAATATTCCAAGTCTTGTTTTTATGAAAAGCATCTAATTCTTTGTTCATGGCTTGCACCCATACAGTGTTTTTTCTTGCTTCTTCATAACTCATCAATTCCGGACAAGTATCTATGTTGTTAATATAAGCATTGTAAGACTTGGTAATATTTTTGTATCCAATATAGTTTTCAATTGGATATGTGACAATAGAGTAAGTGACATAATCATTCAGCCAAGATGGCAGATGAGTAATTCGTTCAGATCTTCTCAAAATAGGTTGAACTTCTTCAGCATCTTCAGTTTGATTTATAGAGATATTATCTCCATCACCCTCTTGAGACAAAGTAGACACAATGGGTTGATCTTGATTTTCTTTTATATAAAAGAATTCATCATAAGTATCTAAATTTGGTAAGATAGTCTCTCCCTGAGATGTAACATCCTTGAGATTTTATGAGAAATATGAGGTATTTTCATCAAAAAACACATCTCTTGATATGTAAAGTCGCTTCTCTTCCATATTGTAGCATTTATATTCCTTTTGAGAAGTAGAATAACCCAAGAAAATACACCTGGAAGCTCGAGTGCTTAGTTTATCAAGACTATTTTTGCTTGGCCACATATACGATGCATCCAAAGGTACACATGTGACTTATGTTCAACTTTCTTCCTTTCAGAATTTCAAGAGGAGCACATTTTTGAAGGTGTTGACTAGGAAGTCTATTTATAATATAACATGCATTCATAATAGCGTCACTCCAAAAATGTTTAGGAACATTTATTTGAAGAATAAGACCCCAAGTTATCTCAAGGAGAAACCTATTTTTTCTTTTAGCGACTCCATTTTGCTGAGGAGTCCCAACATAGGTAAATTGATGATCAATGCCTTTTTCTTTTTCAAACGAATCAAAAAGAGCATTTTGTATTCAAATCTATTATCAGATCTGAGAGCTTTGATTCATATCCCATACTGTGTTTCCATCATAGTGTAAAAGGTTTTGAATTTATCAATCACCTCATCCTTAGATTTAAGAAAATATAGCCATGTCACTTTAGAAAAATCATCAATAAAGATCAAATAATATCTAAAACCAGAATAAGATATATTTGGAGCAGGCCCCTACACATCCGAATGCACCAAATCAAATAAATGTTCGACATTATTTTTAGACTTAAGAAAAGGATGTCTACACATTTTTGCATACCAACACACATCACATTGTCGACAATCATAATGAAAAGCAGAAAATAAGGTTTTTAAGGTATGACTTGAAGGATGACCTAATCATCTGTACCACAAGGAACAATCTCTTCTAGTGGTAAGCATGACCCATGTCCTTTGTTCAAAAATATATAATCAAATATTAAGTTTTCCTTTACCAATCTTCCTCTTCGTCATTCGGTCCTAAAACACCACATTATAAGGTGAGAAAATGACATCGCAATCCAATTCTTAAGTGATTCAGGAGACAAATAAGAGGTTGGCCGATAACTTAGGAACAACAAGCACATCTATATTTTTACCCTCATTAAGAAATTGTAATTTACCTATTCCTTCAACTTTCACAATAGAGTCGTCGGCAATAGTAACCTGATTTCTATTGTTTGCTTCTTTAATATTATGCAAATTTATCATAAAATTGCACATATTTTCAGAGTCAATAATCCATGTATATTTGTAATAAGTTAAAAATGCAAAAATCTTATGGGTTTGGGGAAGACTAGAGGCCAACACTACCATTGTCATTTTCTCATGCTCCTTGCAGATTTTTTGAAGTAGCTCTGTCAATGTTTGCAATATAGTATCACCCAGATTTATTGATGCAACTTGAGCAATAATATTTTGTTGATCTGATTTTTGAGCACCAGGTTTCCCATGAAGCTTCCAACATCTATCACATGAATGACCATCTTTCTTGCAGTGAGTGCAAGTAATTTTTCTACCCTTGCCTTTGTAGTTGGTATTGACTCGATCATCATGTTTGGAGAAAGAGGCAGCAAATGTTGTCTTATCATTGGATTCTTTGTGATTAGCATCAAATTGAATGATATCACTATTCATGACTCATCTACAGGATTCTTCTAGCATAATAGTAGAGCACACATTGCTAACTGACGAAACTTCAACAACCATTAAGATTTTACTATGTAAGTGTTCAAATACATTCCCTAGGCCTGCTAATAGCTGAAAAACCTTTTCATGTTCCCTCAATTTCTTGAAGGAAATCATATCTATATAAGTCGATGTATAGGACTCATACTCGTCCCACATCCTTTTCATCTTGCCATAATAATCACAAAACAACATGGTCTCCTTTTTTAGATTATGAATATCACAAGATAATTGATATAGGCGTGCTACATTATTTTGTTCAATATATATCTCTTTTGCAGTATGACAAATCTCTTGTGCGGTGTCAAGAAATAAAAAACTCTCAGCTATGCATAGTTCCATAGAGTTTAACAACCATGATATAACAAGATCGTTGGCCGATCTCCATTCATGGAATTTGAAATCAGTATTGGCTGGCCTTTGGATTTCACCATTGATGTAGCCGATCTTAGATCTACCACTAAGATATAGCATAACAAATTTCGACCATTACAAATATTTTTTTTCATTCAAGAGAATAGAGGTAATCTTTGAATTAGGTATATGTTCTTGCTTTAGGACTCTTTCAACACTAGCATTGGTTGCAACACTGGACCGACTTCTCAAGGAGGATGAATTATTGGTTGCCATGGCGATGACCCAAACATAATACATAGGTCAGATGGCTTTGATACCATGTAGCAGAAAACAAAATCAAGAAGAAGACATAAATTTATGTGGTTCGGTTATAGAGACCTACATCTACTCTAACACCTCACAACCTCATATTTCTTCTATTATTTTCTTATGTTGTTTATGTCATATTTATATACAACAACAAAGGCGCGGGATAAAGACGAGCCAAGATAACAAATAAAAAAAAATAGAAAACTGCCATAACTGCTAAACAAGTTTCCTAAACAAAAAGAAGATTGATGAAGCATGAGGTGGCAAGATCTTTTATCCTTATCTTCAACACTAGCAATAGTTTAAGCATAGACTTCTATGGAGCTTTATGCCTCCCAGACCAACCTAGCCTTTGGTCCTAACACAGAGTATATAGCTCTAGCACATTGAAAAAAGGGTAAAAATATGTCTCTATAAGGGTGCCAACACACAAATTCTAGATCAGTTACAATTCAATTTTCCAAAGCTCCACAACCATTTTCATCTTGCACAGATGAGCTTAGTCTGGTAAACAATTGATGCAGGCCTGGCCCAGGTCAGTCTTGAGCTCTAAAGGCCACTACTGTTGCAGTTTCCAAGCAAGTTTTTTTTCATGCTGTCTCTCTTATGAAACATGCCCTCTTTCATAGGAAAGATGACCTTTTCTTCTAAGTAGGGTGAAACAAACATCTCAATGAGAAATATGTGGTGAGGTTCACATAATTAATGCAAAAAAAACTTCTTTATTATTAAAATGGGTTCATTCCCCTTTCCATGGGGAAGCAGTTTCCCTCCTGAGCACCTCTTTCAAAGGAAAGTGACTTTCCTTGAGGGGTGTGTGTAACAAATGCCCCTCAAGAACATTCTAGTCTTGAGTATATATTAAAGAGGGGGCCTAGTGTACTGCCTCCCATTTTAGAAGGCAGAACACTTTCCCCAAAGGGGTTTGGGGTGGTGGGATGGGGTATGTTAAAATCTCATGGGCATCACACCTTTGCACAAGCCAAAGCGTGGTGACTCCCTCGAGACAAAAGGTAAGCCCACGGAGTTTTACGCTACGAGGACAGTGATCATAAGCACGACAGGTAGAGCCAGCGTGATTAGGTCTCTGTTTCTAGTGACGGTTTCTCTGTGTGAATATAAAAAAGAAAAGAACACTTGTAAGGTGTTCTACCCCGATCACAAAACCACATCTCGGTTCTATTTGGGAGGAACTTATGGAAATGACCTGGAAGCAATCAAAGATGAATGGATATGTGTAAGACCCGCAATTTTTCAGAAAATATCTGAATAAAATTCATGAGGCATTTACCGGTAAAAATGGCATTTTTCTCAGAATGCGAAACGAATCAATTCCTGCGAGCAAGTTACACTTAGGATATTCGTCGAATCGCGAATATATGCTCAAACACTCTGGAAGCCATAACTTCCTATCTGAACAAAATCAAAGGATTCCTGCGAGCCAACTTTCTTAGTGGCATCAATACGAAGATAATGGCGTACTCAGAATTTTTCGGAAAAAAATCGCCGAAAACCCGAAATTCTTGCGGGACCCACAGAAATATGGGTGGGACCCACAGAAATATTTCTCAGAAAATATTCTAGAAGATTCTAGAATATTCCAGCACCTTCCAGCACCTTCCAGAGCCTTCCAGCTCCTTCCAGCACCTTCCATGGAAGAGATTTTCTGAAAAGCCAAGGGGTAAAGAGGGGATTCTGAAACTTGGGGCCCAAGTTTCAGAACCTATAAATAGAGGACCCCCCCTCCTTTAGAAAATCGCCAACCCCTCTCTCTCTCCTCCTTTTCCAAACCTCCCCTACCTAGCCTAGCCCACCTGACCTGGTCTGAGCCTGCCTGACTTAGCCTGAGCCTGCTTGACCTGGTCTGAGCCTGCCTGACCTGGTCCTAACCCACCTGACCTAGGTCTGAACCTACTTGACCTAAGTCTGAACCCAGTTGACTTGACTTGAACCTGGTTTGGTTCAAAGTCAAAGTCCAAGTCCTTTTTCGTCCAAAGTTCGAAGTTGATCCTTTTTCGAAGTCGAGCCTCGTTCGAAGCGTTTGAAGCAATCAGAGTCGTTTCTTCCTCAAATTGAAGTAAGTTTGCTTCATTAAACCATCTCTCTCAAGTATTTGATTGTTTGTATATAGCATATACTTTCTGAAGTAGTATCTTGCTTTAGTTCTTGGTTGAGCCCTCTAGGACACTTCGGTGTTCACGCGCTCGCCTCGTAACTATCGTCGGATATATATGTTCGAATACGCAGTATATGCGTTCTTCAAAATAGTATCTCACCCTAGTTCTTGGTTGAGCCCTCTAGGACACTTCGGTGTTCACTCGCTCGCCTCGTAACTATCGTTGGATACAGATCTAGGTGTATATCTGCTGATACTGCCGACACGTCTTATATCGCACAGGTCATGTAATTTACCTTTGCCGTCGCGTCGTATGATGCCAAGGCTCCCTGCTTTCTGTACTTCCGATTACTGCACTTTCGATTATGCATTTACTTACGCCGTCGCGTCGAACGATGCCAAGGCTCCTGCTTTCTGCAATGTATTTACTTACGCCGTCGCGTCAAACGATGCCAAGGCTTCTGCTTTGTTATATATGTAGAATATTTCGTTCAGTTACACACCCTGAACAATAGTATATGCATTTCCTTTACGCCGCCACTGTATAAAGCACAGGCTTCTGCTTATATTACATATATGGCGCGTAAGTGAGCGTTCAAATGGAGATCAACTCCAAAATCGCCCATGCGATTCCCTTACCGCTCCTCGTACAAGATTCTGCTTGACGAATGAAGCCCCTATTGGAAAGGCTTCGCCTTTTGGCAAAATGCTCTTTACGTAAAGACTAAATCAATTACGTATGGCCTGGCTATGGCCCAAGGTTCCTGCAACCTTGATGGATGCAAAGTACGCACAACGGTGCGCATCCATTTCCCGAGTTAAGCGTAGCGATTTTCCACCAAAGAGGGGTGATGCCGCTGAAATGGATAAAAGAAACGCACGCTTTCTCCGTAAAAGAGAGGAAGTGCTGCTAAAATTCCTGAAGGGCTAAGAATAGCTCAGAAAGAACGTAGCAGAAGTGCTACCCAGTTATGGAACGCCTTCTACGATGTAGAAAGGTTCGTCGCACCACTGCCGGTAGAGCAGAGAAGGTGTTGACAGAATGGTTGGCAGAAGAGCTGTCAAAACCAGTTAAGTGGCACAATGATGTCCTTTGTTGGAACGATGTCAGAATGACTCGTCTCCCTGACACCTGCAAGGGCATCATACTTGTAAGAGCCGTTGCGCCAAAGTAGTGGTAGCGCTTTGACAAGGTCCTGAGCTCGTTGCGTAAAAATACGCCGAGTAGCCAATCCGTAGAGATCGAGTCATGTGCATGCTCATTGAGAATTATCAGACAACCAGACTCGTAAGGGCCGCTGAGCCGGAGTGAGTTGTTTCCACCGAAAGAGGTGAAGTGCTCGTCAAGGCCGAAGTGCCGAGAGCAGAGTTAATCATGCATATGAATAAAACCTTTGTTCCACGGTGAAAACCGTGTGGTTGATTGGGGTCGGGTACATACTTCTCAAAGGCTGCTTTATAGGCATGCAATGTTCGTCAAGTAATTGTAAGACCGGCAGGCCCCTTTCAGAATTTCTCACCGAGGAAGACGGTGATGGCGCAGCCTTGAGTGACATATATTTCACCCGAACCTGATAGAGTTTATTGATGGCCTTCGTCACTCAGAGGTATGGAGGTCGTGGTTATCCTTAAATATCTAAGGATTGAACCCAACTACTGCAGTAGCAGAATGCATTCGGATACCTAGTAAGGATCTCTTCCGGTATGCTGTACCGTCCTACTAGGGGGATGGGGTCAACAGGCCTCTGGGGTATCTAAAATACATAGAATAATCAACCCCCAGATCGTCGCGTTGTCGCCCAGATATGAGTCCCCTAAGCCCAGGGGGAGGTGCAATTATCGAAACAAAGCATTAGCTTAGGTACAGCGCTACTTTGAATGTATGAGTGGATGACGTTGTTGAGTCAGTCCTGCATAACCTTTGTGAAGGTGTCATGGTCGGTATACTACTGGACCGATTGGGAAAGAACCCCATTGATATCCGTACGACTAAGTGAAGCTCGGAGAGCTGTCCTTAGATTCGTAGGATACGGATGTGCCAAGCATAAAGGCTTGAGCTAGACATCCATTCGTGACTCTGAGGAAGTCAAGGCTAAGTCGTAGAGATTTAAGATGTTATTCTAACTCACAGCCCTGAAGAGGCTTATGCGAAGTCATGACGACTTGCGTGGATGTTCAACTCATAGCCCTGTTGAGGCTTTTGCGATATACGCTAAGTCATGGAGGCTTGAGCGTCGTATTACGAACTGCGACCCTGAGTGGTCTATGCATTTACTTGAGTTGAATAGATAGGTGTTTGCCTACTTACCAGACCATCAGTGGTTCTGACCCCGTTTAATGGGGATTTCAGGTGTTGAACCTGCGTGGCGATATGCGGAGCAAGGCGGCATCAAGTTCCAGGGTTTCTCTAGACAGAGTTGTACTGCTTCCTTTTTATTGAACCTTCATTGCTTTTCTAAGCAGTAGTGTTGTAATAAGCATGTGCTTTCGATAAAATGGAACACTTTGGTGGTCAATGAGTTGCTTGGCCACATACCTGCAACGTGCTCGGAGTTTTCTAAAACCGACGACTCATTATCGTCTTATTCCGCTGCTAAAAGCTTTTCTAAGTTCCGCTGCAAAGAAAAAAAAAAGAAATCCATGAAAATTTTAACTTAGCTTTGTTTTGAAAATTCGGGGCGTTACAGAATTGGTATCAGAGCAAGAGTCTGAGAAACCGGGTTCGAGATCCGACTTGTCCACTATATCGCACTGTAAGTATATTTTATACTTCTTGTTCTGATCTGGGTGCATCTTTGTATAGATGGCAACTCACGACTCCCGAGGATACTGCTATCGTTGCGGGATCATGCACGATGAGTGGGTATGCCCATATGAAGTCCAAGACTGTCAATATTGTGGCGAAGGAGGGCATTCCGCCAATGAATGCCAAATGAAACATACCGCCGATATGGGTCGGCGGGGATCGCTTGGTCTTAGGGATGAGACCTCGCGTGTTAGTGGGCCACATTACTCCAGTAGAGAGAGTAGCCGTACTCCTGCAACTTCTGATGAACTACCATCTCTGGTAGGATTTGACTTGAACTTCCTTGAGGGATTTGGTCAATCGCAAGGCTATCAACAGGCATCATGTACGCCTAGCTTGCACAGTTGGGAGGAGGGATGCAACAACTCCTTCTATAATCCCATTATGATTTCAGATTCCTCGAATCAAAGTACTATTATATGGGGGAACAGAGCGGCTACACCAACGCCAAGTCTGAATGGCCAGGAAGAGGGATACAACCTATATCATCCCATTATGGTCTCGGATTCTCCGAGCCATGATGCCACTGAATGGGCAAGTGAACCGGCATCACTGATCTATCCACAAGAGTCGCTTGAGAGTGCGGAAGTGCCGCCCAAGCCAAAGCTAGTTGTGCCTGCACCAAGGCAATGTGGAAGTAAACGATACTTCGGGTTCTTTGGGTCAAGAAAGAAATTCAGTTCCTAGAAGAGACTGGTAGTGTTTTGGAGTCAATAGACTCATGTACCTAGTTTCTCAACGCCTAAAAGTCTGCCAGTGCGGCATGACGTTTTGTTTAAGACGATGCTTGTGTAAATGTGATGTATATTAAGTAAATAAAACTTTACTTCGATATATACATTATGAAACTAAAACACGTTGTTTGTATGTGGTAGATAAATGGCTCCTATGACGAGGAGAACCATACCAAGCGAGGAGTCCCATACTCAAGGATTTCTGCTGGAAACACTCAACAATTTGGTTACTGCCATTCGAGAAACAAGGCCAGAACCAGTCGCACCTCGAAGCGAAAACCTTGGTGGAATAACCTATGAAAAATTCCTCAAGCTCGATCCACCAGTCTTCGCCGGTAGAGCCGATCCTGAACTGGCAGAAAGTTGGGTCGAAGAGACCGAACGTGCCTTCCTGGTGCTGGGAGTACCAGAAGAAAAGAAGACCAACTTTGGCACGTACAGGCTGAAAGACAACGCACAAAAGTGGTGGGATACCACTAAGATTATCCAGTTCTCGGAAGTTGAAGTCATTCCTTGGACTGACTTCCGGAGAGCTTTCATGGATAATTACTTTCCATTACACTCCAGAAACAAGAAGAAGATGGAGTTTCTGGAATTGGAGCAGGGTGGCATGAATCTGATTGACTATACCACCAAATTTCAAAATCTTGAACGGTACTGCTCCCGGTTATTTGAGACCGACCAAGAAAGGGCCGACAAGTACATCAATGGACTGCGAGAAGGGCTAAGGTCACGGGTTATCACCAGCATGCCCCAAACATTTCAAACGGCTGTGGCAGCAGCTTCAAAAATACAAGTGGATTGGGAGCGATCAAAAGTGATCATAGCAAAAAGGCCCATAGTTGATGGTGGGAACAAGAAGAGAATGTTTCCAAGTGGCCAGGGTTCACGACAACCCTTTCAGAAGAAAAGGTTCCAAGGTGGGAACAACACTCAACAAGTTGTAAGGCTAAGGCAGAACATGGCTCCAAACAACCTGCAGTCCAACCCAAACTGCCCAAAATGCCATGTTAATCACGCAAGAGGACCATGTCCACGTGACACAGGTGGATGCTTCTACTGTGGCAAAGTGGGCCACATTGCAAGACAATGCAGGAAGAAGCTTATTGATGAGCAGAGGAGGAATGTCGGATCTGCCGGACCCTCTCAACAAGTACCACAACGAACACTAGTCCAACGACCCCCACCTAGAGTAGAACAAAGGCCTGCTGCAGGTCGTGTATACGCTGTAACGACTGAACAAGTCGAAACCGGTGACCTCATTGAAGGCACCGTACCTGTTAATGGACATGCAGCTTACGTCTTGTTTGATTGTGGTGCTACTCATACGTTTATCTCCGACGATTTCACCGAACAACTCCACGCCTCGGTGCAACCGATTGATAAAATGATCGAAGTATATAACCTGTTGGGTTCACGCACCAAATGTATCCGGTGTGTGAAAAATTTGGATATTGAGATAGCAGGGCAACACTTGCCTACTGACGCCGTCCTGATCGATATGATACAGTACGATGTCATTCTGGGAATGAATTGGTTGGCTCAGAATAATGCCAAGATTCTGTGCCGCGAGGGCAGAGTGATTCTATCTCGACCCGGATTGCCTAAGATGGAATACCGGTTATCCAAACCTGTTCCACAGAAAAGGCTCATATCAGCACTTAAGGTACAAAAATACCTTAGGAAGGGTTGTGTGGCCTTCTTGTTGAGTCTCTCGGTGGAAAAATCCAACGACCAACCCCTTGAGAGTTTGGAAGTAGTGCGGGAGTTTCCCGATCTGTTTCCTGAGGAATTGCCAGGACTTCCGCCACTTCGTGAGGTTGAATTTGGAATTCAATCCTTACCTGGAACAGCGCCGATATCCAAAGCCCCTTATCGTATGGCACCAGCTGAACTCAGTGAGTTGAAGTGTCAGTTGGAAGAATTGATGAAACAAGGGTTCATCCGACCAAGTATGTCACCATGGGGAGCCCCGGTACTATTTGTAAAGAAGAAAGATGGATCCCTTCGGTTATGCATCGATTATCGGATGCTTAACCAGGCAACCATTAAAAATAAGTACCCGTTGCCTCGGATTGAGGACTTATTCGATCAGCTTAGAACAGCGAGAGTGTTCTCCAAGATCGACCTCAGGTCTGGATACCATCAGCTCAGAGTTAAGGAGGAGGATATACCTAAGACTGCCTTCAGAACGAGATATGGCCATTATGAGTTCGTAGTAATGCCCTTCGGACTTACAAATGCGCCTGCTGTCTTTATGGACCTGATGAACCGAGTGTTCAAACCATACTTAGACACTTTTGTCATCGTCTTCATTGATGACATTCTCGTGTATTCAGAGAATGAGGAACAACACAAGGAGCACTTGAGAATCGTCTTGAAAACCCTTCAAGATAATCAGTTATATGCCAAGTTTTCAAAATGTGAATTCTGGCTAGACAAAGTAATGTTCCTTGGCCATGTGATCTCAAAAGATGGAATCGCAGTAGATCCTGCGAAGGTCGAAGCTGTGATAGACTGGAAGCAGCCAGAAAATATCACTGAGGTCCGCAGCTTCCTTGGACTTGTCGGATATTATCGGAAGTTCATACAAGACTTCTCCCGAATCGCCGTACCGATGACAAAATTGTTGAAAAAGGGAGTCAAGTTCGAATGGACTGACCAGTGTAAGGAGTGCTTTGAGGTTCTCAAACAGAGGCTTACCACTGCCCCTGTCCTTACCTTACCTTCTGGTCAGGGAGGCTTCGTTGCTTATACCGATGCCTCGGGAACAGGTCTGGGTTGTGTATTGATGCAGCATGGCAAAGTAATCGCCTATGCATCACGACAGTTGAGAGTCCATGAAAAAACTATCCAACCCACGACTTGGAGCTTGTCGCGGTAGTGTTCGCGCTTAAAATCTGGAGACACTACCTGTATGGAGAGAAATTCGAGGTCATGTCGGACCATAAAAGCCTAAAATACCTCTTTTCTCAAAAAGAACTCAATATGCGGCAACGGCGATGGCTGGAATTCCTCAAAGACTATGAATTCACGCTTTCCTATCACCCTGGAAAAGCGAATGTTGTAGCAGATGCCCTTAGTCGCAAGACTGTTGGCACTCTGGCCAGCCTCACCGGACAATGGAAGCTGATGGAGGATTTTGTCAGTTGGAAGCCATTCCTGGCTGACCCAGGAAAGATTCGATTGTCATGCCTGACAATCCATATCGAGATCCTCGATCGCATTGTAGCCGAACAGTTCAAGGACCCCCAGTACTTGGAATTAAAAGCTCGTGCCGAAAGAGATGACACTTTCTTCCATTTAAAAGAAGATGGAGGAATATGGATGGAAGAAAGGATTTGGGTCCCAAATAACCCTGAGCTAAGACAGGAAGTACTCCAGGAGGCTCATAACAGCAAATACACCATTCACCCTGGAGGTACGAAAATGTTTCGGGACTTACAGAGAAAGTACTGGTGGAGGGGTATGAAACGGGATGTGGCTACATTTGTCTCAAGGTGTTTAATCTGCCAGCAAGTAAAAATTGAGCATCAACGACCTGGTGGAAAAATGCAACGGATCGAGATTCCAGAATGGAAATGGGAGGGCATTACGATGGATTTCATCGTTGGATTGCCTCGGTCCAAGAGACAACATGACTCAATATGGGTGATCGTAGACAGACTCACCAAGTCTGCTCACTTCCTGCCAATCAACACTCGATACTCAACTGAACGATTGGCGGAGATCTACATTCGGGAAATCATTAGACTCCATGGAGTGCCGATTTCGATCATATCCGATCGTGACCCAAAATTTACCTCTCACTTTTGGGAACAGCTTCAAAGAGCCCTGGGGACGAAACTCAAGTTCAGTACAACATTCCATCCCCAAACAGATGGGCAATCAGAACGAACCATACAGACTCTCGAAGATATGCTAAGAGCCTGTATGCTAGAATGGAAAGGTGATTGGGATTCTCACCTAGCGTTGGCTGAATTTGCTTATAATAATAGCCACCACGCTAGCATTGGGATGGCACCGTATGAAGCCTTGTACGGGCGACCCTGTAGATCACCAATCCATTGGGGTGAAGTGGGTGAGCGAACCTTGGACTCGCCCATAGTATTGCAGCATTATACTGAGCAGGTCCACATGATCAGGAAGAAGCTACTGACTGCTCAGAGTCGACAGAAGAGCTACGCTGATCAGCGGCGTAGGGAACTCACTTTTGCGGTTGGAGATAAGGTTTTTATCAAGGTCTCCCCTACCAAGAGTGTGTTTCGTTTCGGAAAGAAGGGGAAGCTCAGCCCCAGATTCGTTGGTCCCTTCGAGGTTTTGAGCCGGATAGGAGAGACCGCCAACAGAGTAGCATTGCCACCGCAGTATACACAGATACACAATGTATTTCATGTGTCAATGCTTAGAAAATATGTTCACGACCCTTCCCACGTCATCCAACATGAAGATATTGACATCCAGGAGGATATGACGGTGGAAGAAAGGCCAGTAGAGATCATGGACCGACGGGAGCAAGTGCTAAGGACAAAGGTCATTCCACTTGTCAAAGTAAGATGGCAACATCACGGAGTCGATGATTGCACTTGGGAGCCCGAATCGGATATGCGGGATAAATATCCTGAACTCTTCACCTTGTACTCTTAGCTGAATTTCGCGGACGAAA